>NW_027361675.1:51793750-53110000 GCF_039654945.1 Dendrobates tinctorius
TGCTATTTGCCAATCCTTTTGTAGGTTTATAGAATGTAAGCTTGCGAGCAGGGCCCTCACTCCTCTTGGTATCTATTTTGATCTTTGTGTTTATTGGTATGCAGTAATGTCTATTGTCTGTAGAAGTCCCCTCTATAATGTAAAGCGCTGCGGAATATGTTGGGGCTACAGAAATATTATTATTATTATTATTATTATTATTAGGTCACTTGATGTCATCCTGCGGTTGCCTAGTGATATTTGAATAAGATAACGGTCATCCCGGTCAGCGGAGAGTCGTTTTCGCCCTCTGCCGGTCTGTAGCTTCGTTGTCCCCAATGTCTGCTGCTTGACCTTGTTGTAATGGACTGCAGTCTTAGAAATTTTAAGGATGGAAGCAACATGACACTCACTGTATCCCTCTGCTAGTAAAGCCAGAATTGAGCCTTTTCCCTCACTCAAGACTTAACTTTTTAACTCCTTTGTGGCATGGTTAAAAAAATTTTTTTTCATTTCTATTACTTTTTGGATATTACTAGCACTTGTTTTGCCATCCAGCTTGTCCTATTGTAAGAGGATTGTGAACAAGACAGCAGGGTTTTTTATACTTTCCTTTGTTAAATAACATTTGGTTCAGGTGATCACCTAATCAGAAGCACATTAAGAAGAAAGAGGTGTACTCTGGTTGGATTTCAACCAACACTGGAATGGAATGGATGTCAGACATGTAGAGAAGCTGATTTTTATAAAACTGTGCAGTGGTCTCTTAATTTTTGACAGTGCTGTATAATCAGAGCACCACATACACCAACCCAGCCTTAGGCTATGTGCACACGCTGCGGATTCCGCTGCGGTTTTTTCCGCGCGGAAACGCAGGTAAAACCGCAGGTAAAGTGACCTGCGGTTTTGCTGCGTTTTGGCCTGCGGTATTGCCCTGCGGTTTCACACCTCTACTATGTTAAAGGTGTGAAACCGCAGCAGAATCCGCAGAAATAATTGACATGCTGCGGAAAAAAAAACCGCAGCAAAACCGCGTGGAAAAAACCGCAGCGTGAGCACTGCGTTTTTGAAAACCCATAGGCTAACATGGTAAAGTACCATGTCTGCGGAACTGCTGTGGTTCCGCAGGGCCAAAACCGCAGCGGAACCGCAGCAAAAACCGCAGCGTGTGCACATAGCCTTAGGGAACGAGAATCTCTAACACAAAACTGAAAATAAAGATAAAAACAATCACAAGACAGATTTCATCAACCAGGGTATCATTTTAAACAGTATAACGGCACGGAACTGACACTGTAGGTTACTGTGCACAATCCTGCAGACAGGTTCCCTTTAAACACTATCAAGCTTAAATGGCTCTCAAGGCCTTATTAGGACCTACCAGCTAAAATTACACCTGGGTACAGGGGAAACCATGCGACTGATGAATGAACCCATCAAAATTTATAATATATCTATATAAGAGGTCTCAAATATCCAAACAAGCATTAATTCTGATAATGGAGGGGAGAAATTCCTAGAAATTCAATACTGTTTTGCATGATTTCTTAAGTTTCACTAGATGGCAACAACAGAGAGGTGGTTAACTTTCCATTAAATGATCTTCTTGGCAAACAATGATATTTATGGATAGTTATTTTTTTTTTTTTTAAATTTCATTAGAAAGTAAGTAGAAATCCCATCTGGAATCGAGATGGACACTTGCTGCCATTTTGGTTTTGAAGCTTGAGATGTCACAGTGCCCAACTCCAGCTGACCAGTAACCAGATACGTTATGCAATTATATACATTCCCCATAGAAGGTGACAGGTGCATTAAATGCCATATGTCAAGTCTTGTATGCAGTGAGATCAGCTTCAATTTATATTCATCACACTATCTGAAGTATTGGATGGCATCACATGCAAACACACAAGTAAAAACGTGGTAGCAACGGACAACAGAATCAGAACTAGAGGGCAAATAATCTAGGACATACATAAAACACAGAAGTATGAACTCAAATCATCCCCAAGTTCAATATTTTGGAAAATATAATCTGAAATATGTAGAAAAACAGCAAATTAGCCATGCTTTCAATCCCACTGAGAACGGGTGCCAGTACTACAATCTTACATAGTCAGAGCAACTGTAGAACAAGCCTAAACAAGGTACCCATAACATATTAGTGGCTGGTCAAACACTCATTTTGACATGTGTTTTCCTATCTAGCAATCTTTGCCTCCATGTGGGGTTGGTCTTTCGTAAAACAGGACTTTTAGCCACTTGGAGCTTAATGAGGAATTCAAAATGTGTTTAATGATGATAAACTGTTAATATTAGGCATGTACCGTATTTGGCTTATATTTTTTTTTAAACATTATGATAAAACTTTGGAGTAGTTTTCTTGACCGAAGGAAACCACAATGTAAGGGTAAGTTCAGTAATTGGCAGCGCTTTGGACAGCACCTGTCCGCTGCGTCCAAAGCGCTGCCGGCTACTGAACGCAGGCGATTCCGCATGTGTTCAATGAACAGTGCGGATTCATCACATCCAATACATTATTTTGCGGAGATGCGAGTCACCCATACAAATAGATATGCTGCAGTCTGGAGAGACGCGCCGCATGTTCATCTCCGTAGGTAAGCCGCGGGCGTCTGTGGATGCATAGTGGAGATGGGATTTCTTGACATCCCATCCACTATGCTGTAACATCTGGACACTGCGGGATGGACTCTGTGCAAGTACACAGCGTCCAACCAACAGCGTTTACTGATAGAGTGCACATACCCATATGATTTCCTTATAAGTTTCTTATCAAATACTTTAGAAACTAACTTATACACATTTCAGAGCCGCTGGAACAATTTAATAGTTGCAAGGATGGATATTCCTCTAAAAAAAACAATTATGTCACAGGACAATGAATAATCATGCTTTTTAGGAAAATAGCCGAAACTTAAGACCGATAGCAAAGAGGTTCCAGTTCTGCATTATAATGAGGACTCCCTGCCTGCAGTTGACAAGTACTCCAATTGTGAGCCACGAAAACTACTCACCCCCCTACACATAATAGCTGTGGGAGTGAGCGGGAGAGATCAGCACGCTGCAGCCTACGTTTTTCTGGAATGATTGGGGCACAAGCTGTGTAACATAAGGCTGGAGTTTCTGGATCTTCAGATTTCTGCAGCCGCTCTGCTTGTCTCTACAGGCATTTATCAAAATAAAACAGCTCAGCTATTAAATCATGACTAAGCAGAAAAAGCCCTCTAGCCAAATACATGAGCGGTATCCAAACTTGGAAAGTTTGTGCTAATAGTCACCAGCCAACCATTTGATCTAATGGAAACAACACTCGTCTCATAGAAGCCTGAAAATCAGGAAAGGGCTGTGGCTGCACGTCTCTGCAAAACACCAACGCCAGGATTGTTTGTGCTATGTATTGCAAATGTCTGGAGGGAGTATTGCAAAAGTTATGTGGAAAAAAATAAAATTTTGATATGTGCGCTTGTAAAAGTCCTTTACAATCCCAGGATAAAGAAACACATGCATCATGAAAGTGAATCAAATGCTATGTCAATAGTAGCTATGAATTGGCAAGCATAATATATTGTTACAATACATTATGGTGAAGTTATGCTGCATGTGCCCCAGCTACCTAGAAAAACTGCTTTACCTAGTCATTTCCTGCACAACTGCTGCCAGGGGGAAAAAAAAAAAAAAATTAAAGGGTGATGAATCATTAGGTAGCCCCAGAAGGCAAGAACCACCTACCCCAATACATTGCATATTCCGGCTGTGCAGGAACAGGAGCCAGCACCATTGACTTGAATGGGGACGTGTTGCAGCTCCCTGCTAGCTCTGCAGCCCCATCATGCTCAGGAATGGCTGGGATCCCAGGAGTCAGATTCTCACCAATCAGTAAGGGGACAGCACATCAAACTTTCCTTAACTGATAAACGAGTTGATCATATGCAAAAATAAATGATGGGCAACAAAGAATCATTGGCGAATTAAATATTTAGGGAACAGATTATAAAAGTATACACAAATAGCTTTATGGGAAAACGCCGACATACCAAATTAAGGCATTAAAAACATCTAAATCCTATACTTTGCAACCCGGTAATAGATGGTATTATTATGTATACCTTTATTGTCTTACCTGTTTATATATTAGTGGAGCTCTGCATATCGCCGTCCCATATGAATATTGTTCGGGGGACATACATGCTTTTAGATGTTTTTAATGCCCTATTTTTGTATGTCCGAGTTATCCAATGAAGCCATTTGTGTATACACCTTTTCTATTTATTGCATCAGGTGTGCACAACAATTTTTGTTTGGTGTTTTTCTCTCTCTGGTCCACATCCTCTCTCCATGCAAGGTGTGGCATTCACTTAAATTAACCTTAATATTGGAGGTGCACCCCATACATATTTTGCTTAACCTGATATTTATTATAAATGGGGAAAAAAAAAAGTGTTTAATAAATTATACAAAACCAAAACAGATCTACAGCATCAGTGTCATTAGTCAACAAAATGTGTAATTTCACAGAAAAAAGTAATGTACCATACATGTAACAAAAGTAACGTACCCACCTAGAGCAAGCATCAATGCAACTCAATACCATGAGCCAGCAAGGATCAGCTCAGTTTGCGTCCGATGTTCAATTAGCAGTGGCAGGCAAACCCACAGAAAGGTCAGTTCTGAAGGCCCTGTGTGTCACTGCTGAGGAATGTGTGCCCGCTTTGCTCAGATGACAGCAACTAACTGGGGTTTCCATCATGTGTCCCAAATGCTCCCATACCACGTCTACATTTATCAGTACATGTAAATGCCCCTCAATCCAGTGGTAACGATGTGATCACAAACTTAAGATTGTCAACATGTACAAAGAGCAACTAGGCATCAAAATCCCAGGCTGTAGAGAACAAATGCTGACAATTCCAACTTCTTAAGGATATATTAAGGTGGTTCACAATGTGAAGATTTGCATGTTTCATGGAGCAGAGAAAAAGAAAATAGCACACACCAAGTCCTGAAGGTAAAAGTCATTTATGCCAACTGATTTGGACAGGAGTTTGGCGGCATAAAGGGAGCTAGGTGCGGGATCAGTTAGAATAAAGGACTTCTATTTAAAGGATTTGGCAAGTGTCATTTTTTTCTGCTGCATGGAACATTAAGATTCTCAACTGTTAGGCTAAGTTCACACGTAGCGGAACTCTTGCGGAAATTACCGCAAGTTCCGGAATTCCATTCCACGGGAAAACCGCATTTTAAATTCCAGAGGAAAAACTAGCATTTTGCAAGCGTAATTAGCTTGCAAAATGCTAGCGTTTTCCAAGCGATCTGTAGCATCGCTTGGAGAACCGATTGACAGGTTGGTCACACTCGTCAAACAGTGTTTGACGAGTGTGACCAACTTTTTACTACTGAGGCTGCCTATGCAGCCTCAGTAGTACAAGATAAAATGTAAAACATAAAAAAAATAAAATATTGTTATTCTTACCTTCCGACGTCCCGCGCAGCCTTTCCCGCCTCTCTCCACGCTCTCGTTCCCAGTAATCCTTTGCGAAAATGCCCGCAATGTCGTCCGTTCTCGCGGGATCGCAAAGTCTCACGGTCATTCTCGCAAAGGCTTACTGGGACCAGGAGCGTGGAGAGAGGCAGGAAGGCTGCACGGGACGTCGGAAGGTGAGAATAAAAAATATTGTTATTTTAAATTCTATTTTTTACAGGGATATGGTACCCAAAGCCCGGAGGACAGTCTCCTCTCCTCCGGACCGTGGGTACCATCCGCAATTGTTCTGCTTACTTTTCGCATGGTGTGCACAGCCACATGCGGGAAGTAAGCAGAACAATGCATTCCTATGGGTGCGGGATCACCGCGATTCCACAAAATTAATGAGAATGCTGTGTTTTTTACCGCAAAGCGATTCCGCCGCGGTAAAAACTGCAGCATTAGCACAGCATTGCGGAATCCCATAGGAATGCATGGGATGCTTATTTTTCGCGGCAAAATCGCGCGGTTAAAACCGCCGCGGAAACGCGAAAAAAATGCCACATTAAGGAAGGAAGGAAAAATACTTACCACAATGTTTTTTTTTTTTTTTTTGAATCATCCAAACACCATGCAAAGTCGTACTGCAGCAAATCGCTATCTATAGAGCTATTACACCAGGCCTTCCAAAGCTCCAGATACAAAAACAGACAACCACACTACATAATTGCATAAAGCCATACACATACTAGAGAAAAATAAGTTGTGTGCAAGCCTCGAGTGTGACTGACTGTTGCAATGACATTTATAATCATTAAATGCACATGTAGGAATTTTTTTCTGCCAAAGACCTGGTAACATACACCCCTACGGCTGTTAAAAGGAACAGATTAGGTTTAATAACGCATCTCAGCAATAACCTGCAGATTTACCCTATTCCACCTGACAAGTTCCTTTTAGGCCACAAGACTGCAGCTTGTTGGCTCAGAAGTTTTAAAAATGCTAAAATTATATAATATATATATTGTATATTTTTATTAAATTATGTAAAGACCAAGACTGTCAGTTTGCAAATTTGACCTGGTGTACCTAATGCTCCTTTTAACATGGAGGTAATTATTTTGGAGTAATTTTAAACTAGTGCACACATCTATTGTCAGTGACTGCAACTGTGATTAACGTTAGTAATAAAGGTCATTTACACTGCAAGATAATTGTGAGCAAACATTAAGTCAAAAAGTGTAAACAGCCTGCCGATCACCTGATGAACAAGCAGAACGCTCGTTCGGGCAAAATGATTGAGCATTATAGAAGTGTTATTTTCAGCAGTGATATGTCCTGAGCAGTTCACTTAATCATTGTGCTCACTTTCCTGAGCTGTGGGCTTGCACAAATGTCCATTCTATAAGTAAATATACAAACAAAATACCCAATAACCCTATGCTAAGGTATAGAATCTGACTATATGGAATTTAAGCTGCATTACTGCTATATGAAGTATACTATTAAAAAGAAGACACTTGGTGCATAAATAGGCCAATTAATGTGTGTGTGTAAAATCAATCCCAACTCCCAGCATCTAAAGTTCCCTGGTGTTCAGCATATTAGAACACCTGTTCATTATACATATAAACTTATAGAACTTGCAAAAGAAATACATCGAACTCAGGATTGGTGAGAGTATGACACCTAGCACACCCACTGATTAGCTATTTGTAGCTCCTGCCGGATATTCTCCGTGAACGAAGCCATGTTGTTCTGGCTCGGAACATATCTTGCATCAGCAAGCGGGCGAGCTACAAACAAGTGATCAGTGGTTGGGGATATGCTGGCAGTCAGATCCTTACCAATCTATATTCATAAGCCATCAAAGTTACAACTCCTGGACAAACCCTTTAACATGCATAAGAAGTTCAACAAATTGATTAACAGAGTATAATCAGATATAAAACCATAAACCGTTGTCAAAGCTAAAATCCTTCAACCTCTAGATCGCAAGCTTGCGAGCAGAGCCCTCACTCCTTTTGGTATCAGAGTTGTGTTGTTCTGTAATGTCCTAATAGTCTGTACATGTCCCCTGTAAAGTACTGCAGAATAGGTTTGGCAAAACAAATGATAAACTATTAAATATACGGTACACTTAGATGCCTCCGAGCCTACTTTGGTGACTAGCGAGTCTTCAACAATGGCCACAAGAAGCAGATATTGCCATTCTCGGTAGCACACTTAACAGCTTTGGTGTACACTATCACAGGGCGAGGCGCTAACGGCTATATATACTGTCACCAACAATTTCTAGCTTTCAATGCTATGAAAATTGAAGCAACTTACAGTACATCTGTTAGTATGCATTTGAGCTGTGAATTGTTACCATGTAGACCATTTAACACCAAACTATCATATGTGCCTTGATGCCAGAAATGCATTTCATTTCTCCTATTCTGACAACAAATGGAGAAATCATAGGGCACACACAGCAGTCTCAGGGCGGCCAGCGACGGGGTGCACGTGGCAGGCTCAGTGCTTCCTATATGATGCAACTTGCGCCTGTTTCACCCATTATATCACTAATCTCTTCTATAAAGCATAAATGGATCACATTTTTAAATTAACCCCTTAGTGACGGAGCTAAAAATTTTTAAATCTGACCAGTGTCACTTTAGGTGGTAATAACTCTGGAACGCTTCAACAAATCCCAGTGATTTTGAGATTGTTTTTTTGTGACACATTGTACTTTATGATAATGGTAAATTTGTAAAAAAAAAAAAAAAAATTTATTTTGTTAGCATTTTAGGAGGTTTAAAAAATGTAGCAGTAATTTTTCATTTTATCAAGGAAATTTATCAAATGACTTTAGGGGTCCTATATATTGGAAAACCCCCAAAAGTAAAACCATTTTAAAAACAGCACCCCCTGACATATTGAAAACTGCAGTCAGGTAGTTAATTAACCCTTCAGGTGATTTTCAGGAATTAATGCAAAGTGGCATGACAAATGCAAAAGTGAATTTTTACCACCTAAATGTCACTGACTTCTGAACAGGTTACAACAGCCGTCAAACTCTAAGGCCGCTATTTGGTCGTGAATTGCCATGGCAAACATCAGGACCATACAACCATGATCTTAGGGTGTGGATAAAGAGGAAGCCCCCACACTCTGTTAACCATTTATATAATGTTGTCACTATTGACAGCAGCACCTAAGGGGTTAAAAAGATTTGGACGGTGCAAACACGGATCATGGCTGATACAGCAAGTTGTCAGCTATAGTGTGCAGCCGACAGCTGCTGGATTGTCACCTGTATGGGGATGCTATTCTCTTATCTCTCACGTCAGTTAAAAGACGTATTGGCGGTCATTAAGGGGTTAAAAAAAAGACCATGACGCAACTCATAACCCATAGTGACCAATTACAGCACAGATCTCATTTTTCAAAATTCAAGCAGCTCTATGAATCTACAGCACCATTCGATGCATGCTAAGACCTACAGGGAGGAGTCAGAATTCAGGAGGGACTTGATAGGGAATTGCCATCATGGAGGTCACAGGATGTCAGACTGACGTGGCAAATGCCAGTAAAGGCCCCTTTACATTTAGCGATGCACCAGCAATCCCGACCACGATACGACCCGGTCAGGATCGCTGGTGCATCGCTAAATTGTCGCTAGTGAGCTGCCGCACAGGCAGATCTCACTAGCGATGCAGCAGCGCAGCGATGATGACGTCCTCCCGCCTGCGTCCATGGCTCGCTCGTCGGCGCCAGCAGGAAGCCGACGACGAGAAATGGACCAGGCCGATCTTGCGCGATCAGCAATAACCAGCGGCGGAGTCGGTTGGAGGTAAGTATCACATGTAGCAATATCGCTGCTGCGTCACAAAATCGATGATGTTATAGTGATACTGCTAGCGATCTCGCTATGTGTAAAGCCCCCTTAAGCCTAGCACATCTCTTGTCAGCAGATACCACCGATACAGAATGAAATAAAGAGTCGAAAACACTGAGTAGTAAATATTATACATGCATGTTGGGGGAGGTGTATTCAGCACCCCCTCTAAACCTGGTGAGTGCAGTGACCAGAGCTTGCCTTGATTGCTGATGTTTAATCCCATAAATATTGCATGGCAAACACTCACAGCGCCCAAGTTGCACAATCCTGATGGTTTGCCAATTCAAATGCTAACTGCCCCCTCTTCATGGGGGATAGGTAAATTCACTTCATATTGCAATATTGAAATATTACAGTATATAGCACAATAAATCAAACGATTTGAAGGTTCAAATTACTGTGGGGACTAACAGTAAAGTGAAAGGTAAAAGGAAAAAAAAAAGAAATACAATCACCCCCCTATAAATAAGATTAAAACACAGTAGGTTTCAACATATCACCGCTTCTACATCTATCAATGTATAAGATTACCCTGCAGTAAAATATATAAAGCAAAAATCATCAAAACTCGTTTTACCACACTTTGAATACACTGAAAAATGGGAACTAAAATTCTGTGTACTGTAGGCTATAAAGTACGGTGTTCCTCAAAACAACAACCGGTCCATCATGTTGGGCGTGTTGAAAAATAAAGTTATGACTTTTGGAAAAAGAATAAAAAGCAAAACTTGACCCTGCAAGGGGAGGTTAAATATTAGACAATTTAAAAAAAACATGGTTCCAACAGTCGTGCATAGCCTTAAATGGCAAATCTGTAGTACTTCTGGTCACCTGTATGAGACACCCCCTGTTGGCAGAGGAGAGGGCTGTATTATGGGAGAGTAATATTATTACTCTTTTCTATCTGCATTTGTTGCAGCTGCCATAGAGCACTCACATCCTTCAGCACAGTCTATACAGGAAACATTGGAAGGAAAGTATTCCAACATGGTAGTTCCTGAGACAGTTTATCAATAGAAAAATTACTTTAAAAAAAAAAAAAAAAAGACACTTATCTACATCTGTAAATCTAATTAAGGCTTGTAAATTAAATACAAGACAGATTCCCTTTAACCCTGGCGCAGCACAGTAATCTGATGTAGGGAACACCATGTTCTTTGCATAACAGGGGTCCAGCTAGTCTGCTTTATGTTACTGGAAAGTCATCCAAGCAGAACTGTGAATACAGCTCTTTACTACCATACAAGCTGCATCTGATAACACATGACATTTACAGAGGTAGGGTTCATGCAGACGTCCGGGGATCTCAGCCCCATCAAGGACCACAATGCACACTGGCCATGGGTCTCCTGACTGAAGCATGACAGCTTCATATATTTCTACGAGGTTGTCTACTCTTCTCAGGGGACCCGCTGCCAGTCTGTGCGCTGCAGTCCATGATCGAACACAGATCCATGGACATCTTTTCATAGAATCTATATCTAACAAGATGTGCAATAAGCCAGCTTAAACATATAACAAGGAAGCGCAGTGACAAAAACATCCAAAATGTTACCCTGGAAATCAGCCACAAGGTATAATTTGACCTGCATTAATGCAGTCTGCAAACAATATCAAGGAATACACTTTAAAAAGAAAAATGTAAACATGTCGGCTCATTTGCGATTTTTCTTTGCTTTTCAAACCTACTTAACATTTCAATATGTATATTTCTTTACATTTTTTTTTTTTTTTAAATATCCATATTTTGAAAAGCAGCTGTCTCCTTTGAATGCTAAGCTGGCCCCTTCACTGCAATCATATGTACTCCAAAGAAGAATATTTGGATAGCAAAGCAGCAAAATGAAAGACAGACTAGGGAAACATGAGTGTTTGGAAGTCACTTGCATATGTTTTGGTAGGAAAGAGGACTGATACCCTAATAAAGCGATTACAAATCTTCATGACTTTCCATGCTTGTAATTTATTATATACAGTATATTTTTTTAAAAAGTTTACTCGTGAAACATTTAGCAGAAGTTACCAGCAATGTTACTTGGGAACTTTGCGTCACCTTTGTAGTTACTGCTTACTTGACTTCCTGAGCAGATAGGAAGCTGCTTTCCTGTAGGAAATCCTCAGCATAAAACCAGACTTAAACATCCATTGAATGTATTTAGACTAGGGCTGCACAACAATTCTCAGAAAAACTGTAAGGCTACGTTCACACGTAGCGGAACCCTCGCGGAAGTTACTGCAAGAATTCCGGAATTCCATTCCGCGGGAAAATCGCATTTTAAATTCCCGTGGAAAAACTAGCGATTTGCAAGCGTAATTAGCTTGCAGAATGCTAGCGTTTTCCAAGTGATCTGGAGCATCGCTTGGAGAACTGATTGACAGGTTGGTTACTGTCCTCCAGGCTGTGGGTAGCATATCCCTGTAAAAAATAGAATTAAAATAAAAAATATTGTTTATTCTCACCTTCCGGCGTCCCGTGCAGCCTTCCCGCCTCTCTCCATGCTCCCGGTCCCAGTAATCCTTTGCGAGAATGACCATGATGACGTCGAGATCTTGCGGGAGTGCGACATCTTGGTCATTCGCGCAAAGGATTACTGGGACCGGGAGCATGGACAGAGGCGGGAAGGCTGCGCGGGACGCCGGAAGGTGAGAATAATATTTTTTATTTTTTTAATTATTTTTTACATTTTATCTTTTACTACTGATGATGCATAGGCAGCATCAGTAGTAAAAAGTTGGTCACACTCGTCAAACACTATGTTTGACGAGTGTGACCAACCTGTCAATCAGTTCTCCAAGCGATGCTCCAGATCGCTTGGAAAACGCTAGCATTTTGCAAGCTAATTACGCTTGCCAATCACTATAGTTTTTCCGCGGGAATTTAAAATGCTATTTTCCCGCGGAATGTAATCCGGAATTCTTGCGGTAACTTCCGCGAGAGTTCTACTACGTGCCTTAAATAAAATATATATGTAACTTGTCTGCAACTTGCTGTCATGCAACCATTTTAGAAGTCACTGTAAAATAAAAGTTGCAGCAAGTCGCATGTTGATTGCGAATTGTACTGAAGTGCATGGAAAGCAAGCTGCTTGCAACAGAAAACCAAACTCATTTAAAAATATTTGTGAGTGGTCACAATGCACCTGCAACCACAGGGAATCACCTAGATGCGATGGCAAGTTCTAGTCATTGGGAAAGTAAGATCAATGAAACAGAGAAACTTCCAACAATAAGCAAAACAAGCAGGCAGCAATAGTCTACTCGGTAGCTGAAACCTGCAGACCGGGAGAGACTGCCTCTAAGCAATTCCGCAGCATTTTCTCAGACTGACACGGAGGTTATTAACACAACACTATTAGAAAATGCATGACAGATGACAAGGACCAAGGTATGTTGGAGGGATTGGTTTTAGAAGATTTTTTTCTTCATTTTCTTCATTTATGAAGCCGAGACAACCCTTTTAACCCCTTCACCCCAAAGCCCATTTTCTCCTAGATTGTGTGTGAGACCAAGTTTTACATTTTCATACTGGGAAATGGGTAAAAATGTTATCAAGATTTGTCCCACAATTTCAGCTGAACGTAGTCAGACTCCATATGTGGCTGTACAGTACTACTTAGGCCTCTTTCACACTTCCGTTTTTGACAGTCAAGATCCGCCAATTTTGAAAAAAAAAACGGATCCGCCATTTTTCTTTGCGGATCCGTTTTTTTCCCCATTGACTTTCATTATTGGCAGATCCTGACTGATTGCCGTCCATTGCATCCGTTTTTTTGAGGATCCGCAACAATGTTAGTGTCCGTCAACATCCTCAAAGATTTCTAAACGGAGCTTGCAACGTTTTTTTGGCCGGCGGATCCTCCAGACACTGAATTAACCCCAAAATCTGTCTGGATGCCGGACCAAAAAATCACTCTCTCTCCCGGCCAGCGGTTCCTTTAAATTTCCTCATTTTCAGGATCCGTCTAAAAATGGATCCTGTGCCATCCGTTCACATCAGTTGAGAACGGATCCGCTTGTCTGCCTTTTTGGCGGATTGCAACTGATGCAAATAACTGAACTGTGAAAGAGGCCTTAGCCGCACAGCGAGTCTCGGGAGGGACAGAGCGCCATTTGCTTCCTGGAGCGCAGATTTTCCTAGAATAGTTTGCGCATTCCATATAAAGAGCCACTAAGTGCTAGAAAAACAGAACATAGATAGCTTGTCTTCCCCCTGTGACAAATTTCATCGGTATAGTCCTTGCAATTTTATAATACAGGTAATTAACAGAGATTGTGACCCCCTCAGACCAATTCCAAGGGAGTCCCCATCAGATCACATGACCTACCAGGAGAAGTATACCATGATTTTCCAGATCAACAGTACCAACTAAAGAAGGAAACACTACCTGAATTATACAATATTGGGGGACCTGTGAGTAAATGAAAGAAAAAGCTGGAGCCTTATCAGTGTCACAATCCTTATTAACCCCTTAGTGACAGCCATTTTGCAGCATAATGACCAGGCCAATTTTTACAATTCTGACCACTGTCCCTTTATGAGGTTATAACTCTGGAACGCTTCCATGGATCCCAGTGATTCTGAGAATGTTTTTTCGTGACATACTGTACTTCATGTTAGTGGTAAAAATTTTTGATAACTTGCGTTTATTTATGGAAAAAAAACGAAAAATTGGCAAAAATGTTGAAAACTTTTTAAACTTATTTTTGTGCCCTTAAATCAGAGTGTCATATCGCACAAAATATTTTGCATTTCCCACATGTCAACTTTACATCAGCACGATTTTGGAAACAATTTTTTTTTTTTTGTTAGGACCACCACAAACAACCCTAGCGCCAACACTAACCACAACCCTAACAATAGCCCCAACCCTAACGGAAATAAATACTTTTTTTTACCTAAGGGGGTGATAAGGGGGGGGGGGGTTGATTTTTTATTTTGATCACTGTGAAAGGGTCTGTCACAGTGATCAAAACAAACCAACAGGAAAAATTTGTTGCCGGGTGCAGGCCAGCAGATCTCGGCGGGTGTACTTCTTCCCGGAAGAAGACACCGACAGCTGGGAGACATCAATGGGGGATGCACGAGGGTCCAGCAACACCGGAGGTACCCCATTTCTCTCCGCTCAGATGTGCTAAATCACATCAAAGGAGATGAGAAAACCGAGTTGTTTTTTTGAATAACGGTGATCGCAACTCTGGGGTTGATAAAAACCAACTCGAATCATGTTCTCGGGGTCTCAGCTACCCCCGGTAGCAGAGACCCCAGAGAATTATTGAAGCTTGGGGGGGGGGGGGGGGGTGCTATATACTTATTTCTCAGTGCCGTTAAAAGTGGCACTGAGGAATAAGTACCCTTAACTGCCGCCGTTAAAAGGCATATCGGCTGTTGCTTAGGGGTTAAAACTAAAAAGTGGATAGGTCATCAATATCAGATCTGTGATCAGCTGTGGCACACAAAGCAAAACACTACAGCCTCACCACACTTTTTAGTCTAACCCCCACCGACCTACCCCAACGACAATCCCTATAATCATCAGTCTGGAAAAACTTAAAGGAACTGTAATAGCAATTTCCTCAAAATCTTTCAATCATTTTAAGCACCAGTCAAGCATATCCCAAACACCTGGTTTTGTTCTATGGCTTCTTTAGCAGCCACTTTTAGTTACTTTGGTCATAATTAGCAATAAATGTTTTGTCTCCTACAATCTCAGTGACTATCACTATGATACAAGAATGGTAAACAAGAGGGAACATTGTAATGAACTCATAACTCAGAAGAAAAAGTTCCCAATTCTATCTATATTGCACATATTTTCAAGGCTTGCACCCTATACTCGCCTTCAGACTACCAATTTCCTGATAGAGGCACTTCAGCTGGCATGAATGCATACTGAAGGAATAAGTTACTATTGTAGCAGTTCTATAAAAATTCAGCTAGAGCAATCTAGCACACATGCGCTACAGAGATACCAGCCTCACTGAAAGCTGGACTGGCTTGAAGAGCAAATGTACAACCACAGCAATGGCTGGTCCTCTTGCCAATGAGCAAAATAAAAAAATTATATAATACATTTTGACACAAGTTAACAAAAACCCTTTAAAATAAATCGCCTTGTGATGGTGGGAGGGGTTTAACATTAGGTCCTGGATAAATCATGTTGGAACTTTCCATGCAGCATACCCTTGCTAGATGACAGCAGGAAATTATACCTACCATATTTAAAGCCATTTGTCACAAAGTGAAAAGCAATCCGCAGGTTATACAGCAGGAGGAACTGAGCAGATCAATATATAGTTTTGTAAGAAAGAAGAGTAAATTAAAGTATAACCTGTATATTAGTCCTCTGTTTCTTCTGGGATTTTCAGTCCAGTGGGTGGTCTTATCAGTGACTGACAGCAGTCTATGTAAGCCAACATACAACAAAAGCGGTCAGTCACTTCAGGGTTGTCCTGCCAGCGGTCACGGGTTAAGGGCCTTTTACACATAGCGAGATTGCTAGCGATATCGCTAAAGCGTCACTGATTTTGTGACGCAACAGCGATATCGGTAGCGATATCGCTACATGTGACACTTCCGACCGGCTCCCCCGCTGGCTATCGTTGATCGCGCGAGATCGTCCTGGTCCATTTCTCGTCGTCGACTTCCTGCTAGCACCGACGAGCAACTCCATGGACGCGGAAGGAAGTCGTCACCAGAGCTGCCGTCTGACAGGTAAGTAATGACCCTCGACCGCTGCTGCATCGCTGGTGAGATCTGCCTGTTTGGCAGCTCACTAGCGACCATTTGGCGATGCACCAGCAATCCTGACCGGGTCGGATTGCTGTCGGGATCGCTGGTGCATCGCTAAATGTAACGGGACCTTTACAGTAAAATTTTATCATAAAACTATAGATCAATCTACGCCACTCGCCCTGCTCTATAACAAGTTGACTTCAGACTCTACTGCATTTTCATGGCGACAGGTTCACTTTAACCCCTTCATGGCCAGAGGCATTTTCGTTTTTGCATTTTCATTTTTTGCTCTCCTTCTTCCAAGAGCCATAACTTATTTTTTGGTCACTATGACCATGTGAGAGGTTGTTTTTTGCAGGATGAGTTGTACTTTTGAATGACACCATTGGTTTTAACATATCATGTACTGGAAAAATAGGGAAAAAAAAAATCTAAGTGCGGCGAGATTGCAAAAAAAAAAAAAAGTGCAATTCCACAATTGTTTTTTGTTTTGCTTTTTTACTCTGTTCACTAAATGCTAAAACTGACCTGCCATTATGATTCTCCAGGTCATTACGAGTTCATAGACACCAAGCATGTCTAGGTTCTTTTTTATCTAAGTGGTGAAAAAATTCCTAAATTTGTTACAAAAAAAATTGAACAAAATTGCGCCATTTACCGACATCCATAGCATTTCCATTTTTTCATGCTCTCGAGTTGGGTGAAGGCTTGCTTTTTGGGCGCCGAGCTGACTTTTATTGATATTATTTTGGTGCAGTTACGATCTTAGATCGCCCGTTATTGCATTTTATTGCAATGTTGCGGCGACAAAAAAAAAGCCCCGTAATTCTGGCGTTTTGACTTTTCTTGTTAAGCCGTTTAGCGATCGGGTTAATTTTTTTTTATATTGATAAATCGGGCGATTCTGAATGTGGAGATACCAAATATATGTTTGATTTTTATTGTTTTATTGTGAAAGGGGGCGATTTGAACTTTGATTTTTTTTAATTTTTTAACTTTTGGTATGCTTTAATAGTGTCCATAAGACTAGAAGCTGCCATAACCTGATCGCCTCTGCTACATACAGGCGATGATCAGTTCGCCTGTATGTAGCAGAATTGCTGACTTGCTACCGGAAAGCGCTCTTAGCAATCCGATGGGCAGGATTTCCAGCATGCTTGCTGGAAGCGTGTGTTAAATGCCCCTGTCAGAGTTTGACAGCTGCATTTAACTAGTTAACAGCCGTGGGTGGATGGCGATTCCACCTGTGGCTGTTAGAGGCACATGTCAGCTGTTTAAAAACAGCTGATATGTGCAGGGAGAGATGTTGGCTTAACGCCAAAGCCATCAAAAGGAAGGTGTTCGACATTGGCGTATTACGCCCGATGTCGAAAAGGGTTTAATAAAAGAGAAAAAACAAAAAGGTATATAAATGTCAGTCTAATAGGCGAAATGTCTGCATAACTTAAGGTCCCGTCTCACATAGCGAGATAGCTAGCGTAATCGCTAATGCGTCACCGATTTGTGACGCAACAGCGTTCTCGCTAAATGTGACACGCAGCAGCGACCGGCCCCCCTGTTGGATATCGCTGATCGTGTAGGAATGTCCTGGGCCATTTTTTCGCCGCCGGCGTCCCGCTAGCCAGCATGCATCGCTGTGTTTGATCGCTGGATCGTTGCTGCATCGCTGAAGAGATCTGCCTGTTTGGCAGCTTACTAGCGATCATTTAGCGACGCAACAGCGATCCCTACCAGGTCGTATCGTTGTCAGGATCGCTGGTGCGTCGCTAAGTGAAACGGGACCCTTACACCAAGTATGGTGAAGACTTATGAATACATATGCCAGAAGCTCTTGTATGTATGACTGTAGCATAATGTGAATAGGACCTTAGCAAACTAGCACCTGAGCAATTCAAAGCAACTGAGGTCAACTATAAAACATTAACCTAGGAATTCAACACAACACAGCAACATGTCAGAGCGTATTACACAACACAGACAACAGTACAAACACAAGAGCCACGTCTCAACTCTTAGATCATGAATGCAAGTGCTTGAAGTTCAGCTAGTCTTATCACATGACTAAAGTAAAGTACTGTAATGTAAGGAAAAGGTAGGAGCGCCTTGAGATTCGAACAGTCTTGCAGCAGGACTAAAGACATATATCATGTGTTTTGTATTCTCTGAATTGCTGCTATTTGGGCTTATTACCGCTAAGACCAGAAATATTTGGACAGTGACAAGTTTCCACATTGTAGCCGTTTACCGAAACAATCAAGATATTGATTATATAACTATACAGGTTTAAAGTGCAGACTTTCAGCTTTAATTGGGTATTCACATCCTAATTGGAATAAGGGTTTAGGAAATATAGCTCTTTAACCCCTCACCCCCAAACCAATTTTCATCTTCCCAATTTACAACTATCATGAAGTATAATACATCATGAATAGTGATGAGCAAACGTGCTCGGATAAAGTCATTTCTGAGCATGCTGGGGTGTCATCCGAGCACCTGGGCGTGTTCGTATATTATGCTCGAGTCCCTGCAGCTGCATGATTTGCGGCTATTAGACAGACAACACATGTGCTGATTGCCTGTTTGTTAGGGAATCCCCATGTGTTGAGGCTGTCACAGCCGCAAGTCATACAGTCGCAGAGGTACGAACATAACATAAGATCCTGCCCAGGTGCTCTGACGACACCCCAGCATGCTCAGATAAGACGATATCCGTGTACATTTACTTGTCATCACTATTCGTGACATATTATACAGGGTGGGTCATTTATATGGATACACCTAAATAAAATGGGAATGGTTGGTGATATCAACTTCCTGTTTGTGGCACATTAGTATATGGGAGGGGGGAAACTTTTCAAGATGGGTGGTGACCATGGTGGCCATTTTGAAGTCGGCCATTTTGGATCCAACTTTATTTTTTCCAATGGGAAGAGGGTCATGTGACATCAAACTTAATTGAGAATTTCACAAGAAAAACTATGGTGTGCTTGGTTTTAACATAACTATTCTTTCATGTAATTTACAAGTTTATGACCACTTATAAAATGTGTTCAAAGTGCTGCCCATTGTGTTGGACTGCCAATGCGACCTTCTCCCACTCTTGACACACTGATAGCAACACCGCAGAAGAAATGCTAGTCTAAGGGGGTCAGATTCCTAATAAGAATGCTCGGACCTGACACCCATAATGTGGTGGTGCACCCCTTCTGAAGGGGTACATTGCAGCAGTCCAGACACTGGGTAACTATATGCACCTCATAGCCCTCATGTATTTGCTATTCAGCATTAACACTTTCAATTCATTCACTGGCTATGGCATGCAGGGAAGTCGTTTTATATCAGACATTCCACTTTGATGTTTTTGAATGTCACCTTATTAACTGGATACTTACGTATTTTAAAGTCTGCAGATGATCATATCCCTTTTTTTGTCCTGTAGGATTTGTTCTAGTCCTTGTATTACTATAGTTTAAATCCCATTGATTCACTTAAAGCACTTTAATAGTTTAATAACTAAGGATTTTATCAAATTCTTATTGTAAGGCAGAACTCCTCCTCCTGCTCAATGTATGCAGTCTTTTTCTTGTGTGTCATTATCCCTTCTTTTAAAAATATTTTGACATTGTTCAATAAAAATATTTTTTTTTTAAATGAATTTGAGGACCTTTTCTTATATAGGTTTTATCAGTGCATACTTAGGCAGTGACAAAAATGCTCCTACGAGAGCTTCCAATCTAAAAAGACATTTACAACACTGCTACCCAGAAGTTTACAAAGCTGTGACTGAGAAAGATCATAATGACTCCAAGAAACCAAAGCCTAGCACTTCATGCCATGCAAAGGAGGAGAGAGCAACTCAAACATCAGACGTAATCTCAGGTCCTTCGCGCAAAGCATTACTGGGACCAGAAGATGCCGGGAGCGCCGCAGTGCAAATTGGGGGCCGTCGGAAGGTGAGAATAACAATATATTTTTTAATTATTATTTTAACATCCTATCACATGCCAAGCTATGCTAATCACTTGGAATGCGCAAGCGAAAAAAAACGCTTGTTTTCTGCGGGAAAACGCATGCGAATTCGCATGCGTTTTACCCGCAGCAGGAGTGCGTAAATGTTGCGGAAATGTCCGCAGCATTTCTGCAACGTGGGTACATAGCCTAACAGTGACAGCAGATATGTTTAAAAGACAGCTCATCAACTTGTTGAGACTGTGTATCATTACCATTATTTGCAGGACCAGCTCTTAATAGAGAAACGACCCGCAAACTTGGTGTTTCTTTGGAAAGAGAAAGTATCAGAAAATGAGTGCTTGAAGAAGCCCTTAACAAAAAGGTGGATCTTAAGACTCAAGAGACACATTAAATTTCTTAAAATGGATGCCTCCACACGTCACAGAGTGAACTATTTTGTCATCAACGCTCGAATTTGTTTGTGACAAAAAAATTGTTTCCAAGACATTGGCAGTACAAGTTACTAAGGCTCATCACACCAGCCAATTTCTCCAGACCTAATGGAAAGAGTTCTGCAAGATTATCAACTCAAAAAGAACAGGTTCTTGCTATTGTAACTGATAATGCTTCAAACATGAGAAGTACAATTAAATTGATGAATGAGAATAATGAAGGTGATCAGCAGCTAGAAGAAAAGTTCAGATTCATTAAGTTTGAGAAGGAAGGCCACAGTCCTGTAACTGAGGAACAAACATATATTACTACAGAAGAACTGCAAAATGATACTTTACAATTAGATGAGCTTGTTGAAGCTGCTTCACACCTCTTTCCTATTCATCACATGCGCTGTATTGTGCACACGCTGCAGCTGGCAATAAGAGAGCCTGCAAGAGGGACATGCTGGAACTCTGATTGGCAAAGTGAGGAAATTAGTTATTGCTGCTAGAACCCATAAAATTGATTCCATCTTGAAGAGACGTGCTGAAAAAGGGGCAATTGTGGTTCAAGCCACTCGGTGGGGCAGCACCTATTTAAGGATTGAGCAATTGCTTGAGCTGAAACCCTTCCTTTTAAGGCCCCGTTACACACAACGATATTGTGAACGATATCGTTGCAACGTCACCAGCTTGGTGACATTGTAGCGATGTTGAAACGACATTGTTCGTTGATTGTTGCTACATGTCACACGCATCAGTTGGCTGATCGTTAATCGCTGCCTAATGGTCTCCCTAATTCTATACGATCAGCGACGCTGGGAGCTGGTATCCAGGGTAAGCAGCGGGTAACTAAGAGCCGCGCGGCTCTTAGTTATCCGCTGTTTACCCTGGATACCAGCTTGCTGGTCCTGATGGCTGGTGAGTCTGTATGTGACAGCTCACCAGCGATCAGCTAACTATGTCCCAGCGATCCCATCCACGTCGGATCGTTGGTGGGATCGCTGGGACATTGAAGCTTGTAACGGGGCCCTTAGACGTGGCCAACTCTCAGGTAACCATACATGAAGGTCAATGGACACAGGTAGCTGAATTGAAGGTATTGCGTCATCACCCAGAATGACTAAAAAAAAAAAAAAAAAAAAAAAAAAAAGCTGAGGACTTGACTCCTGGCATTTTCATAAAAGAGTCGAAGAACTTGCTGTTTCGCTTGTCCCAAAGAGGAGGTTTAATCACAAATGGCATTGCTTCTTCAATGAAACGGAGACAGACATTCCCAGATGTGTCACCGAAGCCCCAGGAGAAACTCCCACCCCGATCCGCAAGCTTCCGGTGGCGCCACGCCCGGGACCATGTAGCTACTGCAGTGGAATACTCACCTCCTTCCGGCGCTGACCTTCCAAAGCTGGTAATCCTCCCCAGACACCACTCCACCTGCTCTGCTGTCGTGCAGTCCACCCTGGACCCACCGTGGTACTTTCAGGGACCCCCGCTGCCTGTACCGACTGGCCGGGCCTGGAAACCGTTGATCTGAACAGATATGTTCCTTCAAAAAGAGCCTGAAGACCCACCTCTTCCGACAAGCCTATAACCTGCAGTAACCACCAATCGACCAAACCGCTGCACGACCAGCTCTACCCTCGCCTACTGTATTATCACCCATCCCTTGAAGATTGTGAGCCCTCGCGGGCAGGGTCCTCTCTCCTCCTGTACCAGTTATGACTTGTATTGTTTAAGATTATTGTACTTGTTTTTATGTATACCCCCCTCACATGTAAAGCGCCATGGAATAAATGGCGCTATAACAATAAATAATAATAATAATAATAATAATATGTCTGATAAGGACAAGGTTCCCTGTCAAGTTAGGGCCCCGTCACACATAACGACTCACCAGCGATCCCGAGAACGATATGAACTTGTCAGGATCGCTGGTGTCGCTACATGATCGCTGGTGAGCTGCCAAACAGCAGCTTCATCAGCGATCAGGACAGCGACACGCAGGTAACAAAGCGACGCACGTCGCTTAGTTACCTGCAGTGTACGTTAAGATACCAGTGCACTGGTGCAGGGAGTTGGTATCCAAGGTAAACATTGGGTTTCTAAGCGCTGCGCGGCGCCTAGAAACCCGATGTTTACCTTGGTTACCAGGTCCCTGCACCAGCGCGCTGGTATCTAACGTACACATCGGGTTTCTAAGCGCCGCTTAGAAACCCGATGTTTACCTTGGTTACCAGGCTCCAGCTCGCTGGTCTCCCGCCTGCCACACGCAGCGATGCGTGCTGGCCAGCGGGAGACCAACGATCAAAAAAATGTCCTGGCCATTCGCGCACGATCAGCGATACCGGCAGGGGGGCCGGTCGCTGATAAGTGTCATACACAGCGATCTCGCTGGTGAGATTGCTGTTGCGTCACAAAACTTGTGACTCAGCAGCGATCTCGCTAACGAGATCGCTGTGTGTGACGTGGGCTTTAGTCTAGAGAGGTTGTTCCCTAGCCTTAAAATGATTAGATCAGCTTTCAGGTCATTTATGAAGGAGGATCTGATGGAGGCGATACTTTCTCAGAACAAATTCACTGCACAAATGTTACTTAGCAATTTTTGGTTGTAAACTGTCTCCTCCCCCCCACCCCCCACTTACTGCATAGTGTTTTGCGGATTTACAATTTATTAAAGGTTTTTAAGTTCTAAAGTTGCAGTTCAATAAATATATTTTATGGTGATTAAAAGCCTGATGTTAACATTTTACTACAGTAAATGTATCACTTAAACATGAGACATGTATGAGGGAGTTGAAGGTTTGGCTTAACAACTCCACAGCCCTGTCTGTAGATATGCCATAAATGTCTCGTGAGCTAACCTAGCTGAAGGGGTTATGTGATCCTTGGGGACTGCACTGATGCATTATAGAAGCTCAGGTGGTCTCCCCAGCCTCTGATTACAAATATCCAGCACATGATGATATCGGCAGCGAGTCAGTAGCTTCAGCAGTCATATTGCTGAACAGCTATAACCAGTATGACAGCACATGCCTGTTGAGGCAAAATGATTGGCTGCAGTCGTCACATGCTAACCCCTTGTAAACAAAGATTAGGGGAGACTGACGAAGCTTCCGCACTTCAGCAGCCGAGGGGGGGGGGTTGTGTTCTTTTACAGTATCTACCATTTTTTTTCCCGAAGGTCAGATGACTCCTTTGAAACTAATCGTCACATACAGGCCTATACTCTTCCCGAGTGTGAGCTAAAGGCTATTGAGATCTCATCTTTGGCAGAGCAGTCGTATGGAAAAAGCTTGTGACAATCAGCCTTGATGTTTTTTCTTCAGAATGTTTTAAATTACTAGAAAGAACCATTACCAGCAGATCTTCGTCTCACCACACACCATGCTTGTCACTCCAGGCTGCACCATACATATTAATACCGAGCTCATTACTGTCACTTCACAAGAAAAGGCATCCCTCACCTCCCCTCCCACCATGACCCAGTGCACAAGGAAATATAAGATGCGTATTTAAAGATTCATTCTGAGCCGAGAAAATAAAAACAAAGTGTTGATTATTCCCAATTATCTCACATAATATACATCTACAGAGACGGCACAGGCAAGCTGGAAAAGACCAGCAATATTCTGAAACTAAACGGAAAATTGCACTGATAAGATCAATTACAATTTCTGAATTACATATCGTATTGATTTCTATGAACACCATACGCATACACTGAACTGCCATCTGTTTCTTCACATTCGTAAGCTCAAGGACTGCAATTTCCTTCTAAGGTGCAAATAACACGCACATGCCTCAATGCTGGAACAGCTCTGACCACGGTGACTAGATACCAATTTCACATATCCAAGCTGCGCTAGAATGGAAAGAAAAAACCTATGCAACGTGCCATAAAAAGGCTGCTTTGTGTGTTCTCGAGTTAGGATCTTGTTTCTTATTTTGCCACTGTGTAGTGTCGGTGGTGGGGTGCCGAGCTGAGGGGGTGGTCCTACTTTTATACCGCGCAGAGATGACAACAGAGACACGATGGAGGCAGATTCTGGGTGCAACAGGTCCAAGTTTATTTCTTCACTTGCCGTCCGACTGACGGCACACCTCGCGGCCCTCCGTTTCCAGAGCCGCTTCTCACACCGTACACTGGAGACGTGTCTGCACACACCGTCCCCTCCTTTACTGTCGACGCTCCTGACAGTTCCGTCACTGTGGCCGCCTTAGGCCCATTAACCAACAGCGCTTCTACTGCTCAGTCGTCGTGTCACATACGGTGTCTTACACCCAGAGCCTTGTCTCTGCTGCGGTCCTTTCCTGTCAGGACCACCCCCCTGACGTCCTCTCTCCTCAGTCCCCCTGGTCTGGATTCTCCTCAGAGTGCACAGACTGTCGTTGTCCTCCTGTCACCTGAGCTCCCCCTGGGGACTGGAACTTTCTGGAACCCTCCCTCAGTATTTATAACTCCCCCGGTTCCTTGAAACTGTCACTCTGTCACCACGCCCCCCATGACCAACGGTTTCTAAAGCCCTAAGCTGCTGTAGAGTCCTTTGCTCACACTCCACCCTGCCATCTAATGGTCATCCCAAGGTACTGCACGTCCACTACACTTACCTAGTTGTTTCCCCACTGTAATCACTGACTCCTACCTACACTGTGCAAACCTATCTTTCTTCACTCTGACTAGTCCGTCCGTCCGTCAGGTCACCTTCCCTACACTCCCCCTTCCTTTGTCCATTGTCGTCCTCGACAATCGTCATCCCTGCCTTCGTCGTTCTGAATCTACACCTACATTCTGTTTTCGGACCAGAAGTTGAGCCAAACCCACTATCTGCGGGGGCCGAACCATACTGGGAGCACTATGCTCTGAGCAGCCTACTGCTACTCACCAGCGCGCACGCCACATGACAACGTCTTTCAAATTGGGCAAGGTACACCCGTATTCTCTCTACGGCGTGTATCTTTCCCCTACTCTCCCCTACTGTTACCTTTCACTATCCGGTACGCCATGATCGAGGCCACTCACCTACCAGATCATTGCCGGCGCCCGCCTTTCCTTCTTCAGGGGTGTCCGTGGTGTTGGGGACCTGACCTAGGACGGCTGTCTTTCTCACGTCTTCCAACTCATTTTCCTTCTTTCAATTACATGTCATGGTCGGCGTCCCGGTCTCCCAGACCTCCTCAACTCTTAGATCCCTACCGGATCTCACACTTTCCTTTGGTCCCGCAGACCTTCCCTTACCCGGACCTGTTGCAGTTTACTTTGCATATTATACATCATACAACTTTATAATAGCACAAGTACCCCATTTTTTTATAATTTTTTTTTCCGTTTTCTTTTGCTCATTTTAAAACCAACATATAACATAACATTGCATGTCTTCTTTCTCCCCCCTTCCTTGGACATGGACACTCCCTCTCTTCTAAGTATCCCCGCTCTGTCAGTCTAACAAGTAAACACAAACTATCCTGTAAGAGGAACATAGAAAAACAGACATAAAAATCACAGATAAACATTTCTTTTTTTTTTTTAAAAGCTGACCGCGAACTGTCCTTTTGACCTGCACAACGGTGCAACGAACTCCTGACAGTTCAATCCTCCTTTCGGTGGTCAGTAGTATGGGACCCCACAACCGTGGAGCTCCCAGGATGCAAGAAGTGTCCCTTTCTGCAAGATAGTATAAACGAGCCGTCCCGGGGGTCGTGCAGCCGCCATGCCAGCCTCTCCCCTCTCATGGAGCAGGCTCCAGACTTCCTGCCCCCTGGCCCTCTTCTTCTCTATAACTCCTGCGACCCAAACAGAGGGTCCGGCATGAGCCCTGGAGTCCGGTGGGCGGGACTTAACCGAGGAAGGACGTGGATCAGAGGCGGCCGATGATTTTTGCGGCTCAACAGCCGCTGGGGCCAGGTGGCAAATGGGGACAACCGGGTCCTTGGAGGCTGGAATCACAAGGCCCACTAAGTCGGCCGCAGTCGACTTCAGCAGCGGCATAACCGCGGCCTCAGGACAGGCCGCATCCACTACTTCCAATGGAGCCGGAGTAACGGCCGGTTCCAACGACGCAGCTGCTATCAGCAGGGGGAACGCAGCAGCGTCTTCTTTGGATGACTTCCGCACTGGCGGCTCCAGGCGGGGTACCTCAGGGACTTGAGCAGGGGCCTCGCACAACTCTGCATACACCACTGGGCCCGATGTACCCAGGCCTTCCAGTGCGCAGGGGGCAGCGTGCTGCGGCGGAATGATGAGGGCCGCTGGCGGAGGCACTGGTGGTGCCGGGGGTACTCTCACCTTCCCCGGCGCTGCGGCCTCCATCACATCAATACGCGGCTTCACCCGCAGCCTCCGTCCCTCGCTCCACTGTCCCGCGGGTCTTTCCCCCAAACTCGGGGGCTCCGCTGAGAAGTCCTCTGCTGGTATTGGTGGCGGCCGTTCTCGCTGACTCCGCTCAGGCTCCGCTCCCCAGCTCAGCATCCCGCTGCTCTCCCGTGGCTCTGAGGGCGACTTCTGGCACAGCTCCATCCCCTGCCGCCACTGCCACTCTAGGCGGCCGATGCCCCGACACCTGCAGAGTCTCATACCGTCCGTTGGGCAGCACTCGAATGGCATCAGACAGCCGCAGCCAAGTTTTTCTTCTGTGCCACTCCCTCTGTGAGGTGAGGTGTCGGCAGGCCTCTCCACCCTCCTGTCAGGGTCCAATATATGGAAGCGTCGATCTCCAGGCACATACTGCTTCCCATTTGTATTCCACAGGTAGGTCATTTGTAATCCACAGGTAATTGTAATCCAAACAGAGTAGTCCAAGTCCTTTTCCAGTCTTTGAGGTAGGCCTGCCGCAGAAGATGATGTATTAGCGGCGTCTATCCTGCCGACTACGCCAAATGTAGTGTCGGTGGTGGGGTGCCGAGCTGGGGGGGGTGGTCCTACTTTTATACCGCGCAGAGATGACAACAGAGACACGATGGAGGCAGATTCTGGGTGCAACAGGTCCAAGTTTATTTCTTCACTTGCCGTCCGACTGACGGCACACCTCGCGGCCCTCCGTTTCCAGAGCCGCTTCTCACACCGTACA
The DNA here is from genome assembly GCF_039654945.1 of Dendrobates tinctorius. NCBI lineage: Eukaryota > Metazoa > Chordata > Amphibia > Anura > Dendrobatidae > Dendrobates > Dendrobates tinctorius. Next base: position 51,821,283 of record NW_027361675.1, read on the forward strand.
CTGGAGACGTGTCTGCACACACCGTCCCCTCCTTTACTGTCGACGCTCCTGACAGTTCCGTCACTGTGGCCGCCTTAGGCCCATTAACCAACAGCGCTTCTACTGCTCAGTCGTCGTGTCACATACGGTGTCTTACACCCAGAGCCTTGTCTCTGCTGCGGTCCTTTCCTGTCAGGACCACCCCCCTGACGTCCTCTCTCCTCAGTCCCCCTGGTCTGGATTCTCCTCAGAGTGCACAGACTGTCGTTGTCCTCCTGTCACCTGAGCTCCCCCTGGGGACTGGAACTTTCAGGAACCCTCCCTCAGTATTTATAACTCCCCCGGTTCCTTGAAACTGTCACTCTAACTGTCACCACGCCCCCCATGACCAACGGTTTCTAAAGCCCTAAGCTGCTGTAGAGTCCTTTGCTCACACTCCACCCTGCCATCTAATGGTCATCCCAAGGTACTGCACGTCCACTACACTTTCCTAGTTGTTTCCCCACTGTAATCACTGACTCCTACCTACACTGTGCAAACCTATCTTTCTTCACTCTGACTAGTCCGTCCGTCCGTCAGGTCACCTTCCCTACAACTGCACAAACATACAATGGGGATTCACTGTATATAACACAGATTAGAGGTTTAATTCCCATCTTCATTGGTATTTGGACCTACATTCATCATCTATTTGCAGCACAGGTGATAAACATGATTTCCACAGGCAGGATCACTGGGATCCCCACAATCTGACAAAAGGGATCCCCATTTGAATGGTGTAGTATAACATGCATGACCACAGCTCCTTATTTCTATGCCACCGACAGACATTAAGTCAGTCCCTTAGGCTACTTTCCCATGATCAGGAAGTAGCAGCGCTTCGGACGAGTCGTACTTCTGCTGTGTCCAAAGTGCTGGGTTCTAATCACGCAGGTAAATCCACGTGTTCACCATGTCCACATCATCACCATGTCTGAACCATCATGCAATACATTCTATAGCGCAAATGTTGCAGAGACGATTGTCTCCGCAACAGAAATTAACATGCTGCGGCTCATAAACCCGCACAGTGGGCATGGGATTTCTATAAATCCCATCCAATGTGATTGTACTGTACAACGCAGCACTTTGAACCCAGTGCAAGTGTGCTGTGGCCCAAACAATGCTATTCCTGACCGTGGGCAGACAGCCTCAAAAGTGAAGGAAGAAATGTTCCAAACACCATTTACACTGGGTACTTTGGGATCCGCAGTGATCATACTTGGGGCCCAACAGTGCAGAAATAACCTTTTAACGTCTCTTTCCTATGCAAGTATGATTTCCATATAGAAACATAATTGGCAAATACGTTAAGTACGGAAAAGGAAAACTGCACACCCTATATACTGTATGGGAATAAACGTTCTAGAAATAAGAGGAGCCCACTATGGCTAAATAGTAAGGGGCGCAATAAGGGACAAAAAGAAAGCATTTAGGCTGAGTTCACACGTGGCAGTTTTTTCGCGTTTCCGCGGCGGTTTTAACCGCGCGATTTTGCAGCGAAAACAAGCATCCCATGCATTTCCATGGGATTCCGCAATGCTGTGCTAATGCTGCGGTTTTTACCGCGGCGGAATCGCTTCACGGTAAAAAACGCAGCATGCTCATTAATTTTGCGGAATCGCGGCGATCCCGCACCCATAGGAATGCATTGTTCTGCTTGCTTTCCCACCATGCGAAAAGTAAGCAGAACATGTGCGGATGGTACCCACGGTCCGGAGGAGAGGAGACTGTCCTCCGGGCTTTGGGTACCATATCCCTGTAAAAAATAGAATTTTTAAAATAAAAAATATTGTATTCTCATCTTCCGACGTCCTGCGCAGCCTCCCCGCCTCTCTCCACGCTCCCAGTCCCAGTAAGCCTTTGCGAGCGATGACGTCCGTTCTCGGTCATTCGCGAGACGTCGCGATCCCGCGAGAACGGACGTCATCGCGGTAATTGTCGCAAAGGATTACTGGGACCAGGAGTGTGGAGAGAGGCAGGAAGGCTGCGCGGGACGTCGGAAGGTGAGAATAACAATATTTTTTTTTATATTCTTTTACTATTGATGCCGCATAGGCAGCCTCAATGGTAAAAAGTTGGTCACACTCGTCAAACACTGTTTGACGAGTGTGACCAACCTGTCAATCAGTTCTCCAAGCTGGGTTCACATGTAGCGGAAATTCCGGAATTCTCGCAGTAATTTCCACTACGTGTGAACCCAGCCTTAGAGAATTAAAGCAAGTAGGTAGTGATGAGGCATTAAATAAATACAGAAGATTAAATAAATTCTGTAATTAGCATATCAAGACAGACGGTACAGATTCTGCTGCGGATCCGCAGCGTTTCAGGCTCTGCGGGTCCGCAGCAGATTTAAGTGCGTTGTACACAACCATTGTTTTCAATGGTAAACTGGAAAACGCTGTGCACATGCTATGGATTTTTCTGCGGGTTCAAATCCGCAGCATGTAAATTCCTTGTGCAGATTCCATAGCGGTTACACACCTTCTCCATTGTAGAGGTGTGAAACCGCAGGCTAATCCGCAGGTAAACCGCAGGTCTTTTGACCTGAGAATTTACCTGCGGATTTTTCCAAATCCGCAGGACCAAAATATACGTGTGCACACTGCACATAGCCTAAGAAAGACATAGCTGAATTGGAGCGGGTGCAGAAAAGAGCGACCAAGGTTATTAGGGAACTAGGGGGTCTGCAATACCAAGACAGGTTATTACACTTGGGGTTAGGGTTATTTAGTTTGGAGAATCGAAGGCTTAGCGGTCATCTTATTACAATGTATAAATATATGCCGGGACAATACAAAGACCTTTCTAATGATCTTTTTACTCTTAGACCTGTGACGGGGACATCCTCTACGTCTGGAGGAAAGAAGGTTTAAGCATACTCACAGATGCGGATTCTTTACTGTAAGAGCAGTGAGACTATGGAACTCTCTGCCGTATGATGTTGTAATGAGTGATTCCCTACTAAAATTTAAGAAGCGACTGGATGCCTTTTTTGAAAAGTACAATGTTACAGGTTATACATACCCACCCACCTTTCGTGTCTAACTTTTTTCTTCATAAATTGTAAGCTTGCGAGCAGGGCCCTCATTCCTCTTGGTATCTGTTATGATCTATGTGATTGTTACGCTGTAATGTCTATCGTCTGTACATGTCCCCTCTGAAATGTAAAGCGCTGCGGAACATGTCGGCGCTATAGAAATAAAATTTATTAGATTCCTTGATAGGGCATTGATCCAGGGAACTAGTCTGATTGCCGTATGCAGAGTTGGGAAGGAATTCTTTTTCCCCAATGTGGAACTTAGTGTTTGCCGCATGGGTTTTTTTTTTTTTTGCCTTCCTCTGGATGAACATGTTAGGCTATGGGTTGAACTAGATGGACATAAAGTCTCCCTTCAACCTTAAAAACTATGTTACTTACAGCACATTAGAAAGTCTACTGAGCCAAAAGTCCAAGTGTACAATTGTGTTCAAAACAAATTCACTTCCTACCTTCAGTATATATTACTATCAACTCTTGCTGAAGATCCTCCTGCCAACTCCCGAATCCCTCATTCAGAAACAATTGGAAGTGGTGGGGTTCAGCTGACATATCCAAATGTGTATGGCCAGCTGTAAAATGTGGGAGTCTCATTCAAGGCCTCCATCAATTAGCTAGACCAGAGTAATCCAAAAACTGCATTTATTGAAAGCCAATCTGTGTCTATTCATGAAGGTGCCTCAGCTGTCCAAGCCGCGGGCCACAACCTGCAATTTATGGTAAAAAAACAGAATGCCTCAAACTGCTGTCTACAAGTAGCCTCAGGGCTCCTTCAGGTGAATATTAAATATCCCCATGAAAAACAGGTACAGAGCACTGACCAATGCAGGGAAATGTTCACAAGTTCTTACACAAACCGATTGTCTTCGAGAAAAAGAAAGAAAATATTCAGTACACACTACCTTAATCCGTATTTTAGATTACACTAAACCATGAGTCAGTCTTTGTGTGAAAAAACAGATCACAATCGTGTTACCATCCGCAGATCCATTCGTTTTAACCCTCTCATGATGCGCCAATTTCTATTTGTGCGTGTGTTCCCCACATTCTTCCCAGAGCCATAAAACTCTTATTTTTCTGTCCACAGAGATATGAGGGCTTGTTTTTTGCTGGACAAGTTGTACTTATGAACACCACCATTCATTTTACCTTATAGTAAATGGTTTATAGTGTACCTTTTGTGGTAAACATGACTTCACAACATACCATGATTCTACTCATTAGTACAATACCACCAATACATGTCCAGTTTTTTTTTTATTTTAGTGGTGAAAAAAAATAAAATTGTAAGTTTGAAAACAGATTTTTTTTGGGTGGTGTTGACATTTTCCAAGACCCGTAGTGTTTCAATTCTTTTGCCCATGGAGCTATACGATTGCTTTTTTTTTGGTACACTGCAAAACATTTTTAATAACATTTTGGGATAGATAAGACATTTTGATAGCTTGTTACAGCATTTTTTGTGTTATTGCATTTGCATAGACCAAAAAAAAAAGTAATTGACATTCTTGAATTTTTTCCTTTTACTGTGCTTTATGGAACAAACTTTTCTAAATGCGGCAATAGCACGTGAATAATGAAGTTAATTGGGGGGGATTTTAACTTTTGGTTTATTTCCCCCCACACCTTTCACTGTACTTGTCAGTTTGACTGATCACTTGTGCTATATGTAGTAATACCACAATATTGCTGCATATAATGAAAATTGCCTGTGGCCGAGCCTCAAAGGAGACAAGGTTTCAAGGGGGCTCATTATTGACAAGCGCTTTGGTCTTGCTGTTGTAGCAACCCATGATCACGTTATGGGCACATAAAATGACATGCTCCCCAGATGGCACGTTGTTATTGCCGCTGCCACAGTTTGACAGCGGCATTTAACAGGTTACCAACAGTGAGCGGCGAGAAGTGCTACCCACGATTGTTGCAGGCAGGTCCTGGCTGTAAGAAACAAAATAGGAATCTTGTGGGTATGAAAGCCATTATAAGGTATCACACCCACAAGATTCCTATTTTGTTTCTCTCACTGAGAGCACTTTATATATACTTTTTCTACTGGCTAACACGGTACCAAACCACTTTTTTTTGTTATACATATGACAATCAAGTTTTTTTTCTACTGGGGAACATGAAGGAAAAGCTAGACCGAGTGGCCACAATATGGATGAAAAATGGAGTGACAATTAAATTCTGCTGTTTTGGCTGCATTCACATGAAGCAAGCAAAAACTGCACCAAACTTCAGCAGTCACCATCTTAACACTGTTTCCTTGCACAATCACTTTTTTCCAGAGAAAGTCATTTCACATGCAAAACCGTGGGGCCATTACAATGCAGGTCAAAGTTTTTTTTCCTTAAGATTAACCCCTTTCTGACATCAGGAGTACATTTGCGATGTTGCCGGACTCCCTCCCTTTGATGTGGACTCCGGCAGTAAGCCCACATCTTTCCCGGGATATGTCAGCTGTTTTGATTAACTGACATGTGCCTGGAACAGCAGCTGGTGGAATCGCGATCCTCCCGCAGCTATTAAAATGTTAAATGCCGCTGTCAAACTCTGACATCAGCATTTAACACGAGCTTCCGGCCAGAAATCCGCCCACCATGACCCTCGTCACGTGATCTCGGGTCACCGGTGGGTTGGCATGACAACCAGAGGTCTCCTGGAGACCTCTATAGTTGTCACTGCCGGATTGCTATGAGCGCCACCGCAGCTTCTAGTCGCCCAAGGAAGCAAGCCAAAAGCAAAAAAAAAAAAAAAAAATTATATATATATATATATATATATATATATATATATATATATATATATACACACACACACACTGTATATAATAAATATGTATATATATATTTTTTTCAAGTCACCCCCCTTTTGCCCCATTCGCAATAAAAAAAAAAAAAAAAGAAAATCAAAGATACATATATTTGGTATTGCCGCGTTCAGCATCGCTTGATTCAGCAATAAAAACAAGGATCAACCTGATCACTAAACGGCGTAACGAGAAAAAAAAAAGTCAAAACGCCAGAATTACATTTTTTGGTCTCTGCGACATTGAATCAAAATGCCATAACGGGCGATCAAAAGATTATATTTGCACCAAAATCATTAAAAAGGTCAGCTCGGCGTGCAAAAAATAAGACCTTGCTCAACACGAGATCATGAAAAATGGAGACGCAACGAGTCTCGGAATATAGTGTAATTTTTTTTGTTTTTAAACAAAGTATGAAAAAAATTTTTTTCGCCACGTAGGCCTGTTCACAGTTCCGTTTTGTGGCAGTCATAATCCGCCGCTTGGGGAAAAAACGGATGTGATGGATTTGCCTGGCAGATCCGTCTTTTTCCCCATAGGCTTGTATTGGCGGCGGATTGTGATGGATGGCCTTCTGTTGGGTCCGTCGTGCGACGGGTCCGTCATAAAATTGGCGCGCGTCAGCCAGAAAAAACGTCCCTTGGAAGGTTTTTTTGTCTGTGTCGAAAAGGCTGGTGACGGATCCGTCACCGTCCGTTGTCTGGTATAATGGACGCCAATGGGCGGCGGATCCGTTGACGGATTCCGTTTTTCCAAACTGAGCATGCCCGGAAGAATTTCCCTTCCATAAATGTAACCCCAAAATCCGTTCTGGCACAGAAAAATCTCTCTAGAATTCTGTAGCTTTAAATTTCCTACACTAACTGCTGTGACGGATCCGGTGCATCAGTTTTTTTTCCCAAATATGTAACGGTTCCGTTTTTCAACACTTTGGCAGATTTAGGCTAGCTTCACACTAGCGTTTTTTAGCGCTGCGCTGAGTGCGCAATAGAATCGCATGCAAAAAACGCATCCTGCGTTTTGTATGCGTTTGCTTTTTTTAGGCGCATGAGTTTTAACCAGTTTCTAGCCATGTTAACTCTTAAAACGCATGCGATTTTACATGCGCACACCTACGTTCCCATAGACTGTAATGTGATTTTTTTGCGCATTCCATGCGCATGCGTTTTTTTGAGACAGGTAAGACGGACCAAAAATGCAACAGGTTGCGTCCGACGCGCCTAGGTGCACACTACAAAAATACATGCGCACGAAAACGCATACGCACGCGTGCATACGCTAGACCATGTGCCTCCATGTTATGATAGGGGTGCAGGACGCATGCGCATGGACACGCACGATGCGCTGCGCTAAAAAACGCTAGTGTGAAACCAGCCTTAGACTGACGCCAGAAAACGGAAGTGTGAAACAGGCCTTAGACACCAAACCTGTCTAGGCTCTTTATCTATGAACTTGTAATGACCTGGAGAATCATAATGGCAGGTCAATTTTAGCATTTATTAGTGACCCTAGTAAAAAAAAAAAGGCAAAACAAAACTGTGGGATTGAACATTTCTTTGCAATTTCACCGCACTTGCAATTTTCTTCCTGTTTTAGGCCGTGTTCACACGTTGCGTTTTTTTCACGGATTTACAAAAAAATCTGCTCAAAAACGCTTAAAAGAAGCTTCCCATTCATTTTAATGCATTTTACACTTTTTGTGCATATTGATGCGTTTTTTCACGCAAAAAAACGCTTTGCGGTAAAAAAAAGCACAGCATGCTCATTAATTTCGCGGAAAATTCCGCATTTCTGGCTATTTTCTATGCCTGGGGACGCACGGAAAAACACACGCGTTTTCTGGGTATGAGTCCTGTTTTTATGCAGAAATTTTCTGCATACGTGGGCACATAGCCTTAGCGTACATGACATGGTAAAAACAATGGTGTTGTTCAAAAGTACAAATTGTCCCGCAAAAAACAAACCCTCACATGGCCATTTTGGCTAAAAGATATATATATATATATATATATATATAAAAATGCCTTTTTCTAATATATATATATATATATTTTTTTTTTTTTTTTTTTTCATTCTGGGAAGAAGGGGAGTGGAAAATGAAAAACCAAAAACCTCTGGTCGTTAAGGGATTAAGCGATCGAGCAGGAAAAAGTGGATAGACCACAGCAGCACAAGCAACATGCTTCTGATGTTGAATCAGCTATAACCCTACAAATCAAGTTGATTTCTTTTAGGGCATCAGGCGGCTCCATCTTGCCTTACCCCCATTCAGACATCAACAAACAAGGTTTCTACACCTTTCATATGTAACAGTCCGTGAAAAAAATGTCATCCAATTTTCTTTCACAGGCCCATAGACTTGCATTAACAATTTTGATATGACACGCGGCTCAATATCAGAAAGGTCTCTACGATTTTGTGTGGACCACTCAGTTCGCAAAAAGTAATGGACGTGTTAACGGCCCATGCACTAGTATAGGTAGGAGTGCTAGCCGTGTAAAAGACGAATAGCACTTGCACACAAAAAAAAGAATGAGCCGGTCCTTCTAATAAACAGACTGAATCACTTGAAGGGGTGTCGATTCCAATTGCATGAGGAAACCCACTGAAGTCCTTCACAGTAATATTCAGGCAGTACATTGCATCACTAGTTGTACGCCCATAATCAGGAGAGAAGCTCAGTGATAGATCTGCACTTCCACGTTCTTGACACACTAATACTCCAATACTTGGTTTTCAAATCCTGATGGAAAATGTAAAATAGGTGTAATTGTTAAAATTCTGAAGGCTCATTCAATCACGTGAACGGCTGTCCAAATACCAAGACAGAGCGACAGAAAATGCTAAACTATACAAAACAGCGCCCTGTCGTCACTTCTCTTTCCGAACCCCCAAGAGAAAGCGCCACCTGGGGTGCACTCTAATAAACTTAATGACTTTTTCTATTTTATTTTAGCCAATATCATTGGGTGTCGATTATTGTAATATCAGGACTCCGTCACTGACGCTAAAAAAAGCACACACTTTCCAGAATGTCAAACTACATTATCACCAAGCCCATCCTTGTTATCTCCCTTGTACCAGCTCTGCTGCCTCCTCACTCCCACCCCCTTGAAATTTGGTGGCAGACCCGGTGACGTGGAAAGGGGCTCCTGTCGCTTTAAATCTGGCAGCACACGTAAGATGCATTGTGAGACCCCAAGGGTCAGTGCGCAGGCACAGAGTGGCAGCCTGGCCCTGTGCAGCAGATGCCAGGGGCTGAGAGAAGCTGACACAAAGGGGAGGATGCGCCTGTACAGAACATGCAGGAAGGCCTTACACGACACCAAACTTTACCTGGGGTTGTGTCACTGCGCACACCGCACCGACTACAGCGCCATCCTGTCAGTGCCACCAGGGACTACAGAGAGATGCACCCCAGATTGGATGTCCCCTCCCCCTCAGCACTGCGGCTTTCCAGGATGCAGCATACCCCCTTTCACACATCAGCGGCCTTCTGACGCACAACAATCCTCCTCTCACATGGCGGCCTACCGTTGCGCAGCAAACCCCCTCCCACACACACGTCAGCGGCCTTTCAAGGTACAACAAACCTCCTCCGACCCAGTAGACTACCGGGGCGCAGCGAGTCGCCTCCCACGCGGCGGCATACTGGGGTGCAGCGATCCCACTACCGCAAACGTCGGTGGCCTTTCGAGGTACAGCAAGCCTCTCCTCACGCGGCGGCCTACCGTGGCGCAGTGAATAGTGATGGGTCATTTGCAAACAAACCGAGACAAATAGCTGTCTCCCTGTTATGAGTGATGGGAGGCGGCACCCCAATGAGAGCCACTAAAGTCTCTGAATGGCTCTCACCAGGTGTAAGAAGTTCTGCGGACGCAACTCCGCCTACCCAAACTCCTCCCACTCACTTTAATTGGCTGTCAGTAGGCGGAGTTTCAGCCACATTCACATAATCTTAAATATGTATTCACATATTTAATAGGGTTCCATTTAGGACCCAAAAGAGCCGTCCCTTTGGCAAGCGGAGCCAGACTGCCCATCACTAGAAGTGAACCCCCTCCCACACGGCAGCATCTCGGGGTGCAACCTACCTCCCACGTCAGGCTCTAGGGGCACAACCTACCCCCTCCCCCTCCATCTGGCTCTAGGGTCCCAACCTACACCCCCCCCTCCACGTCAGGCTCTAGGGTCCCAACCTACACCCCCCCCTCCCACGTCAGGCTCTAGGGTCCCAACCTACACCCCCCCCTCCACGTCAGGCTCTAGGGTCCCAACCTACACCCCCCCCTCCACGTCAGGCTCTAGGGTCCCAACCTACACCCCCCCTCCACGTCAGGCTCTAGGGTCCCAACCTACACCCCCCCCTCCACGTCAGGCTCTAGGGTCCCAACCTACACCCCCCCCTCCACGTCAGGCTCTAGGGTCCCAACCTACACCCCCCCCTCCACGTCAGGCTCTAGGGTCCCAACCTACACCCCCCCCTCCACGTCAGGCTCTAGGGTCCCAACCTACACCCCCCCCTCCACGTCAGGCTCTAGGGTCCCAACCTACACCCCCCCCTCCACGTCAGGCTCTAGGGTTCCAACCTACACCCCCCCCTCCACGTCAGGCTCTAGGGTCCCAACCTACACCCCCCCCTCCACGTCAGGCTCTAGGGTCCCAACCTACACCCCCCCCTCCACGTCAGGCTCTAGGGTCCCAACCTACACCCCCCCCTCCACGTCAGGCTCTAGGGTCCCAACCTACACCCCCCCCTCCACGTCAGGCTCTAGGGTCCCAACCTACACCCCCCCTCCACGTCAGGCTCTAGGGTCCCAACCTACACCCCCCCTCCACATCAGGCTCTAGGGTCACAACTACACCCCCCTCCCTCACAGCAGGCTCTAGGGTCACAACCTACACCCCCCTCCCCCAGCAGGCTCTAGGGTCACAACCTACACCTCCCCCTCCACATCAGGCTCTAGGGTCACAACTACACCCCCCTCCCTCACAGCAGGCTCTAGGGTCACAACCTACACCCCCCTCCCCCAGCAGGCTCTAGGGTCACAACCTACACCCCCCCTCCACATCAGGCTCTAGGGTCACAACTACACCCCCCTCCCTCACAGCAGGCTCTAGGGGCCCTACCTACACCCCCTCATGTCAGGCTCTAGGGTCACAACCTACACCCCCTCCCCCACAGCATGCTCTAGGGGCACTACCTACCCCCACACAGTAAGCCCCATGCACTGCATTACTCGAGCTATGACAACACGAGTGCCCCTATAACCACATCCTGCAGCCGGACCTACAGGCAGCGGCCCCCTCCCCCTCCTCACAGCCCCGCCATCTGCCCCAATCCTGAGAGGGCACAGGACAGCCCGGCAGCCCCCACACCGACACAGCCTGCCCCCTCCCTTCTTACCTGCGAGCTGCCTCCGCAGCAGGAGCGCAGACTGCGGCTCCGTCATACTGAGGCGATGTGAGCAGCGCGGCGGACTACAGGAACCAACGACACCCGCCAGGAGGGAGCAGCACAGCTGTCCGAGCCGTCACCTCTCGTTCTCCCTCCCCGGCTCCTCACTCTCTGTCCCTCTCACTCTTGGCTCTGCCCTCAGTGCGCCTGCGCAGGTTTAACCCTTCCCCCATTGTGTGACCTACACATTGCGTTGTTGGGGGTGGCGAGAAAAGGGCCGCCATCTTGGGAAGGTCACTACACCGCGGCCATTTTAGGAAGGTCATATAACGCGATCTCCGCTTCCTGCATATAAATTAGGCTATGTGCACACGTTGCGGATTCGCAGCGGATTTTGCCCTGCGGACCCGCAGTGGTGTACAGTACCATGTTAGCCTATGCAAAACAAAAACCGCTGTGCAGATGCTGCGGATTTTTCCGCACGGTTTTGCTGCGGTTTACAATCCGCAGCATGTCAATTGTTTGTGCGGAATCCGCAGCGGATTCACACCTTATCCTTATGAGGTGTGAAACCGCAGGGCAAAACCGCAGGCTAATCCTCAGATAACACGCAGGACTTCTGTCCTGCGGATTTCACCAAATCCGTGCAGAAAAATCCGCAGATCAATCCGCAGCGTGTGCACATAGCCTTAATAAGAAAGTACTGCGTCTGAAGTATCTCTACGGCCAGCCTGCAGTGTGACCATCATAGACGGACACTCGCCATTTCAACCTAGGGAGAGATGTAGTGACCACAGAAACAACCGGGACTCTGTGTGCTAAACCAGAAATGAAACTGAGACCCCCAAACCAGACACTTATCGGTATACAGAGATCAAAGGGCGTCACACCGTGAAGCAGATCTGTCACCAGATTTCACATTAAAAACGTACAAACATTATTAAATCTTTAATACCGGATGAGGCCGGTGTACTTACTTTGAAAATCCCAGTCAGAATAGGTGTATAAACTTATTTTAAAATTTCCACCTTTTCAATTAGATTTAGCAGTCCAGAAAAATGCGCTATTTTCAGGATTATAAAGGGTTATGTAAGGGAAGTACATCAATCTCATGAGGTTCAAGTTAAAGAGTTTTTTAATTACTTTTGTTACTGAAAAGACTTGCCTGTGCTACAAATATGTAACTGAGGCTAGTTTCACGCTTGCGCAGCATTTCAAGCACACATAAAATGCATGCAAAAAAAGCTTGCAAACGCTGCAATATTTTTCACCGCATCATCGTGCGCATTACGACAATAAATGCAGCGTTTTTATGCGTTTTCAAGCGTTTTTCCATGTATTTTATGTGTGCTCGAAACGCTGCGCGAGCGTGAAACTAGCCTCAGTGACATATTTTTAGGTGTCACATTTCACAGGAGGAAAATCCTTGAAAAATTCTTGCAAAAGACTCCAGCAATGGGACACCAGTGGGCGTGTGTTATGGGAAATCTTTATATAGATCCTGTGTACAGCTGAATTCTTCACATTTTCTTGGTTTTTCCTTAGTCAACATGGATCTGCGCTGGAAGAGTTTTCACTTCAACTTGGATCTGGACATCAGGATGGCTCAGGCTTATGCCGTAGCTTGCCATCAACAAAGGGAGAGAGAGAGCCAGCGAAGACGGCAGCGGAGGCATATGTGGATACATCCGATTGATGAACTTCGGGTGAGCCGTAGGGCATACCACACCCTCTACAGTGAGCTCCAGGCAAACCCGGAGAAATTTACTGATTATACCCGGATGTCCCAAGAAAGCTTCAAGTATTTGCTTGGTCGTGTCCAAGAATCCATCCGGCGACAGGACACGCAGCTCCGTCGTGCGATTCCTCCTGAGGAACGGCTCCTGGCCACATTACGGTACGTAGTATTGCAAAACCAATGCCTGCATAATTTTCTTTGTTGTGACATGTACTATTCCAAAGCTGGCAGAATTATTTTTATGCCATGTATTAAACAAAGACCTGCAGAATTATTGTTATGCCATGTACTAAATTTTTCTTTTATTGTTTTAAAAAACATATACATAAATATTAATTTTTGTTCTTTCTTTGTTTCGCAGATTCCTGGCTACTGGAGAGAGCCTCTCTTCACTCCACTTCCAGTACCGGATTGGAATATCCACCTTGTCGGGAATTGTTGCAGACACCTGCCGGGCTTTGTGGAATGTTCTTTGTCCAGAATTTGTGCCCCTGCCCACCCCCGAAAAGTGGATTGAAATAGCTGAAAAATTCTGGACAGTCTGCAATTTCCCCAACTGTTTGGGAGCGGTTGATGGGAAACGCATAATCAAACCCAAAAGAACAGGCTCTGAGTACTATAAGGCTGTGTTCACACGTAGCGTTTTTTCCGCGGATTTGCTAAAAAATCCGCTCAAAAAACGCTTAAAATAAGCTTCCCATTCAATTCTATACATTTTGCACTTTTTGTGCGTTTTTTAAAGCGAAAAAAGCTTCACGGTAAAAAACGCAGCATACTCATTAATTTTGCGGAAAATTCCGCGTTTCTAGCTATTTTCTATGGGTCTGGAAACGCGCAGAAAAAAACGCATAAAAAATGCGCGTTTTTTGCGCCAAAAATGCACGGAAAAAAACGCGCGTTTTCTGGGAAGGGAGTCCGGTTTTTATGCAGAAATTTCTGCATACGTGTGCACATAGCCTAACTACAAAAAGTACTTTTCTACAGTACTCATGGCCATTGCGGATGCAGACTGTATGTTTGTAGCAGTGGACATTGGTGCATTTGTCCGTGGGAATGACTCCCAGGCTTTTAAGAACTCGGACATGGGCCGGAGTTTGTATGGCAACCTGTTGTGAGTTCATTCTCTGGTTCACCAGTTGTGAGTTCTCCTTCCAGACTCCCTCTGGTGGTAACAGGAGGTAGTGAGGCTGATTTGATCGGTGGAGATCTGCCACCTGAGAATGAGGATGACGATTGGACCTCAGGAGTCTCAGATTGGATTTAAGACAGCCGACGCCCTATTCAGTTGCTGGTGATTCCTTCTGGCTTGTCAGCTCTTGGTTTTCAGCTCTGTTCCAGTCATCTAAAGCTAAGTTTTTCTGCTAATGTTCACACTTGATTTTGTTGGTCTATTCAGTTTTTTGGTGTGGTCAGCCAGCCCCGGCTGGGGGCTGTGCTGAATTTCCACTCTTATTTGTCAGTATTTTGCCAATTTGCTTTTTGTCCCTTACTAGTTTGGTCTCTTTTTGCTCTGTCTCTGAATATTTCAGAGTGCTGATATAGTGGGAGAAGTCTAGTGACTTCAGGGTTACTTTTGCTATCAGAAGTGTTGGACATTATTTTTGGTAGGGTTTTTTTGCAGGTTGCAGACAGTTCCTTTCCTTTCCTTTCCTCTCTAGTTAGTTTGTGCCCCATTGTTTGCTCAGCCTATTTTCCTGCCTGTGTTTGTGCCTTCATCTTGTTTCACCATCAATACATGTGTGGGGGCTATCTATTCCTTTGGGGTCTGCTCTGGGGCAGTTAGTTTTCCCCTTTTCATGCTTCAGGCTTATTTAGTCCTCCGGCTGTGACGAAGCGTCTAGGAACATCGTAGGTACGCTCCACGGCTGCTGCTAGTTGTGTGGTAGGATCAGGGATCTGCAATCTGCATAGTTACCAACCTCTCTGGTTTTCTGTGACTTAGCTTGTTTTGCTTTTTTCTCCTCGGTGACCCATTCATAACAGCAACCATTTCAATTTCCCTATGCCACGGCTTCTTCCTCACACCGAAGGTCCGCCACAGCCCTTTGTAATGGTTGGGGATGAGGCCTTTCAAATGTGCCAAAACCTGCTGAAACCCTACTCCAGCCGCGACTTGGACCACAGAAAAATAATCTTTAATTACAGGCTGACCAGGACCAGAAGAACTGTAGAGTGTGCCTTTGGTATACTTGTCTCCAGATGGCGCATCCTCGCGACAGCCATTAATCTGAAACTGGAAACAGTGGATGAGGTGGTGAAGGCCTGTGTGGTTCTACATAATTTTGTGATGGTTAGAGAGCACCCGACCCTTGAACTCGTTGATGCAGCTGCTAACCCATTGCCTGAATTCACTCAACACCCTCTCAGGTCATCCGTTGAAGTTGGTCAAATAAGGGACCAATATGCGGCCTACTTCATCTCAGATGTAGGACGGGTGGAATGGCAAGATCAAATGGTGTAAAAATGTTTTCTTGTGTGTATGTTAATAAAAAACCTGTTTTGATACCTGTACTGAGTGCACTCTGTCTTTTTACACTCCAATACAATAATCAACTGGCCAGGTGTACCCAGAGGCGTATCTAGGCTTTCTGGCACCCGGGGCAAGAATTTGGTTTGGCGCCCCCCCCCACCAAGTACATATGCGACTTGCACACTTAGCCATGTACCTGCGAGCTGCTCTCCCTAATGCTCTCAATGTTCAGTAAAAAACTGAGAGAAGCAGGAAGAGAAGCTTGTTGTCACAAGACCATAACTATGCAAATCGCATATGAGTGAAGTGTCCGTGTGATGACTGCTGGAACCTGCAGCGCTCAGTCCTGACATTGCAGCTTCTGAATTCTCACAACTAATGCACCTGCACACTTTTAGGATTCTCCCTTGCCGATATACAGTCATGTCAGCACAAGTATGTGATTTATATACTTCTGGCCACATTCCGACTAGACGTGCCCGGCCTCGCTCCGTTCATTTTCACTGAGTGAGGCCACGCATGTCTAGTCAGCATGTGACCGCATGTATGTAAATTACCGGCACGAGAGAATCCTGACAGCGTTCAGTGAGCACTGTGAGAATTCAGAAGTCTGCAGTCACATAGAATGTCTGCAGACTCAGCACAAACCTGGACAACCCCTTTAATGTTCCTAACAAATAAAAACATGAGAATAAGTCAGTATCACACATAATATTTACATCCAGGTACCTTATAGATGACGTCGTCTCTGAAGTCGTTCTCCTTTTCTTCTTGTCCAGACCCCATGATGAGTTTTCTCATCCACAGCCGTCTCTGCAGACTTCCATCTTCTCCGGTCTTCTGCAGCAAATCCCCACACGACGCCCTTAAAGATAGAAGTGTCATTATAATGCTCCCGAATAAAAATATCTGCAATATACTGTGGCCTCACACTATTCCCCTCCCTCCTCATACTGTCTCATATATTTACCCCCTCACTCTCTATACTGTCTGCTCACACATATCCCCGACTCCCCATACTGTGTCCACATACATTCACCCGTTCGCACCCCTTACTGTCTGCACCCATCCCCCATACTGTTTCCTCATACATACTCTTAGTGTCCTCAAATCTCCCCACACACATTAAATACCATCCCCACTCCAAATCCCCCATCCCCAGTCCCCCACACACATTAAGTACCCCCCATCCCCACTCAATAACCCCTCGTCCCTACTCCCAAATCCCCCCACACATTATGTACCCCCACTCCAAATCTCCCCACACATTATGTACCCCCACTCCAAATCCCCCCACACATTAACCCCCATCCCCACTCATTAACCCCCATCCCCACTCATTAACCCCTCCACACATTAACCCCCATTTCCACTCATTAACCACCCATCTCCACTCATTAACCACCCATCTCCACTCATTAACCCCCACACTCATTAACCCCCATCTCCACTCATTAACCCCCACACTCATTAACCCCATCTCCACTCATTAACCCCCCACTCATTAACCCCCATCCCCACATTAACCCCCACACATTAACCCCCATCTCCACTCATTAACCCCCACATTAACCCCCATCCCCACATTAATCCCATCTCCACTCATTAACCCCCACACATTAACCCCCATCTCCACTCATTAACCCCATCTCCACTCATTAACCCCATCTCCACTCATTAACCCCCACTCATTAACCCCCATCCCCACATTAATCCCATCTCCACTCATTAACTCCCATCCCCACATTAATCCCATCTCCACTCATTAACCCCCACACTCATTAACCCCAATCCCCACATTAACACCCATCTCCACTCATTAACCCCCACACTCATTAACCCCCATCCCCATACATTAACCCCCATCCCCATACATTAACCCCCATCTCCACTCATTAACCCCCCACTCATTAACCCCCATCCCCACATTAATCCCATCTCCACTCATTAACCACAGTCCCCACATTAACCCCCACACATTAACCCCCATCTCCACTCATTAACCCCCCACTCATTAACCCCCATACATTAACCCCCATCCCCACATTAACCCCCATCTCCACTCATTAACCCCCATCTCCACTCATTAACCCCCATCCCCACATTAACCCCCATCTCCACTCATTAACCCCCACATTAACCCCCATCCCCACATTAACCCCATCTCCACTCATGAACACCCACATTAACCCCCATCCCCACATTAACCCCCATCTCCACTCATGAACAACCCCCCATCTCCCATCTTTGGTGGTTCTTCAGCTCCACAGAGGAGCACACTTACCACCAGCGTTCGCTCTGGGCGCCGGGAGTGACGTCAGCAGCGTGATCACATGATCTGATCACGCTGCTGACGTCGCTCTGACCCGGCGGTCAGAGCTTCAATTGTACTAGCATCTGTATAGACGCCAGTACAATTGCTGCCTGGGAGTCGGCACGGCCTCCTCTGCGCCAGCTGTCAGCTTGACAGCTGACACAGAGAACCGCCGACTCCCAGGACTGGTAGCGGCAGAACGCACCCGCCGGGGGGGGAGACATAGCGGACCGCTGCATTAGGCGGCCGGGCGGCCCGACTGCGCCCCCCTGCTGCCTGCGCCCCGGGGCAACTGCCCCGGCTGCCCCCCCCCGGATATGCCTCTGGGTGTACCAGTAAATTCATCTGTGTTTTGTGCATCATGAATTTACTAGTACTCCTGACCAGGTGACTATACATACACACACACAAGTTGTATGACCTTTATCATCTCTACAGTTTGTGTTCAATTTGCAGCGACGGTGGAGATAATACAACTAATATTTGTGTCACCTGGCCTGATGTTACAAATAGTGATTTGGGGATGCACTAGCATCCGTCACTCTTTATGACACCTGACCATGTGACTATAAATATTATTTGTAGGATGACCACTGTGGCTTGAGTTTGAACGCAGAATGGAGAGATAATACATTTTATACAACTTCTTCAATCCCCAGGCCTAGTGTCATGCTGAAGTGAGGACTGTTGTGAGTTCATTTTCCCCTTCACCATTGAGGTCTGATGAAGGAAGGTAGTGAGGCTGATTGCCAAACACCTGAGCTGGTGGAGGATGACAGGGTGACGGGAGTTGCTGACTGGATATAAGGCAGCCGACACCCTTCTGACTCGCTGGTGATTTCTCTGAGGGATTCTAGGAGACCAGTCTGATTCCTGCTCCTCAAAAGCTAAGTTTTCTGCCTTGCTTTTTGCATTTGTGTTTTGGTTTTATTTTGCCTTGCTTTTCTGGATTCTGCCATTCCCTGCTGGGGTGAGCTGAATTCTTTTGTGTCTTTTTGCTCTGTCTTCAGAAAATACCTGAGTACTGACATAGTCTTTTTGAAGCCTAGCGTCTTCAGGGCCTTTTTCCCTGTCAGTCTGTTGGCTCTTGTGTTGATAGGGTTTTTGGCGGATTGCAGACAGCAGCTTTTCTATCCTGTCCTATCTAGTTAGCTTGGGCCCCATCATTTGCTCAGTCTATCTTTCTATCTGTGTTAGTGTTTTTTCTTCTTGCTTCACCGTCATTATATGTTGGGGGCTGCCTATTGCTTTGGGGTCTGCTCTGGGGCAGTTTAGATTTCCCTTTCTGTCTTTAGGCTATGTAGTTCTCCGGCTGTGATCGAGGGGTCTAGGGCACCGTAGGAACCCCCCACGGCTACTGCTAGTTGTTGTTGATAGGTTCAGGGATCTGCAATCCGATAGCTGCCAACTTCTCTGCTTTTCTGGACTTAGCTAGCATTTCTGTTTTTGCCTCCTACGGTGACTCGTTCATAACAGAATCACCAGCCATACCGCAGATCCTAGGGTACTCAATAGCAGGAAAGAATTGTAAAAAAAAAAGGTGTGTATATTTTTTCCTCTATATCTCTGAGGCCGTAGGGGGAATTTTTTTTCTCTCAATGGAGATAAAGCAATTGTCTGATTGTGTGGAGCAGCTCGCTGCGGAAGTGCTGGGAATTTCCGCCTACCTTGCTCATTCACATGCTGCTGAACCAAAGATCCCTACTCCTGATGTGTTTTTTGGGGATCGGTCTAAATTTTTGAATTTCAAAAATAATTGTAAATTATTTATTGCCTTGAAGCCTAACTCGTCAGGGAGCTCCGCGTAGCAGGTTAAAATTGTCATCTCTTTGCTGCATGGCGATCCCCAGGATTGGGCGTTTTCTTTGAAACCAGATGATCCTATTCTGACTAATGTGAATGCATTTTTTCAAGCCTTGGGGTTGTTGTATGATGAACCTAATGCTATTGATCAGGCTGAAAAGACCCTGTTGGCATTGAGCCAGGGTCGAGATTCTGCAGAATTGTACTGTCAAAAATTCCGAAAGTGGGCGGTCCTTACTACCTGGAATGATAATTCCTTGGCAGCTCTCTTTCAGAAGGGTTTGTCAGAAGCCGTAAAAGATACTATGGTGGGATTTCCTGTTCCCTCTGGTCTTGACGATTCTATGTCATTAGCCATTCAGGTTGATCGGCGTTTACGTGAACGCAGGACTGCATGAGAGGTGTTGCCACCTGTTGAACAAGTGTCTGAACCTATGCAATGTTATAGAGTTTTGTCCAGGGAGCAACGTCAGGAGTTCAGAAGGCGTAATAAGCTGTGTTTTTTTGTGGAGCTGCCTCGCATATTATTTCTGTCTGTCCTAAACGAGAGAAACGTTTTGTACACACGTTTTCTGTGGGTGGTGTTCAACCTAAGTTTCTTCTGGCAATTACTCTGATCTGCTCCCTGTCCACATTTTCCGCCAAGGCTTTTGTGGATTCGGGAGCAGCCCTGAACATAATGGACTTGGATTTTGCAAAACGTTGTGGATTTCCCATGACACCTCTGCGGATACCTATCCCTTTGAGGGGGATTGATGCTACTCCTTTGGCGAAAAATAAACCTCAGTTTTGGACCCAGGTGGTAATGCAGGTCGCCCCAGAACATCAAGAAAATTGCAGATTTTTGGTGTTGCATAATTTGCATGATATCATTGTTCTGGGGTTTCCCTGGTTGCAAATTCATAATCCAGTATTGGATTGGAAATCTGTGTCTGTGGTGAGTTGGGGTTGTTGTGCCCTTAGTGAGGCTCTGTTTTTTTCCACCTCTCCCCAGTCACATGATGTTCCTGACTATTTGGCGGACTTTTATGATGTATTTAGTGAGAATGAGTCTGCGTCTTTGCCTCCTCATAGGAGTTATGACTGTGCAATTGAACTGAGCCCGGGGTGTAAATTTCCCAAGGGTCGGCTCTTCAATTTATCTGTACCCGAGCACGAGGCTATGCAATCCTATATTAAGGAGGCGTTGGAGAAGGGTCATATTAGACCATCCTCTTCACCATTAGGTGCTGGGTTTTTTTTCGTGGCCAAACAGGATGGTTCATTAAGGCCTTGTATTGATTATCGTGCCTTCAACAAGATTACTATTAAATATCAGTATCCATTATCCCTGATTTCGGATCTATTCTCCAGAGTTAAAGGTGCTTGCTGGTTTACCAAGCTTGACCTCAGGGGGGCGTATAATCTTATCCGCATTAAGCATGGGGATGAATGGAAGACGGCATTTAATACTCCAGAGGGACATTTTGAGTACCTGGTGATGCCTTTTGGGCTCACTAATGCCCCTTCTGTCTTCCATTGCTTCATGAACGACATTTTCCGAGACTTTGTGGATACATTTTTGATTATCTACCTGGATGATATTTTGATCTTCTCCAAGGATTGGGATTCTCATGTGGAACATGTTCGGACTGTGTTCCGGGTCTTGAGGGAGAATTCCCTGTATGTCAAGGGATCGAAATGCCTTTTTGGGGTACAGAAGATTTCATTTTTGGGATTTATTTTGTCTCCGTCAACTATTGAAATGGACCCGGCCAAGGTACAGGCCATTTATGATTGGGTTCAGCCCACTTCTTTGAAGGCCCTTCAGAGGTTTTTGGGTTTTGCTAATTTTTATCGGAAATTTATAGCAAAATTTTCTAGTATTGCCAAGCCATTGACTGATCTGACTAAGAAGGGTGCTGATGTGTTGAATTGGTCTCCGGAGGCTGTTTCTTCCTTTCAGGAGCTGAAGCGAAGATTCACTTCTGCCCCGGTTTTGCGGCAACCTGATGTCTCACTCCCGTTCCAGGTAGAGGTGGACGCTTCTGAGATTGGTGCAGGAGCTGTTTTGTCCCAAAAGGATCCTGTAACATCTAAAATGAATCCCTGTGCTTTCTTTTCCCGAAAGTTCTCCCCATCTGAACATAACTATGATGTGGGGAATCGGGAACTGTTAGCCATGAAATGGGCATTTGAGGAGTGGAGACATTGGTTGGAGGGAGCTAAACATCAAGTCGTGGTCCTCACTGACCACAAGAATTTGATTTACCTGGAGTCGGCCAAACGCTTGAACCCTAGGCAGGCTAGATGGGCCTTGTTTTTTACACGTTTTGATTTTATGGTCTCTTTTCTTCCTGGCACTAAGAATGTCAAGGCTGACACTCTTTCTAGGAGCTTCTTGGCTGATTTTCCTGTGGTGACCAAGCCTGCTACCATCTTAGGCGAAGGGGTAGTTCTTTCTGCCATCTCACCCGATTTGAGACGTGCTCTGGAAGAGTTCCAGGAGGACAAACCTGAGCGTTGTCCCAGTGAAAAGTTGTATGTTCCTGACCAGTGGAAGAAGAGAGTGATGTCTGAAGTTCATTGCTCTGCATTGGCTGGTCATCCAGGTATTTTTGGTACTAGAGATCTGGTGAGTCGGTCTTTTTGGTGGCTCGCCTTGTCTCGTGATGTCAGGAATTTTGTGCAGTCCTGTGGGACTTGCTCCCGGTCTAAACCTTGTTCTCGCTCTAGTGGGTTGCTGATGCCTTTGCCGGTCCCCAAGAGGCCATGGACCCATATTTCTATGGATTTCATCTCTGATATGCCTGTCTCTCAGAGAATGACTGTTATTTGGGTGATTTGTGATAGGTTCTCTAAGATAGTTCATCTTGTACCACTCCCTAAGTTGCCATCTTCTTCTGAGTTGGTGCCCCTGTTTTTGTAACAGGTGGTTCGCTTGCACGGGATTCCTGAGAACATTGTATCTGACAGAGGAGTTCAGTTTGTGTCTAGATTTTGGAGGACTTTCTGTTCCAAGCTGGGAATTCAGTTGTCCTTCTCCTCTGCGTTTCACCCTCAGACCAATGGGCAGACGGAGAGAACAAACCAGACCTTGGAGTCGTATTTGAGATGTTTTATTTCCGCTGATCAGGATGATTGGGTTTCATTTTTGCCCTTGGCCGAATTTGCTTTAAATAATAGAGCTAGTTCTGCCACTTTGATGTCACCTTTTTTTTGTAACTTTGGGTTTCATCCTCGATTTTCTTCAGGGCAGGTGGAGCCTTCTGCCTGCCCATGTGTTGACACTGTGGTGGAGAGAATGCACCAGATCTGGGACCAAGTGGTGGATAAGTTATCTCCCAGGAAAAGGCCCAGCGGTTTTCCAACCGACATAGGACCATTGGTCCCCGGTTTAAGGTGGGTGATATGGTTTGGTTATCATCAAAAAATATCGCTATGAAGGTAGCTTCTCCTAAGTTTAAGCCTAGATTTATTGGACCTTACAAGATTTTGGAGATCATTAATCCGGTCTCTTTTCGGTTGGCTCTTCCTGTCACATTTAAAATCCATAATGTGTTTCATAAGTCCTTGTTGAAGAGGTTTGTTGAACCAGTAGTTCCTGGGGTGGCACCTCCGGACCCTGTATTGGTTGAAGGTAACATGGAATATGAGGTAGAGAAGATACTGGATTCCCGTCTGGCTAGACGGAGACTCCAGTATTTGGTTAAGTGGATGGGTTATGGTCAGGAGGATAATTCCTGGATCTCTGCCTCTGATATTCATGCCAAAAGATTGGTGCATGCCTTTCATCAGGCTCACCCCGATCGCCCTGGTGGCGTGGATGAGGGTTCGGTGACCCCTCCTCAAGGGGGAGGTACTGTTGTGAGTTCATTTTCCCCTTCACCATAGAGGTCTGATGAACTCCCTCTTCTGGTGAAGGAAGGTAGTGAGGCTGATTGCCAAACACCTGAGTTGGTGGAGGATGACTGGGTGACTGGAATTGCTGACTGGATATAAGGCAGCCGACGCCCTTCTGCCTCGCTGGTGATTTCTCTAAGGGATTCTAGGAGACCAGTCTGATTCCTGCTCCTCAAAAGCTAAGTTTTCTGCCTTGCTTTTTGCATTTGTGTTTTGGTTTTATTTTGCCTTGCTTTTCTGGATTCTGCCATTCCCTGCTGGGGTGAGCTGAATTCCTTTGTGTCTTTTTGCTCTGTCTTCAGAAAATACCTGAGTACTGACATAGTCTTTTTGAAGCCTAGCGTCTTCAGGGCCTTTTTCCCTGTCAGTCTGTTGGCTCTTGTGTTGATAGGGTTTTTGGCAGATTGCAGACAGCAGCTTTTCTATCCTGTCCTATCTAGTTAGCTTGGGCACCATCATTTGCTCAGTCTATCTTTCTATCTGTGTTAGTGTTTTTTCTTCTTGCTTCACCGTCATTATATGTTGGGGGCTGCCTATTGCTTTGGGGTCTGCTCTGGCGCAGTTTAGATTTCCCTTTCTGTCTTTAGGCTATGTAGTTCTCCGGCTGTGATCGAGGGGTCTAGGGCACCATAGGAACCCCCCACAGCTACTGCTAGTTGTTGTTGATAGGTTCGGGGGTCTGCAAACCGATAGCTGCCAACTTCTCTGATTTTCTGGACTTAGTTAGCATTTCTGTTTTTGCCTCCTACGGTGACTCGTTCATAACAGAGGACGCCCAAAATAACGCATCCTGACTTCGAATGTTATCACACATGGGCAGGAGAATACACATATGAGTTAAACTGCAGCATCACTACAGTCTGCGTGAAATATATGCAGACTGAAGCTATGCTGCAGGTTAAAACTCATATGTGTATTCACCTGCCCAGGTGTGATAAATAGTTATGATACAAGGCCAGGGTATTGTACATATGAATTGTATTTTCCCCATCATCTCCTCAGTTTATTCACCACACACTGAATAAAGGATGTGGTTAATTACAAGGTATATCTAGAACCCCTTGCCTTGTCTCACAATAAAGGAATTGATGATGGTAAACACACACCATCCTCAGTAAACTTTTTATGATACCTGGCAAGGTTACAATAGATATGCCTTGCACTCAACACCATCCTTTATTCAGTCTGTGCAATATTAGCATACTGAAGAGACTGGTGGGGAAAATACAAGTCATAGACTTGAGTTTTTGACTACACATATCTCCAAGGATGACACAAGAAACGTGTCACTAATGGAGGTATGTGTGGGCAAAAACGCAAAGTGTATGGTGCAGAGTGTGTAGGCGGCAAAAGACACATTAATCAAACCATATTAGGTGAAAGCAGAATTTCACATTTAAAAAAAAACTTTTTATTGTGAAGGACGTTTGGTGGAAGATTGTGCTACTTTGGGGGTGTGGAGAGACGAGGAATGGCTGGTAGGCGAGGAAGGAGTTCTAGGGGACGGGGCAAGGAAAGTAGTGGGGGAAGGGAGATCAGGGATGGAACGAGCGGCAGTTTGAGAAACACTGGTAGGTGAGGCGGGAGAGACGCTCAAAGTTCTCTTTTTTTTGTGTGTTTCTTTTCGGTTTGTGTGTCCTGCCTGGACCTCTTTGAGCTGCCTAACCGCCTTCCACTTTCTGACCGCCTGGAGCTGGGTGACCTTTGCTGCGTTTCATGAAAAAGAGAGTGTAGGTCCCCCTGTTGCTGATGTTGCTGCTGCTGATGGTGCAGCAGCTGCTGATGCTGCTGGGTGGTGGCGGTGCCAGTGCTGGTCCTTGCAGTAGGAGTAGTGTTGCCAGTGCTGGTCCAGTCATGAGGAGTGGTGGCTGCAGTGCTGGTCCAGGCTGTAGGATTGGGGGCGGTGCTGCAAGCAGGCGTGGGGGTGGCGGTGGTGCTCCAGACAGGAGCAGCGCTTGCCATGGTGGTGGCGGTGGAGTGTCCAGCAGCACACAGCATTGGGGTGGTGCAGTGGTGCCCGGCTTGGCTAGGAATGCAGGTGGCCATGCAGTGGTATGCAGCAGAAGTCGGTAGTGAGGTGTAGCGAGTCAGTGGTGGCACAGTTGGAAATTACACCACTGACTGCTGCCCGTACTGATTCTGCTGCAAAGCCTGCAAGTAAGCAGTGTTGCAGGCCTGCATCACATTCAGCTGTTGCTCAGGACTAAGGTGTTCCGCCATGCCCCGTTCAATTTTACTGAAAAAATGGTGCGCTTGTCTGTTTAGGTCGGCCTCCAGATGGTCAAGGCAACTGTCGACAGAGTGGAAGCTGTGTTCCATGTGGTTAAAACCGCGTTCCATGAGGGAAAAACCGCTTTCCACTCTGTCTGACAGCGCCTTGAGGCTGGCATGAAAGGCCTCGCTCAAGTGCATGAACTCGGGCAAGACAGGCCTATCCGAGGCCCTCTGCCGCTGGCAGGAAGTTCCCGCATAACCAGTGGCAGAGACCTGGGACAGGGGAACACCTGACTGACCAGCTTCCTGGTCACCAGCTATCAGTGTTGCTGACCTACAAGCTGCTTCCTGGCTGTCGGATAGCTGGTACGGGTCCGAGGTCGTTCGATGAAGGACCGCTCCAGGGACATGTTGCAGGGTACTGCTCCAGGTTCTGTGGAAAGAAAAGAAAAACATTAGTCTCCTGCATTTACAAGTGCCAAATGCTGTGGAATAGAAAAGCACAGGTTGAAAAAAATAAAAAAATTAAATACTTACGCTCTGGTGGCAAGGACCGGTCATACGAACGCCAACTCACGATGGTAACGGTATTTGGTTCTGGTCCTTGCCGCTGAACCACTGCAAACCTGTCCCTCAGCACAAACATCAGTGTTGAAGCAGTCCTTCATCGAGCGCCAACGTGTTTGGACTTTGTTCACTGTTGGAAAAACAAAGAAAAAACATTATACAATGCACTCATGGCAAAATCTGTATCATCACACACACCTGAGTGAACATGGCAAACAGTCAATGCGGCATCACAAAACAATTCAATAGACAATGCACTGATTGTTCGCCATTATAACACAATTGTGTATCATGCTAGATATATTCTAGCAGGAAACACAACAGTGTCATCAGGAACAGTAGTCAATGCGGCACAATACAGCAATACAATACCCAATGCAGTCAATGTTGATCCTGATAACACTTGTGTTTCCTGCTAGAATATATCTAGCAGGAAACACAACAGTGTCATCAGGGACAATAGTCACTGCGGCACAATACAGCAATACAATACACAATGCAGTCACTGTTGATCCTGATAACACTGTTGTGTTTCTTGCTAGAATATATCTATCTTTGCATCCTGAATAGGACCTGTGCACAATATATACGATATGGGAATAAACATGCTAGAAATAGGAGGAAACCACTATGGCTAAATAGAGCTGTAAGGGGTGCAATAAGAGATAAAAATAAAGCATTTAGAGAATTAAAGCAAGTAGGTAGTGATGAGGCATTCAATAAATACAGAAAATTAAATAAATTCTGTAAAAAGCAAATCAAGACAGCAAAGATTGAGACAGAGAGACTCATTGCCAGAGAAAGTAAAAATAATCCCAAAATATTCTTTAACTACATAAATAGTAAGAAACTAAAAATTGATACTGTTGGCCCCCTTAAAAATAGTCTGGGTGAAATGGTGGATGTGGATGAGGATGAGGAAAAAGCCAATGTGCTAAATGACTTTTTTTCAACAGTATTTACACAAGAAAATCCCATGACGGGTAACATGATCAGGGATAAAAATTCTCCATTAAATGTCACCTACTTAACCCAGCAGGAAGTACGGCGGCATCTAAAAATCACTAAAATTGACATCCCCGGGCCCGGATGGGATACACCCCCGAGTACTGCAGGAATTAAGCACAGTCATAGATAGACCATTATTTTTAATCTTTAAAGATTCCATAATAACAAGGTCTGTACCACAGGACTGGCGTATAGCAAATGTGGTGCCAATATTCAAAAAGGGGACAAAATTGAACTTGGAAATTATAGGTCAGTAAGTTTAACCTCAACTGTGGGTAAAATCCTGGAGGGTTTTCTAAGGGATACTATACTGGAGTATCTGGAGAAGAATAACCTCATGACCCAATATCAACATGGGTTTACAATGGACCGTTCCTGTCAGACTAATATGATAAGCTTTTATGAAGAGGTAAGTTCAGGACTGGACCAAGGGAATGCAGTGGACGTGGTGTACATGGACTTTTCAAAAGCTTTTGATACGGTGCCACACAAAAGGTTGATACATAAAATGAGAACAAACGGGATAGGGGAAAATATGTGTAGGTTGGTTAAGAGCTGGCTCAGGGATAGGAAACAAAGGGTGGTTATTAATGGAGCACACTCGGACTGGGTCACGGTTAGCAGTGGGGTACCACAGGGGTCAGTTTTAGGCCCGCTTCTTTTTAACATATTTATTAATGACCTTGTAGGGGGCATAGAGAGTAGAATTTCAATATTTGCAGATGACACTAAACTGCAGGGTAATCAATACAGAGGAGGACAATTTTATATTACAGGAGGATTTATGTAAACTAGAAGCTTGGGCTGATAAATGGCAAATGAGCTTTAATGGGGGTAAATGTAAGGTCATGCACTTGGGTAGAACGAACAAGATGTATAATTATGTGCTTAATTGTATAACACTGGGCAAAACTGTCACTGAAAAAGACCTGGGTGTATGGGTGGACGACAAACTCACATTTAGTGGCCAGTGTCAGGCAGCTGCTGCAAAGGCAAATAAAATAATGGGATGCATTAAAAGAGGCATAGATGCTCATGAGGAGAACATAATTTTACCTTTATATAAGTCACTAGTGCGACCACACTTAGAATACTGTGTACAGTTCTGGTCTCCGGTGTATAAGAAAGACATAGCTGAACTGGAGCGGGTGCAGGTAAGAGCAACCAAGGTTATTAGGGAACTAGGGGGTCTGCAATACCAAGACAGGTTATTACACTTAAGGTTATTTAGTTTGGAAAAATCGAAGGCTTGGGGGTGATCTTATTACATTGTATAAATATATGCCGGGACAATACAAAGACCTTTCTAATGATCTTTTTACTCTTCGACCTGTGACGGGGACAAGGGGGCATCATTTACGTCTGGAGGAAAGAAGGTTTAAGCATAATCACAGACGCGGATTCTTTACTGTAAGAGCAGTGAGACTATGGAACTCTCTGCCATTTGATGTTGTAATGAGTGATTCCCTACTAAAATTTAAGAAGGGACTGGATGCCTTTCTTGAAAAGTATAATATTACTGGGTATATACACTAGTTTCCTTAATATTGCGTTGATCCAGGGAGCTAGTCTGATTGCCGTATGTGGAGTCGGGAAGGAATTTTTTTCCCCAATGTGAAGCTTACTGTTTGCCACATGGGTTTTTTTTTGCCTTCCTCTGGATCAACATGTTAGGGCAAGTTAGGATAGGATATGGGTTAAACTAGATGGACTTAAAGTTTTCCTTCAACCTTAATAACTATGTTACTTTGTTACTATGTTACAGTGTCATCAGGGACAATAGTCACTGCGGCATCACAGAGCAGAGAAATACTTACTAAACGCCTTTTTGGAACTTGGAGAGGCGCTGTCCCAGCCATCCATCAAGGCTGCAGCCACCTCATTCCATAGCCGCCGGGTCACCACAGTTTCCTTGTACTGCTGGTCACAGCTGTCCCACAACGGGACACGCTCCTCGACCAGGCGGATCAGGTGCTCGTTTTCGAGATAGAAGTCTTCTTCATCCCATTGTGGAACCTAGAAAAAAAATACATTATAATCTTGGAAATTTTTGTGAATGAAAAAGTTAGAAAAAGATACAGAAAATAAGCAAATAGAAGATGAAAAACAGGACAGAAAAAAAGGAAGAGAAAAAATAAATTTAAACAAAAAAAAGGGACATTCAAAGTCATTTTATACTTACATTCACACAGTACTGGCTCCCCGCCACATTAACACATTGTATTCCACTCACTTGTAAGTCAGGGTCCATTCCACACTGCCAGGGCTCCTTGTCTTCTAGCACCACACAATGATAGAGTCCAAGTTCATTTCAGCAAAACAACTTTACTCTGCTTGTCCAGTTTACTCAAAGAAACAGCAAAAGATTCTTTGCAGAATATAACCATTCTGTTCCCTGTGCTGTCCCTCACTGTTCCAGGAATATCACGTTTCCACACCAGATCTGCTGGTACCACAGCTCCCTGACTGGTCAGACTAACCCGCATCAGGAGTTCCCCATCCGCTTCCCTCTCCAAAGGTGAAGTTGAAGGTTGGCTCTTCCATTCCTTTCCAGGCCCTAGGCTCGGACATTAAGGGTTGTTCCCACAAAGTTAGCTGCTACCATCCTTATGCTGCCCTGATATTCCTCCACCACCGTGTGACTGTCAGCGCTTAGGCCCTGGACCGCTGGGCTCCTCTGCTTAAACGTTCCCCAGGACACGACGGTCCTGTCCTTGCTCCCGGCTCACACGAACTAACTCCAGGAATCTCCCCCAACTACTCTTTCTTAGTCCCTCCTAACCAAACAGATCCTATTGGTCTAACTAATCCCTATCCTATTCTATTGTGCTCCCCCTACTGGCTTAACATAGTAACATAGTTATTAAGGTTGAAGGGAGACTTTAAGTCCATCTAGTTCAACCCATATCCTATCCTAACTTGCCCTAACATGTTGATCCAGAGGAAGGCAAAAAAAACCCATGTGGCAAACAGTAAGCTTCACGCTGGGGAAAAAAATTCCTTCCCGACTCCACATACGGCAATCAGACTAGCTCCCTGGATCAACGCAATATTAAGTCCTACACTATCCCTATATCTTCACAACACATAAACATAGGTACAATGCAAGACACAGTACATCAACATTACACAACATATGGAATATACCACTTTTACAGGGACATATGCAAGGCGTGCAGGGCATTAAACTGCCCCCCTTGCACCCCTTACATTGTTACTGCCATGCGCCCCCAGTCACGCGCACGCCAATGTCATCTGCTGGCCTATGATTGGCTGGCAGCATGTATTGCAGCACACAGACTCGATGGGACTCTGCACCACAATAGACTTTGCTGAATGTGCATCCAAGGACGCACATGCACTTGAAGTTTGTGCTGGCGTCATTGGGCCCCACATGAGCCCATCTGCAACCTCTGTGACTGAGATCGTTACCCCAATGGTGCCAAAGTTGCAATCGCTCCAGAGCCCTGGAGCCTAAGGGGCTTTAAAGGGCATCTATCACCCCTTTTTTCGAATATGAGCTGCCGGCACTGACATCAGGGGCTTATCTAAAGAATTCTGTAATGATGTAGTGGTGTAGATAAGCCCCCGATGTAACCTGAAAGATAAGAA
Source organism: Dendrobates tinctorius (assembly GCF_039654945.1). Classification (NCBI taxonomy): domain Eukaryota; kingdom Metazoa; phylum Chordata; class Amphibia; order Anura; family Dendrobatidae; genus Dendrobates; species Dendrobates tinctorius. Next base: position 51,852,156 of record NW_027361675.1, read on the forward strand.
AGAAGAGTTAGGTTATACTCACCGGGGGGGGGGCGGTCTGGTCCAATGGGTGTCGCGGTCCGGTCCGGCGCCTCCCATCTTCATACGATGCCGTCCTCTTCTTTCCTTCCTGTCCTGTCCAGGAGAGGTCCGGCGCCTGCACACTGCAGTATTCTGCTCTACCCTCAACAGGGCAGAGCAGTGCGCCGGAGCCACGACAGGAAGGAAAGAAGCATTGTATGAAGATGGGAGGCGCCGGACCGGACTGTGGCACCCATCGTACCGAACCGACCCCCCCCCCCCCCCGTGAGTATAATCTAACTCTTTTTTCTTATCTATTCAGGTTACATTGGGGGCTTATCTACACCATTACAGGATAGATAAGCCCCTGATGTCGGTGCCGGCATCTCATATTCGAAAAAAGGGGTGACAGATTCCCTTTAAAAGTCCCTTTGGTCTATATGAAAGTACCAGTACTGTTTAAGGCTATGTGCACATGGTGCAGATTCTCCTGCGGATTTTACTAAATCCGCAGGTCAAATGACCTGCATTTTTCCTGCGGATTTAGTGCATTTTTTGTGCGGATTTACTGCCGTTTATGTACGGTTTTCCACCTGTGGATTTGTAGAATGGAGCAGGTGGAAAACTGCAGCAAAACCGCACAAAAGAAGTGACATGCTGCTTCTTTTATTCCGCACAAAATCCGCAGCATGTGCACAGCGGTTTTTTTTTACATAGCCAATAATAGTACTGTACATCACCTGCAGTTCTGCTGCGGATCCGCAGGGCCAAATCCACTGCAGATCCGCAGCAGAATCCGCACCGTGTGCACAGAGCCAAAGACTTGCAATAATTGGGGGCCCTGTTGGAGCTTTTCCTTTGGGCTCCATGAGCGTCAAGCTACTCCTGTGTGTGTTTCACATTACTCTAGCTAATGTTGGCATTGCACGTAATGATCACAGGGCTATTTATGACTCCTCAGACGTGGAAACCCAATCCTGGAGGCTAGTGGCAAACAGTTGTGATCAGAGACAGGAATTCATTAGTGAGTGCTACAGCTAGGGAGACAAAACACTTGGTGGCCCATATCTGTGCAATGCAGGTGTCTGGATGCAACGCACAGAGGCACAAGGCGGAAACAGGGATGATTATACTTCTATTTATGTACAGTGATTTAAAGTAACTAAACAATTAGTGTTAGTAACTAGGCCGATTAACCCCTTCCCGACATGTGTTGTATATATACGGCACAGTAAGAGCTGCGTTCCCATATACAGCCATATATAAATGGCACTGTGATAGCGTGGGCTCATCCTAAGTGCCGCCGCTATCGAGTGCGGGTGTCAGCTTTATGTGAGAGCTGACATCCTGCAGCGATGCCCACGATTGGTTCTAGCATCGATTGCGGGCGCTTAACACCTGTGATGCAGCTGTCAATAGTGACTGCTCCCACAGGAAAAACGTGATGCGATCACATTCTGCCAGTGGTCTCCATGGTGACTCCGGGACTAAAGATGGCAGCGGGGTCACCCAGGGATGGTGGCTTGTCAGCTCATGCTCAGAGCACGAGCTGACACGCTTTCTCCCTGTATTTGAGACGCTGCACTAATGCTCTGCAATGGCACAACGTAAAAAAGTTTAAAAAAATCTTACCGTATATACTCGCATATAAGCTGAGTTTTTCAGCACTTTTTTGTGCTGAAAACACCCCCCCTCGGCTTATACTCGCGTGTGGGTCCCAGAAGTTGGAGGGGGAGAGACAGGGGCGGAGCAGTGGGTCACAGGAGGCGGGAGCCAGCTGCTGCAGCTAAAGCTTGTGCCCGCTGCTAAAGAGAAATGAATGCGCTGGCAGTGAATATTAATTTCTCTGCAATAGCGGGCATAGTAGTCGCAGACGAGTCACGTGTGCCCGCTACTTAAGACGAATGAATATTCACTTCACTCCACTCCCACACACATGTGACTGCCTGGCCGCAGCAGGAAGCCAGCGGCTGCGGGCTGACACTGTGCGCGCTACTAAATAGCAATGAATACTTACGGCCCTCCACATACATAGTCCTGGCATGGAGAGCAGTGAGTATTCTGGCAGCTGTCCTCTGCTTGTAAGCAGCGCATGACATCACTGCCATGCGCTGCTTACAAGCATAAATAAGCTGCTGGAACCAGAACAAGATGATGCGAGCGAGCGCAGGGAAGGTAAGTAGGATGGTTTATTTTTTTAATTGTTTTTGATGGGGGCCATGCATACAAGGATAAGGATGAAGAGCCATGCAGACCAGGATAAGGATGAGGAGCCATGCAGACCAGGATAGGGATGAGGAGCCATGCAGACCAGGATAGGGATGAGGACGCCTTGCATACCAGGATGGGGATGAGGAGCCATGCATACCAGGATAGGGATGAGGAGGCCATGCATGCCAGGATGGGGATGAGGAGACCATGCATACCAGGACAGGGATGAGGAGCCCTGCATACCAGGACAGGGAAGAGGAGCCTTGCATACCAGGACAGGAATGAGGAGGTCATGCATATCAGGATAAGGATAAGGAGGCCATGCATACCAGGATAGGGATGAGGAGGCCATGCATACCAGAACAGGTATGTGGAGACATGCACACCATGATAGGGATCAGGAGGTCATGCATACCAGGATAGGGATGAGGAGGCCATGCATACCAGGATGGGGATGAGGAGGCAATGCATGCCAGGATGGGGATGAGGAGGCCATGCATACCAGGACAGGGATGAGGAGCCATGCATACCAGGAGAGGGATGAGGAGGCCATGCATACCAGGATAAGGATAAGGAGGCCATGCATACCAGGATGGGGATGAGGAGGCCATGTATACCAGGATGGGGATGAGGCCATGCATACCAGGACAGGGATGAGGAGCCCTGGATACCAGGACAGGGATGAGGAACCCTGCATACCAGGACAGGTATGAGGAGCCATGCATACCAGGACAGGGATGAGGAGGTCATGCATACCAGGATAAGGAGGCCATGCATATCAGGATAGGCATGAGAAGGCCATGCATACCAGAACAGGTGTGTGGAGACATGCACACCAGAATAGGGATCAGGAGGTCATGCATACCAGGATAGGGATGGGAATCTCTCTCAGGCAAAACTAACAGGTCAAGGAAATTCTTATCCTCTCTTGCTGACAACTTTATCTTCCAAAAGGTAAGGGAGAAAACAAGGGGAACTGCTACCTTGGATCTAATCCTTATAAACAGGGAGGAAATGGTTGAGGAGGTAAAAGTGGCTGGGACCCTAGGAGGTAGCGACCATGCTATTTTAGAATTTTGGATTACTAGAGGTGGAAGACCTGTGAAGACTCAGACGTCAAGGTTAGATTTCAGAAAGGCAGATTTTAAGGGATTCAGAAAGAGAATTGGAGGGATCCAATGGCTGGATATCCTTAAAGACAAAAATGTCCAGGAAGGATGGGAAATCTTGAAAAATGAAATTCTCAAAGCACAGTTGTTAACAATTCCGAAAAGAGGGAAGAATAGGAAGCATTTAAGGAAACCAGGATGGATGAACACAGAACTTAAGCACATGCTAAAAAGGAAGAAAAAAATGTTTATAAAATGGAAAGAGGGAGGCATATCTAAAGAAGAATATAATGCTGTCTGCAGAACCTGCAGGGCACAAATCAGATCAGCTAAAGCTGAAAATGAACTGAGGCTTGCAAGAGATGTCAAAAGCAATAATAAAGGATTTTGGGGATATGTCAAAAGTAAAAGAAAAGTCAAAGATGCTATAGGATTTTTACAGGATGAAAATGATGAAATGGTAAGACAGGATGTTGAGAAGGCTGAACTTTTAAATTCCTATTTTGCATCTGTTTTCTCTCAGAAAGGAAATGCAACATCAACTGTTATTCACTGTCCTATTAAGGGAATAGAAGAATCCAGGATATCTATAAACAGAAAGATAGTGAGGAAACACTTAGCTAACCTAAATGAATTCAAGTCTCCAGGTCCAGATGAATTACACCCCAGAGTACTGAAGGAGATAGCAGAAGAAATTTTTGAACCCCTCTCCATAATCTTTGAAAATTCTTGGAGAACAGGAGAAGTGCCAGAAGACTGGAGAAGAGCAAATGTTGTTCCTATCTTCAAAAAGGGGAAGAAGGTGGACCCAGGCAACTATAGGCCGGTGAGTCTGACTTCTATACCAGGAAAGATCTTTGAACAAATTATTAAACAACATGTATGTCAATACCTGGATAAGAATGAAGTGATTAAACAGAGTCAGCATGGGTTTCTAACTAATAAGTCATGTCAGACTAACTTAATTTCCTTCTATGACGGTATCACTGATTGGGTGGATCAAGGAAATGCTGTAGATATAGTATATCTTGACTTCAGCAAAGCATTTGACAAAGTCTCTCATACAATCCTTATTGAAAAAATGACTAAGTATGGAATGGACAAGGCAACTGTTAGGTGGATTCATAACTGGCTTAGTGATCGGACCCAAAGAGTGGTCGTAAATGGCTGCACATCCAGTTGGAAGAATGTCTCAAGTGGGGTACCACAGGGCTCTGTCCTGGGCCCTGTATTGTTCAACATCTTTATCAACGATTTAGATGAAGGAATTGAGGGTAAACTGATTAAATTTGCTGATGACACAAAGCTAGGAGGGATAGCTAATACTAGAGAAGAGAGAGAGAGGATTCAAAAAGATTTAAATAAACTGGAGAAGTGGGCAGCAACTAACAGAATGGTTTTTAACAGGGAGAAATGCAAAGTACTACATCTGGGCAATAAAAATGAAAAAAGCATATATAGAATGGGAGGAATAGGGCTAAGTGACAGCACATGTGAAAAAGACTTGGGTATACTAATAGATCACAGACTGAATATGAGTCAACAGTGTGATGCAGCAGCAAAAAAGGCAAATGCAATTCTAGGATGTATTAACAGAAGCATACAGTCTAGATCACGTGAAGTCATTATTTCCCTCTACTCCTCTTTGGTCAGACCTCATCTGGAATATTGTGTCCAGTTTTGGGCACCACATTTTAAAAAAGACATCAACAAACTGGAGCAAGTTCAGAAAAGAGCGACCAGAATGGTGACCGGTCTGCAAACCCTGTCTTATGAGGAAAGGTTGCAGGATTTGGGAATGTTTAGTTTGCAAAAGAGAAGACTGAGAGGAGACTTAATAGCTGTCTACAAATATCTAAAGGGCTGTCACATTGTAGAAGGATCAACTTTATTCTCATTTGCACAAGGAAAGACTAGAAGCAATGGGATGAAACTGAATGGGAAGAGACACAGATTAGATATTAGAAAAAACTTTTTGACAGTTAGAGTGATCAATGAGTGGAACAGGCTGCCACGAGAAGTGGTGAGTTCTCCTTCAATGGAAGTCTTCAAACAGAGGCTGGACAGACATCTGACTGGGATGATTTAGCGAATCCTGCTTTGAGCAGGGGGTTGGACCAGATGGCCCAGGAGGTCCCTTCCAACTCTACGATTCTATGATTCTATGAGGAGGCCATGCATACCAGGATGGGGATGAGGAGGCGATGCATGCCAGGATGGGGATGAAGAGCACCTTTCGTGGGTCCTTGCTTCGTAACACGAGATGTGCTGGGAGGTGGGTGGAGTTAGGTATAAAAGAGTGGGAAGGTTTAGGATTAGAGGTCAGTTCAGTCTAGAGTTCAGTCTGAGAGCAGGCTGACAGGAGGTCAGCTTGAGGGAAGGTCAAGGCGGAGGAAGACAGTAAGTCAGGAGAGGCTGAGGACTGGTCTTGGTGGAACAAGCTCCCCAGAAGAGAGATAGAAGAGACAGTGCTGCAGCTGCCTCAGTGGTGACCTGAGCCAGCTGGCACGGGAAAGGAACAGAAGGAGAAGGACCTAGAACTGCAACCTAAGCTTCCATAAGAGAGAGAAGGAACAGCGCGGAACGAAGGAGTAGGAGAGCAGAGAGGAGTTGTGGGTTGGAAGAGGAACCCTGCCTATAGGTTCTCAGCGCAAGGCCGGGGCCCGGTCCCCGAGGTTGTATGGACACTTATGGTTCTGCAGCAGACACCGGTGGAGTAGTTGGCTGTAAATACATTACTCCCATCCAAGACTTGGGACACAACAGCAACATGGATAGAGAGCCGGGATCCAGGAAGTCCCTGATCAGGCTACAGCTGTCTGTCATACAAGTAGAGTTGTTATGAACATCTGACAGGAGGAACTTCAGAGTAACCACGGTACTGGAGCTCTTCACACTAATAGGCGCAATAGCGGAGTCGTTCAGGAAAGGTACATGTTGGCGGAGTGTTGGAGAGGAGAGCCCTGACTTGCCCGGGAGGTTGATTGAGTCTCTGCCCCGGAGGACACGGCATGGAAGTGGGCACCAGTGTGCACTACGAACTGTGAGTAAAGCTTTGAAACTGCAAGCCCTGATGTCTTCCATTCATTGGTGCGCCAACACCGTCAGCACTGCTACATCTGGGTACCAACACTCCTCCCACCGCCTGCGCCTATACACTGCCCTGGGGTTACAGCTTCACCTGTGGGGAGCTATACCATCTATGCTGCAACACACCATCAGCCCCAGAGGACCTGCACGTAGCGTTGGCTTAACATCTTGCTTGCCAAACACCACAGGTGGCGTCACGAACTATTCCATAAACTATATTGCAAACCACCATTGATATTGGGCGCCCAGGGCCACGGACCAGGTCACCGCTGCCGTGATACTTTCCCCCTCTCACCGGCCCGGTACCGAGTACCCCACAGCCCTGGGACGGAGGGCGACCCAACTTTGGCGTCACGAACAGGATGACGAGACCTGATACCATCAGGTTCTGTGCGCCTGAAATTTGTGAGACTTTGTACTTTTGAAAATGTGCAGAAGACCTGATTCAATAGACTGTAAAATGGACATTAGAAATGGCCGCTGGTGCGGAGAAGAAGGGCTTGAAGAGATGGGAGGTCCTAGGAAAAGACCGCGAAGAGTATTGGGCCTTCCCTGCCTGAATTACTATGTAACAGCGACATGGCCCACCCCCCGAGGGATTCGTATACTGGCTTGGTATGGAGGCGCTGGAAGAAGACGCCGCCCCCGGAAGGAGGGGCAGAAGAAGCCAGTGGCGGGATAGGGGCCGAGGCAGGAAGAAGAACGCCAGAACGCCATTTTGGAGAGTGAGGGAAGGAAGCCTGTGGAGCGCGGGGAAACGGATCTCCCAGGCGCCATGGCTGACGGCTCCAACCCGAGCTCCGGAATGAACCGCCAGCAATTAGAAGATGAAATCGCTGAACTGACCACCTGTCTGCAGCTGAGGCAGGAGGCCTTGGAGCAGCTGAGACGGCAGCAGGCTCAGGAGAGACCTACGCCTTCGGTACCAGCTCCCCCAGTACCTACTACCGCTGCACCCAACTGCTCCCCGGCAGCGTTGATTTTCACTTCTACGCTGTCCATGCGGCTGAGTACCGCTTGCCCGAAGAAGTCACCGGAGGACCCGAGAGCTGAGACCGTGCTCCCGCCCGGACCTGTTGCGGCTGCGCAGGTCCCGACCGAAGCCCCCGCGGACCCGGAGCTGCCATCGGCTACTCCACCATCGACACCCGGACCGCACCGCCAGGAGGCCCCAGGTATGTCAGATGTCCCTTCACCTGTGAGGGCCCTGGGGTGTACCACGTCTGCAGCGGCTGGCCAGGTCATGCTAGACCTGGTCTGGGACCGGGATGCTAGTCCTGTGGGTGAGAGCGGGTCCCAGGAAGAGCGGGAAGAGGAGAAGACTGAAGCCTATTGTCAAGCTACCATCCGACAGCTGGCAGCGGAATATCGGGAGAGAGAGCAGAGAAAGAAGGCTGTGCTGGGCCCGGATCTGGCCCGGAAGGAGAGGGACCGTACAGGTCATTATGGCCCCCGAGATTCAGTCGGATGGGGGCAAGTGCTGAATGGGAACAAAGAAAGGGGTTTTGGATTTATTGCGGACCCCAAGCGAATTAGTGACTTGTTCTTTAACTGGAGGGATGTTGAGCCACATCTGAGGAAGGGACATCCTGACAGAGACCTGCAGCCTGGGGAATATGTGACATTCACTCGGCATGAGGGGCTCAGGGGGTGGTATGCCCTGAATGTACTGCGTTTCCCAGAAGAGTTGATTGAGAGGTACAAGCCGAAGCGACCTGTTGCTGCCCCTCCACCCACCGTTGCCACCCAGACTGTTCAGGTACCTGCTTCCAGGAATCAGGCTGCTTCTGCATCAGCTCCAGTGCAGCAGCCCAGACCAAAGATCCCTGGTTTGACCCCTTGGGAAGAGGAGTACTTAACCCCTTTCTGCCATGAGATGTACTATCCCATCCATGTGCCCTGGGACTTAATTCCCAATGTGCAGCTCTGCTGCGGGGGGCTCCTTCCCTGCAGGTCCCCGAATCCAAGATGGCGACGGGGGCCTTCGGGGGCCTGCAGGGAGCCGGCTTCCTCAGTGCCTGCAAAGCGCAGGCATGAGGAAGTCTGCAGCAGTGCCTGTGACAGATCGCTGATCTGTCACAGTGATCTGTGATGTGACAGATCAGTGATCTGTCACAGGACAGTGATGGCCCACCTGGGACAATGTAATAAAGCAAAAAAAAATAATAATTTTAAAAAAATCGCCAAATAAATTAGAAAAAAAAAAAAAATTTCCCCAATAAATTCATTTTTTGGAAATAAAAAAAACAAAAAACAATAAAAGTACACATTTCGTATCGCCGCGTCCGTAACGACCTGCCCTATATATACTGTCCCATTAGTTAACCCCTTTAGCGAACCCCTTAAAAAATAAAAATAAAAAACAAAGCAAAAAATAGTGATTTATTATCATACCGCCGAACAAAAAGTGCAATAATGCGCGATCAAAAAGACGCATATAAATATCCATGGTACCGCTGAAAACATCATCTTGTCCTGCAAAAAATGAGCTGCCATACAGCAAAAAAATAAAAATGTTATAGCTCGCAGAATGAAGCGATGCAAAAATAATTATTTTTTATATAAAATAGTTTTCATTGCATAAAACCAACAAACAGCTGTGGTCCCAGGGCAGTGGTAATAGGTGTTGAGGAAGAGGGTGTAGTGTCTGGCACAGAGATGTAGCAGTGCTGGAGCTTTTGCAGGAAGAATGCAATGACACAACAGGGTGCAGTTTCCGTTACCTTTACTGTGCTTTGTAAATGCAGTCCAGGGTCCAGATTACAGATGGAACAGAGACTGGCCGGCCTGGAAGCAACTTAGGAATCTATCAGATGGGTTGTATAGTCTCCTTTCTAGTGCTTATCTTAGGTACTTGCAGTACTGTGTTGCACTGAAGTTCCACTTGCTTGTTCTCATTTAGAACTCCCTTGTATGGCAGACAGCTGTAGCCTTCTTCTTCTGGCTCACCCATTGCTGTTGTGCCTCCGAGTCTTATATGGGAACAGAGCATTTACAGCTTCCTATTCCTCTGGTTTCTGCTGCAGGAACATCAGTATCCATACAACCTTGGAGACCGGGCTCCAGATCATGCGCTATAGCTAGAAGTGAGCACTCAACTCTGCTCAATCTACCAGATCCTCTCCTCCACGTCCACACACGTTGCCCTCCTCACACGAACTCCTCATTTCCCCTTCCTGGCCCCCAGAGTGTAGCTCTTCCCCCAATTTTGGTTCAGAGCTCCCTCTGCTGGCCTGGAATGAGAACTGTGTTGTGTGTTCTGTTTAACTGACAGAGAGACCCTTCATTGCTTCCAAGCATGACATCACACTACCTAGGAGGAAGGTAATGCCACTGTGGCGACCATATGCCTGGGGGCGCCACATATGAAAGAGACGCAGCCGGCAATACAACTGTTTTACCCTTAGGTGCACATTCATGGAAAATAAGCTAATCCACATAGCAAAAAATAGTAGAAAAGAGAACGGCACTCACCGGGTAATGTAGTCAAGGCTTTATTATAAAAGCATATCAACGGGAGAACGGGTGCAAAAAGGAAATAGCAACGACGATCATTTCGCGCTACAAAGGCGTGGAAGCGCCTTTGTAGCGCGAAACGATCGTCGCTGCTATTTCCTTTTTGCACCCGTTCTCCCATTGATATGCTTTTATAATAAAGCCTTGACTACATTACCCGGTGAGTGCCGTTCTCTTTTCTACTATTTTTTTATTAATGCTTCAGGTACTTCACATGAATGAATGGAATGAGGAAGGAAAAATTAAACATTTAACTTTTTTTCACAAACATTTTACTTCAGAACCATTTTTTTTTATTTTCACAAGTGTAAAAAGAGAAAATGAACCACAAAATTTTTTGTGCAATTTCTCCCGAATACGCCGATACCCCGTATGTAGGGCTAAACCACTGTTTGGGCACACGGCAGAGCTCAGAATGGAAGGAGTGCCGTTTGACTTTTTCAGTGCAGAATTGGCTGGAATTGAGATCGGACGCCATGTCGCATTTGGAGAGCCCCTGATGTACCTAAACAGTGGAAACCCCCCACAAGTGACCCCATTTTGGAAACTAGACCCCTTAAGTAACTTATCTAGATGTGTCATGAGCACTTTGAACCCCCAAGTGCTTCACAGAAGTTTATAACGTAGAGCCATGAAAATAAAAAATCATTTTTTTTCCACAAAATTGATCTTTTAGCCCCCAATTTTGTATTTTCACAAGGGTAACAGGAGAAATTGGACCCTAAAAGTTGTCCAATTTATCCTGAGTACACTTGTACCCCATATGTGCGAGAAAACTACTGTTTGGGCACACGGTGGGGCTCGGAAGGGAAGTAGTGACGTTCTGGAATGCAGACATTGATGGAATGGTCTGCGGTTGTCATGTTGCATTTGCAGAGCCCATGATGTACATAAACAGTGGAAACCCCCAATTCTAATTCCAACCCTAACCCCAACACACCCCTAATCCCAGCCCTAACCATAACCCTAACCACAAACCTAACACCAACATGCCCTATCCCTAGCCCTAACCCTAATCCTATTCCTAGCCCTAACCCTAGCCCTAATCCTAGCCCTAACCTGCGTACCTGCTTTTTTTTTTCTTTACTTTTTTTTGGTGACAAGATCGCTGCCCTGTGATCTGACTCATAGTAACGCCACTTCTCCTCTGATCTTGCACTGACAGGAGATCAGAGGAGAAGTGGCGTTACTATGTGATAGGCAGCGATCTAGCCACACAGTAACGCTGCTTCTCCTCTGATCATCTGTCAGTGTGAGATTAGGGGAGAAGTCACGTTACAATGAGTGAGATCGCCGGGAAACAAGCAGCTTTCCCAGCGAGCTCTCTCATTGACTGCTGTGATGCTGACGTCATCAGGACCTGAACCAATCAGGTCTCGATGACGTCGGGGGTCCCAGCATGTATTGTGCACCGGGATCCCCGCGTTATAAGGTATGTGGGGGTCCCGGGGGGCACAAAACCGCCGACAGTAGATAAACGTCGGCGCTGCACAAAGCCCAGCAAGTGCAGACGTTTATCTACAGTTGGCGGTCGGGAAGCAGTTAAAGAGGTTGTCCAGTCCAAATCAATACGTCTGCAGTCACTCTGTTAGAATGCAGACTTATGAATTCCCGCAAGCATTTGATTTGACAATTTCTGAGCCAGGGCCAGAGGGTATGTATGAGTTATACAAACTCCCGGCCAGTGAGGGCGGCCTCGCATCCATACACTTGCATGGAGCAAGGCTGCGCCCTCTAGTCAGCCACACCCACTGGATGGCTGTGTCACTAGACGGGGCAGAACCTTGGTCAATCCAAGTTTATGTAGTGAGGCCATGCCCATTAGACTGGCTCTGGCTGGGAGCATCCCAGCTCAGAAACCGGCGAATCCCTGTAACGCACATTGCGCGCTGGGGGGGACTGCCGACTTATCGAGTTGGACCGGACAACCCCTTTGAATTGGGCACATCTCTTATCTGGCATTGGCTGCCGCCAGAAGTAAATGCCAGTCAGCTTTTGAGTTGAGCAAAAATATTGCAAATTATTAAGGTTTTTATGCCAGAATCTGGTGCTTAATGTTTTGTTTGCAACTTACATAACGTTACAAGTTACCTGTTGTCATCACTGCTGCTTATCTATTATATAATCGTCTAATTCTGTCTGTCTGTTTGTAACGGAAATCCCGCGTCTGGCTGAATGCTGTAGATAAGAATGCTGTAGATAAACCCCTGATGGCGGTGGCCCCAGCTAATGGAGCAAAAATGGGGTGACAGATTCCCTTTAAATAAACTACACACATATTCTAGAATACCCGATGCGTTAGAATCGGGCCACCATCTAGTGTTATGTAATTCATTAGTTTTATTATGTGATGGTTCATGGTTAACTGTAATACTGCATATTCTTTGACCACAGATCAATAAGAAACCATCACTCCATGTAAATCTATGCACCATGAAATAAAGTTGACCTTGATGACCTTTTTTGATGTTATTTTGATATTTCTGAACAGTAATGTGCCACAATACTGTTGTTAACTAGATCATTCTGGAACAGAACACCACGCAGCATACAATGTGACAATCAATCTGCGCTGTGATTAATATTGATTAAGTTATAATTATATACCTTCAATCAGTGCATTGTATTTATGTCTCATTGTGAAACTCACTGTTTCTACTACATATGTCATATATGGTCTGGGGCATTAACTAACTTTGGTGCTGTGTCTTGCCTGCCGACATGTATTGGAGCATGTGCTGATACAGGGAAAAAGTCATCACAATAAAGTGCAAATTAATCAATTACTGGAACAAACCACTCAGAGCTTCTGAGATCACTGATTGGTTGCAGCGCTGTCTACATGACTTCAGCACAGCAGACACTAATAGACACAAGGAGCAGTGGTGGAAACTAAGAGCTGGACTCAGGGCCGGTTTTAGGCAAAGTGGGGCCCTAGGCAAAGTTTAAAATGGGGCCCCAAATGCTAACATTGCACATCACACAGAAGCATTTAAGTTGTATTTACATGCACACTGAGTTCAAGCCACTAAATGAGTGTGATCGACAATATTGAAGTTGTTCAACACTTCTTTCCCGGCCTCTTTCCACCGTCTGAGAAAGAATGATGGGGACAGAGCAATCACTAATGGATCTCTAACAGATCACCATACAGTATCATGTTATCAGCAGCACATATACAGTTTACACCCTATAGTCCTCCATAAAATATAATGTGCCCCATAGTCCTCCATATAGTATAATACACTCCCTATAGTCCTTCATATAATATAATGTGCCCCATAGTCCTCCATATAGTATAATACACTACCCATAGTCCTCCATATAGTATAATACACTCCTCATAATCCTCCATATAGTATTATACACTCCTCATAACCCTCGATATATTAAAATAACCTCAGTCCTCCATATAGTATAATACACTACTCAGTAATCCATATAGTATAATACACTCCTCATAGTCCTCCATATATTAAAATAAACTGCTCAGTCCTCCATATAGTACAATATACTCCTCATAGTGCTCCATATAGTATTATACACCGCCAGTCATCCATGTAGTACAAATCACTTCTCATAGTATAATGCACCCCATGGTTCTTCATATAGTATAATGTATTCCCCTTAGTCCTTGATACAGTATAATGCAGACCACATATAGTATAATGCAGCCACCCCTTAGAGCATAATGCAGCCATCCCACAGAGTATAATGCAACCACCCCACAGAGTATAATGCAGCCACTTCACAGAATATAATGTAACCCCCCATAGAATATAATGCAGCCCCCCTCATAGTATAATGCAGCCCCTCCATAGAATTTATGGCAGCTCCCTCATAGAGTATAATACAGCCCCCCATAGAATATAATGCAGCCCCTCCATAGAATATAATGCAGCCCCTTATATAGTATAATGTAGCCCCTCCATAGAGTACAATGTAGCCCTCATATAGAATAATGCAGCCCCCATAGAATATAATGTAGCCCCCTCATAAAGTATAATGAAGCCCCCATACAATATAATCTAGCCCCCCATAGAATATATTGCATGCAACCCATAGAATACAATGTAGTCTCCTCATATAGTATAATGTAGCCCCCTCATAGAGTATGAGGCAATCACCCCTCATAGAATATAATAAATATAATACAGCCCCCATAGAATATAATGTAGCCCCTAATAGAATATAATACAGCCCACTTCCCCATAAAATATAATGTAGCCCACATAGAATATAATATAGCCCCCCATACTATATATAACACAGCCTCACCCATAGAATATAATGTACCCCCATCTATATATATAATTGCCTTAAATTGTCCATCATCCACTTCCATCTGGATGTCCCCGAATCCCACAATCTACCGCGCCGCACCGGAAGTGCCAAGTGATGGGTGTTCCAATATGGCACTCGCTGGTGGTACCAGGCCCTTCCACAGTACCACCAGCGGGACACCGCTGGGACCCCCTCGCCGCCGCCGAACCCGCCGCTGCCTGCCCTCCCACCTCCGTCACAGCCGGCAGGAAAGACTGTGGCTTGCGGTCTGTGCTGGAGATGGGGTGCTGGCCCCCTCTGGAGGTGACGTACCCCATCTCCAGCACAAACCGCAAGCCGTGGTCTCTCCTGCTGGCTGGCTGCCGCCAGGACCCCCCGCCTCTGAACCCACCGCTGCCTGCCCACCCACCTCTTTCACAGCCGGCAGGAAAGACTGCGACTTGCGGCCTGTGGTGGAGATAGGGTGCGGGCGCCCTCTGGTGGCACCGCACCCCATCTCCAGCACAGGCTGCAAGCCGCGGTCTTTACTGCCGACTGTCTGCCGCCAGGACCCGCCGCTGCTGTCCACGCCGCCGGTCCCCCCCACTGGACCCCCCGCTGCCTGCCCACCATGTACACACACATGTACATACACACATGTACACACATACATGTACTCACATACACACACATGTACATACACACACACGTACTCACATACACACACACGTACTCACATACACACACACGTACTCACATACACACACTCACTCACATACACACTCACATACACACGTACTCACATATACACACACACATGTACTCACATACACACATGTACTCACATATACACACACACGTACACACACACGTACTCACATACACACACATGTACTCACATACACACACGTACTCACATACACACACACGTACTCACATACACACACATGTACTCACATACACACGTACTCACATACACACACACGTACTCACATACACACACACATACTCACATACACACACACGTACTCACATACACACACATATACTAACATAAACTGTACACACACACATACACGTACACACATACACACTCACACGTACTCACATACACACACACACACGTACTCACATACACACAGACACATACACATACACACATACGTACTCACACATATACTCACATACACACACACACACATGTACTCACATATACACACTCACATGTACTCACATCTCCAGCACAGGCTGCAAACCACCCGTTTTCCTGCCGGCTGTGACTGCACGGAGGTGGGTGGGCAGGCAGCTGCGGGACACACACGCACACACACACATACGTACACACACACATGTACACATACATGCTGTATGTACTCACACACACACATGTACACACACACGTACTCACACACACACACCCCACACACACACTTCCCTCCCGATGCGATAGCATCGGGCACACCTCTAGTAGTATATAGCACAGCCTCCCCCATAGAGTATAATGTACCCCCCATGGTATATAACACAGCCAAATAGTATATAGAACAGCCACATAGTATATAACAGAGCTACATAGTATATAGCACAGCCACATAGTATATAACACAGCCACATAGTATATACAGAGCCACATAGAATATAGCACAGCCACATAGTATATAGCGCAGCCACATAGTATATAATGCAGCCACATAGTATACTGCTCCAAAAAATAAAGGGAATCACAAACAGCCTGTTGGAAATGGAATAGTGTTCCCTTTATTTTTTTTGAGCAGTGTATATAGCGCAACCACATAGTATATAGCACAGCCACATACAGGGCCGGACTGGGACTAAAATTCAGCCCTGGCATTTGAAGTTACACAGGCCCACTAGTCACATGGTGACTATATAATATCTTTGTACAGTTGTAGTTTACAAGAAGTGAGAGGAGATTAACACGACTATATAACATGTAGTCACAGCTGTGCCCAGTATTTCAGCTCAGTCCTATTTATTGCTTTTAGGTACAGTACTCCTCCCAAATCTCTGTCCCCTTTTGTATGCATGATTACAGAATTCCTGGCAGAACTGTTCTCTATTGGGCAACCAGACCCCCTGGTCATAGCCGCCCCTATCATACCTCCCAACTTTTGAAGAAGGGAAAGACGGACAAAGACTGCGGCGCGCGCAGCTAATTTTGGCCACGCCCAACCACACCCATTTCACAACTAGTCACACCCATGTCCACACCTAATCACACCCATTTAGCACTGCTGATCACACTGACTGGTACTGAGGGCACAGTGGCTGGCATTATGGGCACACTGACTGGCACTAAGGAAGAGAGAAAACAGAGAGAGAGAGAAAAAAGAGAACAGAGAGAGCGAGAAAGAAAGGGGAAAGAAAGAAAGAAAGAACAGTGAGAGACAAAGAAAGAACAGTGAGAGACAGAGAAAGAAAAGAGAGAGAAAGAAAGAGGGTAAAGAAAGAAAGAACAGAGAGAGACAGAGTAAGAACAGAGAGAGAAAGAAAGAAGTAAAGAAAAGAGAAAGAACAGAGAGAAAGAGAGGAAAGAAAAAGAAAGAAAGAGGGGAAGAATGAACAGAGAGAGAAAAAAGAAAGATTAGAGAGAGAAAGAAAGAACAGAGAGAGAATGAAAGAACAGAGAAAGAAAGAAAAAGAGAGAAAGAAATAAAGAAATAAAGAAAGATTCTACAAAGATACTATAGTAGCCCGGCTCCCATTGTAGTGCCCACCTGAGCCTCCCGGTGCAGGACCTATCATGATCCGCTCACATGGCCGGTATCCCCGATTCCAAGGCGATCCTGCTGTCTGCGCTGTCGGAGGAGGACACGGTGATGGATCTGAAGCATTCCTGGTTCCGTCACAATCTCCTCAAGAAATTATCTCATTTCCGGTCAGCTTCCAGCACATCACTTCAGGTGGAACGTCATGTGTGTGTTTTAAAATGCTCCTCGGGGCTCCGTCGTGTACTCCTGTGTCCGTGGGAAAAGCCCACTTTGTATGCTTTGTACACACTTGGCTTCGCTCCGTACATCCCGTACACATATGGCTCCACTCCATACACACACGGTTCCACTCCGTCCACCTTGTACACGCGTGGCTCCTCTCCGTACACCTCGTACACGCGTGGCTCCTCTCCATACACCTCGTACACGCGCGGCTCCGCTCCGTCCACCTCGTACACACGGCTGCTCTCCGTACACCTCATACACGCGCGGCTCCACCTCGTACACACACACTGCTCCGCTCCGTACACCTCGTACACACGGCTCCTCTCCGTACACCTCGTACACACGCGGCTCCTCTCCGTACACCTCGTACACACACGGCTCCGCTCCGTACACCTCGTACACACGGCTCCTCTCCGTACACCTCGTACACATGGCTCCGCTCCGTACACCTCGTACACACGGCTCCGCTCCGTACACCTCGTACACACGGCTCCGCTCCGTACACCTCGTACACACGGCTCCGCTCCGTACACCTCGTACACACGGCTCCGCTCCGTACACCTCGTACACGCGCGGCTCCGCTCCGTACACCTCGTACACACGGCTCCACTCCGTACACACACGGCTCCTCTCCGTACACCTCGTACACACGGCTCCGCTCCGTACACCTCGTACACACACGGCTCCTCTCCGTACACCTCGTACACACGGCTCCGCTCCGTACACCTCGTACACACGGCTCCATTCTGTACACCTCGTACACGCGCGGCTCCGCTCCGTACACCTCGTACACGCGCGGCTCCTCTCCGTACACCTCGTACACGCGCGGCTCCTCTCCGTACACCTCGTACACACGGCTCCGCTCCGTACACCTCGTACACACGGCTCCGCTCCGTACACGCGTGGCTCCACTCCGTACACCTCATACACACGGCTCCGCTCCGTACACACACGGCTCCTCTCCGTACACCTCGTACACACGGCTCCGCTCCGTACACCTCGTACACACACGGCTCCTCTCCGTACACCTCGTACACATGGCTCCGCTCCGTACACGCGTGGCTCCACTCCGTACACCTCATACACACGGCTCCGCTCCGTACACACACGGCTCCTCTCCGTACACCTCGTACACACGGCTCCGCTCCGTACACCTCGTACACACACGGCTCCTCTCCGTACACCTCGTACACACGGCTCCGCTCCGTACACCTCGTACACACGGCTCCTCTCCGTACACCTCGTACACACGGCTCCGCTCCGTACACCTCGTACACACGGCTCCGCTCCGTACACCTCGTACACACGGCTCCGCCCCGTACACCTCGTACACACGGCTCCGCTCCGTACACCTCGTACACACGGCTCCGCTCCGTACACCTCGTACACACACGGCTCCTCTCCGTACACCTCGTACACAAGGCTCCGCTCCGTACACGCGTGGCTCCACTCCGTACACCTCATACACACGGCTCCGCTCCGTACACACACGGCTCCTCTCCGTACACCTCGTACACACGGCTCCGCTCCGTACACCTCGTACACACACGGCTCCTCTCCGTACACCTCGTACACACGGCTCCGCTCCGTACACCTCGTACACACGGCTCCTCTCCGTACACCTCGTACACACGGCTCCGCCCCGTACACCTCGTACACACGGCTCCGCTCCGTACACCTCGTACACACGGCTCCGCCCCGTACACCTCGTACACACGGCTCCGCTCCGTACACCTCGTACACACGGCTCCGCTCTGTACACCTCGTACACACACGGCTCCTCTCCGTACACCTCGTACACACGGCTCCGCTCCGTACACCTCGTACACACGGCTCCTCTCCGTACACCTCGTACACACGGCTCCGCTCCGTACACCTCGTACACACGGCTCCGCTCCGTACACCTCGTACACGCGGCTCCGCTCCGTACACCTCGTACACGCGCGGCTCCTCTCCGTACACCTCGTACACGCGCGGCTCCTCTCCATACACCTCGTACACACAGCTCCGCTCCGTACACGCGTGGCTCCACTCCGTACACCTCATACACACGGCTCCGCTCCGTACACACACGGCTCCTCTCCGTACACCTCGTACACACGGCTCCGCTCCGTACACCTCGTACACGCGCGGCTCCGCTCCGTACACCTCGTACACACACGGCTCCTCTCCGTACACCTCGTACACACGGCTCCGCTCCGTACACCTCGTACACACGGCTCCTCTCCGTACACACGGCTCCGCTCCGTACACCTCGTACACACGGCTCCGCTCCGTACAACTCGTACACGCGCGGCTCCGCTCCGTACACCTCGTACACGCGCGGCTCCTCTCCGTACACCTCGTACACGCGCGGCTCCTCTCCGTACACCTCGTACACACGGCTCCGCTCCGTACACCTCGTACACACGGCTCCACTCCGTACACCTCATACACACGGCTCCGCTCCGTACACACACGGCTCCTCTCCGTACAACTCGTACACACGGCTCCACTCCGTACACCTCGTACACACACGGCTCCTCTCCGTACACCTCGTACACACGGCTCCGCTCCGTACACCTCGTACACACGGCTCCGCTCCGTACACCTCGTACACACGGCTCCGCTCCGTACACCTCATACACACGGCTCCGCTCCGTACACGCGTGGCTCTGCTCCGTACACCTCGTACACACGGCTCCGCTCCGTACACCTCGTACACACGGCTCCGCTCCGTACACCTCGTACACACGCGGCTCCGCTCCGTACACCTCGTACACACGCGGCTCCGCTCCGTACACCTCGTACACACGCGGCTCCGCTCCGTACACCTCGTACACACGCGGCTCCGCCCCGTACACCTCGTACACACGGCTCCGCTCCGTACACCTCGTACACACGGCTCCGCCCCGTACACCTCGTACACACGGCTCCGCTCCGTACACCTCGTACACACGGCTCCGCTCTGTACACCTCGTACACACACGGCTCCTCTCCGTACACCTCGTACACACTTGGCTTCGCTCAGTACATCCCGTACACATATGGCTCCACTCCATACACACACGGTTCCACTCCGTCCACCTTGTACACGCGTGGCTCCTCTCCGTACACCTCGTACACGCGTGGCTCCTCTCCATACACCTCGTACACGCGCGGCTCCGCTCCGTCCACCTCGTACACACGGCTGCTCTCCGTACACCTCATACACGCGCGGCTCCACCTCGTACACACACACTGCTCCGCTCCGTACACCTTGTACACACGGCTCCTCTCCGTACACCTCGTACACACGCGGCTCCTCTCCGTACACCTCGTACACACACGGCTCCGCTCCGTACACCTCGTACACACGGCTCCTCTCCGTACACCTCGTACACATGGCTCCGCTCCGTACACCTCGTACACACGGCTCCGCTCCGTACACCTCGTACACACGGCTCCGCTCCGTACACCTCGTACACACGGCTCCGCTCCGTACACCTCGTACACACGGCTCCGCTCCGTACACCTCGTACACACGGCTCCACTCCGTACACACACGGCTCCTCTCCGTACACCTCGTACACACGGCTCCGCTCCGTACACCTCGTACACACACGGCTCCTCTCCGTACACCTCGTACACACGGCTCCGCTCCGTACACCTCGTACACACGGCTCCTCTCCGTACACCTCGTACACACGGCTCCGCTCCGTACACCTCGTACACACGGCTCCGCTCCATACACCTCGTACACACGGCTCCGCTCCATACACCTCGTACACACGGCTCCGCTCCGTACACCTCGTACACGCGCGGCTCCGCTCCGTACACCTCGTACACACGCGGCTCCTCTCCGTACACCTCGTACACACGGCTCCGCTCCGTACACCTCGTACACACGGCTCCTCTCCGTACACCTCGTACACACGGCTCCGCTCCGAACACCTCGTACACACGGCTCTGCTCCGTACACCTCGTACACACGGCTCCATTCTGTACACCTCGTACACGCGCGGCTCCGCTCCGTACACCTCGTACACGCGCGGCTCCTCTCCGTACACCTCGTACACGCGCGGCTCCTCTCCGTACACCTCGTACACACGGCTCCGCTCCGTACACCTCGTACACACGGCTCCGCTCCGTACACGCGTGGCTCCACTCCGTACACCTCATACACACGGCTCCGCTCCGTACACACACGGCTCCTCTCCGTACACCTCGTACACACGGCTCCGCTCCGTACACCTCGTACACACACGGCTCCTCTCCGTACACCTCGTACACATGGCTCCGCTCCGTACACGCGTGGCTCCACTCCGTACACCTCATACACACGGCTCCGCTCCGTACACACACGGCTCCTCTCCGTACACCTCGTACACACGGCTCCGCTCCGTACACCTCGTACACACACGGCTCCTCTCCGTACACCTCGTACACACGGCTCCGCTCCGTACACCTCGTACACACGGCTCCTCTCCGTACACCTCGTACACACGGCTCCGCTCCGTACACCTCGTACACACGGCTCCGCTCCGTACACCTCGTACACACGGCTCCGCCCCGTACACCTCGTACACACGGCTCCGCTCCGTACACCTCGTACACACGGCTCCGCTCCGTACACCTCGTACACACACGGCTCCTCTCCGTACACCTCGTACACAAGGCTCCGCTCCGTACACGCGTGGCTCCACTCCGTACACCTCATACACACGGCTCCGCTCCGTACACACACGGCTCCTCTCCGTACACCTCGTACACACGGCTCCGCTCCGTACACCTCGTACACACACGGCTCCTCTCCGTACACCTCGTACACATGGCTCCGCTCCGTACACCTCATACACACGGCTCCGCTCCGTACACACACGGCTCCTCTCCGTACACCTCGTACACACGGCTCCGCTCCGTACACCTCGTACACACACGGCTCCTCTCCGTACACCTCGTACACACGGCTCCGCTCCGTACACCTCGTACACACGGCTCCTCTCCGTACACCTCGTACACACGGCTCCGCCCCGTACACCTCGTACACACGGCTCCGCTCCGTACACCTCGTACACACGGCTCCGCCCCGTACACCTCGTACACACGGCTCCGCTCCGTACACCTCGTACACACGGCTCCGCTCTGTACACCTCGTACACACACGGCTCCTCTCCGTACACCTCGTACACACGGCTCCGCTCCGTACACCTCGTACACACGGCTCCTCTCCGTACACCTCGTACACACGGCTCCGCTCCGTACACCTCGTACACACGGCTCCGCTCCGTACACCTCGTACACGCGGCTCCGCTCCGTACACCTCGTACACGCGGCTCCGCTCCGTACACCTCGTACACGCGCGGCTCCTCTCCGTACACCTCGTACACGCGCGGCTCCTCTCCGTCCACCTCGTACACACAGCTCCGCTCTGTACACGCGTGGCTCCACTCCGTACACCTCATACACACGGCTCCGCTCCGTACACACACGGCTCCTCTCCGTACACCTCGTACACACGGCTCCGCTCCGTACACCTCGTACACACACGGCTCCTCTCCGTACACCTCGTACACACGGCTCCGCTCCGTACACCTCGTACACACGGCTCCTCTCCGTACACCTCGTACACACGGCTCCGCTCCGTACACCTCGTACACACGGCTCCGCTCCGTACACCTCGTACACGCGCGGCTCCGCTCCGTACACCTCGTACACGCGCGGCTCCGCTCCGTACACCTCGTACACACACGGCTCCTCTCCGTACACCTCGTACACACGGCTCCGCTCCGTACACCTCGTACACACGGCTCCTCTCCGTACACACGGCTCCGCTCCGTACACCTCGTACACACGGCTCCGCTCCGTACAACTCGTACACGCGCGGCTCCGCTCCGTACACCTCGTACACGCGCGGCTCCTCTCCGTACACCTCGTACACGCGCGGCTCCTCTCCGTACACCTCGTACACACGGCTCCGCTCCGTACACCTCGTACACACGGCTCCGCTCCGTATACGCGTGGCTCCACTCCGTACACCTCATACACACGGCTCCGCTCCGTACACACACGGCTCCTCTCCGTACAACTCGTACACACGGCTCCACTCCGTACACCTCGTACACACACGGCTCCTCTCCGTACACCTCGTACACACGGCTCCGCTCCGTACACCTCGTACACACGGCTCCGCTCCGTACACCTCGTACACACGGCTCCGCTCCATACACCTCGTACACACGGCTCCGCTCCGTACACGCGTGGCTCTGCTCCGTACACCTCGTACACACGGCTCCGCTCCGTACACCTCGTACACACGCGGCTCCGCTCCGTACACCTCGTACATACGCGGCTCCGCTCCGTACACCTCGTACACACGCGGCTCCGCTCCGTACACCTCGTACACACGCGGCTCCGCTCCGTACACCTCGTACACACACGGCTCCGCTCCGTACACCTCGTACACACACGGCTCCGCTCCGTACACCTCGTACACACACGGCTCCGCTCCGTACACCTCGTACACACACGGCTCCGCTCCGTACACCTCGTACACACACGGCTCCGCTCCGTACACCTCGTACACACGGCTCTGCTCCGTACATCTCATACACACACAGCTCTGCTACATCCACACTGTAAATCCTGACCCCACACATACTTACCTCAACCAGCACCATGACAACAGCAAAGCAGAGTCTTGCAGACGGTAAAGGCAAGGCTGAGCGCACAGGACCTGTGATGAGGTCACAGGAGGGGCGGAGTCAGGGGGTGATATGATGGGGGGTCTGGACAAAGGCTCCTGATCATGTGACCCCCTGACTCCTCCCCTCCTGTGACCTCATCACAGGTCCTGCGAACAGAGCGAGCAGGCAAGCGAGTGCGACGCTGTGAGTGGCTGCGGGGGTCTCATGCTATGGCGAGGATGGGGGGCGTGGCGGCTTATCTCCCTGCAGTGCGGGAGGAACTTGAATCTATCACCGCCATGCCCGCAGAGGGCCGGCGGCAGGAGCAACAGTGGCCGCAGCGGCTGGCAAGCGGCCCGATGTTCGGGCGCTGCCGCCCGCGGCCCACATGACAGCGGCCCAGCGGGAAAATGCCCGGTTGGTTATATTGCCAATCCGGGCCTGGCCACATAGCATATAACCCCCCGAGAAAGGCCCCACAGTCCAGTACTCACTGATATATATAAAAAAAACACTATCCTCACCTCTCCTCACGCTGCTCCCGGCTGGCTCCTGTCTCAGCGGCTGCACTGCCTGGCATACAGTGGGTGCGCGATGATGTCATCACGCACCCGCAGTCAGTGTTAGAATTTATTTCGTTTGTGACTATCCCCCATTTTCTTGTGGTGTTCTGGCTGCTGGTCTTTTTCCTCTGGTGCTGGGTTTGTCTTGGTTTAGGTGATTGTACCACTCTTTAATAACTTGCACCTGCCTCCCAGTCTTTGCTGGACAACAATGTTAATCCACTTGAGTTCTGGCTTGGTGTTTTGCTTTGCCTTCTGTGTGCTTTAATTTGTGCAGTGCTGAGACCTCTGGTTCTGCTAGCCCTAGTTTCTCTTTTCAGTTGGTTTCTACAGCCTTCTCTGTGTTTTCTATTAGGAGGTGACCCATTTTTGTACCCAGTCCTTACATCTTTCAGGGACCCCCTCCCCCTATCTATAGGTCTTCGCTTGAGATTAACCTAGGATCGTCGGTGGGTCTATTTGCAAGGAATGGGTTGTCCACTCCATCGTAGGGTATCAGCCTAGTCATAGTGCAGGGTCAGTTTTCCCCCTTCTACTCTAGTCCTGTGTTGCAGATCCATAACAGACAGTGTCAGAGGCAGAGGGGAATGATGGGAGAGGGAGCATCAGCTGACGCTCTCTCCTCCATCATTGCTTTGAACTGTACTGGCGTCTATGATGACGGTATAGTTCAATGCGGCATCAGCGGGGGGGGGGTCACGCTGGAGGCAGGCGCACCATAGCGGCTGGGTGATGTGCTACTAGCTGGGGGCCCTGGGGGAGCGGGGGCCCTAGGCAGCTGCCTGGTCTGCCTGCCGCTGACGCCGGCCCTGGCTGGACCTCGGGAGGGAGAACAGTTGGGACTGGGATTGTCACTAACTGGAAAACATGATACATCTGGTGTGATATTGGGCAATAATTAATTCTCACTCATTATACTGTCTTCATACACGTTAGCACGGTGTGTAGTGAGACATGTAGCTAAACCCCCTGTCTTTTTTAAGAAAAAGAGGTTGTAAGTGGTAAACTTCTTTTATTGATTGTAGATGTGACAGGAAAGGGTGAAACTATAGGATGCAATGACAGGAGCATTTCAGAATATATAACTGCACAGAGCATAAAACACAAATAGTCTGCAATACACAGCAATATGAGGTAATATACATGTAACATGAGGTAATACAAACTGATGATTACCTACTTAGTACAGCAAATAAATTGATAAGCACAGGACTGTAACACCACTGTTCTTCTAAAGACTTTTCTCTGAAAGCTCCGCACTTAAGTAAGGAATGTGGCTTCTTGTGTAAGGGACATTGTCTGCTTGGAACTGCTGTAGTACCTTTCAAAAGCGAAGGGAGTCTCCTTAAGCAGGGACAGATTCCAGTTCTTCTGTTCTGCAGAAAGATTATTGTAGTCAGTCTCATCCTAATGTGTATTTCCTTGCTTGCGGCCGGGAGACCGATAGTTGGCTTTCTGGAGGTTTGACTAATCTGGTTGGCTTGACTCGTTGACAAAATGCTCTTTTTTCGGCTGTGGGTTTGGATTGTCATTTGATTTGGAATTTTGATGGACATACTCTGCAGTACGTTGCAATGGATCGTGAGTAATTTGCTGTAGGCCTAGCACACTGCTGCATCTGCTATGTTCGTCGTCAGAATATACGGCAGCTTCTAAGGCTTCTGCTTCCGCTATGGCAGCTGCTGTTTCTTTTCTATAGCAAGCTTCTGTAATGTTGCTTCAAGGCATGCTTGATGGCGTGCTTTTTCCGCATCCAGAGCTGCTTGTTGTCATGCTTTTTCCACCTCCAATGATACTTGTTGTAGCTTCAATTGTATCTCTTGCTCAGCAAAGGTGCTTCGTGCTTTTGCCACTTCAGCTTTTGCATGGGCATTGGCATCATTCCTGATGGATGATTTCTTGGAGGAATCAACTCGTGATCTCATCTTGACAGAAGATGCTCCTCCTTAAGACATGATTCAACAATTAGTGGACTGCTGCGGTATCCCTGTGTCGGCTCTGCATGGATAATGGTGGGCTCCGTATGGTCCGATTATTCAGTGCGACCATTAGAAGGTTGCTGCAATACCTGCATGCAATAACCGTATGCTTGGATAATGGTGGGCTCTGTAGCGTCAGATCTTCTGAGCTTGTTCTCAGCAGTTGTTTCACTATACTGTCCTCATACACGTTAGCACGATGTGTAGTGAGACAGGTAGCTAAACCCCCTGTCTTCTTTAAGAAAAAGAGGCTGTAAGTTGTAACCTTCTTTTATTGATTGTAGATGTGACAGGAAAGAGTGAAACAATAGGATGCAATAACAGGAACATTTCAGAATATATAACCGTACAGAACATGAAACACAAATAGTCTGCAATACACAGTAATATGAGGTAATATACAGGTAACATTAGGTAATACACAGGTAACATGAGGTAATACAAACTGATGATTACCTACTTAGTACAGTAAATATATTGATAAACACAGGACTGTAACACATAAATAGAGGTTTAACAACTATGCTTACAGCAGGCTGTTTAAGGAGCATGAACAAAGATGAGTGGGGTGTTTTCTCCTCATGGAGGAACAATGGCTGCCTTTCCCTTCACAGTGTCATAATAAGACCACAATGCAACAGGAACAATCCCACAATGCCCTAGGAACTTCCCATAATACATTGCAAATTAACTAGGCTCTATACATTAAACCGCCAACAGATGGTGCTGTTACCTTACAATATGAAATATAGGAAGGATTAATGCACACAAAAATACAACGTCTGTAATAACGGAGACATAAAAAATATGACTAAACTTTCTAGACAGCAATTATATAGCTGGACAGAACACTTTTGAGGCAAATCACTGATGAAACATCTGTTAACACATTGGAGCATTAATTACTGTATTGCCACATTAATTGCTAGATTATGATTGTTATATACAATGTCACATGACGTTCCATATATATATATATATATATATATATATATATATATATATATATATATATATATATTTTAAGGGTTATGCCATGAATAAACTGCATAATCTATCTGCAGGATAAGTGCTAAATGTATGATTATGGGGGTCTGATTGTTGCAACCTTCACTAATCATGGGAACAGAGTCTTGTGTCCCCTCTTTGAATAAAGCCTTATTGGTTATTTTGTAGATATTGCAGGCACAAATTCATTAGAAGGTTTAAATTGAACATGAAGATGGCATTGTACATAACAGTCTTAATGAAGGGACATTGTGCTATAAGATGCACCAAATTCATTAAAAGGTACATGCCACTCAGCCGGAAATGCTACAGTCAGGGACTTCAGTAACATTTCTGGAGTTTGGTGCCACCACACTTATGCTCTGAGAACTTTGGTGTAGTCGGCTGGGACTGACGTGTTAGGGTAAGTTCACACTGGACATTTTTGCTGCAGCAAAACCTGATTTCTTGGCAGGAAAGAAGATGCGACAAAAACGCAGGTTTAGGTGCGTTTTTGGTGCGGATTTGGTGTGTTTTTTGGTGTGTTTTTGGTTTCTCTTTGTCCATGCTAATGTCCATGACTTTTCTGTAGAAAAAACACTACAAATAATGATACCTGCGTTTTTGCTGCATTTTTCAACACCCATTCAAGCCAATGGGTGAAAAACACTGTAAAAACCCTGAAAGAAGTGACAATTCTCTATGTCCAAAAAAGCAGCAAAGCACAAAATTCTGATGACACAAAAAACCAATGTGTGTGCATGGGATTTCTGAAATCTCATATGCTTTGCTGGTACTGTAAAAAGAAGCATTGAAAAACAGCAAAAAAATGCAGCAAAAACGCCCAGTGTGAGCATACCCTAAAGTGTAAAAAGATTTGCATCTTTCAACAATCTCATAGAAGAGGCATGGAAACGAACAAGTAATGGAATTTAAAATAAAATTTCAAAATCAAAAAAGGACTACCATATTGAAATAATATATAAAAAATACAGACTATAATCGTAGGTATGTGAATATAAAGTCAAGATAATAGTGATTGCTAAGCGATCATAGTAGGCACACATTCACAGACATTGCATCAACCAAATTAGGGAATCAAAGTGCCCAGACTACTCAAGTTTCACAAAATGTGTTTCGTCAGGGGTCGGGTGAGGTGGGCACTTTGATCCCATTTTATGGATGGTGCTATGTCTGGTAAGTGGTGCCTGCTATGATCTCTTGACCATCACTATTATCTTAACTTGATATTCACATACCTATAATTATGGTCTGTTTTTATGGTATATTTTTATAAGGTAATAATCTTTGTAGTATTTATATTTAGCAGTTGCTAAATTGTGGTATGCATATTTATACATAACTCTGCTATCTTTTTATTGTGCTTTTTCTTGAATTGTTTTGATTGTGTTAGTATTTCCATATGTGCCCGTCATACTTGTATAGGCTTTCTAATTATCGCATCTCTTTTTTTAATTTTGTGGATTCATTTTTAATTGCTTTCAAACATTTCTATCCAATGCATTTTCAATAAAGTTTGTGACTTTTTTGTTATATTTACCCTACTTGTCGGGTCCATGCTTGTTTTACGAGTCTGTTGCATATACATTGCATGGGACCTTTTAAACTTTTTTTGGATCACATTAATGTTGTTCACAACTTTTCAAATTTTTTTTTATTCTAAAAATCAGGAGTAAACACTTAAATGAATCGGTCCAAAAGTATTCAGTATTGTGGTGTTTGTATACAGTAAGGTGAACAGGGAGGTAGTCAGGTGCGTGAAGCTGTTGCTCTCCCACACCCTGGCACCCCACAAATACACAGTGTCCTGATTCACATGTGCTATGTGTGTAGTGCGTAAGAATCAGGTTTTGATTACAGGCTTCTGCTGTCTCTGGTTTTTCAACTACACTGCCGCACACACATTAAGGGACATCAAATTCATTTTATAATAAAGAAGTTTACTGATCTGTCCATTTTCATCATATCGAAACATGCAGTATTGGTCACAAACTTTTCCGTTTTCAAACTCAATAGCACAGCACATTCTGTTGTTCGCTCGCCGTGAGCTATCCCTCTCCTCTCTGCCATCTCTGACCCCTGGGATACTCCATCTGGCTCTGCAGCTTCCATGAGTCCCAACCCAACTCCCATAAGCAATTCCACGTCCAACTTCTTCTTCTAAGAAGATATTGAGACTTGCTTCTCAATGCCTCAGTTGGATCGTAGGCCCCGGACGTTCCAGGAATGTCTGCTCCGGGTTTAAGGCTGATGTTCTCTTGCTGCTGGACAGTAAGGCTGAACGTTCTCTTGCAGCCCCTCAGACCTCCAACTACTGTTCTCTCCATCTAATCTCTTAGACTGTGTGCACACGTAAGTGTTTTTACGGCAAAAATGCTTAAAATACGCTTACAAGAAGCATCCCATTCATTTTAATGAATTCTGCACTTTTTGTGCATATTGATGCATTTTGTTTCCGCGAAAAAAACGCATCGCAGTAAAAAACGCAGCATGCTCATTAATTTTGCGGAAAAATCCGCATTTCTAGCTATTTTCTATGAGACTGGGGACGCGCGGAAAAAAACGCATAAAAACGTGCGCTTTATGCGCAAAAAACAAGCGAAAAATGCGCAAAAAACGCGTGAAAAAAATGCGCATTTTCTGGGAAGGAGTCTGGTTTTCATGCAGACATTTTCTGCATACGTGGGCACATAGCCTTACTCTCACTGCACTAAACAGAAAGTGTTCCTCTTGTTAACTGTCCCTGAACACATTAAGCCTATGTGCTCACGTATGCAGAAAATTTCTGCTTCAAAACTGGACTCCTTCCCAGAAAACGCGCGTTTTATTTCTGCGCGTTTTTTGCACGTTTTTGATGCGTTTTTTTCCGCGCGTCTTCTGACTCATAGAAAATAGCTAAAAACGCAGACTTTTCCGCAAAGTTAATGAACATGCTGGGTTTTTGTCCGCTAAGCATTTTTTGTGCATCAATATGCACAAAAAGTGTGGAATTCATTTAAAATGAATGGGATGCTTCTATGCGTTTTTGAAGCGTTTTCACCAGGCAAACGCTTCAAAAACGTGAAAAAAAACGCTTACGTGGGCACACAGCCTGTTTCTATCCTAAACCTAAATCTATTCCTGAACTTATGGTGCCCACCACTGCAATATACCCAATCCTTTCTTATACCTGAATCTTAACCTGTGCACTAATCTTTTCCTTTCCCTATATCTAATACATTTAACAAAGCACACTGAGTCACATAAAATACCAATACATTAACCACGCACCTTGGTGCCTATAAAGCTCTAAGCAATATAAAACCTTTTTTGTATACACAGGTTATAAACGTTTTTCTATTCAAGGGAGAAACACATGACCGTTCAGTTCACCCTCTTACATGAGAAAAAAATCACTGTAAGGGCAGTTGCAGGCGATTGTATTATTGGTCTGTGTGCGATCCGGCAAAACATCGGATAGCACCCGGCTGTGCACATGTGTGATTTTTTTTTCCTCAGATAGAGCTGGTCCAGGGAAAAAAAAGTTGCGACATGCCCAAGTTTATTCCAATATTTGGATTCCAGTCGGCCATGCACCCTCAAACGATTCGCCTCCGCTGTAAAATCCGCCAAATTCTTCAAAATATTTCCAATGACAACATCCATCTTCGCCAGTAACTTGCTCTTCTCTCCAACCTGCACTTTCTCCTCTACAACCTGTCAAAGAAGGGCTGTAGGAACATGCTATATATAGTTTTCCAGTAGCCAATCCCGTTCGGAAGGCCACAAGGGTCAATTTTAAAAACCGGATCCGGCGTAATCCGTCGAAAAACGGATAGAAAAACGGATGAACCGGATGAGACGGATCCGGTTTTGTCTGTCAAGAAAAAGACGGATCCGGCAGAAAACCGGATCCGTCACATCCGGTTTTACGAAACATTTGCCGGATCCGGCGTTCCGGCACGACGCCGGATCGTGCCTGACGCCGAAAACCTGATGTGTGAAAGTAGCCTAAGGCCTCTTTCACACATCAGGTTTTCGCCGTCAGGCGCGATCCGGCGCTTTTGACAGAAACCGGATCCGGCGAAATGCAATGCCGGATCTGGTTTCCCCCCCATTGACTTGCATTTGCGCCGGATCGCGCCGGATGGCCATGCGTTTCATCCGGTTTTCGCCGGATCCGGCAATGTGTCGCGATCCGGCGTCTGGAAAAAACGGCTACTGTAACGTTTTTTGTCTCCGGCGAAAAAGCCGGACACGCCGGATCCGGCGCGTCCGGCTTTTTCACACAATGAAAGCCTATGAGCGAAAGCCGGATCCGGCGGCCGGATCCGGTTTTTTGGTCTGAGCATGCTCAGTAGCTCTGCCCACAAGACATATATAAAAGCAAGACAGTGGGACCCACAGCCACACCCAACATGCCACCCAAGAAAGCAACCAAGCGAAGCAGGAGAAGGCAGGAGACCACTGCAGCACCATCAGCACCACCACCACCCCAAATGGAGCAGCAAATGGAACATGCTGAGGAGGGGAGGCCAGCAGCAGATGAGAGACGGTAATTATCAAATCCCCCATTCCTCCAAACTAGGGCTATTGAATATCAAGATATTCATTGGCCCTTTGTTTCTCTTTATTCAACAGCCGCCCAATAGATGCAGCAGCAGCAGCAGCAGCAGCAATGGCAGCAGCTGGAACACCACCCACAGGCATGGAGTGTGGCCACCAGGAAGACAGCACATCATCGTCTGGGAGCCCTCCCTCGCATCGTCAGCGTTTGACGGTAAGTTTTTATTTCCAAAATCCATCTTCTCTGTAATATATGTCTATTCATTGCCTTTTATTTCAAAACAGGATTCACAAGATGAAGAGGAGCTCCCAGAAGAAGAAGGAAGGGGTGGACAGACACCTGGAGTGGGCTCACAATTGGTAAGTTTTTTGCATCAAACGCAGAAACACAACATCACACTACACACAACACATAGAAAACAATGTTCTGCAGACCACACACAGCAAACAAATGCCTACATCCAAAGACATAACATTTTTTGTTTTCTTCTCTAGTCTTCCCAATCTGGTGCTCGGCCAAGAGGTCCTCGCAGTGCCTCCCAGGGTCGTCGGCGACAGCAACGCGGCGGTCACCAGCGTGTAAGTATAAATATTTTTGCTTTGTTTTTTTGCACTTTTTATTTCATTTCTTATGTGGAGGTTAATTATGTTATTTTTGTCTTTTTCTTTAACAGCCTTCACAGCGTGCTCCCGACTCTGACGGTGAGGATGGAGGACTCGATGTGGACCACCTCATCGATCTCGTCCGAGAAAGGGAGCCGCTCTGGAATATGGCTGACCGCCGCCACGCTGACCTTATCGTTACCCGACGACTCTGGGAGGAAATCAGTTCGCTCCTTGTGGGCCGCTGGGAGGACCTCGATGTTCGGGCCCAGATTACAGAGCGTAAGTATATACAGTACCGGTTGCTTGATGTAAACCAGTGTTTCCCGAACTCCAGTCCTCGTGGTCCCCACGGATCATGTGTTCAGGATTTCTATTTACTATGGAAATCCTGAAAACATGACCCCTGGGGACCATGAGGACTGGAGTTTGTGAAACACTGATGTTGTATACTAACCACTCCTTTCTCGTTTCAGGGAACAGAATTGTGAATCGGTGGCGGTCTGTGAGGGATCGTTTCAAGAAGGAGTTCAATAAAGAGATGCGGGCCCCGAGTGGATCTGGAGGACGCAGGAGCAAGTACAAGTACGCACAAGCCCTGTCGTTCCTCCGGGAAACAATGCTCACCAGAAGGTAAATATTACACACCACATGTGAAAAAGATGTAACTTTTTTTTTTCAGCCAGGGCCATACCATGTCAGTATTTTAATTGTTTTTTTTTCTCTTTATTCCACAGCATGGTGAGCAGCACTCGGGAGCCTGCACGATTGGACCCTTCTGAGGCGATCCCTGAGGAGACCGGCACCGAGGGACACTTCGACCGCCCCGGTACATCTGCACCTTCCCTGCCTTCCCACACATTCGACCCAACTGTCCCATCCACCAGCACAGGAGCATCGTGGCCGCCTACATTACATGAAGCTGCTGGTGAGGAGATCGCTTTCCCTTTACCCCACCCTTCTGCCCCTGCCGCCTCTAGTACACCTGCGGGTACTGGGCGGCAGCGGGGTCAGGAAAAGACTTATGCGCCAGAGTTCTTGCATCTGAATGCATCTTTCCAGAACTGTCTAAAAGTCTTGTCAGAGCAAATCTCCGCAGGCTATCAGCAGATCAACTCCAGCATTCTGGAGGTGAAGACACTTCTGCAAACCATGCATTCAGAAGCAAGAACTTCGCCAAACCACACCTTTTTCAGGTCTGTTGTGGAGCGCATGGAAACGCTCTCTCCTGCCCAGCAGATGCATGTAATGCATTCATGCCACGCTGCTCTCCAGCAAGTTACCTCCCAACCTCCTCCTCCCACCACAGTAGTTCCTCCACCTGCACCCCCTCCAGCCACTTTCCATCCTCCCCCTCCTATTACATCTACACCCCCTCCAGCCACTTTCCATCCTCCCCCTCCTATTACATCTACACCCCCTCCAGCCACTTTCCATCCTCCCCCTCCTATTACATACCATCCACCTCCCCAGCACCATCCACCTCCCCAGCACCATCCACCTCCCCAGCACCAGCAACCTCCCCAGCACCAGCAACCTCCCCAGTACCAGCAACCTCCCCAGTACCAGCAACCTCCCCAGTACCAGCAACCTCCCCAGTACCTGCAAACTCCCCAGTACCAGCAACCTCACCAGTACCAGACATCTCCCCACTTCCAGCAACCTGCCCCGTACCAGACATCTCCCCACTTCCAGCAACCTGCCCCGTACCAGACATCTCCCCACTTCCAGCAACCTGCCCCGTACCAGACATCTCCCCACTTCCAGCAACCTGCCCTGTACCAAACTCCTTCCCCATACAACTTGCCATCAACATCATCTGCTCCTACAGTCCCTGCCCAACCCTCCACTCCACCACCCACCACCTCTTCTGCTTCCCACATGTCCACCCATTCTGTAGTTTTTTCCACACCTTCACCTCTAACTGTTCCTTCCCCACCACGATCCCAGTCCTCTCTCCACACTCCCAGTGTCGAAGTGTCCCGCAGCCCCTACAGCAGTATTTCCACCACACACTACACAGATTTATAATGTGTGTATTTAAATAAAAATGACCAGTTTTATGGTTTCAGTTTTATAGTTTCAAAGTTTTATTAAACAAGTTTATTAAAATTTTAAAAAAGTTTACTAAAAAAAACATTTTTCAATAAAAGTTAATTTATTTTACACTGGTTGTCTGTCATTTCTTTCTGCGGCGAAAAAGGTTAAATACAGGGTATTTAAAAGGTGAAATGGTATTCAAAACTAGGTATATAACTGTGGGTAAATTTTAGCTTTTTGCCACAGTTGTGTTCCTGGTTGTGTTTGAAGCAAAGTATTTCACCTAAAAAGTTGTGTTTATTGTTGGTGATTTCCTAACAATGTACACAACTTTTGTTAAAAGGTGAAATACTTTCCATAAAACACAACCAGGTACACACCTGTGGCCTAAAGCTAAAAATAGAGACCATGACAAGATAGCCAACTTTGGTTGGCAAAGGTATATACTGTTGGTACAGAAGGTACACAAGTTTGGTTGGGCACAAATCTTTCACACTCTGTCATCCTGCCAGTGTACTCTGCCTTGAGGTGACATAAAGTATAGTGCAAAATTGTCCCTCATTACTGAAACCGTCACAGAACTTCTAGTGGTAATGTCATGGTAATCTTGCAAGGTGGTTTCTTCAGAGGTGTCCTCAATGGAAATGGGTTCCTTGCAGATAACAAAATTGTGGAGTACCACGCACGCTTTGATCACCTCATCCACAGTTTCTTTCTTGAGGTTGATCGCAGTCAATAGGACCCGCCATTTGGCTGTCAGAATACCAAAGGTACATTCAACCATTCTTCTTGCTCTTGTGAGGCGGTAATTAAAAATGCGTTTTGGTCTTGTCAATCCTCTGCTAGAGTACGGTTTCAAAAGGTGTTCTGACAGCTGGAAGGCTTCATCCCCTACACAGACAAATGGCATAGGTGGACCAGATGTTTGCGGCAGCGGTCTAGGTGGTGGGAACTGGAAGGTGTTTCCATACAGTTTACGCCCCATGGCAGACAGTTTGAAAACTTGAGAGTCATTGGAGCGGCCATAGGCCCCAATATCAACCGCAATAAATTTGTATTCCGCGTCAGCGATGGCCATGAGGACAATTGAAAAATATTTCTTGTAATTGAAATATTCCGATCCCGATCCAGCTGGCTTTACAATGCGGATATGTTTCCCGTCCACAGCGCCCAAGCAGTTTGGAAACTGACATATCTGTTGAAACTTGTCAGCAATTTCAATCCACCTCTCTGTTGTGGGCTCTGGTAAAAACTCTTCAGCTAAGGAGTCCCACAGTG
Organism: Dendrobates tinctorius; assembly: GCF_039654945.1. Classification (NCBI taxonomy): domain Eukaryota; kingdom Metazoa; phylum Chordata; class Amphibia; order Anura; family Dendrobatidae; genus Dendrobates; species Dendrobates tinctorius. The sequence goes on from NW_027361675.1 coordinate 51,887,962, forward strand.
CACGGCATGTGTACTTCACAATTCCAGATATGGTGGAAATCCCGAGTCTGTACTGGAAATGCAGTGACGAAAGGGATTCTCCAGTTGCAAGAAATCTGTGGGGAATTAAAAAACAATAAATTAGTTTTAAATCACAGCATTACATACCAAAACTGAGCTATAACACTTGGAGATACAAACTACCACCAACAAGATTGCAGTGAAAGTGTGCTCTGATGCGATCACATCCAATAAATGTGGCTTACCTTAAAGTCACCATCAGACGCTCTGCGGGTGAAACAGAGAAGCGGCAATAGGTGTCCGCTTTTCTTATGAGGTGTGCAATGCGCTCCACCAAGTAATCAAAATTCTCCATTTTCATCCTAACATATCCAAAAAATTTATCCGGGTTTCGTCGAAGGTCCATGCATAGTGTAGAATAGACCCCACGCGTCATTCTCTTGGCTGTGATGGGGTGGATCCACAAACGTCGTCTACGATGCCTGATGCGCTGCTGTCTCGCTCTCTCCTTTTCCAGAACAATCACCCTCAAACGATTCGCCTCCGCTGTAAAATCCGCCAAATTCTTCAAAATATTTCCAATGACAACATCCATCTTCGCCAGTAACTTGCTCTTCTCTCCAACCTGCACTTTCTCCTCTACAACCTGTCAAAGAAGGGCTGTAGGAACATGCTATATATAGTTTTCCAGTAGCCAATCCCGTTCGGAAGGCCACAAGGGTCAATTTTAAAAACCGGATCCGGCGTAATCCGTCGAAGAACGGATAGAAAAACGGATGAACCGGATGAGACGGATCCGGTTTTGTCTGTCAAGAAAAAGACGGATCCGGCAGAAAACCGGATCCGTCACATCCGGTTTTACGAAACATTTGCCGGATCCGGCGTTCCGGCACGACGCCGGATCGCGCCTGACGCCGAAAACCTGATGTGTGAAAGTAGCCTAAGACAATTAAACAGTGACATTAGGAGTGAGGTCCCTGCTCGCAAGCTTACAATCTACAAGGAAATGAGGGGGGGGACACAGTAGGTGAAAAGTGCTTGTTAATTCAGGTCTGGCAATTATAATAAATAGGGATTTTCATATAAAGCTGCATGATCCGGTCATCAGCCCGTGTGTTTAAGTGCAATAGTCAAGTATGAAGTGCAGTTATCGTGTGCATGGAGGGTGTGGAGACAGATGAATAGTAGGGTGCAGATTCAGAATAATATTTGGAAGGAGGGAACAGGGCAAAGTTAGATTACTGAGTAGTTGATGTGGTAGACTTGTTTGAAGAGATGGGTTTTCAAAGCGCGCTTGAATAGGTCGGGGCTAGGTATCAGTCTGATTGTCTGGGGAAGTGCATTCTAGAGAGCTGGAGCAGCACGAGAGAAGTGTTGGAGACGGAGGTGCGAGGCTCGGATTACGGGGGATGTTAGTCTTAGGTCATTTGTAGAACGGAGGGCACGTGTAGGGCGATAGACAGAGATGAGAGAGGAGATATAAGGCGGTGCAGAACAGTGGAGAGCTTTGTGGGTGAGAGAGATGAGTTTATACTGGACCCTGTAGCGAACAGGTAGCCAGTGTAATGACTGGCACAAGATGGATGCATCGGTGAAGCGGCTGGACAGAAATATGACCCTGGCTGCCGCATTCAGGCTGTGTGCACACGTAGCGATTTAAGCATTTTTGCCGCCATTTTCGGTGCGAAAACGCTTAAAAATCGTGTACAGAACGCCCCCCATGCATTCCTATGGTATTCCGCACATGCTGTGCTAATGCTGCGCTTTTTTCCGTGGCGGAATCGCATCGCGGAAAAAATCGCAGCATGCTCATTCTTTTGTGCGGAATCGCAAAGAATTGCCGCGATTCCGCACCCATAGGAATGCATGAGAATCGCTTACTTCCCGCATGTGGCTATGCCCACCATGCGGGAAGTTAAGCGTCTCATGTGCGGTTGGTACCCACGGTGTGGAGGAGAGGAGACTGTCCTCCAGGCCCTGGGTACCATACCCCTGTAAAAAAAGAATAAAAAATAAAAAATCAGGGTATATTTACCTTCCAGTGTCCCGCCCTGCATTCCCGGGCCGCAGCGTTCCCAGTAATGCCTTGCGGCAAGGTCCTGTGATGATGTAGTCTCGCGTGACTCTAGCGGTCTCGTGAGATCGCTATAGTAATGCGAGACTACGTCATCACAGGTCTCGCAAGGCATTACTGGGAACGCTGAGGCCCGGGAATGCAGCGCGGGACGCCGGAAGGTAAATATACCCCGATTTTTTTTATTTTTTTTTAGCATTTTAACATCCTATCTTTTACTATTGATGCCGCATAGGCAGCCTCAATAGTAAAAACCTGGTCACACTTGTGAAACACTATGTTTGACGAGTGTGACCAACCTGTCAATCACTTTCCAAGCGATGCTTCAAATTGCTTGGAAAGTGCTTGAATAACGCACGCGAAAATCGCGGCAAAATCGCGATCATAATCGCGGTAAAATCGCGGTGAAATCGCGCGGAAAAAAACCGCGTGATTTCTGGGAAGGAGTCCGGTTTTTAGTGAGCGTTTTAAAACGCTACGTGTGCACATAGCCTCAAGATGGATTGGAGAGGAGAAAGTTTGGTAAGAGGGAGACCGATCAGAAGAGAGTTGCAGTAGTCCAGACGAGAATGAATAAGAGCGACAGTAAGAGTCTTAGCAGTTTCAAAGGTGAGAAAAGATGCACTAAAAGAATATACTCATTTCAACATTTCTATGTCCTCATTGAAGTCTGGTGTTTGGAAAGTGTTATATACTACTGTATATATTATTTTGCGTAATGTGAGTTATTTAAAAAAGAAATATATAATAAGTCAGCAAAAGTAGATAGATATGCAATTTCTGAGCTTACAGTACTAGTATCTTAATGTTCTGGGTTGGAAATGAAAAGCATAGCAATGCAAGCTTTTTTTGTAAAAATGTAGAAATCAGATAGGACTGCAGATTGTGCAATGATTGTAAAGCACATCATTGGGATGAAGCAATTTTCCAAATGGGTACAGATTTACAGTCTGTTGCATAGTTTCTAAAGGACTTCAGAATGATCCATTTCTTTAAAGCGTCTTGCATCTGCGTTGTGTTTCCATGTACAGGACAATCTGATATCTTTAAGCATTCAAATGGAAAAACTGCCCAAAGTATCTCTTACCCATAATGAAACAAATCTGTATATATCCATTTGCTGAACATATTAGCTTTGGAGATAAAATACATGCACAAATAAGACTGGGCTATATTGCTGATAGCTCTACTAGAAGTACCTCTGCAGCAATATTAATAGCAGGTAAAAACTTCTACAAATATGTCATTTTTATTTTTATCAGTTGTAGTTGGCTTTCTTAACCCCTTCACCTCCGAGCCTGTTTTCACCTTCATGACCAGGCTAAATCTTACAATTCTGAACACTGTCTCTTTATGTGGTAATAAATCTGGAACTTTTCAACAGATCCCACTGATTCTGAGGCCGTGTGCACACTGTGCATTTTTGGTGCATCTCTTTCCTCCCTGAAATGGGCCAGAAAAGCTATAGAAACCTTATTTCAGCTAATTCAATGAGAATCCTGAAGTGCTGTGCACATGATCAGTAATTTTCCTTGAGTATTTGCAGTTTGTTTTTTCTGCAGCATGTCATTTCTTTGTGTGGATTTTTAGCGTTTTTCACCCATTGACTTCAATTGAGTCAGTCAAATTTGCAGCAAAAAAGCAGGTAGAAAAATGTTTGCAGATTAGCTGTGGATTTTCTTAGTTTTTTCTTGTGTTTTTTATGGGCTTCCTATGGTGTTTCCTACGTTGTCATCTGTGTGACAGAGTGGGAAACACCTGCGCAGCGGTTCTGATCGGCAGTAACGCTACAGCCAGTAAGACCGTTGGTCACAGCACTGCAGGGTTACGCTATCAGATGTCAGCGTGACCCCAAAGAGACACTGTGACCCCGAAACTGTGACCTGTGGCAAAAGGCTTACCGCAGGTCAGCAGGCGTTGGCTAATAAGAGACTACTAATCCCATCAGGCTACGTCTGCTGACACTGATAACTGTGATAGCAGAAGCTGTTGATGGGAGAGGTTGTCTCATCAGCTGGCACCTGTGCTCAAATTTAAAAAAAAAGTTAAATAATTAAATACATAGTCAAATAAAAATAAAAACCAACATTATATTCACCTAACACCAAATCCCCAATGCCCATGTCACCTATAAAAGGAATACAAAATAATAAACTATATACTCTTCTGTCCACCATAGTTCACATAATCCATAGTGTCTCACAGTGATCTCACTTGTAGAACAGTCCGCCAGCGATACACTGACAGGAGCTACATCACTCTCGTAGTGTATAGCGCTCAGCTGCGGTCACATGAGTTCATCAGATGAACTTTCTCACGCAGCAGTGGTGCCGTAAGTGAGATCACCGGCACTCATCAGCTGACTGTTCACTAGATCCTCTGATGGTGAAGTTAGACTTGACTCCCAATGAAAGCCAGGTGCCACTCCAGGACAGAGCAATGGACATGCAGCAGCTGGACCCAGAGGACAGACTGGAGGAAGCAGTTGGCAGAGTTTGTATTAGAATGTGTCATGATCCCAGTGCGGACTGGACCCTCACGCTTGGGGTTAATGTCTGGAGCCCAGTACTGGTGGACCTGCACTCCTGGGGTTAATGTTATGATCCCAGTGCAGGCTCTTACCTGCACACCTGGGGCTTATTATTGTGGCCTCTCCTTGGTTCGGGGAGAGCTTCTTATAGTCCCAGGAAGAGCCAATCTCCGTCAGTTATACTTTCACCCTTGGCAGAGTGTGTTGACCCCTGAGTGTATTTGTGCTGTGTTCTTGTTTGCCTGATTCTTTGGTTTTGGTTTTGACTCGGTCTGTTCTCTGGATACTGCTTGTTGGATTCTGTTTTTGTACCTTCTATGTCTGTTTGGCTTTGACCGCTGCCTCGCCCCGACTATCCGTTCTGTCTCATCCTTGGTACTGTACTGCTATCTCTGTGTATGACCCCCATTTGTCTGACCTGAGGGTTCCTATAGTTGTGTCCTGCAGTATCTCTGCAGCACGACGCTAAGCCCCGTCCCTTTCAGTCACCTGACCGTAGGTCCTGTGCTGCTTTCTAACTTCGGCGTCCCAGGTCTTGTCTGCCGGAGCTTTCCCCGCTGTAGTCGACACCAAGCCCCTCTGCTGTGTGGGTGAGTCCCTGTTCAGCCATGGCTGTCAGCCGGCGCTGACCGGACCGTGATATTATAACTGACCATTAAGTTTTTTGGGGTGAGTTGCAGAGAGTTATGGATCCCATACAGTCTCTGTCTGAACAGATGAAAAACCTGAGTCAGATGTTTCAGGGTTTATCCCTGGAGCAGCAAGCTCTTGCTCGTTCGGGTAGGTTTCTGAGATGGTACGGGGGGCTTTATCTGCCGGGTCTCTGGGGGCTGGGGCGAGTGATGTTGTCCTGGGGTCCCTGGAACCACCTGTTAAACTGCTTGACTTTTCTTGGAGCTATCATGACTGCAGCCACAGACGTGGCCCAGCAGGCGCCTCCACGCCGATGGCGAGGGGCGGGCATCCCCCGGGGATGCAATATGGATCCTCTATACCACAGAGGGGGACCCGGGCCTACCTGAACTAGGGTAGGGCAGAGACCGGGATTCTGTGGCAGCTGAGCATGTGGACAAAGAAGACACGTAGGACTAGATAGCACCGCACAACTTCAGGTATAAATAAAGTAAAGGTTACTTAAAGTAAAGTCACAGTACATAGACAAAATAGGGCTAAACCACGCTCCCGACTCCACACATCCCAGAAGGGTACCAGCCAGTGGACCCCAAGGCATCATCGGATCACCGAGGCACTCATAAGCGGGACATCGGGACACAGGCAGGACATCAGGACAAACGAGGTCATCAGGACATCAGGACACACGAGGTCATCAGGACATCAGGACACACGAGGTCATCAGGACATCAGGGCACACGAGGACATCAGGACACACAAGGTCATCAGGATATCAGGACACACGAGGTCATCAGGACATCAGGGTCACCCACAGGACATCAGAGTCACCGGCAGACATCAGACGGGAGTCGTTTGGTTCCGGACATCCAACACGACCTACAGGCACCACTGCAGTTATCCAGCTCCAGGCAGCGTTCATCAGGTTCCAGACTGCGGACGACAGGCTCCGGGCATCGGACCTAGGACGGAACTCAAGCGTGATGGTGCTAACACCGCAGGATTGCTGGGCTTGCATGGAGCTAGCACTGCATGGTATTCAGAGCACAGCATAGTAGATGCTCAGCAGGAACACGGTTTACAAGAGTCTCAGAGTCACTGGGTGCAGGGCTCCTAACACAGAGGGATTCCAGGAACATAACACAGCAGACAGTTCAGACAGTCAGGTACGGGATAGGTACAGGATCAAGTGTTGTGAGTTTATTTTCTGGTCTACCAGTTGTGAGTTCTCCTTCCGGGCTCCCTCTGGTGGTAATAGGAGGTAGTGAGGCTGATTTAATCAGTGGAGTTCTGCCACCTGATGAGGAGGATGACGATTGGACCTCAGGAATCTCAGACTGGATTTAAGACAGCCGATGCCCTATTCTGGTGCTGGTGATTCCTTCTGGCTTGTCAGGTCTTGGTTCTCAGCTCTGTTCCAGTCAGCTCAAGCTAAGTTTTTCTGCTAATGTTCACACTTGATTTTGTTGGTCTATTCAGTTTTTTGTGTGGTCAGCCAGCCCCGGCTGGGGCTGTGGTGAATTTCCACTCTTATTTATCTGTATTTGCCAATTTACTTTTTGTCCCTTATTAGATTGGCCTCTTTTTGCTCTGTCTCAGAATATTTCAGAGTGGTGATATAGTGGGAGAAGTCTAGTGACTTCAGGGTTAATTTTGTTATCAGAAGTGTTGGCCATTATGTTTGTAGGGTTTTTGGCAGATTGCAGACAGTGTCTTTCCTTTCCTATCCTTTCTAGTTAGTTTGGGCCCCATCGCTTGCTCAGCTTATTTTCCTGCCTATGTTTGTGTTTTCATCTTGTTTCACCGTCAATACATGTGTGGGGCTGTCTATTCCTTTGGGGTCTGCTCTGGGGCAGTTTTCCCCTTTTCTTGCTTTAGGCTTATTTAGTCCTCCGGCCGTGACGAGGCGTCTAGGTTCATCGTAGGTACGCTCCACGGCTGCTGCTAGTTGTGTGGTTAGGATCAGGGATCTGCAATCTGCATAGTTACCAACCTCTCTGGTTTTTCTGGGGCTTAGCTTGTTTAGGTTTTTCCTCCTCGGTGACCCATTCATAACAATCAAGGATTCAAGCCTGGATACACCGCCTCCAGGCCCGGGCGAATTTAGACAGGGTCAGGTACAGGACAGGTACAGGATCAAGGATTCAGGCCCAGATATACCGCCTCCAGGGCAAGGCGAGGGTACAGGACAAAGCAGGAATCAAGGCAGGGACTTTGGTACCATAACTGAGACAGACGAGGTCCAGAGACACAGTCACGAGACACACATGGCAAAGTCCAGGAGCTTTGTGAGTAGCTCTGGCCCCGCCCATAGGGCAGGGTAAGTTTATAAAGGAGCTGCCCCTTAGCAATTGGCTGGGGACAGCATTTCAAGTACACACACTAACCCTGATAAAAGCAGGGGAGGTGTGGCCGCGCACACCCTAAGCACACACAAAAAACTTTGCAGCACAATCAGTGCAGGAACTGCAGCTTAGAGCACCTGGCATCGTCTGCAAGCCTAGACACATGTGGAAAGTCATGCACCAGCTGCAAATGACCTCACAACCCGCGGACAGCTTCCACAGCGGTGACCAGGGACCGCACATGCGAATGATCAAACAGCAGAGCAAAGACCTAACACCACATGTGCAGCTACGCAGCAGAGCAGGGAACTGAGCAGGCTCCATACAGGTAACAGCCAGCAGTATCCCAGCTCAATTAGGGGGAAAGGAGTAAGGGCAGAGGCGTAGCTAGGGTTTTGGTTTGGGGGGGCGAAACTTCTGAGTGGGCCCCCAACCAGGTAGCTTTGACTACAACTCGGTGACACACAATAATAGTGGAGGAGAACCTCAGCAGAGGACCGCGCTGTTGCTGAATATAATTTCTAAATAAAGACCAATATTGATATTACCGCCATATAGTGAGTGGTAGATACCCGTCCTACACAACATACTGTACAGTCATGGCCAAAAGTATTGACACCCCTGCAATTCTGTCAGATAATACTCAGTTTCTTCCTGAAAATGATTGCAAACACAAATTCTTTGGTATTATCTTCATTTAATTTGTCTTAAATGAAAAAACACAAAAAGAATTGTCCTAAAGCCAAATTGGATATAATTCCACACCAAACATAACAAAGAGGGTGGACAAAAGTATTGGCACTGTTCGAAAAATCATGTGATGCTTCTCTAATTTGTGTAATTAACAGCACCTATAACTTACCTGTGGCACCTAACAGGTGTTGGCAATAACTAAATCACACTTGCAGCCAGTTGACATGGATTAAAGTTGGCTCAACCTCTGTCCTGTGTCCTTGTGTGTACCACATTGAGCATGGAGAAAAAAAAGAAGACCAAAGAATTGTCTGAGGACTTGAGAAACCAAATTGTGAGGAAGCATGAGCAATCTCAAGGCTACAAGTCCTTCTCCAAAGACCTGAATGTTCCTGTGTCTACCGTGCGCAGTGTCATCAAGAAGTTTAAAGCCCATGGCACTGTGGCTAACCTCCCTAGATGTGGCCGGAAAAGAAAAATTGACAAGAGATTTCAACGCAAGATTGTGCGGATGTTGGATAAAGAACCTCCACTAACATCCAAACAAGTTCAAGCTGCCCTGCAGTCCGAGGGTACAACGGTGTCAATCCGTACTATCCGTCGGCATCTGAATGAAAAGGGACTGTATGGTAGGAGACCCAGGAAGACTCCACTTCTTACCCCGAGACATAAAAAAGCCAGGCTGGAGTTTGCCAAAACTTACCTGAAAAAGCCTAAAACATTTTGGAAGAATGTTCTCTGGTCAGATGAGACAAAAGTAGAGCTTTTAGGGCAAAAGCATCAACATAGAGTTTACAGGAGAAAAAAGAGGCATTCAAAGAAAAGTACACGGTCCCTACAGTCAAACATGGCGGAGGTTCCCTGATGTTTTGGGGTTGCTTTGCTGCCTCTGGCACTGGACTGCTTGACCGTGTGCATGGCATTATGAAGTCAGAAGACTACCAACAAATTTTGCAGCATAATTTAGGGCCCAGTGTGAGAAAGCTGGGTCTACCTCAGAGGTCATGGGTCTTCCAGCAGGACAATAACCCAAAACACACTTCAAAAAGCACTAGAAAATGGTTTGAGAGAAAGCACTGGAGACTTCTAAGGTGGCCAGCAATGAGTCCAGACCTGAATCCCATAGAACACCTGTGGAGAGATCTAAAAATGGCAGTTTGGAGAAGGCACCCTTCAAATATCAGGGACCTGGAGTAGTTTGCCAAAGAAGAATGGTCTAAAATTCCAGCAGAGCATTGTAAGAAACTCATTGATGGTTACCAGAAGCGGTTGGTCGCAGTTATTTTGGCTAAAGGTTGTGCAACAAAGTATTAGGCTGAGGGTGCCAATACTTTTGTCCGGCCCATTTTTGGAGTTTTGTGTGAAATGATCAATGTTTTGCTTTTTGCTTCATTCTCTTTTGTGTTTTTTCATTTAAGACAAATTAAATGAAGATAATAATACCAAAGAATTTGTGATTGCAATCATTTTCAGGAAGAAACTGAATATTATCTGACAGAATTGCAGGGGTGTCAATACTTTTGGCCATGACTGTATAAGAGATCACAGCACAGTTACAGATGGTAACTAACAGCTAACGTTCTTTCTGATGGAATCGTTCACTTTTCCATCTGGCCCAGACCAACATGACAACTTCTTCAAGCCAGGACTCGTCTGCAGAGATTACAACAAAGTTACATTTCATGTCTCATATTTTCAGCACTGTCACCAATGGGAATACTCCCTACCTGCACAAACTCCTTACCCTGCTGATACCTCAATGCTGAGCCGCTGCTGCTGTATGTGTCCTTTTAACTGTACCTGCTGTGTGGTTCTCTGTGCCCTCTAAATTCTAAAGCAACTCTCAAAAACAGTGCCCATATTTTGTCCCCTAGAAAGTAATAGCACCATTTGTGCCCCTTTGACAGTCACAGTTATCTGAGTTCCATATAACAATAAGTACCCACTTTACATTTAATAATGTCATGAGTCTTCCCCCTGTACAGCTCCCCTATACACTGTATGATGCTCCCCTATACACAGTATGATGCTCTCTTATACACAGTCTAATCCCCCCTCACTGTATATACACTGACCGCTTACTATTCCCCAAATTGCTTGATAGCTCCAACACTGTAATCTCCACACTGTATGATGGCCCGCTAGATAGCCTCCATATAGTATAATGTGCCAGACAAGTTCACTATAGTCCTCAATATAGTAAAATGCACTCCCCATAGGCAGACCCTATAGAATAATGCAGCCCTTTATATAATGCACCCCATAGGCAGCCTCATAAAAAACAAATCCAAAACTCACCTTTCCTCCTGGTTTCTTCACTGCTGCGAGCTCCCGCACATCTCCGGACTGTAGGCTCCGAGTAGTGACGTCATTGCGACCCCCTGTGATGGCGTTAGTGACATCAGAAGCTGATGAGAGTGGGATGATGGGAGAGCTAGCGTAATGCTCTCTCATCAATGTAGTCAGCTGAAATGGCATCCAGCCAATATAATTGATTTTGCAATGACAGGTGGGGGGCCCACTGCTGGTGCAGGGCCCCTGCGCCTGCTCAGGGGCCCCATAGCGGCCGGGTGGCAGAGCAGGGAGATCGATTCTGCCTGATCTGCCGCAGAATGTAACACTATCGGCGTGCTGTGGGTGGGTCCCCTCAAAGCACTGGTCACGGGGTGACCCCCCTCCCCCCTGTAGCTCACCACATTGTATGATTCACTCCAACAATAAGTCACCTGCATTACTGATACTAATATATTATATCACACTAGTAAAATGTCCATGCCACTAACAATCGCTGTATAGAAAAACACTATTCCATAGCTATTTGTCATCAAGCACTAACTGCTGCTGTGGCACTACAAGTGCCAGACTTAACTTCCCAGTAGGAGCACTCTGGGCGCAGCAAACACTAGTTAGGGTGTGTGCACACGTTGCAGATTCTGCTGCGGATCCGCAGTGGATTTGGTCCTGTGGATTCGCAGCAGTTTCTGCTGCGTTGTACAGTACAGTCTATGAGAAATGAAGAACACAGTGCACATGCTGCGGATTTTCTGCAGTATGTCAATTCTTTGTGCGGAATCTGCATCGTTTTGACACCTGCTCAATTATAGGAATCCGCAGGTGTAAGAACGCAGGGGAAATCCGCACAAAATCTGCACTAAATCCGCAGGTAAAACGCAGGTTATTTAACCTGCGGATTGACCTGTGGATTTGGCCAAATCCACGTGGAAAAATCCGCAGAGTAATCCACAACGTGTGCACATACCCTAATCCTCTAGGACTGGCTGTCAGCCTGGTAAGGGGTAGGTTAATAATTACATGCCAGCACAAACAGCGAGATAAGGTGATCGATACACTGGTTTAACCCTCCCTCTGCCTGCCAGGGAGGATGCTTCGCTTTCTCTGCACAGCTCAATGACTGCAGCCATCAGTGCGATCTCTAATTTGCACTTTTCCTGGTTTTCTCTCAGTCTCAAAGTGCAGTAAATTCCTAGGCCAAGAAAAGCATCGCCATATAGCGCATCAGTGACCGCTGCAAAGTGCCTGAAAACTATGAAACACGTAAGGAGAGCATCATGTAATGAATATTACACCAAAATAGCAGTAAGTTGTATGGATATATCCAAAGCAACAGATTAGACACTTCAAATAGTAATTAACATAGATACTAAGCAATTCCCATGCTGTGTGCAGTGTCCACTGGTCCTGGAGCAGCAGGCTCCTCAGCTTTCAGGTTCCTCTCAGTCAGATGCAATCAAGTGCAGAGCAGACAGTGAACTCAGCTCACAGGCAGAGGCAGAGCCCCCTGCATCCAGGCTGCTGCTGGAGCTGATGACTTCTCTGCAGCAGGGAGCTTTCAAGGAGAGCGCACTCATCCAGGATTGGGTGAGTGAACTCCCCTCCCCCTCTCCTCCACACTCCTCAGACTGCAGAAGAGTGGTCACATGACTCACTCCCTGCTGCAGCATGTAATTGTATCGGCGCAATCTGCACGCCGATATAGTTACATAGTGCAGCTCGTGTGGGCCCCATCAGAGCGCGGGGCCCGGGGCCACCGCCCCCTCTGCCTCCCCAGTAGCTACGCTACTGAGCAAGGGGTTAAAGCAGACACATGCATTGTCACGCCGACAAGCAGATACAGACAGAACAGAGTTGTCATGTCGGCGGCGGTCACCGAATTCTTAACCCTGCGGCGCCTGCCCAGAGGCCCTAGCCGCCAATCAACCGGCAGCGTATGGTATATCAGGCGTCTCCAAGATGGTGAAGATGCCTGATTATCGTGTGCCTCACCTAGCGGTAATCTGACCGAGGTGTAAGGGGTTTCCCTACAACTTACTCTGTACTCCATCCTGTACTCCGTACTCTGCCCTGTACTTTGTACTCCGTCCTGTACTCCTTACTCTGCTCTGTACTCTATACTCCGTCCTGTACTCCGTACTCTGCCCTGTACTCTGTACTCCGTCCTGTACTCCGTACTCTGCCCTGCACTCTGTACTCCATCCTGTACTGTGTACTCTGCCCTGTACTCTGTTCTCCGTCCTGTACTCCTTACTCTGCCCTGTACTCTATACTCCGTCCTGTACTCCGAACTCTGCCCTGTACTCTGTACTCCGTCCTGTACTCCGTACTCTGCCCTGTACTCTGTACTCCGTCCTGTACTCCGTACTCTGCCCTGTACAGTGTACTCCGTCCTGTACTCCTTACTCTGCCCTGTACTCTATACTCCGTCCTGTACTCCGTACTCTGCCCTGTACTCTGTACTCCGTCCTGTACTCCGTACTCTGCCCTGTACTCTGTACTCTGTCCTGTACTCCTTACTCTGCCCTGTACTCTATACTCCGTCCTGTACTCCGTACTCTGCCCTGTACTCTGTACTCCGTCCTGTACTCCGTACTCTGCCCTGTACTCTGTACTCCGTCCTGTACTCCTTACTCTGCCCTGTACTCTATACTCCGTCGTGTACTCCGTACTCTGCCCTGTACTCTGTACTCCATCCTGTACTCCGTACTCTGCCATGTACTCTGTACGCCGTCCTGTACTCCGTACTCTGCTCAGTACTCCGTAATCAGTCCTGTACTCCGTGCTCAGTCCTGCACTCCGTGCTCAGTCCTGCACTCCGTACTCCGTCCTGTACCTCCCTCTCAGTCCTGTGTTCCTTACTCCATCCTGCGCTCCGTGCCCTGCCCTGTGTTCCTGACTCGTCCTGTATCTCCACTTTGTCTCGTGCTTCTGTTCCGCCAGTTGCTCTCTGGTCCCCAGAGCCGCCCCTCTTGGTTCTAGCTGTCGTGGTATCTGTCTCCCAAGGGTCTGCCCCTAACGGTCCCTGTATAGGGGTCAGCTCCACCAGGCGCGCTCGCCCTTGGGAGCTCAAGTTCCGCGATCCAGAGGGTCCACTCTCGGACGTTGCCTTTTCCTGATCGTCACAGCATAATCAGGCCATGGACTCCGCTAGCGCCTCGGCGGCTGCGCAGAAAGAATTGCTCTTTTTGTGGGAGAACCAGACTAGAATAATGTCCTTCATGAAATTCATGGACACCCGGCTTTCTGCCTTACAAACTGCTGACCCAGGGAATGCCCCGCTGGTAGCTGGACTCCAGTCCCACATCTTGAGCTACATGGCGTCCGTAGATGACCGACTTTTGTCTCTTCAGTCCTCTGCTGCCGCTTCGGCCCTACCTTGGGATCCCGTATCTCACCCGCCCCCACGCCTAGGAAAGCCTCCCAGGTATAGCGGCGACCCCAAGTTATGTCGGGGGTTTTTAAATCAGTGCCGTCTACACATTGAGCTCCTGCCCCAGCAGTACCCCTCTGATCGAGCCAAAGTAGCGTTTATTGTGTCCCATCTTGAGGGGGAGGCCTTAGCTTGGGTGAATCCCCTGTGAGAGAGAGATGACCCGGTGGTATCGAGCATTCAGAACTTCCTGGATACTTTCCGCAGGGTATTTGATGAGCCTGGACGCGTGGCCTCTACCACCGAGGCTCTTTTCAACCTCCGTCAGGGATCTCTCACCGTAGAACAGTATGCCATCCGCTTCCGGACACTATCCTCTGAGCTAGGGTGGAATAATGAGGCCTTGGTTGGGGCCTTTTGGAGGGGACTCTCGGGCAAAATTAAAGATGAGTTTCCCGGCCGTGACACTCCTATCACCCTGGAGGATCTTATATCCCTAGCCACCCGTATAGATTTACGGTTTCAAGAACGCTCCCGAGAGTCAGTTAGGGTGAGGAGACCCTTTAGGCTATATCAAGCACACATTCCCCGCTCCCCGGCATCTCCTAGTAATTCCGCTCCTGAGCCCATGCAGGTGGACCGAGTAAAGTTGTCCAAGCAACGACGCAGGGAGAGAATGACGCAGGGGCTATGCCTTTACTGTGGCGGGGCCAATCATTTTGTGTGCACTTGCCCAGAGAGGCCGGGAAATGCCTCCACCTAGTCCAGGTAAGAGAGGCCTCCCTAGGTGATACTGATTCCTCTCTGCCCCTTACCATTTCGGCTCTAATTGTTTCAGGTCGGGAGCGTAGATCTGTGGAGGCGTATGTGGACTCGGGTGCGGCTGGTAACTTCATCCGGCTCAAGGAGGTGGACCAGTTCCGGATTCCGGTGGTTACTTTAGAAAATCCTCACACAATCGCCTCTGTGGATGGCAAACCACTACCTGAACCCATCACCATGGTCACTGTCGAGGTGGTGTTACAAGTTGGAGCACTTCACCGGGAAAAGATCGCCTTCTACGTCCTGCCTAAATTGTCTCATGCCGTACTTCTCGGCCTACCCTGGCTACGCTTACATGAGCCCATTCTGGACTGGTGCTCAGGGGAGATCCTATGCTGGGGACACTCCTGCCATGAACACTGTTTGTTGTCAGTACCTCATCCTGGATCACTACAAGCTCCTGCCGATCTTCCTGGGCTCCCCATGGCTTATCATTTGTACGCCGATGTCTTCAGCAAGAAAGAGGCAGAGACCCTGCCTCCGCAACGGTCCTACGATTGTCCAATCGAGCTGATTTCGGGAGCTACTCCCCCCAGGGGGAGAACTTATCCACTGTCTCCAGCGGAGACCTCGGCCATGTCAGAGTACATCCAGGAAAACTTGGCCAGGGGTTTTATTCGGAAGTCATCTTCTCCTGCTGGAGCAGGGCTTTTGTTCGTCCGGAAGAAAGATGGATCCCTTCGGCCGTGTATTGACTACCGAGGCTTGAACAGTATCACAGTCAAAAATAGGTATCCTCTCCCGCTAATCCCTGAACTCTTTGACCATTTGAGAGGGGCCCAGATCTTTACCAAGTTGGATCTGTGGGGAGCCTATAACTTGATTCGAATCCGTGCCGGGGATGAGTGGAAGACAGCCTTCAATACTCGGGACGGCCATTACGAGTATTTTGTCATGCCTTTTGGTCTCTGCAATTCCCCGGCGGTGTTCCAGGAATTCGATAATGAGATCTTCCGAGACCTGCTGTACTCATATGTCATCGTATATCTAGATGACATCCTCGTCTTTACACCTGACTTATCCTCCCATAGGAGGAGTTTTCGGCTGGTCCTGCAACGCCTACGGGAGAACCGACTCTATGCTAAAATAGAGAAATGCCTGTTTGAACAAACTTCATTGCCCTTCTTAGGGTATATTATCACGGACTCCGGGGTGAAGATGGACCCCGAGAAACTATCTGCTGTACTCAAATGGCCACGTCCGGTCAGAGTAAAAGCCATCCAACGGTTCCTGGGATTCGCAAATTATTACAGGCAGTTCATCCCTCACTTCTCCTCGGTGACCAAGCCCATCTCCGCTCTGATCCGAAAGGGGACAAAAGCAAATGTTTGGCCTTCAGAGGCCGAAGAGGCCTTTCTTGCCTTGAAACGGGCCTTTGGTACATCTCCGATTTTACACCGGCCGATAGTTAGTAGGCCCTTCGTCCTAGAGGTGGATGCGTCCTCCTCCGGAGCAGGGGCAGTCCTTTCCCAGCGGTCGACTTCGGGCCATTAGATTGCTGAGAGTCTTCGCAAAGGACACATACGTCCCTCAGTCTCACTTGTGGCGGCAGGGTTTTTTTTTTGTTAAGAAAAAAGATGGTGGTTTACGTCCCTGCCTCGATTTTCGTGAGCTGAACAAGATTACTGTACGAAATACGTACCCCCTTCCGTTGATTCTCAATTTGTGTAACCAACTTTCAGGGGCAAAATGGTTCTCCAACTGGATCTTTGGCGGGCATATAATTTGATATGGGTCCGGGAGGGGGATGAATGGAAAACCGCGGTCCTCACGACCGAGGGACTGTTTGAAAATTTAGTCATGCCGTTTGGTCTTACCAATGCCCCAGCCATATTTCAGAATTTCATCAACGTGGTATTCTCGGATCTCATTGGTTGTTTTGTTGTCATTTACTTAAACGGTATTCTGATATACTCACACGACAGTCAATCTCATCTGAATCATGTACGAACCGTTCTCCAAAGACTGAGGGAAAATCATCTGTATGACAAATTGGAGAAATGTGTGTTTTTTGTTCAAGAATTGTCTTTTTTGGGATTAATTGTGTCCTGTGAGGGTTTTCGCATGGACCCCAAGAAGGTGCAGGCCATTGCGGATTGGGTGCAACCCCGAGACCTTAAGGGTCTTCAGCGCATCTTGGGGTTTGCCAATTATTACCGCTAATTTATTCGGGGGTTTTCACAGGTGGTCAAACCACTCACAGATCTTACTTGTAAAGGTGCGGATGTGAGAAACTGGTCCTCGCTCGCAAAAGAGGCCTCTGCGACCCTGAAAAGAAGCTTTATGTCTGCTCCTGTGTTGGTACAGCCAGATCCGTCCAAACCATTCGTCGTGGAAGTGGATGCCTCTGAGGTGGGGGTGGGGGCAGTGTTGTCCCAAGGGCCTGCCACTCTAACCAACCTCAGGCCATGTGCTTTCTTTTCCAAGAAGTTCTCTGCTGTGGAAAGAAATTACGATGTAGGCAATAGAGAGCTTCTTGCGGTCAAATTGGCGTTTGAAGAATGGAGGCACTTTTTGGAGGGGGCAAGTCACCCGGTTACGGTGATCACGGATCACAAAAATTTGTCATACATTGAGTCTGCTAAAAGATTAACGCCCAGACAGGCCCGTTGGTCACTTTTTTTCCCGTTTTCGGTTTACGATTACATTTCGTCCAGGGTCTAAGAATGTCAAGGCTGATGCCTTATCGCGCAGTTTTCAGCCGGTGTCGCCCCCTGAGCCACCGTCCTCCATTCTTCACCCTGGGGTTGTGATAGCAGAGGTCTCATCTGAATTGGAACGGGAGATTCAGGGGGCCCAGTCGCGGGCCCCGGCGGCCAAGCCGGAGGGGAAGTTGTTTGTCCCAGAGCAACTTCACCTGAAAGTCTTGCAGGAGTTCCAAGAATCCAAGCTGAGTGCTCACCCTGGTATTTCAGCCACACGTCTGGCGGTGGCTAGGATCTTTTGGTGGCCTACCCTTGGTTCGGACATAAAAAAATTAATTGCTGGTTGTGGGGTCTGCGCTCATTCTAAAAGCTCTCATAGCCGGCCGGCAGGGGAGCTGATGCCCTTGGCAGTGCCCGAAAGACCATGGACTCACTTATCCATGGATTTTGTTACCAATCTCCCTCCATCTAAGGGTAATGCAGTGGTATGGGTAGTGGTGGACAGGTTTTCTAAGCAGGCTCATTTTGTACCCCTGTCCGCACAACCGTCAGCTGAGACGTTGTCCAGGTTGCTTGTGCAGCATGTGATCCGGTTGCATGGGGTACCCCTGAATGTGGAGTCTGATCGTGGTGTGCAGTTTGTGGCTAAGTTTTGGCGTGCTTTCTGCAAAAAATTAGGGATGTCTCTGTCCTTTTCGTCTGCATACCATCCTGAGAGCAATGGTCAGACGGAGCGCACTAACCAGTCCCTGGAACTGATCCTCAGGTGTCTAACCTCTGCTAGACAGAATGACTGGTGCGATGCACTGCCGTTGGCTGAATTTGCCTTCAATAGTCAGGTGAGTCAATCCACGGGTATGACTCCTTTTTTGATCAATTATGGGTTCAGTCCTCATTTTGGTGAGTTTTTTCGTCTGGACTTGGGGTGTCCTGGGGCTGAGGGCTCTGTTCAGCGATTACAGAATACGTGGGCAGAAGTTCAGCGGAGTATATCTAGGTCTCAGGGCAGGTATAAGTTTTTCGCGGACAGGAAATGAACACCAGGGCCCACGTTTCAGGTTGGAGACAAGGTTTGGCTCTCCACTCGAAACATTAAGTTGAAGGTTCCTTCAGCCAAGTTGGGGCCCAAATTCATTGGCCCATACAAGATTGTGGAAAAAATCAATTCAGTGGCGTATAGGCTGTGCCTTCCACCCTCTTTCAAGATCCCTAACGTCTTCCACAAATCTCTACTGAAACCTTTTGAAGCAGTCCGGGGAGACTCCGAGTCTGCTGCTTCTCCTGTTTTGGTCGAGGGGCAGGTGGAGTACGAGGTTGGTCATATCGTAGATTCCAGGTTGGTACGGCGGTCGGTACAGTACCTGGTTCATTGGAAGGGGTATGGACCGGAAGACAGGTCCTGGGTACCGGCCCGGTTGATGCATGCTGATCGCCTGGTGCGGGCTTTCCATGCTAAGTACCCGGGCAAGCCTGGGGGTCCGGAGGCCCCCCGTTGAGAGAGGGGTACTGTCATGATCTCAGTGCGGGTTTGACTCGCACACGTGGGGTTAATGTCTGGAACCAGTGCTGATGACTGGCATTTCTGGGGTTGAAGGTTGTGATCCCGGTGCAGGCTTACCTGCACACCTGGGGCTATGGTTGTGGCATCTCTCCCTGGTTCGGGGAGAGGCTTCTTATAGCCTCAGGACGCTCCCATCCCTGTCAGTTATACTCTTGCCCTTGGCATAGTGTGGTGACCCCTGAGTGTGTTTGTGCTGTGTTCTGGTTGCTTGATAATCTGTGTTTGACTCGGTCTGTTCTCTGGATATTGCTTTGGATTCTGCTTAGTACCGTCTATGTCTGTTTGGTTTTGACTGCTGCTTGGCCCTGACTATCCGCTCTGTCTCATCCTTGGTACGTTACGGCTATCTCTGTGTATGAACCCCGTTTTGCCTTACTCTGAGTAATTCTGTATAGTGTCTTTCCATCTCACTAAGCAGGATGCTAAGCCCCGCCCCCTTGCAGTCACATGACCGTAGGTCCTTTGTCTGCTTTCTAGACTTCAGCATCCACAGGTCCTGTGCATCGGTACTTTCTGGCTGTACCTGACCCCGTTACCCCTACAGTGCGGGTGAGTCCCTGCTCAGCGGAGACTGCACGCCGGCGCTGACAGGATCCTGACACTCAGGACACGTGCACTGGCTCAGTGAGCAAGTACAGTGCGGTGTTCCTGACAGTGAGTAAACCCTGCTTAGTGCCGTTCTGCTGTTTCTCTTTGTATGTTAAGCAGCATGAATGGAAAAGGATGTAGGGAGAAAATATTGTTATACAGGGGAGACAAACAGTACATTAAATCAAAGGATATTCTTAAAGTGAAGAACAATGGTTCAAAAAACAGCGGTCCAATAGCACAGATGTCAGGAAGTCCTTAAACTGCGGCTCCTGCTTCGAACTCAATGGCGCCGGCAATGGCCAACGCGTGTCCTTTTTAATGGGTTCCAGCGAGAAAACAATACGCCTTCTTCTGGTAACAGTGGTCTGTCTCTGGTACCTTCCACTGCCCCTAGTCCATACACTGTAGATGCCTACAAGGTTACAGGCCACGGTGCAGTCTAAGCCCGACGTGACTCCTGCACAATTCTCCTCACAGTCTCAGTCAAGCGAGCCCAAAGGGACTGATGGTAATACGGGTCATGGTCTTGCACGAGCCCACCGTGGCTCGGCAGGTGTTTAATGGCCCAATCAGGGTGCAAGTGTCTGTCTTGTCCCCGGTCACTCTTATGGGGCATGTGTGTTGTACTCACGGACACGGAGCGTTCTGCGCCTTGCTTTCTGGCAGCCACCGGGCTTACACTGCACGTCACCTTCTCTCTGGTCCTCGCTGTTGACGGCGGGCGACGACGGTCACTGGCTTGCACGCTGCTGGTGCTCCCGGCTGGCTGAAGCACTCCTCTCTGTGGCTGCTGCAACACCCAGCTCAGCTCTGCTCTGTGTGTACAGCTCTTCACGGCTCTACTCTGAATCACTGCTGGGTACACTGATTCCCTCACCGCTGTAGTCCTTGTCCTTCTGACTGCAGCACAGCCTGTTGCAGCGCCGGCACTCTGTGTCAGGATGTGGAGCAGAGCGTACTGGTCACCCCACTGCGCGCTGCTCTGACCTGGCATCAAACTCTCCTCTTTCGCGCGCTTTTCCTTCTTATACTCCTGTGGCTGCGCTCTCTTTCTAGGTTCTCCCCGCCCCCTCCTGTCAGCAGGATGCCCCGTCTCTCCCTTCCTTCCTGCAGCAGGGGAAGGTCCTCCTCACTCAGGCTTCCCCCCAGGATCAGAGGATGCAGCCTTCCTAGTTCCGGACCCGGCATGCAGGTACCTGCGGTCCGGTCTATCTCCTTACATTCCCCCTCTTTTTAAGCTTGTCATTCCATGGTCTAGGATTCTTCGTAATCCACTATAGTCTTCTGAGGGCCGACAGATGCCCACAATTTCCGCAACCTCTCTTGCCTCTCCTGCATCACATTCTGTCAGTAAAGCTTGTTAGGGTCACTCCAAACTTCAGGTTGAGTGGCAGGGAATGGGGGTTCATCCAGGTCCCATGGAGCAGCAACCTCCAAGGCTTGTTCCTCTTCTGGATCAGCGTATGACAGGTTGAGAGATTCTCCTTCTTCATATTCCATAGCTGCAGGAGGAAACATCTCAGGCATACCTTGCATCTTAGTAATCAGCCAGTGTGGTCTAGAACAGTCACTTATGTCCAGAGCACACATCAAGAACCATTAAAGCAATTGTGTTTGTTTAAAAGTATATTTTTATTAATAAATATTACAAGATGCCTCAAAATACGGGAACGACAAAACCAGAACACAAATAGCAAATAAATAAGTATAAATATTAAAATAAATAGTAAGACCAAATGAACCACCCAAGAAGAATCGATTGCACTAGGGGAAAAAAATGGCCCTTAGGTACAAAAATAGTTTGATTGTTAATGTTACCATCAAAAGCTGCCTAGTGAAATAGAGCATACATTGGTAAATTAGTTTAAGGTTATTAAAAAATTATCTATATTTGTGCCAGGTCCATTGGGGTCCAGAATAGTATTGCAGTCGCTGGTAGTGTTACCCTCCACCCCAATGCACGTTTCATTGCTTCTTCCTCAGGGGCCTTGCATTTTCTCTACTTGGTCAGGATCCTTTGGGCGGCGGGCGGCAAACTTTTCACGTCAGAGAATGAGACAAGTAGTTCTTCCTCCTCACCATCGGAAACCTCAGAACGAGCGTCTCAGGAACACGTGGAACTTTCTCCCCTTCTTTGGGAATTTGTGGTAGGCAAGGTAGCAAATCACTTCGGTGGTCTTCTCTGGTAGACGTCACTTCCTTTCTTTTGGGCTGAGCCTGAGCCTCACAGATGGAACCTTCAGACCCAAGTTGGAGTTCCACCAGGCTCCCTCCACGCCCCTGACCAGCACAGACACCTCACCGTAAACAGTCGACCCTTTCTACATCTCTTCTCGGCGGCCGACATTGTGGCTCTGTCTGTCTCTGGGTGCGGCTGCTCTCTTCTAGCCGTACCACTTCTCCAAGGGGCAGCATTCTCTCCAACTCGCAGGACCCTCGGAGGGATGAGTGGATCTTCACCGACGTCTGTTTCGGGTAGGGCAACTTCTGCACAGGTGTCCTATTCTTCCACACGTCCAACACCCATTTCTGCATCTATCTGGTAGGCGCTTCGGTCTGGATCATCGTCCTCTCCAGGAAGCATGCCCCCTCTCCGTTCGTTCTTCACTCCACGACCTGGAAGCAAACTTAGGGACAACTGCTGGTACCTCTGATGCTCCACACCTCTCCCCTAACTTCCTTTAGGTTTTGCTGCGAGTCACCTTGGGGTATGGCACTGGACTTCAAGACAGTCATAAGAGCTTCCTCCAGTTTTTCAACTATTTACCATAACTTCTGTATTCCCTGTCGTAATTCGCGGGACCACACCGGCTCTTCCTTGTTTGGGCTGGGCACTCTACAACACCAGACCATCCCTGTCAAGGCTGCAACCCCCTGCTCCTGCTCGCCTCTGCGCCTCTACCGCAATTTCTGCAAAAGTCATGCACGGGTTAACTTGCAGGCGCTCACACAATGTCCGCCCAAGCAGCACATCTCCCAGGTCTGTCACCAACTTGTCTCGCAGCACTATATCAGGGGGTCCTATGCCTATGCCATCTTTCTTAAGAACTGCAGTGTGTAACTCCTGTAGCACGTTCATGTACTGTGTCACAGGCTCCCCCTCTCTTTGAATATGCCTAAATAAGTGCATGCATAACTCTCCAACGTCTGTGTGGTCTCCATGTGTCTCTTCCAGTATTTGCAGTACTTTGTCAAAGTTGTCTTGTTCATGGGGAAGTCGTAGCATGACGGAATCCCTGGCCTCTCCATCTAGAGCCATCAGGGCAACCTCCGCCGCTAACGCAGGAGTCATGTGGTACATTCTCATAATTCCCCTGATCCGGTCAGTCTTGCTCCATAACAGAACGTTGCTCCCTGTAAACTTGGGGAGATTACTCAAAATTGTCCTCAGAGGTATACTGGTCCTTGGAGCTCCACCAACCACTTGGTCTGCCAGTGCCACACCTGCGCCCATAGACTGCATCTTGCCGACTATGCCAAGTGTAAGGTAACAAGCAGGGATGCAGTGACGGGACGCAGGCAGAGCAAGGGTTAACAGGTTTATTTACTGGGGAACATTCCATGCAGGGAAGTAAAAGGTTAAACAATATAAATGACAAAGGATTTTGCAAGGAAAGGTACAACAGTACAGTTAACGGCAGTTCAGTAGCAAGCGTGTTAGAAAGTCCAAAATCTGCAGCTCCGGCTGCGATCTCAAAGGTGCTGGCAACGACCGACACGGTGTCCTTATTAATTGGGTCCAGCGAGCAAACAATACCCCTTTTTTATGGTAACAGTGGTCGGTCTCTGGTACCTTCCACTGCCCCTAGTCCACATACTGTAGATGCCTACAAGGTTACGGGCCATGGTGCTGTCTAAGCCCGACGTGACTCCTGCACAATTCTCCTCACAGTCTCAGTCAAGAGAGCCCAAAGTGACTGATGGTAATACGGGTCACGGTCTTGTACGAGCACAACGTGACTCGGCAGGTGTTTATTGGCCCAATCAGGGTGCAAGTGTCTGTCTTGTCTCCGGTCTCTCTTATTGGGCATGTGTGTTGTACTCACGGACACGGAGCGTTCTGCGCCTTGCTTTCTGGCAGCCACCGGGCTTACACAGCGCGTCACCTTCTCTCTGATCCCCGCTGTTGACAGCGGGCGACGACGGCCTCTGGCTTGCACGCTGCTGGTGCTCCCGGCTGAAGCACTCCTCTCTGTGGCTGCTGCAACACCCAGCTCAGCTCTGCTCTGTGTGTACAGCTCTTCACGGCTCTACTCTGAATCACTGCTGGGCACACTGATTCCCTCACTGCAGCAGTCCTTGTCCTTCTGACTGCAGCACAGCCTGTTGCAGCGCCAGTACTCTGTGTCAGGATGTGGAGCAGAGCGTACTGGTCACCCCACTGCGCGCTGCTCTGACCTGGCATCAAACTCTCCTCTTTCGCGCGCTTTTCCTTCTTATACTCCTGTGGCTGCGCTCTCTTTCTAGGTTCTCTCCGCCCCCTCCTGTCAGCAGGATGCCCCGTCTCTCTCTTCCTTCCTGCAGCAGGGGAAGGTCCTCCTCAATCAGGCTTCCCCCTGGGATCAGAGGATGCAGCCTTCCTAGTTCCGGACCCGGCATGCAGGTACGCACGGTCCGGTCTATCTCCTTACATTCCCCGTCTCTTTTAGCTCGTCATTCCATGGTCTAGGATTCTTCGTAATCCACTATAGTCTTCTGAGGGCCGACAGATGCCCACAATTTCCGCAACCTCTCTTGCCTCTCCTGCATCACATTCTGCCAGTAAAGCTTGTTAGGGTCACTCCAAACTTCAGGTTGAGTGGCAGGGAATGGGGGTTTATCCAGGTCCCATGGAGCAGCAATCTCCAAGGCCTGTTGCTCTTCTGGATCAGCGTATGACAGGTTGAGAGATTCTCCTTCTTCATATTCCATAGCAGCAGGAGGAAACATCTCAGGCATACCTTGCATCTTAGTAATCAGCCAGTGTGGTCTAGAACAGTCACTTATGTCCAGAGCACACATCAAGAACCATTAAAGCAATTGTGTTTGTTTAAAAGTATATTTTTATTAATAAAAAGGTGCGCCCGTGTGCGCCGAACGCAGCATGTTGCATTTCGGCGCGCACGGCGCACCTTCAAAAGTGCGCAGCGCACGGCAAAATCCTGCTAGCGCACTGCCAGCGCACAATCTGCGCACCCTATGCTAAAGATAGGGTGCGCAGATCGCAAGCGTCCATGTGCGCTAGTAGGCGGCGATGACCGGATGGGGCGGGCAGGGAACCGGCAGGGGCGGGGCTTAGCGGCGGCCGTGCGCAGGCCGTCGCTGTGCCATAAAGCGCAAATGTGAAACCGGCCTAAGACAAAATGAAGCAAAAAATGGCCCTTAGGTAAAAAAATATTTTGATTGTTAATGTTACCATCAAAAGCTGCCTAGTGAAATAGAGCATACATTGGTAAATTAGTTTAAGGTTATTAAAAAATTATCTATATTTGTGCCAGGTCCATTGGGGTCCAGAATAGTATTGCAGCAGTCCCTGTCCTTCTGGTCAACTGCAGCACAGCCTGTTGCAGCAGCGGTACTCTGTGTCAGGATGGGGAGCGGAGCGCACTGAGCGCTGCTCTGACCTGGTGCCAAATTCTCCTCTTTTGCATGCCTTTCCTTCTTATACTCCTTTGGCTGCGTGCTCTTTCTAGGTTCTCCCCGCCCCCTCCTGTCGGCAGGAAGCTCCGTCTCTCTCCTCCATCCCTCCTGCAGCAGGAGAAGGTCCTCCTCACTCAGGCTTCCCCCAGGGGAACAGAGGATGCAGCCTTCCTAGTTCCGGACCAGGCATGCAGGTAGCCACAGTCTGGTCTATCTCCTTACAGAGGCACAGTGCTGCTTATCACTTTATTTTTATAATGGTTGGGTACATATCTGTATTCAGGGGGGAGACACATGTATGCATACAATGTATGTGACCTCATTATTTTCAAGGCTGTGACAATCATCGTGACAAGATGAGTAGGGGCTGGGAAATGTTGATATGAAGGTCTGACCAGACGGAGAAGAAACAGGATAAAACTGTTCATATTAGACAAGACGTCAGCAGTAAGTGCCTGGATGTAAATATTATTCTGTATCTGCACTGTGTGACGTGGTGTGATAATGTTATCTGTAAAATACGTTATTCTACATTCTCACATTTGTATGCAATGTCCAAGTGCTTCCAGGTTTTTTTTTATCAGATGGCACTTGGGCTCGTAGAGTTTTATAGGTCCATTTACACACACATGAAAATCATGGATCTGAGAATAAGATCGGTGAGGGTCAGAGAATGTTCTGTTGAGGATCAGAATAGGACATGCTCAATGAGTCTGTAAAAGTGGGAAGCACACCAACACTGCAGTGCACACAGATACAGGGATGCAGGGATGTAGCCTTATTATGTATAGTACAGTCTCTTAGTATATAGTGTACTCACTTAGGTATCACAGTCTATTAGTATATACTGTACTCACTTATTATGCATAGCACTGTCCCTTAATATGTAGTGTACTCACTTATTATGTATCACAGTCCCTTTGCTTATAGTGTACTCACTTATGTATAACACCATCCTTAGTTACATAGTTTCCTATTTTATTATGCATAACACCGTTCCTTATTACATACCATCCTCTCTAGTTACACATGGTACAGTCCGTATTAAATAGCTTCCCCTGCTGTTATGTAAAATGCTGTCTCTTACATAGTGTATTCTTGTTATTTTTGTTATTCACAGCGCCCTCTTTTATTACATAGTCCCATCTCTTGTTAGATATAAAATGACTGCTGATAAAATGTCATTTATGTACTTCTACACTCATAACAGCTTTGCAGAAATTGTAAGGCAAAGAAAAAATTATAAGGGTCATCCATAGACAACTGCTGGACCTCATTCAAATATTTTTAAGGTGTAGTTGCTGTACTTCTACACTCATAAAGGCTTTGCAAAAAGTCCAAAGCCAGGAAAAATGTTTAAGGAGGGTAATACAGTAATCCTCTTCAAGTCTCCACTTCTTCTCCTTCCTCGGGAGGCTACGGGGACTATCTCCACCTGCTTCCTGGAGCCTGATTCCCAGGTACCTGGGCTGTAAGTGACCTGTCTTCTGGTAGTGCTGGAACCCCAACATATAGAAATGTGCATCAGACCCCTGTGTCACCTGCACCATTGCTTGCTCCCCAAGGACAGTATGATCTCTGGGAGTGGTAGTAGTCCCATCTCAAACTACCTTGAGGAGCCACTCTCAGGCCTGTTCAATCCTCAAGAAGGGTTCTTTGTGCTGCCTTCCTTCATGGATCACACCCACTGCATACCAGCGATGCAACCCCTCCATTTTGAGGAACGTGACCCTGATTCCAGCTGTCAGCTCTTGCATTGTAGAGTTTGAGACATGTGTTGTGTCTCCACTGCCCGCTGGTTGAACGAGATGTGATGACGGATCCCAAATTCTTCCATGGACCCCCATCTCTGCTGCTGGTTTTATACAATGACCATCCCCTCGGGATGCCAACTGTTAGTACCTTGCTGCCAGCAGGCCCTATAGCATTCTCCAGTCCTGGTCCTGTCTCGCTTCCTTTTCTATTCTGACCAGCCTAGGCCTCACAGCCTGCTCACCAGTTCCTGGATCTTGGATCTCCCGTCCACAGTCCATAAGAACCCCAGCAGTGAAGGCTGCAGTCTGTGTTCGGGACTTGGTGGTTCCACAAGCCTTGTAATAGTATATGGATGAGTAATTGAATACAGAAAAATGCTTCACTGCTTTTTTGGACTGCTATGTAACACAGAAATGTACCACAGACCATGTAATAGTATATGGATGAGTAAATGAATATATAAAATGTTTCAAGGCTTTTTTGGATTGTTATTGTCAGGAACACCGCACTGCACTCGCTCACTGAGCCAGTGCGCGTGTCCTGAGTACAAAAACTGTGCACTAAGATACCTGCGGAGCAGGGCAGCAGTGGTGACGATGCATGCTCCAGACTAACAGGACCTGAAGCACGTGACTGCTGAGGGCGTGGTCTAGACTCCAGAGAGCTAGGAGCTGAGGAAAACTCCTAAAAGGGTAACTACGGGACAATGTTACCAAGGGGCATAGACAGAGATGTAAACAGAACAGGCCGGGGTCAAAGCACGAGATAGCACAACAGTATCAAAGGATTAGACAGAACGGATAGTAAGGACGAAGCAATAGATCAGTAAACCAGAACGGGCAATAGGCGGTACAATAGGGGCAAACGGTAATGGAGTAACGATAGCCAAGCCAGGAGGTCAGAACCGGGGAAGAAGACAATAATACCAAAATGTGAGACAGAGAATAGAGTGAGGGGACAAACCGGGTCATACCCGAGAAGCAAACAAGCAATGCAGTATACACGCACACCAGGGGTCAGACACACAGCCAGAACAACAGTATAGCTGACAGGGAATCCTTGTCTGGAGTGGGTATAAATATCCCTCCCAGATCCAAAGGGAGGCCAGCAAAACTTAACCCTGCGAGAACAGGACATTAACCATGTCCTATACCATGACAGTTATATAACACAGGAATGTTCCAAAAAGAACCTAATACTCTGTGGATCACAATATAGTACATTTTTTCACCCAAAAAATAAAAATGAGGTCAATTGTCGCAGCTATATATTTAGCAATGGACTACAAAGCCCTAATGCCTGCCTAGAGACTGTATTCTGCCACCCTCCCTGCTCCTGTAACTCTCTTTCCCTGTCTAGCCTAAATTCAGATTGTATCTGATACAAACAGCAAAGCACAAAATTAGCCCTTACTGATTCATTAACCTGTGCACACTCACACACCTTGACTAGCACTCTCTCCCTCCAATAATAACTGTCACAGAGCTGTGCAATGGCATCAGTGTGCCAAGCCTGGCCGTGCCTGTCTTTTCATAACCCCTCATGATGTTACACTGCCAGCCAATCACATTAATGCCTCTACCAAGATGGCTATGGCATACAGTGATGTGCAACCAATCCTCGCATTCTTATTGCCTGGGTAACAGGCACCAAATATGCCAGGCAGGGCTTCCAGTTTGAAATCGAGCGCATCGGCTAATGCTCACCGAGCCAGTTTTGCTGGCTTCCCTTTGGATCTGGGAGGGATATTTATACCCACTCCAGACTAGGATTTCCTGTCAGCTATACAGTTGTTCTGGCTGTGTGTCTGACCCCTGGTGTGCGTGTATACTGTCCCCTCACTCTGTTCTCTGTCTCATGTTTTGGTATTATTGGTTTTGGTATTTATCATAATAAATGTAGGAAACATAGTCTAAATTCCATTGGCAATTGCAAGTTTTGTTTTGCTGCTGGAGATTACTTAATTTATATTATGTACCTACAGTGGGGGAAATAAGTATTTGATCCCTTAATGATTTTTTAAGTTTGCCCACTGACATAAACAAGAACAGTCTATAATTTTAAGGGTAGATTAATTTTATCATTGAGAGATAGAATATCAAAAATAAAATTCAGAAAATCATATTGTATAAATTATATAAATTTTTTGACATGTTGCAGTGAGAAATAAGTATTCGATCCCCTACCAACCATTAAGAGTTCTGGCTCCTACAGACCACTTAGATGCTCCTAATCAACTCGTTACCTGCATTAAAGACAGCTGTCTTACATAGTCACCTTTATAAAAGACTCCTGTCCACAGACTCAACTAATCAGTCAGACTCTAACCTCTACAACATGGGCAAGACCAAAAAGCTTTATAAGGATGTCAGGGACAAGATCATAGACCTGGACAAAGCTGGAATGGGCTACAAAACCATAAGTAAGATGCTGGATGAGAAGGAGACAACTGGTGGTGCAATAGTAAGAAAATGGAAGAAATACAAAATGACTGTCAATTGACATCGATCTGGGGCACCATACAAAATCTCACCTCGTGGGTTATCCTTGATCATGAGGAAGAGATCAGCCTAAAACTACATGGGGGGAACTTGTTAATGATCTCAAGGCAGCTGGGACCACAGTCACAAAGAAAACAGTTGGTAACACATTACGCCGTAAAGGTTTAAAATCCTGCAGTGCACGGAAGGTCCCCCTGCTTAAGATTGCACATGTCCAGGCCCGTCTGAAGTTTGCTAATGAACATCTGGATGACTCTGTGAATGACTGGGTGAAGGTGCTGTGGTCAGATGAGGCAAAAATTGAGCTCTTTGGCATTAACTCAACTCGCCATGTTTGGAGGAAGAGAAATGCTGCCTATGACCCAAAAACACTGTCCCCACTATCAAGCATGGAGGTGGAAACAATATGTTTTGGGGGTGTTTCTCTGCTTCTCGACTTCACCACATCAATGGGAGAATGAATGGAGCCATGTATTGCAAAATGCTGAGTGACAACCTCCTTCCCTTTACCAGGATATTAAAAATGGGTCGTGGTTGGGTCTTCCAGCAAGACAATGACCCAAAATATACAGCCAAGGCAACAAAGGAGTGGCTCAAAAAGAAGCACATTAAGGTCGCGGAGTGGCCTAGCCAGTCTTCAGACCTTACTCCCATAGAAAACTTATGGAGGGAGCTGAAGCTCCAGTAGCCAAGCGACAGCCTCATTATCTTAACGACTTACAGATGATCTACAAAGAGGAGTGGACCAAAATTCCTCCTGACATGTACGCAAACCTCATTATCAACTACAAAAAATGTCTGACTGCTGTGCTTGCCAACAACGGTTTTGCCATCAAGTATTACCATAAGTCTTGTTTGCCAAAGGGATCAAATACTTATTTCTCGGTGCAAAACACAAATAATTTTATATAATTTATATAATGTGATTTTCTGGATTTTATTTTTGAAATTCTATCTCTCAATGTTAAAATTAACCTACCCTTAAAATTATAGACTCTTCATGTCTTTGTCAGTGGGCAAATTGCAAAATCAGCAAGGGATCAAATACGTATTTCCCCCACTGTATATGTCAGTACATAGGACTGTAGGTGTTGCACATACTATGGTAAGGAGACAACGTGCCTAGGAAGCACTAACTCTAAGTGCAACTTTTTATATATTGTAATGCGATATCCATCTTCTGGAGTAAACATGCACTTGGCACAGGGGAAAGTCAGTCCACAAGTATAGATTTAGCCTGATTCCCGCACTTAGATGCATTAGTATGTCACTCACAAGCTATAGAGTGCCCACTGTTACCTTAAAAACAGTAGTAATTCCTACTGTCTGCTAGATTCTATGTAACTTTATGTATCTTGTGTAGTAATACACAGTCAACAATTTTTTGGGAGCAATTAATGAAGTGGTCCACGGGTAACACTCAAATTAATAGTTGCATACCTCTCAACTTTTGAAGAACAGAAAGAGAGACAGATAATGTGACGTGCATAGCGCATTTTTGGCCATGCCCCTGGCCACACCCCAATCCTTTCCCATTTGCTATTTCTCTCTCCCCTGGCATGAGGGGTTGTCAGAGGGCAGCTGGCAGTGAGGGAAATTCAGCCCAAGATGGCAGGGTGTAGACCCAAATCCGGGACTGTCTGCTGGTATCAGGTTCAGTTGGGACTAGAGATGAACGGATCGATTCACGGGACTCTGGTCCAATGTGCAAGTCAGTTGTACCTGGCAGCTGGATGGGAAGCCATAAATCTCTTACTTACCGCGTCCACATAGCGGCTCTTGATTTTCCAGGGCCGGAGCGACATCACCTCTGTGTCCTACTCATCTCTAGTTAGGACCTGTGGGTATATTTTTGTCCCTTCATTCATAGTCGGAGCAGCCAGAACTTATGTAGTGTCACTATATGACATCTGTCTTTTTTGTGTCTGTAAGACTGTGTTCACGTTGCAGAGATACTGTGTTTTTTTAGTTTTCTGCAGGATTTACACCAAACTACACAATGATCATCTTCTCCCTCTTATTTGATGCGTTTCTGGTGCAGATGTGAAGCCACATTTTTAATGTATTTTTTTTATAGTACAGAAAAGCTTTGATTCTTAAAGTAACTGCAGCTTTTTACATGCGTTTTTTTAGGCTCCACATAGAATCATCTAAACCGCACAGTTCGCCAGCATCCTTGGGTGCACAGCGGGTGCCTTTTTTGTTCAAGTAAGTTTTATTAAGGATTTTTTACATAAATAAGGTAAAGAAAAAGGGGAGAAATATTTTATGAATACACAGTAATATAGAGGCAAACAAAAACAAAATAAAAGCAAAAAAGCAAAATTTAAAAAGATGAAAGATATAAAGGGTGGAAAGGGTAAAGGACAAGAAGGGGGAATCCAGGACAGTTGGGAGCTATGGTAGTTGGAAATCAAAAAGCCCATGGTAGTTGGAAATCAAAGAGTATAGGAGCTACTGTGCTATCACAAGCTTATTTCATTCATGTAAGCTACTGTACCATCACAAATGGGTTTTAATCAGGTACAGTCATGGCTGAAGTACCATATATACTTGTGTATAAGCCGACCCGAGTATAAGCTGAGACCCCTAATTTTGCCACAAAAAAACTGGGAAAACTTATTGACTCATGTATAAGCCTAGGGTGGGAAATGCCAAAGCTACTGATAATAACATATGCCCCATATAATGCTGCACAGTGAATAATGGTGGCCCCATATAATGCTGCATAGTAACATATGCCCCAAATAATGCTGCAGAGTGAATAATGGTGGCCACATATAATGCTGCATAGTAACATATGCCCCAAACAATGCTGCATAGTGAATAATGGTGGCCCCATATATTGCTGCAAAGTGAATAATTGTGGCCCCATATAATGCTGCATAGTAACATATGCCCCATATATTGCTGCATAGTGAATAATGATGGCCCCATATAATGCTGCACAGTGAATGGTGGCCCCAATACATTCTCATATATTGCACAGGTAATCCCATCATGCTGCTGCTGCCTCAATTAAAAAAACAAAAAAACAAACTATATACGCACCTCCGTCGCTGCCCGCTGCTCATCAGCGTTGCCGGCTATACAGTAACCGTTCAGGCAGAGGTTGTGCATTAACTACGTCACCGTGCCCTCTGACCTGAACATCACTGCCAGAGGACTGAAGACAGCAGAGCGATACGCAGCAGTGGAACGCGGACAGGTGAATATTGCAAGTGCCGGGGGCCTGAGCTAGCGGCGACACCGGCACCTGACCCCATAGCGCGCCGGTATCCCTGCCAGCTCAGGACACCGGCACTTGTCCCACTGCCAACGCCCTGTCAGCCACCGGGACATTGACAGAGGCTGCAGGAAACCGCGGACATGTACTGGAGATGACTGGGACCTCCTCCCTGCATCAATAAAATGTAAGTTGCTACCATGACTCGTGTATAAGCCAAGGGGGGTCTTTTTCAGCCCAAAAAGGGGCTGAAAAACTTGGCTTATACACGAGTATAGACAGTATTTCTCCCAGAAAATTATTGCAATTACACATGTTCTGTTAAACTCATGTTTAAAAAAGGCAAACTGGACATAATTGCACACAAAACCCCCAAAATGGGCCGGACAAATTTGTTGGCACATACTCTTCATTTGCAAACTACTCCAGGACTATCATATTTGAAAGATATCTTCTCTCAACAGCAATTTTAAGATCTTTCCACAGGTGTTCAATGGGATTTAGATCCAGACTTGTTACTGGCCACTTTGGAACTCCCAAGCACTTTCCATCAATTTTTTGGTGCTTATTAAAGTATGTCTGGAGACATTGTCTTGCTGGAAGACCCATGACCTAGGATGCAAACTCAGCTTTCTGATACTGGACACTATATTACAACCCAAATCCTTTGGTAATCTTTCTATTTCATAATGCCTTGCACACAGTTAAGTCAGCCAGTGCCAAAGGCATCAAGAAAACCCCTAAATCTCTTTGAACTGCCACCATATTTTACTGTATGTACTGTGTTCTTTTCTTTGTATATCTCATTCCATTTTCAGTAAACAGTATAATGCAGCCCCATAGGAGTTTAATGCAGCCCCCACAGGAGTGTAATGCAGCCCCATAGGAGTATAATGCAGCCACCATAGGAGTGTAATGCAGCTCCCATAGGCATATAATGCAGCCCCATAGGAGTATATGCAGCCTCCTTATGAGTATAGCGCAGCTGTCGCAGGTGTGTCAGGTGTGACAGACAATCATCCTGGATCTGGCTGTAGAGGGGCTTTGCGTTTAGCTCAAGCACCTTCTTGATTTTGGCATCTCTGTTATGGAGCGATATCCTTCTCCATCTAGGACCCAATATTTATCTCGACCTTCTGCTGCTAATTGTCATGCCCTCAGCCTTGGGCCCGGTCTCACATGGACAGGGAGACTGGCGCTCCTCACGTGGTGCTATGCACCTCACTGACCCTGTCCGTGGCTCCAGACGATCAGCGGTTCCGTTCCCTGCTAGTAACATGCATCCCCTTGGCAGGTCTCCTGGAAATGCTCTTAGGGGGCACGCCCCCCTTCCTGCACATACTTAAACAGCAAGGCACCTGTTCTCAATTAGGGTTGTCTGTGCTGTAATGGTCTGTGCATACTTAAAGTCCTCACTTCCTTTGGGAGGTGCCTGGGCAACTTTGTGTTTTGTTCTTAGTGCTGTTCTCAGGTCCCAGATCAGCGCTTGCTTATTCTGTCTTGCCTTGTCTTGCCTGAACTAATATCCAGTGTTTTTTTCCTAGTGCCATTGTCCCATATACCTACCAACCACTTTCGGACACTGACGGTGTCCTTGGGACCTGCTGGTTCTCATTTTCCGGTTCCCTGGACCCAGGGTCGGACTGGGGTGTCTGGGGCCCACCAAGGGAATGGACTCTAGGGGCCCACCCTACGGCTATATGCAAATATCTGTCAGTCGTTATCCCCATTATAGTGGAGCATCGGTTGTAAAACACAGGCAGCTCCTGCACATCTACTCTGCGCCCACATAACTGGATGTATAATTACGGTAGTTTACATTAATGGTGTTCTTCGGATAAAACAAGTTATCACCGATCCATGGGTGGACTCCACAGGATAGGTGATCACTTAGGTCCGACCATTAGAAACTGCAGTGATCGGAAGAATGAGGAAGTTTTATCGTTGATAGGACACTTATCCCCATTTTAAAATGGAGTGGCAGGTGGGATGTCTGACCGCAGCTCCATTCATTCTCTTTGAAGCTTCCAGAAAAAAACAAGTGCAGCCACGGAGGGAATGAATGGATCAGTGATCAAGTTGTACATGCCACTCCAGTCTAATGGGGATAAAAAGTTCCACATTTTGCTGAATGGGTGCAAGTAGTCAGACCCCCACCAATCAAAATGTTATCACTTATCCTGTGGAGAGGTGATGATTTTTTTCACAGGAAAACCCTGTAAGTGCATCTCTACTGCTGTGTGCCAAGTGTTTAATTATTAGAGAGAACAAATGACCACCATACACAACACAATCCACTATACCAAGACCAATAATGCCACATATAGGGAACAAATACAACCACACCATGACCAGACCACATAGTGACCAAATATTACCAGCATAGAGCGACCAAATAATACCACATACAAGGAGAAATACCACCACACTATAACTAGACTACATATTCCACCACATGGTGACCGAATAATACCACATACAGAAAAGAAATACTGCCACACCATGACCAGACCACTTAGTGACCGAATAATACTACATACAAGGGACAAATACGGTCACACCATGATCAGACCATATAGTGACTCAATAATATGACATATTACCAGCAAATAAGGACCAAATAATACCATATACAAGGAGAAATACTGCCACGCCGACATCAGACCACAAATTACCACCACATAATGACCAAATACTGCAATACTGATCATGAATACAACCCACAATACTAACACTGTTATTATCAGCAGTGACATTATACTCAGGTGCTCTGTATATAGTGTCAGTGTACAGGTACAGGTAATACAGTGATCACCAGTGACATTATACACAGGAGCTCTGTATATAGTGTCAGTGTACAGGTAATGCAGTGATCACCAATGACATTATACACAGAACCTCTGTATATAGTGTACAGGTAATACAGTGGTCACCAGTGACATTATACACAGGAGCTCTGCATATAGTGTCAGTAAACACGTAATACAGTGATCAACAGTGACATCATACACAGAAGCTCTGTATATAGTGTACAGGTAATACAGCGATCACCAGTGATATTATACAGAGGAGCTCTCTCCACAGTATACAGTATATAGTGTAAGTGTACAAGTAACAAACTGACTCACCGGTGATGTCAGTAGTTGAAATCTTTCATCTTCATCCAATGCAGACCATCATCACTTGTTCCAGCAAGGACTTGTCTCTGCAGAAAATAACACAGTTATCTATAGTGATCACTTCCAGAGCACATTCCCCACTATTTTCCCCGACTTCTACACTATGTCAGATGAAGAAAAAAAAGACATAGTTCAGGCCTTCAAAGTAGCAGGACCCCCTTTTGTTCTCCCCTATGTAAGACAGTAACCTCAAAAGTAAATTAAATTACAGCTGTATTAATGTCCCCTGATTGGCCTCTACAGTAATTATGTCCCCACCATAAACCAATAATGTGTGTTCCTCATCCTACCCTCCATACAGTAATTATGTCACCCCTTTATTTAGACCCTTTTAGACCCTGGGGCCCTTTAATTAATGTCCCCTTCCTGGACCCCAATGTTCACTTTAATAAGATCCCTATCCTGGGCCCCTTCCAGTATTAATGTCCCCATCCAGGGCCCCTTTATCTAATGTACCCTCCCTGGGTCCCTATGGCCACTACCTTGCCCAATCACAGAGGGGGATTCTCCTCACCTTGTTGCGTTCCCCAGCATTGTCTTGTGGCTTCATATTCAGCGTGGTCATTAAAATGGCTACTGACTGCATCTGTGACAGGGCACTCTGCTCTGTGACAGGCCCTGCACTGATGTCGCATAGCAGTAACATTGAATAGTATCCAGCCTAACAAAGGCTGCAGGAGTCATTTAACGTAACTGTTATGTGACGTCGATGCATGGCCTGTCGCAGAGCAGAATGCCCTGTCACAGCTGCAGCGGCATTCATCTTGATGTGCGATGTCACCAGGGTCAGCTCCAGGTTTTCGTGGGCCTCGGGCGTAAGAGTCTCAGTGGGCCCCTTTAATACATGCCACGATTCATGATGCACTGATAAAAAATACAGGTATAGTACAATATGGGCACCACATAGTCCTCCATACAGTATTATGGGCACCACATGGTCCTCCATACAGTATTATGGGCACCACATAGTCCTCCATACAGTATTATGGGCACCAAATAGTCCGCCATACAGTATTATGGGCACCACATAGTCCGCCATACAGTATTTTGGGCACCACATAGTCCGCCATACAGTATTATGGGCACCACATAGTCCTCCATACAGTATTATGGGCACCACATAGCCCTCCATACAGTACATCATGGCCCCATGCAATACTCAATCATGCAGTATATCACGGGCTGCATATACTGCTCCTCCATACAGCATTATGGGCCCCCTGCTGCTCCATACAGAATTATGGGCACCCTGCTCCTCCATACAGAATTATGGGCCCCCTGCTCCTTCATACAGCATTATGGGCCGCCCTGCTCCTCCATACAGTATTATGGCCCCCCTGCTCCTCCATACAGTATTATGGCCCCCTGCTCCTCCATGCAGTATATTATGGGCCCCTGCTCCTCCATACAGTATATTATGGGACCCAGCTCCTCCATACAGTATATTATGGGCCCCTGCTCCTCCATACAGTATTATGGCCCCCTGCTCCTCCATACAGAATTATAGGCCCCCATGCTCCTCCATACAGTATATTAAGGGCCCCATGCTCCTCCATACAGTATATTATGGGTCCCCTGCTCCACCGTACAGTATTATGGCCCCCTGCTCCTCCATACAGTATGTTATGGGCTCCCTGCTCCTCCATACAGTATTATGGCCCCCTGCTCCTCCATACAGTATTATGGGCCCCTGCTCCTCCATACAGTATTATGGGCCCCCATGCTCCTCCATACAGTATATTAAGGGCCCCATGCTCCTCCATACAGTATATTATGGGCCCCCATGCTCCTCCATACAGTATATTATGGGTCTCCTGCTCCACCATACAGTATTATGGCCCTCTGCTTCTCCATACAGTATATTATGGGCCCCTGCTCCTCCATACAGTATATTATTGGCTCCATGCTCCTCCATACAGTATTATGGGCCCCTGCTCCTCCATACAGTATTATGGGCCCTATGCTCCTCCATACAGTATATTATGGGCCCCTGCTCCTCCACACAGTATTATGGCCCCCCACTCCTCCATACAGTATTATGGGCCCCTGCTCCTCCATACAGTATTATGGGCCCCCATGCTCCTCCATACAGTATATTAAGGGCCCCATGCTCCTTCATACAGTATATTATGGGCCCCCATGCTCCTCCATACAGTATATTATGGGTCTCCTGCTCCGCCATACAGTATTATGGCCCTCTGCTTCTCCATACAGTATATTATGGGCCCCTGCTCCTCCATACAGTATATTATTGGCTCCATGCTCCTCCATACAGTATTATGGGCCCCTGCTCCTCCATACAGTATTATGGGCCCTATGCTCCTCCATACAGTATATTATGGGCCCCTGCTCCTCCACACAGTATTATGGCCCCCCACTCCTCCATACAGTATTATGGGCCCTTGCTCCTCCATACAGTATTATGGCCCCCTGCTCCTCCATACAGAATTATAGGCCCCCATGCTCCTCCTTACAGTATATTAAGGGCCCCCATGCTCCTCCATACA
This sequence comes from Dendrobates tinctorius, assembly GCF_039654945.1. NCBI lineage: Eukaryota > Metazoa > Chordata > Amphibia > Anura > Dendrobatidae > Dendrobates > Dendrobates tinctorius. The sequence continues at coordinate 51,926,305 of NW_027361675.1, forward strand.
GTATATTATGGGCCCCCATGCTCCTCCATACTGTATATTATGGGTCCCCCGCTCTGCCATACAATATTATGGCCCCCTGCTCCTCCATACAGTATATTATTGGCTCCATGCTCTTCCATACAGTATTATGGGCCCCTGCTCCTCCATACAGTATTATGGGCCCCATGCTCCTCCATACAGTATATTATGGACCCCTGCTCCTCCATACAGTATTATGGCCCCCCCACTCCTCCACACAGTATTATGGCCCCCTGCTCCTCCACACAATAATATGGCCCCCTGCTCCTCCATACAGTATTATGGGCCCCCCTGCTCCTCCACACAGTTTTATGGGCCCCCTCCTCCTCCACACAGTAATATAGCCCACTGCTCCTCCACACAGTATTATAGCCCCCTGCTCCTCCACACAGTATTATGGCCCCCTGCTCCTCCATACAGTATTATGGGCCCCTGCTCCTCCATACAGTATTATGGGCCCCCTGCTCCTCCATACAGTATTATGGGCCCCTGCTCCTCCATACAGTATTATGGGCCCCCTGCTCCTCCACACAGTATTATGGCCCCCTGCTCTTCCACACAGTATTATGGCTCCCTGCTCATCCATACAGCATTATGGGCTCCATGTAATGCTGCATAAATAAAAAAAATCAATTCCTCACCTCTCCCATTCCACCGCAGGTCCTGTACACTCAGCGTTTCTCCCAGCTCTGCAGCGCTTAGGACAGAGAGGCTGAGCCGCAGTGATGACATCATCGCACTCTCTGCCCTGAGACGCTGCAGAGTCAGAGAGCGCTGAAGACCCTGCAGCTGCCGGAATGAGGAGAGGTGAGTATTAAAGGAGGCCCCGATGCCTGCGCTGGTGCCGGGGGGCCCTGACTCACAGACCCTATGCTGCGTCCTGTGTGTCCCACCCCCCACTTGCCCAGGGCCCCCAGTGCTTACCTGGGTTCACCGGGGCGGGTGGTGCTACCAGCCCTGGTTGGGACAGGACTGCGTGCATGGGACAGCACGTGTCCCGTGCACGCGTGCACCTGGGCCTCCTTCAGTGTTAAAGGGCCCGCGTCCCTTTTTTTTTCTTCCGCCTCATTTTTTTCTTCTCCCTCCTCTCTGGGGCGGGGCCCACCGGGCATTTCCCCGGTGTCCCAGTGGGCCTGTCCGACCCTGCCTGGACCTCTCGCTCCTCCTCTTCTTGTACCACTGTCCCGTTTGGGTCTGACCCTCTGTTCTCTGGAGGTGTTGCTTGTGAGCTTCCTTGGCTGCGATGAGTCTATCCCTGTATAGGGGTTTGCTCACTGGAGCTTCGTCAGGTGTATTCTGTGTTTCAGCCCAGGGGGGTCTCCCCTGTGGGTTCACCTGCTTTATAACCTGAATAAAGCTTTGCTGATTCTTCTGATATCCTTGCCCGGCTGGTTTTTAGCGTTCAGCTTCCACAGAGTCCTCTGTGGTCTAGGGGGTTCACTAACCTTGCTTCGCCTGCCTTGGCGTGACACTAATCACACACCTGGACTGAAAATTTAAATACATTCAAGTGCTGCAGCATGGTGCGGGTGTCAGCTCATACGTGCCTCAGTCATGCTGTAGGTTCTACCAGTTGGTTAGTGTATTTCCCTAAGGACCCTTGGAGGATTGCTGGTGTGAGGTCTCGGTTGTCTTCTCAAGCTACAGTGCCTTGTGAAAGTATTCGGCTCGCTGGAAACTTTTCAATCCTTTTTCCACATATCATGCTTCAAACATAAAGATACCAAATGTTAATTTCTGGTGAAGAATCTACAACAAGTGGGACACAATTGTGAAGTTGAACGAAATGTATTGGTTATTTTAAATTTTTGTGGAAATACAAAAACTGGAAAGTGGGGCGTGCAATATTATTCGGCCCCTTTAACTTAACACTTTGTTGAGCCACTTTTTGCTGTAATTACAGCTGCAAGCCACTTGGGGTATGTCTCTATCAGTTTTGTACATCGAGAGACTGAAATTCTTGCCCATTCTTCCTTGGCAAACAGCTCTAGCTCAGTGAGTTTGGATGGAGATCGTTTGTGAACAGCAGTTTTCAGCTCTTTCCACAGATTCTCGATTGGATTCAGGTCTGGACTTTGACTTGGCCATTCTAACACCTGGATACGTTTATGTGTAAACCATTCCAATGTAGTTTTTGCTTTATGTTTGGGATCATTGTCTTGTTGGAAAACAAATCTCCGTCCCAGTCTCAGGTCTTTTGCAGACTCCAACAGGTTTTCTTCAAGAATGGTCCTGTATTTGGCTCAATCCATCTTCCCATCAATTTTAACCATCTTCCCTGTCCCTGCTGAAGAAAAGGGTGATGATCTGTGTTGCCTTTATGCAAAACATATCGTTTGGCATTGTTGCCAAAAAGTTTGATTTTGGTTTCATCTGACCAGAGCACCTTCTTCCACATGTTTGGTGTGTCTCCCAGGTGGCTTGTTGCAAACTTTAAACAACACTTTTTATGGATATCTTTGAGAAATGGCTTTCTTTTTGTCACTCTTCCATAAAGGCCAGATTTGTGCAGTGTACGACTGATTGTTGTCCTATGGACAGAATGTCATACCTCAGCTGTTGATCTCTGCAGTTCATCCAGAGTGATCATGGGCCTCTTGGCTGCATCTCTGATCAGTCTTCTCCTTGTTTGAGATGAAAGTTTAGAGGGACGGCCGGGTCTTGGTAAATTTGCAGGGGTATGATACTCCTTCCATTTCAATATGATTGCTTGCACAGTGCTCCTTGGGATGTTTAAAGTTTTGGAAATCATTTTGTATCCAAATCCAGCTTTAAACTTCTCAACAACAGTATCAAGGACCTGCCTGTTGTGTTCCTTGGTCTTCATGATGCTCTCTGTTTTTCAAACAGAACCCTGAGACTATCACAGAGGAGATGCATTTATACGGAGACTTGATTACACACAGGTGGGATATATTTATCATCATTAGTCATTTAGGACAACATTGGATCATTAAGAGATCCACAATAAACTTCTGGAGTGAGTTTGCTGCACTGAAAGTAAATAATATTAAATAATAATAATATTGCACGCCCCACTTTTCAGTTTTTGTATTTCCACAAAAATTTAAAATGACCAATTAATTTCGGTCAACTTCACAATTGTATCCCACTTGTTGATTCTTCTCCAAAAATCAAGATTTGATATCTTTATGTTTGAAGCATGATAGGTGGGAAAAGGTTGAAAAGTTCCAGGAAGCCGAATACTTTCACGAGGCACTGTAAGTATTTTTCCCCTCATCCGTCTACCATCTTTGTCTTTAGTTGTAGTGGGGACTAACTGTGTTACCCCGTCCCCTTCCTATGTAGGGCCTATTGCTAGGTTCAGGCAGGTGTTTAGGTTTCTGCTTGGTGATAGGTGCAGAACCTATATAACGACACTTGGGCAGACATGGTGATTTTAGATCTGCCTAGGGGTCTCCACTCCCTTCTTCCATAGTGTTTGGGCACCACTCCCTATTCCCTCTATTGTGCACTTACTTATGTTTCACCCAAGTATTATGCAGCCCCCCATAGAGTATAATCCAGCCCCATAGTTGTCCAGTATTATGGCCATCACATACTCACTGATTTAAAAAATGAATAAATACAATACTCACCTCTCTTTGTTTCCCGATGCAGCACATCTCTTCAGCTCACCAGCTCCACTGTCCGGAACAGCGTGGTGCACGATGTCGTCATCGCCCCCGTTGCGTCAGAGGCAGAGGAGGAGGATGGGAGTGTCACATGATACTCTCTCCTCTATCATTGCTTTCAACTGTATCTGCATCTATGTAGTGGCAACGTGGTCTGCCGCTATTATCGGCATGACACTGGATGGGGGCCGCTAGGCTAGTGGGGACCCTAGGCGGATGCATAGTTTGTCTGCCCTGTGTACAGGTAACACACTGACGTCTCTAGCTGAAGTCATTCATCTTGACTTTTCTTCTTCATTCTGCATAGACCGCCATGACTTCTTCCAACATGGACTCAACTCTGCAGAAAATAACACACAGTTATCTACAACTGTTCACTTCCAGAGCACATTTCCCACTTTTTCATCGATTTCTACACTACGTCAGATGAAGAAAAAAAGTGATATAGTGCCGCCTTCACAGTAACAGGGCCTCCCTTTTGTTCCCCCATGGAAGACAGTATCCTCAAAAGTAAATTATATTACAGCAGTTACGTCCACTAATAGGCCCTTACAGTAATTATGTCCCCAATTGCCACCATAAACTAACAATGTTCAGTAATTGTCACCCATTTTCGCCCTCTTTAATAATATCCACCATCCTGAGTCTCTTTATTTAATAATGTCACCCATCCTAGGCCCCTATGTTGTCCTGTTGTGGGCTCCTATGTATCACCCCCATCCTGGGCCTCTATGTATCCCCCCATCCTGGGCCTCTATATATCCCCACCATCCTAGGCATCTATGTATCCCCCCAACCTGGGATCCTATGTATCCCCCCATATTGGATCTCTATATATCCCCCATCCTGGACCCCTATATATCACCCCCATTCTGTGCCTCTGTGTATCCCCCATCCTGGGCCTCTATGTATCCCTCGCATCCTCGGCCTGTATGTATGCCCCATCCTAGGCCTCTATGCATCCCCCCATCCTAGGCCTCTATATACTGTATAACCCCCCATCCTAGGCCTCTATATACCCCCATCCTGAGTCTCTATGTACCCCCCCATCCGGGGCCCCTATGTCATTCCACATTCGGGCCTCTATATATCCCCCTCATCCTAGGCCGCTATGTATCCCCCCATCCTGGAATCCTATGTATCCCCTATACTGGATCTCTATATATACCCTCATCCTGGACCCTTATATATCACCCCCATTCTGTGCCTCTGTGTATCCCCCAACCTGGACCTCTGTTTCCTTCGCATCCTGGGCCTCTATGTATGCCCCCATCCTGGGCCTCTATTTATTCCCCCATCCTAGGCCTCTATATTAACCCCCCCATCCTGAGCCTCTATTTACTCCCCATTCTGAGTCTCTATGTACCCCCTATCCTGGGCCTCTATATATCCCCCCATCCTGGGTCTCTATGTATCCCCCCCATCTTGAGCCCTTATGCTGTCCAATCCTAGGTCCATTTGTCCACTACCATGCTTTTTCACAGAGAAAAAAAATTCTTCTCACCTTACTGTTCTCCCCCGGTGTCCTCTTGCGGCTTCATATCCGGTGTGGTCGTTAACATGGCCGAGACCCATCAGAGGCAACTCGCTGATGTTGATGCATGGCGCATAGCAGACTGAAACAGTTCTTTCTTCTCTGACTAATGTGATACAGTAGGGGAGATCTCAGTTTGAAATTGTTTGGAACATATCTTTGGCATACAGGCCTCATTCACAATTAAACAATTATTTATTTTGTTACTAACGTGATACAGCAGGGGAGGTCTCATTTTTATAATTTTTTGGAGCATATCTTCTTTGTTATACAGGCCTCATCCACAATGAAACAATTATTTATTCTGTGACTAACTTAATACAGTAGGGGAGATCTCATTTTTATAATTGTATGAAGCATATACTATTTGTTATACAGGCCACATCCACACTGAAACAATTTTTTCTTCTGTGACTAACGTGATACAGTAGGGGAGATCTCAGTTTGAAATTGTTTGGAACATATCTTTGTCATACAGGCATCATCCACACTGAAACAGTTCTTTCTTCTGTTACTAACGTAATACAGCAAGGGAGATCTCATTTTTATAATTTTTTGGAGCATATCTTTGTTATACAGGCCTCATCCACACTGAAACAATTCTTTCTTCTGTGACTAATGTGATACAGTAGGGGAGAACTCAGTTTGAAATTGTTTGGAGCATATCTTCTTTGTCATACAGGCCTCATCCACACTGAAATAATTATTTCTTCTGTGACTAACGTGATTCAGCATGCCATATTTCACCTTGTCATTTAGTGCCTCTGAAATTCAACTATGTGCAGAGCTGGGTGCAGAGTAAAAAGATCTAATTTTTTGTTGCTAATACTGTGCTCCGATCACACTATCTGAGCAACATGACTGTGAAAAAGCAAGGTCATGGTGGAAGGGGAATTAGGCTTGGTATTCAAGGTGTATGTGGGGTAGGTGGTAATGTTAGTGAAAGCACTAGTTAACCAACAACGTCACATCCTATACTAAGACAACTGACAACTTCTGTTACTGGATGGGCTACTTCACTACCTTTCTCTGGCAGCAGCACAGTGGTATGCCTTGTTGATGAGGCCCAGAATGAGCATGTGCTCGAGTGGATAGCAAGCACAGCTTTAAGTGTCCTCTACTTCTCCTCCTCCACCTCAACATCACACCCAGTACAGTCCACAGAGGTGGCACCCCAATTACCCATGCTTCCCTCCGTGTCACAATTCTCCAACCGCCCAACTGACTGTAGAGCACCAGAGATGGGTAAGTCTGCAGAGCTGTTCACACATTCTATGCCATGGGTATTAGAAGTGTAATAAAAATATTCACAGAATCAAGACGAGGAAATCATCTGCGCTGATGCCCAAATTTTTTTAACTTTGGATCTGGGGCAGGATGAAGTAGCATGCTGACCCTCGTCACCAGACGTTAACCCCTGTGGGGATGTGATCCTGATGAGACTCAGAGATCTGAGGCTCATGCAGACTGTACTGTGCTGTCAGGGTAGGAAGAGGAAGAGGGTGACTATCAAGGCAAGGAATGTGATAACACAGAAGATGATGATGAGGTTGTAGATTCCTCTAGGCGTGAACACAGAGGTACGCAGCTGAGTAGGTCATCTGAGGAGATGGAGGAAGAAGATGATGAGGCTATGTTGCACTGTACGGCACAGACACGGAGTGATGCAGTCACGAAGAGCACTGCATCCTCAGCCACAACTGTGTCTGTGGCCAGCAGCGTTCGCATGTCTTCAGCTTGCAGGGTCGGCAAGGGTTTCCTAGAACATACGTTACTATGGCAATCCCACTAGGATAAAATCCGGACCAACGGACCTGAACAACCATCAGCTGCCCCATCAACTGCATCTGCTGCTTCTTCCTTCTCCTCTGTTACCATGCCAAGTAGTCTCCTTTTCTTTACCCACTCCAGTCAGGCTGAGTAAGAGCCCGCCGTCAACTGTAATCGAAGCAGACATGCCTGCTGTTTTTAATCCCAAAGAAATAGCATTCAACACAATATCTATGAAACTATAATGCTTTATTAATATATGAAAGAGATGATGACACAACATATCATATTAAAAACATGAGACCTTTTATTAAAAAATAAATAGAAATAAATTAAAAACTAATTAAAATCACACTGTATGCAAGTGGTAGGGTATGTCAAACTAACTGGCAAAAAAAATAATTAAAATAAAATTAGATAAATTGATTAATTGATTTGTGGTTATCTATAAATAAATAAATAAATAAATAAATGAATGATTATATATCTCTTTCAAGTGACCCAGAAATTAATTTATATGACATATACAAATATATATAATTGTTTTAACATGAGGAAATAAAATTTGTGATATAAATAATCAAATAAATCAATTCATAAAAAGCAAAGTGCTCATTCAGAAAGAAACCTCATGATCAAAAAAATGGGCATCATATAGAACAATAGAAAAGAATCTCCGTAATGGAAAACCACAAATACCATCCAGTGTGACACACCTCTGCCCCCACACCCCACACACCATGTCATTTTTGGTATTTCTTTTCTATATAGGATTTTGTTTATGCCTGCTGTTTTTGACTGATCTCAGAAAACGAGCAGACCACAATTCACAACTTTATCACACCATAACATATAGCCTGTAGCTTTCTCATGGTCCTGCAGTTTGTCCTATTCACCGTACTCTGCCCTCTCTCAGCATTGCAGCCAGCCATCGTTCCCGTAGTTGTGGTCACGTAAAAGATTGTTTCCTCCTATGCATGTGTAGGAGGAGGAGTCACCGCTGTGTATCCGGCCCGGAACCAAGGGGACTGTCACCAAGGTTCCTAGGGGGACTGTTTCCCGGGGACATAATTAGGAGACGGGACACAGAGGCTTCTAGAAACATTGGGGGCTGGGCCAATATAAAAGGGGCTGAGGATGCCAGGAAGCATCAGACGACGGAGCAGGAGAGGAGACAGGAAGCTAGAGGGTGCCAGAGAGCCAGAACGACAGCCAGAGCCAAAGCAAGGAGCAGAGAGCAGCGACTGGAGAGGCAAAAGGGAGACTCACCACTGACAGAAGGGGGACGACACCGACTGCCGGACCGTGCTTCCCGTGGCCGCTACCGCCCGACTCCAGCCTGTGGCCGCGGTCTTCCCGCCGCCGCCTGCGGCCACCGCTGCCTGTCCGCGGCTGGTGGCTGCGGCTTACACATCCCAGTCCCTGGGCAACGCCATCCTGCCTCCATCGGGAGGTGCAACACAGAGAGACTCTTCAGGGGCCTGTTGTGCCCTCACTTCGCCTGGGCGTAGGAACGCCCGAAGCCTCCGTCAGATCGTCGTTGGCTGGGCCCAGCAGCTGAAACGCCGAAGCAACACCGACCATCACTCTGCCAGACATCAGAGAGGATAAGTGACACGATGTTAATACTCAGGACCCGTAGTCGGCCATACCGCAGCCCTATAGTGACCGGACTTTGCCGGGTTAGTTGTGTTCATTTTACCAGTGTATTCTTGTTTTGATCCCTGCGAGGACAACCATTGATAGCTTGTTTGGTTGCTTGGGATGGCCCTAAGGCATATATATATATATATATATATATATATAAAAGTTACATCTTGAGTTCATCCCGTCTCTCGTCTCCGTCACTGCATCCCGCGTACCTACTATTACTACACATGACAAAGCTAAGAGTTTGCACTCCACAATCTCCAATCTGTTGGCCATGGAAATGCTGCTTTTCCACCTAGTAGATACAGACAGTTCATGAAAGCTGATGGCCGTCACAGTCCCCTAGTGCCAGTCACCATTACTTCTCTAAGAAAGCTGTGCCTGCGCTACACCTGCATGTCGCAGACAACATCACCCATTCCTTGACTAAATCTATCTCTGCCAGCGTGTATTTCACCACAGACTCTTGGATGAGTAAGTATGGCCAAGGGTGTTACAACTCGCTGACTGGACAATGGGTGACTTTGGTGACTGTGAGGGTAGGCGAGGAAGGGGCTGCTCCACAAGTCTCAAAATCCATAAGGCTTGCAGGAGAAACTTCTGTATTTCACGCTTCCTCCACTGCTTCTGCCTCCTCTACCTCCTCGAGGGCTTTCACCTGCACCCTCAATGAGACACGCATTCCAACAGTGCAGAGCGAATCCCCACCACCTCCTTACTGGGCTGCCAGGGCTCAATGCAGTGTTAAAATTGATCTGCCTTGGAGATCACTGTCATACAGCTAAAAAGTTTTGCACTCTCCAGGTCAAGATTGATCAATGACTGTCTCTGCTGAACCTGGTTGCAGGGAAGGCCATGTCTGATAATGATGCGAACCTGGTGGCAGCCCTACGCCAAGGCAAGCTCACACACGTGTCTTGCATGGCTCGCATCCTCAGTATGGTGGTACAGTGATTTCTCCAACGCTATCCTGGCCTGGGTGAGCTGCTGCAGAAAGCACGGAAGCTGTCTGCTCATTTCCACAGTTCTCACCCCTCTGGTCATCGACTTGCATCGATACAGAGGTCTTTCTCCCAGAGGAAGAGGAGGAAGCAGGGGAAGATGCAGAAGTGATACCATTGTCTCAAAGTTCCAAACTGACGTCACACAGATGGGTGCCAAGGGAGGGTGGATTACTGCGATGGGCGGGGGGGCTGGTGATAACAGGAAAACTGTTAGTGTAGGTGCAATAACCGAGGAACAAATGGAGGAGGAAGGGGTGATTGTAGCAGCTGTCAGGATATGAAGAGGATAATCATCCTCTCTCTGTTGTTCGTGGATGGAGGAAACAAGCATCAGTGTTACTCAGCCACCAACACAGCATGGGCTTGGACCACATAGAAGAGCCTGACATATGCAACATAATCTCCTTATAGTTATGATTCGAAATAGTGCTGACTACTGGGTTGCCACTCTGTTAGATCCACATTATAAGGCAAACTTTTGACAGATGCTTCCAGCCCTGGAAATGGACCTATGAATGCTGGAGTATCGAAACACACTTTTATACTACCTTAAGAGACATTTTCCCCAAGGCAGCAGTGAGGCACACAGTGCACATCGCAGCTCTAGACTTCCAACCTCTGGCACGTCAATTCGTCAATACCAAAATATTAGCAGCAGCAGTAATGTAAGTGGCAGTGTAAGACCAGCTCATGCACCAGCACAACAGAGTCCAAGCCATACACGTGGTGAATGACTTTAGAGGATGGTGCAGGAGTGTCTAGAACTCAATATCAATACCATGAGGGAGGGGGTTTGGACCCTTTCACATTTTGGTCTTCAAAAATAGATGAGTGGCCTAAGCTCGCCTCACACATTGGAGGTTTTATCATGCCCTGTAGCCAGTGTTCTCTCAGAATGTGTTTTCAGCGCTGCTGATGGTGTCCTGATGGATAAGCGCAGCTGGCTGACCCCTGAAAGTGTAGACCACCTAACTTTCATCAAGATGAACAAGTCATGGATCTCCAAGGGCTTTTGTACCCCAATCGCAGACATCTACTACTGCTACAGGCAACACACATGAATGAGACCCAATCAGCAGTCTACACAGTTGCAAAAATTAGTGGCATACACCACCAAAGTGGCATCAATTTCACCAGAGTAGAAATAGTATAATGAGGAGAGACACGTCTTCCACTACAGCCAAACCAGCAGATGTAGAGACCCAATCAGGACTCTACACATTTCCAAAAATTAGTGGCAGACATCACCAAAGTAGCATCAATTTCAACAGAGTGAAAATAGTGTAATAGGGACTGACATCTCTTCCACTATAGCCAACCCAGCAATTGTAGACCCAACCAGGAGTGTTGACATTTTCAACAATTAGTGGCATACACCAAAGTGGCTTCAATTGCACCAGAGTAAAAATAGTATATTGGGGATCGACATCTCTTCCACTACAGCCAACCCAGCAGATGGAGACCTAATCAGAATTCTTCAAGTTTCAAAAAATTAGGGCCTGACACCACCGAAGAGGCATCAATTTCACCAGAGTAGAAATAGTATAATAGGGGCCAACATGTCTTCCACTACAGCCAACCTAGCAGATGGAAACCCAATCAGGAGTCTTCAAATTTAAAAAAATTAGAACCTGATACCACCAAAGTGACACCAATTTCACCAGAGTAGAAATAGTGTAATCGGGAGCAACATCTCTTCCACTATAGCCAACCCAGCAGATGGAGAGACCCAATCAGGACTCTCCACGTTTCCAAAAATTAGTGACAGACACCACCAAAGTGTCATCAATTTCATCAGATTAGAAATAGTATAATAGGGGCCGACACATCTTCCACTACAGCGAACCCAGCAGATGGACAGACATAATCAGGAGTCTTCAAATTTAAAATAATTAGGACGTGACACCACTGAAGCGGCATTAATTTAATTACAGTAGAAATAGTGTAATAAATACCAACACGTCTTTCCCTACAGCCAACCCAGCAAATGGAGACCCAATCAGGAGTCTTCAAATTTAAAATAATTAGTGGCAGACACCACCAAAGTAACATAACATAGTAACATAGTGCTGTAAGATTGAAGGGAGACTTTAAGGGTATGTTTCCATGTGGTGTTACGGCAGCGCTTTGGACGCAGCTCCACCCAAAGCACTGTCCCCTGTTGTAGACGTGGTGATTCGCATGTGTTGATTGAACTATGCGGAAACACCGCATCCTATACATAGACTGTGTAATTTATCTTGCGGAGACTGAGCGTCTCCACATTATAAATAGACATGCTGCGATCTATAAAGACGCGCCGCATGTCCAGTTACGCAGGTCTGCCACCTTCGTCTTTGAACGCATAGTTTAGATGGGATTTCATAAAATCCCCTCCACTGTGCTGTAACATCTGGCCTTAGCGTTTCCTGACCGTGGAAACATACCCTAAGTCCATCTAGTTCAACGCATAGCCTAACATGTTGATCCAGAGGGAGGCAAACCCCTGCGGTACCCCACTGCTAAATGCCACCAGGTCTGAGTGTGCTTCATTAATAACCACCCTTTGTTTCCTATCCCTGAGCCAGCTCTTAACCCACTTATACATATTTTCCCCTCTCCCCATTGTTCTTATTTTATGTATTAACCTTTTGTGTCAAAAGCTTTTGAAAAATCCATATACACCATGTCCACTGCGTTTCCTTGGTCCAGTCTGGAACTTACCTCTTCATAGAAGCTTATCAGATTAGTCTGACAGGAACAGTCCCTCGTAAAACCCATGTTGATATTGGGTCATGAGGTCATTCTTCTTCAGATACTCCAGTATAGCATCTCTTCGAAAACCCTCCAGGATTTTACCCACAGTAGAGGTTAAGCTTACTTGCCTATAATTTCCAAGTTCAGTATTTGTCCCCCTTTTGAATATTGGCACCACATTTGCCATACGCCAGTCCTGTGGTACAGACCCTGTTATTATGGAATCTTTAAAGATTAAAAATATTGGTCTATTTATGACTGTACTTAATTCCTGCAGTACTCGGGGGTGTATCCCATCCGGGCCAGGGTTTTGACATCTTTAGTGATTATTAGACGCCATCGTATTTCCTGCTGGGTTAAGCAGGTGCCATTTAATGGGGAATTTTTGTTATCACTCATCATGTTATCCGTCATGGGATTTTGCTGTGTAAATACTGTTGAAAAAAGTCATTAAGCATATTGGCTTTTTCCTCATCCTCATCCGCCATTTCACCCAGACTATTTTTAAGGGGGCCAACACTATCATTTTTTTTAGTTTCTTACTATTTATGTAGTTAAAGAATATTTTGGGATTTCTTTTCCTTTCTCTGGCAATGAGTCTCTCTGTCTCAATCTTTGCTGTCTTGATTTGCTGTTTACAGAATTTATTTAATTTTCTGTATTTATTTAATGCCTCATCACTACCTACTTGCTTTAATTCTTTAAATGCTTTATTTTTGTCCCTTATTGCGCCCCTTACAGCTCTATTTAACCATAGTGGTTTCCTCCTATTTCTAGCATGTTTATTCCCATACGGTATATATTGTGCTCAGGTCCTATTCAGGACAGGATGCTAATAAACGTCTCCCATTTTCTTTGTGTATTTTTATGTCTCAGGATATCGTCCCAGTTTATTGCACTAAGATCATCTCTAATCCATTGGAAATTTGCCTTCCTGAAGTTTAGTGTCCTTGTCACCCCTCTTCTACACATCTTGTTAAAGGATACATGAAAACTTATTTTGTGATCACTATTACCCAAGTGACCCCCAACCCTTACATTTGATATACGGTCTGGCCTGTTGGTTAATATTAGGTCTAGCAGTGCCCCCCCCCCTTGTTGGGTCCTGAACCAGTTGTGAAAGGTAATTGTCTCTCATCGTTGTTAAAACCCTATTACCTTTGCTGGAACTGCAGGTTTCTGCCCCCAATGTATTTCAGGTTAGTTGAAGTCCCCCATAATAATGACATCCCCTTGAGTCGCTGATTCATCTATTTGCTTTACGAGGATATTCTCCGTTGCTTCCATTATTTTTGGAGACTTATAACAAACTCCTATCAATAATTTATTATTTTTCCCCCCTCCCCTTATCTCTACCCACAGGGACTCTACATTTTCAATAGATTCATATATATTATCATGCAGGATAAGTTTTAAGGATGATTTTACATATAAACACTCATTTCTGAACAGACTATAGCCCTGTAAATTAACAGCCAGTCATGGCTTTCGTCCTGCCATTTCTTAGATATCCCCACCATGTCATAATAATGTTCCAACAAAGTTAATTCTAATTCCTCAACTTTGTTCGTGAGGCTTCTGGCATTAGTATACATGCACTTTATGTATCTCTCTGTACCTCTCTTCTTTTTTAAATTATTAACTGCTCTAACCCCACCCTCATGCCACCTCCAATTTCTTTATTTAATCCCAGGTCACTATCTACACTATCATACCTTCCTATAAAATGAATACCCTCCCCCCCATCCCTAGTTTAAACACTCCTCCAACCTTCTAGCCATTTCTCCCCCAGCACAGCTGCACCCTCCCCAATGAGGTGCAGCCCGTCCCTAGAGTAGAACCTGTAGCCAACTGAGAAGTTGGCTCAGTTCTCCAGGAACCCAAACTCCTTCCTACACCAATTCCAGAGACACATATTTATCTCCTTAATCTCCCTTGCCTCTCTGGTGTGGCATGTGGTACAGGCAGTATTTCAGAGAACACCACCTTGGAGGTCCTTGCTTTAAGCTTGCGACCTACTTCCCTGAAATCCCACACTATTTCACCAGGGCAGAAATAGTATAATGGGGAGCAACATCTCTTCCACTACAACCAACCCAGCAGATGTAAACCCAAACAGGAGTGTTCACATTCCCACAATTAGAAGTAGATGTAACGTTCGTGCCCTGACTGGTTGGTGCGGGCATGGGGGGTGTGGCCCCACTGGACCACAAACCAGACTACCCTGGAAGGGGCGTAACTAAGCAGCTACCTTGGTGTTCAATGGAGCCTTTGATGGTGAGGTCAGGCTTGTGCGGCAGGTAGCTGCCAGGTACTGTGGGGAAGGTGACCTGATAGACGGACTTGTCAGTAGGGAAAAGGGACGGTTTGTGCACTTTAGACAGATGTTTGTAATGACAGAAGGGAAACAGCTGGGGAAAAGTTCAGAATGAGTGCAGTACCTTAGTTTGACCACAAGATGGCAGGGGGGAGCATGAGTAAAGGACTTGACAGCAGCTTATGGCTTTAGAAACCGTTAGTCATGGGGGGGCGGGGAGACAGGAGCCCAGGAAGGTTATAAATAGGACAGGAGAGGGTTCCAGAAAGTTCCAGTCCCGGGAGGAGCTCGACAGGAGAGGAGACAGTGAAGGAGTACGAACAGTAGTGGAGAGCTCAACTAGGGGACTGAGGAGAAAAGAAGTCAGGGGGGTGGCCCCGACAAGATGAACCGCAGAACAGACGAGACCCCTGGGGTACCAAATTGACGACGATCTTGGACCGGTGAGACGCTGGCGTTAGATAGGCCTAGGGAAGCCCCAGTGAAAGAGCCACGAGGAACGTCACTGCGACAAAAGGAAGGTGCAGGTACCCGGGCCTGAATACGGAGAGCTGTGGAAGTGCTGCGGTGTATTGCTGCGGTCGTCAGGAGGACGGCCAATAAACTCGGACCTGTTGTACCCGAAAACTGCCTCAGTCTCATGTCTGTGTCGTCTGTTCGCGGAAAACAGGGGACCACCCCCCGAGCTGGTCCACCTTCCTACATTTGGCGTAGTCGGCAGGAACGCCGCTGCCAATACTTCAACTTCAGCGGCAAGCCTGCGACAGAATAAATCAAAAGGACTTGAATTGCTTTACTTGTGGACTACAAATTTGGGACTTGTTTCTGTCACCAGAGGAACCGGAGCGGTACAAGAACTAAAAAAATGGCTGTGGCGATTTGATGCCAAAAAGAGACACAGACATTTCTGTGTTTTTTTTTCGTGGCTAAAAAGGATGGTTCATTAAGGCCTTGTATTGACTATCGTGCCCTCAACAAAATTACTGTTAAATATCAGTATCCGTTACCCCTGATTTCTGATCTATTCTCCAGAGTTAAAGGTGCTTGCTAGTTTACCAAGCTTGACCTCAGGGGGCGTATAATCTTATTCGCATTAAGCATGGGGATGAATGGAAGATGACGTTTAATACTCCGGAGGGACATTTTGAGTACCTGGTGATGCCTTTTGGGCTCACTAATGCCCCTTCTGTCTTCCAGTGCTTCATGAACGATATATTCCGAGACTTTGTGGATAAATTTTTGATTATCTATCTGGATGATATTTTGATCTTCTCCAAGAATTGGGACTCTCATGTGGAACATGTTCGGACTGTGTTCCGGATTTTGAGGGAGAATTCCCTGTATGTCAAGGGATCGAAATGCCTTTTTGGGGTACAGAGGATTTCATTTTTGGGATTTATTTTGTCTCCGTCAACTATTGAAATGGACCCGGCCAAGGTACAGGCCATTTATGATTGGGCTCAGCCCACTTCTTTGAAGGCCCTCCAGAAGTTTTTGGGTTTTGCTAATTTTTATCGGAAATTTATAGCTAATTTTTCTGGTATTGCCAAGCCATTGACGGATTTGACTAGGAAGGGTGCTGATTAGAGTTGAGCGACTTTTGGTTTTTTAGGGTCGAGTTTCGTTTCGTGAAACCCGACTTTTCCAAAAGTCGGGTCGAGCAAGATCGGCCGATTATAGGGAAAAGTCGGGGTCGTCCCGAAACACGAAACCCAATGGAAGTCAATGGGGAATAAAAGTCGGCAGTGAGAGGAGGACAGGAAACACACCTACAGTGCCCATTTGAATGCCAAAAGCATCAATTCTTCTTACTTAAGCTTGTCAACCTTAATTAACTTCATAATACAAGTTACGCACTGAAAAATGGGGGTTATTTGGCTAAAGTTGTGGGGGGTAGGGCTGGCTCCAGGTTTTCATGTGCCCTGGGCGAAAGAGCGCCCCTTTAACACATACCACAACTCATCATGCTCCGATACGGCAGAGAAATAGCGGTATAGTACAATGAAAAATACTTCACTTTTTACATCTCATGACGAGGCCCATATAATGTTTGAAACAGTATATGATGAGCTCCACATAATGCTACAGTATATGTTGGTCCCCATGGATGAAGCTCCACTGTCTTATGGGCCCAAATAATGCTCCAAACATAATTGGCCCCATTTCTAATGCTCTAGTGTATAATGGGCCCTGTAAATGCTGCTCCAGTGTCTGATGTCCACCTTTGGAATGTTCCAGTGTATGGTGGGCCCCATCTATCATTCTCCAGAGTATAGTGCTCCCCAAAAATTGCTGTCCCATTGAAAACAATCAAATAAGTCTCCTCGCTAGGGAATCCCTGTACTAGTCTGGACTCCTCGTCGTCCCCATCTTCTATCTCACTGCACAGTATTTCAACCTTACAAGTGCTGTGATCCTGACCAAGCGGGGGGGGCCACTCGTTGGCGAAGGCACTGGCACAGGGCCCCTGATAGTACGGTGGTGTGTCTGATGGCGGGTGGGCCGAACCTGCACTTTCATCTGCAGCTTCCTCTTTGTCACCGTGTAAGATGGAACTGTATATGGGAAGGGTAACCTGAGTTTCATCAGGGTCAGATTCAGGCCGTGTAGCGTGCGAGGGTAATGTAGTGGTCTGGGTCAATGTACCAGCAGATTCATCGAGCAGTGGCTGGGCATCAGTGCACTTGTGTCGCCCCCAGGAGTACGGTCGCCACAGTGGCATTACCTTCCTCCTAGGGAGTGTGATGTCATGCTTGGGAGCAACGAAGGATCTCTCTAGCAGGTTAACTGATTGGGCGGCGTTATTCCCACGAGTCATGACCCTCCAAACAGCATTCATGAAGGCAAAGTGTTTGTTTTACGTGGGCAGTATGGTTGCAAAGCTGAACCTTAAAGGAATGTCCAGAAGGGCACCACCAGGAGTGGAGCCTACGGTTAAATTCGACTCCACCTGGGAAACCTCAACCATGCCAGCTACAGAACAGATGCACACATTGCAAGCTTAATTCCGTTAACGAACGAGACTCCGTCATGCCCCGCGGTCCGAGTCCGGCTTACTAGAGGGACACGTGAGGCTCTGGCACATGAGATTGGCCAATAACTGGTGTGTCATGCCCTTACATGTCCGTGGCTGCATGTGCGCTACACTGAAAAGGCCAGCGTTTGTCGCTTACAGGTGCAGATAACCCGCTGAACAACGTTAGTGATGGGGATTACTGATTACAATTATTACCCGCGAACGATGATTTCCCAGTAAGTGCAGGTCAACCGCAGTTTCGGAATTAGGCCTAACCGTCATTCCTGAAAAAATTAAAAACTTACATGTGCAAACCACAGATGCTGTAGCTTGCTTAACAGCTCGCCAGCCGTTCTCACGCCCAGTATGGATTACACGTGATTGCACAAAGGTGAGAAAGGGTACCGTATCCCAGGATAACATGTATGGATAGCGTACACATTCAAAATATATGTCTATACATCAGGAGGCAGGCTCAGACGGTGTTAGGCCCAGTATGGCTTGCACGTGATTGCACAAAGGTGAGAAAGGGTACCGTATCCCAGGATAACATGTATGGATAGCGTACACATTCAAAATATATGTCTATACATCAGGAGGCAGGCTCAGACAGTGTTAGGCCCAGTATGGCTTGCACGTGATTGCACAAAGGTGAGAAAGGGTACCGTATCCCAGGATAACATGTATGGATAGCGTACACATTCAAAATATATGTCTATACATCAGGAGGCAGGCTCAGATGGTGTTAGGCCCAGCATGGCTTGCACGTGATTGCACAAAGGTGAGAAAGGGTACCGTATCCCCGGATAACATATATGGGTAGCGTACACATTCAAAATATATGTCTATACATCAGGAGGCAGGCTCAGACGGTGTCAGGCACAGTATGGATTTGATGGCCCAGACTACACAGCGGAGGAGCAGGGAGAGGTAAAGATTGCAAATGCTGGGGCCCTGCCCAAGCAAGGGGGGCCCACTCGTGGGCGTCGGTACTGGCACTGGGCCCCTCATAGTACGGCGGTGTGTCTGACGGCGGGTGTGCACCACCACCGTCAGAGACACTTGATTGCACTATGAGGGACCCTGTGCCAGTGCCCGCGCCCAAGAGTCGGCCTACCCACCTGTCCAGGGCAATGGCACTCGCACGGTGTCGTGCGCTAGGTGGTGACCCCGGCCATGGGGGGGAGGCAGCACAGTTAGGGAGTTTTAGAAAGTGGCATATGTTGATGTTGGACATTCAGCTGATGCAAAAGGCGAAATAGGTCAAGTCCCAGGAAGAGGTGGACCAAAGCAAGCCATTTTTCTGTCACCCTATGTGTCATCAGGGGAAGGTGGGACAAAATCCTTGGAAACCCATGCATGGTTCATTTTAATGAAGGTTAGATCATCCACATTTTGGGTTGACAGACGGGTCCTTTTTTCTGTCAGGATTGATCCAGCTGCACTGAAGACTCTTTCCGATAGCACACTTGCAGCTGGGCAAGCGAGCTCCTGTAAGGCATATTGTGCCAATTCAGGCCAGGTGTCCAGTTTAGCGGCCCAATAGTCAAAGGGGAATGACCTGTGTGGGAGAACATCGATATGGGAGGAAAAGTAGTTTGTAACCATAGTTGACAACTGCTGTCTCCTGTCACTTTCCATCGATGCAGTATTACCAGTTGTGTGAGCGGTCCGTGAAAAATCAGTCCACAACATTGTCATGAAACCCCTGTCTCCAACGCCACTTCTGCTGTGTGCACCATGAACACCTCTGCCAAGCTGCCCCCGGCCCGTACGGCTCGTGTGAGAACCATCACCGCTGCTGTGTGCTGGGAATGCCTCAAGCAACCGATTTACCAGAGTTGCTTGTTTATTAGCCAATATTAGGTCAAGGTTCTCCTGTGGCATGTTGTTTTGTAATTTGCCTTTATAGCGTGGATCCAGGATGCTGGCCAACCAGTAGTCGTCATCGTTCATCATTTTGGCAATGCGGGGGTCCCTTTTTAGGATCTGCAAGGCATAATCTGACATGTGGGCCAATGTTCCTGGTGTCAATGATGCACTGCGAGTGCTGGGTGGAGGAGCACTTTCTGGCAAATCCACATCCCTCCAGTCACGCACAAACCCTGTACCAGACCTTGCCACGCCAACATTTTCACTTGCCCCACGAGATGCATCCTCCTCCCCTAAGTAATCATCCCCATCATCATCCTCCTCCTCCTCTTCTTCCTCCACCTCGTCCAGGAGAGCTCCCTGAGCAGACAATGGCTGAATGTCATCAAGGATTCCCTCCTCCTCTTCCTCCTCATCAACATTGGCTGCAGACTCCTGCTCCTTAAGGTGCGTCAAAGTTTGCATGAGCAGATGCATAAGTGGGATGCTCATGCTTAGGATGGCGTCGTCTGCGCTTACCAGCCGTGTGCATTCCTCAAAACACTGAAGGACTTTACAGAGGTCTTTCAGCTTCGACCACTGCACACCTGTCAACTCCATGTCTGCTCTCAAAGTGCCTGGCCGTGTATCCTCCCACAAATGCATTATGGCCTGCCTCTGCTCGCACAGCCGCTCCACCATGTGCAGGGTGGAGTTCCACCTTGTTGCAATGTCGATAATGAGGCGGTGGTTGGGAAGGTGGAGCAATCGCAGCAGCTTCTGCATACGAACGGAGTGTACAGGCGACCGGCGGATGTGCGCGCACAGTCTTCGCACCTTCTGGAGCAGGGCTGTTAACTCCGGATAATTTTTGAGGAAGCACTGCACCACCAGGTTCAAGATGTGAGCAAAGCAAGGTATGTGGCTGAGTTTTGAAAGGGCTATGGCTGCCACAAAATTACGGCCGTTATCACTAACTACCTTGCCTGCCTCAAGATGTACACTGCCCAGCCATGACTCAGTTTGTCGCTTCAAGTACTCGGCCAGCACCTCGGCGGTGTGTCTGTCGCCCAAACACATCGTCTGCAACACAGCCTGCTGACGCTTTCCACTAGCTGCTCGATAGGGGGACACCTCGTGTGCAACAGTGGCAGCTGCAGATGGAGTGCTCGTACGACTGCGCTCTGTGGACGAGCTTTCGCTTCTGGAGGAGGAGGAGGAGGAGGAGGGTCGAACGCCTACAGCCAACTGTTTCCTATACCGTGGGCTAGGCAGCACTGTCCCACCACCGCTGTCCTCTGTGGACCCTGCATCCACCACATTAACCTAGTGCGCAGTGATAGACACGTAACGGCCCTGGCCATGCCGACTGGACCATGCATCAGTTGTGAGGTGCACCTTTCCACTCACTGACTGCTTGAGTGCATGGACAATGCGGTCTTTTACATGATGGTGGAGGGCTGGGATGGCTTTGCGAGAGAAGAAGTGGCGACTGGGTAGGTCATAGCGTGGTACTGCATAGGCCATGAGTTCGCGGAAAGCTGTGCTTTCCACCAACCGAAAGGGCATCATCTCAAACGAGATTAGTTTGGCAATGTGGGCGTTCAAACCCAGTGTACGCGGATGAGAGACTGAGTACTTTCTTGACCTACTCATAGTGTCTGGGAGGGTGAGCTGAACTTGAGAGCTGCATATGGTGGAAGTAGCGGTGGACAGGGCGGACTGAGAGAGGGTTGATGATGGTGATGGAGTTGGTGTTCTTTCTGATGGCCTAGAGTCAGTATTTCGTTGATATAACAGTGGGATTCCCTGACTGCTGTGGCCTTGCAACGACACCTCAACATTTGCTGCTGTGCTAACCGGTGGGCTTACAGTGGGGGAAACAATGTAGCGTTGTTGACTACCTTCTTTGTGATCAGTTGCACATGTGGCACTTGAGGTTTGGTGTTGTGTCCACGCTTGCAAGTGCATGCTGGTTAAATGTCTAAGCATGCAACTGGTATTCAAATTTTTCAGATTTTTCCCTCGGCTAAAGGTCTTTGCGCACTTCTTACAGATAACCTTGGCCTGATCATGAGGATTTTGTTCAAAAAAGTGCCACACTGCACTCTTCCTACTTTGGCAGACATTTTGCGGCCTAGCACGCTGTGATCTTTTGACCGTCTGGACAAGCTGTCCAGCAACTCTTTTGATTTTTGGAACCTGTCTTTGGAGTGCTCCGGGCCTGCCAGATAACAGCTGTTGCGATGTCGATGTCTGCTGTGGATGCTCCTCCTCATCTGAGCTATTGGAAGCAGCACCCTCTTCCCCCAATGGATGCCAATCTGGGTCAACAACTGGGTCATCCATCACCTCCTCTTCAATGTCATGTGCACCTTCCTCTGTGTCACCGTGTATGGTGGTATAGTGTGCGGGAAGGGGCACCTGAGTCTCATCAGGGTCAGAATCTGGCTCTGTACACTGCGAGGACAATGTAGTGCTCTGAGTGAATGTACCAGCAGAATCATCTATCAGCGGCTGTGCATCAGTGCACTCCATGTCAGATTCATCTTGGCCTGGGTAATTCACCATTTCACTTGATAATCCAGGCATGGTATGTGAAAACAGCTCCATGGAGTAATCAGTAGTATGGCCTGCGTCATCCTTCAATCTTGGTTGGGGTGAAGGACACAAGGAAAGGTGTGGTTCATGAACATGAGCCTCCAATGACGACTCGGTGCTTTTATTTTTTACAACTTCAGAAGAGGAGGTGATAGGGCTGGAGGCTGAGTCAGCAATGTAAGACAAAACTTTTTCCTGAAGCTCTGGCTTTAAAAGCGGTTTGCCAACTCCTAGAAAACTAAGCCTTCGAGGCCTTGTGGAGCCAGACGATGACGCAGGCTCAACACCTCCTGCATTCGGTCCTATTTTGCTTTTGCCACTACCATCAGATCCACCACCAACACCATCATTACCAGCTGCCAACCCCCGCCCAATTCCACGGCCTCTTCCACCAGCCTTCCTCATTTTTGGTAGAAATGTAGACAAAATCCAACAAACTATATAGTAATTGTGAGAATCATGTGGGAATAGTGGATGAGGGCAGGTATATCTCGCCCAGATTCCTTTCCTATGTGGACTAGTCTGGTCAGTATCGCACCTGCTTGCTAATGAATAATGGGAGGTGGATATAAAAGGATGCCAGGTGGTTGTGTGAGTGTCTCAGCCTGGGAACACAGAGCCTGTCTGTGTGAGAGACACACGTGAGTGAAAGCAGTGCCCACTGCAACTGTGGTTTGGCTGGACGGGAGAAGCCCGCCAGTTGGTAGTTAGGTTGTCCATTGTTTAGTTAGTGCCGGACAGGCAAG
Source organism: Dendrobates tinctorius (assembly GCF_039654945.1). NCBI lineage: Eukaryota > Metazoa > Chordata > Amphibia > Anura > Dendrobatidae > Dendrobates > Dendrobates tinctorius. The sequence goes on from NW_027361675.1 coordinate 51,949,183, forward strand.
GATTTGTTTTATGTTTTATTTCCTTTTGCATTGCTTTCACCATTAATAAACCTGACCCAGGGTCAGTTACACCCGTATCCCAGCTCTGCGCCTGAGTTTCATGCTGAACGCACGTGACCTTTGACCCCAGCAAAGGCGATCCCGGAGTGTTTTATCACATAATGTAAAACAAGGTACAAGGTGTCTATAGGACAGGGGAGATTTTGAATTTCTGCAGACACTTGTGGACACTGGACACTTTTGGATTGTGTGAGGCCCACTGAATATCAGAGCGCTATGTCACAGGCTCGATGGCACAGGTGTGAAAAAAGTGACTACAGGATAAGGGAGATTTTGAATTTCTGCAGACACTAGTGGACACTGGACACTTTTGGATTGTGTGAGGCCCACTGAATATCAGAGCGCTATGTCACAGGCTCGATGGCACAGGTGTGAAAAAAGTGACTACAGGATAAGGGAGATTTTGAATTTCTGCACACACTAGTGGACACTGGACACTTTTGGATTGTGTGAGGCCCACTGAATATCAGAGCGCTATGTCACAGGCTCGATGGCACAGGTGTGAAAAAAGTGACTACAGGATAAGGGAGATTTTGAATTTCTGCACACACTAGTGGACACTGGACACTTTTGGATTGTGTGAGGCCCACTGAATATCAGAGCGCTATGTCACAGGCTCGATGGCACAGGTGTGAAAAAAGTGACTACAGGATAAGGGAGATTTTGAATTTCTGCAGACACTAGTGGACACTGGACACTTTTGGATTGTGTGAGGCCCACTGAATATCAGAGCGCTATGTCACAGGCTCGATGGCACAGGTGTGAAAAAAGTGACTACAGGATAAGGGAGATTTTGAATTTCTGCACACACTAGTGGACACTGGACACTTTTGGATTGTGTGAGGCCCACTGAATATCAGAGCGCTATGTCACAGGCTCGATGGCACAGGTGTGAAAAAAGTGACTACAGGATAAGGGAGATTTTGAATTTCTGCAGACACTAGTGGACACTGGACACTTTTGGATTGTGTGAGGCCCACTGACGCTGTATGGTGTGAAAAAATGCACGCTCAGTACCTCAGCAGGACAAAAAAAAAAATTGGGATTGCTTTTAAAAAAGCAGTTTGCAGAGCAGTGGGTAAACAGCAATGCAGCTGTCAGGAAGCCTTAGAAGGCAGCCCAACAACCAACACCGCTGATCCACCACAATATAGCCTCCCCTTGCAATGCACACACAGTGACTGGTGTGTTGTACAGGCAAAATCGCTAGCAGCAGAAGCAGTTTTTTTTTCTTCTTCCCTACCTAACGCTCTCCCTACAGAATCAGCAACCTCTCCCTATGCTAAGATCGGCAGAAGTAAGATGGCGGTCGGCGTGCACGCCCTTTTATAACCCCTGTGACACCCACCAAAGCAAGCCAATCACTTGCATGCCCTTCTGAAAGATGGTGGTGACCCCTGTCTATGTTATCACGTTGCCCACAGTGTCCGTGGATCCTGATTGGCTGAAAAAGAGCGCAAAACAAACTTTTGAAACGCGACTTTGGCGCGTAAGTCGCCGACCTCGTGGCCGACCTCATCCTAGGGTCGGGTTTCGTTTCATGAAACCCGACTTTGCCAAAAGTCGGCGACTTTTGAAATTTTTCGACCCGTTTCGCTCAACTCTAGTGCTGATGTGCTGTATTGGTCTCCGGAGGCTGTTTCTTCCTTTAAGGAGCTGAAGCGAAGATTCACTTCTGCTCCGGTTTTGCGGCAACCTGATGTCTCACTCCCGTTTCAGGTGGAGGTGGACGCTTCTGAGATTGGTGCAGGAGCGGTGTTGTCCCAAAAAGATCCTGTGACATCTAAAATGAATCCTTGTGCTTTCTTTTCCTGAAAGTTCTCCCCATCTGAATGTAGCTATGATGTGGGGAATCGGGAACTCTTGGCCATGAAATGGGCATTTGAGGAGTGGAGACATTGGTTGGAGGGAGCCAAACACCAAGTCATGGTCCTTACTGACCACAAGAATTTGATTTACCTGGAGTCGGCCAAGCGCTTGAATCCTAGACAGGCTAGGTGGGCCTTGTTTTTCACACGTTTTGATTTTGTGGTCTCTTTTCTTCTGGGCACTAAGAATGTCACGGCAGACGCCCTCTCTAGGAGTTTCCTTGCTGATTCTCCTGTTGTGACTAAGCCTGCTACCATCTTAGGCGAGGGGGTAGTTCTTTCTGCCATCTCGCCCGATTTGAGACGTGCTCTCGAAGAGTTTCAGGAGGACAAACCTGAGCGTTGTCACAGTGGAAAGTTGTATGTTCCTGACCAGTGGAGGAAGAGAGTGATGTCTGAAGTTCATTGATCTGCATTGGCTGGTCATCCAGGTATTTTTGGTACTAGAGATCTGGTGAGTCGGTCTTTTTGGTGGCCCGCCTTGTCTCATGATGTCAGGAATTTTGTGCAGTCCTGTGGGACTTGCTCCCGGTCTAAACCTTGTTCTCGCTCTAGTGGCTTGTTGATGCCTTTGCCGGTGCCCAGGAGGCCATGGACCCATATTTCAATGGATTTTATCTCTGATATGCCTGTCTCTCAGAGAATGACTGTTATTTGGGTGATTTGTGATAGATTCTCTAAGATGGTCCATCTTGTACCACTCCCTAAGTTGCCATCTTCCTCTGAGTTTTTGCCCTTGTTTTTGCAACAGGTGGTTCGCTTGCACGGGATTCCTGAGAACATTGTATCTGACAGAGGAGTTCAGTTTGTGTCTAGATTTTGGAGTACTTTCTGTTCCAAGCTGGGAATTCAGTTGTCCTTCTCCTCTGTGTTTCACCCTCAGACCAATGGGCAGACGGAGAGAGCAAACCAGACTTTGGAGTTGTATTTGAGATGTTTTATTTCTGCCGATCAGGATGATTGGGTTTCATTTTTGCCCTTGGCCGAATTTGCTTTAAATAATAGAGCTAGTTCTGCCACTTTGATGTCTCCTTTTTTTTGTAACTTTGGGTTTCACCCTCGATTTTCTTCAGGGCAGGTGGAGCCTTCTGCCTGCCCAGGTGTTGACACTGTGGTGGAGAGAATGCACCAGATATGGGACCAAGTAGTGGATAAGTTGTCTCTCTCCCAGGAAAAGGCCCAGCGGTTTTCCAACCGGCGTAGGACCGTTGGTCCCCAGTTTAAGGTGGGTGATATGGTTTGGTTGTCATCAAAAAATATCGCTATGAAGGTGGCTTCTCCTAAGTTTAAACCTAGATTTATTGGACCTTACAAGATTTTGAAGATTATTAATCCGGTCTCTTTTCAGTTGGCTCTTCCTGTCACATTTAAAATTCATAATGTGTTTCATAAGTCCTTGTTGAAGAGGTTTGTTGAACCAGTAGTTCCTGTGGTGGCACCTCCTGACCCTATATTGGTTGAAGGTAACATGGAATATGAGGTAGAGAAGATACTGGATTCCCGTCTGGCTAGACGGAGACTCCAGTATTTGGTTTAGTGGAAGGGTTATGGTCAGGAGGATAATTCCTGGGTCTCTGCCTCTGATATTCATGCCGAAAGATTGGTGCGTGCCTTTCATCGGGCTCACCCGGATCGCCCTGGTGGCATGGATGAGGGTTCGGTGACCCCTCCTCAAGGGGGAGGTACTGTTGTGAGTTCATTTTTCCCTTCACCATTGAGGTCTGATTAACTCCCTCCTCTGGTGAAGGAAGGTAGTGAGGCTGATTACCAAACACCTGGGCAGCTAGATGATGACTGGGTGGCTGTAATTGAGGACTGGATATAAGGCAGCCGACGGCCTTCTGCATTGCTGGTGATCCTGCTGGATTCTTGGAGACCAGTCTGATTCCTGCATCTCAAAGCTAAGTTTTTCTGCTCTGCTTTGTACTCTTCAGTTTTGTTTTTGTTTTGCCTTGTTTTTTGGGAGTTCTGCCATCCCCGGCCGGGGGGTGAGCTGAATTCCATTTTTGTCTCTGATCTGTTGATCTTTTGCTCTGTCTTCAGAATATACCTGAGTGCTGATATAGTCTTTTGAAGCCTAGTGACTTCAGGGCCTGTTTTTCCTATCAGTCGGTTGGCTCATTTTGGATAGGGTTTTTGCGGATGGCAGACAGCAGCTTTCCTATCCTGTCCTATTTAGTTAGCTTGGGCCCCATCATTTGCTCAACCTATCTTTATATCTGTGTTAGTGTTTTCATCTTGCTTCACCGTCATTATATGTTGGGGGCTGCCTATTGCTTTGGGGTCTGCTCTGGGGCAGTTTAGTTTTTCCCCTTTCTGTCTTTAGGCTATGTAGTTCTCCGGCTGTGATCGAGGGGTCTAGGGCACCGTAGGAACCCCCCACGGCTACTGCTAGTTGTTGTGGATAAGTTCAGGGGTCTGCAATCCGATAGCTGCCAACCTCTCTGTTTTTTCTGGACTTAGCTAGTATTTTGTTTTTTCCTCCTTCGGTGACTCATCATAACAGAAGGGTAGGAGAAAACAGTTAGAGAGCTGTTCACAAAGAAGATGCAGGAACTGGTTCAGGAACCAGTACAGACGGGTAGGACAAGGATCCACGGAATAAGAAACAGAAACAGAGCAGAATCGCATGGTTGCGGAGCAGAGAAGAAGTGCAAGGAGAGGAGCAGGGTAGAACCGCAAGGCTGCAGAGAGGAGCTGCAGTTTGCAGCAGGAGGTTCTGCAGCAGCAGGTGCCACAGAGAAGGAGAGCAAAGCGGAACCGCTGGTATGCGGAGAGAAACTGCAGTTTACAGCAAGGGGTTCTGCAGCAGCAGGTGCCACAGAGAAGGAGAACAGAGCGGAACTGCAGGTATGTGGAGAGGGGCTGCAGCAAGAGGTTCTGCAGCAGCAAGAAAGAAGCAAGGCGGAACCGCAAGGTATGCGGAGAGGAGCTGCAGCAAGAGGTTCTGCAGCAGCAAGAACGAAGCAAGGTGGAATCGCAAGGTATGCGGAGAGGAGCTGCAGCAAGAGGTTCTGCAGCATCAAGAATGAAGCAAGGCAGAACTGCAAGGTATGCGGAGAGAAGCTGCAGCAAGAGGTTCTGCAGCAGCAAAAGCAGAGCGGAGCGGAGCTGCAATAGCAACAAGACAGAGGGAGTAAAGACAAGGGTACACCAAGCAGGGAAGGAAAGGCCACAGACTGGGATAAAACAGACACAGGTGTAGGACAGAGTTCAGACAAGGCAACTTACAGGGCTAGACACAGAGACAGGGATAAGACGGACACAGGTATAGGACGGAGTTCAGACAAGGCAAGGTACGAGTCATTGCATTGCACAGGAACAAGGACACAGACCAGGATATTCTGCCTCCTGGTGGGGGGAATGAGAAATGCACAAGGCACAGAGACAGGGATACAGAGACCTGGATATTCTGCCTCCTGGTGGGTGGAAAACAGGACACAAAGCACACGGAAACAGATTTGGGTATGATGCCCCCAGAGCAGGCAGAGACAGAACAGGACCTGGCAACTCAGCAGCAAGACACTGACTGAGTAAAGGAGTTGCTCAGGCAGCTACCACCGGGTGGAGCTGTCGTAAATATCTGAGGCCTCTTGGTAATTGGCTGGGAACACCATTGGCAGGTGCACACTGATTCTATAAGAACCAGAGAGTGCCGGTGCCGCCCCCCTATGCACACAGCCAGGAAGTATGCAGAGAGCAGGCAGGAGGCAAGACGCATACAGCATGGAGCTGGCAGCAGACAGAATTCAGAGCATGTCCCGGAGTAGTGAGTAAGGCAGGTGGGGAATGGGAGGCCATGCAGTGATGCTGGCAAGGTTGTTACAGTAGACACCAGCAAAGTGGTATCAATTTCATCAGAGTAGAAATAGCATAATGAGGAACGATACCTCTTCCACTACAGCCAACCCATCAGATGGAGACCCAACCAGGATTGTTCACATTTTCCCAAATTAGTGTTAACATCTGCAGCAGCAGCAGCAACCGCAGGCACAGAAGCTCCAGTAAAGATATCACAGACTGCAATTACGCGAGATCAATGCAACACACTAAAAACTACAACATCATCTAGGCTTTACAGTCCACTTCTTTTGAGTCAACTACCCATGTTAATATCCTTTAATTTTTCTGACAATAATAGTCTACAAAACTGATATTTGTGCAACCTGAGTGTGGTTGAACATCAAAATAGATTGAGCTGTTGCATGTGGTATCAAGGCTCCCAGCACAGCAGGCCTACACCGATCCCTCACCCACCTCGTGCCATTCTAAAATTTGTAGTGTGGGTGAATTGAGGCCAATTTCCTGGTGTCTGCCTAATTTGATGTGTTTTGTCAGCTTTTGGGAATGATTGAAGGTGTGTATGCATATGAGAAAAAAAATGGTAAAAATCCTGCACTCAACTTATATTTACAGGTGAAATTGGACAAAATTATATTGAATTTTTTCAATATGCAATTTATCCGTGTGATTGCTGTCACTAAAGAGCTTTGCAATGACTGTTTGGCATCGGAGATGAGTTTTCTTTTAACGTCCAATTTTGGATGAGAAAAAAATCGCAAGTGAGATGTCACCCATTCACTAACATTGGTTAGAGTGCAATCCGATTTAAAATCGGATTGCACTCATCCGATTTTATCGCCAGTGAGTATGAGGCCTAACACTTAAAAACTGGTTGCAATTGCCATGTTTTTCATAACTGTCGTTCACCTTGTAGTTCACCATTTATTCACTAGAGGATGCTGTTTTTCAACAACACAAAGACATTCCAATTAACACTACTGACAAAAAAGTCAACATTTAGTCCATGTGCTCTGCCTACGTCACACAAGGATGTTTGTAAGCAAAACATCCAATTATTTCTGTAATCGGAATGATGCTAATTACCAATTGAAATTTGTAATGAATCCAGCAACCTAAATATTCTAATGACAAAAGGCATAAGCTTTTAATAATAAGCTTATTACCATAATATCTAAACCATGAAATGTAGCTCTATTTTTAGGTCTAATAAAACATTCCAACCTTTTTTAGCAATTCTACATTGAATATAACTAAATTAAATAATGAATTCTGTTTTATATGGTCAATGTCATCTGGCATACAAGACATTGTGCAAGACAATGCTCATTTCCTAGATCATAATTACGGATATTGGGTTGGATTTTGACAAAGCCTTATATATTATAATACAGACATGGACGAAAGTGTTGGCACCCTTGAAATTGGTCCAGAAATGTAAGCATTTCTCCCAGAAAATTATTGCAATTATACATGTTTTAATACACATGTTCATTTCCTTTGTGCGTAGTGGAACAAAACAAAAAACTGAGGATAAAAAGGCAAATTGGGCATCATTTCACATAAAAACCCCAAAAATGGTCCAGACAAAATTATTGGCACCTTTCCAAAATTGTGGGTAAACAGCTTTATTTATTTCAAGCATGTGATGCTCATTCAAACTCACCTGTGGCAAGCAATATGTGTGGGCACTATGAAAAATACCACATGAAACCAGATAAAAAGTGAAGTTGGCTCAATCTCTGCTTGCTTTGTGGAGTGAGGGCGGCATTTTAAGTGTGCGGCTGCGGATAAGTGCATAGTTAAACACAATATCATAGTTTAACACAAGAGCATAGTTTTGTGTTTTTCATACTAATTTTCAATTGTTATTCTGCGTTTATTTGTACTGTTTATCTGCATTTAGTATGTGCTCCATGGACAATGCTACCAGGTGTACATCATGTGCGGTATATGTGTTGCAGTGCCTGAATGTCACCACCGGGCAGTGCTCAAATACAGTACAGTAGATGAGGAGGCAGAAGCAAAACACCATCTTTATTGAAAGACAGGAGATTATATGCCTGAAAATAATACTATAGTTATTATAATGATAACAGCAATAATATATACAAGGAGAGATAGCTGGAGTGTGTCACACAAGCTGCAATCCAGCTATGGCAATGCAAAGTTCAATACAAACATTTTTTATAGACTACTCTCTTCTAACTTTCTACCTGGCTTCCAATATTCAGGCCGCACTGCTACAGTGCCCCAGCTAAAGGACCCTGCTCTATACCCTAACACAGTTAAACACCGGTGTTAGTCTGGTAGCTGCTGCTTGGTCCTGATGTAGTCAAGCCAAGTTTGTTGTGTTGAGCTCTTTCTTCTGATTAACTCATTCCCACTTTCAATGTTGAGACATTAGTGGTATCACACCATTGTTTTCTCTCACAGATTACAGGTGCTCGGGGAGCACTACCCTGGCTTTGCGATGTGACTCTTTCTTTCTGACATGGTTCTGGTGATCGATCCTGCGGTTACCAGTCACTATCTTCTCCCTAGAATCCGTTAGTTCATTTACCAGTCTCTTGTTAGGACACAGTTATAGTCCTGCCTGTCTCTCACTGGCACAATGCTCTCTCTTTACTTCCTAAACCAACACACTTCCTGCTTCGTCACAGTCACCCCCAGAGTCTGAGTCATCTCGACCTGCCGAGCAATCTCTCCAGTTACCCATTAACCGTGCGAATACTCCAGCCGTCTTATCGACCAGGTCAACGTCAGTCCTGTCACGAGATGTCAGGTCCGTCCATTGGGCCGACGTACCCCTTTTCCCGGTAACTTCTACCTCTGACCTCTCAACGTCAGGAGCCGTCACCGTCTTAGTATCGGTTAGCCCAACTGTAGGAACGTCTCCACCCTCCAGGGATATGTCATCAAACCTGACAAAGTCCCGGTCCCACTCCAAGGCATACACTAAGTCGGGTGGTCTACTGCCACCTTGGCACTCACTGCCTCTGATCCCCTCAAACATTACTCTGTCTACCGCACAGTTCACCATGACCCCATGTTTACAGCGAACCTGGACCATTTTCTCAGCATCACAGTACACACTTGCGGCCAGTCATCATCCGGAAAGAATATCCCACATTCTGGAAACAACATACAGGAACACTCTGATTCCTCTTTTGCCACACCAGTCCCTTTCTGGACCACCACCCCAATTTGGGTCACCGCCCACCTCTGGGTCTCCACCTCTTTTTGGGCTACCACCCCGATTTGGGACTCCTCCCCCTTTTGGGCTACCACCCCAATTTGGGACTCCACCCCTTTTTGGGCTACACCCCGATTTGGGACTCCACCCCCTTTTGGGCTACCACCCCGATTTAGGCCACCGCCCCCTTTTGGGATTTCCCCATGTCCGTTATACCGGTCTTCTCAGACCACAGTTCACACAACACAGTTTATGTCTCTAACGATACCACACAAGTCCTTGTTGGCACCACCACAGCTCCGTCTGTCACCAATCTTCGACACCACCAGCTGCCGTTCACATACAGCTGCTGGCGTCACCTTCGCAACCCCGCCGAGTTACCGGAAGCCGCTTGTCCCCTTCGTAACCCCGCCGAGTTACAGCAAGCCGCTTGTCACCTTCTTGACTCCCACTAAGCCACCACAGGCTGAGTTGAGAAAAGAAAAAAAACTCACGTGTCCTGTCTGTGTGCTATTCAGGACGTTCCGTCTCCGCCTGAGACCGTCCAAAACACAGGGTGCACCGTGTGCGATTCAGGGAGCGACCCTCCTCCCAGGGTCTCCCCAAACACCGGCCTCACCAGGTCCAGGGGCTCGGCGGGTGCTCTTCAGGACATCCGTCTCTGCCTGAGACTGCCCAACACTCGCGCCTCACCAGGTCCAAGGTCATACCACGTGGTCTCGGGATCTGATACTTTCTCCTAGAATCTCCCAACACTGACTCTCCAGGACCTTTCCTCACTGAACCCTCCAGGTACACAGTCTTACTCACTGACCCAGGTCATTACCACATGAACACCTGTCTGTTTCCTGTGTCGGCCACACAGGTCCTCGGGTACCTCTTCTCCGCAGAGGCACTCTAGCAATCACCAGTCTCTTTCTCCTGGGGAAGCGGCCGCACTGGGCTCACCGATCCGGACAGTGCCTTACTCACTAGGCCACCTCACGGTTCCAGAACCACAGTCGGGCAGTGGATTCCCCAGATGCAGGCCGTCACAGGCTCTGCTCACACACGTGGCCGGTCAGCATATTACACGGCTTTCTCGACCGTCAGCCCTCCTGGCTCAGCGTTGCTGTAACGAGCATTAGCTTACGCTGAGTGGTTTTCCTTTTTAGAGTGTACCCTCTGGGCCATGGCACCCACCCACCTAGGGCGAGCTGACCTAGTGAGAATCCACTCCCTATACAGGGAGTGTCAGGGGCAAGACCAAGGGGGTGAGCCACCACAGCAGCTGGACCAGATGGCCGGCTCAGGAAGACACTATTGAGTGTCTGGCAACAGGACAAACAGGATACGAAACACAAAGCGAAGTCACAGGATTTCTTCAGCAAACGTGGTTACACACTTTATTCAGGTGCAAGGCATAAACAGGGAATCAGGAGCAGGGCACAAATGGTGAAACACGGCAAGGTGTGTGCAGAGGCACGCCAAATGTTCCAGACATAACACGTGCAGAAAACATACCAGGGTCCAGGGCAGGGTACTTGTTAGGGTTCACCTCAGAGTTCCTAGGAAGGCTGCGTGCTAGGACACGCTAGAGTCCAAGACAAGGTACGTGCTAGGAGACACGCCACAGTCCAAGGCAGAGTGCGTGCAAGGAGACACGCCAAGGTCCAAGACATGGTACGTGCAAGATAGTAGGCAAAGGCACGCTGGCATCGGACTCCGGACATCTGGCAACAATCGACATGATGAGGGCATCATGCTGCGGACATCAGCTCTGGACATCAGGCCGCAGTCATCCAGCTTACGATCTCTGGAAGCGATCGGCAGGTTCCGGGCATCCGGCAGGCAAACCAGGGTTCCATGCAAGGAGACAAGACAAGTTAAAGACACGATGCGCATTAAGGAACACGCCAGGGTCAGATTCAAGGACGGAGGCCTGCGCGTGCAGAGGGACATGCAAGGGTCAGGCGAGGCAGAGTCCTGCGCATGCAAAGAGGCACGCCAGGGTCAGGCGAGGCAGAGTCCTGCGCATGCAAAGAGGCACGCCAGGGTCAGGAGAGGCAGAGTCCTGCGCGTGTAGAGAGGCACGCCAGGATCAGGCAAGGCAAAGTCCTACGTGTGCACGCCAGGGTCAGGGTTCAAGGACAGGGTTAGGACCTGTGCGTGCAAGAGGGCACAACAGGGTACATGGCAAGACCTGTGCATACTTTTACAGAAGCACGGGGAGGTATGCCAAGGAGCAGGCGAGGGCCTGCACGTGCTTTAGAGAGCACGTAGAGCGCAGTGCAGAAACAGCGTGAGGTGCAAGGGAGCACAGAGAGAATGGCTGGGGCACTGGCTAGCTGATCGGGCTGCGGCACTGACAGACGGGCAAGACTTCAGCGAACCCGGCTGAGGCATGGCAGGCGACACAGCTGTCACTGACCGACAAGCACGGCTGAGGCACAAGCAGGCGGACACAGCTAGGGTGGGCACGGCTGAGGCACAAGCAGGAGGCTAGGAAGGCCAGGCGCATGCAAAGGGCACACAAAGGGCACACAAAGAAACAAGGCAAGACAGGGTACGGAACACGGAGTGGAACATAGGCAGAGACAGAGCCAGGTCAGAGCGAGGATAGAGTCTAGCAGCGGAGCGTAGACCGAAGCCCAGAGCTGGGCCAAAGGGGTACCTTGGGACTAGACGTGGAAATGTGCAAGAGAGCACCATAGGGCAGAGTACGGAAAACCAGGCAGAGGCAAGAAACATGAGAAGTACTACAAAGCTCAGAATAGCAAAGACCAGACAAGGCGAAACAGGCTAAGGCAGAGAACAGAGGAAGTACTACAAGGCAAAGCAAGACAAGGACAAACATGGCACAAGAGACAACACAAGACATGGCAGGAGACAAGAGGCAGAGTACAAGCATGGAGCGTGTGCAGAGATGCACGACAGGGCAGAGTGCAAGGGCACAGAATAGAGGGAGCGACCCAGCAGACCAAGCAGCCATGCAGGGAAGCAACACAATACTCAGGCCCTGACCATAGGGAGGGGTGGTCTGATATAGCACCATAGCACCAGTACTTCCGGGTCAGGACCAGGTGAGAACTTCCAGTTCAGATCCTCCAGGATCACAGAGAGCAGTCACATGATCAGGGATTCCAGACATGCAGAGATGATTGCAGAAGCTCACAGTGCTGGAAGCTAGGAAAGGTCACAAGATCAGAGGTTCCAGACATGCAGAGATGATTGCAGAAGGCAGAGCAGAAACGCAGGCATCTTGCAGCCCAACAGTCATGAGGTGAGTGTGCACACTGCTCTAGGGAACATGCAGGATAGCAGACATGAGATGCGCGTGCACACCGCTCCAGGGGTCATGAGCAAAACAGACACAGCAGACATGACAGACATGGTGAGCATGACAGTTGCCCTTAGCCACCGAATTTTGCAGTTCTCTTCCGTTGCTCCCAGCAACAAGTCTACAATATTGCCCTTTGCAATCTCCACCAATTGTGAGGTAGTGCTGTCATTCACATAGGAGATCACTCACTTGCAGCCACAAAAACCAGATCCGGCACGGGTTTTCCATAAAACAATCATAGTCCCTTCAGTTTATTCAGCATCATAAACCATCAAAGCAACAGGAAACAGCATATAGTCAGCATAGCGTCCATTACAGAGTTCAGCTCTGTTATCCTGTAGTCATACCAGTTATGCACTTTTCAATGCGCAGGCTTTCTAGCCACCAAGTTATCTCACCCTGTCAGGGTTTCCTCATGCTGCTTCACCATGCTGCACACGTTCATTCCCTCCAGGGAACTAACAGGCACACGTCGCCATTACTCACAGCCACTTCACATGCTGTTAGCCAGGAAGCCCCATCTCAGCGGGACCTTCCACACTGGACCAACCGGGTCCCAGCATTCACCCCATGTGACCTACCCTGGCCACCTTATATGGTCCATAGCCACGGCCACCAGGTCACATAGCTATGACCTCATCCCAGGTCCTTGAATCATTTACACACACTTTGGAATAGCATTCTAAAACACACCCCCTGGGTGGGTTTGTAGGTAACTGGGTGCGCCCGTCTCCCTAGTTACCTGGAGACTTCTCCCTGACACATTGACATAACACGTCAGCAGTATCACTACTGATCAATACACACATCAGTCTCCATCTCAAGGCCACCCACCTTGAGATACATAATGGTCATTCGTGACTCTGCCATTCATCCTCTTTCCTCGGACATCCACACAGCGCCCCCTAGCGGACACAGTGGTCACTACACCACACTTGAAAGTATATTCTTGATTTTTTTTGGGAACCCTTTGGCACACTTCCCATTATCCATACAGGGAGAGTTAGGATTGGCTTCTCCACAGGAACCATGAATCATGTTTTTAATAACAATGCTGTGGAGCTGAGGGTATTTTGTTTCATCGTGAATTTCTGCCCATACTATGTTGTGGCTGCATTGACCTCTCCAAATAAGCCATTATTGATGTTTGCTAATAGGGAATCAAGTTTAATTTTAAAAACACGTGCCACCAAGTCTGGCCTATGCTCCACACGTTGCCACGGTTCTAAATTTTCTGTAATTTCAGTCCACTTGGAATTACATGTCATGGTGATAAATAGAGTTGAGCGACTTTTGGTTTTTTAGGGTCGCGTTTCGTTTCGTGAAACCCGACTTTTCCAAAAGTCGGGTCGAGCAAGATCGTCCGATTATAGGGAAAAGTCGGGGTCGTCCCGAAACACGAAACCCAATGTAAGTCAATGGGGAATAAAAGTCGGCAGTGAGAGGAGGACAGGAAACACACCTACAGTGCCCACTTGAATGCCAAAAGCATCAATTCTTCTTACTTAAGCTTGTCAACCTTAATTAACTTCATAATACAAGTTACGCACTGAAAAATGGGGGTTATTTGGCTAAAGTTGTGGGGGGGGAGGGCTGGCTGCAGGTTTTCATGTGCCCTGGGCGAAAGAGCGCCCCTTTAACACATACCACAACTCATCATGCTCCGATACGGCAGATAAATAGCGGTATAGTACAATGAAAAATACCTCACTTTTTACATCTCATGACGAGGCCCATCTATTTCTCCATACAGAATCATTGGTCCCATATAATGTTTGAAACAGTATATGATGAGCTCCACATAATGCTACAGTATATGTTGGTCCCCATGGATGAAGCTCCACTGTCTTATGGGCCCAAATAATGCTCCAAACATAATGGGCCCCATTTCTAATGCTCTAGTGTATAATGGGCCCTGTAAATGCTGCTCCAGTGTCTGATGTCCACCTTTGGAATGTTCCAGTGTATGGTGGGCCCCATCTATCATTCTCCAGAGTATAGTGCTCCCCAAAAATTGCTGTCCCAACATTGAAAACAATCAAATAAGTCTCCTCGCTAGGGAATTCCTGTACTTGTCTGGACAGGTGCTGTAGCTTGCTTAACAGCTCGCCAGCCGTTCTCACGCCCAGTATGGATTGCACGTGATTGCACAAAGGTTAGAAAGGGTACCGTATCCCTGGATAACATGTATGGATAGCGTACACATTCAAAATATATGTCTCAGGAGGCAGGCTCAGACGGTGTCAGGCCCAGTATGGATTGCACGTGATTGCACAAAGGTTAGAAAGGGTACCGTATCCCTGGATAACATGTATGGATAGCGTACACATTCAAAATATATGTCTCAGGAGGCAGGCTCAGACGGTGTCAGGCACAGTATGGATTGCACGTGATTGCACAAAGGTTAGAAAGGGTACCGTATCCCCGGATAACATGTATGGATAGCGTACACATTCAAAATATATGTCTCAGGAGGCAGGCTCAGACGGTGTTAGGCCCAGTATGGATTGCACGTGATTGCACAAAGGTTAGAAAGGGTACCGTATCCCCGGATAACATGTATGGATAGCGTACACATTCAAAATATATGTCTCAGGAGGCAGGCTCAGACGGTGTTAGGCCCAGTATGGATTGCACAAAGGTTAGAAAGGGTACCGTATCCCCGGATAACATGTATGGATAGCGTACACATTCAAAATATATGTCTCAGGAGGCAGGCTCAGACGGTGTCAGGCACAGTATGGATTGCACGTGATTGCACAAAGGTTAGAAAGGGTACCGTATCCCCGGATAACATGTATGGATAGCGTACACATTCAAAATATATGTCTCAGGAGGCAGGCTCAGACGGTGTTAGGCCCAGTATGGATTGCACGTGATTGCACAAAGGTTAGAAAGGGTACCGTATCCCTGGATAACATGTATGGATAGCGTACACATTCAAAATATATGTCTCAGGAGGCAGGCTCAGACGGTGTCAGGCCCAGTATGGATTGCACGTGATTGCACAAAGGTTAGAAAGGGTACCGTATCCCTGGATAACATGTATGGATAGCGTACACATTCAAAATATATGTCTCAGGAGGCAGGCTCAGACGGTGTCAGGCACAGTATGGATTGCACGTGATTGCACAAAGGTTAGAAAGGGTACCGTATCCCCGGATAACATGTATGGATAGCGTACACATTCAAAATATATGTCTCAGGAGGCAGGCTCAGACGGTGTTAGGCCCAGTATGGATTGCACGTGATTGCACAAAGGTTAGAAAGGGTACCGTATCCCCGGATAACATGTATGGATAGCGTACACATTCAAAATATATGTCTCAGGAGGCAGGCTCAGACGGTGTCAGGCACAGTATGGATTGCACGTGATTGCACAAAGGTTAGAAAGGGTACCGTATCCCCGGATAACATGTATGGATAGCGTACACATTCAAAATATATGTCTCAGGAGGCAGGCTCAGATGGTGTCAGGCACAGTATGGATTTGACGGCCCAGATTACACAGCGGAGGAGCAGGGAGAGGTAAAGATTGCAAATGCTGGGGCCCTGCCCAAGCAAGGGGGGCCCACTCGTGGGCGTCGGTACTGGCACTGGGCCCCTCATAGTACAGCGGTGTGTCTGACGGCGGGTGTGCACCACCACCGTCAGAGACACTTGATTGCACTATGAGGGACCCTGTGCCAGTGCCCGCGCCCAAGAGTCGGCCTACCCACCTGTCCAGGGCAACGGCACTCGCACGGTGTCGTGCGGTAGGTGGTGACCCCGGCCATGGGGGGGGAGGCAGCACAGTTAGGGAGTTTTAGAAAGTGGCATATGTTGATGTTGGACATTCAGCTGATGCAAAAGGCGAAATAGGTGAAGTACCAGGAAGAGGTGGACCAAAGCAAGCCATTTTTCTGTCACCCTATGTGTCATCAGGGGAAGGTGGGACAAAATCCTTGGAAACCCATGCGTGGTTCATTTTAATGAAGGTTAGATCATCCACATTTTGGGTTGACAGACGGGTCCTGTTTTCTGTCAGGATTGATCCAGCTGCACTGAAGACTCTTTCCGATAGCACACTTGCAGCTGGGCAAGCGAGCTCCTGTAAGGCATATTGGGCCAATTCAGGCCAGGTGTCCAGTTTAGCGGCCCAATAGTCAAAGGGGAATGACCTGTGTGGGAGAACATCGATATGGAGGAAAAGTAGTTTGTAACCATAGTTGACAACTGCTGTCTCCTGTCACTTTCCATCGATGCAGTATTACCAGTTGTGTGAGCGGTATTTGAAAAATCAGTCCACAACATTGTCATGAAACCCCTGTCTCCAACGCCACTTCTGCTGTGTGCACCACGAACACCTCTGCCAAGCTGCCCCCGGCCCGTACGGCTCGTGTGAGAACCATCACCGCTGCTGTGTGCTGGGAATGCCTCAAGCAACCGATTTACCAGAGTTGCTTGTTTATTAGCCAATATTAGGTCAAGGTTCTCCTGTGGCATGATGTTTTGTAATTTGCCTTTATAGCGTGGATCCAGGATGCTGGCCAACCAGTAGTCGTCATCGTTCATCATTTTGGCAATGCGGGGGTCCCTTTTTAGGATCCGCAAGGCATAATCTGACATGTGGGCCAATGTTCCCGGTGTCAATGATGCACTGCGAGTGCTGGGTGGAGGAGCACTTTCTGGCAAATCCACATCCCTCCAGTCACGCACAAACCCTGTACCAGACCTTGCCACGCCAACATTTTCACTTGCCCCATGAGATGCATCCTCCTCCCCTAAGTAATCATCCCCATCATCCTCCTCCTCCTCCTCTTCTTCCTCCACCTCGTCCAGGAGAGGTCCCTGAGCAGACAATGGCTGAATGTCATCAAGGATTCCCTCCTCCTCTTCCTCCTCATCAACATTGGCTGCAGACGCCTGCTCCTTAAGGTGCGTCAAAGTTTGCATGAGCAGACGCATAAGTGGGATGCTCATGCTTAGGATGGCGTCGTCTGCGCTTACCAGCCGTGTGCATTCCTCAAAACACTGAAGGACTTTACAAAGGTCTTTCAGCTTCGACCACTGCACGCCTGTCAACTCCATGTCTGCTCTCAAAGTGCCTGGCCGTGTATCCTCCCACAAATGCATTATGGCCTGCCTCTGCTCGCACAGCCGCTCCACCATGTGCAGGGTGGAGTTCCACCTTGTTGCAATGTCGATAATGAGGCGGTGGTTGGGAAGGTGGAGCAATCGCTGCAGCTTCTGCATACGAACGGAGTGTACAGGCGACCGGCGGATGTGCGCGCACAGTCTTCGCACTTTCTGGAGCAGGGCTGTTAACTCTGGATAATTTTTGAGGAAGCACTGCACCACCAGGTTCAAGGTGTGAGCCAAGCAAGGTATGTGGCTGAGTTTTGAAAGGGCTATGGCTGCCACAAAATTACGGCCGTTATCACTAACTACCTTGCCTGCCTCAAGATGTACACTGCCCAGCCATGACTCACTTTGTCGCTTCAAGTACTCGGCCAGCACCTTGGCGGTGTGTCTGTCGCCCAAACACATCATCTGCAACACAGCCTGCTGACGCTTTCCACTAGCTGCTCGATAGGGGGACACATCGTGTGCAACAGTGGCAGCTGCAGATGGAGTGCTCGTACGACTGCGCTCTGTGGACGAGCTTTCGCTTCTGGAGGAGGAGGAGGAGGAGGGTCGAACGCCTACAGCCAACTGTTTCCTATACCGTGGGCTAGGCAGCACTGTCCCACCACCGCTGTCCCCTGTGGACCCTGCATCCACCACATTAACCCAGTGCGCAGTGATGGACACGTAACGGCCCTGGCCATGCCGACTTGACCATGCATCAGTTGTGAGGTGCACCTTTCCGCTCACTGACTGCTTGAGTGCATGGACAATGCGGTCTTTCACATGATGGTGGAGGGCTGGGATGGCTTTGCGAGAGAAGAAGTGGCGACTGGGTAGGTCATAGCGTGGTACTGCATAGGCCATGAGTTCGCGGAAAGCTGTGCTTTCCACCAACCGAAAGGGCATCATCTCAAACGAGATTAGTTTGGCAATGTGGGCGTTCAAACCCAGTGTACGCGGATGAGAGACTGAGTACTTTCTTGACCTACTCATAGTGTCTGGGAGGGTGAGCTGGACTTGAGAGCTGCATATGGTGGAAGTAGCGGTGGACAGGGCGGACTGAGAGAGGGTTGATGATGGTGATGGAGATGGTGTTCTTTCTGATGGCCTAGAATCAGTCTTTCGTTGATATAACAGTGGGATTCCCTGACTGCTGTGGTCTTGCAACGACACCTCAACATTTGATGCTGTGCTAACCGGTGGGCTTACAGTGGGGGAAACAATGTAGCATTGCTGACTACCTTCGTTGTGATCAGTTGCACATGTGGCACTTGAGGTTTGGTGTTGTGTCCATGCTTGCAAGTGCATGCTGGTTAAATGTCTAAGCATGCAACTGGTATTCAAATTTTTCAGATTTTTCCCTCGGCTAAAGGTCTTTGCGCACTTCTTACAGATAACCTTGGCCTGATCATGAGGATTTTGTTCAAAAAAGTGCCACACTGCACTCTTCCTACTTTGGCAGACATTTTGCGGCCTAGCACGCTGTGATCTTTTGACCCTCTGGACAAGCTGTCCAGCAACTCTTTTGATGTTTGGAACCTGTCTTTGGAGTGCTCCGGGCCTGCCAGATAACAGCTGTTGCGATGTCGATGTCTGCTGTGGATGCTCGTTATCTGAGCTATTGGAAGCAGCACCCTCTACCCCCAATGGATGCCAATCTGGGTCAACAACTGGGTCATCCATCACCTCCTCTTCTATGTCATGTGCACCTTTCTCTGTGTCACCGTGTATGGTGGTATAGTGTGCGGGAAGGGGCACCTGAGTCTCATCAGGGTCAAAATCTGGCTCTGTACACTGCGAGGACAATGTAGTGCTCTGAGTGAATGTACCAGCAGAATCATCCATCAGCGGCTGTGCATCAGTGCACTCCATGTCAGATTCATCTTGGCCTGGGTAATTCACCATTTCACTTGATAATCCAGGCATGGTATGTGAAAACAGCTCCATGGAGTAATCAGTAGTATGGCCTGCGTCATCCTTCAATCTTGGTTGGGGTGAAGGACACAAGGAAAGGTGTGGTTCATGAACATGAGCCTCCAATGACGACTCAGTGCTTTTACTTTTTACAACTGAAGAAGAGGAGGCGATAGAGCTGGAGGCTGAGTCAGCAATGTAAGACAAAACTTTTTCCTGATGCTCTGCCTTTAAAAGCGGTTTGCCAACTCCTAGAAAACTAAGCGTTCGAGGCCTTATGTAGCCAGACGATGACGCAGGGTCAGCACCTCCTGCATTCGGTCCTATTTTGCTCTTGCCACTACCATCAGATCCACCACCAACACCATCATTACCAGCTGCCAACCCCCGCCCAATTCCACGGCCTCTTCCACCAGCCTTCCTCATTTTTGGTAGAAATGTAGACAAAATCCAACAAACTATATAGTAATGTAAAACAAGGTACAAGGTGTCTATAGGACAGGGGAGATTTAGAATTTCTGCACACACTTGTGGACAGTGGACACTTTTGGATTGTGTGAGGCCCACTGATATCTGAGCGCTATGTGACACGCTCGATGGCACAGCTGCCTGTGACCAAAGTGACGAGAGGATAATGGAGATTTTGAATCTCTGCGCACACTTTTGGACACTGGACACTTGTGGATTGTGTGAGGCCCACTGATATCTGAGCGCTATGTGACACGCTCGATGGCACAGCTGCCTGTGACCAAAGTGACGAGAGGATAATGGAGATTTTGAATCTCTGCGCACACTTTTGGACACTGGACACTTGTGGATTGTGTGAGGCCCACTGATATCTGAGCGCTATGTGACACGCTCGATGGCACAGCTGCCTGTGACCAAAGTGACGAGAGGATAATGGAGATTTTGAATCTCTGCGCACACTTTTGGACACTGGACACTTGTGGATTGTGTGAGGCCCACTGATATCTGAGCGCTATGTGACACGCTCGATGGCACAGCTGCCTGTGACCAAAGTGACGAGAGGATAATGGAGATTTTGAATCTCTGCGCACACTTTTGGACACTGGACACTTGTGGATTGTGTGAGGCCCACTGATATCTGAGCGCTATGTGACACGCTCGATGGCACAGCTGCCTGTGACCAAAGTGACGAGAGGATAATGGAGATTTTGAATCTCTGCGCACACTTTTGGACACTGGACACTTGTGGATTGTGTGAGGCCCACTGATATCTGAGCGCTATGTGACACGCTCGATGGCACAGCTGCCTGTGACCAAAGTGACGAGAGGATAATGGAGATTTTGAATCTCTGCGCACACTTTTGGACACTGGACACTTGTGGATTGTGTGAGGCCCACTGATATCTGAGCGCTATGTGACACGCTCGATGGCACAGCTGCCTGTGACCAAAGTGACGAGAGGATAATGGAGATTTTGAATCTCTGCGCACACTTTTGGACACTGGACACTTGTGGATTGTGTGAGGCCCACTGATATCTGAGCACTATGTGACAGGCTCGATGGCACAGCTGTGACAAAAGTGACTAGAGGATAAGGGAGATTGGATTGCTTTTAAAAAAGCAGTTTGCGGAGCAGTGGGTAAACAGCAATGCCAGCGTGTCAGGAAGCCTTAAAAGGCAGCCCAACAACCAACACCACTGATACACCACAATATAGCCTCCCCTTGCACTGCACACACAGTGACTTGTGTGTTGTGCAGGCCAAATCGCTAGCAGCAGAAGCAGTTTTTTTGTCTTCTTCCCTGCCTAACGCTCTCCCTACAGAATCAGCAGCAACCTCTCCCTATACTAAGATCGGCAGAAGTAAGATGGCGGTCGGCGTGCACGCCCTTTTATACCCCCTGTGACGCCCACCAAAGCAAGCCAATCACTTGCATGCCCTTCTGAAAGATGGTGGTGACCCGTGCCTAGGTCATCACGTTGCCCACAGTGTCCGTGGATCCTGATTGGCTGAAAAAGAGCGCAAAACAAACTTTTGAAACGCGACTTTGGCGCGTAAGTCGCCGACCTCGTGGCCGACCTCATCCTAGGGTCGGGTTTCGTTTCATGAAACCCGACTTTGCCAAAAGTCGGTGACTTTTGAATTTTTTCGACCCGTTTCGCTCAACTCTAGTGATAAACAGATCTGGTCGACCATACTTTGTTACTATACACATAGCATCCTGGTAGCGCTGTTGCATGTTTCTTGGACTGCCTTCAAAAGATGATGACAAAATTACTGTCTTTCCAATTGGGATGCCCTTTTCAATAGATTTTTTTAGTAAATGTTCTTGTAGGAGGCAGTAATCTTCCACATTTATATCTTTCTGGTGCATTCTAATGTAATGTAGATGATTTGCCTCTATTTTGATGTATGCATCGACTAAATATTGCTGTGTGAGCTTGCCACCATTGAATAGTGGATTAAATCCCTTCCTGACCGATAATACAAAGCTATAGTACTGAAGTTGGTTTATTCTTCGGGCACTATTTCCCTGTTGTTTTAGACCGTCATGCCAGCCTTGGTCTCCATAAGGGAAAAATATAGGATACAGCAGAGCATCCAAATTGCTATGGAGAATGCTGATACGTTGTGTTTTGGGAGCCAGAGGGTTGCGTGAATCAGGTTTTAAATGGATTAATATGTTTCTATTGAAGGGAGGTGCACCATCTTCATTCTAAAAGACAACTGCAACTTCACTCACTGCTGGGTTCTTGTATTGCCTTGGATCTTGAGTCCTATCTTGCTTAATAGCCATTGTGATGGTTGGCATGACAGTTCCATTTTGATGAGCTTTGATCTGTTCTTGTTGTTCAATGTTGCGTAGCATTCGATAGGCAGCAGCGAATGGATTGTTAGCTTGCAGTTGCTCAGCAATAATGTCATCAATGTAGGATGACATTTTTCATTTTCTTTTATTTTGAGTCTAAGTTCATTTGCGTCGGCGGTATCCAGTATATAAAGTTGAGCAAATTTTAGTTGGTTTTCCTCTGTTGGATGTAGTGTGCCTATTTGATGATAGATCTGTCCATGTATGCGAAAACAGTATGGGCCATATCCAGGTGGTGGTGAAATACTTGCTCCCATGGAGGCAAAAGCAAAAGATCTTTTGATACTACGAAAATTTTTGCTGAATTCACTTTTTCCTGTCATCAACTTTTTGAATTCTTCTGGACACTGGAGTATAGGTAGATGTACTTTCCCCTTCTGACAGCACTGCTCATAAATTTTCCATCGGAAGGCATCTCAACTCCAAAATTCAAATATTGGCAACTTTGACATAAATGGTTCATGGGACTGCAGCTGTGTTCGTGAATTGTGTCCTCATTGTGGGTTTCATTTTTTGCTTGAAGTTCATGTCTTTCTTTTTCTATATGGTTTGTTTGCCGGTGGAAGTTGATTTGTCGTTGGTGTTGTAGTCACACTTCTCTATGGCTTTGTGTTTCAGCTTGTCGCTGTAGACGGTGTGCTTCTGCATTTTGTTACAGTGTCCATGCTGTGGTGAATGGACATTGTTCCTGACGTAGCTTGCGTTGGGATAATATAATGTTAGTTAATCCCACACATCTTGTAGTTGTAGACTCAATGGTGAGGTGTGCTGGTTGTGATGGGTCATCTTGTGAGCATGGTATTGTTGTTGAGACAGCAGATTTTTGTTTGCAGAGCGGTCGGTGCCCAATGGCATCTTGTGATAATCTAATGACTTTTGCATCAGGGGACTCATCTGCTCGGCGCCTACGCTTATGTGCATTGTTTTTGTCCCAGCAATGCTGTTTTTCTTCAGGGGTTTCATTTACGCGTTGTCATCCTTTGCGTTGGGCGTTTGCTGCTTTCCTTTCATTGTCATTGGAGTACTTTTAGGAGGAGCCATTTTGGCATTGATATTTGCAGTTTAAGGAAGCCTAAATTAGCCCTGGTGATTTAGACGTGTGCTTGTGTTGGTTGGTGAGTCCGTGACACGATATTATGTGTATTTTTCGTTACACTGACACGGTATTATGTGAAGTTTTTGATGTCTTTGACATGCTGTAACCTGTATTATTTTAGGTCTATTGACATGTTGTAATGTGTCTTTTTTAGGTCCAGCGACACGCTGTAACCTATATTATTTTCGGTCTAGTGACACACTGTAACGTTTATTTTTTAGGTCCAGCAACACGCTTAGGCTGGTTTCACACTTGCGTTTTTTTGCGCTGTATTTTAGTGCTAAAAAATGCATGCGCTTTTTTTCCCTATATTTTGCATGGGATGCGCTTATGTGCGCATACACATGCGTTTGTATGCGTTTTTACGCGCATGCGTTTTTTTGTGGTGTGCGCTCGGGCGCACAAAATGCATCCTGTTGCATTTTTTGGGCGTCCGACTTGCCTCAAAAAACACATGCACGCGCAATGCGTTTTTTTTTACAGCAAGACACCCATTATAAGTCTGGGTGCGCATATGTGCGCATTGGCATGCTCATGTATGCGTTTTTTTTGCGCATGCGTTTTTTTGTTGACCATTGGTTAGACAATGGAAATTAGGGGTTTGGGTTAGAGTTAGGGTTAGTTAAGGGGGTTTAGGGTTAGGGTTTGGGTTAGTGTTAGTATGGTTTGGTTAAGGGTTAAGGTTTAGGGTTAGTTAGGGTTTAGGGTTAGGGTTTGGGTTAGGGTTAGTAGGGTTTGGTTAAGGGTTAGGGTTAGTATGGTTTGGTTAAGGGTTAGGGTCAGGGTTAGGGTTAGGGTATGTTTTGGTTAAGGGTTAGGGTTAGGGTATGGTTTGGTTAAGGGTTAGGGTTAGTAAAGTCATGGTTTGGGTTAGTGTGAGGGGCCAACTAATGTTGGAAAAAAACGCAAACGTGGTAAAAATGCATTAAAAACGCATACAAACGCATAAAAACGCTGCGTTTTTTTCATGCATGCTCATAAAAATGCTTGAAAAAAATGCAGCATTTGTATGCGTTTTTCCATGCGTTTTTTTGCGGGAAAAACGCGCTGCAAAACAAAGCAAGTGTGAAAGTAGCCTTAAACGTATATTTTTTGTGTCCAGTGACACGCTGTAAACATGTATTTTTTAGGTCCGCTGACACACTGTAACGTGTATTTTTTAGGTACTGCGACACGCTGTGACGTGTATTTTTTCGGTCCAGTGACACACTATAACGTTTATTTTTTAGGTGCAGTGACAACCTTTAACCTTTTTTTTATGTGCAGTGACACTCCTTATTGCAACAATTTTTTTTTTAATTCTACTTTTGTGTGATGAAGTTGATTGTAAACTTCCACCGATTCAGAGGCTGCTGGCAGGCACGTCACAGCAATGACATGCTGTGATGCAGTTCATAAATAAACAGATAGAGCAACTGGTTTCGCGCATGCGCAGTTGATATGCCCAGCTGCCGTCATCTGCCTCTACAAAGATAGCGAAAAGCTGCAGCAAAGCGGTCTATAGGAGCGCTAAAGGAGAGGCAGAAACCATAAAAAAGGTTTTAAAAATCAGCTTTATTTCTTCCTCCAATACCCACAACGCGTTTCTACGGTCACAGCCGTCTTCCTCAGGTGGAACTTTTTCCTTATCTACAAAGATAGCGGCTTAATATACTGCACCTGCGCAGTGAATCATGTTACTACTGCTGCCCGGTGGGGAGGGTGCCCTGGATCCGAGCAGCGGCCGGGATCCAAATGGCGTCCGGGATCCCAGCGGCGGTCAGGATCCCAGCGGTCATCGGGATTCCAGCGGCGGTTGGGATCCCACCGGCGGTCGGGATCCCACCTGCTGTCGGGATCCCAGCAGAGGGGGGTCTGGTGGTGACCCACTGGTGGTACCAGCCCCTTGCGCCATATTGGAAGGGAAGTGTTTGTGTGTGAGGTGTGTGTCCTGTCGCTGCCTGCCCACCCACCTCCGGGCAGTCACAGCCATTAGTAAAGATGGTGGTTTGCGGCCTGTGCTGGAGATGGGTTGCGGCAGTGCCGCTAGAGGGCACCCGCACCCCATCTCCAGCATAGGCTGCAAGCTGCGGTCTTTCCTGCTGGCTGTGACTGCACGGAGGTGGGTGGGCAGGCAGTGGCGAGATCTGGCGTGTGTAGTCAGGTGGCAACAGGTCCTGGCGGCGGGTCCAGCTGCGGGTCCTGGTGGCTGGTCCGGCGGCGGGTCCAGTGGTGCCATGGGGTGCGGCGTGGGTGTCCCGGTGGTGTCCCGCTGGTGGGGGAGTCCCAGCAGAGGGGGGTTCGGCGGTGACCCGCTGGTGGTACTGCGCAAGGGGCTGGTACCACCAGAGGGTGCCATATTGAAAGGGAAGTGTGTGTGTGGGGTGTGTGTCCCGCCGCTGCCTGCCACCCACTTCTGGGTAGTCACAGCCGTTAGGAAAGACGGTGGTTTGCAGCCTGTGCTGGAGATGGGGTGCGGCGGCGCCACCAGTGGGCGTCCGCACACCTTCTCCAGCATAGGCCGCAAGCTGCAGTCTTTCCTGCTAGCTGTGACTGTGCGGAGGTGGATGGGCAGGCAGCGGCAGTATCTGGTGCGTGTAGTCAGGCGGTGGGTCCGGGTGGCGGTTCTGGTGGCAGGTACCGGCAGCAGGTGGGGTCCGGCGTGGGTGTCCCGGAGGTGTCCTGCTGGTGGTACTGCGGAAGGGCCTGGTACCGCCACCGGGGGCCATATTGAAATACCCATCACTTGGGTATTCCAATATGGCGGTCGGCGTACTTCCGGTCGGCGCGGTGAATTATGGGATTAAAGGACATCTAGATGGAAGAGGATGACGGACAATGGCAATTATATATATAGATGACCCAATTAGACCATCATTTTATGCCTCAATATACTCCGTACAATTTAAAATGTCAATGAAACCTCAAACAAAGCTACTACTGAACAAAATGTGAGCTCCAAAAGTAGATCTTTAGGCATTTTTCAATTTAAAAACATCTTCTTGGGGCTTTCACACTGATTCATCATTGGTTCTGCCGATGGAACATGGTGCTCAATATCTATTACATGGAAATCTTTAGTTGCTGTCTGTGTTCATGGTAAAGGCCATGACAATTCAGACATTTGAACAAACAAAGAGGTGACCAATGGACCCACTGACTTGAATGGGATATAACAGTTCTGTCTAAATTGTAATAATTTTTGAGAGCAAGTCATGTTTTAATATTTTT
Organism: Dendrobates tinctorius; assembly: GCF_039654945.1. Lineage (NCBI taxonomy): Eukaryota > Metazoa > Chordata > Amphibia > Anura > Dendrobatidae > Dendrobates > Dendrobates tinctorius. The sequence continues at coordinate 51,975,596 of NW_027361675.1, forward strand.
ACCCTGATGGAACCCCCAAAGGGGCTATACACAATAGCATAAACAGAAGCATAGTCTAATATTGTCATATTGTCTTTTAAGAAGCTATTTTACAGAGGTGTCAGCAATGGCATGCACTGAATGCTGCCATGTCTGTATTCTAAAAGACAGTGAGCGAACTCCATGATCTCTTTAAAGACATTGGGCAGACTCCAAAACCTCTTTAAACACATGAGATGGACACTATAGGAGTAGCCTGTAAAGCTGCACAAGGGCAAGGGTGCCCATATCACATTTTAAAAAACGGCACCAATGTTCTCTTGGTTGAAAATTAGTAATGGAATAAAGCAGTCTATCACTCTTGATAAAATAGCTAAAAGGGTTGTCTGGTGAAAACAAGTTATCAACCAATCCTCTGGATAGGTGATTACTTATTGATCAGTGGAGGACTAAACATGGAGACCATCACTGATGGTTAGAACAAGGCATTTATATCCCCGACGGGGCAATGTTATTTTCATTGCAGAATGGAGCATCAGGTAGGATGCCTAATCACTGCTCCATTCATTCTCAGTGAGGTTGCTCGAAATAGCCGGGCATTGCACTTGGCAGCCCTATAGGGAATAGTTAGAGTAAAGGCCCCGTCACACACAGCGATCTCGCTAGCGAGATCGCTGATTTTGTGACGCCACAGCGATCTCGCCAGCGAGATCACTGTGAGTGACGGGGATCAGTGACCACCCCCCCGCCGGGTATCGCTGATCGTCCTGGGCCATTTTTTTATTGTTGCTCTTCTGCTGACCAGCGCGCATCGCTGCGTGTGGCAGCGGGAGCCAACGATCAGTGAGGCTCCCAGCGCTCTAAGCAGGTGCTGGGAGCTGGTATCTAAGGGAAATATCGGGTTACTAAGCGTGAGCACGCAGGTTTCTAAGGTACACATCTGGTAACTAAGTGACGCGCGCCGCTTAGTAACCCGATATTTACCTTAGTTACTAGCGTCCTCGCTGGTGCTGATCACTGGTGAAGCTGCCTGTTTGGCAGCTCACCAGCAATCATGTAGCGATGCACCAGCGATCCTGACAAGGTCGTATCGTTGTCAGGATCGCTGGTGCATCTTTTAGTGTAACAGTACCCTAACAGTCAAGTGTGTGCTTTATTCTAGCAAGGATAAAAGTGCCTCAATCTGCCGACTGGTGCGGGTCCCATCGGATGAACCCCTCCAATTTATAAGTTATCACCTATTCTGTGGATAGAAAATAAGTTGTTTTCACAGGACAACCCCTCTAACCAGATGGGGTCCGCATACTATTTTTGCACATGTACCCCCCTTCTGACTTTCTCCAGTTTGTCTGCCTAAGGTTTGTACTTTATATTGCTCAGTAATTACAATGATTGTCCTAATTGTACATGTTTAAAAATCCCATGCCTACTCTAATGAGTTTTATAGGAAAATGCAAACATTTGCACTTCTTACTTCATTGTTTTTGTAGTGTTTGATTGATACAAATATACACTGAGATTTTAGCAAATAAAACACTTCACCTGTGTGCCTTCTTTGAAGCTCTCGAATGAAGCTTTCTTTCATCTCTAGGCATTTCTTAGTTACTAACAAGAATTCATCAGCAATTAATCAAGAACTTCAAACAAACCTACAAAAAAAAATCTGTCAAACACTGGAATGCCAAAATCATTTTCATATTTTTAAAAGTTTTAATCATTTTTATTTACGTCAAATGATTTTTCTAACTGTACGTTTCTCTTAATTGAGTTGAAAAAAATGCACTTCTGAGATAGGATGGTTTCATTTGTCAGATTTTTCTTGTGCAAGAAAAAATGGTCCATTTTTTAGTGTTTGACCCATTTTAGATCCTTGTGTTGCATCCATTTTTCTTATTTGTAGAGAAAAAAAGTCTTAGCTTTTCATACCCATTAAACAGTAAAATACTGACAGTATTCGGATGACGTCTGCGTGCTTTCTGTTTTTTTTTCATGGGGCCATTGACATGCATTGGTGAGGTTGATCTGCAAAACGAATCAAAGTAGGCCGTTTTCTTTTTTGTGCAGACAATTGGTCTGCAAAAAAAAGGACATGTGAAAAGGCAAATTGATTATAATGAGTCAATGATCTATCAAAATGGATAGGATAGTAGCAAAATAGCTGATTTAGGAAATCAGCCTTAGGGCTCATACTCACTTGCGAGAGACTCGCACGATTCTCGTGCGAGTCTCTTGCATGAAAACCTGGCATTGCCGCCGGCACTGGGACCGGAGCGTGCGGCTACATGTATTTCTACGCAGCCGCACGCTCCGGTCCCAGTGCCGGGGGCAAAGCCAGGTTTTCATGCGAGAAACTCGCACAAGAATCGTACGAGTCTCTCGCAAGTGAGTATGGGCCCTTAATCTACAGATTGATAGCAAAATGAAGGTTTTCTGCCACAGTTCGAAATGTGCAGGACTGGGGAGAAAATCAACTTTATCCAGGGAGACGCCGGCTTTCAGTTATACAGGTGTGTAGATATGACTTCAGTTACTGTTCAATATACGGTACTGAGTCCTGATGTACTCACATCCACAGTTCAAAATACAGAGAGTGGTGACTCAAGCCATGCCGAAACACCTGCATGACTGAAAGCCTGCTGCTCCAGGAGCAATATGTCATGGGTTAACTTTTCTCAGCCTCAGTCTGATCTCAGGTTTGCTATTTAGCTCCTCTGCATCCTGCAGGATGTGACAGCTATAGTTCTGCCTTTGGCATGTGTATCTGACTCTGATATATCCTGATTAGTCCTGCTGTGAACCCTGACTTGCCCCGTGTCTGTTTATTCCCTCTGTCTGTCCTGACTCAGTGTTTCCCTGTAAGTTTACTGACTGAAGAAAAGACAAAAAGCGCTCCAGCTCCAATAAAATCGTAGATTTTTATTCTTCCATTAAAACAATTAAGCAGATGGCATGCTCATGTGAGGCAGCTCAGGGAACAAGTGACGCGTTTTGATCAATAAGATCTTTATCACAGCCCCCCACAAAATAAAAATACTGTCATTGCCAAAAGTGTTGGACCCTTAAAATTGTTCCACAAAATGAAGCATTTCTGGACCTTTTTTTCTCTTTTTTTTGTGTTGTTTCTATACACACAAAGGAAATAAACATGTATATAACAAAACATGTGCAATTGCAAAAATTTTCTTGGAGAAATATTTCATTTTCTGGAACAATTTCAGGAGTGCCAAAACTTTCTGGCATGGCTGTGTTACACCAATAAATATACATATTTATGTAAAAACAAAAATAAACAAGAAAGTACATATATTTGGTATTGTCACATGCCGAACGACCCAACCTATAAAACTGTCACACAAGTTAACCTACAGTGAACAACGTAAAAAAATAAATATAAAATATGGCAAAAAACTATGCTTTTTCATACTCCTAAAAAAAGGAATAAAACGTGATCAAAAAGACAAATATAAATAATAATGCTATCGCTGAAAACGTCATCTTGACCAGCAAAAAGCAAGCTGCCTCACAGCTCCATCAGTGAAAAAATAAAAAAATATAGCTCTCAGAATACATCGATGCAAAAGCAATAAAAGACTTAAAGATATAAATCTGGTATCGACCTGAAGAATAAAGTCACCTAATCACTCATACCGCACGAGGAACAGCTTAAACAATAAATAACACTAATTCTTCACCTGCTGTCGATTTGTTTATTTTGCCTCCCAAAGATCGCAGTCAGGCTTGGCTAACATTTATCCTGTGCTCTACGCTGAGCACTTACACTGGGGCTTCTGTGTGAATCTTTGAAATACGTGATGCAGTTGAAACCTTCGCCGGAAGATTCCCTATAATGAGGCAGATGGAGACATAGTGGATTCTGTCTGGCCAGTGATCCTGCTGCACTCATCTTTTTAGGCATGAATAAAAGCACAGTAAAAGTCAATCACAGTTTTGTGCACCTCTTAAAAGCCAGATACCGCTTTACAAAAGTCTCACAGAGTTCAGAGTATCTCTGTTGCCTCATTAGTGAATGGATCCCTCAGGGGTTTCATCCAAATCACGTATTTGGTAGATTTAAATGGAAAAACTTGATGTATGTGTTCAGCATAGAGCACAGGATGAATGTGAACTGATCCAAAATGTTCTGTACCCCAAAATGCCACTAATAAAAGCTTCTAGTCAATCTACAAATAAAAAACAAGTTCCCACTCAGGTTCGTCATCTGTTAACAGAAATATAAGGGGTGTTCATATTATTGGTAGTACAAAGACTCTGGAAAAGTGACATTGCTCCCACTAAAAGAAATTCAGCTAAATCTGAGTTCCCAAATCCAAATGTCTCCTCCTGATCTCTACAGTGTGCCTAAACTACAGTTAGGTTCCATATGTTTGGTATTACTATATCGAGGACAGCCCGCTTACTTTATGGGGTGCGTGTCTGTAGAAGCATGAGGTGATCATAATGTACTAACGCTAGAATGTATTGGGCACTACAATAGCATATTTGCATTTTCACTCTGCAATGTCTATTGCTGCTTGTTTATGAAAAACACCCATGGAGTCAAAATCACCACTACACCTGTAGATGAATTCCCAGAAGGGTATAATTTCCAAGTTGGGGTCAATTGAGGGAGGATTCTGCTCTTCTGGCACTTAAGGGCTCTATAGTCCGCAAACTATTTTGCAAAAATTTGTTCTCTAAGGGTCAGCGGTGCATCTACCATGAGTCAAGTTGAGCACTGTGCCTCAGGCAGCGGTGCATCTCTGAAGATAGGTGGTGGCAGATTCTTCTCTCCTGCATCTGCTTGGGTTGCTCATAAATGGCTGTTCTGTGCACACAGGACCTGTGATGGGGTCACAGGAGGGGAGGAGTCAGGATTCACAGGATCAGGGGCCTCAGTGTATGCAGGACCCTGCTGTACTGGTTGTCATGGTGCTGGATAAGAGGAAGTTTATGTGTGGGGTCAGGAGGGGTTTACAGGGTGGATGTAGCAAAGCCATGTGTGTTCAAGGTGTACGGAGCGGAGCTGTGTGTGTACGAGGTGTACGGAGCAGAGTTGCATGCATACGGGGTGTGCGGAACAGAGCCGTGTGTGTATGAAGTGTACAGAGCGGAGCCATGTGTGTACGAGGTGTACAGAGCGGAGCCGTGTGTGTACGGAGTGGAGCAGAGTCGTATGTGTATGAGGTGTACGGAGCAGAGCTGAGTGTGTAAAGGGTGTGCGGAGCAGAGCCGTGTGTGTACAAAGTGGAGCAGAGCCGTGTGTGTATTAGGTGTACGGAGCAGAGACATGTGTGTACGAGGTGTACGGAATGGAGCAGTGTGTGGACAAAGTGTATGGAGCGGAGCCCTGGGTGTAAGGGGTGTACAAAGCGAAGCCATGTGTGTACAAGGTGTACAAAGCGGAGCCGTGTGTGTATAAGGTGTATGGAGCAGAGCCATGTGTTGTGAATTTGCTTTCTGGCCTACCTCTGGTTACTGCTGAAGGTGGTGTAGCTGGTCAGGTTGACGGAGGGGTTGTGAGTTCTCTTTCTGAGCTCCCTCTGGTGGTTACTGGAGGTAATGGAGCTGATCTGATTAACAGAGGCTTGCCACCTGATAATGAGGATGACGATAGGAGATCTGGGGTTTCAGACTGGATTTAAGACAGCCGACTCCCTCTATCCCTGCTGGTGGTTTTTTCCTGCCTCCTGAGGTCTTAGTTTCCAGCTCAGTCCCTGCATGCTCAGCTAAGTGTTATTTTGCTATTCTGTTCACATTTGATCTGGTTTTCTCTATTTCAATTTTGTGTGGGTCAGCCAGCTCTGGCTGGGGCTGTGCTGAATCACCATCCATATGTTTCTGCTTGTGCCAGTTTGTTTTTGTCTCTTATTAGATTGGTCTCTTTTTGCTCTGCTTTCAGAATATACCAGAGTGCTGATATAGTGGGCGAAGTCGTGTGACTTCAGTATTTTTGCATCAGACGTGTTGGACCTTTTTGCAGGGTTTTTTGCGTGACTGCAGACAGTGTCTTTCCTTTCCTATCCTGTCTAGTCAGTGTGGGCCCCATCATTTGCTCAGTCTATTTTCCTACCTGTGTTTGTGTTTTCATCTTGTCTCACTGACAATATATGTTTGGGGGCTGTCTATTCCTTTTGGGGTCTGCTCTGGGGCAGTTTAGATTTCCCCTTTCTTGCTTTAGGCATAGTTAGTGTCTAGGATCATTGTAGGTACGCTCCACGGCTACTGCTAGTTGTGTACAGGGCCTGACAGAATCCAACTGTGTCCTGAAGTCTGTAGAGAGATTCCATTTCTCTCCAGTCCTCTATGCACCTTTTTTACACCATCCAGAATCAGCCTGTTACTTTGAGGTGTAATATACACAGGGCCTGACAGAATATAACTGTGTCCTGAAGTCTGTAGAAAGATTCCATTTCTCCCCAGTCCTCTATACACCTCTTTTACACCATCCAGAATCAGCTTGTTACTTTGAGGTGTAATATACACAAGGCCTGACAGAATACAACTGTGTCCTGAAGTCTGTAGAGAGGTTCCATTTCTCCCCAGTCCTCTATAAACCTTTTTTACACCATCCAGAATCAGCCTGTTACTTTGAGGTGTAAAATACACAGGGCCTGACAGAATCCAACTGTGTCCTGAAGTCTGTAGAGAGATTCCATTTCTCCCCAGTCCTCTATACACCTCTTTTACACCATCCAGAATCAGCCTGTTACTTTGAGGTGTAAAATACACAGGGCCTGACAGAATACAACTCTGTCCTGAAGTCTGTAGAGAGAATCCATTTCTCCCCAGTCCTCTATAAACCTTTTTTACGCCATCCATAATCAGCCTGTAACTTTGAGGTGCAAAATACACAGGGCCTGACAGAATCCAACTGTGTCCTGAAGTCTGTAGAGAGATTCCATTTCTCCCCACTACTATATACACCTTTTTTACACCATCCAGAATCAGCCTGTTACTTTGAGGTGTAATATACACAGGGCCTGACAGAATTCAGCTGTGTCCTGAAGTCTGTAGAGAGATTCCATTTCTCCCCAGTCCTCTATACACCTCTTTTACACCATCCAGAATCAGCCTGTTACTTTGAGGTGTACTATACACAGGGCCTGACAGAATACAACTGTGTCATGAAGTCTGTAGAGAGATTCCATTTCTCCCCAGTCCTCTATACACCTTTTTTACACCATCCAGAATCAACCTGTTACTTTGAGGTGTAAAATACACAGGGCCTGACAGAATTCAACTGTCCTGAAGTCTGTAGAGAGATTCAAATACTCCCCACTACTATATACACCTTGTACCTTGTTTTACAGTACCATATAGTTGGTGGTATTTTGGGTACATTTTCCCCAAAAATGAGGAAGTGTGGTGGAAGAGTCCGTGGAAGTGGGCGGGGGTTGGCAGCTGGTAATTATGGTGTTGGTGGTGGATCTGCTGGTAGTGGCAAAGGCAAAATAGCACCAAATGCAGGAGGTGTTGAGTCTGCGTCATCGTCTGGCTCCACAAGGCCTCGAAGGCTCCTTTTCTGTGAGTAGGTAAACCGCCTTTAAAGCCGGAGCTTCAGGAACAAGTTTTGTCTTACATTGCTGACTCAGCCTCCAGCTCTATTGCCTCCTCTTCTGAAGTTTTAAAAAATAAAAGCGCTGAGTTGTCATTGGAGGCTCATGGTCATGAACCACACCTTTCCTTGTGTCCTTCACCCCAACCAAAATTGAAGGATGCGGCAGGCCACACTACAGATTACTCCATGGAGCTGTTTTCACATACCATGCCTGGGTTATCAAGTCAAATCGTGAATTACCCAGGCCAAGATGAATCTGACATGGAGTGCACTGATGCACAGCCACTGATAGATTTATCTGCTGGTACATTCACTCAGAGCACTACATTGTCCTCGCAGTGTACTGAGCCAGAATCTGACCCTGATGAAACTCAGGTGCCCCCTCCCGCATACTATACCACCATACACGGTGACACAGAGGAAGGTGCACATGACATTGAAGAGGAGGTGATGGATGGCCCAGTTGTTGACCCAGATTGGCATCCATTGGGGGAAGAGGGTGCAGCTGCCAATAGCTCAGAAGAGGAGGAGGAGCATCTGCAGCAGGCATCGACATCGCAACAGCTGTTATCTGGCAGGCCCGAAGCAGTCCAAAAATGGGTTACAAAAACCAAAAGAGTTGCAGGAAAGCTTGGCCAGACGGTCAAAATAGCACAGCGTGCAAGGCCTCAAAATGTCTTCCATAGTAGGAAGAGTGCAGTGTGGCACTTTTTTGAACAAAATCCTAATGATCAGAGCAAAGGTTATCTGTAAGAAGTGCACAAAGACCTTTAGCTGAGGGAAAAATCTGAGAAATTTGAATACCAGTTGCATGCTTAGACATTTAACCACCATGCACTTGCAAGCGTGGACGGACTACCAAACCTCACGTACCACATGTGCACCTGCTCCCAAAGAAGGTAGTGAGCAACCCTACATTGTTTCCCCCACTGTAAGCCCACCGGTTAGCACACCAACAGCACCAAATGTTGAGGTGTCGTAGCAAGGCCAAAGCAGTCAGGGAATCACAATGTTATATCAACGAAAGACTGAATCTAGGCCATCAGAAAGAACACCAACTCCATCACCATCATCAACCCTCTCTCAGTCCGCCATGTCCAACGCTAGTTCCACCATATGCAGCTCTCAAGTCCAGCTCACCCTACCAGAGACTGTGAGTAGGACAAGAAAGTACTCATCCTCTCGTCCGTGTACACTGGGTTTGAACGCCCACATTGCCAAACTAATCTCGTTAGAGATGATGCCCTGTCGCTTGGTTGAAAGCGCAGCTTTCCGCGAACTCATGGCCTACGCAGTACCACGCTATGACCTACCCAGTCGCCACTTCTTTTCTCGCAAAGCCATCCCAGCCCTCCACCTTCATGTGAAAGACCGCATTGTCCATGCACTCAAGCAATCAGTGAGTGGAAAGGTGCACCTCACAACTGATGCATGGTCCAGTAGGCATGGCCAGGGCCGTTACGTGTCCATCACTGCGCACTGGATTAATGTGGTGGATGCAGGGTCCACAGGGGACAGCGGTGGTGGGACAGTGCTGCCTAGCCCACGGTATGGGAAACAGTAGGCTGTAGGCGTTCGACTCTCCTCCTCCTCCTCCTCCAGAAGCAGAAGCTCATCCACAGAGCGCAGTCGCAGTAGCACTCCATCCGCAGCTGCCAGTGTTGCACACGAGGTGTCCCCCTATCGATCAGCTAGTGGAAAGCGTCAGCAGGCTGTGTTGAAGATGATGTGTTTGGGCGACAGACACACCGCGGAGGTACTGGCCGACTACTTTCAGCGACAAACTGAGTCATGGCTGGGCAGTCTACATCTTGAGGCAGGCAAGGTAGTTAGTGATAACGGCCGGAATTTTGTGGCAGCTATAGCCCTTTCAAAACTCACACACATACCTTGCCTGGCTCACACCTTGAACCTGGTGGTGCAGTGCTTCCTCAATAATTATCCGGAGTTAACAGGCCTGCTCCATAAGGTTCGAAGACTGTGCGCGCACATCCGCCGGTCGCCGGTACACTCCAGTCGTATGCGGAAGCTGCAGCGATTGCTCCACCTTCCCAAGCACCGCCTATTTATCGACGTTGCAACAAGGTGGAACGCCACCCTGCACATGGTTGAGCGGCTGTGCGAACAGAGGCAGGCTGTAATGCATTTGTGGGAGGATACACGGGCAGGCACTTTGAGGGCAGACATGGAATTGACAGGTGTGCAGTGGTCGAAGCTGAAAGACCTCTGTTTAGTCCTTCAGTGTTTTGAGGAATGCACACGGCTGGTAAGCGCAGACGATGCCATCATAAGCATGAGCATCCCACTTATGCGTCTGCTCATGCAAACTTTGACGCACATTAAGGAGCAGGCGTCTGCAGCCAAGGAGGAAGAGGAGCCTTGAAGACAGTCAGCCATTGTCTGTTCAGGGAAGTCTCATGGACGAGGTGGAGGAAGAAGAGGAGGAGGAGGATGATGATGGGGATGATTATTTAGGGGAGGAGGATGCTTCTCATGGGGCTAGAGAAAATGTTGGCGTGGCAAGGTCTGGTGCAGGGTTTGTGCGTGACTGGAGGTGTTAGGGTCGGCGGAACGCACCAGATATAAATAATAGGAGGCGCGTTCGCCGCCCGGGGTCCACCGTGCGGTAGGTGACAAGACCGCTGCTGGACAATGGCAGATACGCTAGGAGTGCGATACAGCGCTCTGGTTAACGTCACCCGAGAGCCTGAGGGCGGACTCTGTTGAGTCACAGAGACGCCTGAATACACAATAGACGTGAAGGCTGAACCTGTTAGCTGCACAGGTCAGCCGACGTGTGGCGTCGCAGCCGCGAACACCAAAAGCTGCTGCTACTGCAGCGCGGCCGTAACTGAAGCCGCTAAGCGACGGTGCCGGAGGAGCCGGGCGCCGACGGACGCTAGTGTAGGTGAGGAAGGCTCAGTGGCGTGTAGCTTGCCACAATCTGGAGCTGACTAACCCAGCATACTGTCACCATTCGTAATATCCAAGGGAAGAGGTTTCATAATAAGTCAGTCACCAGTCCATGCATCCATCACCATACACACACAGCATAATATGCTACACTAGCGCATGGCCGAGCCGCCATGCGGGCTTTTTATAGCCATGCGCTTCCGGGACCTTCCAGTACTATAGGATGGACCAATCAGATCCGACATAGGACCTGCACATGTGACCCCTGCTCTCCACTGAGAGGACAAGTTGCGGACATGCCCAGTAGCACGGCACGAGGACTTAGCCTCAGGAGCAGTTCCCTGCAAAGCAGGTTGCGCTATCATTGCTGCACCAGAGGTGGCAGCAACATCCAGGCTCACAGAACGAGTCTGCGGGGAATGCCTGGTTCGCCGAGATTGCTGAGCAGGAGTCCGAGCGGTCAGAGGAGAATGGGAGACCGCAGAATGTCTGGCTCTGGATTCCCGCTGTGCAGTGCCAGGAATCCGACGCCTAACATTACCCCCCCCCCTAGGGCCCCCCCCCCCCTGAGCCCCACTGCGCTCAAAGGCCGCGATCAGGAGCGGTGCATGAATGTTTTCCACCAGGTCCGAGCCTCGGGCCCATGACCCTTCCAGTCCACCAAATAAAATTTTTTGCCACGGACAAACCTGCGCCCCACGATGGCGTTAACCTCAAACTCATCAGACGATAAGTCTGATGACCCGGCAGATGACTCAGAAAACCGGACCATGTGAACTGGTTTGAGGAGGGACACATGGAACACGTCCGAAATGGCCAAATGTGGAGGAAGAGCCAGGCGGTAGACCACCGAGCTAAGTCGCTCGAGGACCTTGAATGGTCCAATGTATCGCGGTGCGAACTTGGGAGACTCGACCCGCAGTTTAATGTTTCGGGTGGAGAGCAATACCATGTCGCCAGGGGAGAAGCTTGGCGCGGGCCGCCGATGCGTGTCGGCGGACGCCCTCATCCTTTCTTTAGATGCCCGAATAGCATCCTGAGTGCGATCCCAAATGTCCCGGGCCTCCACTGCCCAGTCTGCCACCCTGGAGTCAGTGGAGGACACTGGCATCGGGACAGGGACACGTGGATGTTGACCATAGTTTAGAAGGAAGGGCGTCTGACCAGTGGAATCGGCCACCGCATTGTTTAGGGCAAATTCAGCCCAAGGTAGCAAGGATGCCCAGTCATCCTGCCTGGCAGAGACAAAATGCCGTAAATAGGTGACCAAGGTTTGATTGGCTCTCTCGACCAAGCCATTCGTCTCGGGATGGTAAGCGGAGGATAAATTTAGCTCGATGCTGAGTAAACTGCAGAGCTCTCTCCAAAAACGAGACGCAAACTGGGGACCGCGGTCACTCACGATTTTATCCGGCATGCCATGCAAACGGAATATGTGTTTAATGAACAAGGTGGCCAGACCTCGAGCGGAAGGCAGGCGTGCGAGTGGCACCAGATGCACCATTTTGGAAAAATGGTCGGTGACCACCCAGATGACCGTACTGCCACCAGACTTGGGCAGGCCAACTATGAAGTCCATGCCAACCATCTCCCAAGGTCTATCCGCCACTGGCAGGGGAAACAACAGCCCCGCCAGCCTCTGTCTAGAGGGTCTGTTCCGAGCACACGAAACACACGCTTGCACGTACTCCTTTACATCCCGAGCCATATGTGGCCACCAATATGACCTTGCCAGGAGTTCGGCGGTCCGTTTTTTACCGAAATGGCCACCCACTCTGGAGGCATGTGCCCAGGCAAGAACCTCCGGCCGTAGCTGAGGAGGCACCAAGGTCTTGCCCGGTGGTACCGCCTCGAGGGCAACTGGAGCCACGGTCGTAAAACTCTCCGGCGGGAGAATTAACCGAGGCTCCGCTTCTCCTTCTTCCGCTGAGACCACTGAACGTGAGAGAGCATCCGCACGGACGTTCTTCTCTCCAGAGAGGTAGTGGAGGGTAAAGCGGAATCGTGAGAAGAAGAGCGACCACCTGGCTTGACGGGAATTCAGGCGTTGGGCCGTCTGTAGATAGACCAGGTTTTTATGGTCCGTGTATACGAGAAAGGGAAACCGGGCTCCCTCCAGGAGATGTCTCCACTCAGAGAAGGCCAACTTCATGGCTAGCAGCTCCCTGTCGCCGATGGAGTAATTTTTCTCTGCCGGTGAGAAGGTCTTGGAATAGAAGAAGCAGGGGTGCTTCCGACCTTGAGCATCCTTTTGATAAAGGACTGCTCCTGCACCGACGGAAGAAGCGTCTACCTCAAGGATAAACGGCTTATCCACATCGGGACGATGTAATATGGGAGCGCCAGCAAAATGTGATTTTAGAGCCGAGAAGGCCTTGGAGACATGTTCTGACCAAGCATTGGGGTTAGCTCCTTTCTTGGTGAGAGCAACCAAAGGAGCCACCAGTGTGGAAAAGTGTGGAATGAACTGGCGGTAGTAATTTACGAACCCCAAAAAGCGCTGCACCGCTTTGAGGGAATGGGGTTCCTGCCAGTCCATTACCGCCTGTAGTTTGGCCGGATCCATGGCCAGCCCCTGGGCCGAGATGATATAGCCCAGGAACGGCAAGGACTCCTGCTCAAACTGGCACTTCTCCAGCTTGGCAAATAACGAGTTCGCCCGCAGACGGTCAAAGACCCTGCAGACGTCTCTCCGGTGGGTGGTCAAATCTGGCGAAAAGATGAGTATGTCATCCAGATGGACCACCACCGAGGTAGAGAGCATGTCGCGGAAGACGTCGTTGACAAAATCTTGGAAGACAGCTGGCGCATTACAAAGACCAAAGGGCATAACCAGGTATTCGTAATGGCCATCCCTGGTATTAAAAGCTGTCTTCCATTCGTCTCCCTCGCGAATGTGGATCAGGTTGTATGCACCCCGCAGATCTAATTTAGTAAAGATCCGGGCCCCCCGCAACCTGTCAAATAACTCCGAGATCAACGGTAGGGGGTATTTGTTTTTAACCGTGATGGCATTGAGACCTCGGTAGTCGATGCAGGGGCGTAGCTCTCCGTTCTTCTTCTGTACGAAGAAGAACCCGGCACCAGCTGGTGACACAGATTTTCTGATGAAACCCCTAGCCAGGTTCTCCCGGATATACTGGGGCATAGCCTCCGTCTCAGGGAGTGATAAGGGGTAAACACAGCCTCGGGGAGGCTCTGTGCCTGGCAGGAGATCAATCGGGCAATCATAGGAACGGTGCGGCGGGAGCGTCTCCGCAGACTTCTTAGAGAAGACGTCCGCGTACTGGTGGTAGGGTTTGGGGAGCGCGGAGAGATCCGCAGGCACTTCTGTGGAAGCCACCTGAACGCTGCCCCTCAGGCACCTTCCCTCACAGTCCTTGCCCCAGCCCAGTATCCTCCCCGAAGCCCAGTCAATATGAGGGGAGTGGCAACGAAGCCAGGGAACTCCGAGGAGCACCTGATCGATGCCATTGGGCATAATTAGCAGGGACAGAGTCTCCTGGTGTGAGGGTGTAATAGAGAGTCCGAGTGGGACTGTCTGATGGGTCACCTGAGATGGTAACGGTGCCCCATTTACCACCCTGACGGTCAGAGGTTGGGAGAGTAACACCAGAGGGATAGCGTGTCTCTGGGCAAAAGTCGAGGACATAAAGTTCCCCTCGGCCCCGGAATCCAGGGTGACCTCTGCCTCCCAGGAGGAGGACCCACTATCTAATGTACCCCGGAACACCGGTTTGGGTGAAAAGGGTCCCACCTTGGACTGACCACCACCTACGGCTACTGAATGTGGTCGTCTTTTCGGCCGCTGAGGGCATGTGCCAGCCGAGTGGCCGAACTGTCGGCACTGATAACAGCGCACAGAGCTCCGCATCGGACGCGACTTAGTGCCGGTGCGAGACACCTCCATAGGCTCAGAGGCAGGGAGCTCCTGTGCGGGATATATCAGCGGCTCAGTAAAGGTGGGAGCCAAATTAACCCTGCGTCTGGATTGCGCTCTTTCCAACCCGCGCTCCGTGAAGCGGAGGTCAATGCGGGTGGAAACGGCGATCAACTCCTCCAGACTGGTGGGAATTTCCCTAGTAGCTAGAGCATCTTTTACGTGCTCAGCCAGGCCTCTCCAAAACACCGGGACCAACACTTTGTCCGGCCACTCTAACTCGGAAGCCAGTGTCCGAAACTGGACAGCATGATGGCTAACCGAAAGTGACCCTTATGTTAAGGATAAGAGTTGGAGAGCCGTATCGTGTGTGACCCGTGGTCCCAAGAAGACTTGCTTCAGAGCCGCGAGGAACTGAGCAGCCCCCTGTACCACGGGATCATCACGTTCCCACAATGGCGTGGCCCACTGTAGTGCCCGGCCAGACAACAGAGAGACAATAAATCCCACCTTAGCCCGCTCCGTAGGAAACCGTGCAGCCAGCAACTCCAGCTGAATGGAGCACTGACTAACGAATCCCCTACAGGAGGCACTATCACCCGAAAACTTATCGGGGAGTGGGAGGCGAGACATTGTCGGCAGGGGCAAAAGTGTGGGCGCACGTGAGACAGCCTCAGCGACTGTCTGAGCAGCAGCCAGCGCAGCATTCGCAGCTGAGTTGGTGCTCTCAATAGCCGCCAACCTGCTCTCCAGCTGCCGAATGTAGCGCTGCAGCTGCTGCACGTCTGCCATTGCCAGCCAGACCCTGGCGCTAGTGTAATGTTAGGGTCGGCGGAACGCACCAGATATAAATAATAGGAGGCGCGTTCGCCGCCCGGGGTCCACCGTGCGGTAGGTGACAAGACCGCTGCTGGACAATGGCAGATACGCTAGGAGTGCGATACAGCGCTCGGGTTAACGTCACCCGAGAGCCTGAGGGCGGACTCTGTTGAGTCACAGAGATGCCTGAATACACAATAGACGTGAAGGCTGAACCTGTTAGCTGCACAGGTCAGCCGACGTGTGGCGTCGCAGCCGCGAACATCAAAAGCTGCTGCTACTGCAGCGCGGCCGTAACTGAAGCCGCTAAGCGACGGTGCCGGAGGAGCCGGGCGCCGACGGACGCTAGTGTAGGTGAGGAAGGCTCAGTGGCGTGTAGCTTGCCACAATCTGGAGCTGACTAACCCAGCACACTGTCACCATTCGTAATATCCAAGGGAAGGGGTTTCATAATAAGTCAGTCACCAGTCCATGCATCCATCACCATACACACACAGCATAATATGCTACACTAGCACATGGCCGAGCCGCCATGCGGGCTTTTTATAGCCATGCGCTTCCGGGACCTTCCAGTACTATAGGAAGGACCAATCAGATCCGACATAGAACCTGCACATGTGACCCCTGCTCTCCACTGAGAGGACAAGTTGCGGACATGCCCAGTAGCACGGCACGAGGACTTAGCCTCAGGAGCAGTTCCCTGCAAAGCAGGTTGCGCTATCATTGCTGCACCAGAGGTGGCAGCAACATCCAGGCTCACAGAACGAGTCTGCGGGGAATGCCTGGTTCGCCGAGATTGCTGAGCAGGAGTCCGAGTGGTCAGAGGAGAATGGGAGACCGCAGAATGTCTGGCTCTGGATTCCCGCTGTGCAGTGCCAGGAATCCGACGCCTAACAGGAGGGATGTGGATTTGCAAGAAAGTGTTCCTCCACCCAGCACTCGCAGTGCATCATTGACACTGGAAACATTGGCCCACATGTCAGATTATGCCTTGCAGATCCTAAAAAGGGACCCCCGTGTTGCCAAAATGATGAACGATGATGACTACTGGTTGGCCAACATCCTGGATCCACGCTATAAAGGCAATTTCCAAACCATAATGCCACAGGAGAACCTTGACCTAATATTGTCAAACAAGCAACTCTGGTAAACCGGTTGGTTGAGGCATTCCCAGCACACAGCAGCGGTGATGGTTCTCACACGAGCCGGGGGCAGCTTGGAAGAGGTATTCGTGGTGCACACAGCAGAAGTGGCGTTGGAGACAGGGGTTTCATGACCATGTTGTGGACTGATTTTTCAAGTCCCGCCCACACGACTGGTAATATTGCATCGATTGAAAGTGACAGGAGACAGCAGTTGTCAACTGTGGTTACAAACTACTTCTCGTCCCATATCGATGTTCTCCCTCACAGGTCATTCCCCTTTGACTATTGGGCCGCTAAACTGGACACCTGGGCAGAATTGGCCCAATATGCCTTACAGGAGCTCGCTTGCCCAGCTGCAAGTGTGCTATCGGAAAGAGTCTTCAGTGCAGCTGGATCAATCCTGACAGAAAAAAGGACCCGTCTGTCGACCGAAAATGTGGATGATCTAACCTTCATTAAAATGAACCATGCATGGGTTTTCAAGGATTTTGTCCCACCTTACCCTGATAACACATAGGTTGCCAGAAAAATGGCTTGCTTTTGTCCTCCTCTTCCTCGGACTTGACCAATTTCGCCTTTAGCAGCAGCTGAATGTCCCACATCAACATATGCCATTTTGTAAACCTCCCTAACTAGGCTGCCTCCCCCCCATTGCCGGGGTCACCACCTAGCGCATGCAACCGTGCGAGTGCCGTTGCCCTGGACAGGTGGGTAGGCTGACTCTTGGGCGCGGGCACTGGCACAGGGTCCCTCATAGTGCAATCAAGTGTCTCTGACGGTGAGGATGCACACCCGCCGTCAGACACACCGCCATACTATGAGAGGCCCAGTGCCAGTGCCGACGCCCACGAGTGTGCCCCCCTTGCTTGGGCAGGGCCACAGCATTTGTAATGTTTACCTCTCCCTGCTCCTCCGCTGTGTAGTCTGGGCTGTCAAATCCTTCACTGGGACTGCCACTACAAATTTGTTGAACTGATAGATGATGGTTAAGACGTAGCTATGCCCTGTCCTGCTGGCCGGGCTCTAGCTTCAGATGATCAATGGCTTCCATTTCTTATGGACATCGACTCACAGTGACATGCAGTGGTGGTTTATCATCAGTTTTCACAGTTTTCTTACTCACAGACGTGTGATATTCCGGCGCACACTTTTAAATGTGCCCTCTCATGCCAATCCCATAGAATCGCCTACGGCCTGTGGCTTCTGTCTTTTGCACTCCAAAGTTACGTGACAGATCATGATAGGCAGTGAGCACCATGTTTACATCTCTCCCTGTGATAAAAATTTGATGGAGATGAGTAACGCTGATGGGATCAACGGTACTGCGATACAGCAACACTTTTTTCACAAAGAAATGTTTTCGCTGTCTCCACACACAAATTAATTGAGGGTCAGCATCGCCTCTGAGAATTGTGACGGAAGTTTTTCCCGTGATTCTTAATTCCTAGATTTCTGCAATCACTAGACTTCATGTCAGTAATTGTATGCATCTCATTTCCTATTGCGGAGAGGCTGGACTGTCTTACTGAGACAGAAATATATATGAATATTTAAAAATACTACCAAAAGTGTATACTGCTGTACGCTTCAAATACATTTCCTTTTTTCTACTTTTTAGATTGTTGTCTAATCCATACTGAGAACACGGAGATTTTAAATGTTTAAACTGTGCTATATATACCTGCTATCCTGTGATAATGTACCCTTTCTCAACTTTGTACAATCTGGTCAAATCCATACTGGGCCTGAGACCGTCTGAGCCTGCCTCCTGATCTATAGACATAGGTTTTTAATGTGTAAACTATGCTATACATACCTGTAATCCGGTGATACATTACCCTTTCTCACCTTTGTCCAATCATGTCTAATCCATACTTGGCCTGAGACCGTCTGATCCTGCCTCCTGATCTATAGACATAGGTTTTTAATGTGTAAACTATGCTATACATACCTGTAATCCGGTGATACGTTACCCTTTCTCACCTTTGTCCAATCACGTCTAATCCATACTGGGCCTGAGACCGTCTGAGCCTGCCTCCTGATCTATAGACATAGGTTTTTAATGTTTAAACTATGCTATATATACCTGCTATCCAGTGATAATGTACCCTTTCTCAACTTTGTACAATCTGGTCAAATCCATACTGGGCCTGAGACCATCTGAGCCTGCCTCCTGATCTATAGACATAGGTTTTTAATGTGTAAACTATGCTATACATACCTGTAATCCGGTGATACGTTACCCTTTCTCACCTTTGTCCAATCACGTCTAATCCATACTGGGCCTGAGACCGTCTGAGCCTGCCTCCTGATCTATAGACATAGGTTTTTAATGTTTAAACTATGCTATATATACCTGCTATCCAGTGATAATGTACCCTTTCTCAACTTTGTACAATCTGGTCAAATCCATACTGGGCCTGAGACCGTCTGAGCCTGCTTCCTGATCTATAGACATAGGTTTTTAATGTGTAAACTATGCTATACATACCTGTAATCCGGTGATACGTTACCCTTTATCAACTTTCTACAATGTTGTCGAATCCATACTGGGCCTGAGAACGGCTGCCGAGCTGTTAAGCAAGCTACAGCACCTGTGGTTTGGACACGTAATTTTTTCATTTTTTTCAGGAATGCCGGTTAGGCCTAATTCCATAATTGCGGTTAACCTGCACTTACTGGGAAATCATCGTTCGCGGGGAATAATTGGAATCCCAGATCCGCATCACTAACGGTGTTCAGCGGGTTATCAGCACCTGTAAGCAACAAAAGCTGGTCCTTTCAGTGTAGCGCACATTCAGCCCCGGACATGTAAGGGCATGATAGACCTGTTATTGCCCGATCTCGTGTGCCAGAGCCTCGCGTATCCCTCTAGTAAGCTTGACGCGTACCATGGGGGCATGCCGGAGTCTCGGTCGTTAACGGAATAAAGCTGAGAAATCGCTAGCACAACTACAAACGGACATACGACACCACACACTGAATCGACAAAGCTTGCAATCTGTCCATCTTTTCTGTAGCTTGTATGGTTGTGGTTTCCCGGGTGGAATCCAATTAAGCCACAGGCTCCACTCCTGGTGGTGCCCTTTTGGACATTCCTTTAAGGTTCAGCTTTGCAATCATACAGCCCCCGGAAACCAAACACTTTGCCTTCATGAACGCTGTTTGGAGGTTCGTGGGAATAACGCCGCCCCCCAACGGCAGTTGGCATAATTTATTGGTGGGAAGTCCGACGGTATATGATCGTGTTCGATTTCAGAATTTTTTTTGGGTTTGTATTTTACATTTTTATTCCAGTCTTTCTGGACTTCATAAGGGCATGACAAGCCTATATCTGTGTCTCCTCCACCTCCTCCTTTTACTCCTCCACCTCTTTTCTAAATGTAGTTGCCCTTTTCCATATGTTATTTTTGTCTTCTGAGCATTTTGTCTGCTTTGGGACACCTTTAAAGGTGTTTTGTAATTGTTTTCTATGTGTTTGTATGTGTTTGTGTTTGCCTGCCATTGTTTTCAATGGGGTTCGACGGTGTTCTTCGAACGTTCGACGAACATTTGACGAACTTGCCTCCTGTGCGACGAACCAAAACACTAGCGGGGTGGCTCAACACTACTCCTGATATATAGACGTACATTGTTAATGTTTAAAGTATGCTATATATACCTGGTATTTGGTGATACTGTACCCTTTCTGCCAGGAAGTCCTCCTCCAACCAACACTCTAAGTGTATCATTGACACCTGTAACATGGTCCCACATGTGTGATTATTTCTTGCGGATCTTCTTGTTACATTGTGGTGTGATCCATCCTGAGCGTGTGAGTGTCTATGGGTTACTCCTGCAATTTAGATGTACATTTAAAAATTACCCCAACACTGTATACAGCTCTACGCTTGTGATACATTACCCATTTACTGCTTGTTATATTGTGGTCTAATCCAAACTGACCAAGTGAGAGTTATTTTCTGACTGTGGAAATAAATACTGAGATTGACAACAATGACACCTACACTGTGTACAGCTGTACTCTTGAGATCCATTACCGGTTTATGGCTTTTTAGATTGTGTTGTAATCCAATACTGAACCTGAGAGTGTCTGTGTGTGCCTCCTCAAATATCTACGGAGATTTAGAATGTTTAAACTATACTATATATACCGGCTATCTGATGATACTGTACACTTTGTCTAATTTTTATATTCTTGTCTAATCCATACTGAGCCTGTGAGCGTCTCTGTTTGACTGATGGAATATATAGGGAGATTGACAATTATCCTTTGTCTGAATAGAGCTGTACGCTGCTGATACAGTGCCATATATCTGATGTTATTTTGGGTCTATTTTCTGCAAAATTTTGAAGTTTGGTGTAAGAGGCCGCGGACGTGGGCGTGGGGGGGCCAGCTGGTGCTGATGGTGGTGGTGCATCTGCTGGTAGTGGCAAAAGCACAATAGCAGCTAAGGCAGGAGATGTTGAGCCTGCGTCATGGTCTGTCTCCGGAACGCCTGGAAGGCTACCTTTTCTGGGAGTAGGTTAACCGCTTTTAAAGCCGGAGCATGAGGAACTGGTTTTAGCTTACATTGCCGAAACAGACTCCAGCAAATATGCCCTCCTCTTCTGAAGTTTCAAAAAATGCAAGCACTGAGTCGTCAAGTGCTGGCTCCTGGTCAGGAAGAACCCCTTTCCTTCTGTCCTTCACCCCCACCAAAAGTGAATAATGCAGCAGGCCACACTTCACATTAGTCCATGTAGCTCTTTCTATCATACCATGCCTGGGTTATCAAGTCAAATCGTGAATTCCTAAGTCCAAGATGAATCTGACATGGAGTGTGGGTATCGAGCCGGTGTCTCACAGGGATGTGTCACGGTGGTGGTGACCCGTTCCGTGGCCCTGGGCGTCCATGCAAAGGGGTGAATTACGTTTATAGGTGAATGATACGTGACGCCACCAGTGGTTTCTGATTAGATTGACCAGCGCTGTAGTGTCGCTTCTCTGGGACAGATGTTGTGGTGCAGCTAAGATGTAGAAGCCCTGCCCAGGTAGGGCCGTAGTCGCAGGGCAGATGAAAGAGTTGGTAGATGGTGTGCAGTGCAGGATGTAGCAGAGCCGTGTGCCAGGCGCAGGAGAAAGATGACAGACACAGTCGTGCAGTTCCTTTACCAGTACTTGGTAAGTGCCGTCCAGGACCCAGAGTACAGATGGAGGAGTTGGTCAGCCTGGAAGCCAATTTCGAATTCTCTATCTGCAGATAGGTAGTGTGGCCTCCGTTCTAGCGCTTATCTGAGGTACTCACAGTGCTGAGTTCAATGAAGTTCCCCTTGTTGACTCTCTTTTGGAACTTTCTCGTATGGCAGGCAGCCGTAGCCTTTTCCTTCTGGCTCCCACACGTCGATGCTGGGGCCTCCGAGCCTTAGTTGGGTACAGAGCATTTACAGCTGCTATTTCCTCCGGTTTCTGCTGCAGGAACGTCAGTGTCCCTACAAACTCGGAGACCGGAATCCGGACCATGCGCTCCAGCTAGGAGTGAGCCTTAACTCTGCTCATCCTCCAGCTCCCCTTTTCACATCCACACGATTATTTTCACTTTTTCTGGCAATGAGTCTCTCTGTCTCAATCTTTGCTATCTTGATTTGCTTTTTACAGAATGTATTTAATTTTCTGTATTTATTTAATGCCTCAACACTACCTATTTGCTTTAATTCTCTAAATTCTTTCTTTTTGTCACTTATTGCACCCCTTACAGCTCTATTTAGCCATAGTGGTTTCCTCCTATTTCTCGACTGTTTATTCCCATACGGTATATATTGTGCACATGTCCTATTCAGGATGCTAATAACCGTCTCCTATTTTCTTTGTGTATTTTTATGTCTCAGGATATCGTCCCAGTTAATTGCTCCAAGATCATCTCTCATCCGTTGGAAATTTGCTTTCCTGAAGTTTAGTGTCCTTGTAACCTCTCTACTACACATCTTATTAAAGGACACCTGAAAACTTATTATTTTGTGATCACTATTACCCAAGTGACCCTCAACCCTTATATTTGACTAGCTGAAGAGCCCGGCGCTGCACGGGCATAGTAACTAACTGTGGTTAGTTATAACAAATTATAATTATCCTCCATCCCATAGTCCAGTTCCCATATACCAATCATTACATAGGTAATTGTCTCTCATAGATGTCAAAAACCTATTACCTTTGCTGGAACTGCAGGTTTCTGTTCCCCAATGTATTTTAGAGTAGTTGAAGTCCCCCATAATAATGACTTCTCCTTGAGTCGCTACTTCATCTATTTGCTTTATGAGGATATTCTCCCTTGCTTCCATTATTTTTGGAGACTTATAACAAACCCCTATCAGTAATTTATTATTTTTCCCCCCTCCCCTTATCTCTACCCACAGGGACTCTACATTTTCATTAGATTCATATATATTATCACGAAGGATGGGTTTTAAGGATGATTTTACATATAAACACACGCCTCCCCCTCGCTTATTTGTACGGTCATTTCTGAACAGACTATAGACCTGTAAATTAACAGCCCAGTCATGGTGCTCGTCCAGCCATGTCTCAGATATCCCCACCATGTCATAATTATGTTCCACTTTGTTGGCGAGGCTTCTGGCATTAGTATACATGCACTTTATGTATCTCTCTGTACCTCTATTCTTTCTTAAATTATTAACTGTTCTAACCCCACCCCCCATGCCACCCCCACCCCAATTTCATTATTTGTGCCGAGGTCTCTATCTGCACTGTCTTCCCCTCCTATAAAAGGAATACCCTCCCCCGTCCCTAGTTTAAACACTCCTCCAACCTTCTAGCCATTTTCTCCCCAGTGCAGCTGCACCCTCCCCATTGAGGTGCAGCCCGTCCCTAGCGTAGAACCTGTAGCCAACTGAGAAATCAGCTCAGTTCTCCAGGAACCCAAACCCTTCCTTAATACACCAATTCCTGAGCCACTTATTAACCTCCCTAATCTCCCGTTGCCTCTCTGGTGTGGCACGTGGTACAGGAAGTGTTTCTGAAAATACCACCTTGGAGGTCCTTGCTTTAAGCTTGCAGCCTAATTCCCTGAAATCATCTTTAAGGACCTTTCACCTACCTCTAACTTTGTCATTTGTGCCAATGTGCACAATGACCGCTGCATCCTCACCAGCACCTCCCAGTAATCGGTCAACGCGATCAGCAATGTGTCGGACTTGAGCGCCAGGTAAGCAGCACACCGTTCGACGATCCCTGTCTTTGTGACAGATTGCCCTATCTATTCCCCTAATAATTGAGTCCCCCACTATCAGCACCTGTATGGCCTGCCCTGCTCTCCTATTTCCCCCCTTACTGGAGCAGACACTCCTCCAGTTTTCAGAGGACATGCCTTGCTGCAGCAGTGCTACTCCTGAACTGACACTCCCCTCATCTGCCAACTTAGCAAACTTATTGGGGAGTGCCAGATCAGGACTAGCCTCCCTGGTGCTCTTCCCTCTACCCTGCCTTCTAACTGTCACCCAGCTGGCTGCTTCACTGTCCTGCAGCTCCAACCTAGCATCCCCCCTCATCTATCCCATTGAGCGTCTGCTCAGTGAGCAGAAGACTCATTTCCATATTGTATATGGATCTCAGTGTTGCCAGCTGCACATTTAGATCCAGTATCTGGGCTTCCAAATGCACAATGTGCTCACATTTCACACAGCAGTATGCACCCTCGACCGACTGGTAAAGGATTTCATACATTCGGCAAGACGTACACTGGATGGCATTAGCAATAGTGGAGCACATCCTAATGGGGATTGCACCAGACAGAAAAGATAAGCAAAAATAAATAAAAAGTATTAATAGAATCTAACATTAATTCAGTAATACCTCCCTTGGAAACTCCCTGAATCCAAAGTCACTGAAGCACAAGTCACACACTTACCACAGTTCGCACTTACACTCAGGTCACACTCAGCTCGTTCACACTTGCTCAGGCAGAAGATTTAAAAGAGATTTTCCCTTTTACCAGCAACCACCCTGCTGCTCAATGCACTTCCAAAAGTGCTCCTTCAGCGCTGTCCACAACACTTCTGCATTGTGCGGTTTGTCACCTATGCAGATTATCTTCAGCACAGCCTGTTGCCGCTTGGCTGAGGCAGCGCTGCAGTGCTTCCAGCTTCTGACTGATATGTTCATTTCAGACATGGAGGCTGAAGAAGAGGAGGAGGAGGTGCAGGAGCTGTAGACTGTGAGGCAACCCTGACTGACGTAGGGCCCGCAATCCTCGGCGTGGGGAGGATGTGTTCCATCCCAAGGTCTGACAGGGTGCCGGCTTCCACTATGTTAACCCAGTGTGCCATCAGTGAGATGTACCATCCCTGCCCACAGGCACTTGTCCACGTGTTCATGGTTAGGTGGACTTTCTCAGTAACAGCGTTGTTGAGGGCACGGGTAATGTTGTGGGACACATGCTGGTGTAATGCAGGTATGGCACAATGGGAGAAATAGTGGCGACTGGGGACCGAGTACCTTGGGACGGCCGCCGCCATCAAATTGTGGAAAGTTTCTGTCTCAATGAGCCTAAAAGGCAACATTTCGAACGCAAGCAGATGAGAAATGTGAGAATTAAGTACTGTGGCATGGGGGGCATTGGCTGGGTATTTCCGCTTGCGTTCCAATGACTGGAGTATAGACAACTGAAAGCTGGGCTGGGACAAGGACGTAGATGGGCTTGATGATGGTGCTGGTTGACTGTGGGCAACAACAGGTGCAGGGCCTGAGGCAACTTCACAGGCACGTGGAATTGAGGATTGGCATGTACGCAAAATTGTGGAAGAAGAAGTGTTGTCACCTGCAGACAGTGTTCCCGGAGCCTGGGGTTCTGATGCCATGTGCATAATCATGCTAGTGGTGGTCAGGCTGGTAGTTTTACTACCCCTGCTGATGCGGGAAATGGCAAGTGCTGCAAATGGCCTGTTTGGGGTTATCGGCAGAGTCTGCTGCCACCACACTGATTCTTCCTGCCAGTGGTGCTGATTTGCCTCCTTCCCCATGTGTGCTGCTGTCCTCACTCTGCATGTCCTCCTGCCAGGTTGGGTCAGTTACTATGTCATCCACCACCTCGTCTTCAACATCCGCACCCAGTTCCTCCTCCTGACTTTCTGGCAATTGGGTCTCATCATCGTCCACCTCTTGTGGCCATCGCTGCTCAAAAATTTGGCCATCGCTACATGGAATATCATCTTGCCCTGCTTCAAGTGGAGCAGGCGAGAAGCCCAAATCTGCAAATGGGAAACTGAACAGCTCTTCGGAGTGTCCGAGTGTAGGATCTGTTGAATCAGGGCACTCGGCATGGTGGGAGGAAGGAGGATCAGGGTTAGTAATAACCGGTCCACACTCACGGCTTCTCAGACATGACCGTGTTAAAGACATGGTGGCTAAGTGACTGGAAGCATTATCCTCTATCCAACCAACAACCGTTTCACACCACTCTGGCTTTAATAGTGGTGTGGTGTGGTCCCCTAGAAACTGGGACAGGAATTTCGAGGGAGAAGATGTGGGTCTTTGCTGTGGCCCACTGTCAGCTTGGCCACGGCCTCGTCCTCTGCATCCACCATCAGCATCATGTCCACTTCCCCGTCCTGTGCCCCTTGCCTTGCCCATTTTAAATAAACTAATGAAATATGAGAAGAGCTGCCTACAAATGGATGTCTTTGGAGAAAAATTAGATGTGGTAAGTAGGTGTCATGATCCCAGTGCTTTGACCCCAGCTTGATCTGTTATCGCCCGTCTATGCCCCTTGGTAACTTTGTCCTGTAGTTACCCTGCTAGGAGTTTTCCTTCAGCTCCTAGCTCTCTGAGGTTTAGGCCACGCCCCCAGCAGTCACGTGCTTCAGGTCCTGCTGTTCTGAAGTACGCACCTTCTCTGCTGCCTGCTCCACAGGTATCTCTGAGCACAGTTTGTTTTACTCAGGACACGCGCACTGGCTCAGTGAGCAAGTTCAGTGCAGTGTTCCTGACATTAGGCCTGCAAAGCGAAGATTTTTCTAACACAGATACACCAGGCCTCAGCCTCAGATAACAGACTGTATTCCTTAATTTTTTTTATTTTTTGGATACAAAAGACTGCTGGATATAACAACAGTGACATCCAGGCCAAAAAGAAATAAGCTGTAACCTGGCCAAACTTTGAGTACACACAGATAGGAGATAGCACGAACAGAGCACACCAAACAATGTGTGGCCTGTATGTTTTTCTTTTGCCTAAATAATACTGTATTTTGACAAAAATTAGAGCCAGGAAAACCAGACCTAAATTGCTGCACACACAGATATGAGCTGGCACGACAGACCACACCAAACAATGTGTGGCCTGTAGTTTTTTGGACTAAATAATGCTGTATTAAAAAAAATGATAGCAAGGAAAAAAAGGCAAAAAAACCAGCCGTAAACTGGCCAAAATTTCTACACGCAGAGATATGAGCTGGCACGACAGACCACACCAAATAATGTGTTGCCTGTATTTTTTTTTTGTGCTAAATAATGCTGTTTTTTTTAAAAAAAAGTGACAGTCAGGAAAAAAAGGCAAAAAAACAGCCATAAACTGGTCGAAATTTTTACACTCACAGACATGAGCTGGCAGGGAGATACCACTACAATGAATGTGTGGCGTTTTTTATTTTGTGGGCTAAATACTGCTGTAATTAAACAAAAGTGACAACTTGGCCTAAAAAATAAAACAACCGTAAACTGGCCAACGTTTGAGCACGCACAGATATGAGCTGCCACGGAGATACCACTACATGGAATGTGTGGCTTTTTTATTTTGTGGGCTAAATACTGCTGTATTTAAACAAAAGTGACAGCTAGCCAAAAAAATAAAACAGCCGTAAACTAGACAATGCGCATGCACAAATATGAGGCGCCACGGAGATACCATTACAATGAATGTGTGGCTTTTTTATTTTGTGGGCTAAATACTGCTGTATTTAAGCAAAAGAGACAGCTAGGCCCGTGTCACAATAATGTGAATATGACCTATGGTTTCCCTTAATAACACACTTTCCAGAACTTTCTGCTACAGTCATAGCTGTACAGAGACAAGCGACCCCCCCTTCCCCCTCAGCCCTCTCCACACACACTCATTGTGACATGAGATTCCAGTGAGTGATCTCCCTCCTCCCTAAGGAATGCTCTTTGTCTTCAACAAGTGCTTGGTTCTTTCATAGCCTAGAGTTAGAATCTAATCATCTGGACATAATATAACCACAGGTTAATGGTAGGAATATGAAAAATACATATTTGGGATGTGCTTCGGCAGAGCTTCACTACAGCACCTTTTTCCAAACTTTAGCACTGACAGAACCCGAGAAATGGATTTCTCCTGAACGGAGTGGAATAGCCAGTCAGAGTTTAGTGTCATTAGGACGCTAATTCCAAGATAAGATGAGTGATGGTTCTGCTGTTATTCTGCTAGGTTCTCCAGCCAAGTTATGATAACTATAAGGTTTCTTAGCAAATCTGTAACTCTGAGAGAAGGGAAGGGTGGTCATGACGCAGAACTATAAGATATGGTCATTCAATCTGGAGCTCAGTCTGCTTGGGGAAACATATACAGAACCACCCTGCAATGCATTGCGATGTTTGGCTCCTCCTACCAGCCTGGTTTGTCTAACATGATCTAAGCAATTGAAAGTGTTTTTCTTTAATCCTGTTTTTTTGTAATTGCCTTGTACATACTATAATTGTCTCATATTATAAAATCTTTTTATACCTTCTGTAAACACTGCCTACCTTTTTGGATTAAAATATAAAATTATTAGTTTTGTCTTCTCCATGCACTGTAACGAATTTACACGTGCCTGAAGTTAATTGCGCTACTAATTTGGGTTGGCTTCGTACCCCTTTATTAAATTGGAAATATTAATGGAGTAATCGGAGCTGGTGGCAGTGAAGTGTGTTCTTAGCTAGGGGGGTACGCTGGCAGTGACAGAACGGGCTTTATAAGCTATTTTCTGGCTGCCGCCAGAGCATTTATAATTCCCTCGCTGCAGCGTGCCTGATAGCCAGTCCACAGTGAAGCGGCCCAATACGGCAATCAAATATCCTAGCTGCAGTTCCCTGACTGACCTGAGGGTAAGGGGGGTGCCGGAGAGCTGCAAGTTCCAAAGCGGAACTAAAAAGTGGGCTATACATAAATCCCAGCAGTTAAGAAACCTATTGTTTAAAGCAGTGGGATAACTAAAATAAGCCCCTGCGGGAAATTGATAGGTCAGTAGCCTGGTTTGGTGTTTTTCATCACATTGTTGGCAGCGGTGGGATAACTATGATAAGCTCCCCTGCACATGTGATAGCCGTGTGCCAGCCAAAGGTCCCCTTTTCCTGACAGCCCAAAAAATAAAACAGCCATAAACTGGCCAACGTTTGAGCACACACAGATATGAGATACCACGGAGATACCACTACAATGAATGTGTGGCATTTTTTTTCATTTTGTGGGCTAAATACTGCTGTATTTAAGCTAAAGTCACAGCTAGCCCCAAAAAATAAAACAACCATAAACTGGCCAACGTTTGAGGACGCACAGATATGAGCTGGCACGGAGATACCACTACAATGAATGTGTGGCATTTTTCTTTATTTGTGGGCTAAATACTGCTGTATTTAAACAAAAGTTACAGCTAGCCCCCCAAAAATAAAACAGCCGTAAACTGGCCATAGTTTGAGCACGCACAGATATGAACTGCCACGAAGATACCACACCAAAAAATGTGTGGCCTGTATTCGAATTGCATCTGGGGTTTGCTATATATGGCTAATATAGCCTACAGGTAGCAGCAGCAGCACCAGAACACAGGAAGGGAATGGACCCTCTTGATGTATGCAATGCTCTATATACACATATACAGTGCCTGCAGGCCTTGCACTGACGTACACTACCATGCCTGCCTAACACTGGAACCTATATACTCCAGAATTAGTCCTTAGAAGGACTGTTGGTTTAGCTGGATGTGAGGTTATAGGATGGTAGACCCCACACTAACTAATAAAGCACCAATTCTGACCCTATATCGGCTGCAGCTCTCCCTACTCTCCCTGATTCCGGACGTGACTGCGCCGAACAGGGCAGTTTCCAATCTCTTATACCTCTGATGATGCTGTGCGGCCAGCCAATCACTGCATGACCACAACAAAGATGGCTGCGATGTTTCATAGCCTGGCAGACAATCTCTGCAGAGTGATTGGGTCTCTGAAGTCCGCGAAAATTGCTGGGTGGAGACCCGAGTTCTCGCTGAGCAATCTCGGAAATGCTCGCTGCTTGCCGAGTAATTCGAATACACTAATACTCGGGCGAGTAGCGAGTAGTGGCGAACACGTTCACTCATCACTAGTATCTAGCCAACTTAATCAAGCAAAGTTAAAAATGGATCAAAAGTAATGATAACACAGGATGGGTGTTACTTGAAAAAATATTAAACAATAACAAATCATTAAAATCTCTCATTTTAGCACATATCTTAGATTAATCTCTTCAGTTGCCACAATTTCCAATCCAACAAGCTTCAATTAGATCATGGAAACTACTGAACAAATAACTAATAGACCACCCCATCCAGGATCCAATAAGCATTCTGGAATCAACATTACCTTATATAGCATTAGAGGAATGGGAAAAAAATGTCAAACACTTAGATGACATTTATCAAGAAGGAACAATAGAACGATTACCTTTCGATACACTGCAAAAAATAATATAAATTAGATGATATAGAGTTCGTAAATTACTTGGACAATAAAAGATACATTAAAAAAAAGAAAAAACAGAGCCAACAATTACAAATACCTAAACCATTAATCACTTTGATTGAGGAACCCAAGAATGAAATATAATGGAAAATATGTAGTATATATAAACTTTTTAGTAACGACATTGATCTTAAAAAGACAACTAACATGACAAACTGGGAGAAAGATCTGACCTTTACTCAAGATTCAGAACAATGGGAAAAATCTATTAAAACAGTATGTAAATCCAATACATGCGCTACGCTGCATGAAAGTTATTATAAACTGATCACAAGATGGTAGTTTAACCCAATTAGACTTAATAAAATCTTCCCAGCACAGTCACCACTGTGCTGGAGGGAATGCTGGAAAAAAGGAGACGTCAAGCATATCTTTGGGGAATGTACCTCAATTAAAGAAACATGAAAAAAAGGGGAACAACTGATACAACAGATTACACACAATAATATAAGACTCTCTCCACAATTAACAATTCCAGCAATAGGGATAAATGATATACCTAAAGAAAATATCTATATAATCTCACATATAATAACGGTAACAAATCAATTAATTGCATCACATTGGAAAAGGAAAGACCCTCCAAAAATAGAGGCCATCATAGAAGGAATAGCTACACATAATGTGTACAAAATTAATCACGCCATAAGACATAATAGATTTCCCAAATATTCAAAAAATTGAGCCCCCTGGTATAAAGAATGCACAATACCATTCACCTAGTCCTATCTAATCACAGGAGAGAAGGAAAGAGAAAGGGAAAAAGGAAAAAAAAAGAAAATCAGTTTGAGAAGTCCTCAGTGGCTGACAAGGATGCCTCCCCTTGCAAACAAGAGTTTGTTTTACTAAATGTAGAATTATTAGAAACGTAATTAGAAGTAAATTTATCAGGTATTATTGGTGGATATTAGTGATGAGCAAATGTACTCGCCACTACTTGTTACTTGCCTGAGTATCACGGTACTCGGTGTACTGGGCGAAGTGATAAAACACTCCGGGATCGCCTTTGCTGGGGTCAAAGGTCACGTGCGTTCAGCATGAAACTCAGGCGCAGAGCTGGGATTCGGGTATAACTGACACTGGGTCAGGTTTATTAATGGTGAAAGCAATGCATAAAGAAATAAAACATAAAACAAATCCTTGCCTGTCCGGCACTAACTAAACAATGGACAACCTAACTACCAACTGGCGGGCTTCTCCCGTCCAGCCAAACCACAGTTGCAGTGGGCACTGCTTTCACTCACGTGTGTCTCTTACACAGACAGACTCTCTGTGTTCCCAGGCTGAGACACTCACACAACCACCTGGCATCCTTTTATATCCACCTCCCATTATTCATTAGTAAGCAGGTGCGATACTGACCAGACTAGGCCACATAGGAAAGGAATCTGGGCGAGATATACCTGCCCTCATCCACTATTCCCACATGATTCTCACAGCGAGCACTGAGCATTTCGGGGATTGCTTGGCGGGAACTCAGGTCTCCACCCAGCATTTTTGGTGGACTTTAGAGATCCAATCACACTGCAAGGATTGTCTGCCAGGCAATGAAACACCGCAGCCATCTTTGTTGTGGTCGTGCAGTGATTGGCTGGCCGCACAGCATCATCCGGCGCATTCAGCTCTGGATTGAGATAGTGTAGGGAGAGCTGCTACCGATATAGGGTCAGAATTGGGGATTTATTAGTTAGTGTGGGGTCTACCGTCCTAAACTACTCATATCCAGCTAAAGCAACAGTCCTTCTAAGGACTAATTCCGGAGTATATAGGTTCCAGTGTTAGGTAGGCAGGGTAGTGTACATCACTCTATACACATCAGTGTCACTCCTGCCGGCACTGTATGTGTGTATATAGATCATTGCATACATCAAGAGGGTCCATTCCCTTCCTGTGTTCTGGTGCTGCTGCTGCTGCTGCTACCTGTAGGATATATAAGCCGTATATAGCTAGCCCCAGGTGTAATTGGAATACAGGCCATACATTTTTTGGTGTGGTATCTCCATGGCAGCTCATATCTGTGCGTGCTCAAAGTTTTGCCAGTTTACGGTGGTTTTCTTTTTTTGTCCTGGTTGATACTGTACTTATATACAGCACTATGTTGCATTATTTTAAAAAACAGACCACATTTTACAGTGGGGTCTATCTCTGACACACCTCATACATCCGTGTGCCAAAAAATTGAGGCATTTTAGGCCTAAATTCCCTTTTCTGGGTTTTATATCCAGCACTCTTTTGCATCCACAAAAAAAACATATTTTACAGTGTGGTATATCTGTGACACGCCTCATACGTTCGTGTGATAAAAATTTGTGAATTTTAGTCCAGTACTCCAGTTTTTTCCTGTCTGGTACTCAAGTTATATACAGCACTATGTTGAGATATTTTAAAAAACAGACCACATTTTACAGTGGGGTCTATCTCTGACACGCCTCATGCATCCATGTGCCAAAAATTGAGGCATTCCCTTTTTTGGGCAGTCTGCCACTCTCATTATATCTAGCACTCTTTTTTATCGAAAAAAAATAAAAATTTTTTTTACAGTGGAGTATGTCGGTAAAAAGATTTTTGTTTCAAGTTGTTATGGCAGCTTCATGACTGTGTTAAATGCTCCAACTACTACCACCATCATTATCTACAGCCTAGAGGCAGTCACTGTGCAGATAGAAGTAGCAGAGGGTGAACGCTTAGGTGGTGTTGTACTCTGTATTGTACTCTGTCTCTGTATTACGAAGGCTAAATCTTCATGATGAAATCATGCCTGGAAGAGCCATAGCAAGATAACGTTAAAGATCACGGGGACAGGACTCGCAACTACTGAAACCTGGTGTTCCTGGGCAGGATTCTGACAAGCTCTCACCTATTAATACTGAACTGGTTGGACGATGGCGTTTAAAAGGAGCCCATGCATTTTCTATAACTGAAGCTAGAGATTTTGACATTTCGGATGCATTCCAGAGATGTCAAATCATAATACTATATGGGTGTTTTCACTAGACAATCTATCAAACATATTATTGAAGGATTTTTTTTTTCTGACAACTCTGTTGAGTTGTGCACAAACTATGTCAGCTTGGTAGCTATACCCCAGTGGGTGTTGACACAGTGTCATGTTGACTACAGCCCCCAGATGTTATGTAGGTCCCTAATCTCACCTCTACTTCAGCAGCATGATGAATTAATATGAAAAGAGCGCGGTATTGGTGTAGCTGTTGTTTTCTTGCCAAAGAAGCTCAATAACATCAATGTGGTGGTTAGCCGTACACGAAATGGATAAATTGTAAAGATGACAATTGACAAGTAGTTTCACATTTGAGGTAAGGAAAAAAGTTGTCAGACAATCTGCGCTGCGAATCACTATAAATGATTATTATTACAGTGGTCTTTATTCGACGCATTTCGAAGTTTCACAGAACTCCTTCCTCAGGAAAAAAACACATACAAGTATCATGAAAAGGTTCTTAAATAGAAAAAACAGTACACTTGTCATTCAGGTGCTCGGCGTCTAAGGCCTCTTTCACACTTCAGTTTTTTGTGTCAGTTAAAATCCGCCAAAAAGGCGGAAAAGCGGATCCGTAGCTAACTGATGTGAACGGATGCCACAGGATCCATTTTTTGAAGGATCCGCAGAATTAAGAATTTTAAAGGAACCGCTGGCCGGGAAAAAGAGAGAGAGAGAGTTTTTTTCGTCCGCCACAGTGGCTTTGCCTTCCTCCAGGGGAGGGTAATGCCAGGCTTGGAGGCAATGATGGGTCTCTCTCGCAGTCAATCTATGCATGCAACACAGTTCCACTCCAGGCCAGCAGGGGGAACTCTGAACCGGGATTAAGGGGAGGAGTGCTCTCTGAGGGCCAAGAGGAAGGGGTGAGTTAGTTAGTCTGCAGAGGGTGAACTGTGCAGACATGTGGAAGAAGCGCTGAGATAGAGCGGAGAGGATGAGCTCATCTCTGGAGAGAGCGCATGAACTGGAGCCTGGTCTCCACGGTTGTCCGGATTCTAACGGTCCTGCAACAGACACCAGAGGAGTAGGAGGCTGTAAATGCCCTGCTCCCATCTAAGACTTGAGGGCACAACAGCAGCTTGGATTGAAGATTGCTCTCACCGGAGATGAAGTTCTGGCCTTCCCAGATTATGACAAACCCTTTGTGCTCTACACTGATGCCAGCAAAGTGGGACTAGGAGCAGTACTGTCGCAGGTACAGAATGGGAAAGAAAGATGGATCTCCTACGCCAGCAGGAAGCTGCGCCCCACTGAAAGGAACCCTGACAACTACAGTTCTTTCAAGCTGGAGTTCCTTGCCATAGTCTGGGCTGTCACCGAAAGGTTCAAATATTACCTAGCCTCCGCCAAGTTCACTATCTTCACGGACAACAACCCGTTGACGCACTTGGACACTGCAAAACTAGGTGCAGTGGAATAGCGATGGATGGCTCAGCTATCTAACTATGAGTTTACCATCAAGTACCGGGCAGGGCACAAGAATGCCAATGCTGATGCACTGTCCAGAATGCCTAACCTACCAGAGGCAGGAGAAGACCCTGAGGCTCTTGAAGAAATAGAGTTACCTCCCTTCCACCGGCCACTTGTGGCCCAACGTGCTCAAGGAGTGGGAAACAGATGGTCTGGCTTGAAGGAGGTCACCCTGAATCCATTGCCCTATCATGACTGGGCAGAAACGCAAGATAGTGACCCTGCAGTCTGACTGGTGAAGGAGCTACTGTCACAAGCTGACTCACGCCCAGAGTCGGATGCTCCTGAAGAAACCCAGCAGTTGTGGAAGGAGAGAGGCCACCTGTTCATCTATGAAGGAAAACTGTGTCGGAGGAGTATCAATGCCCGTACTCATGAGCTGGTCTGGCAGGTGGTAGTCCCGAAGAGAGAGGTATCAATGGTCCTGGAAGCATACCACAATGGAGCTGGACACTTTGGATGGAAAAAGTTGTAAGCCTTGCTCCGGGAGAGGTTCTACTGGGCTGGTATGAGGAAAGCCATTGAGAGGTGGTGCCGGGAGTGTCGACAATGTAACCTGCGCAGAAAGGATCGAAACAGCCAGAGAGCTCCTCTACAGCCAATCACCAAACAGTCCCTTGAGTTGGTAGCCCTGGACCATGTGAAGCTGGTTCCAAGCCGGTCAGGCTACATCTATGCTCTTACCATTGTGGACCACTACTCAAAATTCCTGGTAGTTGTGCCTGTCAAAGATCAGACAGCCAGGACAGCAGCCAGAGCATTCCAACAGCACTTCTGTAGACCACATGGATATCCTGAAAGAGTGCTTACAGATCAAGGTCCAGCTTTCGAGGCAGAAGTGTTCCAGGAATTTTGTAACTTGTATGGTTGTAAGAAGATCCGGACAACACCGTACCACCCACAGACCAACGGCATGTGTGAGAAGATGAACCAGGTAGTGATTGACCTACTGAAGACTTTGCCCTTGGAGGAGAGGAATCTGTGGCCAGAGAAGTTGCCAGATCTGGTGGACCTCTACAACCATATTCCAGTAAATTCCACCAACTGTACCCCAGCCTACTTAATGAGAGCAAGACCTGGTAAACTGCCTATTGATTTGGACATGGGAGTCCTTACGCCCAACGTAACGTCACCAGATGCTGACTGAGATACAGAAAGACAACAACAGTACAGAAGAGTTCAAGAATGCGTGGAAAAGAGTCTAGCCCAGGCAAGACAAGAGCAGGAAAAGCTTTACAATCAAAATGCACCTGCCGTTCCTTTGTCGCCGGGAGAACAGGTCTTAAAAAGGAAGAGAAGATTGCACAAATTGGATGATCAATGGGAAGATGAACCGTATACCGTTCTGCCTTCAAACTTTGATAATACCAAGGTATGCCTTATTAGCAAAGATGGAGGAGAAACCTCAGCAGCAATATCAAGAGATCACCTGAAACTATGTCCTGACCTGCTGAAGGAAAGAGTGGAAGAACCAGATAACATCCAACCCATAGAGGAAGAAGAGAAGGTCAGCACAATACTGGATGACTTCCCTGCAAATTGGACCAAAGTAAATGATGCTATAGTGGTGCCGGTGTTAACATTTCCCCAATTGGTAGCCCAGGAAGGCGTGACTCAAGGAAATCCTGAGGATCAGGAAAATCAGGCAGCAGATGCCACACCAGCAGAGGAGCCAGAGAACCCTCGCTCTGCCATTGGTGAACCTGTTATGCCCCTGGTGAGTCTAAGAGTTCACAGACAATCTAGGATCCCTGTACCATGCAGAACCCCCATTAGTGTATCCAGTACATTACCCACTACACCAGTATTACGCAGGTCTACCCGCATTACACAAGGGATACCACCCATCAGATATCGTATATAGATAAATGTAAATGTTGAAATTATCTGTGTATATATGTAACTGTTTTTCAACTTTTGTGCTTACAGGTAATCTGTAAGAGTTTCCTTTATATTTGCCAGTTTTGTTTTATGGACATTGTACCACAGGACATTGATGCTTGGACTTGTCATCATAGGACCATTTTTGAAGCTCTTGGTTTTTGTAACTTTTTCATTTTTAACTCTTGTACAATTATTATTGTTTAACTGTTTATATGTTTCATGTTATGTTCAGCCCAGGAGTGCTGACTTGCACTAGGGGGGAGTGTGGCGCCTCCAGGGGTATGGTCGACACAGTGGCTTTGCCTTCCTCCAGGGGAGGGTAATGCCAGGCTTGGAGGCAATGATGGTCTCTCTCACAGTCAATCTATGCATGCAACACAGTTCCACTCCAGGCCAGCAGGGAGAACTCTGAACCAGGATTAAGGGGAGGAGTGCTCTCTGAGGGCCAAGAGGAAGGGGTGAGTTAGTTAGTCTGCGGAGGGTGAAGTGTGCAGACGTGTGGAAAGAGCGCTGAGATAGAGTGGAGAGGACGAGCTCATCTCTGGAGAGAGCGCATGAACTGGAGCCTGGTCTCTGCGGTTGTCCGGATACTAACGGTCCTGCAACAGACACCAGAGGAGTAGGAGGCTGTAAATGCCCTGCTCCCATTTAAGACTTGAGGGCACAGCAGCAGCTTGGATAGTGAGCCAGGACTCAGGAGAGAGAGGGGTCCCCGAGATAGGCTACAGCTGTCTGCCGTGCAAGTGAGGTTCTTGAGAGCATCTGTCCAGAGGAACTCCAGTGTAACTCAGTACTGGGAGTACTCCATTCGAATAAGCGCTAGTAAGGAGACTGCACAACGCATCTGCTGAAAGAGAATCCCTGAATTACTTCCAGGCTAGCCTGCTCCAATACCATCTGTAATCAGGACCTGGACTGCAGTTATCAAGTAAAGGTACAGAAATTGCACCCCGCTGTGTCTTGTCTGCTTCCTACCTTTCCGGCACCATTACATCCCCGTGCCAACCACATCTATACTGCCCTGGGACTATAGCTTCACCTGTGGGGAGCTTTTACATCTTTGCTGCACCATACTATCAGTCCCAGCGGATCTGCATGCAGCGTCGGCTTAACACCTCCCTTGCCGAGCACCACACGGGAGGAGCGCAGCTGATCGTGGCCGGGTGTCAGCTGATTATCACAGCTGACACCCGGCACAATGTGTCATGGGTGGTCACGGACCGCCCCAACACGTTAACCCCTTCAACACCACGATCAAACACGATCGCGGTGTACTGGGGGTTAAAGGGAAGCATCGGGAGGGAGGGGGCTCCCTCCATGCCTCCCTGAGCTCCCCACAGCAGCGCAATGTACAGCGCTGCTGCGGAGTCTCCTTCCCTGCAGGTCCCCGGATCCAAGATGGCGACAGGGACCTTCGGGGGCCTGCAGGGAGCTGGCTTCCTCAGTGCCTGCAAACTGCAGGCATGAGGAAGTCTGCTTCTATGCCTGTGACAGATCGCTGATCTGTCACAGCGATCTGTGATTTGACAGATCAGCGATCTGTCACAGGACAGTGATGTCCCCCCTGGGACAACCTAATACAGTTAAAAAAAAAAAATGTAACACCTGCACAGGGAACTGTCAGAGCATCTACCGGCATGCTGGAGCTTACACACTCTAAGAAGAGTTTTGCAGTGGTTGTTAAACAGGGACCTACAGACACTAATCGTTTTTCTCCTGAGTGGCAGAAGACTACAACTCCCAGGGATCCTTGTTCCAGTGAGATGATAGAAGAAGGGAGGATGAGGGACTCGGGGGAGGAGGCTGAACAGAAAGTGAAAGCAAATGGTGAGAGGAGGAAAAACGTGGCTGCTGCTGGTTATGAGAGACAGAGTGGTGTGGATCTTGATTCCCCTAAGTTGCAGAGTGTGGGAGACCCGCGGAGATACCCATGTTGCTGGAGAGAGCAAAGATCCAGAGAGTCTGGCCAGCACTCCCATCGGATAGAGATCTCAATCCTGCAGCCCCCAGCTGGAGTCCAGAGAATCCT
Source organism: Dendrobates tinctorius (assembly GCF_039654945.1). Taxonomy (NCBI): domain Eukaryota; kingdom Metazoa; phylum Chordata; class Amphibia; order Anura; family Dendrobatidae; genus Dendrobates; species Dendrobates tinctorius. Next base: position 52,014,042 of record NW_027361675.1, read on the forward strand.
CCGGTCATTAGAGACACAGTGAGTGCCCTTATGAGACTTGTGGTTCTATCAGCGCTATTTACAGTGAGTACAAGGCAACCTAAACTATTGACATCAATATTCATCTAAGTGCACCCACGATTGTTACTTTGCGCACCAACATCCGGGGCAACTGGGCCCCAATATTTGGACTGAGTAAATACAGAAGAGGGGGACTTTGCCACGTTATATTTGCAGGGTTGGAGTTTAATTAGATGGTGATGTGTATATGACTTTTATAGAGCACAGTTAATTGCATTGTACGTTTATTCTTTTAAACCCACCTCAATTCTGCTTTATAGCAATAAATCTGTTAAACTGTTTTACTCCTGCTTCCTGAGTGTGTACCGAGCTGTGGCAGGGGTTTCCCGAATCAGCCCCTGGCAGAAGATCACTGCTTCTTCTGCAGCCCAGAGACAGAGCTCCAATCAAGATTCGGGTGGAGGCACTGCGTATGAAAGAGGTGAGACCCTCCTTAACATCCAGGGTACAGTGGTAGCCATAAAGGGGTGTTACAGTGGAGGCACTGCTGAGATTCCAGAACTAACACAGGAGTATTTACTATGGAGACTTTAACAGAGCAAGAAGTGTATTTGTGGTGTGAAGAGATGGAGGTTGCAGCTGAAGAAAAGCTTTGCAGTGAGTGGTGAGCTCCGTGATACGTCTGAGGAGGAGATACAGAAAATAGTTAACCGACTCACTGAACTTGCCCACCCTAAAGTGGTCGACCGCAGGAAGGAAAAAGGGGGACAATTACCCACTGCCCTGATCTCAACAGGGCAGATTTTAAGGAAAGAATATTTCCCATCCATGATAACCGTGTCCCCAGAGCATGGTAGACAATGGAAGATCACTTGGCCTATTGAGTCCGAAGTGGAGACCCAGCAACAGGGATCAACCATTCAGCCTAGAAAGACTAGTGTAAGTCCGCCCTCTACTACATTTAGGGCCAGTCAGGAAGAGAGAGCTGCCCCTGCTGATGTGCTTACGACAGCGATGGAAAAGTTAGTCAGTCAGTTCGCAAAGATGCAGCCAGAGGGGAACTACCGTCGCCTAAGAACTTTTTCGGGTGCCCTCCCCACCCCTGCTGGAGAAGAAGGCTATGATACTTGGAGGGATGTCACTTTGCTGTGCTTAGAAGAGTGGCAGTGCACTGATGCTGTGAAGAAGCAGAGAATAGTAGAAAGTTTGAGGGGTACTGCTATGGAAGTGGTGCAGGCTGCTTGGCGGAGCAAGCCACAAGCAACTTATCAAGATTATATGAGTGCTTTAGAAGATGCTTTTGGATCCCCTGAAGATGCTACTGATCTTCTCTATAAACTCCGTACCACCTACCAACTGCCAGATGAGAAGATGTCCAACTATCTCTACCGACTAGACAAGCTGGTTCATAGAATAGTATCTAAAGGTGGAGTCAGCCTTAAAGAAGTTCATCAGTGTCATCTGGAACAAGTACTCAGAGGAGCACTCACGCATGATCCAATTGCCCAGCGGATGAGGTCTTGTGATAGAGAGAAGATTCCTGTTTCTTTTCATGAGCTGCTTAAGGAAGTTCGCAAGGAGGAGGCAATTTTGGCAGAAAGAGAGAAGACATCCCCTTGGGTGACTACTGTTGCCCTGAAGCCAGCAGCTGACTGCCGAGAGATGGAACTGCTGACAGTCATCGAGAAACAGGGGGAGCAGATTACACAATTGTTAAGTGCCCAGGCCAAGACAATACAGCGGCTACAAAATGCTGCGGAGGTAGCCGAGAAGAAAACCCTGGTTTCAGGAAGCGAGAATGATGACCTCTGTAGAGTAAAGAGTAGGAAACCAGAAGGGTGCTTTGTTTGTGGGAGTCCAGACCATATGGCTCGTCAGTGTCTGAAGAAGTGGAGCTCAAAGAACTCTTCACGTCTTCCCCATCACACTCAGAGGCAGTCGGGAAACGGGAAAGGAGGCCAGTAGAACCCCATACTGCACCCCTATCATCAGCTAAGACCTACTCTACCGCCCCATCCAATAGAGCCTCATCAAACACACTGCCTGAAGGTTTAGTGGGACCAACCCCACATGTCTCCGCATATATCAATGGTCAACCCTGTACAGTATTGCTGGATAGCGGATCTCAAGTGCCCATCATCTTCGAAGGATGGTATAAGAGATATTTGTCCAACGTACCTCTGAAACCGTTGTCTGGACTCGTGGTGTGGGGACTGAGTGAGCACAGCTATCCTTACAGAGGGTATGTGTCCGTGACACTATGGTTCCCAAAGACTGTTGTTGGAGTGGATAAAGAGATACCCATCATAGCGTTAATCTGCCCGGAGGCAGAGGCAGATGAGAGACCAACACCCATCATAGTGGGAACAAATGCTAACATCTTCCGCACATTAGCTCAGTGGTGTCGGGAAGTTGGGGGAGAAAATTACTCCCAGACCCTATCCATCCACCCAGTCTGTTTGGAAGCCTACGTGAAAAAGGAGGAAGAGAAGAGGGAACTACAGCCTGAAAGCTTTGACCCTGTTTTGAAGGAAGTGAGCTGGAAGGAGAAGACAGGAGGCTGGTCATCGATGGCATGATGAGGTGGGGGGCAATCTTCTCTCTGGACGAATGGGACATGGGCCATGCTCAAGGAGTAGAGCATCGCATTCGGTTGAAGGATCAAAAGCCTTTCCGAGAGAGATCCCGAAGATTGGCTCCGGCGGATATCGAAGATGTCAGGCAGCATTTACGCGGTATGCTGGACACAGGAGTCATCATAGAGTCTAATAGCCCCTATGCTTCCCCTATCGTGATAACGTGGAAAATAAATGGAGATATTCGGATGTGTGTGGATTATCGCACCTTGAATAAACGTACCGTCCCTGACCAGTACACTGTGCCCCGAATTGATGAAGCTTTGGATTGTCTGCAAGGGAGCCAATGGTTTTCTGTGTTAGATCTTCGGAGTGGTTACTATCAGATTCCCATGTCAAAAGAAGATCAAGAGAAGACTGCTTTTATCTGCCCTATTGGGGTCTTCGAGTTCAAGAGACTGCCTCAAGGACAGACAGGTGCTCCGGCCACTTTTCAGAGATGTATGGACAAAGTGGTGGGGGACATGCACCTATGTGAGGTCTTGGTTTATCTGGATGATCTTATTGTTTTTGGGAAGACTCTGGAAGAATACAACCAGCGGTTGTTCAAGGTGCTGGATCGGTTGAAAGAGGCTGGGTTGAAGTTGTCCCTTGACAAGTACCGAATTTGCCAGACGACTGTTAAGTATGTGGGGCACATAGTCAGCCGAGAAGGAATTTCCACCGATCCCGCCAAAGTGGAGGCTGTTGTAAACTGGCCTAAGCCCACCAAACTGAAGGAGCTAAGGTCCTTTTTAGGATTTTGTGGCTATTACCGAAGATTTGTACCCCAGTACTCTCGGATTGCGAAGCCATTAACTGCCTTTACCCAAGGGTATCCCCCTTCTGGGAGGACAGCCCACTCCTCAAAGTTGAGAAAAAGGGTCTATTTCCAAGTTAATGAACTCTTTGGGGAAAGATGGACACCTGTATGTGATGAGGCATTTGAGAAACTGAAGTCATATTTGACGCAAACTCCAGTGTTGGCTTATGCAGACCCCAGTAAACCATATGTGCTACATGTGGATGCTTTTCTTGATGGACTAGGAGGGGTTCCCTACCAGGACCATGATGGCTATCTGCGTCCCGTTTACTACATTAGTCGAGGATTGACTCCTAGTGAACGCAACTACCCAGCTCACAAACTGGAGTTTCTGGCTCTGAAATTGGCTGTAGTGGACACGCTGCATGACTACATCTATGGGGTACATTTCGTGGATCATACTGACAACAATCCATTAACCTACGTGAGAACCACAGCAAAATTGGATGCCACGGGGCACCGATGGCTTGCCGCACTCCCTTTGTACGATTTCAGCTTAAAATATTGACCAGGGATCAGTAACATTGATGCAGACACCCTTTCTCGCTTGCCTAGGGAACCCTTAATTGAGGAAGAAGAGGGAGGATGGATAGAGGTCCCTGCCTCGGAAGTGAAGACTCTGTGCCATAGACATCAAACTAATGCCCTCCCTATGGAGTGCTGTGCTGAATTCTTGGGAGCATCCAGTGAAGCGCCCCCATTGTTGTGCTGCCAAGTGACAAATGTGACCCCAGATTCTCTTCCTCAACTGACTCGTAATCAAGTTAGAACGGCGCAGCAGGAGGATCGGTCGGTGGGGGTAGTCCGATGGTGGGTTAAGAGGGGCTTGAGGCCCGAGAAGAATGCATTGAGAACAGAGGAGTCTGTCCTGCTGACTCGGCAGCTAGAGTCGCTAGTAGTAAGAAATGGACTACTATACCGGGAGGCAAAGTGCCAGAAGGGAGGAGTCCGTAGACAGCTGGTGTTACCCACCCGATTTCGGAGGATGGTTATGAAGTCCCTGCATGATAATCATGGACATCTTGGCATCGAGAAGACCACGGGTCTTGTGGCTGATCGATTTTAGTGGCCTCGGATAGAAGCGGATATAGAAGAATACTGCAAATCATGCTCCAGGTTTGTGTTGAGAAAAACTTTGCCTTCGAGAACCGCCCCCCTTGTGAACATTACCAGTGATGGCCCACTAGAGCTAGTGTGCATTGATTTCCTCTCCATTGAGCCTGATGAAAGTAATGTCAGTAATGTGTTAGTGGTCACTGATCATTTCACCCAATATGCCCAAGCTTACCCCACTAAAGATCAAAGGGCAATTACTGTGGCAAAAACACTATGGGAGAGGTTCTTTGTGCATTATGGGTTGCCAGCCCGCATCCATACCGATCAAGGAAGAGATTTTGAAAGTAGACTAATCAAGGAGCTATGCACCATCTGTGGGATCAAGAAATCCAGAACCACCCCCTATCACCCCCAAGGGTCCCTCAACCTGAGAGGTTCAATCGTACCCTTTTGAACATGTTGGGCACATTAGATCCCAGGAAGAAAGGACACTGGAGCAGGCATGTGAGTCAGTTGGTTCATGCCTACAAATGCACCACAAATGAGTCAACGGGATACTCGCCTTACTTCCTCATGTTTGGAAGACAAGCTCAGCTACAAGTGGATATCAGTTTTGGGACATCCTTTGACAATTTCAATGGGACTACCTACTTAAAATATGTGTCCCAGCTACAACAAGATTTGAAAAAAGCTTACAGATTGGCAGAACAGGCCTCTGGGTCGTCAGGGAGGCGCAAAAAGACTCGCTATGACGGTAGAGTTCGAGAACAAGTTTTACTGCCTGAAGATAGAGTCCTTATCCAACTTTTGGGCCTTCCTGGGAAGCACAAGCTCGCTGATCGGTGGTGTCCTGACCCTTATGTGGTGATGGAGAAGCTGCCTGGTGTCCCAGCCTACAGAGTAAAGCCTGAGAAAGGTTTTGACAGCTCCGCCCCCTGTCATCGACACCATCTGTTGCCTGTGGGAAAGAACATCCCTTTACCACCATTGCCAAATCAAGGAGGTCGTACCACCCCTTTGTGCTATAGGAGAAGTCGTAGGGGTGAACCACCTCCCCAGCTAGGGGTTGCCTCAGGAGGAAGTGACAGCGAGTCTGGGGATGAATGAGAAACCGACGGTCAATGGAGCTACAGATGGACCGAGGACCCATGCCCCACAGGCTCGGGCCTTGAAAATCAGACTCCTGAAGTGGAAACATGAACAAAGGACATTTGTCAGGAGGCTAATGCGCTCTGTCCACAATTGGGGGAGAGTCTAGAAGAAGGACATTTATTGAATGAAGAGGTCCATCTGGAGGAGCCCGTTTAGGAGAGACAAGAGTCGGGGGTTGAGGAGGGGGCCCCCTCGGTACACACTTGTCCCAAACAGGACGTTAGGCCCCCCATGATGTTGACCTATGATAGAATGGGACATACCACTGAGGTCCCTAGGCTGATACCCTCCAATTCCAATTCTGTTTGGCCCCGGTCTCTCCCATGTGCTCAGGAAATTCAAATTCTATTTGGCCCTATTTTTCGGTATCTCCCATGTGTCCAGGTGGTGGTTTGTGTGCATGTAAATTTGATGGTAGTCAGGATGCTCTAACCCCCCTTCATGTTTCAGGTGGTGAGTCCTCATATCGTGATGGGACACTTTCAATGACTCACCAGGGGGAGAATGTAACACCTGCACAGGGAACTGTCAGAGCATCTACCGGCATGCTGGAGCTTACACACTCAGAGAAGAGTTTTGCAGTGGTTGTTAAACAGGGACTTACAGACACTAATTGTTTTTCTCCTGAGTGGCAGAAGACTACAACTCCCAGGGATCCTTGTTCCAGTGAGATGATAGAAGAAGGGAGGAGGAGGGACTTGGGGGAGGAGGCTGAACAGAAAGTGAAAGCAAATGGTGAGAGGAGGAAAAACGTGGCTGCTACTAGTTATGAGAGGCAGAGCGGTGTAAATCTTGATTCCCCTAAGTTGCAGAGTGTGGGGGTCCCCGCGGAGATATCCGTGTTGCTGGAGAGAGCAAAGATCCAGAGAGTCCGGACGGCACTCCCATCGGATAGAGATCTCAATCATGCAGCCCCCAGCTGGAGTCCAGAGAATCCTCCGGTCATTAGAGACACAGTGAGTGCCCTTATGAGACTTGTGGTTCTATCAGCGCTATTTACAGTGAGTACAAGGCAACCTAAACTATTGACATCAATGTTCATCTAAGTGCACCCACGATTGTTACTTTGCGCACCAACATCCGGGGCAACTGGGCCCCAATATTTGGACTGAGTAAATACAGAAGAGGGGGATTTTGCCACGTTATATTTGCAGGGTTGGAGTTTAATTAGATGGTGATGGGTATATGACTTTTATAGAGCACAGTTAATTGCATTGTATGTTTATTCCTTTAAACCCACCTCAATTCTGCTTTATAGCAATAAATCTGTTAAACTGTTTTACTCCTGCTTCCTGAGTGTGTACCGACCTGTGGCAGGGGTTTCCCGAATCAGCCCCTGGCAGAAGATCACTGCTTCTTCTGCAGCCCAGAGTCAGAGCTCCAATCAAGATTCGGGTGGAGGCACTGCGTATGAAAGAGGTGAGACCCTCCATAACATCCAGGGTACAGTGGTAGCCCTAAAGGGGTGTTACAAAAGTGTAAAAATAATTTTAAAAAAATCGCTAAATAAATTTAAAAAAAAAATTATTCCCTAATAAATTCATTTTTTGGAAATAAAAAAACCCCCAAAACAATAAAAGTACACATATTTGGTATCACCGCGTCCGTAATGACCTGCCCTAGAAAAGTGTTCCATTAGTTAACCCCTTTAGCGAATCCCTTAAAAAATAAATATAAAAAATGAGGCAAAAAATAAAGCTTTATTATCATACCGCCGAACAAAAAGTGCAATAACGCGCGATCAAAAAGACAGATATAAATATGCATGGTACCGCTGAAAACATCATCTTGTCCCGCAAAAAACAAGCTGCCACACATCATCTTCAGAGAAAAAATAAAAAAGTTATAGCTCGCAGAATAAAGTGATGCAAAAATAATTATTTTTTTATATAAAATTGTTTTTATTGCATAAAAGCGCCAAAACATAAAAAATGACATAAATGAGGTATTGCTGTAATTGTACTGACCCGAAGAATAAAACCGCTTTATCAATTTTACCGCACGCGGAACAGTGTAAACGCACCACCCAAAAGAAATTCATGAAACGCTGTTTTTTGTTCATTCTGCGTCCCAAAAATCGGAATAAAAAGCGATCAAAAAAGTCACGTGCCCGAACATGATACCAATAAAAACATCAACTCGTCCCGCAAAAAATAAGACCTCACATGACTCAGTGGGTCAAAATATGGAAAAATTATAGCTCTCAATTTGTGGTGATGCAAAAACTATTTTTACAATAAAAAGCGTCTTTTAGCATGTGACAGCTGCCAAACATAAAAACCGCCATAAATAGTAAATCAAACCCACCGTTATTACCCCCTTAGTTAGGGAAAAATAATAAAATTAAAAAAAATTTATTTATTTCCATTTTCCCATTAGGGCTAGGGCTAGGGTTAGGGCTGAGATTAGGGCTAGGGGTGTGTTGGGGTTAGGGTTGGAGTTAGAATTGGGGGACTTCCACTGTTTGGGCACATAAGGTGCTCTCCAAACGCAACATGGCGTCGGATCTCAATTCCAGCCAATTCGGCGTTGAAAAAGTCAAATGGTGCTCCTTCCCTTCCAAGCTCTGCCATGCGCCCAAACAGTGTTTTACCCCCACATATGGGATATCGGCCTACTCAGGACAAATTGCAAAACAACTTTTGGGGTCCAATTTCTCCTGTTGCCCTTAGGAAAATAAAAAATTGGGGGCAAAAATATCATTTTTGTGGAAAAAAATATGATTTTTTTTTATTTTCACGCCTGGGAGTTATAAACTTCTGTGAAGCACTTGGGGGTTCAAAGTGCTCACCACACATCTAGATAAGTTCCTTGGGGGGTCTAGTTTCCAAAATGGGGTCACTTGTGGGGAGTTTCAATAGTTTAGGCACATCAGAGGCTCTCCAAAGGCAACATGACACCAGCAGACCATTCCATCAAAGTCTGCATTCCAAAACGTCACTACTTCCCTTCCGAGCCCCGACATGTGCCCATACAGTAGTTTTCTCCCACATATGGGGTATCAATGTACTCAGGACAAAGTGGACAACAACTTTTGGGGTCCATTTTCTCCTGGTACCCTTGGGAAAATAAAAAAATTGGGGGCTAAATGATCATGTTTGTGGAAAAAATACGATTTTTTTATTTTCACGCCCGGTCGTTATAAACTTCTGTGAAGCACTGGGGGGTTCAAAGTGCTCACCACATATCTAGATAAATTCCTTAGGGGGTCTAGTTTCAAAAATGGGGTCACTTCTGGGGGGATTCCATTGTTTAGGTACATCAGGGGCTTTCCAAACGCGACATGGTGTCCGATCTCAATTCCAGCCAAAAACGTCAAATGGCGCTGCTTCCCTTCCGAGCTCTGCCATACGCCCAAATAGTCGTTTACACCCTCATATGAGGTATCAGCGTACTCAAGACAAATTTCACAATAACTTTTAGGGTCCTGTTACCCTTGGGAAAATAAAAATTGGGGGTGAAAAGATCATTTTTGTGGAAAAAATATGATTTTTTAATTGTACCGCTGTACGTTATAAACTTCTGTGAAGCCCTTGTGGGTTCAAAGTTCTCACCACATATCTAGATAAGTTCCTTGGGGGGTCTAGTTTCCAAAATGGGGTCACTTGTGGGGGGTTTCCACTGTTTAGCTACATCAGGGGCTCTCCAAACGTGACATGGCGTCCGATCTGAATTCCAGCCAATTTTGCATTGAAAAAGTAAGACGGCGCTCCTTCCCTTCTGAGCTCTGTCATGCGCCAAAACAGTGGTTTCCTCCCACATATCAGGTATCAGCATACTCAGGACAAATTGCACAATAACTTTTCCAGTCCAATTTCTCCTGTTACCCTTGGTAAAATAAAAAAAATTGAACCTGAAGTATTTTTTTTGTGAAAAAAAGTTAAATGTTCATTTTTTTTTAAATATTCAAAAAATTCCTGTGAAGCAACTAAAGGGTTAAAAAACTTCTTGTATGTGGTTTTGAGCACCTTAAGTGGTGCAGATTTTAGAATGGTGTCACTTTTTGGGTATTTTCTATCATACAGACCCATCAAAGTGGCTTCAAATGTGATATGGTCTGTAAAAATAAAATGGTGTTGCAAAAATGAGAAATCGCTGGTCAACTTTTAACCCTTATAACTTCCTAACAAAAAAAAATTTGGTTCCAAAATTGCGCTGATGTAAAGTAAACATGTGGGAAATGTTACTTATTAAGTTTTTTTGTGTGCCGTATCTCTGTGATTTAAGGGCATAAAAATTCAAAGTTAAAAAATTGCGAAATTTTCGCAAAATTTCTGTTTTTTTCACACATAAATGCAAGTTATATGAATGAAATTTTACCACTATCATGAAGTACAATATGTCACGAGAAAACAATGTCAGAATCACCGGGATCCATGGAAGCGTTCCAGAGTTATTACCTCATAAAGGGTCAGTGGTCAGAATTGTAAAAATTGGCCCGGGAGTTAACGTGCAAACCAGCCTTGGTAGTGAAGGGGTTAATAATGGCCCTTTATGTAGATTAATGCTGCCTGATGTCCCTGTAAAAATAGACTCTGTGACTTTAAGAGTCCCTCCTACATAAATGAAACAAGATATGTCTGCTTATGTGTCACACACCACATGGCCAACTAGGGTTGGTAAATGTTACAATGACATTTCCCAGTGAATGCATTTGTTTTGGTTGAAAGCAATGTTAAAGTTGAAAAACGCTGCAAAAACGCCATGTCTGAACATAGCCCAAATGGTGAAAGAATATTTCGGTCTGGGGTTAATTATTTTGCCTTATATACCAGTCATTAACCTTGACATACAGTATTTCCCAGCAAAATCTGTTTTGGTTTCGTTTTGGTGAGTTTTTTGTGCACCTGTAAAAATGCCATGAAACTCTGACAACATTATTTAAACCTGTGAACTATGAGTCAGGAATGCTTCCAGGGGCAATCCCCATGATGTTCCTGTGTCATTTGAGCAGCGTTTCCATCATTTTCTGATGTTTTTAGACCTTAAAAGGACCCCCGGGGGGGATTGCGGTAAAAATGCTCGGGTCTCCCATAGACTTACATTGGGCTCGCTGTTCTGTCGGAGTACCCGAGTATTCCAATCTGCTCGACCCGAACAATGAGCACCCGAGCATTTTAGTGCTCACTAGGGTGACCGGATCTCATATGGGGGGGAAAAAATGTCGGAATCTTGTTCGTCTGGACCCCACAAAACGATTCCCCTTTCCAGATATTGAGATAGCCAAAATTTCAGCTCGATCAAACGACGTTAACCCGTGCCGCTCGTCGCTCAAAGTTGGAAAAAATCCAAATTGAGGTATTTTAAGATTTAGGTATTTTGCATAGTCTGTTAGACTATAAAGAATGTGACAACAACATTGCAGAAATAGCCCTGACCAAATTTTCGAACCATTTGTGGTATTTGAATGCAGAGTTGGTGGGATTATCGTTTTTTGATCCCACCATTACAGACAATGAAAAGTTGTTAATGGCTAATATATTGCTCAGTAGCACAGATGAACCATCAGAGCACGCTAACCTACATGAGTTGATAATTTTACATAGTTATCTTATCTATTCTAGAGCTTTTGTTAAAGTAGTTTTTGAAACGTCAGAAGCAAATGCTCGGCATTTGCTTACAACTTGCAGGACATATTGCTTTTGTTCTTCATCTTTTGTCAGAAGGTCGTTAAAGTCGGTTACTTCCTACCTCTTTTAATTTTTCTTTCCTAACTTTTGGATTTACAACCCTAGCGTGCTCTAATGGTTCATCTGTGCTACTGAGCAATTTATTAGCCATTAACAACTTTTCATTGTCTGTAATGGTGGGATCAAAAAACGATAATCCCACCAACTCTGCATTCAAATAGCACAAATGGTTCGAAAATTTGGTCAGAGCTATTTCTGCAATGTTGTTGTCACATTCTTAATAGTCTAACAGACTATGCAAAATACCTAAATCTTAAAATACCTCAATTTGGATTTTTTCAAACTTTGAGCGACGAGCGGCACGGGTTAACGTTGTTTGATCGAGCTCAAATTTTGGCTATCTCAATATCTGGAAAGGGGAATCGTTTTGTGGGGTCCAGACGGACAAAATTCCGACATCGATTTTTTGCGGTCACCCTAGTGCTCACCCATCACTAGTGAATATAAAGTTTGTATAAATGTATTTTCTTTAATAATAGTATGTTTATAACTGTTTAAACAGATAAATATATTTTTTTTAGAAAATCGACTTTACAGCATTTACTCCTACATTTATCATAGATTTTCATATACCCATTTACCCTTCTAAGCCCCTCCTTAATAAAATTTGTTGCTTTCCTTCTCCCGCCTATCTCTCCCATTACAATAATATGTCTTAAGTATAGTAAAATATTAAGAGAATATATACTTAAAAGATAGAAGTGATACGCCACATGCAGAGCTTGTTATTGTTAAAAAAAAATTTTTTTGTTTTTTTTTCTTTTTGGAAAAATAAATAAAAATCCATTGAAACGAGAAAGATGATGCTAATGTAAAGTAGACATATGGGAAATGTTATTAACAATTTTGTGTGGTATAACTATCTGATTTAAGGGTACAAAGACTCAAAATTTGAAAAATTTCATTTCTTTTGTCAATTTTTTTATATTTTGACAAACACAAATCATATCACCAACATTTACCACTACCATGAATTACAGCAGGTCTCAGAAAAAACAATCTCAGAATTACTGCGATGCGTTGTAGTGTTTGAGAGTTATTACGTCATAAAATGATGCATGTGAGCTTTTAAAAATGACAAAAGACTGACTGTCACTTCCAAACGGAAATCAGGTGTGTACAGGTGCTTACTAAGAGTAGCCATCTCCATATATAACTATAAGGCGATTCTTTTTGCTGAGACCTATCCTATTTGAGACTCCTCTCATGGGCTGATAGCCTACATTTATATGGAAAGGTAGTATCCTTCTGTAATTAATACTGCCAGAGTCGGAGGGGTGGAGTGCGTGAGCGTCTGAGAGCCTATGTGTGCAAATATCAGAAGTACCATCATTTTCAAACAGAAATCAGGTGTGTATAGGTGCTTACTAAGAGTAGCCATCTCCATATATAACTAACAAGATAAAGTTGTACTCTGTAGTGCTATAGCATGCATACATGAAATATATGAAATTTGAATTGTATTACTGCTCTAGAAATAGGTCACAGCAACGAGAATCATCTTATCGTGGCTGCTGGTACACATGAATTGGCCAATTTATGTGCTAAGTAGTCTCAATTTTTCATATTTTCTAGAGCAGTGATTCAATTCAAATTTTCATATATTTCATGTTTGCATGCTATAGTGCTACAGAGTGCAACTTTACTTTGCTAGCTTTTAAAAATGAGACTCGGTCATTAACGTACAAAATGTCTCATTCCTTAAGGGGCTAAAGCGATTGTCCACTAATCTGACAACCCCCTTCTGAATCCCTGTGTTTCCCACCAGTAAAATAATATCATCTTGTGGTAGATCAGCTCATTCAGCTGCTCTAAGTGGTAGTCACAGGAACACTTTCCATTTAAATTTTCAACTGGTTTATTAAAACATACTGCATAAACAAGTGCAAAGTTGAATAAATACACATGGCCCTTCTGGCATAACTGGAAAAACCAAATAGCATACTGTACAGTCTGTGTGGCTGAGGGGATCCACCCACTCAGGGGATAAAAACACTGTTCAGTTCTCAGCTCAGGAAAATGTCATCTCCAGACACACTGGAGACTGAGTACAAGGGCTCCACATTTGTCCACTGGACCACACCCTGGGGTGGAGATATGGTAAACAGCGTCCCGCTCCCTTCAATTCTTCACAAAATCCCACCCCCTAATATGGCCAATTAATTCCTCTTGGCACTTAGTATGCTAGAGCATTTTTCCAGGTTCACATCACTGAGGCTAACATCCTGAGTGACACATATCTCTACTCCAGCATTTTACAAATGACCTTTTCACACACCTAAACTCCCCTCCAGTGCAGGTGTCCTTCCAGTGGTGTCAACACTGGCCCTCCCAGTATCATGTGACTTTATTATGTTGAGGTAAGTTTAGTCTATCCCTTTTAATGAGAAATATGAGTCTATTAATATCCTCCTGGAGTTCATTACACACTCTGAACCAACTGGTCTGGGGTGAGATAGACATTCTTATACTATGATCTATGGCGCATGTACCTAGGTACTTCAGACACTGCTTATTATTATTAATGACAGCAGGTAATTAAATACACTGATAGATTTACGTAGATCACGAGCATTAATCACAATGCGGCACATTCCTGGCACACATCAACGTGAGTCAAGCTGTACCAGTTTAATAAAAAAGAGAGAAACACTTTGCCAACATTTTTGGATTTGTTTATTCATTTGTGAATTAGTAAGTTATTTTTTTCCATCTCAACTATAAGAATTTTTTATTTCATTTCTGTTTAACCTGGGGTTTGTGAATAGATATGAGGGTTTCTATTAACTTGGATGGTAGAAGTAGGTTCCTGAAAGGTATTTTCCAGGCTATATCTAATATTCTATCACCCACATGGATCCAGTGCATGCAATTCTGTGGTCTGAGTGGTCAGTGCGTGCAATTGCATGGTCTGTATCAGCCCTGGAAGTGACAGCGCTACTCTTTTCCTGTCACAGAATTGTTGGGACCTCTGATTGGCTGTAGCGATAAGATGACTAAGGCCGGTTTCACATTTGCGGCTGTGTCCGCAGCATTTCTGACGCATACATCCGCATGCATCGTGTTTTCCTCTCTTTTACGTTGTGGACGCAGGCACATGCGTTTGCATGCGTTCTCCTGCGCTTGCTTATGTATGCGTCATTTTGGGGTGTGCGGCGGTGCACAGCTAATGCAACATGTTGCAATTTTGGAGGCGTCAAATTGCCGCCGCCATACGCATGTGGACGCTTGCAGAAGGAGTATGTCTAAACAACGCATTACAGTCTGTGGGAATACATGCATACGCAAGCACATACGTTCGATAGTGTTTACGTATGTATGTATTTTTCTGAGTAAACATGCCCAGGAACTGGCTTAGCTACCCCTTACACAAAGATGTATAAAAAGAGGGTGTGGGCACTGAAAGTCCAGTACTTTCCAGACTGTGGAAGAGATTGGAAGACTCCAGACTGTGGAAGAGATCTGTGAAGACACTGAATTTACCAAAATGTGAGTATACAAGCTAATATCTGTGTGTCTGTTATTCTCCCTGCAGTCTGTAATCATTTCTCTCTCTTTCTTGTAGCATTCATCATTTTATCACCCTGGTCTTAAGTCCAGAGCACACTGAACACGCCGGACAGGAGTCTGAAGTGAGTACATTTGCAACTGATTGATAAGTATTCACTGTCACTTTACATATGTGGCAAAATCATGTATTTTCTTTTACAGAATACTTCAACAAGTGCAGAGGAGCAGGAGCAGAAGGCTCAGGCCCAAGTTCCGGTGGCAAGATGGCGTGTAAGTTTTTTTTTTTTTTTTTTTTTTCATGACTGTTTTTTCTTTCTCTTTTTTTGTAAGTGTTTTATCTTTCCACCATTAATGTCTTTGTTTCATTTCTAGGTTCAACAATGGGAGGAGGAGTACCTGTACAACGACCTTCTGATCACATTAGTGCATGAGCGAGTTGCGTTGTGGGACACCCGGGAGCAGCAGCACTCGGACGCTGTGGTGATTCGGCGGCTGTGGAATGAGTTGGCCCGATCGATGATGGATGACTGGGACAATGCCACGCCACGAGTCCAAAAGGAATTTCGTAAGTATTGCAATGTGGTCTGACGTGGCAGTGAACCTGTAAGGCCGGGATCACAAAACCGTGTGTGATGCGATAAACTCCTGCGGCCTAAAGTGCATTGTTTAACCATTTTTTTCCCCCTTCACAGTGAACAAAGTCAGAACCCGTTGGCGTTCGATGAATGATCGCTTCAACAAGGACTTGAGACAGGAGATCCAAGTTTGAAGTGGTGCTTCAGCAAGGATAAGAAAATACAAGTATCACATGATGCTAGCTTTCCTGAGGCCTGTACTTGCTCAGAGAACATAAGTATTTTTGTGTTGTATTCCATTGTGTTGCATTCCCTATTCTGAATTTTTTTTATTCCACAGGAGTTGGCGCTTGTACAATTGTTATTTTTTGGAAGTTATGTTTTTCTTTTCACAGAACCTGGAGCAGCACCCTCGAACCTGGATCGTCCTCTTTAGCAGTCCTTCAGCAAACAACCTCGGAGCAGTCCAAGCGATCCACCAGCAATGCAGCAAGTGGGCCAGCGTCATAGGCTGGAGAACAGGCAGCTGGTCCTTCAGGTGCTCCCCCGTCCCAGGCCTCTGCCTCTTTTTTTGTTGGGTATTCCCACTAGCGGCAGAATGCCTCGGACAGGACACTCATGCCTGAGTTTATTCACTTACATAGTAACATAGTAACATAGTTTTGAAGGCTGAAGGAAGACCTTATGTCCATCTAGTTCAGCCTATTTTTAGTGCAGTTGTTTTGCATTGTTAATCCTGGGGAAGGCAAAAAACCCACAGAGTAGAAGCCAATTTTCTCCATAGGGAAAAAAATTCCTTCCCCCTAAGCTAGGTCCACCATCACCTATAATATTATGTTATTCGTACCTTCTATACTGTTACTCACAAGAAAAGCATTCATTCCTTTCTTAAATTCATTCAGTGAGTTGGCCATCACCACTTCCTCAGGAAGAGAATTCCAGAGCCTCACTGCTGTTACCATGAAGAACCCTCTTCTATGCTGGTGCAGAAATTGTCTTTCCTCCAAACGAAGAGAATGCTCCCTTGTTCTTGTCACAGTCCTTGGTACAAACAGTTCATTGGACATATCTCTGTATTGCCCTCTGATATACTTGTACATATACAGTATATTAAGTCTCCCCTAAGTCTTCTCTTTTCTAGAGTAAATAGACCTAATTTTGATAACCTTTCTGGGTATTGTAGTGAACCAACTCCATTTATCATTTTAGTAGCCCGCCTTTGAACCCTTTCAAGTTCAGTAATGTCTTTCTTGAGCACCGGCGTCCAAAATTGCACACAATACTCCAAGTGTGGTCTGACGAGTGATTTGTACAGAGGGAGAATAATGTTTTCATCTCGTGTCCCCAGACCTCTTCTAATGCATCCCATGACCCTATTTGCTTTGGTGGCAGCTGCCTGACACTGGGCACTCCAATTTAGCTTCTTATTGACTAAGATGCCTAAGTCTTTTTCCATGTCTGATTTCCCCAGCAGTTTCCCATTTAGTAAGTAATTATAGCATCTGCTTCTCCTTCCCATGTGCATAACCTTACACTTATCTGTGTTAAACCTCATTTGCCATTTTTCAGCTCAATTCTCCAATTTACTCAAATCTGTCTGTAGTTGCAAACTGTCCTCCTTTGTGTTAACTACCTTACATAGTTTTGTATCATCTGCAAATACTGATATTTTACTGTGTAAGCCATCCACTAGATCATTAATAAATATATTAAATAGTAGGGGGCCCAATACAGAACCCTGTGGTACCTCACTAGTAACCCTGGCCCAATCTGAGTATGCACCATTAATAACCACTCTTTGTTTTCTATCACTAAGCCAGCTACCTACCCATCTACGCACATTTTCCCCTAGCCCAAGCTTTCTCATCTTACTTAACAATCTTTTATGTGGGACAGTGTCAAATGCTTTAGAGAAGTCGAGATAAATGACATCCAATGATTCGCCTTGGTCCATTTGATAGCTTACATCCTCATAGAAGCTGATCAGGTTAGTTTGACAGGAGCGATCCTTCATAAATCCATGTTGATATGGAGTTAAACTGTTATTAACATTGAGATATTCCATAATGGTATCCCTTAGAAACCCTTCAAAAATTTTACCCACAACAGATGTTAAAGGGAATCTGTCATCCCTTTTTTGAGATATCATGTAATGATATCATTCAATTGTGTGTCACATAAGGATTCTCTTAGTACTTTTGCTTCCCACTGACCCCGCACCTTTCATGCATAAATACCTTTTTTATATCGGTTCAGATGTATGTAAACTGCCACTGTCCGGTCCGCTGGGCGGGGCTTATTCACCTGCTCCCCCCCTCCCTGTCTTGCTCTATGCATTTCTTCTTGTGTAGAGCAAGACAGGGAGGAGGAAGCAGTTGAAAAAGCCCCACCCATCGGACCGGACCGCCACAAGTGCACTGAGGCCCAGCCACTGCTAGATGATTCTGCTGGTACATTGACCCAGACCACTACATTCCCCTCGCACTCTACACAGCCTGAATGTGACCCAGATGAAACTCAGGTTACCCTTCCCATATACTGTACCACCTTACACGGTGACAAAAAGGAAGGTGCAGCTGAAAGTGCAGGTTCGGCCCACCCGCCATCAGACACACCGCCGTACTATGAGGGGCCCTGTGCCAGTGCCGTCACCAACGAGTGGGCCCCCCCCTGCTTGCTCTGGATCACAGCACTTGCAAAGTTGAAATACTTACCTCTCCCTGCTCCACCGCCATGATGTCTTCCGCGTTTCCTGACAGTGATATTCTGATCAGAGAGCGCAATGACATCGCGTCTGTACGCCCAGACTAGTATAGGGATTCCCTAGCAAGGAGACTTATTTGAGGAGACTTATTTAATTGTTTTCAATGTTGGGACAGCAATTTTTGGGGAGCACTATACTCTGGAGAATGATAGATGGGGCCCACCATACACTGGAGCATTCCAAAGGTGGACATCAGACAGTGGAGCAGCATTTACAGGGCCCATTATACACTAGAGCATTAGAAATGGGGCCCATTATATATAGAGCATTATTTGGGCCCATAAGACAGTTCAGCTTCATCCATGGGGACCAACATATACTGTAGCATTATGTGGAGTTCATCATATACTGTTTCAAACATTATATGGGACCAATGATTCTGTATGGTGAAATATATGGGCCTCATTACTCTGTATAGCGCACTATGCGGTGGCCCTAATACTGTATGGAGTAAGATACTGTCCGTTTTTGGAGCTATTGGAGAATTTAAAATGGATATCAGTCATGAGATGTAGAAAGTGAAGTATTTTTCATTGTACTATACCGCTATTTCTCTGCCGTATAGGAGCATCATGAGTTGTACTATGTGTTAAAGGGGCGCTCTTTGGCCCAGGGCACATGAAAACCTGGAGCCAGCCCTACCCCCCCACAAATTTTGCCAAATAACCCCCATTTTTCAGTGCGTAACTAGTATTATGAAGTAAATTAAGGTTGAAAAGCTTCAGTAATAAGATTTGATGTTTTTGGCATTCAAAAGGGCACTGTAGGTGTGTTTCCTGGCCTCCACTCCCTGCCGACTTTGCTTCCCCATTGACTTGCATTGGGTTTCATGTTTCAGTCGGCCTTCGACTTTTCACACAAATCGGCCGATTTTGTTCGACCCGACTTTTGCAAAAGTCGGGTTTCATGAAACCCGGCTCGACCCAAAAAAAGCAAAGTCGCTCAACTCTGCTCCTCATAAATGGCTGATGGTCCGAAATGTCTTAAACAAGATATAGCTCTCCTTCAGGAAACACACTTGCCAGAAACAGATTTTATATGCATAAGAAGACTTTGGGTGGGTAGTGTATACGGTTCCTCTTCAGTGCACAAAAAGGCGGGAATAATTACTTTAATAAACAAACGCTTTACACATAGATTGATCGACCACCGAACTGATAAAGAAGGTAGATTTTCACATCAAAGCCTAACCACGCAATGGGGTGATATCTCAATTTTCTATGTCTATGGCCCTAACGACAACAACAAACCTTACTTTCAACATTTGGAAGACAAAATTAACTCTGATCACAACCTTATCAAAATAGTCGGGGGAGACTTTAATTCAGTTCTATCTACGGCGAAAGATAGAAAGCAAAATTCTCAATCTATATTACCAAAGGATAGGGTTTTGGCCCCATTATTAGCAAATTGCTCCTTAAAAGATGCCTGGAGGTTTCTACATCCAGATGGTAGAGAATATACTCATTTTTCACATGCAAAAAACTCTTGGTCCCGTATTGACTATTTTCTGGTTTCACTTACACTGATCCCTAGGCTGTTGGCTGCCGATATTGAGGACTTGGTCATCTCAGACCACTCCCCGAAGCTGCTAGATCTTAGGGAGACCTACCCTAAGGGATCAGATTTCCTCTGGAGATTCCCCAACTTCTTGAGTAAAGACGGCCCTTTTGACTTCTCCCTCAAGCTGTGGTGGCAGGAATTTTTAACAGACAATGAGATACATCAAAATGATCCATCTCTCTTGTGGGAATCAGCAAAAGCAGTTCTTAGGGGAAGAAGTATGGCATACGTGTTCTCCCAAAAAAAAAAACAAGCTCTAAAATGTTATGAGGAATTAACCGAAGAATTAAGGCTGACGTATACAGACTTCCTTTCAGATCCCTTGCCGGCGAATAAAAAATTATGGCAGGAAAAACAGACAGAATTAAACATTTTAGCGGATAGAAGGGAAAAACTATTTCTATCTCAAAAAGAAATGTATTTCTATAGATTTGGCAATAAGGCTGGCAGAATACTGGCCAACTTGGCCAAAGGGACTAAACCACAACAGGGGATTTATCAGATCAGAGAGCCTAACCGCCATCTTTGCTCTAATCCTCTAAAAATTAGCAAGGCCTTGGGCTCCTACTATGAAACATTATATGGTGAACCTAGTACCCCAATAATACTCCCGCACACTTTATTGAATAAAATTGAGATGCCGGTTTTCTCAGAAGAGCAGAAAACACTTCTAAATAAACCAATCTCACATGAGGAGATGATCTCAGCTATTAAAAATCTAAAAACTTATAAAGCCGGGTACCTCGATCACACACTTGAAGACCGTGGGCTTGCTCTCTTCCTGGACAGAAGGCTCCAGGTTTACCACGGACACTTCCCTCAGTACAGTTGTCCCAACCGGGGGAATATCTTGTTCAGCTTTCCGCTCCAAATCTTCCGGAGATTTTACCTCTTTGAGACCCCTGGCAGTTCCGTCTTGTCATCACTCGGGCCCGGCCACTGTAAGTCTTCGTCTACCAACTTCTTCTCCCTCAAAAGACCTCTTACAGTTTCTTTGAGCACTTTCACGTCTTCTCTGAGGGTCTTATTCATATTTTGCCATGTTGACAGGTGACCTCTAAGCTCCAAGACTTCTTTCTCCAGCTCATCCACTCTGTTCTCGGCCGTTTGTCTCAGGGCCTTGACTGCCGAGAGCTCGGACTCTAGGTGGCACAGCCGCTCCGACTGGGTCAGTTTTTTATGGGCACTTTTTGAGACAATTTTTACATTAAGTCGAGTGACCTATATTATAGTATACATTGCCTCATTTTAGGAGCAGGTGCCTTTCCTTTAAAGACATTTAAACTTTTTTGGCTATTCAGCTATTTTTGTGCTTTTGTGGTTGGGTGGTGATAGGTTGGTTTTGTTTTTTGCTTTTGTAATGTACTATCAAATTATGTCATCTCTGTAGCCCTTTATTGTAATAGGACTACTTTTATATATATTTGCAAAATAATTATTGCTTTTATTGGTACCTAAGAGGGTTCATTCTAATATCCCCCTTTTTTCTGAGTTGATGTGTACTGTTTTTTTCAAAACTTACCTTGTTCTAGGTGCTGTCAGTTACTATTTGTCTATACATATTTAACTTATCCGATCAAAAATTTTTCAAAAGGTTTTGGGTCATGAAAAAACATTCTCAGAATCAGTTGGATCCGTTAAAGCGTTCCAGAGTTATAACCTCATAAAGTGACAGTGGTCAGAATTGTAAAAATTGGCCTGGTCATTAAAACACTAGAACTACTGATGGAGTCATTTTGACTCCTTTCGTTTTTTATTTCTCTTCTGTGACTACATTTTTCAGAATTCCGGCTTGAAACTCGGTGACTTTTCCTCAAATATGATGTGAAAAAAGATTTTGTGAGAATAAATAATTTTGGTGAAAAATTTGCGCTTTTTTTCAAAATTTACCAAGAACTACTGAAGGGAGTCATTTTGACTCCCTACTATATTTTGAGGTCCTTTTGTCACTAAATGTTGCTATAAAGTTTTGTGCATAATTTTTTCACTCTGTCTTATTTACCCTGATGTTCATATAGATGTAGTTCAATTTACATGTCAACTTTTCACATTTTCCTTGTGTTTTACCTGCTTGTATTACTGTGTAATACTGAACAAAATAGCTTGTTTACTCTAGGCTCTTATCTTATGCTAATGAAGGGTGGTGTTTTTCTAAGGTCCTAGCAGGAGACAGTATTCTGGATAGTAACTTTACTTTCAGTTCAGCTGAAGAGACAAAGAGAACAGACGCAGACATAGGAGCTCTGAAGACTCATACAGGTATGAATTGTTATGAAATAGTTTAGCTGTCTGTCAACTGATTCAGCCCACCTACTTTTGAAGGTGGCAGAACAGTTATTATTTCTTTTAGTTTTCATTTCATTTCTATTTTTCAGCAGGGAACTATATAGAATTATGGAATTTGTGAGGAATATGGAGAGAAGACGTTTGATAAAGCCTCAGGATATTCTGGCTACTTTGCAATCCATACCGGAGGATGAATCCGAATCCGAATTGCAGGAACATGTATTTGATTCTGACAGTGATGAAGATTTCATTCCTCAGAACATATCAAGTGAATCTGAAGACTCAGAAGGAACAAATCCAGAAGGTAAGTAGTTATGTGTATTTATTTGTTCTTCCACACACTGAGTTAGGGCCTGTGCACACTAGCAGAATTCTGGCTAAAAAGCAAATGAACAACCATCGTGGGAACACTGAACAAGATAAGGTGAGAAGTGCCTAAAGAAATAAAATCCATGAAAGAGGAATTGTACAACACTAAAGTGTTTAGAAATGAAGACAATTTTACACTTACAGTATATCAAGGAAAGCCCAACAAAAATGTTGTCATTTTGAGTTCCGTCCATCCAGATGTTGTTGTTGCATCTGATTCCGCTAAAAAAACTCCAGAAACGGTAAAGTTTTACAATGAAACAAAATATGGAGTAGATGTAGTGGATCAGATGGCACGAAAATATACCACACGAACATGCACAAGGAGATGGCCTGTTCATGCATTTGAAAATGCCTTAGACTTTGCGGGTATAAATGCATGGATAATATTCAAGGAGATTACCCACCAAAAAATGTCACGCAAGGCATTTTTGCAAACGCTTGTGAGACAGTTGAGTGGTCCTTATGTCACAGATAGGGAAAAGGGTTCCACGTCCCAAGTTTCTACATGCTCAGAAGTGATGGTTCAAACAAAATTTTGCCAGATCAAAGAAAAGTGCAAGAAAAATAGATCTGTCGGCAATTGTAAGACTTGTGGTAAGTCTTTGTGTGGGCAATGTACTGCCATAAATCAAAGGCAATGCCTAAAATGCGAAACACCAAATGTTTAGAAGGTGAATTCTGCGCCATATTTTCATTTTTATGCTCCTCCACCTACATTTTCTCTGCTTTTTGTTCTTCAGTTGTTGTTTATATGTGTGCACTTGAATAAAAAAAATGTTTGAAAAATGTCTATTATAATTATTGTTATTTTCTGTAGAAAAATAAGAAAAGCAGAAAAAAAACAATCAAAAGCATTACTGTTGGATCTCACAATAATAATACATTACAAAAAATATAATTATTAATAAATAACCACAAATGAAACTCTAAAAATAAACGAAAACAAGCAAGGAGTCAAAATGACTCCTTTCAGTAGTTCTAGGCGGGGTCACGAGTCCAGTAGTCCTAGTGTTAATCTGCAAATTGTCTCTGTCACTAAGGGGTTAAAGTCATTATATGTGTGCTGGTTATAGCAGACAAAATGTTTTGTGAACAGGAAGAGCATAAAGATCAGTAACTTTTCCGACAATAAGAAGTGGAAAGTTAGTAACGTGTACAGAAACTTAACAACTGTAGGTTAGATCTGTCTAAATACCTTAAACAAATCACTAAAATGAACTCTTGAACTTATGCCACATTCCCATAGGAATAATATATGATTAACCCTGCTGTGGAATCATGGGGTCATATAGACCCCAGCACTGAATAAATTGAAATATTTCCAAAACTGGTCAATCTCAGACATTGACCTTCTATGTATTTTCAAGTAACATACGAGTTTCTGCTTATGTTGATGATATTTTGAATTTGTTTTTCAATTTTGTTTCAAAGTTATTGTTAATTTTCTGCATTTGGGACTCTCCTATCCCCATAGTACCTTTATTGTCTGACATTTTTTTTTTTAATATTTTCTGTTTATTCACAGGTTTTTTAATATAATTGTAAATAAACAATGGCTAGACGAACTGTGATGACTCCTGATGAAATATTGGCAGCTTTGGATGCTTCTAGTGATGTCGATACTGATATTGAAGGTAATTTGGAAGATAATTTGAGCTGGGTCAAAAGTGACACAGATCTCGATGCCACATCGGATTCAGACAGCAAACAAAGTGCTATTCTGTCTGATACTGGCGACTTGGGCCGCCATCAGGCCAATACCACCCTGACTAGAGTATGGGGCCCGATTAGCAGAGGGGGCACGCATCGGGCCCCTTCACCTCTACCCATCGGGCCCCACTGCCCCGTCCCCAGCGGCAGGATTCAGTTACTCTATTGCCATTCAATCGGAGGCTGACAGCTGATGTCAGTGCGCACGGCGCCGGAGTCTGACGTCATTGTCAGTCGCCGGCGAGTGCGCACTTTCAGGTGACGATCAAAGAAAACAAGCAGCGGGCACCGCTATCTGATATACATATCCAATTAACAGGGTGCTACCATTGTGCCCACAGCTCAATTGATTAATAAAAGAAGGCACAATAATGGTGCAACCACCTGATAAAAGTGAAAAAGACTTTATTGTAACAAAGAAAAGTGCACATGCATTAAAAACACTTAAAAATACTAGAACCATAACATCATAGCTGTGACAATGTAGGGTGTTGTAGTGTTAATTTGATATACTCTAATCATAAATAAATAAATAACAACGCAACATACACCTTTTTCCCTTGGTGCCAGCATGACACTATGATTAGGCAGAGTTATAATATTTTGTCCTTTAACCCGTTGGCGCATGCGCTTTGCAAATGTCTTGTACCTGGAACACATTATGATGCGCAAGCTGATGATCGACGGTGTTTCGGTATGTCTCCCTGGCCCATTGCGCATGTGTATTGAGTCTTTTCCGGCGTCTGGTATGCATCGTGTCCCGCATGCTGCCTGTCACTGTGGCAACAGGGTAAGCGATGCTGTTTCCCTTCTTTTAGCCCTCCTTGCATATGCACATTGGTCCATTTCTGGTGCTTGAAACGCACAATGGCCGCACGCTATTTTGGTACAGCGGCAATATACAATGTAAGAGGAAGGTTGTTTTTTTTTTGCTTTTTTAAAAAAAAAAAAAAAAGTATTGAAAGTGGCAAGCCGGGCCCGGCAGGATGGAGACGGGGCAGGATGGAGACAGGGCAGGATTGGGGGCATGATTGGAGACACTGGGGGCATGATTGGAGACACTGGAGGCAGGATGAAAGACATGGGGGCAGGATTGGAGACACAGGGGGCAGGATTGGAGACACAGGGGGCAGGATTGGAGACACAGGGGGCAGGATTGGAGACACGGGGCAGGATTGGAGACACAGGGGGCATGATTGGAGACACTGAGGGCAGGAATGGAGACACAGGGGGCATGATTGGAGGTACTGGGGCAGGATTGGAGACACTGGGGGCAGGATTGGAGACACGGGGCAGGATTGGAGACACAGGGGGCATGATTGGAGACACTGAGGGCAGGAATGGAGACACAGGGGGCATGATTGGAGGTACTGGGGCAGGATTGGAGACACTGGGGGCAGGATTGGAGACACTGGGGCAGAATGGAGACACAGGGGGCATGATTGGAGGTACTGGGGCAGGATTGGAGACACAGGGGGCATGATTGGAGACACTGAGGGCAGGATTGGAGACACTGGGGGCAGGATTGGAGACACTGGGGCAGGATTGGAGACACTGGGGGCAGGATTGGAGACACGGGGCATGATTGGAGGTACTGGGGGCAGGATTGGAGACACCGAGGGCAAGATTGGAGACACTGTGGGCAGGATGAAAGACATGGGGGCAGGATTGGAGACACGGGGAAAGATTGGAGACACAAGGGGCAGGATTGGAGAGACAAGGGGCAGGATTGGAGACACTGGGGGCAGGATTGGAGACACTGGGGGCAGGTTTGGAGACACTGGGGGCAGGATTGGAGACACTGGGGGCAGGATTGGAAACACTGGAGGCAGAATGGAGGTACTGGGGGCAGGATTGGAGACACTGGGGGCAAGACTGGAGACACTGTGAGCAGGATGAAAGACATGGGGGCAGGATTGGAGACACAGGGAAAGATTGGAGACACAAGGGGCAGGATTGGAGACACGGGGGCATGATTTTAGACACTGGGGCATGATTTTAGACACGGGGCATGATTTTAGACACAGGGGGCAGGATTGGAGACACTGGGGGCAGGATTGGAGACACGAGGGGCAGGATTGGAGACACTGGGGGCAGGACTGAGACACAGGGGGCATGATTGAAGGGACAGGGGGCAGAATGGAGACACAGGGGGCATGATTGAAGGCACGGGCAGGATGAAAAACACAGGGGGTGGA
This sequence comes from Dendrobates tinctorius, assembly GCF_039654945.1. Lineage (NCBI taxonomy): Eukaryota > Metazoa > Chordata > Amphibia > Anura > Dendrobatidae > Dendrobates > Dendrobates tinctorius. The sequence goes on from NW_027361675.1 coordinate 52,040,356, forward strand.
ATTGGAGACACAGGGGGCAGGATTGGAGACACACGGGGCAGGATTGGAGATACTGGGGCATGATTGGAGACACAGGGGCAGAATGGATACACAGGGGGCATGATTGGAGACACAGGGCAAGATGAAAGACACGGGGCTGGATTGGAGACACAGGGGGCAGAATTGGAGACACTGGGGGCAGGATTGGAGACAGATGGTGCAGGATTGGAGACAGATGGGGCAGGATTGAAGACAGATGGGGCAGGGTTGGAGACAGATGGGGCAGGGTTGGAGACAGATGGGGCAGGATGGATACAATGGAGACAGATGGGGCAGGATGGGGAGATCATATGGGGCAGAATGGATACTCATGAGGGCAGGATGGGAGAACAAATGGCAGAAGCCAAGAATGAGACACATGGGGGTCAGGATGTGGGATATTATTACCATAGGGGCTAATTAAGGGATATTATTACTGCAGTGATGTATTTATTTTATTTTTTGAGTGTACTGTTTTAAATGGGGGGCAGTCCTGTTACTGTGTAGAGTGATACTATGTTGCCTTTTTTTTCATGTGGTGTAATGTAGAAGTTGGGAAAAAAATAAGTAATATGTTCTGCAAGTGGAGCTATAGATAACTGTGTTATTTCCTGCAGAGATGAGCCCTGGCTGGAAGAAGTGACGGCGATCTGTGCTGGATGAAAGATAAAAAGCGAAGATGAAGGACTTCACCTAGAGACGTCACTGGTGAGTTAGTGTGTTACATATACACTGACACTATACACTGTATACTATATATAGAGCTCCTGTGTATAATGTCACCAGTGATCACTGTATTACCTATACATTATATACAGAGCTCCTGTGTATAATGTCATTGATCACTGTATTACCTGTACACAGACACTGCATACTATGTACAGATCTCCTGTGTATAATGGCACTTATGGTAATAGTATTGTTTTTTTATTACTGATCAGTATTGTAGTATTCAGTCACTATGTGGTGGTAATATGTGGTCTGGACATGGTGTTGTGGTATTTGTCCCTTGTATGTGCCATTATTTGATCACTTTGTTGTGGTAATATGTGGTCTGGTCATGGTGCAGTGGGATTTGTTCCTTGTATGTGATATTATTCGGTCACTGTGGTTGTAATATGTGGTCTGGACATGGTGTTGTGGTATTTGTCCCTTGTATGTGCCATTATTTGGTCACTTTGTTGTGGTAATATGTGGTCTGGTCATGGTGCAGTGGTATTTGTTCCTTGTATGTGATATTATTCGGTCACTGTGGTTGTAATATGTGGTCTGGACATGGTGTGGTGGTATTTGTTCCTTGTATGTGGTATTATTGGTCACCATGTGGTGGTAATATGGCGTCTGGTCATAGTGTTGTGGTATTTGTCCCTTGTATGTGATATTATTGGTCATTTTAAAAATTGAAAAATAAATAAAAATATACCTAAATTGTATTGCATATTTTAGCAAATATTTAATAGGTTACAGTAGAGTAGAGCTCAGCCAAAAGAGTCTACTGTGTCATGGTGGCGGCTTAAAAAATCTTTAGGCCAAAACAAAAGCTGCCGGCTATATGTGTGATCTGGTGATGGGAACTGTTAGTGTGTGATTGGTGAGAAGTGGAGTTTTTCCAAGAGAGAACGGTTGGACTGTGGACAGTTTGAGGAGTGGAGTCGGGGCTGGGGTGGAGCCTGGGCGGAGTCTCAATTGGGCCCCGAAAATTTTGCCAGTATGGGGCCCCAAAATTCCTAGTGGCAGCCCTGCTGGCAACGCTAATTCCTCCAATCATAAGGATGACGACGATGATACTTCAGGCACCATCAGATGTTCCAAGTGACACCAGCAGTGTTACAGGACAGCATAAACGGTGTTATGTTTGTCCTCGATCGAAGGACAAAAAGACGAGATTTGCTTGCAATTACTGCAAGAAGTTTATTTGTGAAGAACATGGCACTATGACGTGCAGTGTATGCAAGGGCTAAATTTATTCCCACATCATTCGTTGTCATTATGTTTTTACTAAAATCCACACAGTTGCAGTTATTGTGCATTTTTTTTATTGAACTTGAATACTTACTTTTAGTTATTAGTAAAGAATTTTGGTATAAATTTCAGTTTGTGCTTGATGATGACAAATAAATAACTTCAAAGTTACGTTTGATTTCATAACTGTGTTCTGAAATGATGACAGAATAAAACTTGAGTATTCTGAACAGGCAGCATCTTCATTTTAATGAAATATGACGATTTTGAGCCAGGGGTCATATAGACCCCATGGTAACAAAGCAGTGATTTTTTTCATGGTTCCACAGCAGGGTTAAAGAGAAGCTGTCAGCATGATTTTGTAAAGAAGATACATGGCGGTAATACTGATTGAATTTATACCTTTCGTGAAGAAATCTACTTTGTGGTTCTTCTGTAATCACCATGTGAAGTTTTCTGCTGATTAGATTTCGGGGCACAGGGGCTGGACTGTACCCGCGGTCCTCTCCGCCCTGCCAGTGATTTCCGGCCCCTCTGTCTGCCATCAATCTGTGTATGATCTGCCTCCTCTGTCTACAATCTCAGCAATGACCTGTCTTTCACAGACCAGAGGTAGGCGGAGGAGCAGGGAAATCATAGACCGGGTGGAGAGGACCCAGGGGAGTACTGTCTGGCCCCTGTGCACCAAAATCTCATCAGGAGAAAACGGCACATTGTGATTAGAGAAGAATCACAAAGTGGATTTCTTCACCAAAGGTATCAGTTTAGGCTGGAAGAAGACTATCGTATGGCATCCGAAGCGAGAGCATCGTATGTGATATGATAATGACCCTTGACTGCAGCTTTGTTGTGAGTGTGAGCCGAGTGTCATGCTACTGTGCTCCTATCCTCTCACATGAGAAAATCACAGCACAGGTGCAGAGGAGACAGAGAAAGTAATTTTTCCATCTCCTCCATGGCCTGAATCGGCGTATATCGGACTGCACTGGGATGACATCCAAGTGCATTGTGATGTTTCACTAGCACCCATAGACTTGTATGGGTGAGAGTAAGCTGAGTCTCTTTGTTAGGCAACGTTCACCCATTCAGTATTTGTGTCATGATCCAGGCCAGGTTTTGTATCCTGTCTCTCCCAGTCTGACCATATCAAGGGTTTACTTTTCTCTGCTTTGTTCTGGCACCAGGCCGGCTATTTCTCTCCACTGCATCCTGCAGGCGGTGTCCGTTATAGTTTCTGCCTACAGCGTGAGTAGCTGACTCCATGTATTTCCTGATTTGTCATCCTGCTGTTGCTGACTTTGCCCATGTCTGTTTGTTGTCCACTCCCAGTCCCGACTCAGTGTTTAGCTTTCATGTTTAGGACTCCCTGGTATTTGACTCGGCTTGGACCCTGACCTGCTGTTTGTCTCTTGTCTTTGACATATCTGCTCCTGATTGGTACTGACCCATTTGGCTTGTTTCTGACTGTGTTTGTTTATTCCTTTGGTACTGCACTACAGACTAATATCGACCCTGATTGTTTGACTATTTTGCTGCCACCTGGTGGTAGCCTTGCTGCTGCACTGCAGGTATGCTCTTGCTGTGTGCAGTCCTCCCTCCACTCTATTTCCATCTAGTGGAGCTTGCATCTACCTGCATAGCAGCAGCATGACAATTTGGCCAGTATTTTACCTCAGTATTTGTAAGCCAAAATCAGGAGTGGGTGAAAAACTCAGAAGTGGTGTTTGTATTATACTTTTCCTCTGATTTTTCCACTCCTGTGTTTTTTTTTTTCTTTTCAAATAATTTTATTGGTTTTTAGTCATTAAACAGGGTAAGGGAAGGAAGGTAGGAAGGGAGGAAAGGGAATGGGAAGTAAAGAACCTTGTACAGGTATGGAAAAAATTAAAACTAGAGAACCCACAAATAGGCATTAAATAGCATATAGCGAATAACAACATAAAAGGAAAAGAAAATCGCCAATCCTTATTATGGGGTAACATTCTTGGAAGGAGATACAACATCCCGGTACTACAACGGCCATGGTTAGGCCTCAAAATATAATACCTCTTAATAGTTCTATTTGATATGGAATTTGTTGTTCCAAGTCTTCCATTTTTTTCTATATTTGTGGATGTGATTGTTGTTAATCGCAAATCTGCGTTCTAAATCGCATTGTTGGCCTATCTTATCAAGTATGTCCGAAAACTTAGGAACCACAACTTTCTTCCACTATTGTGCTAACATGGTCTTAGTCACTAAGAGGATGTGTATAATAATGTACCTTACCAAATCATCAAATTGTTCCATGTCTAATGAAAGAAGTGCTCTTTCAGGCGTAATTGTGAAGTCCTTAGAAATGAGGTTAATGTGCTGTGTGACCTGGAACCAGAGGTTTTTGATTTTTGAACAACCCCAAAATATTTCCACTCCTGGTTTTGACTTACCGTATTTTTCGCTTTATAAGACGCACCTGATTATAAGACGCACCCCCAAATTTGGTGAAGAAAAAGAGAAAAAATTTTTTTTTATGTTAAATGGAGGTGTATCTTATAATGCCAGTGTCCGTCTTACAAATCATATATATGTCCCTCATCCTGGTATCTATATAACCCCCATCCTGGCCTGGATATGACCCCCCCAGTCACTATATGCCCCCCTGCTGGCACTCACATGGCCCCCCTCTATATGCCTCCCTGCTGGTACGCACACGGCCCCCCGTCCCTATATTTCCCCTGCTGGCACACATTGTCCCCCTGTCCCTATATTCTCCCCTGCTGGCATTCACACAGAGCCCCCGTCCCTATGTTCCCCCCTGCTGGCACACATTGTCACCCCGGTCCTATAATCCCCCCTGCTGGCACACATTGTCACCCCGGTCCTATAATCCCCCCCTGCTGGCACACATTGTCCCCCCCTCCATATATTCCCCCCTGCTGGCACACATTTTCCCCCCCCATATATTCCCCCCTGCTGGCACATATTGCCCCCTCCCATCCCTTTATTCCCCCCTGCTGGCACACATTGTCACCCCGGTCCTATAATCCCCCCCTGCTGGCACACATTGTCCCCCCTTTCCTATAATCCCCCTGCTGGCACACATTGTTCCCCCCTGCTGGCACATATTGCCCCCTCCCATCCCTTTATTCCCCCATGCTGGCACACATGGCCCATTGTTCATATATTCCCCCCTGCTGGCACACATTGTCCCCCCATCCCTATATTTCCCCCTGCTGTCACACATGGCCCCTGTCCCTATATTTCCGCCCTGCTGGCAAGCACATGCTAAAATAATAAACAGTTAACTCACCTACTGATGATCGCTCCTGCTCCCAGCTCCCCCGTGGCTTTCCTGTGTCTAGTCTGCTGTCATCCTCCTCCTGCAGGGCACATGCAGCTGCTGCTCATTCAAGCAGCTCATTGTAGCTACAGGACCTTCCATGATGTGACCAATAGGAGCTGCTCAGCTGCGGTCATGTGACTCGCAGTGCACACTGGGAGTCATGTGACCGCAGGTCCTATGGTCACATCATGCAAAGTCCTGAAACGATGAGCTTTCTGAATGAGCTGCTGCTGCTGCTCACCCTGCAGGAGGAGGATGACAGCAGACTAGACACAGGAAAGCCACGGGGGAGCTGGGAGCAGGAGCGATCATCAGTAGGTAAGTGTCTATAGTGATGGGGGGAGAATGCAGGCACATGTAATATGCACCGCTCCCCTGTCTACCAACTCGGCACTGCTTCAGCACCGAGGTGATGGGCAGCGGGTGCAGTGAATATTACATGAGCCTAATGAGCGGGAGCACAGGACCTCCCGCTGTCTCTGCAGCCCCATCCAGCCCACCCCAGCCCCCTGACTCCATGCCAGAGCCGCCCCCCCACTCTATAGCACAGCAGCACACAGATTCACTTTATAAGACGCACCCCCACTTTCCCCCAAAATTTGGGGGAACAAAAGTGCGTCTTATAAAGCGAAAAATACGGTACATATACTGAGGTAAAAATACTGACCAAATACCGAACGTGTGAACGTGGCCTTAAGCCACATGCACACATTCAATATTTGGTGATTATTCTACCCCAGTATTTGTAAGCCAAAACCAGGAGTGGGTGATAAATGCAGAAGGGGCACAAATGTTTCAATTATGCTTTTCCTCTGACTGTTCCACTTATGGTTTTGACTTACAAATACTGGGGTAAAAAACTCACCTAATACTGAATATGTGCACATGGTCTTATTCGCAGAATACTGCAATTGTTTTGTCATGCCGAATCAGCATTAGAAAATAATCGCAGATGTGATCTGCACCATAGAGTAACACTGGGCCGAGTGCTATGCGATGTGTTATCATGGCAGTGAGACTCCGGCATTAATCTGTATTGCAGCGCCATTGCAGCCATGGCAATGCTTTATATTACAACATCGTGCTGACAGTTTCTCTATAAAATCTTTACCAATTTACCAGAATTTCATTTTAGTGAACAGCATGTTGTGAATAATATATGAGCTTTATTTGCCGCATTCTGCTTTCATTTTTGGATAACTGTTGTGCCAGCCATTCATCAGAATCTTTGGCTCAGATGCCACATGAAAATAGATTTTATTAGTAAGAATATATGGTATAATCTTGCAACCAGCTGCCAGCCACTCCACTATGCAGTATAAAGCTACAATGTGCTGCTCATCTTTAGCATAATGTGTGATTTATTCACATTAAACTGTGAGTTTAGATAATAGGATCTATAATATGTACTTAGCATAATACACATGTTGTAAATAAATACATACAGTATTCTGGCACATAATATTTATAGAAAATGCGTAAATGTCTGATTGGTAGGAGATTTTATTACTATATTTACACTCCTCAATATTGAAATTGCAACACCAAGAAGGAAAAGTCTTGGAATTATGGAAATCATAGGATGGATAGACATGATAATGATATGCAAAAGATATTTAAATGGGAATTTCTTTTCAAAACATGTCAATTTATTGAACATAGAGTATGAGCGCCACATGCAGAAATACATGCACATATATGCTTTGGTTGCTATCAAAGTGGTCATTAATGGTTGTCTGATAAATATTCTGTCACACTGAATGCACTTTGGCACACAAATAATCAAGATCCACTGCTGGCAGCTCCCTTTGTAATGCGGACAAATGATATCCCAGCTGTGTGTTCAATGGGCAAGTCCAGAGATGCTTCAGGCCATGGTAGCATGTTTAGACTATGCAGGAAACTCACAGTAGCCGAGCATTTTCATATTGGAAAATGACACTTTCACAATTCCTTGTGAAGGCCTCTTCAAGGCATTGCAATCCCTGCTATCTCCAGGCCACTCTTTTGCTATCATTGCATCCAAGAAAAAAAGTGTGTCTAATTTCACTTGTAGTACAGAATGGATTGCTTCGTGCTATTCTGCAAATCTGACAAGACCACGTCTGCAATGTCATGAACATGCCAACACAAGGGAAGGTCACTCTGGTCTTATACTGGGATTAGGGTGTGGGGTCTCATAATGTGCAGTAGCCAGACCTCTCTAGTCTTCATTCCAGGTATATTAGCAACATTACAGTACAATGATTTGGTGATGATAGCAGTGGTTCAGATATTTCTCCAAAGTGTCCTGTGAGTTTTTTTTTAATACAATCAGGGTCGGACTGGCCTGGCGAGATATCAGGAAAATCCCGGTGGACCAGGGAGATGTCAGTGGAAAGAAGGAAAAGAAGAAAAAAAGTCTGCGGTTTTTAGGGGCACAAGCCCTTTAAAAGCGCAGGCTGAGTATGTACAGGGGCGCGCATACGCAGCATTCATTACCTGAACCGCTGCAGCGCACGTCCAGATCAACACTGATGAGTGTGCGCCTGTCACCGATGTATGACGTCAGTGTCATGCGCCGCATGCGACGGGCGCACACATTCAGCTGCCTGCCTCTGCTTGCTCGATGGCCATTTTAATATGAGTGAATCAATACAGGGAAAAAATATTCTGGAAAATGTCAGCTCACCATATGTTGCAGCATCTTGCTGTATGGAATAGCATTGCATGCAATCCTCTCAGTCTTAGTCTCGTGTGAGTCTCTAGCATGAAAACCTGGCACAGCCAACAGCATTGGGACCGGAGCGTGCGGGCTGCCTAGAAATACATGTAGCCACACGCTCCGGTCCGAGTGCAGGCGGCAGTGCCAGGTTTTCATGCGAGAGACACGCACGAGAATCGTACGAGTCTCTTGTAAGCGAGTATGAGAACTTAGAAGTCAGCAGTAAAGGAAGAAAGGGTGAGGGAAAAACCTCCAGTGATGAAATCCAGTGAAAAAATTAGTTAAAAAAATAAAAATGTATTTGGTACATTAGTACATTAAAAAGACATGGTATGGACACCGGTCACCACAAACTGAAATTGACAACTAACACATTTCAGCTAGGAGCCTTAATCATGGTATGTTTAAAGGGAATTTGTCATCCCATTTTAACCCTATAAGATGCGGCCGCCATCAGGGGCTTAGCTACAGCATTCTGTAATGCTGTAGATAAGCCCGTGATAAAACCTGAAAGATAAGAAAAACATGTTAAATTATACTCATCGGGGCAGAGTCGGGTGCAGTGGGTGTCACGGTCCAGTCCGGCGCCTCCCATCTTCATACGTTGCCGTCCTCCTTCTTACTTCTGCTGCAGCTGCTGTGCAGGCGTACTTTATCTGACCTGTTGAGGGCAGAGTAAAGTACTGCAGTGCGCAAGTGCCGGGAAAGGTCCGAGAGGCCCGGCGCCTGCGCACTGCAGTACTCTGCTCTGCCCTCAACAGGGCAGATAAAGTAGGCCTGTTCAGGAGCCGAGGGAGAAGCAAGGAGGAGGACATCATCGTATGAAGATGGGAGGCGCCGGACTGGACGGCGACATCCATTGGACTGGACCGAATGCCGGGGTGAGTATGTTTTTCTTATCATTCAGGTTACATTGGGGGCTTATCTACAGCATTACAGAATGCTGTAGATAAGCCCCTGATGGGGAAAAATGGGGTGACAGATTCCCTTTAAGCGTTGATTATCAATTTCAGGTTGTGGTGAACAGTATCCCTATCATTTTAATGTACTATTGTACCTAATAAATTTTCATTTGTTAACTGATTTTTTCACTGGATTTCATCGCTGGAGGTTTTTCCCCCACCCTTTCTTCTTTTAATATGAGCACGCTGGATCTGCAGAGGAGGAGGATGCTTCCCGGTGCCTGGAGCGCAGGTAAGTGAGAGGAATCTTTTTTTTTTTTTTTTTTTTCTTTTTTTCTCTCTCTCGCTCTCTCTCTGTGCATGCGGCATGGTGCAGGGGCCAGGATAGATATATGGGGGAGGATGGATATCAGGGAGAGCCAGGATGAATATCTGGGGGCCCGGCAGAATGGATATATGAGGGTGCCAGGACAAAAGGGACATGTTAAATAAAGGTGTGTCCATTAATTAGCATCACAGGGGTCTACAATCTTGCAATCAGTGAGTGGACCTGTATAGAGGGCTACAGATACTCACCATGTCACCAAACAGCACAGTGAGTATCACACTCAACATGGCCAGAAGAAGCAAAGGAAAGAGTTGTCTCAAGAGATTAGAAAGAAAATTATAAACAAACATGTTAAAGGTAAAAGTTATAAGACCATCTCCAAGCAGCTTGATGTTCCTGTGACTACAGTTGCACATATTATTCAGAAATTTAAGCTCCATGGGACTGTAACCAACCTCCTTGCACATGGCCACAGGAGGAAAATTGATGACAAATCAAAGAGATGGATAATACAAATGGTAACAAAAGGGACCAGAAAAACTAAACAGATTAAAGGTGAACTTAAAGCTCAAGGAACATCAGTGTCATTTTGCACTATCCAACGTTGTATGAACCAAAGTGGACTTCATGAGAGATGACCAAGGAGAACACAATTGTTGAAAAAACAAAATAAAAAAGCCAGACTGGAATTTGCCAAACTACATATTGACAAGCCACAAAGCTTCTGGCAGAATGTCCTATGGACAGATGAGACAAAAATGGAACTTTTTGGCAAGGCACATCAGCTCTATGTTCACAGATGAAAAAATAAAGCATATCAAGAAAAGAACACTGTCCCTACTGTTAAACATGGAGGAGCCTCTGTTATGTTCTGGGGCTGCTTTACTGCATCTGGCAGAGGGTGTTTAGAATCTCTACAGGGTATAATAAAATCTCAAAACTATCAAGGGATTCTAGAGAGAAATGTGCTGCCCAATGTCAGAAAACTTGGTCTCAGTCACCGGTCATGGGTCTTGCAACAGGATAATGACCCAAAACACACAGCTAAAAACACCCAAGAATGGCTAAGAGGAAAACATTGGACTATTCTGAAGTGGCCTTCTATGAGCACTTATCTAAATCCTATTGAGCATCTTTGGAAAGAGCTGAAACATGCCGTCTGGAAAAGGCAACCTTCAGACACAAGAAAGCTGGAGCAGTTTGTGCTTGAGGAGTGGGCTAAAATACCTGTTGAGAGGTGCAAAAGTCTCATTGACAGTTACAGGAATAGTTTGATTGCAGTGATTGCCTCAAAGGGTTGTGCAGCAAAATATTAAGTTAAGGGTACCATCATTTCTGTCCAGGCCTATTTCATGAGTTTTATTTTTTTTAATTCTGTGGAAGTGTAGGGGAGGTGGACTGACGTACGGACCTGTCTGCAGTGGGAAGGTAAAGGTATAGTGTGCTTTAGGTGGACTGTTGCATTAATAGATGGGAGACACTTGAAATAGTGGCGATGGGTGCAATACTGAAGTTTGGCCACAAGATGGGAGTAGAGAGAGTTGTGAGAAATGGACTTAACATCAGCTTATGGCTATGAAACCGCACAGTCATGGGGGCGGGGTTACAGGAACTCTGGGAGGAATCCAAGGAAGGGGATAAAAAGCAGGTAGAGAGTTCTAGAAGCAGTCAGTCCAGGGAGAGGAGCTGAGGAGAAGAGTAGACCTGAGGAAGAGGAGTACAGTGGTGAATCTCCAGAAGGGACTGACATCTGAGACAGTCAAAGGGGTGGCCCTGACAAGAGAAGCCGCAGACGGAAAGACAAGAGAAGCCGCAGACTGAGAGACCCTGGGGTACCACAAGATGGACGGACTCGGGCAGGTGAAGCGCTGTAGTGGTAGGCCTAGGGCAGCTGCAGTGAAAGAGCCACGAGGGCCGTCATACAGAAGTAAGGAGGAAGCGAAGGTACCCGGGCCTGTGTGCGGAGAGTTTCTAGCTGCTGCTGTATGTTGCTGCGGTCGTCAAGAGGACGGCCAATAAAGAAGACATGTTGGACACACTTCAGTCTCTGTCTCAGTCTGTTTGCGGCATTAAGAGGACCCCCCCCCCAGCCGGTCACCTTACTACAGAAGCATAGTTGAAAAGCAACGTCTGACTTTAATTTGTTCATTTTCATAGATTTTTGATTTATTACTTTTGTCAGATTCAAGTTATTTCTGTCACCATTAAGGGTTTTCTGTCATTAAACAAGGAGTAACAACAATTTTGACCATGTGTGTATATGGGGGAGCCAGTATGGATATGAGAGAGCCAGGATGGATTTATGGGGGAGCCAGGAATGGGGATACAGGACAGATATATGGGGGGCAGGACAAGGGATGTATGGATAGCTGGGGGGCAGGATGGATATCTGGGGGTCAGGTTGCACAAGGGACATAGGGGACCAGGCTGGAGCATATTATAAAATAAAGCATGCCTGGCTTAGGAGATCATTAAATAAAGGGGGCATGGATGAGGGACTTAATTACTGTTTGGGGGCCAGAATGAGGAACATGCTATATTAAATTATGGTGATAAGTGGGGAACATAAATTCTTTAGGGTCCAATTAGGGACATTATTACTACTGTCATATAATTTACTTTTTAGGAAACTGTTTTCCATGGAGGGAACAAAAAGTGGGTCCTGTTACTGTGCAGGGCGGCACTACGTCGCTTTTTTTCTTCATCTGACGTATTGAAGAAATCGGGGAAAAAGTGGGGAATGCGCTCTGGAAGTGATCAGCTATTGATGACTGTGTGTTTTCCCTGCAGAGGCAAGTCCTGGCTGGAAGAAGTGATGGCGGTCTGTGCTGGATGAAGAAGAAAAGCGAAGATGAATGACTACAGACATCATTGGTTAGTGTATTACATGTACACGCACACTATACACTATATACTGTGTACAGAGTTCCTGTGTATAATGTCACTGGTGATCACTGTATTACCTCTACATTATATACAGAGCTCCAGTGTATAATGTCACTGGCTATCACTGTGTTACCTGTACACTGACACTATATACAGAACTACTGTTTATAATGTCACTGATGATCACTGCGATACTGGCCAATATATACAGAGCTCCAGTATATAATGTCACTGGTGATCCCTGTATTACCTGTACACTGACACTATACACAGAGCTCCTGTGTATAATGTCACTGGTGATTACTGTATTACCTGTACACCGACACTATGTACAGAGCTCCTGTGTTTAATGTCGCTGGTGATCACTGTATTACCTGCACACTGACACTATATACAGAGCTCCTGTGTAAAATGTCACTGGTGATCACTGTATTACCTGCACATTGATATTATATACAGAGCTCCTGTGTATAATGTCAATATTACCTGTACACTATACACTCCATAAAGAGCTCCTATGTATAAGGCCACTGGTGATCACTGTATTATCTGTACACTGACAGTATATACAGAGCACTTGGGTATAATGTAACTAGTGGAAATAACAGTGTTGTTAGTATTGTGGTTTGTATTCATGATCAGTATTCTAGCATTTGGTCACTATGTGGTGATAATTTGTGGTCTGGTCATGGTGTGGCAGTATTTATCCTCTGTATGTGGTATTATTTGGTCACTGTTTGGTGGCAGTTTGTGGTCTGCTTATAGTGTGGCGATATTTGTCACTTGTATGTGGTGGTATTCGTTCACTATGTGGTGGTAATTTGTGGTCTGGTCATGGTGTGGTGTTATTTATACCCTGCATATGGTATTATTCGGTAACTATGTGTGGTAATTTGTGGTCTGGTCATGGTGTAATGGTATTTGTCCTTTGTAAGTGGTATTATTTGGTCACTATATGCTAGTAATATGTGGTATTATTCGGTCACTATGTGGTCTATTCATGGTGTGGTGTGTTTGTTCCTTGTATGTGATATTTTTGGTCACTATGTGGTCTGGTCATGGTGTGATGGTATTTCTTCCCTGTATGTGGAATTATTGGTCTCTCTGATATTATTTAGGAGAAGATTCAACAAATGTTCCTATAATGCCCTCATTGCACGGTGTGTATTCTGTCTCCGACATCTTCTTTGTTATCTTATTATTTGTTTGCATAATGCTGCAATTATTCATTAGTCACAATATAGGAAACTTGCATATTCATAATCTTTATTTGTCTGTAGTGTTTTGGCTCCCTCTAGTGGCCAGAGTCATGTTTACGGTCCTATACTCTATTTCTTGTGTCTGATTCTCCTCCCCTTTTTGCAATGCATTATGGTAGGTCAGCCTCCATTTTCCTTCACCCTGCATTCAAGAGACACCTCCATTACATTCCCCTTGCGATTGCATTGCCGGTATGTATTTATGCTTTCTATAGGTAATTTCTGCTCTTATGTTAGCCTAGATTAGGTTAGGCTCACATTAGTGTTTGAGTCCACAGCGTATCATCCGCCTGCACAAATGCATGCAAAACGCATGTATACGCAGTGTTTTTTATTCACATCATGATGGAAAAAACGCTGCGTGTGCATGCGTTTGTATGAGTTTTTGCATGCATTTGTGCTGTTTATGCGCATGCGTTCGATATGACACCAGACACCCAATGGGCGTGTCTCATGGGATTTTTATATATAGACACACAGCACAGATTAAATCCTCATCTTTTGCTGCGATATCCAGCTTCAAGATGGATGTTAGTGTGGAGACCTTCCTTCATCTTGATCTGTCATTGAAATTAGCTCTTGCCTTTGCTTTTGCTTGTGAAGAAGAAAGAAAAAGACTGAGAAGACATCGTTGTTGCTATTGGCAACACACCATCATTGAAGTCCGAGAGAGCCATAGAGCCTACCACTCCTTGTACACTGAGCTGCATGAAAACCAGAAGAAGTTTTTTGAGTACACGAGAATGTCAGAACAGAGCTTCAATGACTTGCTGCTACATGTCCGTGGATCCATCAACAGGCAGGACACACAGCTATGTCAAGCAATTCCTGCCGAGGAACGTCTGTTGGTGACCCTGAGGTACGTAATTTTGAAAAACAAACACGTTGTTATTATTATTGTTATAAAAGATATTTACTTATTTTTTTTTCCATTTTCTGTTCGGCAGATTCCTGGCTACCGGAGAAACCTTATCAACTCTACATTTTCAATTCCGGATTGGAGTGTCCACGCTTTCTGGGATTGTTGGAGACACCTGCCGTGCTTTATTTGATGTTCTGCATGAAGAAGTCCTCCCCCAACCCACAATTGAACTCTGGCTGGAAAATGCTGCAAAATTCCAGGACATTTGTATTTTTCCTAACTGCTTGGGGGCTCTGGATGGCAAACACATTCAGATTATGAAACCTGCTGGAAGTGGATCTGAGTATTTCAATTACAAAAAATACTTTTCCATTGTTCTCATGGAGATTGCAGATGCTGACTGTCGATTTGTCGCTGTGGAAGTTGGCTCATTTGGACGAGGAAATGACTCACAGATTTTCAAAAACTCTGACATGGGCCAACATTTGTATGGTAATGATTTCAATTTTCCACAGCCACGACCTCTTCTGAACACTAAAGGACCACCAATGCCATTTGTTGTGGTTGGGGATGAGGCGTTTCAAATGTGTGCCAACCTCATAAAACTGTACTCAAGTCGGGACTTGAACCACACCAAAAGGATTTGCAACTACCGACTGACAAGGGCACGAAGAACTGTGGAGTGTGCCTTTGGATTGCTGGTATCTAAATGGTGCATTTTGGGAATAGCCATCAATCTAAAAATTGAGACAATTGTTGAGGTTGCGAAAGCGTGTGTTCTGCACAATTACATCCTGGTGAAAGAATGAAAACAATTAGAACTTGATGAACCTGTTCATACCACATTGCAGGATTACCAAGATTACTCTCTGAGGACTACAGTGGAAGTTGCCCAAATGAGGGATAAATTTGCTGCCTACTTTATTTCGGATATTGGACGTGTGGCATGGCAAGACAAAATGGTTTAAGCCACTAAGTAAAATGTACCTGTAATGTTATGTACCCGTAATGTTATGTACCTGTAATGTTTGCTGACTTTAATACTAGCACCTTGAATGTAACTTTAATAATAAACACTGTTGTGAGTTCATTTTCCCCTCCGTCACTGAGGCCTGGTGAACTCCCTATTCTAGTGAAGGAAGGTAGTGAGCCTGATTATCAGACACCTGGGACTAATGAAGACGATTGGCTGAGTGGAGTCACTGACTGGATTTAAGGCAGCCTACGCCCTTTCTGCCCTGCGGGTGATTTCTCTGTGGACTCTTGGACACCAGTCTGATTCCTGCTCTCCTAAAGCTAAGTTTTCTGTTTTGCCTTTTTGCATCTAAGATTTGTTTTTGTTTTTCTTGCTTTTTGGATTTTGCCACTCCCTGCTGGAGTGTGCAGTGTTCCGTGAGCTCTGTCTTCTGAAGGTACCTGAGTGCTGATTTAGTTTTTGAAGCTTAGTTGCTTCAGGGCCATTTTTATATCAGCTTGTTGGCTTTTGTCTCTGATAGGGTTTTGGCAGATTGCAGACAGCAGCCTTCCTATCCGTTCCTATCTACGTAGTTTTTGGGCCCCGTCTTTGCTCAGCCTGTCTTTCTGTCTGTGTAAGTGTTTTCATCTTGCTTCACCGTCATTATATGTGGGGGGCTGCCTATTGCTTTGGGGTCTGCTCTGGGGCAGTTAGATTTCCCCTTTCCTTCTTTAGGCCTATGTATCTCTCCGGCTGTGATCGAGGGGTCTAGGTCATCGTAGGAACCCCCCACGGCTACTGCTAGTTGTGTTGATAGGTTCAGGGGTCTGCAATCTGATAGTTGCCAACTTCTCTGGTTTTCAGGACTTAGCTAGCATTTCTGTTTTACCTCCTACGGTGACTCAATCATAACAAAACACCTTTACTGTAACACCGGTTAATACTTTACTCAACAATACACACATGTTTAAATAAAGAAAACATGGTAACAGGTATTGTGAACCAAAAGAATTGTTATTAACAAACATAACACCAAGAGGAAATCTGACAAATTAACAAAAAAGTAAAAAAAGGGCTTTACTTTTGGGATCTGCGGGAGGGAGTTACATTGTGGTCCTGAGGGTGTCGGGTTGAGATGGTATGCTAGGAGTGGTTGGGGAAGTTGTTACAGGGGAAGTGGCAGTCAATTGAAGGATTGTTCAGTCTGAAGTACGCATGCATATCGAAAGTAATCAATCCATGGCTAAATCAACATTCTTTGACCTATTTGCCATCAAAGGGCCAAGCACTCCCTACTCATTAAAGACATGTGTAGGTACTGTAACAACAGCAGGCAGGAAAGCTACTGACTACCAAATCGAGTTCTTAGATGGGCAATTCTGCCTACCACTACCTATGATCATCGAATGTAACCAGATCCCAGACAACAGATCTGAAATTCCTACACCAGATGTGGCAATCCATCACACTCACTTAAAACGCATAGCACACCTTATAAAGGAACTCGACCATCAGGCCCAGATAATCCTGCTGTTGGGGAGAGATATCCTACTGGTTCATAAAGTGTCACGTCGCCGTCAGACTTGGGGCCTGCTGTTCTGGTCGCGGCCACTTCGCCGTCAGACTCAGGGACGGCTGTTCCTGTCTCGGCCACTGGGAGGCGCCGTGGTTCTGTTACGTCGCTGTCAGACTCAAGGCCTATTGTCCCGGCTTTAGCCACTAGGAGGCGCCGGTCTGTCATGTCGCCGTTAGATTCGGGGTCTGCTGTTCCGGTCGCGGCCACTAGGAGGCGCCAGACCGCCACTTCACCATCAGAATCGGGGACGGCTGTTCCTGCCTCGGCCACTGGGAGGCGCCGTGGTTCGCCCGTGAGTTATGGTGGTGACAGAGAAGGGGCTCCTGCGCAGGCATCTGGTGGGCGCAGGCTCCGTCCCTCTGTCAGTCATCAGGGGGTTACTGCATCACCATCTGGCCTGGTCCTGGGGGCGGTCCTAATGACATCATCAGTCCAGGAACCTGTGAGGGATGACCTGATCCCTCAAATATATTGGGACTGGTCTTGCAAGCCGCCGGATATATTCTTGGTTCCCCTGCGTGCTACTGTGTGAATTGCTATAGTTAACTTTGATCTCAGCCTGGATTTCTGACCATTCTATTGCCTGCCGTTTTTGTACTTCTGCCGCCCTCCTGGTTTATGACTCTGACCTTGGCCTGGATTTCTGACTCTGCTTCTGCCTAACGATTTTGTACCTCTGCCGCCCTCTTGGTTGATGACTCTGACCTTGGCCCGAATCTGACTCTGCTACTGTCTGCTGTTTTTGTACCGTTGCTGCCCGACTGGTTTAGACTCGGATCCCACTACGTTTTTGGTCCCGTATTGGAACACCTCTCTGGCGACCGCCCTGCTCTGGTC
Source organism: Dendrobates tinctorius (assembly GCF_039654945.1). Classification (NCBI taxonomy): domain Eukaryota; kingdom Metazoa; phylum Chordata; class Amphibia; order Anura; family Dendrobatidae; genus Dendrobates; species Dendrobates tinctorius. The sequence continues at coordinate 52,057,967 of NW_027361675.1, forward strand.
CACTGCTCTTATTCAGACAGTTACCTCCTGGGCTCTGCTATAAATCCAGATCTCTGTATAGGGGTAAAGGGTATCAGGGTTGCTCGGGGTGTTGTCTTACTGCAGCCCAGACTCGCAGATGGACGTCACAGTAAGACATCATATCAATGAACTATACAATGCTCCCTATGGCCAAAAGCTAGACCTAGGATAGGTCATAATAGGAAATGTATGCTTGGTACGCATACATGCCCCCTCTTTTGTGACAAGCATGCTGACAAATACACTGGAGAAAGGATGCCCATCTCTGTTCCAACCTTTACTAATAAATCTCTTGTAAGCAATATTAAACAAAACTAGAGATCAAATAGAGTTTTCCAAGCAAAGTACAATTTATTAATACAATATATAACAGAGCATAAATACTAATGCAGGTTGCAGCTAAGAACAATAATGTAATTGCACCTCAAATAGCATGTTACAGCCATCAATAAAATAGGTGAATATTTCCCATAAATATCACAACTTTATTACAATAAAGTGTTGAACAAATCAGCAGCTCCAAAATTTGTTAATCAAAGTGCATTACCTAATATAGGTGTTACCTCAAATAAATAAACAAAATGAGGAGCTGCTATTGAACTTTTCAGTGCTATATACTAATGAGCTTAATAAGCATTTTGCATATAAAGTGCGCAGTAAGTGCAGTACAAAAACATGCTGTAACAAAACTGCATGTTTTAAGGTGCTAATAAAGTAACTGTTAAGAAGATTTGTAACACTTACATAGATTTTAGAGTAGCGCTGCCCAGCCTGCCGCCCCTACGCGTGTTACGCCGCAGCTTCATCAGGAGGCGTGGCTTTAACGTGCCCCGGATTTAGTATATATAGAGCGGTCAACCAATAGGTTGCATCGCTAAATAAATAACAAAAATTCTATACATGTGCAGTTGCTTCGAAATAACGTCATGATGACTCATCTAGTTCATGATATCCAGGAAGTTCTCGGTGCATGTGCAGTTGTGCTCCCACCTCCAAAGGAAGTCTAACGTCAGCGGTCACCGGGACACGAGCAGTTTCGTTGCATAGCAACTGGACAGCGCCCACATACCACAAAGAGCACGTCAGGAGACCTCAAGTAAGAACAGAACCGGGCATGCACACCTTTCTGGACAAGATCTCAATAGAGATCTAACAGAAGCTGAATGGCACAGGAAGAAAATCACATACATATCTCTTTTCTAATAAAAATAATAAGTGTTAAATAATAAAGTTTAAAAAAGAAAACAAAAAAAGGATGTATTTGGGGGCACTAGTACTCCTATAGGGATACCCGCCGCACGAAAACAACACACCACACTGTTGTAAATCAAGATTAAAACATTAAAAAATACCCACTTAGGAATTTACCTCGAATAAATCCAACACAATGTTATAATTCACATGAAGAGGAGAGACCTGTGGCCTTTGGTTTGGAGCTGGACAAAATTAAAGCTCCATCACCTACCTCGCAGCCGGCAGCATAATGCTGTGAACCACGCTGAGAAGCACGCTGGTGCACCGAAGGAGCAGTGAGTAACATAAGAGACTGTCACCGGCCGGGACAGTACTCTGGTGACTAACCGTTGGTAGTGACTTACCTCGCTTTGCTTTTAAGAAAAATACAGCATCGCTCGTAGGAGGGGCAGTTTTCCAGTAAACTACCCAAGTGATGGAGCTTTAATTTTCTCCTTGGTAATATATCGATTAAATAATAAAGTTTGCATATATAATTATGTGTCCTAATTAAGTTACAGTGAATTAGTGAAAATAAGAACAAAATATTATTTGACATGTATCTATACATATTATGTGAAAAATCTATTTTTTATTACATAAGAAAATATAAAAATAAAACATTTTAAACAAAAAATATATATTTATAAAAATATATAATGTGAGAAAGTGATGGTGAAAAAGCATCCATAATGTCCACCAAAGTTCTGACATATCTTCATGAAAATATCCAAGACTTCCAATAATAGAATCCAGGCTGAACCAACAGTGAATACATCACAATTATAGAACTAAAGAAAAAATAAAAATAATTAAAACCAAGAAAATTAAAATAACTAAAACCAAAACATAAAATACCCATAATTTTTATAAAAAGGACCCGAAACCATTGCTCTCGTTCAACCCCATCAGAACCATAGTGTTGAGTCTGTAAATCCATCGACTCTCCACTTGTGATAAGGCTCGAAACAAATCACCACCCCTTATACCCAACGATACCTGGTCAATTGCAAAAATTTGAAGACCCCTTGCTTCAGAATTATGGCATGCTCTAAAAGGTCTTGGGAATGTCTTTAGTTGTTCTTCTTCTTTTGCTTCTTTAGATTTTTCAATGTCGCTGACATGTTCGCGAACTCTTATTCTAAACTCCCTGGTAGTCATCCTGATGTAGATCTTATTACAAGGACATCTAGCATAATAAATCACTCCCTTTGAGGAGCAGGTTAGACATTTTCTGATAGAAAAGGTCTTAGATTGATCAATATTTTGAAAACTACTTGTCTTTATTGTGTTTACACATGCTTTGCAACTCCTGCATGGAAAAAATCCTTGAATTTCACCAAAAATACCCTTTTGCACTTTTTCTTTTGGGGCTAAATGGCTCCGTACTAACCAATCTGATAAATTCCAAGATCTTTTGGCTGTAATGTAAGGTCTATCAGAAAGAGTTTTTCTCAAAATTGGATCAGCATGTAACACATGCCAATGTGTATTAATTATATTCGTAAATTTACTCCAGTGATCATTAAATGGAGTAATTAACCTTACTTGATTGCTCTCTTTATTTTTAAGATTTTTCTTATATAATAATTGATCTCTGGGTATCTTCTGTACCTTATTATAGGCATTGCGAATTAATCTATGCCCATAGCCTCTTTGCCGGAATCGTGTGTATAAATCAGCGGCTTGATTTTGATGTATTTGCTCAGAAGAGCATATTCTCTTAGCCCGCAAATATTGTCCCACACGGATTGAACGTATTGTAGACCTTGTATCAACGAGTTCCGTGTCAGAGTACTACCACACAGCATCCAACTGGCCAATCATTTAATAGACTTTACTTACGACAGCAGTATAGTGTCAGGAAGCTACGAGGATCAGTTAGGGTGCACAGTCTTCCAGAGAACTAAGCTGGACAACCTAGTAGCAATGTCGGTAGACGACAAGTTGTTCTTAGAGGTAATGGAAAAGGGGCTTGTTAAGCATGAGACCAACAGCTAGGTCACACCTCTTCCATTTAGAACCCACAGACCACTTCTACTAAACAACAGAAATCAGGCATTAAAAGCTTTCTCCTCTCTCAAACATAATCTGCAAAAGAAACCAGAAATGACATGTAACACCCCTGCTGGCATCACTGCATGGCCTCCCATCCTCCACACACCAACTTACTCACTGCTCCAGGCCATGCTGTGATTTCTGTCTGCTGCCATTTGTCTGCTCTCTGCATGTTTCCTGGCTGTGTGTGTATAGGGGGGTGGCGCCAGAGCTCTCTGGTTCTTATGGAGTCAGGATGCACCTGTCTAATATATCCCTGATCAATTACCAAGAGCCCCCTAGTATTTAGGGTGCCCCACCCAGTGGAACCTTGCCTGTGCAATGTGTTAACTCAGTTAGTGTCTTGCTACTGAGCTGCCAGGTCTAGCTCTGTTTATCTCCTTCTCTGGAGGACTTACTCCTAGCCTTGCTTGGTTCTCTCTGTCTGCCTCCCAGGAGGCAGAATATCCTAGTCACTGTGTCTTTGTCCTAGCTTTGTCTTGTACCTGTTTTGCCGCCCTCCAAGAGGCAGTATTTCTTGGTCCCTGTGCTGTCGCTCCTAGCCTTGCTTTGTATCTATATATACTCTGGTCTTTGTGTCCTTGGCCTTGTACCTTGTCTCGTACTGTTACCCTGTCTGAACTCTGTCCTACCTCTGTCTGTCAGTCTCCTTGTCTTTGGCTTCTATCCTTGCTGTGTCTTTCCTTGTGTTCCCTCTCTCTGCTTAGTTTTGGCTCTGCTGCTGCAGAACCTCTTGCGGAGCTGCCTGTACTCTGCACCCTTACGACGCTCTGCTTGTACTCCGCACTCTTGCGGCGCTTTGTCTGTACTCCGCACTCTTGTGGCGCTCTGCCTGCATGCCACACTCTTGCTCTCTGGCAACTCTTCCTGCTCTGTACTCTTTTGTGCTCCGTCCTCTTGCGGTTCTGGTTCTGCTTCTGCAGAACCTCTTGCTGCTCTCCAGCTCTTCTCCACAGTCTTGCGGTTCTTCTCCTGTGTGAACAGGTCCAAACCTGTTCCTTCATTATCCACTCCTTCCTGTATCCATACCTGCACCTCCAGTGTGAACAGGTCCAAATCTGTTTTGTCATTCTCCACTCCCTCCTGTCTGTTCCAGTACCAGTGCCCGCTGTGTGAACAGGTCTCTACCTGTTCCCTCATACACCACACCTGTCTGCCCTATGTCTCAGCCATGCCAGCCTGCCCTGTCTCTGCCGTGCCAGCCTGCCCTGTTTCTCTGCCGTGCTACCATCTCCCCAAGTGGGATCAGCAGCCACGGTCAGACACCACCCTAGAGTGGCACCTGGCAGCTGCCTGCCACATAAGCCTGACCTCACCATCAGAGGCTCCAGTGAAAACCAAGGCAGCTGTCCTAGTCACACCCCTTCCAGGGTAGTCTGGTTTGTGGGACAGTGGGGCCACAACCCCCTGGCTCACGCCTACCAGTCAGGGCGTGAGTGTGACATGACAGATCACTTTTATTCCTTCATGTCAAAGATTTTTGAAAACTGTTATGCAGAGCTAGCTCCCACTCTCAAAGATTCTGAAGAATGTTGGTTCCTACCCATGCTTGGAGTATACCACCCTAAGAAACCAGGCCAGATTAGAGTGGTGTTCGATTCAAGTGCTAAGTTTGATGTTGTCTCCCTGAATGACATTCTACTGACAGGACCAGACCTCAATAACAAACTGACTGGAGTACTTATGCGTTTCCATAAGGATTCCATTGCCTTCATTGCTGACATCCAGCAAATGTTCCATTGTGTCATTGTGAGAGAGAGAGACAGGAACTTCCTAAAATTCTTTTGGTACAGAGACAATGATCCTTCTAAAGAGGTCACAGAGTATCATATGAGAGTGCACATCTTTGGCAACAGTCCTTCACCTGCAGTCGCCATTTATGGACTCAAAAGGTGAAGGAGAAACAGAATAGGGAGCAGATGTTAGACAATTCAAAGAAAAAGACTTTTATTTTTACGACTGTCTGAAAGCCATGCCCTCAAATGAAACTGCCATCAGTTTTCTCAGTAGAGCCCAGGAGATGGTTGCCTGCTTGAACCTCAGGCGTCACAAAATAGCCTCAAACAGCCAAGAACTCATAGAAGCATTCCCTTCTCAGGACTTATGTAGCGGTCTCAGAGACCTGGACTTGGGGTCAGACCCCACACCAATGTAACACAGCCTCGGGCTTCTCTGGAATCTACAGTCAGACACTTTCACCTTTCAGGTCAGCCAGGAAGAAAGAACTTTCACACTTAGAGGTGTCCTGTCTTTGATCAACAGTCTGTACGATCACTTGCGTTTTGCAGCACCCGTTACTATACAAGGCAAGGTCCTACTAAGAGACTTAACTAGGGAAACATCTGACTGGGATGCACCTCTGCCACCTAATAAGAGGATCCAGTGGGAAGGATGGAAGAACTCGTTAGCAGCCCTCTCCAACCTGAAGGTGCCAAGACCATACACCCCTGTGCTGTCTACAGAAATACAAAGCCAAAGACTGTACGTATTTGCAGATGCTTTTGTCAAAGCAATTGCCTCTGTTGCCTATCTCAAAACTGTAGACTCCATATGTCAGAGCCACATTCGGTTTGTTATGGGGAAGGCCAAACTCACATCACAACCACAGCACACTATACCCAGGTTAGAGCTTTGTGCCGCAGTCTTAGCCATTGAGTTAGCGGATTTCATTGCATCCGAGATGAATATCGACCTGACACAGGCCGAGTTCTACTCAGACAGCAAAGTAGTCCTGGGATATATCCACAATGAAACCAGGTGATTTTACGTTTATGTCAATAACAGAGTGCTACGAATTAGGAGATCAGTTCATCCGAAACAATGGCATTACATATCCACGGACCGGAATCCCGCAGATCATGCAACTAGAGCAACTGACGCAACTCCACTAGGAAACAGAACATGGCTCTCGGGACCAAAACTATTGTACACTGATGAACGTTTTCCGGACACGTTTGAAATAGTAGGAGAGGACTTGGATGCTGAAATCCGCCCTCAGGTGTCTATACATCATACAATGACCTCTGCTATCCAACTTGGATCTCGCAGATTCATTAAATTCTCAAGTTGGAAGTCACTTATTCGAGCCATTACCTGCCTGACCCATATAGCTCGCTCGTTCAGGACCACCTGTACTTGTGACACAGAAAAATGTAAAGGAGCAGCGAGGCTTACCCACGAAAGCCTAATCACCCAGAAAACGGGTATGTCTAGTGCCACTCTAGGAGGATTCGATGCTAAGAACCTCTAGAAGCACCAATGGAGACAGGTACAAAGTCTTGCAAATACCTTCTGGGACAGGTGGCGCAAGCAATATTTGTCTGCCCTGCAGTCACGGATGAAGTGGCAATCTACTAGGCTTAATCTGAGCATAGGTGACCTCGTTCTTGTGAAAGACTGCCAAGTTCACCGGAACCAATGGCCACTTGGTCTAGTTACCGCAAGATTCCCGAGCAAGGATGGCAACATCCACAAAGTTGAACTAAGGATGACCAAAGGGAATGAACCTAAGACGTTTTTCATACCTGTATCTGAACTGGTCCTACTGTTGCTTTCAGAAGAAAGGGATAGTGACATCCATTGATGCCAGATGGGGAGTGTTCTGTCCCCGACATCTAACTTATCTTATTTATTTGCATAATGCTGCAGTTATTCATTAGTAAGAATATAGGAAACTTGCATATTCATAATCTTTATTTGTCTGTGGTGTTTTGGCTTCCTCTAGTGGCCAGAGTCATGTTTATGGTTCTATTCTCTATTTCTTCTATCTTATTCTCCTCCCCTTTTTGCAATGCATTGTGGTAGGTCAGCCTCCATTTCCCTCCATTTTCCTTCACCCTGCATTTAAGAGACACCTCCATTACATTGCCCTTGCGATTGCATTGCTGGTATGTATTTATGCTTTCTATAGGTAAATTCTTCTCTAATATTAGCCTAACTTAGTCAGTCGCACCCCTGGGTCATCTACTAGTTTGTAAACCTTCATGCACAATGTATAACATGGTAATATATGTATTTCTGCTGTATCATGCACTGATTGTATGTATTATGATTGTTTCCAGTTTCACCACGTCAATATACTATCAAGTTCAATAAAAGCACAGATCAACCCCAGTCTCCTTATTGGACCCCGGTATAGCGGTTTATCTGCCTGTATAGCTACATGAGCCTGCCTCATTTAGTGAGGACAGAACAGTGTGTGATGAGACATGTAGCTAAACCCCCTGTCTTCTTTAAGAAAAAGAGACTGTAAAGTTGTAACCTTCTTTTATTGATTGTAAAGTTGTAACCTTTTATTGATTGTAGATGTGGCAGGAAAGGGAGAAACTATAAGATGCAATAACAGGAGCATTTCAGAATATATAACCGTACAGTGCATAAAATACAGATAGTTTGCAATACACATTAATGGTATGTGCACATGTTGCGGATTTTGATGTGAATCCACAGCATTTTTTGACTCTCGGATTTGCTTCAAATCCGCAGTGTAGTGCACAGGCAATGTTAGTCGATGATAAATTAAGAATTGCTGTGCACATGCTGTGGAAAAATCCTCTCTCTCATCAATTCCACATGAAATCAGCATGCCTTTTCTGCCAAGAGATGCAGATTTTTTGTAGAAAATTCCGCAGACTAATCTGCAACGTGTGCACATACCCTAACATGAGGAAATATGCAATCTGATTACCTATTTAATACCACAAACATACTTATAAAGACAGGGCTGTAACACATACTGTAGATAGCAGGCATGCAGAAAAGCGAGTGGTGTGTTTTCTCCTCAGAAGCATGCATGAACAATGGCTGCTATTCCTTTCACTGTGTCATAACAAGACCACAATGCAACATGAACGGTCCCACAATGCCCTAGGAACTTCCCATAATACATTGCAAACTGAACTAGAATGTATACATTAAACTGCCAGCAGATGGTGCTGTTACCTTACAATCTAAATATATAGGAAGGATTAATATACACAGAAAATACAATGTTTGTAATAACTGAGACACAAAAAATGACTAAACTTTAGACAGTAATAATATTTCTGGACAGAACAGTTCTGTGAAAAAAGTAATCACCTTACCACAGGATAAGTGCTAACTAGAGTTGAGCGATACCGTCCGATACTTCAAAGTATCGGATCGGAATGGATCGGCCGATCTTAAAAAAAAAAGTATCGGTATCGCCGATTCCGATACCGGAAGTCCCATTCAAGTCTATGGGACTTCCGGTATCGGAATAAGAAAAACCCTGTTTTTGCCTTGTACAGCCTCTCTGGGGTCTGTACGGGCCTTTCGGGGGGCTGTGCCGGCCTGCCAGGGGGTCTGTGCAGGCTCCGGTGGTCTGTGCCGGCCTGCCGGGGGGCTGTGCCGGCCTGCCGGTGGTCTGTGCAGGCTCCGGTGGGCTGTGCCGGCCTGCCGGGGGCTGTGCCGGCCTGCCGGTGGTCTGTGCCGGCTCCGGTGGGCTGTGCCGGCCTGCCGGGGGGCTGTGCCGGCCTGCCGGTGGTCTGTGCAGGCTCCGGTGGGCTGTGCCGGCCTGCCGGGGGGCTGTGCCGGCCTGCCGGTGGTCTGTGCAGGCTTTGGGGGTCTGTGCAGGCATCGTCCGATGGGACTACAAGTCCCATCGGGCGATGCCTGCTACCATGACAGTGATTGACACATTAGCCAATGATGGGACAGTAGTAGTCCCATCATCCGGCTAATGTGTTGAATGTAAAAAAAAAAAAAAAAAAAAAATTACATGCTACATACATGCTACATACATACAACATGCATACTACATACATGCTACATTCATACTACATACATGCTACATTCATACTACATATATACTACATGCAACATACATACTACATATATACTACATGCATGCAACATGCATACTACATATATACTACATGCAACATACATACTACATATATACTACATGCATGCAACATGCATACTACATATATACTACATGCTACATACATACTACATATATGCTACATACATACTACATATATACTACATGCATGCTACATACATACTGCATGCTACATACATACTACATGCTACATACATACTACATATATGCTACATACATACTACATATATACTACATGCATGCTACATACATACTGCATGCTACATACATACTACATGCTACATACATACCACATGCTACATACATACCACATATATACTACATACATACTACATGCATGCTACATGCTACATACATACCACATACATACTACATACATACATACTACATGCATGCTAAATGCATGCTACATGCTACATACATACCACATACATACTACATACATACATACTACATGCATGCTAAATGCATGCTACATGCTACATACATAACACATATATACTACATGCATGCTACATACATACTACATGCTACATACATACCACATACATACTACATACATACTACATACATACTACATGCATGCTACATACATACTACATGCTACATACATACTACATATATACTACATGCATGCTACATACATACTACATGCTACATACATACTACATATATACTACATGCATGCTACATACATACTACATACATACTACATGCATGCTACATACATACTACATGCTACATGCTACATACTACATATATACTACATGCATGCTACATACATACTGCATGCTACATGCATGCTACATACATACTACATACATACTACATGCTACATACATACCACATATATACTACATACATACTACATACAATACATTCATACAATACATACATAGACATACAGTACATATAACATAGAGTAACATACTTACCAATACTTGTCACATTGTTCCCCGAAGCCATTGTCTTTTACGGAATAAATATTAACATAACAAACCACAAAAATACTCACCCACGATCCGAAGCAGTCCACGAGTGTGTCCCACGACGATCTTGGGTAGAGAACGGCAGCATCAGCTGATGCTGCCGTTCTCTACGGGCTGCAGGAATCCAATGACGGAAGGTAGGTATCCTTCCGCACTGTATTCCTCCGCCACTTAAAAAAAAAAAGTCCCTAGTCTCACTTTATGCCATTGCTGTGTGGGAATTTCCCACGCAGCAATGGCATAAAGTGAGACTAGGGACTTTTTTTTTTTTAAGTGGCGGAGGAATACAGTGCGGAAGGATACCTACCTTCCGTCATTGGATTCCTGCAGCCCGTAGAGAACGGCAGCATCAGCTGATGCTGCAGTTCTCTACCCAAGATCGTCGTGGGACACATTCGTGGACTGCTTCGGATCGTGGGTGAGTATTTTTGTGGTTTGTTAGGTTAATATTTATTCCGTAAAAGACAATGGCTTCGGGGAACAATGTGACAAGTATTGGTAAGTATGTTACTCTATGTTATATGTACTGTATGTCTATGTATGTATTGTATGAATGTATTGTATGTAGTATGTATGTAGTATATATGTGGTATGTATGTAGCATGTAGTATGTATGTAGCATGCATGTAGCATGCAGTATGTATGTGGTATGTATGTGGTATGTATGTGGTATGTATGTGGTATGTATGTGGTATGTATGTGGTATGTATGTGGTATGTATGTGGTATGCATGTAGTATATATGTAGTATATATGTAGCATGTAGTATGTATGTAGCATGCATGTAGCATGTAGTATGTATGTAGCATGCATGTAGTATGTATGTAGTATGTATGTAGTATTTTTTTTTTTTTAACATTTAACACATTAGCCGGATGATGGGACTACTACTGTCCCATCATTGGCTAATGTGTCAATCACTGTCATGGTAGCAGGCATCGCCAGATGGGACTTATAGTCCCATCGGACGATGCTTGCACAGACCCCCGGACATCAGCACAGCCCCCCGGCAGGCCGGCACAGCCCCCCGGCAGGCCGGCACAGCCCCCCGGCAGGCCGGTACAGACCCCCACAGGGTGCACAGACCACCGGCAGGCCGGCACAGCCCCCCGGCAGGCCGGTACAGACCCCCACAGGGTGCACAGACCACCGGCAGGCCGGCACAGCCCCCCGGCAGGCCGGTACAGACCCCGGGCAGTCCACACAGCCCCCCGGCAGGCCGGCAGAGACCCCCGGAAGGCCCGAAATGACGGCGCATCATGATGCGCACACACCGCGCATCATGATGACGTCATTTCGGCTGTCAATCAACTTTGAACTTCCGATTCCGATGCCGACTTCCGATATTGAAAAAATATCGGAAGTCGGTATCGGAATTCCGATACAGCAAGTATCGGCCGATACCCGATACTTGCGGTATCGGAATGCTCAACACTAGTGCTAACATATTGAATGGTGGGGGTCTGACTGCTTGGACCCAGTCGGCTGAATGTGGAACTTTTATCCCCATTAGACTGAGAGGCTGCACTTGTTTTTTTTTCTTGATGCCCCAAAGAGAATGAATGTAACTGCGGTCAGTCATTCCACCTGCCACTCCATTTTAAAATAGGGATAAGTGTCCTCTCAGGGATAAAACTTCTTCATTCTTCCTATCGCAGGAGCCTCATGTATTTTACAATTGATGCTTGACTATAACAGGTAGAGCGGCTTACAAATATTTCCCTATAGCTGTAGGGTGGGCCCTTAGAGTCCATCAACCCTCAGCCTGGCCCTGCTTCATACAATATATAATGGCCCCATATATTTCTCCCTACAGTATACAATGGGCCCATATATTGACCCGTACAGTATATAATCAGCCCCATATAATGCTCTGCGCAGTATAATGGGTCCCATATAATGCTCCATTCAGTATAATGGGCCACATATAATTCTCTATACAGAATAATGGGCCCCAAATATTGCTTCCAACAGTATATTGGCCCCTTTATATTACTCCATACAGTGTAATGGCCCCTACATAGTGCTCCATATAGTATAATGACCAAATATAATGCTACCTACAGTACATAATGGGCCCATATATTGCTTCATACAGTATATAATGGCACCCATATAATGATCCATGCAGTATAATGGGCCCCATATAATGCTCCATACAATATATAATGGCCCCATATATTTCTCCCTACAGTATACAATGGGCCCCATGTACTGCTCCATACAGTATATAATGGGCTCCATATATTGCTCCATACAGTATAATGAACCCTGTATTATGTTCCATACAGTATAATGGGCTCCATATAATGTTCTATACAGTATAATGGGCACCATATAATTCTCCATACAGTAAAATGTTGCCCCATATAAGGCTTCAAAAAACAAAGAAGGGTAGAGGGCGCACTATCATATGTAGTAAAAAAAAGATGCAAATGTAATAATGGGGTGCTACACCTAGTATGGGTAATAACCATGAACAGGAGAGGAGAAAGACCAACCAAAAAATGGTGTGCACATCCACATAATGACTAAAAATAGAAATCTTTATTTAGACACCTGAGACACAGCAAACATTAAAACCACTTAAAAAAAAGAACATGGCAAATAAACCACACCCCTGAAGGTGGAATAATGAGGGACATAATAAACAATGAACCAGATGGACCAAGCAATGAGAAGCACCATGCAGGTGTCTAAATAACGATTTCTCTTTAGCGCGAATTCGGCCAAGTCCAAAAATGAGACCCAGTCATCCTGATCAGCAGATATAAAACATCTCAAATAGGACTCTAAAGTCTGGTTTGTTCTCTCAGTCTGCCCAGATTCCCAGATTGGAACAAAAAGTTCTCCAAAATCTTGAAATAAACTGGACTCCTCTGTCCGACACAATGTTCTCAGGAATCCCATGCAACCAAACCACCTGTTGTAAAAACAAGGGCACCAACTCTGAAGAAGATGGCAACTTTCGGAGTGGTACAAGATGGATCATCTTAGAAAATCTATCACAAATCACCAAGATAACAGTCATTCTCTGAGAGACAGGAAGATCAGAAATAAAATCCACTGAGATAAGGGTTCATGGCCTCTTGGGCACCGGCAGGGGCATCAACAACCCACTAGAAGGAGAACAGGGTTTAGACCGAGAACAAGTCCCACAGGACTGCACAAAATTCCTGACATCATGAGAAAAGGCAGGCCACCAAAAAGACCGACTCACCAAATCTCTGGTACCAAAAATACCTGGATGACCAGCCAACGCGAGCAATGAATTTCAGACATTACTCTCTTCCTCCACTGGTCAGGAACATACAATTTTCCCATAGGGCAACGCTCAGGTTTGTCCTCCTGAAATTCCTCCAGGACACGTCTCAAATCGGGCGAGATGGCGGAAAGAACTACCCCCTCACCTAGAATGGCAGTAGGCTCGATCACAATAAGAGAATCCGCAAAGAAACTCCTAGAAAGGGCGTTCGCCTTAACATTCTTAGTGCCCGGAAGAAAAGAGACCACAAAATTAAAACACGTGAAAAACAAGGCCCACCTAGCCTGTCTAGGAGTTAAGCGTTTGGCTGATTCAAGATAAATCAAATTCTTGTGGTTGGTGAGGACCACAACTTGATGTCTAGCTCCCTCCAACCAATGTCTCCACTCTTCAAATGCCCATTTCATGGCCAACAATTCCCGATTCCCCACGTCACAGTTACGTTCAGATGGGGAGAATTTTCGAGAAAAGAAGGCACAGGGATTCATTTTAGAAGTCACCGGATCTTTTTGGGACAAAACAGCTCCTGCACCAATCTCAGAAGCATCTACCTCCACCTGAAATGGAAGCGACAAGTGAGACATCAGGTTGCCGTAGAACCGGAGCAGAAGTGAATCTCCGCTTAAGCTCCTGAAATGCCGAGACTGCCTCTGGAGACCAATTCACCACTCAGCGCCCTTTTTGGTCAGATCAGTCTGTGGTTTGAAAATACCAGAAAAATTACCTATAAATTTCTGATAGAAATTAGCAAAACCCAAAAACTTCTGGAGAGCCTTCAAAGAAGTGGGCTGAACCCAATCATAAATGGCCTGTACCTTGGCCGGGTCCATTTCAATAGCCTACGGAGACAAAATAAATCCCAAAAATGAAATCCTCTATACACCAAAGAGGCATTTCGATCCCTTAACATACAGGGAATTTTCCCTCAAAATTCGGAACACAGTCCGGACATGTTCCACATGAGAATCCCAATTACTGGAAAAGATCAAAATATCATCCAGATAAATGATCAAAAACTTATCCACAAAGTCCCGGAAAATATCGTTCATAAAAGATTGGAAGACAGAAGGGGCATTAGTGAGCCCAAAAGGCATCACCAGGTACTCAAAATGTCCCTCCGGAGTATTAACGCCGTCTTCCATTCATCCCCGTGCTTGATGCGAATAAGATTATACGCCCCCCCTGAGGTCAAGCTTGGTAAACCAGCAGGCACTTTTAACTCTGGAAAATAAAACAGAAATCAGGGGTAACGTGTACTGATATTTAACAGTGACTTTGTTAAGGGAACGATAGTCAACGCAAGGCCTTAATGAACCATCTTTCTTGGTCACAAAAAAAAACCCACCACCTAAGGGTGAAGAGGATGGTCTGATATGACCCTTCTCCAATGACTCCTTGATATAAGATCGCATAGCATCATGTTCGGGTACCGATAAGTTGAAAAGCCGACCCTTGGGAAATTTACACCCGGGCATTAACTCAATTGCACAGTCATAACTCCTATGAGGAGGCAAAGACGCAGACTTACTCTCACTAAATACATCAGAAAAATCAGCCAAATAATCATGAATATCATGAGAGTGGGGAGAGGTGGAGAAAACAGGAGTGTCACTAAGAACACACTGACAACCCCAACTCACCACAGACACAGATTTCCAATCCAAAACAGGATTATGAGTTTGCAACCAGGGAAAACCCAGAACAATAGTATCATGCAAATTGTGCAGCACCAAAAATTTACAATTTTCTTGATGGTCCGGGGTGACCCGCGTTATCACCTGGGTCCAAAACTGGGGTTTATTCTCCGCCAAAGAAGTAGCATCAATACTCCTCAAAGGGATAGGACTCCGCAGGGGTATCATAGGAAAACCACAATGTTTAGCAAAGTCCAAATCCATCAGATTCAAAGCTGCTCCTGAATCTACAAAAGCCTTAGCGGAAAATGTAGACAAGGAGCAGATCAGAGTAATTGCCAAAAAGAACTTAGGTTGTACACTGCCCACAGCAAATGTGTACGCAAAATGTTTCTCTCGTTTAGGGCAGACAGAAATAGTATGAGAGGCGTCCCCATAAAAAAAACAAAGCTTATTACGCCTTCTAAACTCCTGACGTTGCGCCCTAGACAAAACCCTATCACATTGCATGGGTTCAGACGTTTGTTCAAAAGGCAGCAACGCCTCTCGTGTAGTTTTTCGTTCATGTAAACGCCGATCAACTTGAATTGCTAATGACATCATCAAGACCAGAGGGAACAGGAAATCCCACCATAACATCTTTTACGGTTTCTGATAAACCCTTCCAAAAGAGAGCTGCTAAGGCACTGTCATTCCATGTAGGAAGGACCGCCCACTTTCTGAATTTTTGACAGTATAACTCTGCAGAATCCTGACCCTGGTTCAATGCCAATAGGGTTTTCTCAGCTTGATCAATAGCATTAGGTTCATCATACAACAACCCCAAGGCCTGAAAAAATGCATCCACATTAGTCAGAACAGGATTTCCAGGTGTCGGAGAAAAAGCCCAATCCTGGTGATCGCTGCGCAGCAAGGAGATGACAATTTTAACCTGCTGCACAGAGCTCCCCGATGAGTTAGGCTTCAAGGCAAGAAATAGTTTACAATTATTCTTAAAATTCAAAAAAGTAGACCGATCCCCAGAAAACACATCAGGAGTAGGGATTTTTGGTTCAACAGCAGGTGATCGAGCGAGATAGGTGGAAATTCCCCGCACTTCAGCAGCGAGCTGCTCAACACGATCAGACAATTGCTTAATCTCCATTAAAGAAAAAATCCTCCCACGGCCCAAGAGAAAAAGAGGAAAATATATATATATATATATATATATATATATATATATATATAAAAAAAATTCTGACATTTTTTTTACAATTCTCTCCTGCCTTGGAGTACCCTAGAATCTGCGGTTTAGGCTGGTGATTCTGTTATGATTGGGTCACCGAGGAGGAAAGCAAGACAAAGCTAAGCCACAGAAAACCAGAGAGGTTGGTAACTAAGTGGATTGCAGACCCCTGATCCTATCCACACAACTAGCAGTAGCCGCGGAGCATACCTACGATGATTCTAGACGCCTCGACACAACTGGAGAACTAAATAATCCTAAAGCAAGAAAGGGGAAATCTAAACCGCCCCAGAGCAGACCCCAAAGGAATAGATAGCCCCCAAACATATATTGTCGGTGAGACAAGATCAAAACACAAACGCAGGTAAGGAAATAGGCTGAGCAAACGATGGGGCCCACACTAACTAGACAGGACAGGAAAGGATAGACACTGTCTGCAATCATGCAAAAAACCCTGCAAAAAATGTCCAACACGTCTGATAGAAAAATACTGAAGTCACTCGACTTCTCCCACTATATCAGCACTCTGGCATATTCTGAAAGCAGAGCAAAAAGAGGTCAATCTAATAAGGGACAAAAACAAACTGGCACAAGCAGTAACATAAGGATGGAAATTCAGCACAGCCCCAGCCGGGGCTGGCTGACAACACACAAAACTGAATAGACAAAACCAAATCAAATGTGAACAATAGCAAAAGAACACTTAGCTTGAGCATGCAGGCACTGAGCTGGAAACTAAGACCTCAGGAGGCAGGAAAAAATCACCAGCAGGGATAGAGGGAGTCGGCTGCCTTAAATCCAGTCAGAAACTCCAGATGTCCAATCGTCCTCCTCATTATCAGGTGGCAGGCCTCTGTTAATTAGATCAGCTCCATTACCTCCTGTAACCACCAGAGGGAGCCCGGAAAGAGAACTCGCGACCCCTCTGTCAATATAACCAGCTCCACTACCTTCACTAGTAACCAGAGGTAGGCCGGAAAGTGAATTCACAACAGGGTAGGTAGGTGGGGGCAATGATCCTGTGCCCCCAGCCTTTGATCTGCATAACTATAGCTAAATTTTTGACACATCATTTATAATGTTTTGAAATTAGTAAGAGTTTATTTCTTCCAGGAGAATGTGGATACACAAGGGGTCAGCGGGCACCGCGATCCTTTAGCCGAAACCGCATGGACCAGGGATTGTCCCACCGAACCCCCGCTCTCCTTTTAATGTTGGTATAATGCTACTCAGACAACACTTGGTGAGGTGTGACAATACTCTATTGAACCTCAAAACAGGCAGATAACACATAGAACAGTCCCAGCACAGTACCCAAGATGGTGCACATTACAGAGTCTCACGCTTCTGCTGACTTGCCGGGATAATATCAACTGTTACTTCAGATCTTCCAGGACCGAATCCCCACCTGTGGCACACACAGAGAGAAGGTAATGAAAAGCTTAGGAAGGTGACAGTCCATTCAGGTATAAGGCCAGTTAACCGGAGGGTCACAACCTGGCTACCCCAAACATCTCCATGGTGGCAGGCTACGGGTCGGTTTCAATCCTGGCCTTCTCCAAACATATCCATTGATTCACAATGGTCAATAGAGCAGATCTATATTATTTGAGGTCCCCTAAGCTGGTAGTGTGTAGCATGAAAAATCTGTGATGGAGCCATGATGTCGTGGCTGCTGTCCTGTCTCTGGTTCTTTGGATGTCTGGATGTCTTGACTGAATCTCTGGCTGTTTCCGTCTCTCTGTACAGAGGCATATAACCTCTTTTTATAAATTAACAAGTGTCCTTCATTCAGTATTTACAGGTAAAGTTGATATGATAAACTCATATTGTTTGATTATGTAATCCATTTGCATAGATTTTCCTCCTCTGTTTGAATGCCGACAAGCTGACTGGCATGGACAATGTATAATTAGCATATGAGCAAACATCACTAATTATCCAGGATTAGCGTACAGTATGTTACATCAAATGTCAGCTTACAAAACAATATTACAGGCTTACACAAGCACGAGTCTGTTTTCTTGACGAACCAGAAAGGAACACATAAACTCAAAAGTCAACATATAGATAACAGTCTATTTCTGACTTGCTGAAAATAGACATCTGGTTAATTAAGATACAATGATGTGTCCTCTCAGAGAGTTAAAAAGGGACAGGAAGAAAGTATCTTTTGAAGATTGTTATAATAAAACACATTATATAGCCTCATACCTGTAGCAGTAGTATACTAGTAATATATCTGAACAGATCTTAACAAGACTTTCAATTTTATTATTGAAGAAATGCAATTTTTTTGTGTTAGTCCCCCCAAAAAATCAATTTTATTACATATCTGCAGGAAAGGAGATCACTTGCTCCAACCACTGTACTCCCTGCGATGCTGAGATTGGAGCTAAGAAATCCTGAAAACAGGGCTCTGTAACTGCATCCTCAATATAGTGGAGTTGCGCTAAGTCTGCATTCAACACATTGTGTATGGAACATGAGACAAAAAGCTGAGTGCTTTTTATGTCCCATAGTCAATGAAGGGAGCCGAGGCAAGGGGACAGGCATGTATATGTCTGCTCCATTCAGGTGCCCTGTTCTCAAGAATCTAGAAGTCCAGTCTCAAGATCTCAAAATTGTTGGGGGTTTCAGCAGTCATACCTTCAGTAATCAGCAAGTTATCCCTTAACACAAAAATACTCTGTGAGATAACTTGTTTTTTATTGGAAATATATTTTTCCAGAAAATATCAAGTTTAAAATAACATGGCTAGAAATTCTTTTGACAGAAATAACAGTAACCTGAACAATTATGTAATTGTGAACTTCAAGAATGTGTCATACTTTATAGGGAGGTGAGATGCTGTAATACCCAAGTGCTGGTGGTGCCTAATTGGGGCCACGTAAGACCTGTTTCACACTTCAGCTTTTTGGTGTCAGTTAAAATCCGCCAAAATGGCGGAAAGCGAATCCGTTGCTAACTGAAGTGAACGGATGTCACCGGACCGTTTTTTTTGACGGATCCGATGAATGAAGAATTTTAAAGGAACCGCTGTCCGGGAAGGAGAGAGAGAGAGAGAGAGAGAGAGAGAAAGAGAGAGAGAGAATGAGAGAGAGAATTTTTTCTGGTCGCCAGAAATGAGTTCAGGGGTAAATTTCCGACTGACTTCATTCCTCCAGGCATGCGCACTATAAATATGCGGATCCTGCAGCAAAAAAAACATTACATGGTCCGTCCAGGCATCTCGGCGGATGCAAAAAAAATTGACGGATCCGCAAAAAAACGGATCCAACGGATGCCATCCATCAAAATCCGCCGGTAATGCAAATCAATGGGGAAAAAATCGGATCTGCCAAAAAAAATGACGGATCCGTTTTTTTTTGCAAAAACGGCGGATTTTGACTGATGGTCAAAAACGGAAGTGTGAAACAGGCCTAAGAGAGCACAGTGTTATAAATGTCAATGACTTATAGTTATGATTAGTGTTGAGCGATACCAGCCGATACTGAAAAATATCGTATCGGAATGGATCGGCCGATCTAAAAAAAGTATCGGGTATCGCCGATTCCGATCCCGGAAGTCCCATTCAAGTCAATGGGACAGAAATATCGGAATTGAAAAAAATCCTCTCTTGCCTTGTACAGCCTGTTCGGGAGGGGGGAAGAGTGTGGGCGGTGCGTAGGCGGACACTATGCGTGTCTGTGTGTGCGGGCGGGGTCTGTATGGGCCTCTCGGTGGTCTGTACGGGCCTCTCGGGGGGGCCTGTGTCAGCCTGTCGGGGGCTTGTGCGGCTGTCGGTGGTCTGTATGGGCCTCTCAGGGGCCTGTGCCGGCCTGCCGGGGGCCTGTGCCGGCTGCCGGTGGTCTGTATGGGCCTCTCGGGGGCCTGTGCCGGCCTGCTGGGGGCCTGTGCCGGCTGTCGGTGGTCTGTATGGGCCTCTCGGGGGCCTGTGCCAGCCTGCCGGTGGTCTGTATGGGCCTCTCGGGGGCCTGTGCCGGCTGCCGGTGGTCTGTATGGGCCTCTCGGGGGGCCTGTACCGGCCTGCTGGGGGCCTGTGCCGGCTGTCGGTGGTCTATATGGGCCTCTCGGGGGCCTGTGCCAGCCTGCCGGTGGTCTGTATGGGCCTCTCGGGGGCCTGTGCCGGCTGCCGGTGGTCTGTATGGGCCTCTCGGGGGGCCTGTACCGGCTGTCGGTGGTCTGTACGGGCCTGCCAGGGTCTCGTGTGTGAGCAGGCATCGTCCGATGGGACTACAAGTCCCATCGGGCGATGCCTGCTACACTGACAGTGATTGACACATTAGCCAATGAAGGGACAGTAGTAGTCCCATCATCCGGCTAATGTGTTGAATGTAAAAAAAAAAAAAAAAAACTGACAAATTTGTATTGGTAATAGTTCTGCAAGCATTAGGTACATTTATAGATTGTGCCGCGGAGAAAGAATCATTTACTTTTTTTAATTGAACAGACCATTCATGCACAGTAATCTCTGCTTAAATAATTATTTTACAGAAAGTGAACAGAAAGGCTTGTCATTGTCAGCAAAAGAAATTCTTGGCTTTCCAATTACATTTTGGCATTGGAACAGAATGCATATTTGTAGGATTAGAAGCAGAACGTGTACCAGACTGAATGAATAAAATTAGGTCTGAAATAATTTAGGTCATTTACCAACTGTAGCATATGACACACATACATAGGCCTATTCAAGCTAATCCATTTCTGTAAAAAAAATACCTTTCCAATTAGCTTCCATTCTGATAATACTCTTGGTAGTATTGTTTCAATGAACATCTTAAACATAGCCAAACAATGTGTCGTTTCTTCGTATTTCAAGTTAATTACTGTACGTAATTATTAAGTAGATATCTCTTTTGCTCCTTGACAATTATTGACATCCACTGCTATTGTGAACAATTTCCCCCGAGATTATTTAACATATCAATTTTCATAAGAAAAAGTTTTATATTGTGTAATCAATGGATAAAAATATGTTGGTAGTCCAAAGTACCATATTTGTAATTCAGGAGCACATATTTTAGGTGGCACATAAGACCCCACCCATCAAGTAACCTACACAATAAAGCGTAACATCAGAGCAAACTGCTTGTTTCTCTTCCTGGATTCAAGAGTAAAAGCTGGAAAATTGGTGTTCAATGAAGACTGATTTTCCCATTACTGAGATGTAAGATGATAGTTGCTGCTCATAAGTGTAACTGTTGTTTTCAAGAGAACTTCTAGTTGAATATCTGCATTTTACTCCAGCTCCTCCCTCCACTTCCACCTCCCCCCTTCCCTCTCCATAGAATCTTAAAAGCAGCACCTTTCTTTTTTTATCTCAGAAATAGGAAAATCTGTCTTTACTAAGCAAAAATTTTACCACTGAATACTGTGACACTAGTCACTGCTTACGGACACGCTGTGAGGTGGGAAAGCCAAGGAGTACGAGGTAAAAAACAAGGAGCGTACATCATAAACAGAGGAGTGAAGAAACGACATTGTCAGGTCACAGCCCGGGGTAAGAATTCCAAGAAGATAGCAAATCAAGACAAAGGGGTTAGGCAAACGGACAGTCAAGGTCAAATCCAAGGTTGTGTGGCATACCAGGAGTCCGGTTGCCACAATGGCATTCCCTAACGGGGTGATGTCAGGCCTGAAGCAAGGAGGGATCCCCTGGCCAGGTATACACAGCATGCAACACAGTTCCTGCTCCGGGGCTCGTCTTAATGAATGCCGACAGGAGAGATGGTTCGAAAGTAATCGCAGTAACGTTTTCCTACCTTCCTCCCCAGCTAAGGAACCTTTGAGTAGGATCACACGGGAACCAGAACCTGAACCCATGCAGGTGAACTCGTTACAGAGACGGGTTAGTGATGCACGTAAAGAACATCGCCTAAAAGAAAATCTATGTTTCTACTGCGGTAAGTCAGGGCACTTCATTATAAACTGCCCCAGCCGTTCTCGTAAGACTACTGCCGCAATTTTTCAAGTTTCCTCAGCGGTGTCCCAGCTGAGCTGTAAGAAGAACAATTCTCATTGCTTCCTTTCCATCAAACTCTGGGTTGACTCTGTCTGGGTGTCTAGCTCTGCTATGATCGACTCAGAGGCAAGCTGCAATGTTATGGATATCTCCTTTGCTCTGAAACATGGGATACGTTCAGTGAAGAAGGCTACTCCAGTACAGATGGAGACCGTGGATGGCTCCCTGCTGACCTCTGGACCAATGGATCAGGAAACGGAGCCTTTGAAAATCCTTATGGGTAAAGATCATCAGGAAAAACTATTCTTTTATGCTTATCTCTTCTCCCCACTTTCCCATTATTCTAGGGCTACCATGGCTGCAGGCTTAGAGCCCTACAATTAACTGGGAGACCAAGGAACTACACTTTCCGGAGAAACAGATGAGTCCAGAAGTTTCAGCTTGCTCTGTTCCTAAAGGAACCATGTCAGTCCCGGAGCTACCAGCTGTATACCAGGACTATGTGGATGTGGATGACAAGAAGAACGCTGACCAGCTTCCCCCTCACCGTCCATATGATTGTCCAATTGAATTATTGCCTGGAGCAGAGATACCTTTTGGTAAGATTTACCCCCTGTCGGGGCCCGAGCTAAAAGCTTTGAAGAACTATATAGATGAAAACCTAGCCAAGGGCTTCATACGCCACTCTTCATCTCCTGCAGGTGCACCCATCTTCTTTGGGAAGAAGGATGGTTCTATGAGACCCTGCATAGACTATCGGGAACTCAATAAGGTCACTGATAGAAACCGTTATCCATTGCCTTTGATCCCGGAGTTATTGGAGAGCGTGAGGCATGCCAAAAATTTTCTCTAAACTAGATCTCCGTGGGGCCTATAACTTGGTCCGTATTAGACCTGGGGATGAATGGAAGACTGCGTTCAGGTCACGCTACAGACACTTTAAATATCTAGTCATGCCATTTGGTCTGTGTAATGCCCCAGCCACTTTCCAACACTTGGTGAAAGACATCTTCAGGGATCTCCTAGATACATTTGTGGTGATTTATCTGGATAATATTTTAATTTTTTCTAACTCCACAGAGGAACATCATGGACATGTGAGAATGGTCTTAAAATGTCTAAGACAGAACCATCTTTACATCAAACTTGAAGTGTGAATTCCATAGGACCGAAATTCATTTTCTGGGGTATGTAATGTCTACACAAGGAATTAGTATGGATGGAAGCAAGACCCCAGCCATAAAAGATTGGCCAGTTCCTAGGACTGTGAAGGAGGTGCAGCGCTTCATCGGGTTTGCCAATTTCTATAGACGTTTTATTAGGAATTTCTCTGAGGTAGTGTCACCTATCACACAAATTACCCAGAAAGAGTCTAGGTTCTCCTGGACTCTTAAAGCCCAAGAAGCATTTTCCTGTCTAAAGGATAAATTTACCACGGCACCTATCCTAGTGCATCCCAACCCCGAATTTGCCTTCATAAAAGAGGTGGATGCTTCAGGCTGTGCCGTCGGAGCTATACTCTCTCAGAGAACAGGTGAGAAGAATGTCTTGCATCCTTGTGCTTTCTTTTCCAAGCGGTTGTCTTCGGCTGAGAGGAACTACGATGTGGGCAATAGAGAATTGCTGGCCATTATTGCCGCTTTCATGGAATGGAAACACCTTCTACAGGGAGCTGCACAGCAAATAGTCGTCTTGACAGACCATCGCAACCTTGAATTTATCAGGTCGGCTAAGTGCCTGACTCCTCGCCAGGCTTGTTGGAATCTCTTCCTAAACCAATTTAATTTTGCAATTTCTTATAGGCCAGGATCGCGCAATGGAAAAGCTGATGCACTCTCTAGGATTCATTCAACAGAGACCCGTCCACTAACTCCTCCTAAGACTATTCTTCCTGACTCTAGATTCCTGGGAGTGATTCATAACCAAGACCTACTTAACGACATCAAGGAAGCATAGCATTCGGATTCTTTGTTGGCACAACCTCCAAGGGACGTAAGTCTTGTCTTTAAGAATGGTGTGTGGATACAGGGACAACGCTTGTATATACCCGAAACGGTCAGATTGAGAGTATTGCAACTTGTGACGGACTCAGCTACTGCTGAGCCCATTTTCCTTTTAGAGTGGACCCTATGGGCCATGGCACCCACCCACCGAGGGCGAGCTTACCTTGTGAGAACCCACCCCCTGTACAGGGAGTGTCAGGGGCAAGACCAAGGGGGTGAGCCACCACAGCAGCTGGACCAGACAGCCGGCTCAAGGAGACACTATTGAGTGTCTGACAACAAGGATGAGCAGGAAGCAAGACGAGACAAGGCGTAGGTGCAAGGTAACTTCATTAGAATAACTCAGGATCACATACAGTGTAAACAAGCAAAACGTGCAAGGTGCGCGCATGGGCACGCCAAGGTCCATAACATGGTACGTGCCAGGTGGCATGCCTAGGTACAGGTAAAGGCATCGGACTCCGGACTGCTGGCAACGATCGACATCATCAAGGCATCAGGCTGCGGACATCAACTCCGGAGGTCAGGCCGCAGTCATCCAGCTCGTGATCTCTGGCAGCGATTGGCAGGTTCCGGGCATCCGGCAGGCAAACCAGGGTCCAGGCAAGGAAGCACGACAGATGTCCAAGCAGGGTGCGTGTTAGGGAACACGCCAAGGTCCAAGGCTAGGTGTGTGTAGGGGACACACCAGGGTTCAAGGCTAGGTGCGTGTGTAGGGGACACGCCAGGGTTCAAGGCTAGGTGCGTGTGTAGGGGACACGCCAGGGTTCAAAGCGAGGTGCGTGTGTAGAGCCACGCCAAAGCATAGGATAAGACAGAGTGCGTGTAGAGACACGCCAAGGCACAAGGTCACAAGGCAGAGTCCTGCGCGTGCAGAGAGGCACGCCAGGATCAGGCGAGGCAGAGTCCTGCGCGTGCAGAGAGGCACGCCAGGGACAGGCGAGGCAGAGTCCTGCGTGTGCAGAGAGGCACGCCAGGGACAGGTTCCAGGACAGGATTAGGGCCTGTGCGTGCAAGAGGGCACGGCAGGGGACATGGCAAAGCCTGCGCGTGCTTTTACAGAAGCACGGGGAGGAATGCCATGGGCAGGCGAGGGCCTGCGCGTGCTTTAGAGAGCACGCAGAGCACAGTGCGGAAACAGCGTGAAGTGCAAGGGAGCACAGAGGGTACGGCTGGGGCACTGGCTAGCTGATCGGGCTGCTGCACTGACAGACGGGTAAGACTCCAGCGAACCCGGCTGAGGCATGGCAGGCGACACAGCTGTCACTGACCGACGAGCACAGCTGAGGCACAAGCAGGCGGGCACGGCTGAGGCACAAACAGGAGGCTAGGAAGGCCAGGCGTATGCAAAGAGCATATGAAGCAGAAAGGGAAGACAAGACAAGAAACCAGGCAGAGCTTAGGCAGAGTACGGAACCAGGAACGGAAGCATAGGCAGAAACACGGAGCAAGAACAGAGCTAGCAGCGGAGCGTAGGCCGAAGCCCAGAGCCGGGCCAAGGGAGAACCTTGGGACTAGCCTAGAAACATGCAAGAGAGCAAAATAGGAAAGAGTCTAGCAGCGGAGCGTAGGCGAAGCCCAGAGCCGAGCCAAGGCAGAGCCTTGGGACTAGACATGGAAAGGAGAACAAAAGGAAAGAAAGGAGGGATGGTGCGTGTGCCAGGGAGCACTACAGAGCACCATAGGAGAGAGCGAGGCAGAGCAAGCAAAGACTGAGACCATAGGGAGGATCAAGGCAGAGCAAGGCAAGGTACGAAACAAGGCATAGCGAAAACAGGCAAGGCAGAGAATAACAGAAGGACTACTAGTCCAAGCAGGACAAGGACGAACATGGCACAACGGACAAACATAAGACAAAGCACGGGACAAGAGATGGAGTACGAGCACGGAGCGTGTGCAGAGATGCACGACAGAGCAGAGTGCAAGGGCACAGAATAGAGGGAGCGCTCCACAGACCAAGCAGCCACGCAGAGACACGACACAATACTCAGGCCCTGAGCATAGGAAGGGGCGGCCTGATATAGGGCATAGCACCTCCTCTTCCAGGTCAGGACCAGGGGAGCACTTCCGGGTTCAGATCCACAGGATAACAGAGCACAGTCACATGATCAGAGTTCCAGACATGACGAGACGACCGCAAATCCAGTGCTGAAACCTAGACAGGTCACATGATCAGAGTTCTAGACATGACGAGATGATTGCCGAACCAGACAGTGCAGGATCCTAGGAAAGGTCACATGATCAGCGTTTCAGACATGACGAGATGATTGTAGAACCAGACAGTGCAGGATCCAGGCAGGAACACATGATCAGGAATCCTAGACATGACAAGAAGATCACAGAAGGCAGAGCAGAAACGCAGGCATCCTGCAGCTCAGACATGAGGTGAGTGTGCACACTGCTCTAGTGAACATGCAGGACAGCAGACAAGATATGCACATGCACATTGCTCCAGGAGTTCTTGAGACAAAACAGACATGGCAGACATGCTAAACATGGCGGCCATGACACAACTCATCCACGATTCTAAGATAGCTGGGCATAGAGGAGTTCTAAAAACACAAGAATTTCTTTCTCGTTTCTTTGGTGGCCCACTTACAGAAAGGATGTTTTAAACTATGTCACTTCATGTGAAGTCTGTGCAAGATGAAAAACACCACGCTCCTCACCAACAGGTCTATTGCAACCACTTCCCACCCCATCCCGCCCGTGGGGATCCATTTCTATGGATTTCATTGTGGAGTTATCAACCTCTCAAGGGAAGAACACCATTCTAGTGGTGGTGGATCGGTTAACAAAGGCAGCTCATTTTATTCCCTGTGTCGGCTTACCCACTGCAAAACAGACATCAGATTTGATGATTCACAATGTGTTTCGCTTGCATGGAGTATCGGATGAGGTCATTTCGGATCGAGGGGTGCAATTCACTTCAAGGTTTTGGCAGAATTTCTGTGCCACATTGGACATTAACCCCTTCATGACCCAGCCTATTTTGACCTTAACGACCTGGCCATTTTTTGCAATTCTGACCAATGTCCCTTTATGAGGTAATAACTCTGGAACGCTTCAACGCATCCTAGCGATTCCGAGATTGTTTTTTCGTGACATATTGGGCTTCATGTTAGTGGTAAATTTAGGTCGATAATTTTTGCGTTTATTTGTGAAAAAAAATGGAAATTTGGTGAAAATTTTGCAATTTTCAAATTTTGAATTTTTATTCTGTTAAACCAGAGAGTTATGTGACACAAAATAGTTAATAAATAACATTTCCCACATGTCTACTTTACATCAGCACAATTTTGGAAACAACATTTTTTTTTCGTTAGGAAGTTATAAGGGTTAAAAGTTGACCAGCAGTTTCTCATTTTTACAACAAAATTTACAAAACCATTTTTTTTAGGGACCACCTCACATTTGAAGTTACTTTGAGGGGTCTATATGGCAGAAAATACCCAAAAGTGACACCATTCTAAAAACTGCACCCCTCAAGCTACTCAAAACTACATTCAAGAAGATTATTAACCCTTCAGGTACTTCACAGGAACTAAAGCAACATGGAATGAAAAAATGGACATTTTAATTTTTCCAACCAAAATTTTCTTTTAGCATCAGTTTTTTCATTTTCACATGGGTAACAGGATAAAATGTATCCTAAAATTTGTTGGGCAATTTCTCCTGAGTACATCGATACCTCATATGTGGTCATAAACCACTGTTTGGGCGCACGGAGGGCCCGGAAGGGAAGGAGCACCATGTGACTTTTTGATTGGAAAATTAGCTCCAATCGTTAGCGGACACCATGTCGCATTTGGAGAGTCCCTGTGTGCCTAAACATTGGAGCTCCCCCACAAGTGACCGCATTTTGGAAACTAGACCCCCGAAGGAACTTATCTAGTTGTGTGGTGAGCACTTTGAACCCCCAAGTGCTTCACAGAAGTTTATAACGCAGAGCAGTGAAAATAAAAAATCATTTTTTTTTGCTCAAAAATGATTTTTTTAGCCCGCTATTTTTTATTTTCACAAGGCTAACAGGGGAAATTGAACCACAAAAGTTGTTGTGCAATTTGTCCTGAGTACAACGATACCCCATATGTGGGGGGGAACCACTGTTTGGGAGCACGGGAGAGCTCAGAAGGGAAGGAGCGCCATTTTGGAATGCAGACTTTGATGGAATGTTCTGCGGGCATCATGTTGCGTTTGCAGAGCCCCTGTGTGCCTAAACAGTAGAAACCCCCACAAGTGACCCCATTTTGGAAACTAGAACCCCCAAGGAGCTTATCTAGATGTGAGCACTCTGAATCCCCAAGTGCTTCACAGAAGTTTATAAATGCAGAGCCATGAAAATAAAAAAATATTTTTTTTTCCTCAAAAATGATTTTTTTAGCCCGCTATTTTTTATTTTCCCAAGGGTAACAGGATAAATTGGACCCCAAAAGTTGTTGTCCAGTTTGTCCTGAGTACACTGGTACCCCATATGTGGGGGGAAACCACTGCTTGAGCGCACTGCATGGCTCAGAAGGGAAGGAGCGTCATTTGACTTTTTGAATGGAAAATTAGCTCCAATCGTTAGCGGACACCATGTCGTGTTTGCAAAGCCCCTGTGTGCGTAAACTTTGGAGCTCCCCCACAAATAACCCCATTTTGGAAACTAGACCCCCTAAGGAACTTATCTAGATGCATAGTGAGCACTTTGAACCCCCAGGTGCTACACAGAAGTTTATAACGCAGAGCCGTTAAAATAAAAATATTTTTTTTCCTCAAAAAATAAATTTTTAGCCTGCTATTTTTTATTTTCACAAGGGTAACAGGATAAATTGGACCCCAAAAGCTTGTCCTGAGTACGCTGGTACCCCATATGTGGGGGGGACCACTGTTTGGGCACACGTTGGGGCTCGGAAGGAAAGTAGTGACGTTTTGAAATGCCGACTTGATGGAATGGTCTGTGGGCGTCATGTCACGTTTGGAGAGCCCCTGATGTACCTAAACAGTGCAAACCCCCCATAAATGACCCCATTTTGGAAACTAGATCACCCAAGGAACTAATATAGATGTGTGGTGAGCACTTTGAACCCCCAAGTGCTTCACAGAAGTTTATAACGCAGAGCCGTGAAAATAAAACATATTTTTTTTTTCCTCAAAAAATGAATTTTAGTCCACTATTTTTTATTTTCACAAGGGTAACAGGATATTTTGGACCCCAAAAGTTGTTGTCCAGTGTGTCCTGAGTATGCTGGTACACCATAAGTGGGGGGGGACCACTGTTTGGGCACACGTTGGGGCTCGGAAGGGAAGTAGTGATGCTTTGAAATGAAGACTTGATGGAATGGCCTGTGGGCGTCATGTTACGTTTGCAGAGCCCCTGATGTACCTAAACAGTGCAAACCCCCCACAAATGACCCCATTTTGGAAACTAGATCACCCAAGGAACTAATCTAGATGTGAGGTGTGCACTTTGAACCCCCAAGTGCTTCACAGAAGTTTATAACGCAGAGCTGTGAAAATAAAAAATTATTTTTTTTTTCCTCAAAAAATTATTTTTAGCCCACTATTTTTTATTTTCACAAGGGTAACAGGATAAATTGGACCCCAAAAGTTGTTGTCCAGTTTGTCCTGAGTACGCTGGTACCCCATATGTGGGGGGGCCACTGTTCAGGGACACGTTGGGGCTCTGTGGGCGTCATGTTACATTTGCAGAGCCCCTGATGTACCTAAACAGTGGAAACCCCCCATAAGTGACCCCATTTTGGAAACTAGACCCCCTAAGGAACTTATCTAGATGTGTGGTGAGAACTTGGAACCCACAAGGGCTTCACAGAAGTTTATAACGCAGAACCGTGAAAATAAAAAATCATTTTTTTTCCACAAAAATAATTATTTTAGCCCCCATGTTTTTATTTTCCCAAGGGTAACAGGAGAAATTAGACCCCCAAAGTTATTGTGCAATTTTTCCTGAGTACCCTGATACCCCATAAGTGGGGGTACACCACTGTTTGGGCACATGTCGGGGCTTGAAATGGAGGGAGCACCGTTTGACTTTTTGAACGCAAAATTGGCTGGAATAAATGGTGGCTCCATGTTGTTTTTGGAGACCCCGTGTTGTGCCTAAACAGTGGAAACCCCTCAATTCTATCTCCAACCCTAACCCCAACACATCCCTAACCCTAATCCCAACCCTAATCATAACCCTAACCTCAACCCTAATCCCAACACACCCCTAACGAAATTCCAACTCTAACCCTAACCACAAGCCTAACCATAATCCCAACCCAACCCTAATCCCAATTACAACCCTAACCCTAATTCCAACCCTTAGTCCAACCCTAACCCTTAGTCCAACCCTAACCCTTAGTCCAACCCTAACCCTAACCCTATTTCTAACCCTAACCCTATTTCTAACCCTAACCCTAATTCCAACCCTAACCCTAGCCCTAACCCTAGCCCTAACCCTAGCCCTAATGGAAAAATTAAAAAAAAAATATTTTGCTATTTTTATTATTTGTCCCTACCTATGGGGGTGATAAGGGGGGCGGCGATTTACTTTTTTTTATTTTGAGCACTATGAAAGTTTATTATAGTGATCAAAATAAATGAATGAATCTGCAGCATTGCAGATTCGATTCGGCGCACTGCGCATGCGCCCGCCATCTTCCAAGATGGCGGCGCCCATGACGCTGGACGGCGGGACACCGGGACGGATAGCGGGAGATCGGAGGCACAAAGGAGGGTGAGAGGGGGTGATCGGAGGGCTGAGGGGGTGATCGGAGGGCTGGGGGGGCGGAGGGAAGGCGGGGAGGACAGATTATGACGGCGGCTGCCGATCGGTGCCGTCAGACGGTGGCGGCAGCCGATCGGTGCCGTCAGTCTGTGTGGGGGGGTCAGGTCTCGGTGTCCAGCCATGTCCGATGCTATTTCAGCATCGGCCATGGCTGGATTGTAATATTTCACCAATTTTCATTGGTGAAATATTACAATCGCTCTGATTGGCAGTTTCACTTTTAACAGCCAATCAGAGCGATCGTAGGCACGTGGGGGCTAAGCCACACCCCCAGGTGTTAACTCTGAAGAGTCCTTTGTGTGCGGGTCGGGTGACCTTTCAGTGACCCCGGTCACCCGACCCGCAGGGGGCAATCAATTCATGACGCCACATAGGCGTCATGGGTCGTATTGTCACGACTTTTCATGACACCTACGTGGCGCCAAAGGTCGTGAAGGGGTTAAAGTAAACTTTTCTTCTGCTTTTCATCCCCAGACTAATGGACAGACAGAAAAGACCAATCAGACCTTGGAGCAGTATCTCCGCTGCTTTATCTGCCACCTACAGGATGACTAGGTGGATCTACTTCCACTGGCTGAGTTCTCCTATAACAACTCTCAGAGCGCCTCCACTAAGCAGTCTCCTTTTTACGCCAATCTAGATTACCATCCTAACATTCTTCCTCAATTTCCCAGAGGCTACGCCTTTGCCGGCAGTGGCTGAAAGAATCATGTCTTTACAAAAGAATATTGGTCTTTTAAAGGAAAATCTGGAATTGGTTCAGGGAAGGTATAAGAAAGCAGCAGATAAATTTCGTAAAAATGCACCAGCTTTCAAGGTAGGAGACTTGGTCTGGCTGTCAACCAGAAATCTTAACTTAAAAATTCCATCATCTAAATTGAGACATAAGTACATTGGACTCTATAAGATCAGTAAAATTATAAGTGCTGTTGCTTGTCTTCAACTGCCCAGAACTATGAGAATCCACCCCGTCTTTCATGTTTCCCTACTAAAGGCTGCAACCCCTAATACATTTCCTGGACGTTCTTCTCCTCGCCCTGACCCAGTGCTGGTAGATGGTCAGGAAGAATTTGTGGTGGAAAAGATTCTAGATTCCAGGTTGTACAGAGATCGTTACAATACTTCATTAAATGGCAGGGCTACCCAGTGGAGGACAACTCATGGGAAACAAGTCAGTAACATTAATGCTCCTCGCTTACTCCACCAGTTTCATCAGAGGTACCCAGACAGGCCTGGTCTGAGGGCATCCGGAGGCTGTCCCTAAGGGGGGAGTAATGTAAGGTTCTCAGTCTCTTTTGACATGTTTTTTTGAAACTCAGTTTTTCCGTCGGCCATTTTGCTTTCTGTTTTGCTGCAGCTATCTTGCCCTCAGTTAGTATGGAGTTTCCAGCTTTCATATTCCCGCCCTGATTCTCTCCCTCTTGCCTCTTAAGCAGCCTCAGCTGAGCAATCAGTGCTTCAGAATCAAGTCTGCTGTTAGCCTGTGACCTGGCTCCTGGAAGCCTTGGAACTCCAGTCATCTGCTGCTGATGAACTTGAGAACACTTGTGGACACTGGAAACCTGTTCCCTGCTAAATCCACAGTTGCAAGGGAAGTAAAGGCCCCGTCACACATAGCAATCTCGCTAGCGAGATCGCTACTGAGTCACAACTTTTGTGACACAACAGCGATCTCACCAGCGAGATCACTGTGTGTGACAGCGATCAGCGACCGGCCCCCCTGACGGTATTGCTGATCGCTGCAAGAAACCTCTGGACATTTTTTTCGTCGCTGATCTCCCTCTGGCCAGCACGCATCGCTGCGTGTGACAGGCGGGAGACCAGCGATCAGCTGTAAAATAATAAAAAATATTGTTTTATTCTCACCTTCCGGCGTCCCACGCAGTCTTCCCGCCTCTCCACTCTCCCGGTCCCAGTAATCCTTTGCAAGAATGACCGCGAGACTTCGCGATCCCACAATGACGTCCGTTCTCGCGGGATCGCGAAGTCTCGCGGTCATTCTTGCAAAGGATTACTGGGATCGGGAGCATGGAGAGAGGCGGGAAGACTGCGCGGGATGTCGGAAGGTGAGAATAACAATATTTTTTATTTTAATTCTATTTTTGACATGAATATGGTATCAGCGCTAACGAACACAGCGATGCCGCGCCTGGCGTCGCTGTGCAATCGCTGTGCTAAAGGCTGGTGAAGCTGTCTGTGTGACAGCTCACCAGCGATCACATAGCGACTTACCAGCGATCCTGACACGTTGATATCGTTGTCGGGATCGCTGGTAAGTCGCTATGTGTGACTCCAGCTTAATAGAGAGACCATGAACCTGTTGTGGAAGTTCTGCTGTGCTTAAAGTTTACTCTTGCCTGCTGTGTCTCCTGCCTTTGTATCTGCAAAACTGTGTGAACCCTTTTGCTTACTTGTATGAAGTAATACAAGTCCTTCCTAATCAAACCTGTGTCTCCTGTGTTTTCCTCGCGCCCAAGCACAAGACGCTATATGAATCGTAGACAGTACATCACACTTTGATTCTAAGAGACTCTGCCTCTCTAACATGGTTTTTTTTATACAGTCATGTGCCCTAATATAAAATTGACCCTCCAGCTGTTTTTCATTAGTACCACTTACTTTTTCAGCCTTTTGTTAACCTGTCTTAATCTATTTGAGATCAATTTCTAAAGTTAATTTTTAAAATAAAATGCAAAAATATCTAATTTTCTCCTTTTGATCTGTGTTGAACAGAATAGTAGCTGCATTTGGCGCAGGTTGCCGCACCGTCAAAATGATGCATGCGGAGGCATCTGCATACATCGACACAGCCTGCGTACCTAATGCTAAAGATAGGGTATGCACCCCTACAGAGGTGGAGCTGACCGGAGGAGGTGTGGCCAGGGGCGGAGCTTCATGGAGGAAGCCCGCAGCCGTCCGCAGCTCCTCCATACGCTAGTGTGAAACTAGCCTAAGGGAACGGAACAAAACATTCAAAATCAACGAAAAATTGAATGTTAAGAAACTTTGCTTCCTTTATAAATTTTTATAACAAAATTGGAAATTCCAGTGTAATTTATGAAGGAAGCAAGAACTGTTAAAAATGTGATGGAACAGGGATTCATTTACATCCTGTATTAGACATAAAGGAGGGCCTCATACACATTTTGTTCAAATTGTAATGTAGTGGTTGGTACTCTTAGACTCACAAAGGCTACACGCTATGTGCAAAGCCTGCAAAAAATTAAAAGCAGGGTCATTCATACACCCTTGAATGCACCAACTGTAGTACCTCATTCAAATATTCTGAACAAAGCATAGTTGTTGTCCTCCTGCACTCATAAAAGTTCTTCAAAGCGCAAAGCCTTCCAAAAATTACAAGCAGCATCATCCATACACCCTTGAAGGCAACAACAGGAGGGCTTCATTAAAATATTAAGAAAGTGTAGTTGATGTGCTCCTACATTCATAAAGGCTTTGAACAAAGTGCTAAGCCATGAACAAATGATTAGGAGGATAATACAGTCACCCATATAACCTTGAAGGCAACAACTGGAGGGCCTCATTAAAACATTGAAGATTAAAAACAGTTCATGTGCTGCTTGTCATCTGGTGGTGTGGAAAAGTTGGGGCTAGTCCAAACTTTGTTCATTTTTATCAGAGTGAGCCTGTCAGCACTTTCTATTGACAGGGAAAGTGACTGTCTGTTTTACCCCTCCCCCCCACCCCGGCGGCACTAAAATCCCGCTCAGAGCAGCACAACACTTCCAAGGCATAGAGGGACAGCTCATGCCAGGTGTCCAGTTTTGAAACCCAATAGCTGAAGGTCGCAGAGGAATTAGGGAGTACACTGGTTTTGTTGTGCAGGTATTGCATGACCATCTTTAAAAACTTTTCCCTCCTTGTCAAAAATACCTGGTCATCAGGCCCTAGATGCTGTGCTGGTGTCATGAAATTGACCCAAGCCTTTCACAGTAAAACCCTGCCTCTGCTATGTTTTTTCCCTGCCTCTCCTTCTTGGTTGTGCAAGGAAGCTTGCTCACTGCTGGTAGCGTTGTCTGATGGGAATTTTTCCAACATATTTTCCACAATGGCCTTCTGCTACAGCCCCATTTTAGTAGACCTCTCCACCTCCTGATGGAAATATGCACATTCTCCTTGTAGCGTGAGTCTACCAGGATGAACAACCTTTACTCTTTTTTTAGCCAAGATGAATGTAACGTTAGGGTCAAGGGAAAGGCAGTGGTACATAAAGTCTGCTATATGTGCTAAGGTCCCTACAGCCAACACCTCACTGTCTCCACCATGATGTCTACTCTCCATATTCTATTCCTCTTAAATATAGTCAATAAAGCGTTGCCATAGGATCAGGTTCGCCTGTAGTGTGTCATGTTTATAGATGATTTGATGTTCCCATCTACCTACGTACAAGTTAGAAAAGCAGTTCTGGATCAGTGATCAAAAAAAAATAAAGGGCAATCACAATGTGTATAATAATAAAATACCTTTTATTAATGCAAGGGTAAAATACAGGTGATAAAATAACATTGCTAGCGAGAGGTGACCACACCAGGCAAGAAAATATAAATACTGTGCAATAAAATATTCCCAAAATGGCAATGGAGAATTCAAATAAATTGCCATAGGTGTCTCCCTGCTTATACAAAGTCCACAGTACATAAGTAGCAAATAAATAGAGTCCTGATACCCAGATACCAGGGACAAAATGTGTAAATCAACAAGTGAAAAATAGTGTATAAGAAATACATATACAACAAGTATATAGTGAGATAAAATAAGTGTACATACACAATGAATAACGTCAGGAATACTTCTGAAACGTGCGTCGGGGACGTGCCACGCTACTGCCTTATTTTGGTAATATTGATTTCTTCTCTTATTCTTGTCTGTGGAATATCCCTGTTTAAAGCATTGATATTGCGTATGGAATATACAATGTTTTAGATTGCAGCACTGTGAGCCTTTTTACATTTAGCACTTAAGTTTTTTGACCGCTCTATTTCAATACAGTCCTGATATATGGTACCTGACATCGGGCCAATATTGAGTTTTCTGCACTCAGCACTTTATATTGGATTGCACTGGTCACTTTATTAGTTATTCATTGTGTATGTACACTTATTTCATCTCACTATATACTTGTTGTATATGTATTTCTTATACATTATTTTTCACTTGTTGATTTACACATTTTGTCCCTGGTATCTGGGTATCAGGACTCTATTTATTTGCTGCTTATGTACTGTGGACTTTGCATAGGCCGGGACGCCTGTGGTAATTTATTTGAATTCTCTGTTACCATTTCTGGAATATTTTATTATATTTATATTTTCTGGTCTGGCATGGTCACCTCTTGCTAGCGGTGTTATTTTATCACCTGTATTTTACCCTTGCATTAATAAAGGTATTTTATTATTATACACATTGCGATTGCCCTTTATTTTTTTTGATCACTGATCCAGAACTGCTTTTGTCTTCACCGAATGGTCTGCCATTCATCTTTCCAGCAGATATATACCACTAGTAGTGCATCCCATAACGAAAATAGTTATGAGTCAATATAAAGTGCATACATTCTGAAATAAAAGAAATTTGATCATTAGGTAGTGTATCATATCTATTTAAAAAATATCTAGCTGCTTCACATCCCTTATCATGTTGAATGATAGTGTACAATGAGGTAATATCTAAGGTGCCCAAGATATAGTGTTCCTGCCATCGCAAAAATGGTCGCTGACGCAACGTATTTTGACCAGAAGCTCTGGCAAATATATGAAGGTTTTCAGAAGCCTCTGAACTACCAAGCTGAGCACATGGGCAAGCATGATACATGTGTGAGCTTGCCAAGCATCATAGCCACCACCAGGTTACGGCCATAATTGCACATGACCATGCCTGGTTGTAGGTTCAGTGAATAGAGCCATAGATCTGTCTGGTCTGTTATTCCTTTCAATAGCTGAGCCGTGGTTTGCAGTTTGTCTCCTATACAAATTGGTTTCAGCAGTCTGTTGCCGCTTCGCTGAGGCACTGCTTTAGAGCTTTTAGCTGATGTGTGCTCTGAGACAGCTCGTCGGTAATGAAAGATGAGGATGAGCAGGAGGGGATGTAACTGCTGTAAAAGGTGTAGAAAACTCTGATGGAAGTAGAACTATCATATGGCACATGTGCTGTCCCAGGGTGGGACTCTGCCTCACCCTCCACAATGTTCACCCAGTGTGCTGTGTGTGATATGTAGCATCCCTAGCCACTAGCTATTGTCCATGTGTTGGTCATTAAGTGGACAATCCCAGTAACAGCGTTGGTAACAACATGGGTGATGTTCCTGGACACGTGCTGGTTCAAGGCGGGGATGCCACTCCGGGAGAAATAGTGTTGTCTGAGGACAGAGTACTGAGAAACCAAATTTGTACACATATAGCAGGCCAATTCTGGTTTTAATTTCAAACCAACAAAATTTCACACAAAGCAGTTTCTATAGTATACATCACAATAGTCAATTTTTTTAACAAAAATATTTTGTGAACTGTACCAGGCCAAGCGGTTAGTAAAAATTTGAACCCACTGTAATTTTACACAAAGCACATTAAACTGTATGGATGAAAA
Source organism: Dendrobates tinctorius (assembly GCF_039654945.1). NCBI lineage: Eukaryota > Metazoa > Chordata > Amphibia > Anura > Dendrobatidae > Dendrobates > Dendrobates tinctorius. The sequence continues at coordinate 52,095,603 of NW_027361675.1, forward strand.
ATTGAATCGATTAAAGATTTTGTATTGTTTTTGGGGAGTTTATATAACCATCTTAATGTAATAATAGCCATGTTAAACTGTGTGAATGAATAATTGAATCGATAAACATTTTTCAAAGTTTTTTTTGAGCTTTACATACCATCATTGTAATGTAACAAGAACCGTGTTAAACTGAATGGATGACTAATTGAACCATAAAAAATTTGGAATTTTTGGGAGGATTGTTATATACCACCGAAATGCAACAGAAAGCATCCAATACACTGTGGATGACTAATTGAATCCTGACAAATTTTACAATGCTTTTTTGAGTGTTATAAAACATCAAAATATAGCAGAAAGCACTTAATACTGTCACGATTCCATCCCTCAGGGTGTCTGGGATGCAGTTACTTACAGCTCAGCTGTCCAATCCAGTAAAGGGGAGTGCTGATGCTGTCAGTACTTTGATTGAATAAAGAAGGTAGTGAAAACCGATACATGTAGCATATAAGAAAATCTAGTATGTCTATCTAATAAAATGGTAAACAACATACTGCCAAAATGTACTCATAAGGGCTGTAATTGACCGGTTGTAAAAATTACACATAGCACAAGGGGGAGGACGAATCCAAGAAACAACGAATGGTCATAATAAAATTGCTTTATTGAAGTGGTGAGGCAAGGAACAAATACAACGTGCTTTGGAACTATAAAATCATTACCAACAAAATAGGGACACAAAGGACCATTGCTGCCAATGCTGCATAAAAGTTATATCCATAATTAATGGCAAAGGTCAAATGCTAACAAATGTGACAGGAGCCTAACAGCCAACATTACCTAGTGTTACATCCATGATGTGATAGCAAACAGCAAGGGCACCCCTTGTTTGTCAACTGCTACTTTGTCCAGGTAATACACATTGACTGCATGTATATGTTATTTGATTCTTGCTGGATTGGTTGCCTTCACCCTTGCTGTTTGCTATCACATCATGGATGTAACACTAGGTAATGTTGGCTGTTAGGCTCCTGTCACATTTGTTAGCATTTGACCTTTGCCATTAATTATGGATATAACTTTTAAGTAGCATTGGCAGCAATGGTCCTTTGTGTCCCTATTTTGTGGGTAATGATTTTATAGTTCCAAAGCACCTTGTATTTGTTCCTTGCCTCACCACTTCAATAAAGCAATTTTAGCATTGGTTGTTTCTTGGATTCGTCCTACCCCTTGTAGTACTTTGACAGCATGGTCATCCAGTCTGGTTCAGGGGCATGCTGAGCTGTCAGTGTCTTTATTCATAGCTCGACTAGTCGATCTGTGACTGGGAGGCATCAGCTGTCTTCAAGTGTTCACTTTCCTGGATAATTGACAAGCCTACTTAACTCAGCAGCTTCTCCAAGACCACTGCCAGATGTGCATTCATCTTGTGAGGTTTGTGCTTTCCGCTTTCCTGTGCCTTGAGTTTTGGTTGCTTGATCTGTTGCCTGACCTTGGACTCCACCTGTTTAACCCCTTCAGCTCTGATCCGTTATCCTCCGGGTATTCTGACCTCGGAACGTTACCTGACTACGCTTTTGTCTCTTCCTTCTGTTTATGGTGTATCCTCCTGGCTTCTGACCTTGGACTCCTTGACCACTCTGACTCACGGCTTGGCCATGAGAAATGACTAGCATCACAAATACTCCATATATGACTAATTGATTCCAGAACAATTTTTCAACACTTTTTGCAGTGTTCTGTAACACCTTAATGTCACAGAAATTTCCTAATACTCTATGGATGACTAATTGATTCCAGACAAATTTTTCAACGCCTTTTGGATTGTTATATAGCACCAAAATGCAACAGAAAGTACGTAATACTGTATGGGTGATTAATTGAATCCAAAATTTTCAATGCTTTTTTGTAGTGTTATATATCACCAAAATGTACCACAAGGCACGTAAAACTGTATGAATGAGTAATTGGATCCAGACAAATTTTTCAATGCTTTTTTCTAGTGTTATATACCACCGAAATGTACCACAGGGCACGTAATACTGTATAAATGAGAAATTGAATCCAAGAAAAAATGTAAATGTTTTTTGGAGCATTACATACCACTAATGTAACATGAACTGACTAATTGAATCCACAAAAAATACTTGTACGGAAAAATTTTGAAGGTTTAGTTGCTATACTCCTACACTCATAAAAGCTTTGCAGAAATTGCAAAGCCAGGAAAAATATTATAAGGTTGGTATTAGGGTTGGTATCCCCATCTCGAGTCTTGATCCTGGCTCGTCTGTCTGTAGTCCACAAGAACCCCAGTGGTGAAGGCTGTGGCCTGAGTTCACTCCTTGTTGGTTCGGGGAAAGTGGCCAATTTTAGACCACAGGCTCCTAATACATCCACTGTCGTGCCACCTTGGCTTGGCTTCAATATTCCTCCGGTGACTCCTTTGAGAGTCTTGAGTGATTCTGCCATCCCACTAAGCATGCAGCACTGCACTATTTGAATCTAGAAATTTTTTTTCAAAGCTTTTTTGGAGTGTTATATAACACAGAAATGTAACACAAATCATGTATTGCTGTATGGATTAGTAATTGAATCCAGAAAAAAAATAAACTATTATTTTGAGTGTTGCATACCACCAAAATGTAACACCAAGCATGTAATACTCTATAGATAAGTAATTGAATCCATAAAAAGATTTCAAGTCTTTTTTGGAGTTTTATAAACCACCAAAATGTACCACAGAGCACATAATACTGAATGGATGAGTAATTGAATCCATAAGAATTTTTCACCAATTTTCTTGAGTTTTATATACCACAGAGCTGTACCACAAAGCACATAACACTCTATAGATGAATAATTGAATCCAGAAAAAAATTCAACACTTTTGTGGAGTGTTATTTACCACAGAAATGTATCACAAAGCATGTAATACTCTATGGATGGAAATATAGTAAAAAATTTTACCCAACCCCTCCACCTACCCCCCCAAAAAATGTAGTCACGTGAGGCAGAGATATATTTAACAATGGACTGCAAACCCTAAGTCCTGCCTAAAGACTGTATTCTGCCTCTCCCTGCTCCTGAAACTGCCCCTGCCTAGGCTAAGTGCAGAATGTTTCTGATACAAACAGCAATGCACAGATTTAGCCTTGACAAGGGCTGTTAGTATGATGGTTCAGAATCAGCACAAGTATCAATGCTAGAGGACTCTGATTTGTTCAACTGTGCAGACAAAACCCTGGACAAGCACTCTCTCCCTCCAATACAAACTGTCCCTGAGCTGTGCAATGGCATCAGTGTGCTGAGTGGCGGCACCTGTCCTTTTATAACCCCTGATGTCACATGGCAAGCCAATCACAGTAATGCCACTACGAAGATGGCTACGACATTACAGTGACTCACAGGCAATCCCTGCATGCTTATTGGCTGTATTAACAGGTGTCAAACATGCAGGGTGGGGATTTGAGTTTCAAATTTGAATACAGGCTAATGCTCGACGACCAGATACTTGAGTGATATCCGAGAATCACCAAGCATGTTAGGCTGGTTTCATATTTGCGTTTGAAGGCGCAGCGGACACTCACAGTGAAGCTCCACCCCCTGCTGCGCCTCCTCCGGTCAGCTCCGCCTATGGGCGCATGCCGCTGCATGCGACCTGCCTACCCTATCTTTAGCATTGGGTATGCAGGCCATGCGCAGGAATGCTTTTGCCGCCGCATGCGTCCTTTTCATGGTGCGGCGACCTGCACCAAACACAACGTCAAAAGGACACATGCAGCGGCAAAAGCATACCTGCACACGGCCAGCATACCCAATGTTAAAGATAAGGTACGCAGGTCGCATGCAGCGGCATGCGCCCATAGGCGGAGCTGACTGGAGGAGGCACATCAGGGGCGGAGCTTCACGGCGAGCATCCGCTGCACCTCCAAACGCAAATGTGAAACTAGCCTTAGTTCATCCCCAGTGACAACACTTTCAGCCATGACTGTATTTGTATATATAATTATATTAATATACTGTACAGTCACTCATACAAAGCAAAAATACTGTTTATAAATCTGTAATATGATATCCTACAACTGTTATGTAAATCTACTACTATATTTCCTGTTTTGACTCTTCAAAACTAGTTTACTGATTCTATACTGTTTCACCTAACTTTTTTTTCTCTTGTCATTGCCCTGTTTATCTAGACCATGCTTATCTAAGCCTATCCAGAGAACAGTAGAGATGTCATTCTAATCCTCCTCCTATTATTATAATGACCCTGGAGACCTTGGCGAATAACCTCTTTCCTATGCAGCAGGTTGTAGACTGACATTAGCCTGTCCTTTCAGGAGTTTAATCCTTTTGTTTTGGCTTCTAGAGGAGTGCAATATTTTGTATATAATATTTCTAAAAACTATAGAAATAATAAAAAAAAAATATCTAATAAAAATTATGATTTTTTTTTAAGGATTTGATGCACTTATGGTTTTGTGTAGATTTTTCCATGTAGCCTGCGAAGAACTGTAATGAAATGCAAAATGATCTTTTTTAGCACAAATCTATGAAGGACCTGCACTGGTGTGGTCACAGGGCTATACTGTATTTACACAGGTCCTGAAACCATTAGAACAAGCAACAGGCTCCATAAACAATGAGAGTGTGTGTTGTTCAATGTAAGTATCAGGGGTCAGGTCCAAGGTCTATATTTATAGATGTGAGGTTTGAATTCTGAATCTATTTAGAAGGTCAGGTCTGGAGTCAAAATTTACTGGGCTGTTTTTCTCTGGTTTATGCCTTGGTAGCCTATTTTTATTTATGGCATCTACTTGAGAAATGGGGGAGATCTAGGTTTCTGTAAGAAGTTAAACAAATTAGAGATTTCCACAGTTTGGGACCTAATAGAGTGTTGGCAAGCAGGAACCGCCATCTGTCACAAGACAAGAGAAAGTAGCAAGAACTGTATCAGAAGGAACTGCAGGATGTACATGGTTTCTGACGGAAAACACTTGTAGGAGACACCAGGTCAGGCGACAGCTGTAGCACAGTTCTTAATTACAAAAGGCCCAGGCATGAAGGCTAGACGAGTCAGCGCCTATATCAGTGGCAGGATGGTCGTGCGGGGAGGCACAGTTACCATGTAGTTGTCATTACAAGTAAACAGTGTCAATTTATTGCCACGACAGAGGAGCCAGAAGACAGCACCGTCTGATTTCTCCTACTCCTGCACTGATTAGAAGCACTTCACCTTCATATTAAATGGTGCAGGTTTCTTCTAGCTGTGTAGGGGTTAATCTACTCAGTTGAGAGCTCCTGGAGGCTGACGTTCCATAAAGCTCTCAGCTGTTCATGGTTGGCCACTCCCCTCTCCTATATAAACTAGACTCTGGCAAACAGGAAATGTCAGAAATAGCTTCATTGCTGCATGGTTCAGGAGTTGGTGATGTGGTGTTTGAGAAAGGAATTAGGTGGATTTATCTAAGACTGTTGCTAGGTTTGGGTGTGTGCAAATCCTCTACTTCTCCTACTTTTGTTTTTCCCATACTTCACCCCCCAGTGTCTCCCTTTGTTGTTTGTTTGTGCATTTTTGTATGATTGGTATTTTAATTTATACCTGTTCATATTACTTTATTAGTCTGGTTGATGTATAGCCATACAATACTACTCCCCTCTTCCCTGGGTGGAGGGAGGAAACAGACTGAGGCCGAATTCAGGAGCTCAGCAAGCTATGTGGTTCTGGCATCTTCACCATTAGAAATAATACAGGGATAGCTGTTCCTGTGCTGAGATTATCCTATAAATGTGTCCTTGCTATGTAGTTTGTAATGGCTGTGTCTCACTGTACAGGGACAAGGACTGATCATAACACATCTCCCGGGTAGGGGAGGAAGGAAAAGAGTATACAGACATTAAAGCAGGGGATCACAATTTAGTTTTTGAGGTAAAACATTGTTTAACCCCTTAATGACCGCCGATACGCCATTTAACGACGGTAGTTAAGGGTACTTAAACCACAGCGCCGTTAATTAATATAATTATAGCGCCCCCCAGTGTCAGATTTTCTCCAGGATCTCGGCTGCCGGGGGTAGCTGAGGCCCCAGAGAACATGAATCGGGTCGGTTTTTACCGACCCCACTTTTGCGATCGCCGTTATTAACCATATAACGGCCACCACAAAAAAGCCGTGATTTTGCATTTAATTTCTCCTTCCTCTGATGTGATCGCACATTAGAGGAGAGAGAAATAAGGTCCCCGATCCCCCCGGGTACCTCTTGGTGGTCCTGGATCCCCTCCCGGTGGTCCTGCGTCCCTCCTGCCTCCTCCAGTGGTCGCCGCCATCTTGGATCCGGAAGAAAATGGTGGGCGCATGAGCAGTGCGCCCGCCACGAATCTGCAGGCTCCAGCTGGCAGATTCCATTCATTCATTTTGATCACTGTGATAAACTATCATAGTGATCAAAATAAAAAAGATAGTAAATAACCCCCTCATTTATCACCCCCTTAGTTAGGCAAACATATTGAAATAAAGAAAATATTTTTTTTTTCATTTTTCCATTGGGGTTAGAGTTAGGGTTAGAATTAGGGTTAGGGTTAGAATAAGGGTTATGGTTGGAATTAGGGTTGGAATTAGGGTTAGGGCTAGGGTTACGGTTAGAATTAGGGTTAGAATTAGGATTAGGGCGAATAAGGATTAGGGTTAGAATTAGGATTTAGGGATTAGGGTTAGGGGTGGGTTGGGGTTAGGGTTGGAGCAAGAATTGAGGGGTTTCCACTATTTACCAACTTTGGGGGTCTAATTTCTCCTGTTACCCTTGGGAAAATAAAAAAAATTGGGGGCTAGAAAATCACTTTTGTGTTTTAAAAAAAAAAAAAAAAAAAAAAAAAAAAAAGATTTTTTATTTTCACAGCTCTGCGTTATAAACTTCTCTGAAGCACTTAGGGGTTCAAAGTGCTCACCACACATCTAGATAAGCTTCTTGGGGGGTCTAGTTTCCAAAATGGGGTCACTTGTGGGGGCTTTCTACTGTTTAGGCACATCAGGGGCTCTGCAAATGCAACATGACGTCCGCAGACCATTCCATCAAAGTCTGCATTCCAAAATGGCGCTCCTTCCCTTCCGAGCTCTCCCATGCGCCCAAACAGTGGTTCCCCCCCACATATGGGGTATCGGCGTACTCAGGATAAATTGCACAACAACTTTTGTTGTCCAATTTCTCCTGTTACCCTTAGGAAAATAAAAAATAGCAGGCTAAAAAATCATTTTTGAGGGAAAAAATGATTTTTAATTTTCACGGCTCTGCATCTATAAACTTCTGTGAAAACTTGGCGCTCAAAAGGGAAAATTGAATTTGACAGCTCCTTTATTGTACAAAGCATCCAGTTCAAAAATTCTTGAACGTTTTCGGTCGTACAATCGACCTTCATCAGAAAAGGAAATTCACAGTTGATTTATCTGATAGGAGCTGTAATGGAAAATTCCATATATCATTAGAGAGACAGCTGGCCTTTGTGGTAATATTCAGTACTGAATATCTGGTCTAAAAGTCTGGAATAAGAGGTGTCTGGTAAGCAGCGGAAACTGAAGGTAATGAACTGAGATTTAATAGAGGATATGCCACATGTTGTGCATAGCAGGCTTGTGTCCCTGATATGGGACTGGTACTGTTAGAGGAAGTATGGAGACGCAGCTGTACACATGCCCGCCCGGACACAGACACAGCGCTATTCCCCTGCACTCACGTGCCTTTCTAACCAGCGCGTCCTCCTCCCGTGGCACACGTACCTGGGCAGGACATACTTCCTCTAACAGTACCAGTCCCATATCAGGGACACAAGCCTGCTATGCACAACATGTGGCATATCCTCTAATTAAATATCAGTTCATTCAAATTGCACAACAAATTTTGTGGTCCAATTTCTCTTGTTACCCTTGAGAAAATAAAACATAGCGGGCTAAAAAAATCATTTTTGAGGAAAAAAAAGTGATTTTTTTATTTTCACTGCTCTGCGTTATAAACTTCTGTGAAGCACTTGGGGGTTCAAAGTGCTCACCATGCATCTAGATAAGTTCCTTAAGGGGTCTAGTTTCCAAAATGGTGTCACTTGTGGGGTTTTTTCACTGTTTAGGCACATCAGGGGCTCTCCAAAAGCAACATGGTATCCAATCTCAATTCCAGCCAATTCTGCATTGAAAAAGTCAAACGGTGCTCCTTCCCTTCTGAGCTCTGCTGTGCGCCCAAACAGTGGTTTACCCCCACATATGGGGTATCAGAGTACTCACGACAAATTGCACAAAAACTCTGGTGGTATGATTTCTCCTGTTACCCTTGTAAAAATAAAAATTTGGAGGCGAAAATTCATTTTTGTTAAAAAAAATATTTTTTTATTTTCACGGCTCTACGTTATAAACTTTTGTGAAGCAATTGGAGGTTCAAAGTGCTCACTACACATCTAGATAAGTTCCATAAGGGGTCTAGTTTCCAAAATGGGGTCACTTGTTGGGGGTTTCCACTGTTTAGGAACATCAGAGGCTTTCTGAACGCAACATGGCATCTGATCTCAATTCCAGCCAATTCTGCATTGAAAAAGTCAAAAGGCGCTCCTTCCCTTGCAAGCTCTGCCGTGAGCTGAAAAAGTGGTTTACCCCACCCCACATTTCAGGAGAAATTGCACAACTAATTTTGTGGTTCATTTTCACTTTTAACACTTGTGAAAATAAAAAAAATTGGTTCTGAAGTGAAACGTTTGTAAAAAAAAAAGTTAAATGTTAATTTTTTCCTTACACATTGCTTTAGTTCCTGTGAAGCACGTAAAGGGTTAATAAAGTTCTTGAATGTGGTTTTGAGCACCTTGTGGGGTCTAGTTTTTAGAATGGTGTCCCTTTTGGGTGTTTTCGGTCATGTACACCCCTCAAAATGACTTTAAATATGAGGTGTCCCTAAAAAAATGGTTTTGTAAATTTTGTTGTAAAAATGAGAAATTGCTGGTCAACTTTTAACCTTTACAACTTCCTAACAAAAAAAATTTTGTTTCCAAAATTGTGTTGATGGAAAGTAGACATGTGGAAAATGTTATTTATGAAGAAATTTGTGTGACACATCTCTCTGATTTAAGGGCATAAAAATTTAAAGTTTTAAAATTGCAAAGTTTTTGCCATATTTCCATTTTTTCATAAATAAACACAAGTTATATCAAAGAAATTTTACCACTAACATGAAGCACAATATGTCACGAAAAAACATTCTCAGAATCAGCGGGATCCATTAAAGCATTCTAGAACTATAACCTCATAAAGTGACAGTGGTCAGAATTGTAAAAATTGGCCTGGTCACTAAGGGGTTAAAAACAGGAAGGGAAATATTTTACTTCACATAAAGAATCAGCTGCTGTCCTGTCTGTATACCTTTTTGCTTCCTCCCCTGCCCAGGAGCTGTGTATGATCAGACCATGTTCCAGCAAGGTCAGACATAGCCATTACACAGTACATAGCAGGGACACATTTAGAAGATTATCTCAACTCAGGAACATTTTATTTACACACATCTGATTGTGGAAGTTATTACTCCAAGATATGTTGATTAAAATTTTGTTCAAGGGAAAACCCTTTTAATTCCGGCGTCACACTGCCCTAGAATACGGGCAAGTGCTATGTGAGAAAACATTGCATAGCATTCAGACCAGTGTTAATCAGTGGGGAAGCTCACATCACTGTTTATTTTTTCTGCCATATTTGGCATGCTTGTAAAATCACAGCATGCTGTGATTTGCAGAGACTCAGCCGAGACTAGCAAATACAAGCCTATGGGTGCGAGAAAAAAATTGCACAGCACTTGGACCATGCGATTGCTGTTCGATTTTTATGCACCAGTGTCCTTTGAAAAGCTGGTCTAGCTCTGCTACATCTAGATGGGAGGCTGCATGGTTGCAATGTGCCACCATACAGCCTGTCATCCAGCAGAAACAATGAGCACCATGTGCTCAGCGTCTCCCTGTGAACTCCTATTACCTGTCTGAGGGCACCACAAGCGAGACACAGGTCCTGTGAGTTTACAGCCAATGAACTCACTTAACCTTTCAGACGTCAGCGAAAGTGCCGTGGGAAATTTCAGGAGAGCTAGACACATCGTGGGACAAATGGATTAGCAGCATCTCTGAAAAGGTGAGGAATATTGTTGATTTTTGAACTCTTTTGCAGAGGACAAGGGTGTCGGGGGAATGGATGAGGTTGTAGGTATGGTTTAATTAAGATTTATTAAAGGAGTATGTGTCATTCTTTCAATTAAATGACTTTTTTCTGGGTGTCTGTTTTCATACAATGTGACTATGGGGTTAGTAATGTGGTGTCTTTTTGACACCTCTCCATTACTAACCTCGGGGCTTGATGTCACCTGACAATACAAAGGTGACATCAACCCCTCAATTATCACACCACTTGCCACCACTACAGGTCAAGCGGGAAGAGCAAGGCTAAGTGGCAGAACTGACACATCTTAGAGAGGTGCTTTTTCTGGGGCAGCTGAGAGCTGATGTTTTTAGCATGGGGGGACAGTGTCCATGGCCCTTTCCTAGGCTATTAAGATCAGCCCACAGCTGTCTGCATGGCCTTTGCTGGTTATTAATTATAGGGGACCCTATGTAATTTTTTAGGGTCCCTCATTTTAATAGTAAAGTAAAGGCTAAGTATACAGTTGTGAGCTGATATTAATAGCCTGGGAAGCTCCATGGGTATTACCCCCTTCCCATGCTATAAACATCAGCCCCCCAGCCATCAGCTTTCCCTCCTGGTTACGAAAATTATGCTGGAGCCCATGCCATTTTTTTCAGAAAAATAATCTTTTATTAATTAAAAACACGTACAGCACGCTGCGCACACACACTGCTCCAATTGTATTTGTCACAGACATCTGTATATCTACATATTCTATTTGTATTTACTGTATGTAATGCATCTCTTCTATCTTGCAGGCTCCTGCTTTAATTTTACACTTTGCGGCTGCTGAATTGCCAGCTTTTCTTCTCTCTATGAGATATATATACACATACAGTATATATTTGTGTGTGTGTAAATGAAATCTACAGTATATATCTATTCTATTCTAAACTGTCACTCTGTGATTGTACTGTATGTGGCAGATGAATTGCCAGCTTTTATTCTATATATATATATATATATATATATATATATACACACTGCTCAAAAAAATAAAGGGAACGCTAAAACAACAGAATATAACTCCAAGTAATTCTGTGATTCTGTGAAATCAAACTGTCCACTTGGGAAGCAACACTGATTGACAATCAATTTCGCATTCCTTTGTGCAAATGGAATAGACAACAGATAGAAATTATTGGCAATTATCAAGACACCCTCAATAAAGGAGTGGTTCTGCAGGTGGGGACCACAGACCACATCTCAGTACCAATGCTTTCTGGCTGATGTTTTGGTCACTTTTGAATGTTGGTTGTGCTTTCACACTCGTGGTAGCATGAGATGGACTCTACAACCCACACAAGTGGCTCAGGTAGTGCAGCTCATCCAGGATGGCACATCAATGTGAGCTGTGGCAAGACGCCTTTCTGTGTCTGTCAGCGTAGTGTCCAGAGGCTGGAGGCGCTACAAGAAGGCAGGCCAGTACACCAGGAGATGTGGAGGGGGCCGTAGGAGGGCAACAACCCAACAGCAGGACCGCTACCTCCGCCTTTCTGCGCAGGAACTTAGTTGTTCCCAGCATTGCGCTTCTCTGGACAGAGAGCTCAGATGTTGCTCCTGGGATCTGTTGTAGCCATTGTTCCAACTTATAGGTCACTGATTCAAGTGCTTCTATCACCACTGGAATCACTGTTGCCTTCACCTTCCCCATCTTATCCAGTTCTCCTTTGATTCCCTGGTATTTCTCCAGCTTCTCATACACACCAAAGAAGAAAAAGTCCACACTGCGAGGAATCCAATTCTTAACACCGGTGTCATTCAAATGAACCACATGTATGCGTTCAGTGGTTTATGCTCCATGAATCTGGGTGCCTCTCCAAGAAAACAGCCACAATAGATTCCTTCCAATATATAGAAGAAAACGGATGGCATTCACTTATTCCAACAATTAAAACATAGGTATCGTGAGGATGGGAACCATCAAAGAATATTTCCTTTGGAAACTATGTGTAAATGACAGAGAAATTGTCTACGTAAAGGCTCTTGTTAAAATCACATTGCAATCTGACAGCAATCGCACTGCATTCGGATGTAGATCGGATGCTAGGTATGAAATATTGGATTGTACTCACATGACACTTGCATTACACTTGTGCGACTCTCGGCAGGGAGACTCGGACCAATTTTTCATACTTTTAATGTGACTCTTGCCTAATACTCAGCATAGCCGAATTGCTGTATTCTCATTGTATAATAATTTATTGTATTTCTATTGTTTGTTCTACCCCTTTCATATTGTGCTGTAAGCACCACATATATTCATGCTAATCAAATATTTGTCGATTAAACCAAATGCTATGCTTCGATAAAATAATAAAGCCTATATTCTGCAGGTGTTTGCACTCGCTCTCCCAGAGACTACCTGCTCTGTATTTAAGTATGTGTTTGGCCTGGGGTCGGCATTTACTTTTAAAATCTGTTCTAGGGTTCATATTTCTAAGATGTATAGTCTGGAGTCTGCATTAATCTGAAGGCCTATATGCATTTTGGGGTGTATAGTACCGTAATTTAAGGGACCACATTAATTTTGGTGTTTTGTTATTTATTTTGGGGCCTGTATTGACAGGGTCTGGTGTCTGCATTTTGGGGGCAAACAGGTCTTAGGTCTATATTTTGAGCATTGTATTTTGTGTATAGCATCTGGTCTGGGGTTTCTATTTTTAAGGGGCCTTTGATTATTCTAAGCTCTGGTTATGTGTCTATTGAATTTATGGTGTCGTCGTATTGTATTTTTTTAATGATTTTGGTGTCTGATCTGAGATTTGTATTAATTAGATATCTGTTATGGGTCTGCATTAACCCCTTTACAATGTTGGTTGTAATAGTATGCCAATGTCAGACTCCCCCCTGTTTGGTGCGGGCTCCGGCACTGAGCCTGCACCTTTCCAAGCACATGACAGCTGACATGTGCCCGTAACAGCCGCGGGTGGAATTGTGATCCACCCATGGCTGTTAACTAGTTAAATGCCACTGGCAATCTCTGACAGCGGTATTTAACTCGCGCTTGACGGAAGTACGTCGTTAATTCCGCTACAGCAGACCTCTATGGTTGTCATTGCCTGATTGTTATGAGCACCGCCCTATGGACAGCGCTCATAGCAAGTGAGCATTTCTGCTACACACAGGCGATCTGATCATCACCTGTGTGTAGCAGGAGCGATCAAAGTACTGCAGCTTCTAGTCTCCCATGGAGACTATTGAAGCATGCAAAAAGTAAAAAATATGATAAAAAATAAAGTTCAAATAACCCCCCTTTAAAAATAAAACAATAATAAAAAAAATAAAATATACACATTTGGTATTGCCATGTTCAGAATCGCCTGATCTACCAATATAAAAAATAATTAGCCCGATTACTAAACGGTGTAACAAGTAAAAAATTAAAAATGCCAGAATTACTTTTTTTTGGTCACCGCTACATTGCAATAAAATGCAATAACAGGTGATCAAACGATCATATCTACACCAAAATAGTATCAACTAAAATGTCAGCTTGGTGCACAAAAAAAAATTGACCGAGTCACAGAAGAGCATATCTCAACTTTCCAGACCTTACATAGTAATTTTCTTCTTGCTGAAGTCCTAGATTCTTCTTTCATTGCCCTAATACAGTATGATGCCAATAACAGTGCCTCCCAAATGCATTATGTTACCCGCATGGTGAAGTCCTCTACATTAGCCTCTACATGCACAGTATAATGACCTTTCTGTACTCCCAAGGCAAAGTATGATGACCCCAACACAGTATGTTCCCCAACTATGACCCCCACACAGCCTTCCATGCAGAATAATGGGCCTACATACAGTATACTAACCCCCCACTGCATAATGGCCTGCACTAGCGCTCCACAGATTATAATGGATAAACCTTCACACAGTATAATTGCTTGCATACAGTATAATGGCCCCCCACATAGCTCTCCAAATATTTTAATGGCCCTTCCAAATAGTATAATCCTCCATATAGTATAATGGGCCCCCAATAATCCTCCATATGGTATAATGCACTTCCCATAATCCTCCATATAGTATAATGCATGCCACACAGTCCTCCATAGAATATACAGTGGGTACGGAAAGTATTCAGACCACTTTAAATGTTTCACTCTTTGTTTCATTGCAGCCATTTGGTAAATTCAAAAAAAGTTCATTTTTTTCTCTTTAGTGTACACTCTGCACCCCATCTTGAATGAAAAAAAAACAGAAATATAGAAATTTTTGCAAATTTATTAAAAAAGAAAAACTGAAATATCACATGGTCATAAGTATTTCATACAATATTATGCACTCGTCATGGTCCTCCATACAAAGTAATACAATCGCCTTGTCCTCTATACAATATAATGCATTTGCCATGGTCCTCCATATAATATATAATGCACTCCCCATGGTCCTCCATACAATATAATACAGTCTCCATTGTCCTCTATACAATATAATGTACTCAAAATGGTATTCCATACAATATAATGTACTCTCCATGGTCCTTCATACAATATAATGCTCTCCTCATGATACTCCATACAGTATAATGCACACTCCATGGTTCTTCATATAGAATAATGCACTCATCATGGTCCATCATTGAATATAATGCACCTTCCATGGTCCTCCATAGAATATAATGCACTCCCCATGGTCCTCTGTAGAATATACTGCATCTCCATGGTCCTCCATAACATATAACGCACCCCCATGGTCCTCCATAGAATATAATGCACCTTCTATGATCCTCCATAGAATATAATGCACTCCCCATGGTCCTCCATAGAATATAATGCACCACCCATGGTCCTCCATAGAATATAATGCACCTTCTATGATCCTCCATAGAATATAATGCACCACCCATGGTCCTCCATAGAATATAATGCACCACCCATGGTCCTCTGTAGAATATATTGCATCTCCATGGTCCTCCATAATATATAAAGCACCCCATGGTCCTCCATAGAATATAACGCATCCCCATGGTCCTTCATAGAATATAATGCACCCCCCACATTCCTCCGTAGAATATAATGAACCACCATTGGTCCTCCATAGAATATAACGCACCGCCCATGGTCCTCAATAGAATATAATGCACTCCCCATGGTCCTCTATAGAATATAATGCACGACTCATGGTCCTCCATAGAATATAATGCCCCCACCATGGTCCTCCATAAAATATAATGCATATTCTATGATCCTTCATAGAATATAATGCACTCCCCATGGTCCTCCATTGAATATAATGCACCACCCATGATCCTCCATAGAATATAATGCACCACCCATGGTCCTCTGTAGAATATACTGCATCTCCATGGTCCTCCATAATATATAAGGCACCCCCATGGTCCTCCATAGAATATAACGCACCCCCATGGTCCTTCATAGAATATAATGTACCCCCCACGTTCCTCCGTAGAATATAATGCACTCCCCATGGTCCTCTATAGAATATAATGCCCCCACCATGGTCCTCCATGGAATATAGTGCACCCCCCTTGGTCCTCCATAGAACACAATGCGCCTCCCCATGGTCCTTCATAGAATATAATGCACCCCCATGGTCCTTCATAGAATATAATGCACCCCCATGGTCCTCCATAGAATATAATGCACCCCCATGATCCTCCATAGAATATAATGCACCTCCCATAGTCCTCCATACAGTATAATTCACCTCCATGGTGCTCCATATGCTATTATGGTCACCAATCACTGATTTAAAACAATAAATATAATGCTCACCTCCCCTCATTCCACCCATTGCTCTGGTCTGTTGAGCCTGTAGTGTGAAGTGCTGGACATGTCAGAACAGTGGGCACGCTGTAATTACGTCATCGTGCCCGCTGCTCTGACATGTCAGAAGCCAAGGAAGAAAGATGGGGGTAGAAGCGTCTGTTGACGCTCCCTCTTCCATCATCATTGCTTGGGCTGAATGCCGGCGTTTTCCTCGTCAGCGCGAGCAATGATGATTGGGGAGAGAGCATCAGTAGACGATGCTACTTCCATCATTCTGTGCTTACAGGCAGAGGAGGGGGCCCGATGCCCATATCAGTGTACGCCACTGGATGCAAGAGTCTATTTATGATTGGAAAATGTACTTATTTTGGGGTCTGTATTTATTTGAGGGTCTATACTTATTAAGGTGTCTTTATAATTTTTGTAATGAAAGATCTATGCAGCATTTTTGATTGGAATGCCATTAGGTAATCGGCATTTTGGAGCATGGCCTATGTAAATGACAAAC
Source organism: Dendrobates tinctorius (assembly GCF_039654945.1). Classification (NCBI taxonomy): domain Eukaryota; kingdom Metazoa; phylum Chordata; class Amphibia; order Anura; family Dendrobatidae; genus Dendrobates; species Dendrobates tinctorius. The sequence goes on from NW_027361675.1 coordinate 52,112,026, forward strand.
ATTTTGCGAAAAAAAGTTAGGTGATACCTATTTTAAGGAGATGGACATATTGCCCTGTTTCCATTTAAATACATCAGTGCTGTGTGCAAAGTAAAGTGTAGTTTGTATAATGTCATGTGTTATTGTGATGGTGATGTGTAATGTGAATATTGTGATGTTATGTATATTGTAATGTTTTGCACTGTATAGTGAGGAAGCTGAGTTCTGCAGAGCAACAGACAATGCGTGGGGTAAGATAGAGTTAAGTGTTGAGACTAGACCATAGTGAGAGGGGTTAAGATCTTGAGGCAGAGACAGCTTCCTTCTAGAAGCTCAGAGAGGGCCTAGCTTGCAGCTAGAGCAGATGTTTGATCTGACTGTTCAGCATGGCTGCATGCACTAGGTGTTCTGTGGCAAGAGCGAAAGTAGACCAGGATAGTGATAGCAGGATCCTGAAGAACAGACTGAGACAGAGAGAGTTACAGAGATTCAGAAGGAAGGACCATGCCAGCTCAGATGACTGACTAGAGCGCAAACCTGGAAGTGTCAGCTCGCCATGGAAGGTGAACTGCCTTGTAGGGCAAAGTGGCGAGAAAAGGACCGCCCATTGCAGAGTGACAGCAGAAAATGGATGGAGGTGTGGAAGAAACGGGATAAAAAAAAAAAAAGGGAGAGGAGCCAGCGCCGCTTAAGGATAGAACGCATAGCATAAAGTGCATATGCACATAATATCTAACTGTATTCAAAATGAGATATTTGGCAAAAAAATTGATCAATTCAATTGAGCCACCCCGCCGCGCCAAGGCAATCTCATGTGGGGGGTCCTACTCTACGTTTTTAATAAATACTCTGCCATACGGCCTCCTAAATACATTAAAAGCAAGACCACATTAAGTGCAATCCGTACCCGAGCATATCTTGATCGCTCCCATGAAGCCAGATAAAGCAAGTGCAGATGAAGGCCAACCAGGTCTGAATGTAGATATGTCAGGTTTAGCCTCCACACATTGCCCAACCAGGAAACATAGATGAAGGGCGATGCAGGTTAAAATACAGGTGCACAATAAAAATAAAGCTTGGGGCAGGGTGGGGCTGCTGTGTGTGTGCACAGCAGCCTAGATCCATCACAGTGGATGTTATGTTCGCCATTTTTTCTGTGTTCACTGTGATGGATCTAGGCTGCTGTGCACACACACAGCAGCCCCGCCCTGCCCCAAGCTTCATTTAATTGTGCACCTGTGTCTGAACCTGCATTGCCCTTCATCTGTGTTTGCTGGTCAGGCAATGTGTGGAGGCTAAACCTGATATGTCTGCATTCAGACCTGGTTGGCCTTCATCTGCAATTGCTTTTTCTGGCTTCATGGGAGTGATCCAGAAATGCTCAGGTAAGGATTGCACCGAAAGTGGTCTTGCTTTTAATGTATCTAGGAGGCCGTAATGGCACAGTGTTTATTAAAAACATAGAGTAGGACCCCCCACATGAGATTGCCTTGGCGCGGCGGGGTGGCTCAATTGAATTGATCAATTTTTTTGCCAAATATCTCATTTTGAATACAGTTAGATATTATGTGCATATGCTCTTTATGTTATGCGTTCTAACCTTAAGCAGCGCTGGCTTCTTTTCTTTTTTTGCATGAAGAAACGGGATGGTTAGCCAAGAATGACCCCTCTGAGAAGTGAGTGGAAACGTCATTTTCAGACAAGGAGACAGAGAAATAACACCAAAAGAGAAACAAAAAAGGAGCACAAAGATCCAAAAATGTAAATGTATTCATATATAATTAAAAAGCATATCATTACAGCACAATAATACTTAATAATGAAATACAGAGTACATAAAGGGAGGTAAGTACCTGACCCTAATTCTCAAATCATAGCTGTGAGCACCGGATAATTGTAAAGGGTCACAACAGCCAGACCATGCAGTAACAATGACTCATTAGATTTTTATCTCACTATGCACCACATAAGAGGGATAAATATCCCATGTAGTGTAAATTAATAGATCTCAAAGTGCAACTAATCACTATAGTCAGGGAAAGTAGAAAATATCACCATAAATATGCTGCAAATTTACCTGTGGTCATGCTGCCATCTGGATGTGTGAAACTGTAACGCACCCCGACGTGTGTTTCACCACCTCTGCAGTTTCATCAGGAGGTCAACTGGGAGGTGAACTGCCTTGTAGGGCAAAGTGGCGAGAAAAGGACCACCCATTGCAGAGTGACAGCAGAAAATGGATGGAGGTGTGAAAGAAACGGTATGGGTAGCCAAGAGTGACCCCACTGAGAAGTTAGTGGAAATGTCATTTTCAGACAAAGAGAGAGAGAAAGCTGAAGTGTGCAATGGCGGAGCAGAGGCCTGTGTTGGGTGAGTTGGTGATGGCCTGAAGAGACCCGAAGATAGGGCGCTCAGAGGTTCGGCAGCTGTTGACCCTAACAGAGAAAGGGGTGAGACCGGGTGGCTTGATTGAGAAAGTCACCATACCCCTGAAGGAGAAGTTGGAAGTGGCATGAAAGCCGAACTGTGGACCCCAGGCTACTTCATGGCCCGCAGACAGGCCAAGCAGCTGGAAACCTTATGGGCCGAGTTGCTGGTGGATTCCCCACCATTCCTTGGAGCAGTCCACACCTTGAAGGGAGAGACCCCTTCCATCAATGTGCAGTGGATTGCAGAGGTTAGCAGAGGACCAGTGAGGAAAACAGAGTTAGAAATTGGAGAGGCTATGTTGTGCTCGTTGCACCAAATACTTAGGACAAGTTGAAGTTGCTTAAAGGTCGCGTTTCAGCAGGTCTAAAATCCATATGTCCAGGACTCCTTCTTGTTAAAGCCACTAATGGCTGAACTTGTTTTCACCTCCTGCTAGATTGAGGGACATCACAGCTGTGAGAGGGTTGCATACCCTTCACTAAAGACTGAACTCAATCCAGGATGGACGTTGCCCTTAAGGGACTGTGTGCCTGTCATGTGATCAGGACTGTAGCTAAAAGGACTGTGCCTCCATCTGATGAATGTTAGCTTAAATGAATGTGCCCCTATCTTATGGACCGATGGAAGATATGGACTGTACTCAACAGGATCTGGTTGAATGAATCTCCGCTGGATACTGTTAAATGGACAAACTCTCCCAATGGACTTGTGCCGGGTTAAAAACAATGGAGTTTGTGGATTGTTTCTGGGGTCATACCCTATTGGGACCCATTCTGTGACACTTCAAACATGGAAGACGTCATCTGTGGACTGGAGCATAAAAGGAAAAAGACGTTATGCTGGTTAAAATGTTACATTATGAGTGGTATTGTGCATTAGTGTCTTCCAGGCTTTCCAGGTGTTTGAGGATGGCCATCATTAAAGAATGGGGGAATTTAAGAAGATGGACATATTGCCCTGTTCCCCCCTTAAAGACATCAATTCTGTGTATAATGTTATGCGCTATTATAATGTTTTGCACTATACTGTGAGTTCTACCCATCAACAGACAGTATCTTTCTAGAAGCTCAAACAGGGCCTAGTTTGCAGCTAGAGCAGATGTTTGACCTGGGTGTTCAGCAAGGCTACATGCGGTAGGTGTTCTGTGGCAAGAGAGAAAGGAGACCAGGACAGCAATAGTGTGATCCTGAAGAACAGGCTAAGACAGAGAGCGTTAGAGAGAAGAACTATGGCAGCTCAGTGGACTAAACAGAAAGAAGGGTGACCAAGTGAGAAGGGTCCGGAGAAGGTACGCCTAGCAGCAAGGCCCCCGAGTAGCCTGCAGCTCTTAAAGGTAAAAGGCCAGGACGGAATAGAACATGAGATGAAGTGAGTGCCCCGGGCAGGAGTTCCAGAGTATCAGAAGCAGAAGAGATAAGTAAAGGCCATAGTGGCAAAGTAGCTCCCCTAAGCAGAATCAGACGTGAAACCACGGAAAGTGGAAATTACTTTCACAAACTGTACTGTGGTGCTAAGCTGGGTGATGGTGAAGGAAATGAAACCAGTGGAGGCAAGAATGTGATAGGCCGAGGAAGTAACGAGACTAGGTATTGAAATGCTCTGTATTAATATAGAAGTGTGAGAGAAGTTATATACCCACTATCCTGTGTACATAGTGTGACGGAGTCAGCTTCTGCTGAGTCGTTTTCTACAGTGGACCCTCTGGGTCGTGGCACCCACCCACAGAGGGCGAGCTCACCTTGTGAGGAACCACCCCCTATACAGGGTGTGTCAGGGGCAAGACAAAGGGGGTGAGCCACTTCGACTGCTGGAACCAGACGGCTGTCTCAAGGAAAACACAATGTGTGTCTAACAGGGGACGTGCAGGAAACAAGACAAGATAAAGCGTGGTCTTAGGTTATCTTCATTAAGCATCAACTCGAGTAACATCAGGTGCAAGACGTGATAACAGGGAAAACATAGCAAGGTGCGTGCGTGGGTACGCCAAGGTCCATGGCAAGGTACGTGCTAGGTGGAACACCTGGGTGCAGGCAAGGGCTCGATAGCATCGGACTCCGGACAGCTGGCAACGATCGACAGGAACAGGGCATCAGGCTGCAGACATCAGCTCCTGACATCAGGCCGCAGTCGTCAGGCTTAGGATCTCTGGCAGCGATCGGTAGTTTCCGGAAATCCGGCAGGCAAACCAGGGTTCAGGCAAGGAGGCACGGCAGAGCTCAAGACATGGTGCGTGTTAGGAGACACGCCAAGGTCCATGGCAGGGTTCCAGGTAGGGTGCGTGCTTTTGGCACACCAGGGTCCAAGGTAGAGTGCAAGGCAGGGTGTGGGCTAGAGGGCACACCAGGTTGCAAGGCAGGGTGTGTGCTAGGGGGCACACCAGGGTCCAAGTCAGGGTGCGTGCTAAGGGACATGCCAGGGTTCAGGCTAGGGCAAGGGCCAGCGTGTGCTAGGAGGCACGCCAGGGTTCAGGCTAGGGCCTGTGCATGCTAGAGGGCACACCAGGGTACATGGCAGGACCTACGCGTGCCAAGAGGACATGCAATGCACGGGGAGGTATACCAAGGAGCAGGCTAGGGCCTGCACGTGCCAAGAGGGCATGCAATGCACAGTGCAGAGACAGCGTGACAGCGTGAGTGGAAGGAAGCACAGAGCACGGCTGGGGCACTGGCTAGCTGGTCGGGCTGAGGCTCAGACAGGCGGCCAAGACCTAGGCGAGCATGGCTGAAGCACAACAAGTGGACACAGCTAAGTCACTGGCCGATGAGCACGGCTGAGGCACAAACAGGCGGGTGAGGGAAGGCCAGGCGCATGCAAAGGGCACACGGAGAAACAAGGCAAGGCTAGGCAAAGTACAGAACAATAACCAGGAGCGGAACGTAGGCAGAAGCAGAGCCGGGTACAAAAAAGAGAAGCGGAGCATATGCTAGAGCGCAGAGCCGGGTCAGAGAGAGTATAGAGCTAGCAGCCGAACTTAGGCCAAAGCCCAGAGCCGGGTCAAGGCAGAACCTTGAGACTAGACAGGGAATGTGCTAGAGAGCACCATAGGACAGAGTATAGAAAAGGAACAGAGGTTGTGCTAGAGAGCACAAGAAGACAGAGGATAGGAAAGCCAGGCAAAGACAGGGAAACATAGGAAGTACTACAAAGGTAAGGATAGCAAGGACAAAACATGGCATAACAGGCAAAGACAGAAAACATAGGAAGTACTACAAGGCTAAGGATAGTAGAGACAAAACATGGTACAAAAGACAATACAAGACATGGCATGAGACAAGAGGCAGAATACAAGCATAGAGCGTGTGCAGAGAAGCACAACAGGGCAGAGTGCAGGGGCACAGAATACAGGGAGCAACCGAGCAGACCAAGCAGCCATGCAGGGAAGCAACATGATACTCAAGCCCCAACCATAGGAAGAGGCGGTCTGATATAGGGCATTAGCACCTGAACTTCCAGGTCAGCACCAGGGGAGGACTTCCAGGTTGAGTCCTCCAGGATCATAGAGAGGATCACATGGTCGGGTCCTCCAGGATCATAGAGAGGATTGCTGGATTCGGTCCTCCAGGACCATAGAGAAGACCACAGCAGGCAGAGCAGAGACGGGCGCACACACAGCAATGGCCTGCAGCCATAATAATATAATATTAATACATTTTAGTTCTATAGCGCCGACATATTCCACAGCACTTTACATTTCAGAGGGGATTTGTACAGACAATAGACATTACAGCATAACAATAATCACATAGATTATAACAAATACCAAGAGGAATGAGGGCCCTGCTTGCAAGCTTACAATCTATGAGGAAAGAGGTAGGCACGAAAGGTGGGTGGTAACAATTGCCCTGATTGTTTGGACCAGCCATAATGTTAAGTGTGTAACAGTACAGCCATGAAGAGGTATGCATGCACACTAGCGATGGCGCACAGCCATGAGAAGTAGCACATGTGCGCACAAGCAATGGCATATAGCCATGAGATAGCGCATGAGTGCATACCAACAACGGCTGGCAGCCATGAGGTGAGGTGCACGCACACACACACTGCTCCAGGAGTCATGCAGCACAACAGTCATGAGGTGCGTGTGCATACTGCTCCAGGGATCATACAGCATAACAGTCATGAGGTGCGTGTGCACACTGCTCCAGGGATCACGCAGCATAACAGTCATGAGGTTTGCGTGCATACTGCTCCAGGGATCATGCAGCATAACAATCATGAGGTGCGTGTGCACACTACTCCTGGGATCACGCAGCACAAAAGTCATGAGGTGCGCGTGCACACAGCTCCAGGGGTCATGCAGCATAAAGGGACATGACAGGTATAATAGTGAGGTGCGCGTGCACACTGCTCAAGGGGTCATGCAGAACACAAGACATGACCGGCAAGACAGGTGCGCGTGCACACTGCTCCAGGGGTCATGCGGCAAAACAGACATGATGGGAAAGACAGTTAGGTGCGCTTGCACACTGCTCCAGGGGTCATGCGGCATAACAGACATGGCGGGCATGACACATAGTTGCCATGCAAGTGCTGTTTAGTAAAGTATCTTTTGTTATGAGCTGGTAGTCTCCTTTCATGAACTGGTTAACATCAGGTTCTGGACAGCTGAAGTCAACGACACAATGCACCTTGCATGGGCATACCACCCCTACTAGTTGACACAACCAAGCAGGACCTCCACCTTGATGTAAGAAACGAGTGCCTCATCCTTGGCTACCACTAGAGATGAGCGACTTTACCTTTTTTAGGGTCGAGTCGGGTTTCATGAAACCCGATTTTCTCAAAAGTCGAGTCGAGCGAAATCGGCCGACTATAGTGAAAAGTCGCGGGTCCGACTGAAACACGAAACCCAATGCAAGTCAATGGGGAAGCAAAGTCGGCAGGGAGTGGAGGACAGTAAACACACCTACAGTAATCATTTCAATGCCAACAACATCAATTCTTATTACTTAAGCTTGTCAACCTTAATTTTTTTTAATTTACAGGTTTTCGTGTGCCCCGGGCCAAAGAGTGTCAGTGCGCCCCTTTAACACATACCACAATTCATGATGCTCCTTATACGGCACAGAAATATAGGTATAGTACAATGAAAAATACTTCACTTCTTACATGACATGACTGATATGTATTTTAAATTCTACAATAGTTCAAAAAAGGGACAGTATATTACTCCATACAGTATTATGGCCACCACATGGTGCGCCATACAGAATAATGAGCCCCATATATTTCTCCATACAGAATAATTGGTCCCATATAATGTTCCATACAGTATATGATGAGCTCCACATAATGCTACAGTATATGATGGCCTCCATGGATGATGCTCCAGTGTGTTATGGGCCCAAATAATACTCCATATATAATGGGCCCCATTTCTAATGCTCCAGTGTATAATGGGCCTCGTAAATGCTGCTCCAGTGTCTGATGTCCCCCATTTGGAATGCTCCAGTATATGATGGGCCCCATGGATGATGCTCCATTGTGTTATGGGCCCAAATAATGCTCCATATAAAATTGGCCCCATGTCTAATTCTCCAGTGTATAATGGGCCCCATAGATGCTGCTCCAGTGTCTGATCTGTCCCATTTAGAATGCTCCAGTATATGATGGGCCCCATGGATGATGCTCCAGTGTCTTATGGGCCCCAATAATGCTCCATATATAATGAGCCCCATTTAGAATGAACCCAGGCATGGTATGTGAAAAGAGCTCCATGGGGTAATCTGAAGTGTGGGATGCCGCATCCTTCACTTTTGGTGTGGGTGAAGGACCCCATCAAAGGGGTTGCTCCTGACCAGAAGCCTGCACTGACGACTCAGTGCTTGCATTTTTTGAAACTTCAGAAGAGGAGGCGATAGAGCCGGAGGCTGTTTCAGCAATGCAAGGCAAAACCAGTTACTGATGCTCCGGGTTTAAAAGCAGTTTACCTACTCCCAAAAAAGGGAGTCTTACAGGCCTTCCGGAGCCAGACCATGACGCAGGCTCAACACCTCCTGGCTTAGCTGCTATTGTGCTTTTGGCACTACCAGCAGATGCACCACCACCACCATCAGTACCAGCTGGCCCCCCATGCCCACGTCCGCGGCCTCTTCCACCATACTTACTAATTTTTGTGAAAATGTACCAAAAATACCAGCAGATATATGGTACTGTATCAGATATCAGAAGCGTACAGCTCTATACAGTCTAGGGATAATTGTAAATCTCCGTATATATTTCATGAGTCATACACAGAGGCTCACAGGCTCAGTATGGATTACACAATAATATAAAAAGTTGAAAAAGGGTACAGTATCACCAGATGCAAGGTATATATAGTATAGTTTAAACATTCTGAATCATTTTCAGCAGTAAATGGGTAATGTATCACAAGCGTACAGCTGTATACAGTGTTGGTGTAATCTTATATCTCCAACTATATTTTCGGAGTAATAGAGAGACGTTCACAGGCTCATTATGGATTACACCAGAATCAAAATAGCAAAAAAGGGTACTGTATCAGAAGCGTAGAGCTGTATACAGTGTTGGGCAAATGTGAAATCTCGGTATATATTTCCGGAGTCACCCTCAGACGCTCACTCAGTCTGGATTTGACCATAATACAAAATGTTGAAAAAAAGGTACTGAATAACAAGATAGCAAGTATATATATTATAGGGTACAATTTAAATCTCCGTATAGATATTCCAATAGTCACCCTCAGATGCTCACTCAGTATGGATTTGACCGTAATACTAAATGTCAAACAAAGGTACTGTATAACAAGATAGAAGCTGTATATAGTATAGCGTAAAATTTTTATCTCCATATATATAGGAGGAGACCACACACGCTCACTCAGTATGGATTATACCGTAATAAAAAATTTAAAACAAAGGTACTGTATCAGCAGATACCTGGTGTATCCAGTCTAGGGGTAATTGCAAATTTCCATCTATATTTCCGTAGACAGACACTCACAGGCTCAGTATGGATTACACCAGAATATATAAAGTAGAAATCGGGAAATGTATTTGAAGCGTACACCAGTATACATTGTTGGGGTACTTTTAAATCTTCGTATATATTTCAGTCTCAGTAAGCCAGTCCAGACTCTCAGCTACTGGAAACTAGATGGATACAAATACAGATGGAAAGTCGAGTGTTTGCAGAAATTTGGGAATTACTGATCACGGGAAAACCCCCCGGTAGATTTTGCAGAGGTGATGCTGACCCTCAATTACTTTGTCTGTGGAGACAGCAAAAATGGTTATTTGTGAAGAAAGGATTGCTGTATCGCAGTAGCATGGATCCCATCACTGTTACTCGTCTCCATCAAATTGTGATCACAGGGAGTGATGTAGACATGGTTCTCACTGCCTATTATGATGTGTATGGTCACTTTGGAGTGCAAAAGACAGAAGCCACAGGCCGTAGGCGATTCTATTGGATTGGCATGAGAGGAGACATTGAAAAATGGTGGCAGGAATGTCACACGTCTGTGACTGGGAAAACTGTGAAAGCTGATCATAAATCACCTCTGCATCCGATTGTTAGTTGACATCCATTACAAATGGTAGCCATTGATCATCTGAAGGTAGAGGCCAGCAGGACAGGCCATAGCTACATCTTAACCATCATCGATCAGTTCACCAAATTTGTAGTGGCAGGCCCTGTGAAGGATTTAACTACCCAGACTACACAGCGGTGGAGCAGGGAGAGGTAAGTATTGCAACTTGCAAGTGCTGTGGCCATGAGTAAGCAGGGAGGCCCACTCGTGGGCGATGGTACTGGCACAGGGCCCCTCATAGTACGCCGGTGTGTCTGACGGTGAGTGGGCCCCCTCACAGTCAGAGACACTGTATTGTACTATGAGGGGCCCTGTGCCAGTGCCGTCAGCCAAGAGTGGTCCCACCCACCTGTTCAGAGCAACGGCACTTGCCCGGGTGCACCAGGTGGTGACCCCAGCCCTTGGGGGAGGCAGCCCAGTTAGGGAGGTTTAAAAAATGGCATATGTTGATGTGTAGGCTGTACATTCAGCAGCTGCAAATGGAGGAATTTGACAAGTCCGAGGAAGAGGAGGACAAAAGCGAGCCAAATTTCTGGCAACCTATGTGTCATCAGGGGAAGGTGGGACAAAATCCTTTGAAACCCATGCATGGTTCATTTTAATGAAGGTTAGGTCATCAATATTTTGGGTCAACAGACGGGTCCTTTTTTCTGTCAGGATTGATCCAGCAGCACTGAAGACACTTTCAGATAGCACACTAGCAGCAGGGCAAGCGAGCTCCCATAAGGCATATTGTGCCAATTCAGACCCGGTGTCCAGTTTACAGGCCCAATAGTCAAAGGGGAATGACCTGTGAGGGAGAACATCGATATGGGAGAAGTAGTTTGTAACCATAGTTGACAACTGCTGTCTTCTGTCACTTGCAATCGATGCAGTATTACCAGTTGTGTGAGCGGTACTTGAGAAATCAGTCCACAACATGGTCATGAAACCCTTGTCTCCAACGCCACTTTGGCTGTGTGCACCACAAACACCTCTTCCATTTTGCCCACTTTGGCTCGTGGGAGTACCAGCACCGCTGCTGTGTGCTGGGAATGCTTCAAACGGTTCACCAGAGTTGCTTGTTTGTTAGCCAATATTCTGTCTAGGTTCTTCTGTGGCATGATGTTGTGTAATTTGCCTTTATAGCGTGGATCGAGGATGCTGGCCAACCAGTAGTCATCATCCTTCATCATTTTGGCAATGCGGGGGTCCATTTTTAGGATCCACAAGGCATAATCACACATGTGTGCCAATGTTGTGGGAGTGGTGGGTGGAGGAGCACTTTCTGGCAAATCCACATCCCTCCTGTCACGCACAAACCCTGTACCTGACCTTGCCACCCCAACATTTTCTCTTGCCCCCAGAGAAGCATCCTCCACAAAATAATCATCACCCTCATCCTCCTCCTCCTCTACTTCGTCCAGGACAGTTCCCTGACCAGACAATGGCTGACTGTCATCAAGGCTTCCCTCCTCCTCCTCCGCTGCAGACGCCTGATCCTTAATGTGCGTCAAACTTTGCATGAGCAGATACATAAGTGGGATGCTTATGATGGTGTCATCTGCGCTTACCAGCCATGTGCATTCCTCAAAACACTGAAGGACTTTACAGAGGTCTTTCAGCTTTGACCACTGCACACCTGACAACTCCATGTCTGCCCTCAAACTGCCTGCCCGTGTATCCTCCCACAAATGAATTACAGCCTGCCTCTGTTCGCACAGCCTCTCAACCATGTGCAAGGTGGAGTTCCACCTTGTTGCAACGTCTATGATTAGGCGGTGCTTGGGGAGGTGGAGCAATCGCTGCAACTTCTGCATACGACTGGAGTGTATGGGCGGACGAGCGATGGATGTGCGAGCAGTCTTCGCACCTTTTGGAGCAGGGCTGTTAATTATTTAGGAAGCACTGCACCACCAGGTTCAAAGTGTGAGCCAGGCAAGGTATGTGTGTGAGTTTTGCAAGGGCTATGGCTGCCACAAATTTCCGGCCGTTATCACTGACTACCTTGCCTGGCTCAATATGTAGACTGCCCAGCCATGACTCAGTTTGTCGCTGCAAGTAGTCGGCCAGTACCTCCGCTGTGTGTCTGTTGTCGCCCAAAGACATTATCTTTAAATCAGCCTGCTGCTGCTTACCACTAGCTGTTTGATAGTGGGACATGTCGTGTGCAACACTGGCAGCTGCGGATGGAGTGCTCATGCGACTGCGCTCTGTGGATGAGCTTTCAATTCTGGAGGAGGAGGGTCGAATGCCTACAGCCAACTGTTTCCTATACCGTGGGCTAGGCAGCACTGTTCCACCGCCACTGTCCCCTGTGGAGCCTACATCTACCACATTAACCCAGTGCGCAGTGATGGACACATAACGGCAATGGCCATGCCTACTGGACCATGTATCTGTTGTGAGGTGCACCTTTCCACTCACTGATTGTTTGAGTGCATGGACAATGCGGTCTTTCATATGCAGGTGGAGGGCAGGGATGGCTTTTCGAGAAAAGAAGTGCCGACTGGGTAGATCATAGCGTGGGACAGCATAGGCCATGAGCTCTCGGAAAGCTTCGCTTTCAACCAAAAGGAAGGGCTTCATCTCTAATGAGATCAGTTTGGCAATGTAGGTGTTCAAAGCCAGTGTATGTGGATGAGTGGATGAGTACTTTCTTGTCCTACTCAGAGTTTCTGCTAGGGTGAGCTGGACTTGAGAGCTGCATATGGGGGAACTAGCGGTGGACCGGACGGACTGAGAAGGGGTTGGTGATGGTAATGGTGTTGGTAGTGATGGCCTACATTCAATGTTTTGTTTCAAAACCATTGTGATTCCCTGACTGCTTTGGACTTGCGACGACACCTCAACATTTATTGCTGGTGGTGTGCTTACCGGTGGCGGTGGCCTTACAGTGGGGGAAGCGATGGAGCGTTGCTGGCTACCTTCAGTCGGAGCAGGTGCACATGTGGTACCTGAAGTTTTGTAGTCCATCCACGCTTGCAAGTGCATGTTGGTTAAATGTCTAAGCATGCAACTGGTATTCAAATTTCTGAGATTTTTCCCTTGGCTAAAGGTCCTTCCACACTTCATACAGATAACCTTTGCCTCATCATTAGGATTTTGGACAAAGAAGTGCCACACTGCACTCTTCCTACTATGGTATAAATTTTCAGGGCTTGCACGCTGTGCTAAGTTGACCTTGTGGCCAAGCTGTCCTGCACCTCTTTTGGTTTTTGTTCCATGTTTTTGGACAGCTACAGGCCTGCCAGAAAACCACTGCCGCCATGTCGATGCTTGCTGCGAATCCTTCTCCTCATCTGAGCTATTGCCAGCGGCACCCTTTTCCCCCAATGGATGCCAATCCAGGTCAACAACTGAGTCATCCATCACCTCCTCTTCAATTTCATCTGCACCTTCCTCTGTGTCACCGTGTAAGGTGGTATAGTAAGCAGGAAGGGGCACCTGAGTTTCATCAGGGTCAGATTCTGGCTCAGTAGACTGCAAGGGCAATGTAGTGCTGTGGGTCATTGTACCAGCAGAATCATCTAGCAGTGGCTGTGCATCAGTGCACTCCATGTCAGATTCATCATGGACTGGGAAATTCAGGATTTGACTGCATAACCCAGGCATGGTATGTGAAAAGAGCTCCATGGAGTAATCTGAAGTGTGGGCTGCCGCATCCTTCACTTTTGGTGGGGGTAAAGGACACAAAGAAAGGTGTTTTTCCTGACCAGAACCCTGCACTGACGACTCAGTGCTTGCAGGTTTTGAAAGTTCAGAAGAGGAGGCAATAGAGCTGGTGGCTGTTTTGGCAATTTAAGCTAAAACCTGTTCCTGATGCCTCGGCTTTAAAAGTGGTTTTCCTACTCCCAGAAAAGGGAACCATACAGGCCTTCTTGTGCCAGACGATGATGCAGGCTCAACACCTCCTGCCTTAGCTGCTATTGTGCTTTTGGCATAACCAGCAGATGCACCACCACCACCATCAGTACCAGCTGCCCCCCTGCCCATGTTCGCGTCCTCTTCCACCATACTTCCTCATGTTTGTGAAAATGTAACAAAAATACCAGCAGATATATGGTACTGTATGAGGAGCATACAGCTATATAAGGTGTAGGTAAAAATTTAAATCTCCGTATATATTTCCTTAGTCACAGATGCTCTCCCCATATGTATTTGACCGTAATCCAACCAGCAGATATACGGTACTGTATCAGAAGCGGACAGCTCTATACGGTGTATGTATGGAAAAATGAAAATCTCTGTCTATTTTTTTTATGGAGTCACACCCAAATAGCTTGTATTTGTCTGTGATACCAGCCGGTACACGGTAGTGTGTGAGGAGCGTACAGCTCTATACGATGTATGTATGGAAAATTTTAAATCTCCGTCTATTTTTTTTTATGGAGTCACACACACACGCTGTCTCTGTATAGATTTGACCGTAAGACAAACGCCAGATATACGATACTGTCTGAGAAGCGGACAGCTCTATATGATGCATGTATGGAAAATTTTAAATTTCCGTCTATTTTTTTACGAAGTCAACAGCAGATATACGATACTGTTAGAGAAGCGGCAGCTCTATATGGTGTATAGAAAAATGGAAATGTCTGTCTATGTATTTACGCACTCACACACACACACGCGCTGTCTCTGTATAGATTGGACCATAATTCAAACAGCAGATATACAATACTGTTTGAGAAGCGGACAGCTGTATATGGTGTATGTATGAAAAATTTTAAATCTCTGTCTGTTTTTTACAGAGTCACACACACTGTCTCTGTATAGATTTGACTGTAATCAAACAGCAGATATACGATACTCTTTGACAAGCGGACAGCTCTATACGGTGTATGTATGGAAAATTTTAAATCTCCATCTATTTTTTTAACGGTGTCACATACAGATTGCATGTATTTGTCCATGATACCAGCCGGTACACGGTAGTGGTTGAGGAGCGTACAGCTCTATACGGTGTATGTATGGAAAAATTTAAATCTCCGTCTATTTTTTACGGAGTCACACACACGTTGTCTCTGTATAGATTTAACCGTAATCAAACAGCGGATGTACGATACTGTTTGACAAGCGGACAGCTCTATACGGTGTATGTATGGAAAATTTTAAATCTCCGTCTATTTTTTTACGGAGTCACACACACATGCTGTTTCTGTATAGATTTGACCGTAATCAAACAGCAGATATACAATACTGTTTGACAAGAGGACAGCTCTATACGGTGTATGCATGTAAAATTTTAAATCTCCGTCTAATTTTTTATGGAGTCACACATGCTGTCTCTGTATAGATTTGACTGTAATCAAACAGTAGATATACAGTACTGCTTGACAAGCGGACAGCTCTATACGGTGTATGGAAAATTGAAATGTCCATATATGTATTTACAGAGTCTCACACACACACGCTGTCTCTGTATAGATTTGACTGCAATACAAACAGCAGATATACGATACTGTTTGAGAAGTGGACAGCTCTATGCGGTGTAAATATGGAAAATTTTAAATCTCCGTCTATTTTTTACGGTGTCACACACAGATGGCATGTATATGTCCGTGATACCAGCCGGTACACGGCAGTGTGTGAGGAGCGTACACCTCTATACGGTGTGTGAAAAAATGAATGCTCTGTTAAGGTACTGTCACACTTAGCGATGCACCAGCGATCCCGACCAGCGATATGACGCTGTCAGGATCGCTGGTACATCGCTAAGTGGTCGCTAGTGAGCTGCCACATAGGCAGATCTCACCAGCGACATCGCTGGGGACGGGGGTCGCTACTTACCTGTCACAACAGGCGATCCTGCGTCCTCCCGCCTGGCTCCACGCGTTGCTCGTCACAGCAGGAAGCGCCGCAGGAAGCTGACGACGAGAAGCGGTCCTGAATGTTCTCGCGCGATCAGCGATAACCAGCGGGGGAGCGGTCGTTGGTAAGTATCAGACACAGCGATATCGCTAGCAATATCGCTATAACGTCACAAGTTATAGCGATATTGCTAGCGATATCGCTTAGTGCAGAAAATCAGAATAAAAGTTTTTTTGCTTTTAAAAAAGCAGTCTGCACAGCAGTGTGCACACAGCAATGCAGCTATCAGGTAGCCTAATAAGGCAGCCTAATAACCACCAGCGCTGCTGCACACACAAAAATCCTCCCGTCACTGCACACTAACTGTACAGTTGAAATCGCTATCAGAAGAAGCACAGTTTTTTTCTTTGTTGCCTAACACTCTCCCTATTGAGAATCAGCAGCAGCAATCTCTATGCTAAGATCGGCAGAAGTAAAATGTCAGTCGGCGGTCAGGACTCTTACAGCCACTGTGACGCCACACAAAGCCAGCCAATCACATGAATGCCCTTCTCTAAGATGGTGGTGGCCGCTGCCGATGTCATTGCGTTGCCCACAGTGTGCGTCCTTGATGATTGGCTGAGAAAAGGCGCTGGAAGCATCATGGGAAACGTGACTTTGGCGCGCGGGTCGGCGACCTCATGGCCAACCTCACGCTATGGTCGGGTTTCGATCAGCGAAACCCGACTTTAGCGAAAGTCGGCGACTTATCAATTTGACCGACCCGTTTCGCTCAACTCTAGCTACCACCCTTCGTCGCGTTACGTACATTATCACACCCCTTCTTGGAATTTCAGAACTTTAAATCAGTCAGTAAGCAAGACTAGTGTGTGAGTGTAAGCTTATCATTTAACCATACATATGTGTTAGTAATCATATACAGTATCTGTCTTTGGCATATATACTGTAGCAGAATTTGTCTATATAGCAGGAATCATGCACTCTCAGCTTTTTACAGTCTAGTTAGAGACCTGTGGTTGGCTCATGAGACAGCAGGAGTTTGAGGAGGTGCATAAACGCCTAGTCATCAGGTAATTGCGCCTATTAACTAATTCATCTGAAATGCTTCACATTAACCTCTTCACTATTTCTCTCTTTTAATGTCTTTCAGGTTCCCATTTATGCACTACTTCAGTTTTGGTTGACTACATCCGAACCCCTGGACTGTATGGTTTTTTTTTTTTTTTTTTTTAATTAAATTGGTGAGAGAGGGCTATAGTTGGGGAAGGTTTTCAAATAAAATGCCTCTCTATGACTAACCCCTGGGCTTGATGCCAGCGGACATAACAAAGCTGACATCAACCTCATAAACCATTACCCCGATTGCCACCGCACCAGGGCAAGTGGGAAGAGCTGGGCCAAGCACAAGAATTGGTGCATCTCATGTGATGCCCCACTTCTATAGTGACTGTGAGTTTGTATTTTTAGGCTGGGAAGGGCTCAATAACTAAAGAGTAAGGACCTTCCTAGTCTGATAATATAATCCATCAGCTATCTGCTTTACCTTGGCTGATTATTAAAAATAGGGTTGACCCCACGTTGTTTTTTTAAATTATTTATTTAATAGGCTAAATAAGACAAAACACCTTTTAGTGCCACACGAAAGGCACTAAAGGTTGCAAGTTTATTGTATGTAGGGGGCTTGTGAAATTATATGTTTACAGGATATCTATATATTCTATAGATCTATTCTATTTATCTATTCTATCCGCATATAAGACTGCTTTATTAGTTTGAAAACTATCTTTAAATTCCATAGAGAATTACAGAATGTAAAAGATGGTCATAAAAACCCATTGCATACGGATGTCATGCGGATGCTAGGTGAGGATAAAATCGCATTGTAATCTCGCAACATAAGTTGAACCATACGGATTTCACTTTTCCAACTTTTCAGGTGCAACATTGGAGCTATTTTATATGCTAATGTGAGCGAGCCCTTCGAGAAATATGGCTGCTTTTTTCCAGAAATAGCTCCATGGCTGTCTGTAGGTGGTGTCTGGTATTGCAGGTCAGCCTCATTGAAGTAAATCAGGTTGTTCTTCAAAATTACACAAATCTGTGGACAGGAATTACAATATTTTTTTGTCTGGAAAGCAGTTCAGTTTTTCTAGTTCTAAAAAATCTCTTTAGTGAATATTACAAATGGAAGATTTGTATTAATGTACTTCCATTACAATCTTAATTATACAATGAAGTCATATTCTTGTATAAATTTAAAAAACCATTCAAAGAAAAAAAGAGAGTTCTCTGTGAACCACACCAAACAACTCATGAAAATGTCTAGCTCTTACTAGTTCTCACCTCTGAAAGTCACATGCCGTTTCACTAAATCACAGGTGCAACTTTCGTCATTAAAGACTGGTATAAGATATGAGTCATTTTTTTAAATGTGAGTACAGCTCCACGCTTAATACCAGAATATTTGCTCTCGTTCAGTCTTGCATGTAATGGTAGATATTTTGTGCGGTTTGTACAATTCTCACTCTAGACCACGTTCACACGTTCAGTATTTGGTCAGTATATAACCTCAGTATATGTAAGCAAAACCAGGAGAGGAACAATAAGAGGGAAAGTATAATAATAACACGTCACCACTTCTGTATCTATCACCCACTCTGCGTACAGATACCGATGTAAAATACTGACCAAATACTGAACATGTTCACTAGGATACAGGATATATACCATTAGACATCATTTGTCCTGTCACTCTAAGGGAGTAATATACCACGCCCAATGCCCACGGGGTAAAATTTACATTGGTCTCATGACAAGAGAACTGTGAATTAGGACCAGAGAACATGTCAGGGATATCGAAAAAAGTGCATCCGTGGAGAATCCCTCTGGTCTTAAAACACTTGCGAGACATTTCTTTACCCATCACCAAAGTAATTCCAATCTACTCATGGTAAAGGGTATTGGTATTGTCTCTCTGGGCTTAGGAGGTGATCTGGGCCAAGGCTTAAATGAAAACTTCAGGTTTAAAACCTTTCTGTGAACAGATATCCTTATTCTGTTTGGGTCTACCATATAGGTATTTGCATACCGTAGCATTATAGTTTTTAGGTATGGGTCGGGTTTTTTTGGGGTTTATATTTTCTATTTTATTTTATTCTGCTTTTAATAATTCTTGCGATATTGTGTTACATGTACTTGCATTTTGGAAGCTAATGGATGCCTCTTACTTGATAGATACTTACCTATATATACGGAGTGTGAAATTTTGACATATATGGCATCCCTTGGACTTCTTTCTTGGCTCCTGAATATAACTCCTTCCACATGCTCAGCGGTCTAATGAAGAATGGAAGGACTATATGCACATTTATTGTGTTAGAGTGCATAGGAACAATTATTTTTATTTCTTCATTTTTATTTATATCTTTTTTGTGTGTTCATGTTTTTGTTTAAAATTTATATTTACTGCACTATTGTGTTTCGGCTCACTATTTATTGTTGAGCCATGTAGATCATATTTCTGCAACATCACATTTATTGTTACATATTTAGGTATTTAATTACTCCTGCTTTTGTAATCTTAACTATATTACTTTAATGTACTAATTATATGTCACTAGCAGCATCTGACTGGAGTACCTTTGGTCCCTCCAGAGAATAATGATTCTTGGGACCCACCATTATACCTCCCAACTTTTGAAGAAGGGAAAGAGGGACAAAGGTTGTGGCGCTCTGCGGCAAATTTTAGGCCATGCCCCAACCACACCCATTTCACAACTAGTCACACCCATTTCCATGCCCCAACCACATCCATTTAGCACTGCTGATCACACTGACTGGTACTGAGGGCACAGTGGCTGGCATTATGGGCACAGTGGCTGGCATTGTGGGCACACTGGCTGATACTGAGGAAAAGAAAGAACAGAGAGAGAGAAAAAATAAAACAGAGAAAGAAAAAAAGAACAGAGAGCGAAAGAAAGGACAGAGAGAGAAGGAAAAAACAGAGAGAGAGAAAAAGAAAGAGGGGAAAGAAATAAATAACAGAGAGAAATAGAAAGAAAGAACAGAGAAATAAGGAAAGAAAGAAAGAGGAGAAAGAAAGAACAGAGCGAGAAAAAAAGAACAGAGAGAAAGAAAAAAGGACAGAGAGAAAGAAAGAACAGAGAGAGAAAAAAGAACAGAGAGAGAAAGAACAGAGAGCGAGAAAGAAAGAAAGAAAGAAAGAACAGAGAGAGAGAGAAGACAGAACAGAGAGAGAGGAAGAACAGAGAGAGAAGGAAAGAAGGGAAAGAAAGGACAGAGAGAGAACAAAAGAGGGGAAAGAAAGAACAGAGAGAGGGAAAGAGAGAAAGAAAGAACAGAGAGAGAAAAAAGAACAGAGAGAGAAAGAAAGAACAGAGAGAGGAAGAGCAGAGAGAGAGAAAGAAAGAGGGGAAAGAAAGAACAGAGAGAGAAAGAAAGAGGAGAAAGAAAGAACATAGAATGGGAAAGAGAGAAAGAAAGAACAGAGAGAGAAAGAAAGAAAAAAGAAAGATTAGAGTGAGAAAGAAAGAACAGAGAGAGAAAGAAAGATTAGAGAGGGAAAGAAAGAACAGAGAGAAAGAAACAAAGAGAAAGAAAGAACGAACAGAGAGAGAAATAAAGAACAGAAAGAGAGAGAAAGAAAGAACAGAGAGAAAGGAAGAACAGAGAGAGAAAGAAGGAGGGAAAAGAAAGAACAGAGAGAGAAATAAAGAACAGAAAGAGAGAGAAAGAACAGAGAGAGAAAGAAAGAGGGGAAAGAAAGAACAGAGAGAGGGAAAGAGAGAAAGAAAGAACAGACAGAAAGAAAAAAGAAAGATTAGAGTGAGAAAGAAAGAATAGATTGAGAGAAAGAAAGATTAGAGAGGGAAAGAAAGAACAGAGAGCGAGAAAGAACAGAGAGAGAAAGAAAGAACAGAGAGGGAGAAATAAAAACAGAAAGAGAGAGAAAGAAAGAACAGAGACAGAAAGAAAGAACAGAGAGAAAGAAAGAGCAGAGAGAGAAAGATTAGAGAGAAAGAAAGAACAGAGAGAAAGGAAGAACAGAGAGGGAGATAGAAAGAGGGAAAAGAAAGAAAGACCAGAGAGAGAAAGAAAGAGGGGAATGAAATAAAGAACAGAGAGAGAGAAATAAAGAACAGAAAGAGAGAGGAAAAAAGAACAAAGAGAGAAAGAACAGAGAGGGAAAGAGAGAAAGAACAGAGAGAGAAAGAAAGAAAAAAGAAAGATTAGAGTGAGAAAGAAAGAACAGAGAGAGAAAGAAAGAAAGATTAGAGAGGGAAAGAAAGAACAGAGAGAGAGAAAGAAACAGAGAGAGAAAGAAAGAAAGAACAGAGATGGAGAAATAAAAACAGAAAGAGAGAGAAAGAAAGAACAGAGAGAGAAAGAAAGAGCAGAGAGAGAGAAAGATTAGAGAGAAAGAAAGAACAGAGAGAAAGGAAGAACAGAGAGGGAGATAGAAAGAGGGAAAAGAAAGAAAGACCAGAGAGAGTGTCAGGACTGAACATTTTTACCTTTTTGCATTACTGCCCTTTTCCAAGATGGTGTCCTTGGTCTCATGTGCGTTGTGTCCTCCTGCTATAAAACTCCACCCCAGCCTTCAGTCTGTGCTTGAGTATTCTGCCTTGCATGCAGCTCCTGACATCTGATTGCTCCCTGGCTATATACCGTCTCCTGTGAACCTGTGTGGTGATCCTGCTGCTCTGCTTTGAGTTCCTGCATACTCCAGTTTCCAGAACCCTTCTTCCTCTGCTGCTCGTGTTTCACTTCCATCTGCATTTGCTGGACATGTAAGCTGTTCCTGCTCTGCAAGAGCCTGAGACTATTTTCCAGGCCTCCCTGGTCAAGCTAAGATAAGATTTGAACTGCCTTTTAAGCTTGCCTATCTGTGTCTGGACTAAGACAAGGATTTATTCATGCCAAGTATCCTCAAGAATAACTGTGCTTCATAGACTTTTTGCTTGATTGCATTTTCCTCTGAATTTCCTATAGACGGCTAAGCTGCTTCTTATATTTTCTCCAAGTGTAGTGGACTTGAGTTTCTTTCTGCATCTGTTGTATCACCGTGTGTTAATATAGACTTTACCACTTATAAAGCTGTGTCCTGTAGTCATCTTGTTCCACGCACAGAGTCTCCTGAGTTATCCCCTATAATTATTACAGAGAGAAAGAAAGAGGGGAAAGAAATAAAGAACAGAGAGAGAAATAAGGAGCAGAAAGAGAGAGAAAAAAAAAGAACAGAGAGAAAGAACAGAGAGGGAAAGAGAGAGAAAGAAAAAAGAAAGATTAGAGTGAGAAAGAAAGAAGAGAGAGAAAGAAAGAACAGAGAGAGAAAGGAAGAACAGAGAGAGAAAGGAAGAACAGAGAGAGAAAGGAAGAACAGAGAGAGAAAGGAAGAACAGAGAGAGGAAGAACAGAGAGAAAGGAAGGAAAGAAGGGAAAGAAAGAACAGAGAGAGAAAGAAAATAGAGAGATGGAAACAAGGGAAAGAAAGAACAGAGAAAGAACATAGAGAGATGGAAACAAGGGAAAGAATGAACAGAGAGAGAGAGAACATAGAGAGATGGAAACAAGGGAAAGAATGAACAGAGAGAGAGAGAACATAGAGAGATGGAAACAAGGGAAAGAAAGAACAGAGAGAGAACATAGAGATGGAAACAAGGGAAAGAAAGAACAGAGAGAAAGAACATAGAGAGATGGAAACAGAGAGAAATAAAGAGCAGAGAGAAAGATTAGAGAGGGAGAGAACAGAGAGAAAGAAAGAGGGAAAAGAAAGATTAGAGAGGGAAAGAACAGAGAGAAAGAAAGAGGGAAAAGAAAGAACAGAGAGAAAGAAAGAGGGGATAGAAAAGAAAGGGCTCCCGAGTGCCGACGGCAGTGCCGGGTATTTACATGCGATACTTGTCCGAGTTTCTCGCATGTGTGATCCTGGCCTTACAGAGAAATCAGCGTTTTTTTTTAAAATTCAAATGAATATTGTAGTCTCTGTAAGGCCAGAGTCACATAACCATAGAATACGGCTGAGTGCTATGCGAGAAACATTGCATAGCACTTGGCCCATTGTTAATCTATGGGGCAGCTCATATCACTGTTTATTTTCTCAGGTGTATTCGACATGCATGTAAAATCGCAGCATGCTGAAATTGTCACTGAGACTCGTCCGATACTCGCCAATGCAAGCCTATGGGTGCGAGAAAAAAAATCACACAGCACTCGAACCATGTGATTGCTGTCCGATTTTTACGCAGCAATGTCCTTTGAAAAGCCAGCAATTCATCTGCTACATACAGTAAAATCACAGAATGACAGGTTAGAATAGATAGAATAGATATATACAGCCGCGTACTGTAAAATCACAGCAGGAGCCGATAGAATAGATTACATACAGTAAATGCACATAGAATAGATCGACATACAGAAGTCAATGACAAAAACAATTAGTACAGTGTGTGCAGCTTACTGTACATGTATTTAATTAATAAAAGATTATTTTTTGGAAAAAAAATTGCATTGGCTCCCACATAATTTTCTTAACGAGCAAAGGGAAAGCCAACGGCTGGGGACATATGTTTATAGCTTGGGAAGGAAGTAATACCCATGGAGCTTCCCAGGCTGTATATTTAGCCTTTACTGGCTATTAAAATGAGGGACCTTAAAAAAATGACGTAGGGTCACCCTATAATTAATAACCAGCAAAGGCTATGCAAACAGCGGTTGGCTGATATTAATAGTCTAGGAAGGGGCCATGGGTACTGGCCCCCCCAGGCTAAAAAACATCAGCTCTCAGCCGCTCCAGAAAAGGCGCATCTCTAAGATGTGCCAATTCTG
Source organism: Dendrobates tinctorius (assembly GCF_039654945.1). NCBI lineage: Eukaryota > Metazoa > Chordata > Amphibia > Anura > Dendrobatidae > Dendrobates > Dendrobates tinctorius. Next base: position 52,135,628 of record NW_027361675.1, read on the forward strand.
GCACTCAGCCTCACTCTTCCCACTTGCCCTGTAGTGATGGCAAGTGGGGAGATAATTGGGTGGAAATTGTCACCTTTGTATTGGCAATAAGATGCCCCCATTACTAACCCCATAGTCATATCATATAAAACCACACACCCAGAAAAAAAGTCCTTTAATTGAAAGAATGACACAGACTCCCTTAATAAATCTTAATTAAACCATACTTATGACCTCACTCATTCTTCTGATGCCATTGTCTTTTGCAAAAGAGTATATGCTGACGTGAGCAGTGAGACCTTGTGTGTCCTGCAGGATTTTAATCTATGACAGCGTAGTGTATTGCTACCGGTAATCTTTGAGACTGTGGTCCCAGCTCTCAACAGGGCTTTGACCAGGACCTCCCATATAGTTATGGGCTGATCCCTGACCTTTCTCAAAATCATCCTTACCCCACGGGGCGAGATCTTATTGGGAGCCCAAGATCGATGAAGATAGACAGTCATCTTGTGTGTCTTCCATTTTCTAATATTTGCACCAACAATAGTTGACTTCTCATCAAGCTGCTTGCCTATTGTCCTGTAGCCCATCCCTGTCTTTTGCAGGTCTACAATTTTGTTCCTGGTGTTCTTAGACAGCTCTTTGGTCTTTGACATGGTGGATAGGTTGAAGTGTGATTGATTGTGTGGAAAGGTGTCTCTTATTCAGGTAACAAGTTCAAAGAGGTGCAATTAATACAGGTAAGGAGTGCAGAGGAGAAAAAAAAACTTAACAAGTCCGTGAGAGACAGAATTCTTGCTGGTTGGTAGGTAATAAAATACTTATTTCACTCAATAAAATATTAACTATTTAAAAATCATACAATGTGATTTTCTTTTTTTTATTTTTATATTCTGTCTCTCACAGTTGAAGTGTACCTACAATAAAAATTACAGCTCTCTCCATTCTTTGTAGGTGGGAAAACTTGCAAAATCAACAGTGTATTAAATACTTTTCCCTGCTGTATATGTCTCTCTTCTGTGAAGGGATGTCACGCTGCCTGCTCCACCTAGGACAGGTAAAAGAGGTCTCCCTAGGTACCTATGACTCCTCTCTACCCTTGACTCTTTCTGTTCTTTTGCATCTGGGTTCTAAGCGTTCCTCCGAGTGGGCGTACATAGATTCTGGTGCGGCTGGAAACTTCATTCAGCTTGAGGCAGTCAGGAGGCTTCGTATTCCTGTCAGGTCCCTGGAGACTCCTCGGCAGATTGTGTCGGTCGATGGCCAACCCCTGCGGGTGTCCGTTACTCAGGTCACCGAAGAGTTGCAACTTCAGATTGGAGCCTTGCATCGGGAGAGGATAGCCTTCTATGTGCTGCCATCATTATCACACACTATCCTGTTGGGCCTTCCTTGGTTAAGAAAACACGAACCTACTTTAGACTGACGGTCCGGTGACATTTTGCGGTGGGGACAGTTCTGTCAGAGTAAGTGTTTGCTTTCCGTCCAGCCAAGAAACTTTCCCCGACCAACGTCTGTATCTCCAGATTTACCTTCGGCCTATTGGGCCTATGCGGATGTCTTCAGCAAGAAAGAAGCAGAGAGTCTGCCTCCGCACCGCCCATACGATTGCCCAATTGATCTTGTTCCTGGCTCCACTCCACCCCGAGGCCGGATTTATCCACTGTCCCAATCCGAAACCCAAGCCATGACCGAATATATTCAAGAAAACTTGGCCAAAGGCTTTATCCCTTCGTCCCTGCATTGACTATCGAGGCCTCAACGATATTACAATTAAAAACAAATATCCGCTTCCTCTCATCCCTTGAGTTATTCGACCGTCTCCGAGGGGCGCGAATCTTTACCAAATTGGATCTGCGTGGAGCCTACAATCTGATCGGCATTCGCCCCGGAGATGAGTGGAAGACTGCTTTCAATACCCGCGATGGCCACTATGAATATCTGGTCATGCCCTTCGGCTTGTGCAACGCACCCGCTGTGTTCCAGGAATTTGTCAATGATGTATTCCGAGATCTTCTCTATTCTTGCGTGGTGCTGTACCTGGACGATATTCTGGTATTTTCCCCGGACCTGTCTACCCACAGAAAAGATATCCGTCAAGTGTTGTTGCGTCTGAGAGAGCATCGTCTCTATGCCAAACTCGAGAAATGCGCCTATGAACAGTCTTCTCTACCGTTTTTGGGCTACATAATTTCTGATACTGGTCTACGTATGGACCCGGGAAAGCTGTCCGCCGTACTGAACTGGCCGCGCCCCCAAGGAGTGAAAGCTATCCAGCGATTCCTGGGGTTTGCCAATTACTACCGGCAGTTTATCCCACACTTTTCCACCCTGACTGGCCCTATTTCCACTCTGATCCGTAAGGGGCCAATCCTCACCTCTGGTCCCCTGAGGCCAAAAACGCATTCCACTCCCTGAGACAAGCCTTTGCTGCGGCTCCCGTACTCCATCGCCCTGAGACCAATAAACCCTTCATTCTGGAGGTAGACGCCTCTGCATCCGGAACCGGTGGGGTACTTTCTCAGAGGTCTCCCTCTGGACGACTGGTCACCTGTGGCTTCTTCTCGAAGATGTTCTCCACTTCGGAGAGGAACTATATGCCATTGGTGACAGAGAGCTGCTCGCTATCAAGTTGGCTTTGGAGGAATGGCGGTACCTCCTAGAGGGAGCGGTGCATCCCGTCAGGATCTACACGGACCACAAGAACCTGGCATACATCCGGACAGCGCAAAGACTTAATCCTCGACAAGCCAGGTGGCCACTGTTCTTTGCCCAGTTCGATTTCGAACTCCATTTCCATCCTGGCGATAAGAACCTCAAAGCAGATGCTCTATCCAGATCCTTTTTGGTCACTGACTGTGAGGAGGAGCCTTCACACATCGTGGATCCTAACCAAGGTCATTGTGGTTGCTCCTGTAAACCTGACTTCCTTGCCCCCGGGTAAGACGTTTGTTCGAGGGAACAATAGGAAACGAGTCTTACATTGCGGCCATGCCTCCAAGCTAGCAGGCCATGTCAGTCTCCTTCATCTTTCGTTACTATTGGTGGCCCTCTCTTGCTTAAGATGTTTTGTCGCCTCTTGTCCATCTTGTGCCAAGAATAAAGTTCCCCGACACCTACCCGCTGGCCTTCTTCACTCGCTTCCAGTTCCTTCAGCCCCTTGGCAACATATTACTATGGACTTTATAACCGATTTGCCTAGGTCTTTGGGTCACACAGTCATCCTCGTGGTCGTAGATCGATTTTCCAAGATGGCCCATTTCATCTCCCTGCCTGGACTACCCTCTGCTCCCGAATTGGCAAGAATTTTCATTACCCATGTTTTCCGGATTCACGGCTTTCCTCAGCATATCGTTTTTGGCGGGCTCTGTGCAAACTGATGGATGAGACTTTGGACTTCTCCTCGGCCTACCACCCCCAAACTTATGGTCAGGCTGAACGCATGAACCAAATTTTGGTAACCTATCTTCGTCACTTCTCCAACGTTCACCACAACGACTGGTCCCACCTGCTCCCGTGGGCCGAATTTGCCTATAACAACCACACCAACGAGTCCTCGTCTAAATCAAGTTTTTCATCATCTATGGGCAACATCCTAGTGTACCTCTGCCGGTACCCCCTCTCTCGTGTGTGCCGGCGGCCAACCTTCTGACTGAGGAGTTCTCCAGGGTCTGGCAGGAGACCAAGTCCGCGCTTGTATGAGCATGGGACAGAATAAAGAAACACGCTGACAAAAGGTGCCTGGATTCCCCATTGTACCATCCTGGGGATAAAGTGTGGCTGTCCTCCAAGTTTGTTCATCTTAAAGTTCCCTCGTATAAGCTAGGTCCACGGTATATCGGTCCTTTTGAGGTCTTAGCTCGCTTTAATGATGTTGCCTATAAGTTAAAACTCCCCGCCTCGCTATGAATTCCCAATTCTTTTCACGTTTCCCTCCTGAAACCTGTCATACTCAACCAGTTCCACGCGTCTGTGGGTCGCTCTCCTCAGCCAGTTTCCGCCCGGGATGTCTTTGAGGTTAAATACATTATTGCCATGAAAAAATCTAGAGGAAAGACCCTCTTCTTAATTGATTGGAAGGGTTTTGGTCCCGAAGAAAGATCTTGGGAACCCCGGTAGAACATCCAGGCTCCTCTAATTCTAGCTAGGTTCCTTGCCAGTCTCAAGAAGAGGGGGCGTAAGGAGGGCGGTACTGTCACGCCACCTGCTGCTGCGCCCTCCGCTCCCACTCCCGAATCCCAGCGCACTCACCTCTCCCGGCGCGCTCCCGAGATGGGCGCGCATCACCCAGCTCCTTCACTTCCGCCCCTGCAGCTGGCCTTCCGTGCTCGTCGGGTGCGCCTGCGCACTGCGCGCTAGTGACCCTGCCACATCTTCCGTGCTTGTGCTGCAGCCGCTCCACCTCCTTGCTGACCCTGACCTGGAAGTCCTGCCAGCTGCCCTATATGAGGTAGCCTCGCCTCCTGCCCAGTGCCTGACTATCATTTGTGTCTAGCACCTCTGATTCAGGTCCACGCATCCCTGCGTCTTCCCAGCCTTGCACTCTGTCCTGCGCTCTGTGCTCCTGTACATCCTTGTAACCTCTCTGTGTTCCTTCCTAGTGCCTGCCTCGTCCATTCCTGCCTTCAAGTCTTCTCCTGCAGTATCTACCGCCACCAGTGTTGTCCGTTCCTGCTGGACCTGCCGCTGCCCCTGTGGTCTCCGCTTGTCTTGCTCCTGCTATCTGTCCCCGGGTATCAGCTTCCACGGTGATAGTCTCCCCTGGGCTTGCCCCAGACGCTCCCTGTATAGGGGGGTCCACTTGGCCAGCTCGCCCCGAGGAGGTTCGTCGTCGCGGTTCTGCGGGTTCACTTCTGGTTCTCCTCAGCCCTACAAGGGATAGTCTACATGATATTTAGAAGTATTGTAATGGGCTGGGTGGTGGATCCACCAAGGATGACTTGGAGGGGTGTGACTAGGAGCCTCACCCAATGTGACCATGGACATGCAGCAGCTAACAACACTGGGGTCCATGGAGCGACAAGGGAGGTGATCCAGGTGCTACTCCAGGAACGACCTTGGGTAGATGGCAGTTGACTCCTAAGAACGGGTAGCTGGGATGGCCTGGGGAAATGTCCAACAGATGTAGATAGGCAAAGAAGATGACAGGAACCACAGGTGCAGATGGGACAGTCTGATGGAGAGATGAGCACTGGCAAGTGCAGCTGGCTTGGCTGCCATTGAGGTGTGGACTGGCGGGTGAAGCTGGCTGGGCTGCCTTTGATGTGAACACTGGTGGGTGCAGCTGGCTCGACTGCCGTTGAGGTGAACACTGGCAGGTGCAGCCAGTTGAGGTGAACACTGGTGGGTGCAGCTGGCTTGGCTGCTGTTGAGGTGAACACTGGCAGGTGCAGGCAGTTGAGGTGAACACTGACGGATACAGCTGGCTTGACTGCCATTGAGGTGAACACTGGCAGGTGCAGCCAGTTGAGGTGAGCACTGGCGGGTGCAGCTGGCTGGGCTGCTGTTCAGGTGAACACTGACGGGTGTAGCAGGCAAGAGACAAGTACTGGGACCTGAGAACTGACAAGTGAGTCAGGAACAAACTCACAACATTGCACAGGCACCGTCATGTTGGAGGAGGCTGTTTAAATAGTAAGTGACCACATGCTATTGGCTGGGGACACTTTTGAGGAACACGCGTGGCCCCTTTAAGAAAGAGGAAGCGTGCATGTGCGTGCCCTAAGCACAGTGCCTGGAAAACTGCTAGAAGTACACACACCTCGGGCAGCAGCAGACCCGAAAGGAGCAGGACGGGAGCCTTGGCAGTGAGTACGATGGTGTCTCTGCAGGGAGAGAGGGACTGAAGGCAGAGATGCGGGCACTACAATTATCTAGACTACTGCAACAATCTTAAAACAAAAAAACTACTTGAAAATTAATCACAAAAAAAATCACTTAATATATAACATTTCACTTTATTAATATGGACACAAAACAATGAAAAAATATAAAAAAAATGAATGACAAGACATAATAAAAAGAAAGACACATAATAAAACCAAAGGGGAGCAGGCCAGCACGCACAGCACTATTTATGACTGTCAAATAGAGAACCAAAAATCCAGTATAACTTCAATTGGTATAAAGTGCAGTGCATATACATTATTAATTAGTATTCATTCTGATTCCACTTCCCTGTTTACCCAGGAACCCACACTGGAGATATGATCAGTAGAGTTGAGCGAAACGGGTCGAAAAAATTCAAAAGTCGCCGACTTTTGGCAAAGTCGGGTTTCATGAAACGAAACCCGACCCTAGGATGAGGTCGGCCACGAGGTCGGCGACTTACGCGCCAAAGTCGCGTTTCAAAAGTTTGTTTTGCGCTCTTTTTCAGCCAATCAGGATCCACGGACACTGTGGGCAACGTGATGACATAGGCACGGGTCACCACCATCTTTCAGAAGGGCATGCAAGTGATTGGCTTGCTTTGGGGGGCATCACAGGGGGTATAAAAGGGCGTGCACGCCGACCGCCATGTTACTCATGCTGATCTCAGAATAGGGAGAGCTGCTGCTGCTGCTGCTGATTTTGTAGGGAGAGCGTTAGGCAGGGAAGAAGACACCAAAAACTGCTTCTGCTGCTAGCGATTTTGCCTGTACAACACACCAGTCACTGTGCAGTGCAAGGGGAGGCTATATAGTGGTGTATCAGTGGTGTTGGTTGTTGGGCTGCCTTCTAAGGCTTCCTGACATTCCTGCATTGCTGTTTACCCACTGCTCCGCAAACTGCTTTTTTAAAAGCAATCACAATTTTTTTTTTTTGTCCTGCTGAGGTACTGAGCGTGCATTTTTTCACACCATACAGCGGTGTACGCTCCTCACACAGTACCGTGTAACGGCTGTTATCACAGCCACAGTGAAGCTATCAGTGAGTCACTCTGTGAGAATAAGTCGAGGACATGTTCCGTTCTTACAGACCTGCACTCTAGGGAGATTCCAATTCTGCCCAATTCTACATACACCTTGTAGTTTGTGATACACTAGCCAATTTCTGCCTGTGACATAGTGCTCAGATATTCAGTGGGCCTCACACAATCCATAAGTGTCCAGTGTCCACAACTGTGTGCAGAAATTCAAAATCTCCCTTATCCTCTAGTCACTTTGGTCACAGCTCTGCCATCGAGCCTGTGAAAGAGCGCTCAGATACTCAGTGGGCCTCACACAATCCATAAGTGTCCAGTGTCCACAAGTGTGTGCAGAAATTCAAAATCTCCCTTATCCTCTAGTCACTTTGGTCACAGCTCTGCCATCGAGCCTGTGACAGAGCGCTCAGATACTCAGTGGGCCTCACACAATCCATAAGTGTCCAGTGTCCACAAGTGTGTGCAGAAATTCAAAATCTCCCTTAACCTCTAGTCACTTTGGTCACAGCTCTGCCATCGAGCCTGTAACAGAGCGCTCAGATACTCAGTGGGCCTCACACAATCCATAAGTGTCCAGTGTCCACAAGTGTGTGCAGAAATTCAAAATCTCCCTTATCCTCTAGTCACTTTGGTCACAGCTCTGCCATCGAGCCTGTGACAGAGCGCTCAGATACTAGTCAGTGGGCCTCACACAATCCATAAGTGTCCACAAGTGTGTGCAGAAATTCAAAATCTCCCTTATCCTCTAGTCACTTTGGTCACAGCTCTGCCATCGAGCCTGTGACAGAGCGCTCACATACTAGTCAGTGGGCCTCACACAATCCATAAGTGTCCACAAGTGTGTGCAGAAATTCAAAATCTCCCTTATCCTCTAGTCACTTTGGTCACAGCTCTGCCATCGAGCCTGTGACAGAGCGCTCACATACTAGTCAGTGGGCCTCACACAATCCATAAGTGTCCACAAGTGTGTGCAGAAATTCAAAATCTCCCTTATCCTCTAGTCACTTTGGTCACAGCTCTGCCATCGAGCCTGTGACAGAGCGCTCAGATACTAGTCAGTGGGCCTCACACAATCCATAAGTGTCCACAAGTGTGTGCAGAAATTCAAAATCTCCCTTATCCTCTAGTCACTTTGGTCACAGCTCTGCCATCGAGCCTGTGACAGAGCGCTCAGATACTAGTCAGTGGGCCTCACACAATCCATAAGTGTCCACAAGTGTGTGCAGAAATTCAAAATCTCCCTTACCCTCTAGTCACTTTGGTCACAGCTCTGCCATCGAGCCTGTGACAGAGCGCTCAGATACTAGTCAGTGGGCCTCACACAATCCATAAGTGTCCACAAGTGTGTGCAGAAATTCAAAATCTCCCTTATCCTCTAGTCACTTTGGTCACAGCTCTGCCATCGAGCCTGTGACAGAGCGCTCAGATACTAGTCAGTGGGCCTCACACAATCCATAAGTGTCCACAAGTGTGTGCAGAAATTCAAAATCTCCCTTATCCTCTAGTCACTTTGGTCACAGCTCTGCCATCGAGCCTGTGACAGAGCGCTCAGATACTAGTCAGTGGGCCTCACACAATCCATAAGTGTCCACAAGTGTGTGCAGAAATTCAAAATCTCCCTTATCCTCTAGTCACTTTGGTCACAGCTCTGCCATCGAGCCTGTGACAGAGCACTCAGATACTAGTCAGTGGGCCTCACACAATCCATAAGTGTCCACAAGTGTGTGCAGAAATTCAAAATCTCCCTTATCCTCTAGTCACTTTGGTCACAGCTCTGCCATCGAACCTGTGACAGAGCGCTCAGATACTAGTCAGTGGGCCTCACACAATCCAAAAGTGTCCAGTGTCCACAAGTGTCTGCAGAAATTCAAAATCTCCCCTGTCCTATAGACACCTTGTACCTTGTTTTACATTACTATATAGTTTGTTGGATTTTGTCTACATTTCTACCAAAAATGAGGAAGGCTGGTGGAAGAGGCCGTGGAATTGGGCGGGGGCTGGCAGCTGGTAATGATGGTGTTGGTGGTGGATCTGATGGTAGTGGCAAGAGCAAAATAGGACCGAATGCAGGAGGTGTTGAGCCTGCGTCATCGTCTGGCTACATAAGGCCTCGAGCGCTTAGTTTTCTAGGAGTTGGCAAACCGCTTTTAAAGCCAGAGCATCAGGAAAAAGTTTTGTCTTACATTGCTGACTCAGCCTCCAGCTCTATCGCCTCCTCTTCTTCAGTTGTAAAAAGTAAAAGCACTGAGTCGTCATTGGAGGCTCATGTTCATGAACCACACCTTTCCTTGTGTCCTTCACCCCAACCAAGATTGAAGGATGACGCAGGCCATACTACTGATTACTCCATGGAGCTGTTTTCACATACCATGCCTGGATTATCAAGTGAAATGGTGAATTACCCAGGCCAAGATGAATCTGACATGGAGTGCACTGATGCACAGCCGCTGATGGATGATTCTGCTGGTACATTCACTCAGAGCACTACATTGTCCTTGCAGTGTACAGAGCCAGATTCTGACCCTGATGAGACTCAGGTGCCCCTTCCCGCACACTATACCACCATACACGGTGACACAGAGGAAGGTGCACATGACATAGAAGAGGAGGTGATGGATGACCCAGTTGTTGACCCAGATTGGCATCCATTGGGGGAAGAGGGTGCTGCTTCCAATAGCTCAGATGAGGAGCATCCACAGCAGACATCGACATCGCAACAGCTGTTATCTGGCAGGCCCGGAGCACTCCAAAGACAGGTTCCAAACATCAAAAGAGTTGCTGGACAGCTTGTCCAGAGGGTCAAAAGATCACAGCGTGCTAGGCCGCAAAATGTCTGCCAAAGTAGGAAGAGTGCAGTGTGGCACTTTTTTGAACAAAATCCTCATGATCAGGCCAAGGTTATCTGTAAGAAGTGCGCAAAGACCTTTAGCCGAGGGAAAAATCTGAAAAATTTGAATACCAGTTGCATGCTTAGACATTTAACCAGCATGCACTTGCAAGCGTGGACACAACACCAAACCTCAAGTGCCACATGTGTAACTGATCACAACGAAGGTAGTCAGCAACGCTACATTGTTTCCCCCACTGTAAGCCCACCGGTTAGCACAGCAGCAAATGTTGAGGTGTCGGTGCAATGCCACAGCGGTCAGGGAATCCCACTGTTATATCAACGAAAGACTGATTCTAGGCCATCAGAAAGAACAACAACTCCATCACCATCATCAACCCTCTCTCAGTCCGCCCTGTCCACCGCTACTTCCACCATATGCAACTCTCAAGTCCAGCTCACCCTCCCAGACACTATGAGTAGGTCAAGAAAGTACTCAGTCTCTCATCCGCGTACACTGGGTTTGAACGCCCACATTGCCAAACTAATCTCGTTTGAGATGATGCCCTTTCGGTTGGTGGAAAGCGCAGCTTTCCGCGAACTCATGGCCTATGCAGTACCACGCTATGACCTACCCAGTCGCCACTTCTTCTCTCGCAAAGCCATCCCAGCCCTCCACCATCATGTGAAAGACCGCATTGTCCATGCACTCAAGCAGTCAGTGAGCGGAAAGGTGCACCTCACAACTGATGCATGGTCCAGTCGGCATGGCCAGGGCCGTTACGTGTCCATCACTGCGCACTGGGTTAATGTGGTGGATGCAGGGTCCACAGGGGACAGCGGTGGTGGGACAGTGCTGCCTAGCCCACGGTATAGGAAACAGTTGGCTGTAGGCGTTCGACCCTCCTCCTCCTCCTCCAGAAGCGAAAGCTCGTCCACAGAGCGCAGTCGTACGAGCACTCCATCTGCAGCTGCCACTGTTGCACACGATGTGTCCCCCTATCGAGCAGCTAGTGGAAAGCGTCAGCAGGCTGTGTTGCAGATGATGTGTTTGGGCGACAGACACACCGCCGAGGTACTGGCCGAGTACTTGAAGCGACAAACTGAGTCATGGCTGGGCAGTGTACATCTTGAGGCAGGCAAGGTAGTTAGTGATAACGGCCGTAATTTTGTGGCAGCCATAGCCCTTTCAAAACTCAGCCACATACCTTGCTTGGCTCACACCTTGAATCTGGTGGTGCAGTGCTTCCTCAAAAATTATCCGGAGTTAACAGCCCTGCTCCAGAAGGTGCGAAGACTGTGCGCGCACATCCGCCGGTCGCCTGTACACTCCGTTCGCATGCAGAAGCTGCAGCGATTGCTCCACCTTCCCAACCACCGCCTCATTATTGACATTGCAACAAGGTGGAACTCCACCCTGCACATGGTGGAGCGGCTGTGCGAGCAGAGGCAGGCCATAATGCATTTGTGGGAGGATACACGGCCAGGCACTTTGAGAGCAGACATGGAGTTGACAGGTGTGCAGTGGTCGAAGCTGAAAGACCTCTGTAAAGTCCTTCAGTGTTTTGAGGAATGCACACGGCTGGTAAGCGCAGACGACGCCATCCTAAGCATGAGCATCCCACTTATGCGTCTGCTCATGCAAACTTTGACGCACCTTAAGGAGCAGGCGTCTGCAGCCAATGTTGATGAGGAGGAAGAGGAGGAGGGAATCCTTGATGGCATTCAGCCATTGTCTGCTCAGGGACCTCTCCTGGACGAGGTGGAGGAAGAAGAGGAGGAGGAGGATGATGATGGGGATGATTACTTAGGGGAGGAGGATGCATCTCGTGGGGCAAGTGAAAATGTTGGCGTGGCAAGGTCTGGTACAGGGTTTGTGCGTGACTGGAGGGATGTGGATTTGCCAGAAAGTGCTCCTCCAACCAGCACTCGCAGTGCATCATTGACACCGGGAACATTGGCCCACATGTCAGATTATGCCTTGCGGATCCTAAAAAGGGACCCCCGCATTGCCAAAATGATGACGACTACTGGTTGGCCAGCATCCTGGATCCACGCTATAAAGGCAAATTACAAAACATCATGCCACAGGAGAACCTTGACCTAATATTGGCTAATAAACAAGCAACTCTGGTAAATCGGTTGCTTGAGGCATTCCCAGCACACAGCAGCGGTGATGGTTCTCACACGAGCCGTACGGGCCGGGGGCAGCTTGGCAGAGGTGTTCGTGGTGCACACAGCAGAAGTGGCGTTGGAGACAGGGGTTTCATGACAATGTTGTGGACTGATTTTTCAAATACCGCTCACACAACTGGTAATACTGCATCGATGGAAAGTGACAGGAGACAGCAGTTGTCAACTATGGTTACAAACTACTTTTCCTCCCATATCGATGTTCTCCCACACAGGTCATTCCCCTTTGACTATTGGGCTGCTAAACTGGACACCTGGCCTGAATTGGCCCAATATGCCTTACAGGAGCTCGCTTGCCCAGCTGCAAGTGTGCTATCGGAAAGAGTCTTCAGTGCAGCTGGATCAATCCTGACAGAAAAAAGGACCCGTCTGTCAACCCAAAATGTGGATGATCTAACCTTCATTAAAATGAACCATGCAAGGGTTTCCAAGGATTTTGTTCCACCTTCCCCTGATGACACATAGGGTGACAGAAAAATGGCTTGCTTTGGTCCACCTCTTCCTGGGACTTCACCTATTTCGCCTTTTGCATCAGCTGAATGTCCAACATCAACATATGCCACTTTCTAAAACTCCGTAACTGTGCTGCCTCCCCCCCCATGGCCGGGGTCACCACCTAGCGCACGACACCGTGCGAGTGCCGTTGCCCTGGACAGGTGGGTAGGCCGACTCTTGGGCGCGGGCACTGGCACAGGGTCCCTCATAGTGCAATCAAGTGTCTCTGATGGTGGTGGTGCACACCCGCCGTCAGACACACCGCTGTACTATGAGGGGCCCAGTGCCAGTACCGACGCCCACGAGTGGGCCCCCCTTGCTTGGGCAGGGCCCCAGCATTTGCAATCTTTACCTCTCCCTGCTCCTCCGCTGTGTAATCTGGGCCGTCAAATCCATACTGTGCCTGACACCGTCTGAGCCTGCCTCCTGATGTATAGACATATATTTTGAATGTGTACGCTATCCATACATGTTATCCGGGGATACGGTACCCTTTCTAACCTTTGTGCAATCACGTGCAATCCATACTGGGCCTAACACCGTCTGAGCCTGCCTCCTGATGTATAGACATATATTTTGAATGTGTACGCTATCCATACATGTTATCTGGGGATACGGTACCCTTTCTAACCTTTGTGCAATCACGTGCAATCCATACTGGGCCTAACACCGTCTGAGCCTGCCTCCTGATGTATAGACATATATTTTGAATGTGTACGCTATCCATACATGTTATCCGGGGATACGGTACCCTTTCTAACCTTTGTGCAATCACGTGCAATCCATACTGGGCCTATCACCGTCTGAGCCTGCCTCCTGATGTATAGACATATATTTTGAATGTGTACGCTATCCATACATGTTATCTGGGGATACGGTACCCTTTCTCACCTTTGTGCAATCACGTGTAATCCATACTGGGCGTGAGAACGGCTGGCGTGCTGTTAAGCAAGCTACAGCACCTGTGGTTTGCACACGTAAGTTTTTAATTTTTTCAGGAATGACGGTTAGGCCTAATTCCGGAACTGCGGTTGACCTGCACTTACTGGGAAATCATCGTTCGCGGGTAATAATTGTAATCAGTGATCCCCATCACTAACGTTGTTCAGCGGGTTATCTGCACCTGTAAGCAACAAACGCTGGCCTTTTCAGTGTAGCGCACATGCAGCCACGGACATGTAAGGGCATGACACACCAGTTATTGGTCAATCTCATGTGCCAGAGCCTCACGTGTCCCTCTAGTAAGCCGGACTCGGACCGCGGGGCATGACGGAGTCTCGTTCGTTAACGGAATTAAGCTTGCAATGTGTGCATCTGTTCTGTAGCTGGCATGGTTGAGGTTTCCCAGGTGGAGTCGAATTTAACCGTAGGCTCCACTCCTGGTGGTGCCCTTCTGGACATTCCTTTAAGGTTCAGCTTTGCAACCATACTGCCCACGTAAAACAAACACTTTGCCTTCATGAACGCTGTTTGGAGGGTCATGACTCGTGGGAATAACGCCGCCCAATCAGTTAACCTGCTAGAGAGATCCTTCGTTGCTCCCAAGCATGACATCACACTCCCTAGGAGGAAGGTAATGCCACTGTGGCGACCGTACTCCTGGGGGCGACACAAGTGCACTGATGCCCAGCCACTGCTCGATGAATCTGCTGGTACATTGACCCAGACCACTACATTCCCCTCGCACGCTACACGGCCTGAATCTGACCCTGATGAAACTCAGGTTACCCTTCCCATATACAGTTCCATCTTACACGGTGACAAAGAGGAAGCTGCAGATGAAAGTGCAGGTTCGGCCCACCCGCCATCAGACACACCACCGTACTGTCAGGGGCCCTGTGCCAGTGCCGTCGCCAACGAGTGGGCCCCCCTGCTTGCTCAGGATCACAGCACTTGCAAGGTTGAAATACTGTGCAGTGAGATGGAAGATGGGGACGACGAGGAGTCCAGACTAGTACAGGGATTCCCTAGCGAGGAGACTTATTTGATTGTTTTCAATGTTGGGACAGCAATTTTTGGGGAGCACTATACTCTGGAGAATAATAGATGGGGCCCACCATACACTGGAACATTCCAAAGGTGGACATCAGACACTGGAGCAGCATTTACAGGGCCCATTATACACTAGAGCATTAGAAATGGGGCCCATTATGTTTGGAGCATTATTTGGGCCCATAAGACAGTGGAGTTTCATTCTTGGGGACCAACATATACTGTAGCATTATGTGGAGCTCATCATATACTGTTTCAAACATTATATGGGACCAATGATTCTGTATGGAGAAATAGATGGGCCTCGTCATGAGATGTAAAAAGTGAAGTATTTTTCATTGTACTATACCGCTATTTCTCTGCCGTATCGGAGCATGATGAGTTTTGGTATGTGTTAAAGGGGCGCTCTTTCGCCCAGGGCACATGAAAACCTGGAGCCACCCCCCCCCCACAACTTTAGCCAAATAACCCCCATTTTTCAGTGCGTAACTTGTATTATGAAGTTAATTAAGGTTGACAAGCTTAAGTAAGAAGAATTGATGGTTTTGGCATTCAAATGGGCACTGTAGGTGTGTTTCCTGTCCTCCTCTCACTGCCGACTTTTATTCCCCATTGACTTACATTGGGTTTCGTGTTTCGGGACGACCCCGACTTTTCCCTATAATCGGACGATCTTGCTCGACCCGACTTTTGGAAAAGTCGGTTTTCACGAAACGAAACTCGACCCTAAAAAACCAAAAGTCGCTCAACTCTAATGATCAGTAATCATCACAGTCACAAAAAAAGTTATACTGCAACATTCTTCTCTGTGCCCTACTAAATTCTCCCCCATACACGTCAGGCTTTATGCACAAATCAGTATTTTTGATCAGTATTTCATTAATACACTGCTCAAAAAAAATAAAGTAAACACTATTCCATTTGCAACAGGCTGTTTGTGTTCCCTTTATTTCTTTGAGCATTATATTTGTATGCCAAAACCAGGAATGTCTCCAAAACACAGAACAAGTGTCAATCTTTCAATTACGGTATATTTTTTTCTTTCTGTAAGTTCCACTCCTGGTTTTGGCATAGAAACACTGATGCAAAATACTGACCAAGTACTGACGCTTGAATAAGTCCTTACTTAGCTGTTAGGAAAACTTTAGTTTGGCCAGCAGCTATATCAACCTGACTATCCCAGCACTCACTTTACAATTTCTGATAGTAGTTTATCTCTTAGAGAACAAAGGTTTTGGCAGACTAAAATCAGACATTCTGAATCCTTACCTCCCAAGACTTAATCCATCTTGGGAGAGTTGGTGGTCCCGATACACATTATACTGTAAGCTGAATATCTGTAGTGCCGAGATGCACTACTACGCCATAGGTGATGCACCGTGTGGTGTGAAAATGTTACCACTTTGCTATGGCAGGGACATAGTCATGCAGATATAAAAATGGTGCAGTGACTCCTGATTCTTAACTTTTGCTTATATGCACAGTCCTTATCTCACAGCTTTCTGAAACTGTGGTATCTGACAGGAGTTTTGGCTGCTTTGCTTACCTTTAGCTCTACTAGACAACTCACTTGTGCACACAAAATGTCTCCTTCTGTAAAAGTGCTAAGCCAGGACCTCACCTAGCCAAATCAGTTCTCATACTTTGCACTGACGAGAGCCAATAGCCCGAAACACCCTGTCTGCAAATTGAGATACTGATTTGGCTTTTATCCTAAGTCATATTGCAAGGCTCGTTAAAGGTTTGATTGTGACTTTTAGGATCGCTATTTCGAACAGGTAGTGTTATAGAGTTCAAGTCCTCTTTTTCTCTGAAGAGGTAATTTGCAAGCCAGGACCTGGTCATGTGGTCTTACCATGTGACCTTATGGCCATATATTGAAAGCAGGGCTGATTTGTTAACTCTTGACAACCTCCTGAATGTACTGAATTATAAGGTATATTATCTGCAAATGAAAATGTGAACATTATGCAAACCTAATGAGGTAGCTGCTAGCTCTGCTACATCTTAAAAACACATACACTACAACTATGGGGCATTACACATTAATCAGCAGATTTAGACAATTTTAGTCTAATATGGATAACAGCCTTAAAGGGAACCTGTCACCTCATTATTTGCATATAAACTGCGGCCACCGCCATTAGGGACTTATCTACTGCATTCTGTAATACTGTAGATAAGCCCCCCGATGTAACCTGAAATATAAGAAAAACAAGCTAGATTACACTCACCCAGGGGTGGTCCGGTCCGATGAGTGTCGCAGGTCCGGGTCAGGCGCTTCCCATCTTCATGCGATGACATCCTCTTTCTTGCTTCTGTCTCGGACCCAGACCAGCGACACCAATCGGACTGGACTGCCTTCCCCCCAGGTGAGCATAATCTAACTTGTTTTTCTTAAATTCAGGTTACATCGGGGGCTTATCTACAGCATTACAGATTGCACTGGGATGCACCAGGACTGGGATGCACTGTGGCATATAGCTTAGCCACTGACAGGCGCTGACTCTAACCTCTAAGCCCTAACAACAGTCACAACCAAGGGTAGGGGTTTCATAATGAGTCAGTCACCAGATACATGCATTTATCATCATACACACCATAAGCCATCAGAGTCTATACTAACGCATGGCCGTGCGGCCATGCGGCTCTTTTATAGCAGCGTCCTTCCGGGACCTTCCTGACCTTCCTGATGGTCCAATCTGAGCTGGAGAAGGACCTGAGCATGTGGCTTCTGATCTCCAATGAGAGATCGTCCCAAGAGCATGCTCAGAGGACCGAAAGGAGGACTTAGTCCCTGGAGTAGTTCGCTGCTGACCAGCATGCATTGCTATAGCTGGACCAGAGGTGGCAGCAGCAACCAAACCTACAGAGCTGGTCTGAGCAGTGCGCCTGGATCGACGAGTCTGCTTAGCAGCCTCCTCTGCGGCTGGAGAAGAATGGGAGACTGCTGAATGCAAGGCTCGGGATCTCTGCTGTGCAGCTACGGAAACCTGACGCCTAACATTAACCTCCTCCTGGGGACCCCTCCTCTCTGAGCCTCACTACGCTCAAATGCCGCAATGAGAAGCGGAGTGTGGATGATCTCCACTTGCTCTCAGGTCCGAGCCTCAGGACCATGACCTTTCCAGTCCACCAAATAAAACTTTTTACTATGCACCATCCAGCATCCCACGATGGCGTTGACTTCAAACTCGTCCTAAGACAGGTCTGATGTCCCGGCAGATGACTCGGACAACCGGGACATGTGAACAGGCTTGAGGAGGGACACGTGGAAGGTGTCAGTGATAGCCAAGTGTGGTGGAAGGGCCAGACGGTAGACCACAAGGTTGATCTGCTCAAGGACCTTGAAGGGGGCCAATGTAGCGAGGTGCGAACTTAGCGGACTCAACCCGCAGCCTGATGTTTTGGGCGGAGAGCCACACTAAGTCACCAGGGGCAAAGGTCGGAACAGGGCGCCTCATTCTCTCCTTGGAGGCCCGAATAGCATCCTGAGTGCAATCCCAAATGTCATGTGCCTCCACCGCCCAGTCTGCCACCCTAGAGTCGGTGGATGACATGGGCATGGGCACAGGGATGCGCGCATGCTGGCCGTAATTTAGGAGGAATGGGGTCTGACGGGTGGAGTCGGCCACAGTGTTGTTCAAAGCGAACTCCACCCACGGCAGCAAGGATGACTAGTCATCCTGCCTGGCTGAGACAAAATGTCGTAGATATGTGACTAGGGTCTGGTTGGCTCTCTACCAGCCCGTTCGTCTCGGGATGATAGGCAGAGGAGAGATTTAGCTCAATGCTGAGCAGGGTACAGAGCTCTCTCCAGAACCAAGATGTTAACTGAGGACCCCGGTCGCTGACAATCTTATCAGGCATGCCGTGCAGGCGGAAAACGTGCTTAATAAACAACGCTGCCAGGACCCGTGCAAAAGGTAACCGGGAGAGAGGTACTAGGTGCACCATCTTGGAGAAGTGGTCGGTGACTGTGCTGCCACTGGACTTGGGCCGTCCCACCACAAAGTCCATACCG
Source organism: Dendrobates tinctorius (assembly GCF_039654945.1). Classification (NCBI taxonomy): domain Eukaryota; kingdom Metazoa; phylum Chordata; class Amphibia; order Anura; family Dendrobatidae; genus Dendrobates; species Dendrobates tinctorius. The sequence goes on from NW_027361675.1 coordinate 52,154,042, forward strand.
ACAATCTCCCAGGGCCTGTCCGCTACCAGCAGAGGGTAAAGTAGCCCAGCGGGCCGCTGCCGAGAGGACCTATTCTGGGTGCAAGAGACGCAAGCCTGAATATAGTCCCTGACGTCACGGGCCATATGCGGCCACCAGTACGTCCTCGCCAGAAGCTCAGAGGTCCGTTTTGTCCTGAAATGTCCACCCACCCTGGACGAATGAGCCCAAGAGAGGACCTCCGGTCGCAGACGGGCAGGGACAAATGTCTTGCCTGAAGTTACTGACTCAAGCATGACTGGAGCCACGGTCCTCAGGCTCTCGGATGGGACGATCACCCTAGGCTCCTCATCCGATGACACCACGGAGCGGGAGAGAGCATCGGCCCTGACATTCTTCTCACCGGATAGGAAATGGAGGGTGAAATGGAACCGGGAGAAGAACAAGGACCATCTGGCCTGGTGAAAATGTAGCCGCTGGGCCGTCTGCAAATACACCAGGTTCTTGTGGTCAGTGAACACCTGGAAAGGGTGGCAAGCCCCCTCCAGGAGGTGTCTCCACTCCGAGAAGGCCAACTTCATCGGTAGCAACTCCCTGTCCAATGAAATAATTCCTCTCCACCAGTGTGAAGGTCTTAGAGAAGAAGAAGCATAGATGCTTCCGACCTTGCGAGTCCTTCTGGAACAGGACTGCTCCAGCACCGACGGAAGAGGCATCCACCTCCAGAATGAAGGGTTTATCTACATCGGGGCAATGTAGAATGGGAGCGCTAGCGAAATGGGTCTTAATGGAGGAGAAGGCCTTGGAGACAGGTTTTGACCACACTTTGGGATTTGCACCCTTCTTGGTGAGGGCAACCAAGGGGGCTACCAAAGTTGAGAAGTGGGGAATGAATTGGCAATAATTTATGAACCCCATAAAGCGCTGCACCGCTTTGAGTGAAAAGGGCTCCAGCCAATCCATCACCGCCTGTAGTTTGTCAGGAATCATAGAATCATAGAATCATAGAATCGTAGAGTTGGAAGGGACCTCCTGGGCCATCTGGTCCAACCCCCTGCTCAAAGCAGGATTCGCTAAATCATCCCAGTCAGATGTCTGTCCAGCCTCTGTTTGAAGACTTCCATTGAAGGAGAACTCACCACTTCTCGTGGCAGCCTGTTCCACTCATTGATCACTCTAACTGTCAAAAAGTTTTTTCTAATATCTAATCTGTGTCTCTTCCCATTCAGTTTCATCCCATTGCTTCTAGTCTTTCCTTGTGCAAATGAGAATAAAGTTGATCCTTCTACAATGTGACAGCCCTTTAGATATTTGTAGACAGCTATTAAGTCTCCTCTCAGTCTTCTCTTTTGCAAACTAAACATTCCCAAATCCTGCAACCTTTCCTCATAAGACAGGGTTTGCAGACCGGTCACCATTCTGGTCGCTCTTTTCTGAACTTGCTCCAGTTTGTTGATGTCTTTTTTAAAATGTGGTGCCCAAAACTGGACACAATATTCCAGATGAGGTCTGACCAAAGAGGAGTAGAGGGAAATAATGACTTCACGTGATCTAGACTGTATGCTTCTGTTAATACATCCTAGAATTGCATTTGCCTTTTTTGCTGCTGCATCACACTGTTGACTCATATTCAGTCTGTGATCTATTAGTATACCCAAGTCTTTTTCACATGTGCTGTCACTTAGCCCTATTCCTCCCATTCTATATATGCTTTTTTCATTTTTATTGCCCAGATGTAGTACTTTGCATTTCTCCCTGTTAAAAACCATTCTGTTAGTTGCTGCCCACTTCTCCAGTTTATTTAAATCTTTTTGAATCCTCTCTCTCTCTTCTCTAGTGTTAGCTATCCCTCCTAGCTTTGTGTCATCAGCAAATTTAATCAGTTTACCCTCAATTCCTTCATCTAAATCGTTGATAAAGATGTTGAACAATACAGGGCCCAGGACAGAGCCCTGTGGTACCCCACTTGAGACATTCTTCCAACTGGATGTGCAGCCATTTACGACCACTCTTTGGGTCCGATCACTAAGCCAGTTATGAATCCACCTAACAGTTGCCTTGTCCATTCCATACTTAGTCATTTTTTCAATAAGGATTGTATGAGAGACTTTGTCAAATGCTTTGCTGAAGTCAAGATATACTATATCTACAGCATTTCCTTGATCCACCCAATCAGTGATACCGTCATAGAAGGAAATTAAGTTAGTCTGACATGACTTATTAGTTAGAAACCCATGCTGACTCTGTTTAATCACTTCATTCTTATCCAGGTATTGACATACATGTTGTTTACTAATTTGTTCAAAGATCTTTCCTGGTATAGAAGTCAGACTCACCGGCCTATAGTTGCCTGGGTCCACCTTCTTCCCCTTTTTGAAGATAGGAACAACATTTGCTCTTCTCCAGTCTTCTGGCACTTCTCCTGTTCTCCAAGAATTTTCAAAGATTATGGAGAGGGGTTCAAAAATTTCTTCTGCTATCTCCTTCAGTACTCTGGGGTGTAATTCATCTGGACCTGGAGACTTGAATTCATTTAGGTTAGCTAAGTGTTTCCTCACTATCTTTCTGTTTATAGATATCCTGGATTCTTCTATTCCCTTAATAGGACAGTGAATAACAGTTGATGTTGCATTTCCTTTCTGAGAGAAAACAGATGCAAAATAGGAATTTAAAAGTTCAGCCTTCTCAGCATCCTGTCTTACCATTTCATCATTTTCATCCTGTAAAAAATCCTATAGCATCTTTGACTTTTCTTTTACTTTTGACATATCCCCAAAATCCTTTATTATTGCTTTTGACATCTCTTGCAAGCCTCAGTTCATTTTCAGCTTTAGATAATCTGATTTGTGCCCTGCAGGTTCTGCAGACAGCATTATATTCTTCTTTAGATATGCCTCCCTCTTTCCATTTTATAAACATTTTTTTCTTCCTTTTTAGCATGTGCTTAAGTTCTGTGTTCATCCATCCTGGTTTCCTTAAATGCTTCCTATTCTTCCCTCTTTTCGGAATTGTTAACAACTGTGCTTTGAGATTTTCATTTTTCAAGATTTCCCATCCTTCCTGGACATTTTTGTCTTTAAGGATATCCAGCCATTGGATCCCTCCAATTCTCTTTCTGAATCCCTTAAAATCTGCCTTTCTGAAATCTAACCTTGACGTCTGAGTCTTCACAGGTCTTCCACCTCTAGTAATCCAAAATTCTAAAATAGCATGGTCGCTACCTCCTAGGGTCCCAGCCACTTTTACCTCCTCAACCATTTCCTCCCTGTTTATAAGGATTAGATCCAAGGTAGCAGTTCCCCTTGTTTTCTCCCTTACCTTTTGGAAGATAAAGTTGTCAGCAAGAGAGGATAAGAATTTCCTTGACCTGTTAGTTTTGCCTGAGAGAGATTCCCAACAAATGTCTGGATAGTTGAAATTTCCCATGACAACTATGTCATATTTTTTGGAGAACTTGGCCATCTGATGCATAAAGAGTTCATCTATATATTCGGCTTGCACAGGCGGCCTGTAGTAAATGCCTACAATGGTGTCCTTTCCATTGTTCTGTCCTTGTATTCTTACCCAAACAGTTTCCACAGAACTCCCAGTCTCTGAAGCTTCAATCTCTGTGCAGATATACGCGTTTCGAACATACAATGCGACACCCCCTCCTCGTTTATCAAGTCTGTTTCTTGCAAATAAGTTGTATCCTTCTAGTCTTGTATTCCAATCATGTGTATTGTCCCACCAAGTTTCAGTGATTCCAATTACATCATATTTCTGTTCCTGTGTTAGTAGTTCCAATTCTCCTTGTTTGTTGCCCATGCTTTGTGCATTTGTATAGAAACATTTTAGTTTGTGATTGGTTTCTCTTTCTCCAATATTTTTATTAATTAGATTCTTTCGTCTTTGTTCTTCCTTTCCACTTCTAATAGCAGAGTTCTCAATAGCATTTGTCAGGTGTATGGCTTTTTCTGGTCTTTTGCTTCCCTTCCCATGTTGTTCTAGTTTAAAGCTCTCCTTACAAGTGTAGCAAGGCGACTTCCAAATACCTGCTTTCCAGTCTTCGTAAGGTGCACCCCATCTCTAGCAAGTAGTCCATCGTATAAGTAGTTCACTCCGTGATCCAGAAATCCAAATCGTTGCTGACGGCACCATCGACGTAGCCAGTTGTTCACCTGCAGAATCTTATTCCACCTCCTTGTTCCATGGCCATCCACTGGGAGGATGGAAGAGAAGACCACCTGCGCTCCCAGTTCTTTCACTTTCTTGCCTAAGTGTTCAAAGTCTCTGCAGATGATTTCCAGGTCGTTTCTTGCGGTGTCATTTGTCCCCACATGTAGTAGCAGGAATGGGTAGTCATCTGTAGGTCTGAAGAGTCCTGATATCCTGTCAGACACATCTTTAATTTTTGCACCTGGAAGACAGCACATTTCTCTTGTAGTTATATCCGGTCTGCAGATAGCGGCCTCTGTTCCTCTCAGCAGGGAATCCCCCATGACCACCACTCTCCGTTTCTTCTTCACAACATTTTTCTTTCTCCATCCAGGAGGACTCTGAGGGCGTACAAGGTTGCTGTTTGTTGGCAAAGTCTTATCCTGATGTATTTCTTCATCGTTTTCCTGCGTGAGAGCCTGGTACTGGTTTCTGAGCAGTATGGGTGCTGACTGCCTCCTGATCCTCCTGCTTCTCTGGGTCACATGTCTCCATTCCTCTGTTTCTTCAGGTGCACTTCGAATTTCTTCTCTTTCTGTAACATGAAGAGATAATTCTGCTCTGTCCAAGAACTCTTCACCTTCCTTAATGATCTTCAACGTAGCTAACCTCTCTTCGAGATTTTGCAACTTTTCCTCCAACAGGGACACAAGCTTGCATTTGTGGCATGTGAAGTTTGGCTTTTCCACTGGTAAATCTGTGAACATGTAGCAAGAAATGCAGCTCACCAAATGGCTCCTGGCCTCTTCCATTTTGAGATTTCTTAAAAACGATGAAAGATGAGCCAAATTTCGCGCGCCGATAGGCGCGCGGTTTTTCCGATTTCCTCTTTTCAGCTGCAACCGCCAAAACCCAGTGATCGTTGAGCTCGCGGAGACTCTTCACTTATCCCAGAAGGCACTGGGAATATGCAAATGATCTCCTCAAGACTCTTCCCCTGGTTTTCCGATTTCCTCTTTTCAGCTGCAACCGCCAAAACCCAGTGATCGTTGAGCTCGCGGAGACTCTTCACTTATCCCAGAAGGCACTGGGAATATGCAAATGATCTCCTCAAGACTCTTCCCCTGGTTTTCCGATTTCCTCTTTTCAGCTGCAACCGCCAAAACCCAGTGATCGTTGAGCTCGCGGAGACTCTTCACTTATCCCAGAAGGCACTGGGAATATGCAAATGATCTCCTCAAGACTCTTCCCCTGGTTTTCCGATTTCCTCTTTTCAGCTGCAACCGCCAAAACCCAGTGATCGTTGAGCTCGCGGAGACTCTTCACTTATCCCAGAAGGCACTGGGAATATGCAAATGATCTCCTCAAGACTCTTCCCCTGGTTTTCCGATTTCCTCTTTTCAGCTGCAACCGCCAAAACCCAGTGATCGTTGAGCTCGCGGAGACTCTTCACTTATCCCAGAAGGCACTGGGAATATGCAAATGATCTCCTCAAGACTCTTCCCCTGGTTTTCCGATTTCCTCTTTTCAGCTGCAACCGCCAAAACCCAGTGATCGTTGAGCTCGCGGAGACTCTTCACTTATCCCAGAAGGCACTGGGAATATGCAAATGATCTCCTCAAGACTCTTCCCCTGGTTTTCCGATTTCCTCTTTTCAGCTGCAACCGCCAAAACCCAGTGATCGTTGAGCTCGCGGAGACTCTTCACTTATCCCAGAAGGCACTGGGAATATGCAAATGATCTCCTCAAGACTCTTCCCCTGGTTTTCCGATTTCCTCTTTTCAGCTGCAACCGCCAAAACCCAGTGATCGTTGAGCTCGCGGAGACTCTTCACTTATCCCAGAAGGCACTGGGAATATGCAAATGATCTCCTCAAGACTCTTCCCCTGGTTTTCCGATTTCCTCTTTTCAGCTGCAACCGCCAAAACCCAGTGATCGTTGAGCTCGCGGAGACTCTTCACTTATCCCAGAAGGCACTGGGAATATGCAAATGATCTCCTCAAGACTCTTCCCCTGGTTTTCCGATTTCCTCTTTTCAGCTGCAACCGCCAAAACCCAGTGATCGTTGAGCTCGCGGAGACTCTTCACTTATCCCAGAAGGCACTGGGAATATGCAAATGATCTCCTCAAGACTCTTCCCCTGGTTTTCCGATTTCCTCTTTTCAGCTGCAACCGCCAAAACCCAGTGATCGTTGAGCTCGCGGAGACTCTTCACTTATCCCAGAAGGCACTGGGAATATGCAAATGATCTCCTCAAGACTCTTCCCCTGGTTTTCCGATTTCCTCTTTTCAGCTGCAACCGCCAAAACCCAGTGATCGTTGAGCTCGCGGAGACTCTTCACTTATCCCAGAAGGCACTGGGAATATGCAAATGATCTCCTCAAGACTCTTCCCCTGGTTTTCCGATTTCCTCTTTTCAGCTGCAACCGCCAAAACCCAGTGATCGTTGAGCTCGCGGAGACTCTTCACTTATCCCAGAAGGCACTGGGAATATGCAAATGATCTCCTCAAGACTCTTCCCCTGGTTTTCCGATTTCCTCTTTTCAGCTGCAACCGCCAAAACCCAGTGATCGTTGAGCTCGCGGAGACTCTTCACTTATCCCAGAAGGCACTGGGAATATGCAAATGATCTCCTCAAGACTCTTCCCCATGGCCAAACCCTGGGCGGAGATGATATAGCCCAGAAAAGGCAAGGACTCATGCTCAAACACACACTTCTCCAACTTGGCATAGAGGGAGTTTGCCCGTAGAAGGTCAAAAACTTTGCAAACATCTCTCTGGTGGGAGTCAATATCTGGAGAGAAGATGAGGATATCATCCAGATAGACTACAACTGAAGAGGTGAGCATACCCCGGAAGATGTTGTTGACAAAGTCTTGGAAGACGGCCGGAGCATTACAGAGCCCGAAGGGCATCACCAGGTATTCATAGTGCCCATCCCTGGTGTTAAAGGCCATCTTCCATTCATCCCCCTCACGGATGCGAATCAGGTTGTAAGCCCCCCCACAGATCAAGTGTTAGGCGTCGGGTTCCTGCAACTGCACAGCAGGAATCCAGAGCCTTGCATTCAGCGGTCTCCCATTCTCCTCCGACCGTTCAGGAGCCTGCACAGCAAGCCCGGCGTTCCAGACATTCTGCTCAGATCAGCTCTGTGGGTCTGGTTGTTGCTGCCACCTCTGGGCCAGCAATAGTAGCGCAGTCTGCTCTGCAGCAAGCCACTCCGGATGCTAAGTCCTCCCATTGTGCTACTGGGCATGCTCACGCGACGATCTCCCATTGGAGATCGGGAGTCACGTGCTCAGGTCCTTCTCCAGATCTCATTGGTCCATCTCAGAGATCTGGAAGCTTCCAGAAGGTCCCGGCTATAAAAGGGTTGCATGGCCGCTGGGCTAGTATAGACTCTAATTGCTACTGTGTGAATGTTGATGGATGTATGGACATGCAAATGACTCATTAAGATTACCCTCCCTCTGATATTACGAGTGTGTATAGGGATCTAGGAACCCCTATCTAGGAATAGAGCCAGTGCCAGTCAGTGGCAAGCTACAGGCCACAGTACTCATTCACCACAGTGCTAGCATCCAACAGTGCGCCTGCTACCGGGCATTGTCGTATAGCGGCAGTGTCTGTCGCCACGCTGCAGTCAGCAACTTCACTTGACGTCCCCAGTTGCGACGCCACATGCACGGTAGGTCTAGACGGACGTTGACCCTGAGTCTGGGCCTAGTCCTGTGACCGTATACCGTGGATGCACACCGCTGAGACGTGTGAGGTCAACAGGCTTGGCATTTATGTTTATGCCTTAGGCGCCTCTGTGATTATAACAGAGCTCGCCAGCACTCGCGGGTGATGTTCAACCCGCGTGTGCCATACCGCCACATAGTGCGTCTGCCATTATATATAGCAGCAGTTTAACACCTCTGAAAGGTGGACCCTGGGCGGCGAACGCACTTTCTGTTATTTAATATTTTGTGCCTTCCTCCGTCCCTAACATCAAGTTTAGTAAACACTCTTGCTCCTCGTAGTCTATCAAACAGCTCCGATATCTGGGGAAGAGGATACTTGTTCTTAACGGTAATAGCGTTAAGACCCCTGTAATCGATGCAGGGATGCAGTTCTCCATTCTTCTTCTGGACGAAGAAGAATCCCGCCTCCGCTGGTGACACTGACTTTCTAATGAATCCTCTTGCCAGATTCTCCCTGATGTATTGAGACATGGCCTCTGTCTCCGGGAGAGATAAGGGATAGACTCGACCCCAGGGAGGCTCAGCACCAGGCAAGAGGTCAATAGGACAGTCATAGGGGCGGTGCGGTGGAAGGGTCTCCGCCGCCTTTTTGGAGAACACGTCCGCATACTGTCAGTAGTGTTTGGGGAGCGATGAAAGATCTGCGGGGACCTTGGTGGAGGCAACCTGTATGCACTCCCTCAGACATCTACCCTCACATGACTTACTCCAACCAATAATTCTCCCCGAGGACCACTCTATATGGGGAGAGTGATACCGCAACCAGGGGACCCCTAGAAGGACCTGGTCGATACCCTCGGGCATGATGAGGAGGGATATCATCTGCTGATGAGATGGAGACACCGAAAGTATCAGTGGTGCGGTTTGGTGGGTAATCTGTGAGGGCCGAGTCGCGCCGTTCTCTACTCTGACGGTGACTGGCTTAGACATCATAACCAGTGGTATTGCGTGCCGTTGAGCGAAGGCAGATGACATAAAATTGCCTTCCGCTCCGGAAGTGGAAGAACCAAATTCAAGTGTCCCCTTAAAGGACAACTTGAAGGAAACGCCGCGGATCCTAGTGAGCCGCCTCCTACGGCCACTAGACGTGAGCATTTTCCCAGCCGCTGTGGGCACCGGTAGGCAAGGTGACCGGACTGCCGGCACCCATGACAGATCACAGGGGCTCGAGCGGACCGGGGCCTGGATCCCTAACGGGAAGCCCCCTGACACTTGGACACCCGATCGGGAGGTTCCAGAGGTTTATCAAAACTGGGTGCCAACCTAAACCTCTGCCTACACTGGGACCGCTCCAACCTTCGCTCGGAAAAGAGAAGGTCTATACGGGTGGAGACGGTGATAAGCTCCTCCAGTGTAGTGGGAATCTCCCTGGTGGCTAGAGCATCCTTCACATGGTCAGCCAAATCTCTCCAGAATGCCGGACTGAGGACCTAATCTAGCCACTCTAACTCCGAGGCCAGCGTCCGGAACTGGATGGCGAAGTGGCTGACCATGGACGAGCCCTCTGACAGTGCCAGCAGCCGGAGCACAGTGTCATGGGAGACTCGTGGTGCCAGGAAGATCTGCTTCAGAGTTCCCAAGAACTGCGAGGCACTCTGCACCACCACAGCGGTGTGGCCCACTTCAAAGTGCTGCCCGACAGGAGGGAAATAATAAATCCCCCTTAGCCTGCTCGGAGGGGAATCGTGCTGCCAGCAGCTCCAGCTGTATAGAGCACTGGTTCACAAAACCCCTACAAGAAGCACTATCGCCCGAGAACTTCTCGGGCAGCGGGAGGCGGGACAAAATCGGGGCAGGGATGGCAGTGGTCACACGGGAGACTGCTTCCGTGGCTGCCTGAACAGTGACCGCAGTAACATTCGCAGCTGAGGCTGAACGCTCGAGAGCCTCCAACCTGCCCTACAGCTGCTGGATGTACTGCAATAGTCGCTGTTTGTCCGCCATTACTAGCCAGACCCTGGCGCTAGTATGATGTTAAGGGCAGGCGGAACACACCAAATAATAAAGATGGTATTTAGGTGCGTTCGCAGCCTGGGGTCCACCATGCAGAGGTGTTAACTGCTGCTCGGTAATGGCGGACATGTTATTGCGGTATAATAAAGGGACACACGGGGTTAACCTCACCCAGTGTGTACAGAGGCAGACTCTGTTACCTCACAGAACCACACAACCGTCAAATAAGCCTGTTTGTACTCACACAGCATGGCTGAGTGAGCGCTAATTAGTGGTCACAGAGTTCTGTCCTAGAGGCACAGGACTAGAGCTCCTCTAGACCATTAGCGCTCGGCGCAGTGGCTGCGGTGCCAGCAAAAGATAGAATTATATATATAAACGCACCAAGTGCGCACAGTACCGCTTCGGCGGATGCCACTAACCACCCAGGGTGGGGAGGAAAGCGCTAGAGGTGCGCACGGCGTTGCACTGGCGGTTACTGATACCTGGTGCAGTATGACAGTGCCCTGAGCAGGAAGGCACAGTCAGACGCTAGACAGTGCAGAGGACTGGGATGCACTGTGGCATATAGCTTAGCCACTGACAGGTGCTGACTCTAACTTCTAAGCCCTAGCAACAGTCCCAACCAAGGGTAGGGGTTTCATAATGAGTCAGTCACCAGATACATGCATCCATCATCATACACACCATAAGCCATCAGAGTCTACACTAGCGCATGGACCGAAAGGAGGACTTAGTCCCTGGAGTAGCTCGCTGCTGAGCAGCATGCGTTGCTATAGCTGGACCAGAGGTGGCAGCAGCAACCAAACATACAGAGTTGGTCTGACCAGAGTGCCTGGATCAATGAGTCTGCTGAGCAGTCTCCTCTGTGGCCGGAGAGGAATGGGAGACTGCTGAATGCAAGGCTTGGGATCTCTGCTGTGCAGCTATAGAAACCCAACGCCTAACATCTACTTTACATCAGCACAATTTTGGAACAACTTTTTTTTTTAGGAACTTATAAGGGTTAAAAGTTGACTAGCGATTTCTCATTATGACAACAAAATTTACAAAACCATTTTTTAGGGACCACATCACATTTGAAGATACTTTGAGGGGTCAATATGACAGAAAATACCCAAAAATAGCAACATTCTAAAAACTACACCCCTCAAGGTGCTCAAAACCACGTTCAAGAAGTTTATTAACCCTTTACGTGCTCCACAGGAACTGAAGCAATATGGAAGGAAATAATTAACATTTTACTTTTTTTTACAAACATTTTAAATCAGAACTAATTTTTTTTTCACAAGTGTAAAAAGAGAAAATGAACCACAAAGTTTGTTGTGCAATATATCCTGATTACGCCGATACCCCATATGTGGGGTTTAACCACTATTGGGGCGCATGGCAGAGCTAGGAAGGGAAGGAGCGCCAGTTGACTTTTTCAATGCAGAATTGGCTGGAATTGAGATCGGACACCATGTCGTGTTTGGAGAGCCCCTGATGTGGCTAAACAGTGGAAACCCCCCACAAGTGACACCATTTTGGAAACTATATCCCTTAAGGAACTTATCTAGATGTGTGGTAAGCACTTTGAACCCCCAAGTGCTTCACAGAAGTTTATAACGCAGAGCCATGAAAATAAAAAATCATTTTTTTCCTCAAAAATGATTTTTTTAACCTGATATTTTTTATTTTCACAAGGGTAACAGGACAAATTGGACCCCAACAGTTGTTGTCCAGTTGGTCCTGAGTACGCTGGTAACCCACATGTGGGGGGGAACCACCGTTTGGGCACACGTTGGGGCTCGGAAGGGAAGTAGTGACATTTTGAAACTTTGATGGAATGGTCTGCGGGCATCATGTTGCGTTTGCAGAGCCCCTGATGTGCCTAAACAGTAGAAAACCCACACAAATGACCCCATTTTGGAAACTAGACCCCCCAAGGAGCTTATCTAGATGTGTGGTGAGCACTTTGAACCCCCAATTGCTTCACAGAAGTTTATATCGTAGAGCCGTGAAAATAAAACATCATATTTTTTCCATAAAAATTATGTTTTCACTCCCAATTTTTATTTTCACAAGGGTAACAGGAGAAATTGGACCACCAAAGTTGTTGTGCAATTTGTCCTGAGTATGCTGATGCCCCATATGTTGGGAAAAACCACTGTTGGGGCTAGGAAAAGAGGGAGCATCGTTTGACTTTTTGAACGTAAAAATTGCAGGAATCAATTGTGGCCCCATGTCGTGTTTGTAGACCCCCTGATGTGCCTAAAAAGTGGAAACTCCTCAATTCTAACTTCAACCCTAACCCCAACACACCCCTAACCCTAATCCCAACAATAACCCTAACCCCATCGCTAACCACAACCCTAACCATAACTCTAACCACAAACCTAACCCCAACATACCCCTATCCCTAATCCCAACCCTAACCCTAATCCTAACCCTAATTCCAACCCTAACACTAATCCCAAACCCTAGCCCTAACTCCAACCCTAACCCTAATTCCAACCCTAACCCTAATTCCAACCTAATCCTAACTTTAGCCCAGCTCACTTTAGCCTAACTCTAACCCTAATGGGAAAATGAAAATAAATATTTTTTTTTTACTTCATTACTTTTCCCTATCTAAGGGGGTGATAAAGGGGAGTTTTATTTACTATTTTTTTTATTTTGATCACTGTGATAGGGTATATCACAGTGAACCAATAGAAAAAAATCTCCTTTTTGTTGCCGGGTGCAGGCCATTTTCTTACTGGAAGAAAATGCCAGCGGCCGTGGGGGAAGGCCAGGAGACAGAGGGACACCGGGAGTTATTGGGAGGACCCTATTTCTCTATACTCTGATGTGCAATCACATCATTGGAGAAAGAAATTAAATGGCACATCTGACTTTTTTTGTGGTCATCGTTATACGGTTAATAACGGCGATCGCAACACCGGGGTCGGTAAAAACCGACCCTAATCATATTCTCTGTCCCTGGAAAAAATTCGACTCTGGGGGCGCTATACACTTTTTCCACAGCGATGTTAATTAACGGCGCTGTGGTTTAAGTACCCTTAACTACCACCATTAAAAGGCATATCGGTGGTCGTTAAGGGGTTAATGTCTGAGGATTCTCCGATGCAGTGTTTGGAGCAGCAGTTGTGTGACTGCAAATAGGTGTTTTGCATACATGCGGTCACATGCTGACTACAGTAGAAAGCAAGTGAACTTAGCGATGCCGGACACAGTCTAGTCAGAATGTGGCCGGAATTATGCAAATCACGCCCTCGTCCAGTGCCACACTGGAGAATCACAGTGCACAGTGCACGCAATGTGAGGATTCACAAGCCTGCAGTCACAGAGTCACTCCAGACTTGTAGCCTAAGGCCGGAAAACCCCTTAAATACTCTTTCACCTCTCCAAGCCACCTTCAACACTGCTGCTGGTTAATACATCTCTTACTCTGCCATTCCTCTCTGTCAGTCTTTTTAATGATTATCCATTGCATAGCAAAATGTCAGGCTGGTAACTTGCACTTGTTCTCAGCACTGTTCTACTCACTGTGCACACTAATTTGCTACTCTGTCTCAGCCCATCATGCTGAACTCCCTCTTGCAGCATTCCCATCCAAATTGCATATTCCTCTTGTTGAGAAACCCCACCTGGCTATTGAGAGGCACAGACAAAGTTTGCAGGAATTTAACCCCTATGTGTCCTGCAGATTTTAACTTTCTTAACTTATCCCCGGCCAGCAGGGCATACAGTGGGTACAGAAAGTATTCAGACCCCTTTCAATTTTTCACTCTTTATTTCATTGCAGCCATTTGGTAAATTCAAAAAAGTTATTTTTTTTTTCTCATTAATGAATACTCTGCACCCCAGCTTCACTGAAAAAAAAAACAGAAATGCAATTTTTTTAACTGAAATATCACATGGTCATAAGTTTTCATAAGCATTCAGACCCTTTGCTCATTATTGAGTAGAAGCACCCTTTTGAGTTAAGGGGGTTTTACACATAGCGATATCGCTAGCAATAGCGCTAAAGCGTCACCGATTTTGTGACGCAGCAGCGATATTGCCAGCGATATCGCTATGTGTGATACTTACCTCCGACCGGCTCCCCCGCTGTCTGTCGCTGATCGCGCGAGATCGGCCGGGTCCATTTCTCGTCGGGCGCTTCCTGCTGGTGCCGACGAGCGACGTGAGGATGTGGGCGGGAGGACGTCAGCATCGCTGTGTGAAAGGTAAATAATGACCTCTGCTGCGTCGCTACATCACTAGTGAGATCTGCCTGTTTGGCAGCTCACAAGAGACCATTTAGCGATGCACCAGCGATCCTGACTGGGTCGTATCGTGGTCGGATCGCTGGTGCATCGCTAAATGTAAAGGGGCCTTTAGTACAGGCATGAGTCAACTTGGGAATGATGTAACAAGTTTTTCACACCTGGATTTGGGGATCCTCTGCAATTCTTCCTTGCAAATCCTCTCCAGGTCTGTTAGGTTGGATGGTGAATGTTGTGGACAGCCATTTTCAGGTCTCTCCAGAGATGCTCAATTGGGTTTAGGTCAGGGCTCTGGCTGGGCCAGTAAAGAATGGCCACAGAGTTGTTCTGAAGCCACGCCTTTGTTATTTTAGCTGTGTGCTTAGGGTCATCGTCTTGTTGGAAGGTGAACCTTCGGCCAAGTCTGAGGTCCAGAGAACTCTGGAAGAGGTTTTCATCCAGAATATCTTTGTACTTGGCTACATTCATGTTTCCTTCAATTGCAACAGGTCTTCCTTCACCTGCAGCTGAAAAACACCCCCATAGCATGATGATGCAAAAACTGGTATTCACTGTTGGGATTGTATTGGGCAGGTGATGAACAGTGCCTGGTTTTCTCCACACATACAGCTTAGAATTACCACCAAAAAGTTCTATCTTAGTCTCATCAGACGAGAGAATCTTATTTCTCATAGTCTGGGAGTCCTTCATGTGTTTTTTTTAGCAAACTCTATGCAGGCTTTTATATGTCTTGCACTGAGGAGAGGCTTCCGTCGGGCCACTCTGCCAAAAAGGCCCGACTGGTGGAGGGCTGCAGTGATAGTTGACTTTGTGGAACTTTCTCATCTCTCTACTGCATCTGTGGAGCTCAGCCACAGTGATCATAGTGTTCTTCTTTACCTCTCTCACCAAGGCTCTTCTCCCACGATTGCTCAGTTTGGCTGGATGGCCAGGTGTTGGAAGACTTCTGGTGGTCCCAAACTTCTTCCATTTAAGGATTATGGAGGCCACTGTGCTCTTAGGAACCTTGAGTACTGCAGAAATTCTTTTGTAACATTGGCCAGATCTGTGCCTTGCCACAAATCTGTCTATGAGCTCCTTTGCCAGTTCCTTTGACCTCATGATTCTCATTTGGTCTGACATGCACTGTGAGCTGTGAGGTCTTATATAGACAGGTGTGTGCCTTTCCAAATCAAGTCCTATCAGTTAATTAAACACAGCTGGACTCCAAAGAAGTAGTAGAACCATCTCAAGGAGGACAGCATGTGATTTAAATATGAGTTTCTGAGCAAAGGGTCTGAATACTTATGACCATGTGATATTTCAGTTTTTCTTTTTAAATAAATTTGAGAAATTTCTACATTTCAGTTTTTTTTTCCTTCACGATGGGGTGCAGAGTGTATATTAATGAGAAAAAAATAGCTTTTTTGAATTTACCAAATGGATGTTATGAAACAAAGAGCGAAAAATTTAAAGGGGTGTGAATACTTTTCGGACCCACTGTATATTATCTAGTTCCGGTCTCTACTTCCACACCATGCATGAACTTAGGTTACTTTTGCAGTTCGTCTCCTATTATCCTAAGCGTACGTTTGTATTGACTCTCCTGTTACCGACCTGTCTTGTATACCCGTTCTGTCTGACCGCTCTGCTCCTGTCCTTGGCTTTGTATTCTGAATCTGTGCAGCTTGCCTCGGCATCATACTTCCTGACCACGTTTCCACCTCTTATACCTGACTTGACCCGTTGGTCAGCTGTTGCAGGTCCAAGTACCCTTACCATCAGAGGATTTAATGAAGACCAGTTAGCCACTTATTCATGCCCCTCCAGGCTAAGGCCGGGGTCACATTGAGTTATGGCAGTCCGTTAGACGGACTGTGTTACACCGCGGCATAACGCGGTGTAACACAGTCCGTTAATGCTGCCATTGACCCCCATTATCGGGCGCATCATGACGCATGCCGTAAAGCGGCATGCGCTCGCGATGTGCCATCATTCAGTGACGGAGCCTCAGACGCGGGCTGAATCATCTGCCCTAGCAGGTATAGCACAACGTGATCGCGTTATGCTATAGCGTTAACGCAGCCCGTCAACGCTATGCATTGAACGGGCTACTCTAACACAGTGTGACCCTAGCCTAAGCCTGGCCATTGACGGCATGGTTCCACACCTATATTTGTCCTACAAAATCAGTTTAAAATAAGGAGGTCCACAACCTATCCCCAGGCATGTTTTCACAATATGTGTGCTATTTAAGCAGACTTGTTTTGTCGCATTTTCTGATGCATGTAATTACATTATTAATTATTATTCTTATTATCACTATTATTATTGATTTTAAAGTGTCATTAAAGGGAACCTATCAGGTCCCTCATGCCCTCCCATGCAGCAGCATTACCCTATGTGTGATTAAATTCCCTCTCTAACCAGTGCTGTATAACATAATTTAAAAAAGCATTTATAACCTCTTATCTGATTTTCCTATGCTAATAAGATCTTTGTCTAATCAATGGGATGTTTGTTCTCCAGATAAGCCGGCCTCATCACCAACTCATGCAAATCTGCACACGCTCAATGCTCATTCTGGCACCACCACTGCATCTCTGAAGCCAGGTGTATGCTTCCTGGCTTTAGAGACCCACTACGCATGACAGAAAGCCATCTTCAGATCCTCTGGACATGCGCAGTGCGCACCTCTGAAGCCGGGAAGCCTACACCTGGCTTCAGAGATGCAGTGACGCTGCTAGAATGAGCGGTGCACATGAGTATAAGTATGACAAAATGGAAATATGGCTGACTAGTCTGGGAAACTAACGCCCCATCGACTAGTCAAAGCCGTCATTAGCATAGAAAAAGTGGACCTTATAAATGTCTTTTTAAAGCATTTAACTTAATTATGTTATACAGGGCTGGTTACGGAGGTTGTTTAATCACAAATAGCTGACTGCTGCTGGATTGAAGGGCATGGGGGACCTGACAGGTTCACTTTAAAATCAATAACAATGGTGATATAAGAATAATAATTAATAATGTAATTTCATACATCAGAAAATGTGAAAAACCAAGTCTGCTTAAATAGCACACATGTTGTACCAATTTGAAAAGTGGGTAAGTAAACTACCTAAAACACTACAGTTAGTGCATATGATAAGCACAGGTTTCCCCAAAAAGTAGTACATACTGTAATTATTTTTGACATTACTGAATGAGGAGTAGGATGTCAATCACAACGGTGTGTGAAATTCATGCATGCAGTTCAAATATCAAATATGTGTCTCATATTGGTTATGGTTTACGAACAGTAATGCTGGTGGATCATAAGAATATAACCAATAAATGTTATAGTATTGTAACACTGAACTGATATTGCCTCTCTCATAGACTAAACAAAGACTTAGAAATAGAATTTAAAGGATCTTGCTGGCTTTGTCCATGGGGAAGTCAGCAGGCTTTGTAATGGAAATAAATTCTTACATATTTCTAATATTACTCATGTAAATAGGAGATAAAGTACTTTTCATTATTTTTTTGGAGACTTTTTGGTATGTATATTGATACTTCAATGCATAGTTTAAAGAGCATTGCTAGACACAATCTACCTTGTTAATGTGTTTCACTTCATCTTTACTGATTTTGATTTATATATCCATTTCAGTCCATTATTTAGGATTTAAGTGTGTTAAAGGTCCCATTAAGGCTATGTTCACACTAGGTGTTTTTTCGGTGGCTTTTTTAATGCAAATTATCAGGTGATTTACAGATATATCATGCACACAGCTTGTTTTTTTCTCCTCAGTTTTTTTTGCTTTGCTTGTTTTTTTGCACATAGAGCATGTCACTTCTTTCAGCGTGTTTTCAGCATTTTTTCAGCGCTTTTCACACATTCAAAGTGATGGGTGGTGAAAAAAAAGCTGAAAATCGGCACAAAAAAACACGGGTATCAGGTTTTGCAGCGTGTTTTTGTGCAAAACCTGATTAAATAGAATCAGATTTTTTTTTACGCTTAAAGGGAGTCTGTCACCACTTTTTTTGCATATCATGTAAAAATATCATTCAATTCAGTGTCAAATATGCATTATAACAGTACTTTTGATGCCCCTTGACTCCCCACCTTTGATCAATAAATATTGTTTATATTCCTCCTGCGGTGTATGTAAATCTGCTCGGTCTGGTCCGATGGGCGGAGCTTATTGTCTGTCTCTCCCCCCCCTCCTGTCTTGCATTACACATTTCTTTCTTGCAATTCCTGCGTTCGCGCACTGTTTTCGCACGTGCGCAATCAAAAGGCTACAAGATTCAGATAATACTGGTCTTGGTATAACTTCCATAACTATGTTAAGTAATGTATATAATAAACCATTAAAATAGCATCAAGGCAAAATGACAACAAAGAGAAGTATGTTCACCTTCAATAAGGTGGGGCAGACAGCTCATATCTGATATGTGTAATGCAGTTACACCCAACAACACTGTATTGACCAAGATGTATTTCTGCCTATTAGCTAATCACAGGGTTCGAGGTGACTGAAACAATGAGAAATGTAGAGGTTAGCACATTTTTAATCCATTGCTAAATTTAGGCATAACAGACAATTTACAGAGAAAGGTATTAAAAGGTATTGCAAGCAGGGATTACGTACTGAATTATGCACAGCAAATCTGGGATTATGATTAATCAGATTTTACATTTTTTAGTGCTTCACGTTTTAATGTAACAAGAATGGCCCTGATTCGTCAAAGTGTTTTTCCAGACTTCTGGAGTAAAACACTTTGAGAAGTCACAAAACTTTTGCACAACTCGAAGTTAAGCAAAAATGTGGAGATTTTTTGGTATTTTTAGTTCCTGCCAAATCCATCAAAATTGGAGGAACATGAGAGGAACAGTTCATATTGATGCATGCCTGACAGACTCTTCAAAAATTACACAACTGTAGTTTTTGACTAGAATAACAGAGTAACATTTCTGGCTAGGCGCATTGAGGTGCAAGTCTGTGATAAGATGCGCCAAATTCATCACATCCCTTCATTAAGACTGACGTATATGACTCCTGGTTTAATTTATTGGGCCCAAAAACTGTGTTGTCTTATTTTTCAAGACTTCTGCAATTCGCTGTGGCATGCTGGATATCAGCTTCTGGGGCTAATTCTGCCTTTTGACAAACTATCCTTGCCTATTCAATGCTTGGAGTTTATCATAATATTTCTGTTTTTGTTTGCCCACCTGCTTTTTTTAGAAATGACCACAGGTCACATTGGTTGAGATGTGGTATCCCACAAATTGGCTATCTCCATGGGATACCGGATGTACAGTATAATATGTTCCATGCAAATACTATGATTTCTGTGTAAACTGTATGTTATAGCACATTTTGAGAAAAATGACACGCAGCACTCAAAAAGTTAAAGGGAATCTGTCACCCTTTTTTTTTACTATTTGCTGCAGGCACTGACATCAGGGGCTTAGCTACAGTATTCTGTAATGCTGTAGATAAGCCCCCAATGTAAACTGAAAGATATGAACAAGGAGTTAGATTATACTCACCCGGGGAGGGCGGTCCAGTCTCGGTCCAATGGGTGTTGCGATCTGGCGCCTCCCATCTTCAAACGATGCCATCCTCTTCTTTTCTTCCTGCCGTGGCTCCGGCGCAGGTGCACTGTTCTGCACTGTTGAAGGCAGAGCAGAATAGTGCAGTGCGCAGGCTGGGAGAGGTCAGAGAGGTCCGGCGCCTGTGCATTGCAGTATTCTGCTCTGCCCTCAACAGGGCAGAGCAGTACGCCTGCGCCGGAGCCACAACAGGAAGGAAAGAAGAGGACGGCATCGTATGAAGATGGGAGGCGCCGGACCGGACCGCGACACCGATCGGACCGGACAGGCCCTGGGGTGAGTATAATCTAACTCCTTTTTCTTATCTTTCAGGTTACATCGGGGGCTTATCTACAGCATTACAGAATGCTGTAGATAAGCCCCTGATGTCGGTGCCGGCAGCAAATAGTCGAAAAAAAGAGTGATAGATTCCCTTTAATCTTCCCCCACAGAGGCTTGTTCATATGTCCCAGCTCTTCTTGGTATACAGCAGCTTATGGAAAGACCTGAAACAAACTCCCCTGGGCAGCCAGACAAACACTGCAGCTGTAAGAGTCACATGAGAGTGGGTGCAGAGTGGGAGAGTGTAAGGGCCCCGTTACATGCTTCAATGTCCCAGCGATCCCACCAACGATCCAACGTGGATGGGATCGCTGGGACATAGTTAGCTAATCGCTGGTGAGCTGTCACATAAGCAGACTCACCAGTGATCTGGACCAGCGAGCATGCTGGTATCCAGGGTAAACAGCGGGTAACTAAGCGCCACTTGGCGCTTAGTTACCCGCTGTTTACCCTGGATACCAGATCAGGACCAGCGACCATACTGGTATCCAGGGTAAACAGCGGGTATCTAAGCACTGTGCGGTGCTTAGTTACCCTCTGTTTACCCTGGATACCAGCTCCCAGCGTCTGCTGTATGGTGTTGGGAGCTCGCTGATCGTTGGTCTCTCGCTGTCACACGCAGCGATGTGTGCTGCCCAGTGGGAGACCAACGATAGATTTATGGCCCAGACCATTAGGCAATGATTAACGATCAGCCAACTGATCACTGATCATTGCTACGTGTCACACGCGATGATGTCGTTTCGACATTGCTGCAACGTCACCAAACTGGTGACGTTGCAACGATATCGTTCACAATATCGTTGTGTGTAACGGGGCCTTAAGGCATTAAGCATTGAGTAGGCTGGAAGGGGTCAGCCATTAGGAGTGAGAAGTGAGAAGAGAAAGGCAGATTGCAGGAGTTTTCTCCTTCTGGCTGCTGGGTCTGTAGTTAACCAACAGTGGATTCTGGGTTGCTGATGTCTGCACAGCACCCCCACCCACCCAGGTACTATTTGATTCAGGCTCCATGCCCAGTGCCTAGTGCATGACCAGGCACATTTAAAGTGACTATGGTGTCACTTCTACTATCACACTGAATGCGATTAACTACTTTACTGCAGTCTGTTACAGATGAAGGCCAGTGAGGTCGAAACATCTATTATTTTCTGCCTGCATTAAAAAATCCAAAAAAATATTCTAGAAGATAAGTGCCAAGTTTTCTTTATTATTCATGTATGGTGTGGGGCCCTACTTGAGCACCTTCTGAAGTTGTGCATACAGTGTTTTTCCTGTGCTGTGAATTCTGTCTGCTGCCGGCTCCATGCTGGGTGTCTCTTGCTTCCTGCCTGCTCTCTGCATGCTTCCTGGCTGTGTGCATAGGAGGGTGGCGTCGGCACTCTCTGGTTCTTATGGAATTGGTGTGCACCTGCCTAATGTGTCCCTGGCAATCACAAAGAGGCCTCTAGTATTTAGGGCAGCTCCACCCAGTGGAAGCTGCCTGACCAACGCCTTTAGTCAGTTAGTGTCTTGCTACTGAGTTGCCAGATGCTGTCCTGTGTTTCGCCTTCTCTGGAGGCTTGATTCCTACTCCTGTATCTGTGCTTTTCTTGCCGCCCTCCAGGAGGCAAAATATTCTGGTCCCTGTGCTATTGTTCCCAGCTTTGTCTTGTACCTGTCCGTCCGCCCTTCAGGAGGCAGAATATCCTGGTTTCTGTGCTATTGCTCCTGACCTTGTCTCATACTTGTCCTTGCCGCCTTCCAGGTGGCAGAATATCCTGGTCCCTGTGTCTTTGTTCCTGTACCTTGTCTCGTATCGTTACCTTGTCTGAACTCAGTCCTACCTCTGTCTCTCAGTCTCCTTTTCTGTGGCTCTTTTCCCTGCTGTGTCTATCCTGGTGTCCTCTCCGTCTGCGTGTGCTCCGCACTCTTGTGGCTCTGCTTGTTATTTTTATATCATATTAATATAAGGTACAACGGCAGAATATCACAACATTATCTTATACATACATAGCCACAAATAATTTATAAAGAAGATTTAATACTCAAAACTTCATTGATATTCCATCAAGAGTGCATATGTATGAATAGACCAGCGCCACCTAGCTGCTAAATACCCAAATTCACCATAGCGTCGACAATATGAAGAACCAATGTCCAATACAAAGTATATTTACCAATGGGGGTCAGCAGTAAGAGGTGCTTGCTATGCCTGGAGCTTCGCGTCCGCCCCAATGTGCATTTCAGACCTTCCTTTCTCAAAGGGCCTGCTCATAATAGAATACATTGATCTTTTATACCTCCCGGTTACAGCGTGGTTAACCACGCGGTGAAGCGGAAACATGCGCATACAAGTCTTGTCTTCATATTGTGGACGCTATGGTGAATTTGGGTATTTAGCAGCTAGGTGGAGCTGGTCTACCTGCAGACCGGATATAACTTCAAGAGAAATGTGCTGTCTTCCAGGTGCAAAAATTAAAGATGTGTCTGACAGGATATCAGGACTCTTCAGACATACAGATGACTACCCATTCCTGCTACTACATGTGGGGACAAATGACACCGCAAGAAACGACCTGGAAACCATATGCAGAGACTTTGAAAACTTAGGCAAGAAAGTGAAAGAACTGGGAGCGCAGGTGGTCTTCTCTTCCATCCTCCCAGTGGATGGCCATGGAACAAGGAGGTGGAATAAGATTCTGCAGGTGAACAACTGGCTACGTCGATGGTGCCGTCAGCAACTATTTGGATTTCTGGATCACGGAGTGAATTACCTATACGATAGACTACTTGCTAGAGATGGGGTGCACCTTACAAAGACTGGAAAACATGTATTTGGAAGTCGCCTTTCTACACTTGTAAGGAGAGCTTTAAACTAGAACAACATGGGAAGGGAAGCAAAAGACCAGAAAAAGTCATACACCTGACAAATGCTATTGAGAACTCTGCTATTAGAAGTGGAAAGGAAGAACAAAGACAAAAGAAAATAATTAATAAAAATATTGGAGAAAGAGAAACCAATCACAAACTAAAATGTTTCTATACTTATGCGCAAAGCATAGGCAACAAACAAGGAGAATTGGAACTACTAACACAGGAAAAGAAATATGATGTCTTTGGAATCACTGAAACTTGGTGGGACAATACACATGACTGGAATACAAGACTAGAAGGATACAACTTATTTGCAAGAAACAGACTTGATAAACGAGGAGGAGGTGTCGCATTGTATGTTAGAAACGCGTATATCTGCACAGAGATTGAAGCTTCAGAGACTGGGAGTTCTGTGGAAACTGTTTGGGTAAGAATACAAGGACAGAACAATGGAAAGGACACCATTGTAGGCATTTACTACAGGCCGCCTGTGCAAGCTGAAGATATGGATGAACTCTTTATGCATCAAATGGCCAAGTTCTCCAAAAAATATGACATAGTTGTCATGGGAGATTTCAACTATCCAGACATTTGTTGGGAATCTCTCTCAGGCAAAACTAACAGGTCAAGGAAATTCTTATCCTCTCTTGCTGATAACTTTATCTTCCAAAAGGTAAGGGAGAAAACAAGGGGAACTGCTACCTTGGGTCTAATCCTTATAAATAGGGAGGAAATGGTTGAGGAGGTAAAAGTGGCAGGAACCCTAGGAGGCAGCGACCATGCTATTTTAGAATTTTGGATAACTAGATGAGGAAGACCTGGGAAGACTCAGACATCAAGGTTAGATTTCAGAAAGGCAGATTTTAAGGGATTCAGAAAGAGAATTGGAGGGATCCTATGGCTGGATATCCTTAAAGACAAAAATGTCCAGGAAGGATGGGAAAACTTGAAAAATGAAATTCTCAAAGCACAATTGTTAACAATTCCGAAAAGAGGGAAGAATTGGAAACATTTAAGGAAACCAGGATGGATGAACACAGAACTTAAGCACATGCTAAAAAGGAAGAAAAAAATGTTTATAAAATGGAAAGAGGGAGGCATATCTAAAGAAGAATATAATGCTGTCTGCAGAACCTGCAGGGCACAAATCAGATTAACTAAAGCTGACAATGAATTGAGGCTTGCAAGAGATGTCAAAAGCAATAATAAAGGATTTTGGGGATATGTCAAAAGTAAAAGAAAAGTCAAAGATGCTATAGGATTTTTACAGGATGAAAATGATGAAATGGTAAGACAGGATGTTGAGGAGGCCGAACTTTTAAATTCCTATTTTACATCTGTTTTCTCTCAGAAAGGAAATGTAACATCAACTGTTCTTCACTGTCCTATTAAGGGAATAGAAGAATCCAGGATATCTATAAACAGAAAGATAGTGAGGAAACACTTAGCTAACCTAAATGAATTCACGTCTCCAGGTCCAGCTGAATTACACCCCAGAGTACTGAAGGAGATAGCAGAAGAAATTTTTGAACCCCTCTCCATAATCTTTGAAAATTCTTGGAGAACTGGAGAAGTCCCAGAAGACTGGAGAAGAGCAAATGTTGTCCCTATCTTCAAAAAGGGGAAGAAGGTGGACCCAGGCAACTATAGGCCGGTGAGTCTGACTTCTATACCAGGAAAAATCTTTGAACAAATTATTAAACAACATGTATGTCAGTACCTGGATAAGAATGAAGTGATTAAACAGAGTCAGCATGGGTTTGTAACTAATAAGTCATGTCAGACTAACTTAATTTCCTTCTATGACGGAATCACTGATTGGGTGGATCAAGGAAATGCTGTAGATATAGTATATCTTGACTTCAGCAAAGCATTTGACAAAGTATCTCATACAATCCTTATTAAAAAAAATGGCTAAGTGTGGAATGGACAAGGCAACTGTTAGGTGAATTCATAACTGGCTTAGTGATCGGACCCAAAGAGTGGTCGTAAATGGCTGCACATCCAGTTGGAAGAATGTCTCAAGTGGGGTACCACAGGGCTCTGTCCTGGGCCCTGTATTGTTCAACATCTTTATCAACGATTTAGATGAAGGAATTGAGGGTAAACTGATTAAATTTGCTGATGACACAAAGCTAGGAGGGATAGCTAATACTAGAGAAGAGAGAGAGAGGATTCAAAAAGATATCAATAAACTGGAGCAGTGGGCAGCAACTAACATAATGGTTTTTAACAGGGAAAAATACAAAGTACTACATCTGGGCAATAAAAATGAAAAAAGCATATACAGAATGGGAGGAATAGGGCTAAGCAACAGCTCATGTGAAAAAGACTTGGGTATGCTAATAGATCACAGACTGAATATGAGTCAACAGTGTGATGCAGCAGCAAAAAAGGCAAATGCAATTCTAGGATGTATTAACAGAAGCATACAGTCTAGATCACGTGAAGTCATTATTTCCCTCTACTCCTCTTTGGTCAGACCTCATCTGGAATATTGTGTCCAGTTTTGGGCACCACATTTTAAAAAAGACATCAACAAACTGGAGCAAGTTCAGAAAAGAGCGACCAGAATGGTGACCGGTCTGCAAACCCTGTCATATGAGGAAAGTTTGCAGGATTTGGGAATGTTTAGTTTGCAAAAGAGAAGACTGAGAGGAGACTTAATAGCTGTCTACAAATATTTAAAGGGCTGTCACATTGTAGAAGGATCATCTTTATTCTCATTTGCACAAGGAAAGACTAGATGCAATGGGATGAAACTGAATGGGAGGAGACACAGATTAGATATTAGAAAAAACTTTTTGACAGTTAGAGTGATCAATGAGTGGAACAGGCTGCCACGAGAAGTGGTGAGTTCTCCTTCAATGGAAGTCTTCAAACAGAGGCTGGACAGACATCTGACAGGGATGATTTAGCGAATCCTGCTTTGAGCAGGGGGTTGGACCAGATGGCCCAGGAGGTCCCTTCCAACTCTATGATTCTATGATTCTACTCATACATATGCTCTCTTGATGGAATATCAATGAAGTTTTGGGTATTAACCCTTCTTTATAAATTATTTGTGGCTATGTATTGTGGTGTAGTGACCACTGTGTCCACTAGGGGGCGCTGTGTGGATGTCCCAGGAGAGAGGATGAGTGGCAGAATACTGAATGACCGTTATGTATCTCAAGGTGGGTGGCCTTGGGATGGAGACTTGTGTGTATGTTGATCAGCAGTGATACTGCTGAGGTGCTGTTTCAATGTGTTTGGGAAGTCTCTAGGTAGCTGGTGAGACTGGTGCGACCAGTTACCTACAAATCCACCCAGGGCTGTGGTTAAGAACGCTATTGTAATGTGTGTATGATTGGTTGAAGGACCTGTGATGAGGTCATAGCCATGTGATCCGGTGGGCGTGGCTACGGACCATATAAGGTGGTCAGGGTAGGTCACATGAGGTGAATGCTGGGACCTGTTTGGTCCGTTTTGGAAGGTCCCGTCTGAGAGAGATGGGGCTGTCTTCCTGACAGCAAGTGAATGCTGTGTTTAATGGCTGTACGTGCCTGATAGTTCCCTGGAGGGAATGGACGTCTGCAGTGAGCTGAAGCAGCCATGAGGGAACCCTGATGGGTGAGATAACTGTGAGGCTGAAGAGCCTGCGTATGGAACAATGCATAACTGTGTGACCACAGGCTTAACAGAGGGAAGCTCTGTCATGGACGCTATGCTGTTTATATGAACTTTATGTTGCTGCTGTGGGTTTATGATGCCTGAATAAACCGCATGGATTGTTATTGTTTTATGGAAGACCCGTGCCGGATCTGATTATTTGGCTGCCAAGTGAGTGTCCCCAACCTTCAATGACAGCGCTACCTTACAGTATGTCCCTTTTCCCCATCGTTTTGGTGTTTTAGATATTTTTCTTAATAAAATTATATTTTGATATTGGAACATTTGGCCTTGTGATCATCGTTTCTTTGTTTCTATGTGGTAGTTGATGATAGGCTCTATTAATCCGAATATACACATGGTTTTTAAGTAGGGATGAGCGAGTATACTCGTTAGGATTCGGTACTCGCCTCGCAATATTCGGCACAGCCCGCACTGTCCCCGCACAGCCCAGCACAGTCCCGCACAGCCCGTCACAGTCCCGCACAGCCCGTCACAGTCCCGCACAGCCTAGCACAGTCCCCGCACAGTCCCTGCACAGCCCGGCACAGTCCCTGCACAGCCCGGCACAGTCCCTGCACAGTCCCCGCACAGCACAGTCCCGCACAGCCCAGCACAGTCCCGTACAGCCCGGCACAGTCCCCACACAGTCCCCACACTGCCAGGCTCAGCCACCGCACAGTCCCCGCACAGCCTAGCACAGTATCGCACAGCCCGGCACAGGCCAGCTCAGCCCCCCACACACACACACACACACAGCCCATTACTCGCATTTCCTATAGACTTACATTGGACTCGCTACTCGTTACAAGTACTCAAGTATTAGGAGCCACTCGTAACGAGTACAGGAAGTCTGAGTATTTCACTACTCGCTCATCCCTATTTGTAAGTATTCTGACTAGTATTGTATACCATGTGTTTTTGTCATGCTTAGTGTAATTTAATTTGCGGCTCGGCCTGTGCTCTGCACTCCTGTGGTTCTGCTACTGCAGAACCTCTTGCTGCTTACTGCAGCTCCTCTCTGCAGCCTTGCGGTTCTTCTCCAGTGTGAACAGGTCCAACCCTATTCCTTCAAACCCATCTATATTCCCATCCTTCCCATACCAGTACCTGCACCTCCTGTGTGAACAAGTCTCTACCTATTCCATACACTACTCCTACCTGTCCGTGTCCCTGTGCCTTCCCAGTCAGTCGTGCCTGCCTGCCAGTGTCTCAGCCGTGCCCACCTGCCAGTGTCTCAGCCGTGCCCGCCTGCCAGTGTCTCAGCCGTGCCTGCCGTGCTCTCCTGCCTGTCTGACAGTTGCACCTGTCCTAGTGTTCTGTTCCCCAGTGGGATAATCAGCCACAGCCAGACACCACCCTGGAGTGGCACCTGGCAGCTACCTGCCACACAAGCCTGACCTCACCATCAGAGGCTCCAGTGAAGACCGAGGTAGCTGCATTAATTATGCCCCTTCCTGGGTAGTCTGGTTTGTGGCACAGTGGGTCCACAACCCCCTCGCTCATGCCAATCTGCCAAGGCACGAGCGTGAAAGTTTGCTCAGGCCATAGTCCCCACTGAGTCCCATGTCCTTGCGCTCTCAGAGCATGCTGAACTTTTTTCTTGCCCGTATGAGCAACCAGAAGAATTTGTTCCACCAAGGGTGGTTCAGATAATCGATTCACCAGACCCAATTACTGTCTCCAATGCAATTTTCAATCAGCTCCTGGCTTATGAGAAGTTCGACCCTGCAGATCCGCCTTCATTCTATGGGAATCCTAAGGAGTGCCAAGGGTTCCTGGAGCAGTGCTTGCAGTACATCGAGTGGAATGCATCCTGTTTCCCCTCTGATTGGGTCAAGGTGGGATATATAATGTCCTTCCTAGCAGGAGATGCGTTAATATGGATCAGTCCCCTCTGAGAAGTAGGGGATCCTATAGTCATGGACCTAGAGGCCTTCCTGGTGGCCTTTCGTAAAGCCTTTGATGTGCCTAGTACAGCTACTCCTGCAAAGTCTTCCCTTTCTAGATCCGAGAGGCGCTCCAGACGGGCGAAACCAGTGAGGAAACCGCCACGTCAGACCACGACTGTCCGAAACCCTCCTGTTCCTCTACCTGTTAAGGCAGCTACCTGAATAGAACCAAAGAAGGCTGATAAGAGTGGGCCGGCAAAGCAGCAGCCTGAAACTAGTCTTAAGAAGGATGCAAAAAATACAAATTAGACCAACGGCGCTAGTGTGCAGTATTGATTCAGCAGCAAGTAAAGAATCCCAACACCGCAAGGGATAAAACATAAATAACCAATCAGACAAGTGTTACTCGCGCTATGAATCAACAAAAGATAAAAAATATTTACCTGTAATGACGGGAAAAATCAACTTATGAGCATTTGTTGCTGAGAAGTAAAATTTGGTTGATCAAACTACAAGGGAAGCAGGAACAAGGTCCAAAATCAATCCTCAGTTAAGAGTAATAAAATAACAGGGTTGCACTCCGAAAAATACATATATATATATATATATATATATATATATATATCAGTGCTGCATTCTAATGGTTAAATCCGATTACTAGCACTATACTGTGCAAATATGCATAAAAACAAATATGATCTGAACAGCTTCACCATAACTATTACCTCTAGAGAGGGGTGTAATAAATAACATTTGGTGGTTCACCAATGTGGACAGGTTATTGGATGCAAGGTTCACCGCTATGTGCAGTCTTTTAAGCGGTGATACTAGAAAAAACCCGCGGCATGTACTTAGCTGGTAAATCAGTTGAGGAATCTCCTGGTTAGTAGATGTAAAGAGTCAAATGTAACCTCGAGCTCCGTTCCGGCCGGTAACAGGCTCAGAGTGCAGGTAAGCATCCAGTAGTCCTCAAATAGTAAGCACCAACAAAAAAAAAGACAAAGGGTGAGCGCTCACCAAGTTGATAATGTTCAGCGGCGGTCAATCATGCCAGCCGCATTGTAAATTATGAGCGCCCGCAGTCAGCGCGGTCAGCGCGATGTGAACACGGCAGGACCTTCAGTGACGATGCATATCACGTGACGAATGCAGTCACGTGGTCCCCAGTAGCAGAAGTGCTGCTTGAGCCAAAAAATGCTTTCATTGATAAATTTATGAACAAAGGGTATGACTATCAACATCTAAGGGATACCCAAATTAAGGTTAAAGAGATCCCCTGAGATCAATTATTGTATATCAATCAACCAACGGGGGAATCTGATTCTAAAGAAATTAAACAGATATCTCTACCAATCATTGTACAATATAACTCAAATATTCATTTATTCAAAAAAATTGTTAACAAACATTGGGACCTATTAAAAGGAGATAAGATAATCGGAGATAAATTATCTCAACATCCACGTTTTGTGTTTAAAAAGGCTAGAAATTTAGCCAACATTATCGCTCCTACAGTACGGAACTCTAGTGTCTCATGTACCACTCTAGGCCCTTTTAAGGAACCAGTTAAAGGCTTCTTTCCGTGTAAAAAGTGTAAGATGTGTAAAACACTCAATTTGAGTAAAGAGAGGAGTATAATTTCAAATGATAACACACAATTCCCAATAACAGATTTTATCACTGGTTCCACTCAAGGTGTCATTTATGTTATAGAATGTCCGTGTAAAAAAATGTATGTGGGCCATACTTACTTCACTTCACTTTTTCATGAGGGGTCTACGCTGGGTATTAAATTAATGGGCATTAGAAATGTCCACAAACATTGGCGGAATAGGGATTATATTAAATTAATGTCAAAAGAAGAAACAAGGTGGATTTTTTAACTGGACACCCTAAAACCGAGGGGGCTTAACAATGAAGTGGAATTATTTGCTTTTGATTAACTATTTGCTCCCATTAGCGAATCACTGCTGAGCCAAGGGTATTTAACCCCATTGAGTGCATGGTGAGCCATCCCTGAGGAAGGAATCTGCGCTATTCCGAAACTAGTTGGAAGTTTTTTTGGCTCAAGCAGCACTTCTGCTACTGGGGACCACGTGACTGCACGCGTCACATGATCTGCATCGTCACTGAAGGTCCTACCATGTTCATATCGCGCTGACCGCGCTGACTGCGAGCGCTCATAATTTACAATGCGGCTGGTATGATTGACCGCCGCTGAACATTATCAACTTGGTGAGCGCTCACCCTTCGTCTTTTTTTCCTGTTGGTGCTTACTATTTGAGGACTACTGGACGTTTACCTGAACTCTGATCCTGTTACCGTCCGGAACGGAGCTCGAGGTTACATTGGACTCTTTCATCTACTAACCAGTAGTAGTAGAGGACAGTTTGCAACTACAGACAGATTTGAGTAAATTGGAGAATTGGGCTGAAAAATGGCAAATGAGGTTTAACACAGATAAGTGTAAGGTTATGCACATGGGAAGGAGAAACAGATGCTATAATTACTTACTAAATGGGAAACTGCTGGGGAAATCAGACATGGAAAAAGACTTAGGCATCTTAGTCAATAAGAAGCTAAATTGGAGTGCCCAGTGTCAGGCAGCTGCCACCAAAGCAAATAGGGTCATGGGATGCATTAGAAGAGGTCTGGGGACACGAGATGAAAACATAATTCTCCCTCTGTACAAATCACTCGTCAGACCACACTTGGAGTATTGTGTGCAATTTTGGATGCCGGTGCTCAAGAAAGACATTACTGAACTTGAAAGGGTTCAAAGGTGGGCTGCTAAAATGATAAATGGAGTTGGTTCACTACAATACTCAGAAAGGTTATCAAAATTAGGTCTATTTACTCTAGAAAAGAGAAGACTTAGGGGAGACTTAATATATATGTACAAGTATAACAGAGGGCAATACAGACATCTCTCCAATTAACTGTTTGTACCAAGGACTGTGACAAGAACAAGGGGGCATTCTCTTCGTTTGGAGGAAAGACAATTTCTGCACCAGCATAGAAGAGGGTTCTTCATGGTAAGAGCAGTGCGGCTCTGGAATTCTCTTCCTGAGGCAGTGGTGATGGCCAACTCACTAAATGAATTTAAGAAAGGAATGGATGCTTTTCTTGTGAGTAACAGTATAGAAGGTTACGAATAACATAATATTATAGGTAGATGGTTGACCCAGCTTAGGGGAAGGAATTTTTTTCTCTATGGAGAAAATTGGCTTCTACTCTGTGGGTTTTTTGCCTTCCCCAGGATCAACAAAGCAGAAAAGCTGCACTAAAAATAGGCTGAACTAGATGGACATAAGGTCTTCCTTCAGCCTTTAAAACTATGTTACTATGTTACTATGTTAACCAGGATATTCCTCAACTGATTAACAAGCTAAGTACATGCCGTGCATTTTTTCTAGTGTCACCGCTTAAAAGACTGCACATAGTGGTGAACCTTGCATCCAATAACCTTTCCATATTGGTGAACCACCGAATGTTATTTATTACACCCCACTCTAGTGGTAATAGTTATGGTGAAGCTATTCAGATCATATTTGTTTTTATGCATATTTGCACAGTATAATGCTAGCTAGTAATCGGATTTAACCATTAGAATGCAGCACTGATATATATATATATATATATATATATATATTTTTTTTTTTTTTTTCGGAGTGCAAAACTGTTATTTTATTACTCTTAACTGAGGATTGATTTTGGACCTTGTTCCTGCTTCCCTTGTAGTTTGATCAACCAAATTTTACTTCTTCTCAGCAACAAATGCTCATAAGTTGATTTTCCCGTCATTACATGTAAATATTTTTTATCTTTTGTTGATTCATAGCGCGAGTAACACTTGTCTGATTAGTCTTAAGAAGGCCATATGGTATCGCTGCGGTTGTGTGGAACACCAGGACGGTCTCTGTCCGAAGGAGCTAAAGTCCCAGAACCTTGGGCCAGTAGGAGAGGCTGCCCTTGGGGACAGTACCTCCTCTCCACCAATGTCTGTGATTGTTACGGTGCCTTGTGGGAGCTTCGGCCCTGCAGATGTATTAAAGCTGCAATCCAGATGGAGTCAGTGTGTGGTTCCTGTTCAGCTGCTCCAGAATGCGGCAAGGGTGTTTGGTGTTGGAAAAGCCCTACTTATGAACAGTCCAATTTTGAAGGGACAACTACAGCTCCAATCAGAGCGTTATATATGGAGAAGTTTGTCTTCCACGTACTGTTCAGTTTGCTCATTGGTCGTTCTGAGCCTGGTACTCTACTGTTGTTCAGGTCCGGAGACCCAGCGTGGTGCTGCTTTTGGAACTACCAAGTCACCAGAGGTGTCTAGTTCCAACACATCAAGGTCAGTCTACAGTGTTGTCTCCTTCTCCACCTGATCTGCTGGTTATTAAGTCATGGTGCCAACAAAAAAAGCCAAAAAAAAAAAAAAACTTAGCCTTAACCTCCTATATATTCAGACATGGCTAGGGGGAGCATTTATGCAGGGGTGGCATTTATGCACATGTAATCGAAGTACATGTATCAAAGTACTTCTGGCAGTTATAACATGGCAGTTAGACAGGGCAGGAGACAGGTAAGACATTTATATACATCTAATCCCTGTACATTAGGAGTACAACAAATATATACCATATGCATTTGTGTAATTTATATCCTGGCCGCTGCATTCACACACATCCACCGCCCTGGCATTAACTCTCTATACTCCATCCATATTGGCCCCTCGCTTCTTTCCTCTCCTATGTATAGCACTCACGCTCTTTTCACATTGTTAAATTGCACAGATCCAGGCAGTCCCACCATTCAACACCAGAGACGCTCTCACAAATCACTTAACCATCTGCTCACTCTTTCTATCCTCCTTCTCCTAGTCGCAGGAGACATTGCTCCCAACCCTGGTCCCCCATGTTATAGAAAGTCAAACCCCCCCCACTGCTACACTCAGAAACCCCTCTAATCTTATTAATATTCCCTGCATGCCATCTGTCTCTCTTAATTGTGCACTTTGGAATTCTCGCTCAGTGTGTAACAAACTCTCCTTCATTCATGACTTCTTCCTTTCTAATTCTCTTAACCTCCTGGCTCTTACTGAAACCTGGATCCAGCAGTCAGATACTACCGCTGCTGCTGCTCTTTCATACGGGGGGCTACACTTCTCTCATACCCCAAGATCAGACAATAGAGCTGGTGGAGGCGTTGGTCTGCTCCTATCACCAAAATGTACCTTTCAGGTTATCCCTCAAGTACCCTCACTTGTCTTCCCTCCTTTTGAGGTCCATGCCGTCAGACTCTACACCCCCTTCTCCATGCAAGTGGCGGTGGTGTATCGTCCTCCCGGCCCCTCCCATCAGTTCCTGGATCATTTTGCCACTTGGCTTCCATACTTTCTCTCCTGTGACATCCCGACCCTCATCATGGGAGATTTCAACATCCCCATTGCTCTTCCCCTCTCCCCATCTGCTACTCACCTTTTATCTCTAACCTCCTCATTTGGCCTTTCGCAGCTTACTAATTCTCCAACGCATGAAGACGGAAACTCCCTCGACTTGGTCTTCTCTCGGCTTTGTGCAGTGGATGATTTTGCAAACTCCCCTCTCCCGCTCTCTGACCACAATCTTCTTTCATTCTCTATAAAGAACTGCCAGGCTGCTCAGGTCACCCCCACTGTCCAGACTTATAGAAACATACAGGCCATTAACACCCAGAAACTTCTGAAGAACTTGCAGTCTTCATTGGCCCCTATCTCCTCCCTCTCATGTCCTGATTCTGCATTGAAGCATTACAATGAAACACTTCAAAGTGCTCTGGATGAATTTGCACCCCCTATAAATAGAACACCACAACACAGACGGCGACAACCCTGGCACACGGTGCAAACACGTTTCCTGCAGCGGTGCTCCAGGTGCGCCGAACGTCTGTGGAGAAAATCCAATCTACACAAAGATTTCATCCATTTTAAGTTTATGCTTAGAACATACAACACTGTCCTTCACCTCTCCAAACAAACCTATTTCAACACCCTCATCACCTCACTGTCCAATAACCCGAAACGTCTCTTTGACACTTTTCATTCTCTACTCAATCCAAGAGTACAGGCCCCAACCACGGAGCTCCGAGCTGACGATCTGGCCAATTACTTCAAAGAAAAAATTGACCAGATCCGACAGGAAATTAACTCCAAATCCCCTCATACCATGCACTGTCCTCCCTCCCCCACTGCATCTAACTCACTCTCTGATTTTGAACCAGTCACAGAAGAAGAAGTAAGCAGGCTCCTTGCATCTTCTCGCCCAACTACTTGCACCAGTGACCCATTTCCGTCACATCTCCTCCAGTCCCTTTCCCCTGCTGTCACCCCTCACCTAACTAAAATATTTGACCTCTCTCTCTCTTCTGGTATTTTTCCCTCCTTATTTAAGCATGCCGTCATACATACACTACTTAAAAAACCATCCCTCGACCAAAACTGTGCCGCTAACTATAGACCTGTCTCTAATCTTCCCTTCATCTCTAAACTCCTGGAGCGCCTGGTCCACTCCCGTCTTATCTGCTATCTCTCAGAAAACTCTGTTCTCGACCCTCTCCAATCCGGTTTCCGCTCTTTACACTCCACTGAAACTGCCCTCACTAAAGTCTCTAATGATCTGCTAACAGCTAAATCAAATGGTCATTACTCCATGCTAATTCTCTTGGATCTCTCTGCAGCATTCGACACTGTGGATCATCAGCTCCTCCTCACTATGCTCCATTCCATTGGCCTCAAGGACACCGTTCTCTCCTGGTTCTCCTCCTATCTCTCCGACCGCTCCTTTACTGTTTCTTTTGCCGGTTCCTCCTCCTCTCACCTTCCCCTTACTGTTGGGGTTCCTCAAGGATCGGTTCTAGGCCCCCTCCTCTTCTCCTTGTACACTGCCCCTATTGGTCAAACAATCAGTAGATTTGGTTTCCAGTACCATCTCTATGCTGATGACACCCAATTATACGCTTCTTCTCCTGACATCACGCCAGCCTTTCTAGAAAACACTGGCGATTGTCTAAACGCTGTGTCTAATATCATGTCCTCACTATATCTGAAACTGAACCTGTCAAAGACTGAACTCCTGGTGTTTCCTCCCGCTACTAATGTACCTATACCCGACATTGCTATTTCTGTGTGTGGTTCCACTATTACTCCCCAGCAACATGCCCGCTGTCTTGGGGTCATACTTGATTCCGAGCTTTCCTTTGCCCCCCACATTCGATCACTGGCTCGCTCTTGTCATCTGCACCTCAAAAACATTTCTAGAATTCGACCTTTTCTTACTTTTGACTCTGCAAAAACTCTGACTGTTTCTCTTATTCATTCTCGTCTCGACTATTGTAACTCTCTTCTAATCGGTCTCCCTCTTACCAAACTCTCCCTTCTCCAATCTGTCTTGAATGCTGCAGCCAGGATCATATTCCTCACCAATCGTTACACCGATGCCTCTACCTTGTGCCAGTCATTACACTGGCTACCCATCCACTCCAGAATTCAGTATAAACTTATTACCCTCACCAACAAAGCCCTCCATGGCTCAGCACCACCCTACATCTTCTCCCTTGTTTCAGTATACCACCCTACCCGCGCCCTCCGTTCTGCTGATGACCTGAGGTTAGTATCCTCAATAGTCAGAACCTCCCACTCCCGTCTCCAAGACTTTACACGTGCTGCGCCAATTATTTGGAATGCACTTCCCAGGTCAATACGATTAGTCCCCAATCCCCACAATTTTAAGCGTGTCCTGAAAACGCATTTATTCAGACTGGCCTATCGCCTCAACACATTAACCTAATCTATCCCTGGGTGGCACAGCCAAAAGTTTTACCATAACCAGGTTCCCAGCATCATGTTCCCACATGCTTTATGCATCCATTAGCCCTCTGTGTCTGTACTGTTACACACTTAACATTATGGCTGGTCCATACAATCAGAGCAACTGTTACCACCCACCTTTCGTGTCTCCCTCTTTCCTCATAGACTGTAAGCTTGCGAGCAGGGCCCTCATTCCTCTTGGTATCTGTTATGATCTATGTGATTATTGTTATGCTGTAATGTCTATTGTCTGTACAAATCCCCTCTGAAATGTAAAGTGCTGCGGAATATGTCGGCGCTATAAAAATAAAATTTATTATTATTATTATTATGGTGTGCTGACGTCACTGAAGAAAAAGAAGCCCTCTCCACACACCTCCTGTGACAATACCAGTGACCAGTTCCCAGGAACATTCCTGTCACTTGAAAGTTTTCCTCTGGACCATGGGCAGAAGATGGATCCTGAGAGGATACCTTCAGATTCCATGTGGCAGGTGGATGAAGAAGTTGCAACAGAAGCCTTTGTATCTGTTTTCCACCAACCCAGAGGAAGAGGTCCAATTTTCTTTAGATAACAGGCAGAAGATGGATCCTATGTGGGTACCCTCAGCTTCCATGTGGCTGGTTGGTGAAGATACCAAGGCGGAGGTGCTTCCCTCTGATCCAAAGGAGGAGCCCCAGTTTTCTCAGGATAACGAACTGAAGTTGGACCCAGTGAGGGTGTCTTCAGTTTTCAAGTGGCCAGTTGACTTAGAGGTCAAATCCTCGCTGGGCACGAAGAGACTTGGCAAGTTGGGATTTCTGATGTCACACCCACCTAATTCTACTTGTGGGATGTCATGATGTCTCTGACTGTATGTGCCCTTATCCTTCTTCCACAAGTCATTCTGGTGGGCTTGAAGAGGAGGGGGCTTAAAACGGGGGTACTGTAACAACCCTGCCGGCACCACTGTATGGCCTCCCATCCCCCACACACCAACTTACTCACTGCTCCAGGCCATGTTGTGAATTCTGTCTGCTGCTGGCTTCATGCTGTGTGCCTCTTGCTTCCTGCCTGCTCTCTGCATGCTTCCTAGCTGTGTGCATAGGGGGGCGGCGCTGGCACGCTCTGGTTCTTATGAAATTGATGTGCACCTGCCTAATGTGTCCCTGGCCAATCACCAAGAGACCTCTAGTATTTAGGGCAGCTCCACTCAGTAGAAGCTGCCTGACCAACACCTTTACTCAGTTAGTGTCTTGCTACTGAGTTGCCAGATCCTTTCCTGTGTTTCGCCTTCTCTGGAGGCTTGATTCCTACTCCTGTATCTGTGCTTGTCTTTCCGCCCTCCAGGAGGCAGAATATCCTGGTCCCTGTGCTATTGTTCCTAGCTTTGTCTTGTACCTGTCCGTCCATTGCTCCTGAGCTTGTCTCATACTTGTCCTTGCCACCTTCCAGGAAGCAGAATATCCTGGTCCCCGTGTCTTTGCGGTTCTGCTTTGTTCTGCTTCTGCTGCTGTAGAACCTCTTGTTGCTAACTGCAGCTCCTCTCCGCAGCCTTGCAGTTCTTCTCCAGTGTGAACAGGTCCAAATCTGTTCCTTCATACCCATCTATATTCCCATCCTTCCCTTACCAGTACCTGCACCTCCTGTGTGAACAGGTCTCTACCTATTCCATACACCACTCCTACCTGTCCGTGTCCCTGTGCCTTCCCAGTCTGGTGTGCCCGCCTGCCAGTGTCTCAGCCGTGCCTGCCTGCCAGTGTCTATGCCGTGCCTGTATGACAGCTACCTGCTGCACGAACCTGACCTCACCATCAGAGGCTACATTGAAGACCGAGGTAGCTGCATTAGTTACGCCCCTTCCAGGGTAGTCTGGTTTGTGGCACAGTGGGTCCACAACCCCTTCGTGCCAATCTGCCAAGGCTCGAGCGTGAAGAAATCATTATATTGTGACCATATGAAGAAGAACAACAACTAATGGCACTTACCGTTGAAGCGCAGGAGTGCGAAACGGCCATAGTCTGTACTTCTCACATGTCTCCCGTGCCGATGCCTTTTATT
This sequence comes from Dendrobates tinctorius, assembly GCF_039654945.1. Lineage (NCBI taxonomy): Eukaryota > Metazoa > Chordata > Amphibia > Anura > Dendrobatidae > Dendrobates > Dendrobates tinctorius. Next base: position 52,192,289 of record NW_027361675.1, read on the forward strand.
CTTGAATAAAGCCTTTTCACATTTCAATGATGAGTGCCATCCGTTGTTGTTCTTTTTCATATGGATTCACTGCATGTTTCTTCTTATGGATTGAGCACCCGTTCGTTTTGAGGTTTTATGGCGATATAATTGATACGTGTGTTTTTTGCCTCTTGGAACCCATATTAAGGAAAAGGTGGAGCAGTGGTTCTTAGTGCTCTCTATTTTTCACATTGATTATATTGTGACCACAGCGCCGAGCAGTGCAGACTACATACTGCAGAATCCGGAGCAGCAGGGGGACCATGAGAAGGTGAGTTGTTTTTTAATCAGTGGGTACCTTATGGAAGCCATCATAAAATTTGGAGGGCTATTTGTGGGGCCATCATATTATTTGGAGAGCTATGTGGCAGCTATCATGCCACTGGAGGGCCATCATACTATTTGGAGGGCTATTTGGGGGGCCATCATACTATTTGGCTTGCTGTTTGGGGAACCATTATATTATTTGGAAGGCTATTTGAGGGCTATCATACTGTTTGGAAGTCTATGGAGTGGGCATCATACTCATTGGGGCTATTTTACTATTTTGAGTGCTACATGAAGGCCAACATATTATTTGGAGTGCTAAGTGGGGTCCATCATACTATCTGCAGGGCTATGTAGGGGAGATAATACTATTTGGATTGCTATGTTGGGGGTCATCATGCTATTTGGAGGCATCATACTATTTGAAGGACTATGTGGGGGTCATATACTATTTAGATGGCTGTTGGGGGGCAATTATATTGTTTGGAGGGTTGTATGGGGGCCATTATATTGTGTGTAGGGCCATTATACTGGTTAAAGGGTTGTGTGGGAGCCACTATACTGTATGGAGGGCCATTGTACCGTATGGAGGGCAGTGTGGGGGCCATCATATTGTGTAGAGGGCCATCATACTGTGTGGGGGGGACTACGGGGGCTTTCAAGCTGTGTTGGAGTCACTCTGGGGGTATCATACTTTGCAGGGGGGGGGAGTGTAGGGTCTGCATAATTTGTGTGTGGAGGCTATCTTACTGTGTTTGTAATGACCAGAGGTCCGAATAAGATCCAGTGGGTAACAAACCGAGGCAGAAATCCCAAAAGTATTTTTACTCAAACAGCAGATAAAGTAGAACTTGGTATGTTGAAGAAACAGATTGAAATACCCTTATACTGTACACTCACTCAGCCAGAGCTGAAATCACTATGCCAATCCAAGGTTCCCTGAAGAGTGTATCACACTGGGATTTGAAATAAATTTACCTAACAGAAAGGTCAATTCAGGTAGAGATGTATCCCTGTCGTCCCTGTCGCCTTTTTTGCTGCTGCATCACACTGTTGACTCATATTCAGTCTGTGATCTATTAGCATACCCAAGTCTTTTTCACATGAGCTGTTGCTTAGCCCTATTCCTCCCATTCTGTATATGCTTTTTTCATTTTTATTGCCCAGATGTAGTACTTTGTATTTTTCCCTGTTAAAAACCATTATGTTAGTTGCTGCCCACTGCTCCAGTTTATTGATATCTTTTTGAATCCTCTCTCTCTCTTCTCTAGTATTAGCTATCCCTCCTAGCTTTGTGTCATCAGCAAATTCAATCAGTTTACCCTCAATTCCTTCATCTAAATCGTTGATAAAGATGTTGAACAATACAGGGCCCAGGACAGAGCCCTGTGGTACCCCACTTGAGACATTCTTCCAACTGGATGTGCAGCCATTTACGACCACTCTTTGGGTCCGATCACTAAGCCAGTTATGAATTCACCTAACATGGATGGCATTCTAATGGTTAAATCCGATTACTAGCACTATACTGTGCAAATATGCATAAAAACAAATATGATCTGAACAGCTTCACCATAACTATTACCTCTAGAGAGGGGTGTAATAAATAACATTTGGTGGTTCACCAATGTGGACAGGTTATTGGATGCAAGGTTCACCGCTATGTGCAGTCTTTTAAGCGGTGATACTAGAAAAAACCCGCGGCATGTACTTAGCTTGTAAATCAGTTGAGGAATCTCCTGGTTAGTAGATGTAAAGAGTCAAATGTAACCTCGAGCTCCGTTCCGGCCGGTAACAGGCTCAGAGTGCAGGTAAGCATCCAGTAGTCCTCAAATAGTAAGCACCAACAAAAAAAAAAGACAAAGGGTGAGCGCTCACCAAGTTGATAATGTTCAGCGGCGGTCAATCATGCCAGCCGCATTGTAAATTATGAGCGCCCGCAGTCAGCGCGGTCAGCGCGATGTGAACACGGCAGGACCTTCAGTGACGATGCATATCACGTGACGAATGCAGTCACGTGGTCCCCAGTAGCAGAAGTGCTGCTTGAGCCAAAAAATGCTTTCATTGATAAATTTATGAACAAAGGGTATGACTATCAACATCTAAGGGATACCCAAATTAAGGTTAAAGAGATCCCCTGAGATCAATTATTGTATATCAATCAACCAACGGGGGAATCTGATTCTAAAGAAATTAAACAGATATCTCTACCAATCATTGTACAATATAACTCAAATATTCATTTATTCAAAAAAATTGTTAACAAACATTGGGACCTATTAAAAGGAGATAAGATAATCGGAGATAAATTATCTCAACATCCACGTTTTGTGTTTAAAAAGGCTAGAAATTTAGCCAACATTATCGCTCCTACAGTACGGAACTCTAGTGTCTCATGTACCACTCTAGGCCCTTTTAAGGAACCAGTTAAAGGCTTCTTTCCGTGTAAAAAGTGTAAGATGTGTAAAACACTCAATTTGAGTAAAGAGAGGAGTATAATTTCAAATGATAACACACAATTCCCAATAACAGATTTTATCACTGGTTCCACTCAAGGTGTCATTTATGTTATAGAATGTCCGTGTAAAAAAATGTATGTGGGCCGTACTTACTTCACTTCACTTTTTCATGAGGGGTCTACGCGGGGTATTAAATTAATGGGCATTAGAAATGTCCACAAACATTGGCGGAATAGGGATTATATTAAATTAATGTCAAAAGAAGAAACAAGGTGGATTTTTTAACTGGACACCCTAAAACCGAGGGGGCTTAACAATGAAGTGGAATTATTTGCTTTTGATTAACTATTTGCTCCCATTAGCGAATCACTGCTGAGCCAAGGGTATTTAACCCCATTGAGTGCATGGTGAGCCATCCCTGAGGAAGGAATCTGCGCTATTCCGAAACTAGTTGGAAGTTTTTTTGGCTCAAGCAGCACTTCTGCTACTGGGGACCACGTGACTGCACGCGTCACATGATCTGCATCGTCACTGAAGGTCCTACCATGTTCATATCGCGCTGACCGCGCTGACTGCGAGCGCTCATAATTTACAATGCGGCTGGTATGATTGACCGCCGCTGAACATTATCAACTTGGTGAGCGCTCACCCTTCGTCTTTTTTTCCTGTTGGTGCTTACTATTTGAGGACTACTGGACGTTTACCTGAACTCTGATCCTGTTACCGTCCGGAACGGAGCTCGAGGTTACATTGGACTCTTTCATCTACTAACCAGTAGTAGTAGAGGACAGTTTGCAACTACAGACAGATTTGAGTAAATTGGAGAATTGGGCTGAAAAATGGCAAATGAGGTTTAACACAGATAAGTGTAAGGTTATGCACATGGGAAGGAGAAACAGATGCTATAATTACTTACTAAATGGGAAACTGCTGGGGAAATCAGACATGGAAAAAGACTTAGGCATCTTAGTCAATAAGAAGCTAAATTGGAGTGCCCAGTGTCAGGCAGCTGCCACCAAAGCAAATAGGGTCATGGGATGCATTAGAAGAGGTCTGGGGACACGAGATGAAAACATAATTCTCCCTCTGTACAAATCACTCGTCAGACCACACTTGGAGTATTGTGTGCAATTTTGGATGCCGGTGCTCAAGAAAGACATTACTGAACTTGAAAGGGTTCAAAGGTGGGCTGCTAAAATGATAAATGGAGTTGGTTCACTACAATACTCAGAAAGGTTATCAAAATTAGGTCTATTTACTCTAGAAAAGAGAAGACTTAGGGGAGACTTAATATATATGTACAAGTATATCAGAGGGCAATACAGACATCTCTCCAATTAACTGTTTGTACCAAGGACTGTGACAAGAACAAGGGGGCATTCTCTTCGTTTGGAGGAAAGACAATTTCTGCACCAGCATAGAAGAGGGTTCTTCATGGTAAGAGCAGTGAGGCTCTGGAATTCTCTTCCTGAGGAAGTGGTGATGGCCAACTCACTAAATGAATTTAAGAAAGGAATGGATGCTTTTCTTGTGAGTAACAGTATAGAAGGTTACGAATAACATAATATTATAGGTAGATGGTTGACCCAGCTTAGGGGAAGGAATTTTTTTCTCTATGGAGAAAATTGGCTTCTACTCTGTGGGTTTTTTGCCTTCCCCAGGATCAACAAAGCAGAAAAGCTGCACTAAAAATAGGCTGAACTAGATGGACATAAGGTCTTCCTTCAGCCTTTAAAACTATGTTACTATGTTACTATGTTAACCAGGATATTCCTCAACTGATTAACAAGCTAAGTACATGCCGTGCATTTTTTCTAGTGTCACCGCTTAAAAGACTGCTCATAGTGGTGAACCTTGCATCCAATAACCTGTCCATATTGGTGAACCACCGAATGTTATTTATTACACCCCACTCTAGTGGTAATAGTTATGGTGAAGCTATTCAGATCATATTTGTTTTTATGCATATTTGCACAGTATAATGCTAGCTAGTAATCGGATTTAACCATTAGAATGCAGCACTGATATATATATATATATTTTTTTTTTTTTTTTTTTTTTTTCGGAGTGCAAAACTGTTATTTTATTACTCTTAACTGAGGATTGATTTTGGACCTTGTTCCTGCTTCCCTTGTAGTTTGATCAACCAAATTTTACTTCTTCTCAGCAACAAATGCTCATAAGTTGATTTTCCCGTCATTACATGTAAATATTTTTTATCTTTTGTTGATTCATAGCACGAGTAACACTTGTCTGATTAGTCTTAAGAAGGCCATATGGTATCGCTGCGGTTGTGTGGAACACCAGGACGGTCTCTGTCCGAAGGAGCTAAAGTCCCAGAACCTTGGGCCAGTAGGAGAGGCTGCCCTTGGGGACAGTACCTCCTCTCCACCAATGTCTGTGATTGTTACAGTGCCTTGTGGGAGCTTCGGCCCTGCAGATGTATTAAAGCTGCAATCCAGATGGAGTCAGTGTGTGGTTCCTGTTCAGCTGCTCCAGAATGCGGCAAGGGTGTTTGGTGTTGGAAAAGCCCTACTTATGAACAGTCCAATTTTGAAGGGACAACTACAGCTCCAATCAGAGCGTTATATATGGAGAAGTTTGTCTTCCACGTACTGTTCAGTTTGCTCATTGGTCGTTCTGAGCCTTGTACTCTACTGTTGTTCAGGTCCGGAGACCCAGCGTGGTGCTGCTTTTGGAACTACCAAGTCACCAGAGGTGTCTAGTTCCAACACATCAAGGTCAGTCTACAGTGTTGTCTCCTTCTCCACCTGATCTGCTGGTTATTAAGTCATGGTGCCAACAAAAAAAGCCCAAAAAAAAAAAAAAAAAAAAAAACTTAGCCTTAACCTCCTATATATTCAGACATGGCTAGGGGGAGCATTTATGCAGGGGTGGCATTTATGCACATGTAATCGAAGTACATGTATCAAAGTACTTCTGGCAGTTATAACATGGCAGTTAGACAGGGCAGGAGACAGGTAAGACATTTATATACATCTAATCCCTGTACATTAGGAGTACAACAAATATATACCATATGCATTTGTGTAATTTATATCCTGGCCGCTGCATTCACACACATCCACCGCCCTGGCATTAACTCTCTATACTCCATCCATATTGGCCCCTCGCTTCTTTCCTCTCCTATGTATAGCACTCACGCTCTTTTCACATTGTTAAATTGCACAGATCCAGGCAGTCCCACCATTCAACACCAGAGACGCTCTCACAAATCACTTAACCATCTGCTCACTCTTTCTATCCTCCTTCTCCTAGTCGCAGGAGACATTGCTCCCAACCCTGGTCCCCCATGTTATAGAAAGTCAAACCCCCCCACTGCTACACTCAGAAACCCCTCTAATCTTATTAATATTCCCTGCATGCCATCTGTCTCTCTTAATTGTGCACTTTGGAATTCTCGCTCAGTGTGTAACAAACTCTCCTTCATTCATGACTTCTTCCTTTCTAATTCTCTTAACCTCCTGGCTCTTACTGAAACCTGGATCCAGCAGTCAGATACTACCGCTGCTGCTGCTCTTTCATACGGGGGGCTACACTTCTCTCATACCCCAAGATCAGACAATAGAGCTGGTGGAGGCGTTGGTCTGCTCCTATCACCAAAATGTACCTTTCAGGTTATCCCTCAAGTACCCTCACTTGTCTTCCCTTCTTTTGAGGTCCATGCCGTCAGACTCTACACCCCCTTCTCCATGCAAGTGGCGGTGGTGTATCGTCCTCCCGGCCCCTCCCATCAGTTCCTGGATCATTTTGCCACTTGGCTTCCATACTTTCTCTCCTGTGACATCCCTACCCTCATCATGGGAGATTTCAACATCCCCATTGCTCTTCCCCTCTCCCCATCTGCTACTCACCTTTTATCTCTAACCTCCTCATTTGGCCTTTCGCAGCTTACTAATTCTCCAACGCATGAAGACGGAAACTCCCTCGACTTGGTCTTCTCTCGGCTTTGTGCAGTGGATGATTTTGCAAACTCCCCTCTCCCGCTCTCTGACCACAATCTTCTTTCATTCTCTATAAAGAACTGCCAGGCTGCTCAGGTCACCCCCACTGTCCAGACTTATAGAAACATACAGGCCATTAACACCCAGAAACTTCTGAAGAACTTGCAGTCTTCATTGGCCCCTATCTCCTCCCTCTCATGTCCTGATTCTGCATTGAAGCATTACAATGAAACACTTCAAAGTGCTCTGGATGAATTTGCACCCCCTATAAATAGAACACCACAACACAGACGGCGACAACCCTGGCACACGGTGCAAACACGTTTCCTGCAGCGGTGCTCCAGGTGCGCCGAACGTCTGTGGAGAAAATCCAATCTACACAAAGATTTCATCCATTTTAAGTTTATGCTTAGAACATACAACACTGCCCTTCACCTCTCCAAACAAACCTATTTCAACACCCTCATCACCTCACTGTCCAATAACCCGAAACGTCTCTTTGACACTTTTCATTCTCTACTCAATCCAAGAGTACAGGCCCCAACCACGGAGCTCTGAGCTGACGATCTGGCCAATTACTTCAAAGAAAAAATTGACCAGATCCGACAGGAAATTATCTCCAAATCCCCTCATACCATGCACTGTCCTCCCTCCCCCACTGCATCTAACTCACTCTCTGATTTTGAACCAGTCACAGAAGAAGAAGTAAGCAGGCTCCTTGCATCTTCTCGCCCAACTACTTGCACCAGTGACCCATTTCCGTCACATCTCCTCCAGTCCCTTTCCCCTGCTGTCACCCCTCACCTAACTAAAATATTTGACCTCTCTCTCTCTTCTGGTATTTTTCCCTCCTTATTTAAGCATGCCGTCATACATACACTACTTAAAAAACCATCCCTCGACCAAAACTGTGCCGCTAACTATAGACCTGTCTCTAATCTTCCCTTCATCTCTAAACTCCTGGAACGCCTGGTCCACTCCCGTCTTATCCGCTATCTCTCAGAAAACTCTGTTCTCGACCCTCTCCAATCCGGTTTCCGCTCTTTACACTCCACTGAAACTGCCCTCACTAAAGTCTCTAATGATCTGCTAACAGCTAAATCAAATGGTCATTACTCCATGCTAATTCTCTTGGATCTCTCTGCAGCATTCGACACTGTGGATCATCAGCTCCTCCTCACTATGCTCCATTCCATTGGCCTCAAGGACACCGTTCTCTCCTGGTTCTCCTCCTATCTCTCCGACCGCTCCTTTACTGTTTCTTTTGCCGGTTCCTCCTCCTCTCACCTTCCCCTTACTGTTGGGGTTCCTCAAGGATCGGTTCTAGGCCCCCTCCTCTTCTCCTTGTACACTGCCCCTATTGGTCAAACAATCAGTAGATTTGGTTTCCAGTACCATCTCTATGCTGATGACACCCAATTATACGCTTCTTCTCCTGACATCACGCCAGCCTTTCTAGAAAACACTGGCGATTGTCTAAACGCTGTGTCTAATATCATGTCCTCACTATATCTGAAACTGAACCTGTCAAAGACTGAACTCCTGGTGTTTCCTCCCGCTAATAATGTACCTATACCCGACATTGCTATTTCTGTGTGTGGTTCCACTATTACTCCCCAGCAACATGCCCGCTGTCTTGGGGTCATACTTGATTCCGAGCTTTCCTTTGCCCCCACATTCGATCACTGGCTCGCTCTTGTCATCTGCACCTCAAAAACATTTCTAGAATTCGACCTTTTCTTACTTTTGACTCTGCAAAAACTCTGACTGTTTCTCTTATTCATTCTCGTCTCGACTATTGTAACTCTCTTCTAATCGGTCTCCCTCTTACCAAACTCTCCCCTCTCCAATCTGTCTTGAATGCTGCAGCCAGGATCATATTCCTCACCAATCGTTACACTGATGCCTCTACCTTGTGCCAGTCATTACACTGGCTACCCATCCACTCCAGAATTCAGTATAAACTTATTACCCTCACCAACAAAGCCCTCCATGGCTCAGCACCACCCTACATCTTCTCCCTTGTTTCAGTATACCACCCTACCCGCGCCCTCCGTTCTGCTGATGACCTGAGGTTAGTATCCTCAATAGTCAGAACCTCCCACTCCCGTCTCCAAGACTTTACACGTGCCGCGCCAATTATTTGGAATGCACTTCCCAGGTCAATACGATTAGTCCCCAATCCCCACAATTTTAAGCGTGTCCTGAAAACGCATTTATTCAGACTGGCCTATCGCCTCAACACATTAACCTAATCTATCCCTGGGTGGCACAGCCAAAAGTTTTACCATAACCAGGTTCCCAGCATCATGTTCCCACATGCTTTATGCATCCATTAGCCCTCTGTGTCTGTACTGTTACACACTTAACATTATGGCTGGTCCATACAATCAGAGCAACTGTTACCACCCACCTTTCGTGTCTCCCTCTTTCCTCATAGACTGTAAGCTTGCGAGCAGGGCCCTCATTCCTCTTGGTATCTGTTATGATCTATGTGATTATTGTTATGCTGTAATGTCTATTGTCTGTACAAATCCCCTCTGAAATGTAAAGTGCTGCGGAATATGTCGGCGCTATAAAAATAAAATTTATTATTATTATTATTATGGTGTGCTGACGTCACTGAAGAAAAAGAAGCCCTCTCCACACACCTCCTGTGACAATACCAGTGACCAGTTCCCAGGAACATTCCTGTCACTTGAAAGTTTTCCTCTGGACCATGGGCAGAAGATGGATCCTGAGAGGATACCTTCAGATTCCATGTGGCAGGTGGATGAAGAAGTTGCAACAGAAGCCTTTGTATCTGTTTTCCACCAACCCAGAGGAAGAGGTCCAATTTTCTTTAGATAACAGGCAGAAGATGGATCCTATGTGGGTACCCTCAGCTTCCATGTGGCCGGTTGGTGAAGATACCAAGGCGGAGGTGCTTCCCTCTGATCCAAAGGAGGAGCCCCAGTTTTCTCAGGATAACGAACTGAAGTTGGACCCAGTGAGGGTGTCTTCAGTTTTCAAGTGGCCAGTTGACTTAGAGGTCAAATCCTCGCTGGGCACGAAGAGACTTGGCAAGTTGGGATTTCTGATGTCACACCCACCTAATTCTACTTGTGGGATGTCATGATGTCTCTGACTGTATGTGCCCTTATCCTTCTTCCACAAGTCATTCTGGTGGGCTTGAAGAGGAGGGGGCTTAAAACGGGGGTACTGTAACAACCCTACCGGCATCACTGTGTGGCCTCCCATCCCCCACACACCAACTTACTCACTGCTCCAGGCCATGTTGTGAATTCTGTCTGCTGCTGGCTTCATGCTGTGTGCCTCTTGCTTCCTGCCTGCTCTCTGCATGCTTCCTAGCTGTGTGCATAGGGGGGCGGCGCTGGCACGCTCTGGTTCTTATGAAATTGATGTGCACCTGCCTAATGTGTCCCTGGCCAATCACCAAGAGACCTCTAGTATTTAGGGCAGCTCCACTCAGTAGAAGCTGCCTGACCAACACCTTTACTCAGTTAGTGTCTTGCTACTGAGTTGCCAGATCCTTTCCTGTGTTTCGCCTTCTCTGGAGGCTTGATTCCTACTCCTGTATCTGTGCTTGTCTTTCCGCCCTCCAGGAGGCAGAATATCCTGGTCCCTGTGCTATTGTTCCTAGCTTTGTCTTGTACCTGTCCGTCCATTGCTCCTGAGCTTGTCTCATACTTGTCCTTGCCACCTTCCAGGAAGCAGAATATGCTGGTCCCCGTGTCTTTGCGGTTCTGCTTTGTTCTGCTTCTGCTGCTGTAGAACCTCTTGTTGCTAACTGCAGCTCCTCTCCGCAGCCTTGCAGTTCTTCTCCAGTGTGAACAGGTCCAAACCTGTTCCTTCATACCCATCTATATTCCCATCCTTCCCTTACCAGTACCTGCACCTCCTGTGTGAACAGGTCTCTACCTATTCCATACACCACTCCTACCTGTCTGTGTCCCTGTGCCTTCCCAGTCTGGTGTGCCCGCCTGCCAGTGTCTCAGCCGTGCCTGCCTGCCAGTGTCTATGCCGTGCCTGTATGACAGCTACCTGCTGCACGAACCTGACCTCACCATCAGAGGCTACATTGAAGACCGAGGTAGCTGCATTAGTTACGCCCCTTCCAGGGTAGTCTGGTTTGTGGCACAGTGGGTCCACAACCCCTTCGTGCCAATCTGCCAAGGCTCGAGCGTGAAGAAATCATTATATTGTGACCATATGAAGAAGAACAACAACTAATGGCACTTACCGTTGAAGCGCAGGAGTGCGAAACGGCCATAGTCTGTACTTCTCACATGTCTCCCGTGCCGATGCCTTTTATTCTTGAATAAAGCCTTTTCACTAGTGTTGAGCATTCCGATACCGCAAGTATCGGGTATCGGCCGATACTTGCTGTATCGGAATTCCGATACCGACTTCCGATATTTTTTCAATATCGGAATTCGGCATCGGAATCGGAAGTTCAGTTGATTGACGGCCTGACGTCATCATGATGCGCGGTGTGTGCGCATCATGATGCGCCGTCATTTCGGGCCTTCCGGGGGTCTCTGCCGGCCTGCCGGGGGGCTGTGTGGACTGCCCGGGGTCGGTACCGGCCTGCCGGGGGGCTGTGCCGGCCTGCCGGTGGTCTGTGCACCCTGTGGGGGTCTGTACCGGCCTGCCGGGGGGCTGTGCCGGCCTGCCGGGGGGCTGTGTGGACTGCCCGGGGTCTGTACCGGCCTGCCGGGGGGCTGTGCCGGCCTGCCGGTGGTCTGTGCACCCTGTGGGGGTCTGTACCGGCCTGCCGGGGGGCTGTGCCGGCCTGCCGGGGGGCTGTGCTGATGTCCGGGGGTCTGTGCAAGCATCGTCCGATGGGACTACAAGTCCCATCTGGCGATGCCTGCTACCATGACAGTGATTGACACATTAGCCAATGATGGGACAGTAGTAGTCCCATCATCCGGCTAATGTGTTAAATGTTAAAAAAAAAAAAAAAAAAAATAAAAAAAAATACTACATACATACTACATGCATGCTACATACATACTACATGCTACATACATACTACATATATACTACATACATACTACATACATGCTACATACATACTACATGCATGCTACATACATACTACATATATACTACATACATGCTACATACATACTGCATGCTACATACATACTACATACATACTACATACATACTACATGCATGCTACATACATACTACATATATACTACATGCTACATACATACTACATATATACTACATGCATGCTACATACATACTACATATATACTACATACATGCTACATACATACTGCATGCTACATACATACTACATACATACTACATACATACTACATACATACCACATACATACTACATACATACTACATGCTACATACATACTACATATATACTACATGCATGCTACATACATACTACATATATACTACATGCATGCTACATACATACTACATGCTACATGCATGCTACATACATACTACATACATACTACATGCTACATACATACCACATATATACTACATACATACTACATACAATACATTCATACAATACATACATAGACATACAGTACATATAACATAGAGTAACATACTTACCAATACTTGTCACATTGTTCCCCGAAGCCATTGTCGTCTACGGAATAAATATTAACATAACAAACCACAAAAATACTCACCCACGATCCGAAGCAGTCCACGAGTGTGTCCCACGACGATCTTGGGTAGAGAACTGCAGCATCAGATGATGCTGCCGTTCTCTACGGGCTGCAGGAATCCAATGACGGAAGGTAGGTATCCTTCCGCACTGTATTCCTCCGCCACTTAAAAAAAAAAAAGTCCCTAGTCTCACTTTATGCCATTGCTGCGTGGGAATTTCCCACACAGCAATGGCATAAAGTGAGACTAGGGACTTTTTTTTTTTAAGTGGCGGAGGAATACAGTGCGGAAGGATACCTACCTTCCGTCATTGGATTCCTGCAGCCCGTAGAGAATGGCAGCATCATCTAATGCTGCAGTTCTCTACCCAAGATCGTCGTGGGACACACTCGTGGACTGCTTCGGATCGTGGGTGAGTATTTTTGTGGTTTGTTATGTTAATATTTATTCCGTAGACGACAATGGCTTCGGGGAACAATGTGACAAGTATTGGTAAGTATGTTACTCTATGTTATATGTACTGTATGTCTATGTATGTATTGTATGAATGTATTGTATGTATGTAGTATATATGTGGTATGTATGTAGCATGTAGTATGTATGTAGTATGTATGTAGCATGCATGTAGCATGCAGTATGTATGTAGCATGCATGTAGTATATATGTAGTATGTATGTAGCATGCATGTAGTATATATGTAGTATGTATGTGGTATGTATGTAGCATGTAGTATGTATGTAGCATGCATGTAGTATATATGTAGTATGTATGTAGCATGTAGTATGTATGTAGTATGTATGTAGTATGTATGTTGCATGTAGTATGTATGTAGTATGTATGTAGTATGTATGTAGTATGTATGTAGCATGCATGTAGTATATATGTAGTATGTATGTAGCATGTAGTATGTATGTAGCATGCATGTAGTATGTATGTAGCATGTAATTTTTTTTTTTTTTTTTTTACATTTAACACATTAGCCGGATGATGGGACTACTACTGTCCCATCATTGGCTAATGTGTCAATCACTGTCATGGTAGCAGGCATCGCCCGATGGGACTTGTAGTCCCATCGGACGATGCCTGCACAGACCACCGGCAGGCCGGCACAGCCCACCGGCAGGCCGGCACAGCCCCCCGGAGCCTGCACAGCCCCCCGGCAGGCCGGCACAGCCCCCCGGCAGGCCGGCACAGCCCCCCGGAGCCTGCACAGCCCCCCGGCAGGCCGGCACAGACCACCGGAGCCTGCACAGACCCCCTGGCAGGCCGGCACAGCCCCCCGAAAGGCCCGTACAGACCCCAGAGAGGCTGTACAAGGGCAGGAAAGGGTTTTTCTTATTCCGATACCGGAAGTCCCATAGACTTGAATGGGACTTCCGGTATCGGAATCGGCGATACCGATACTTTTTTTAAAGATCGGCCGATACCATCCGATACGATACTTTGAAGTATCGGACGGTATCGCTCAACTCTACTTTTCACATTTCAATGATGAGTGCCATCCGTTGTTGTTCTTTTTTATATGGATTCACTGCATGTTTCTTCTTATGGATTGAGCACCCGTTCGTTTTGAGGTTTTATGGCGATATAATTGATACGTGTGTTTTTTGCCTCTTGGAACCCATATTAAGGAAAAGGTGGAGCAGTGGTTCTTAGTGCTCTCTATTTTTCACATTGATTATATTGTGACCACAGCGCCGAGCAGTGCAGACTACATACTGCAGAATCCGGAGCAGCAGGGGGACCATGAGAAGGTGAGTTGTTTTTTAATCAGTGGGTACCTTATGGAAGCCATCATAAAATTTGGAGGGCTATTTGTGGGGCCATCATATTATTTGGAGAGCTATGTGGCAGCTATCATGCCACTGGAGGGCCATCATACTATTTGGAGGGCTATTTGGGGGGCCATCATACTATTTGGCTTGCTGTTTGGGGAACCATTATATTATTTGGAAGGCTATTTGAGGGCTATCATACTGTTTGGAAGTCTATGGAGTGGGCATCATACTCATTGGGGCTATTTTACTATTTTGAGTGCTACATGAAGGCCAACATATTATTTGGAGTGCTAAGTGGGGTCCATCATACTATCTGCAGGGCTATGTAGGGGAGATAATACTATTTGGATTGCTATGTTGGGGGTCATCATGCTATTTGGAGGCATCATACTATTTGAAGGACTATGTGGGGGTCATATACTATTTAGATGGCTGTTGGGGGGCAATTATATTGTTTGGAGGGTTGTATGGGGGCCATTATATTGTGTGTAGGGCCATTATACTGGTTAAAGGGTTGTGTGGGAGCCACTATACTGTATGGAGGGCCATTGTACCGTATGGAGGGCAGTGTGGGGGCCATCATATTGTGTAGAGGGCCATCATACTGTGTGGGGGGGACTACGGGGGCTTTCAAGCTGTGTTGGAGTCACTGTGGGGGTATCATACTTTGCAGGGGGGGAGTGTAGGGTCTGCATAATTTGTGTGTGGAGGCTATCTTACGGTGTTTGTAATGACCAGAGGTCCGAATAAGATCCAGTGGGTAACAAACCGAGGCAGAAATCCCAAAAGTATTTTTACTCAAACAGCAGATAAAGTAGAACTTGGTATGTTGAAGAAACAGATTGAAATACCCTTATACTGTACACTCACTCAGCCAGAGCTGAAATCACTATGCCAATCCAAGGTTCCCTGAAGAGTGTATCACACTGGGATTTGAAATAAATTTACCTAACAGAAAGGTCAATTCAGGTAGAGATGTATCCCTGTCGTCCACACTTCCAGCAGGTGACTGCTCCTTGTGGACGAGGACTTGACTCATTCTGGGAGGGCGCCCTGGCCATCTGCGGGGCCACCATTCCAGGGGGTATGGCAGATGGTCTCCCCTGTGGAGGTAGAGGCTGGCCCAGCTCTAAGTTTAGACACTTCCAGTTTCAGGTCCTTCAATTCGGCATGCAGAGCTTGTACCACGCTTACCAGCCCTTCTCCTCCTGACACTAACGACCGGCTTCCCTCCAGCTGGGCACTGTTCACTGTCCCCCCCGGGCACTAGGGCAGACTCCTCCTCCTTTTCCACCGCAGCTTGATAAATCTGCCAGAAAGATAATTCTGGTGCAGTCCGGGCCATCTCCATTAGTTTGTCTCGGAGAAGTCTATTGGCTAACCCGGTGATGAATTGATCCCGGAGCAAGCGGTCTACCTCTTGGAACGCCCCATTGGCCTCTGGGTCTAGTCGCTACACCTCATTCAACGTCTCTTGCAAGATATTAGAGTGCATCAGAGACTCACATACTATTTGGGGGCGATTAAAGAATAGGGACCAAAGCTCTGTCACACGAGCTCTGCCTCCCAAACTCCCCTCTAACAGTTCCAAAATCTTCTCTAACGTATCCCTCTCTGTATCTGGGCGCACCATCACCATCCGCCTAATATCGCCCTCTAGTGCATTTAATGCCAGTTCGGCACGTAACGCAGGGGCCAGAAAATACATAAGCAGAATACTCCGGACCCTCTCAGACCAATCCTACAATGCCATGTTGCGCCCATCATACTTTGGTATGTGCTGAAGTAAAGCTCCTACAGGCACATACCCTCCCAGAGTCGCCGCGGCTGACAGGGGACCCTCAACCCCCGAGAGGGATGCTGGTGCAGCGGGGTCATTTCTTTCCTCGCCTCTGTCCATGACAAACACTGGATCCTGCCGACTACGCCAAAAATGTAATGACCAGAGGTCCGAATAAAATCCAGTGGGTCACAAACCAAGACTGAGGCAGAAACCCCAAAAGTATCTTTACTCAAACAGCAGATAAAGTAGAACTTTTTTTACCCCAAATTTTGCATTTTCATAAGGGTAACAGGAGAAATTACACCATACAATTTGTTGTGCAATTTCTTGTGAGTACCCTGATAGCCCATATGTGGGGGAAAACTATTTTTGAGGCACAGTGCAAAGCTCAGAAGGGAAGAGGCACCAAATTGGAGTTCAGATTTTGCTGGAATGGTTTGAGGGTGCCATGTCACATTCACAGAGCCCCTGAGGTGCCAGAACAACAGAAATCCCCTATATGCGAACTAATTTTACAAACTACACTCCCCAATGAATTCATCTAGGGGTGCAGTGATCATATTGACACCTCATGTGCCTCACAGAATTTTATACCATTAAGCGGTGAAGAAAGTATAAATTATATTTTTACCACTAAAATGTTTTAGCACCAAGTTTTAACTTTTCTAAGGGTTAATAGAAATTTTTTTTACAAGAAATTAAGGTCCATTTCTCCTGAGTGCACCATTACCCTAAGTGTAATTGGGAAATATTTTTCAGGCACAGGCTTAGAAGGCAAGGAGTGTCAGATTTTACTGCTATGGTTTGCAGGTGCCATGACCCACTGGGAGAGCCCATGAGGTGCCAGAACAATATAACCCCCTTAAGTGACCCCATTTTACAAACTACATCTCTCAATTAATTCATCTAGGGGTGCAGTGATCATACTGACACCACGAGTGTGTCACAGAATTTTATACCATTGGGCAGTGAAGAAAAAAATAACATTTTACAACAAAATTTAGTTTTAGCCCAAGATTTTACATTTTCACTGAAGTGGATAAAAATGGCACCATAATTTGTCCCGCAATTTCTACTGAACGTCGCAATACCCCATATGTGGCTGTACAGTACTACTCAGCCATACGGAGAGACTCAGGAGAGCGCTATTTGCCTTCTGGAGCGCAGATTTTCCTACAACAGTTTGCAGACTCCATATACAGAGCCCCTAATTGCTGGAAGAGCAGAATCACCCCTCAAGTAACCCCATTTTGGAAATTATGCCCCTTTGGGAATTTATCTAAAGGTGTAGTGTCGATTTGGACTCCATGGGTATTTTCCAGAAGCAAGCAGCAATGAATGTTGAAATGTGAAAATTGCAAACTGCCACTGTAGTGACCAGTACTTTACAGTTACCAGTATGTTATGCCCAGCCCGTGCTTCTGGAAATATGCACCCGTATGTTAGGTGGGCTCTCATCGCTTCAGAAATGCCAAACATGTGGACGCAATATGTGGTTTAGGTAGTTTGGGGCTCGGAAAAGAGGGGGGCATTTGGATTTTGGAGCGTAGCATTTGATGAATTTCTTTTGGAGAGTGAGGAGCCATATTGCTTTTCCAGAGCCTTTGTACTACCAGTAACGTGGAAGCCCCCTATATTTCCGTTAATAGATGACAGACCTGAGTAGGGGCCTGCTTTTTTTGTGGATTGAGTTGATATTTTTTGGGGGGAGCATTTTATTTAACTTTTGGGATGTAATTCAGATGAAACCCCCCAAGGTATTGATTCACTATAATGAGGCAGCAGAGTTACTCTGGACTCCATCTGGCCTCTGTTCAGCAGTATCCTTCTTTTCAGAATTTCAGAAGTGCACAAAAATTGTGGCTGATGGTACTTATTTGCAATCGTAAAAAGACAAACACCACCGGATCACAGGTGAGACGGCATCCACAGTGCCTCCATCTGCCTCATTATAGGGAATCTTCTGCCAGAGGTTCTGACAGAATCACAAATTTCAGAGATTTACATGGAAATCTCAGTACAAGCGTTCAGCGCAGAGCAGAGGATAAATGTGCACAAAAACTTACTGCAATCTTTGGGAGGCACAATGAAAAAATCAACAGCAGGTGAAGAATAGGTTTTATTTATTTTTTATGCCGTTCCTCATGAGGTATAATTGATTAGGCGACTTTATTCTTCGGGTCGGTGCAATTTCAGCCATACCAGATTTATATAGGGTTTTTATGTTTGACTGCTAAACTAACTAAACACGCTAAAAGACGCTTTTTATTACAAAAACTAGTTTTTTGCATCACCAGATTTTGAGAGCTGTAATTTTTATATATTTTGGCCCACAGTCATGTGAGGGCTTGTTTTTTGCCGGACGAGTTGATGTCTTTATTGGTACTATTTTCTGACATATGATATTTTTTGATCGCTTTCTAATCCGATTTTTTGGAGGCAGAATGAACAAAGAACAGCAACTCTGGAATTTTTTTGGGGGCGGTTTATGTCATTCAACATGTAGTAAAATTGATAAGGCAGTTTTATTCTTCGGGTCAGTACTATTACAGCGATACCTCATTTATATAGTTTTTTATGTTTTGGCACTTTTACACAATAAAAACTTTTTATAGAAAAAATTATTATTTTTGCATCACTTTATTCTGAGAACTATAACTTTTTCATTTTCCCACTAATGGAGCTGTTTGGTGGCTTGTTTTGTGAGGGACAAGATGACATTTTCAGCAGCACCATGTTTATTGATATCCTTCTTTTTCATCACGTTTTATTCCACTTTATGTACGGCGGTATGATGATAAAGCGTTGTTTTTTGCCTTATTTTGCTATTCATTTTTTTATATTGTTCACTAAAGGGGTTAACTAGTGGGACAGTTTTATAGGTCAGGTTGTTCCGGATGTGGTGATACTAAATATGTGTACTTTTTTTTTTCTTTCCATGCAAACATTTATTCATGGGTACAATATCTTTTAATTTTTTTCTTCTCATTAATTTTTTTAATATATAATAATTATTTTCAAAACTAAATTTTATTTTACTTTTTTTTACTGTTTAACCTTGTCCCACTATGGGACAATCATTTTTTGCAGGCTGACCACATGTAGAGCATGGGGATACAGCAGCATCCCCATGCTGTAGAAACTGCCAGCTCTGCACTGACAGAGAAAATTGCTGTTCATGCTCTGAGCATGATCTAGCAACTTTACTTGCTCTGGTGACCCAGATGTCATTATGACGACCGAGTCACCATGGCAACAATTGGGATTACACTCCACGGGGTCTCCAATCCAAGGGCAAAGGGGCTGTCATCCTTAGTGCCGGGTGTCAGCTGTCAGAATCAGCTGACACGCGACGGCGATAGCAAGTGCACAGCCTGTGTGCGCGGACGATCGTGATGCAGTAATAATACATCTGGCGTCAATAAGGCCCATGGCACAGGGACATATTATTACTGCATATGTCAGAAAGGGGTTAAATAAAGTATGACAATATTTGTAATGATTATGAATCATGGACCAGATTTGGACTTTTCCAAGCGAGACTTAGGAATGGTCAAACTAGTCATGGAGAAGTGGTAATGTGTTTCTGTTATAATTTTCCTCTGATTGTTCAACTCCTGGCTTTGGCTTACAAATACTGATGTAAAATACTGACCAAATACTGAAAGCGTGATCATGGCCTATGTTGTAGCATTCAAGTTAGGTCATAACTGCTGTCACATACTAAGACTGGCAATACATATTAGATAGTCATCACCCATCACCCCCAATAATTTTCCCTCAGCTGAGTATGCATGTACTCTAAGGGTATGTTCATACGTTGCATTTTTGGTGCGTTTTTTTTCAGCCATTTTTAGTGCTAATTTTAGCTACGTTTTACAGTATCAGGTATGTCTATGAGATTTCAGAAATCTCATGCACACAGCTTGGAATTTTTGTCCTCAGTATTTTGTGCCAAACCTTTTGTAGAATGGAGCATGTCACTTTTTCAGCGTTTGTCACCTATTGAAATTAATGGGTGGTGAAAAAAAAGCTGAAAAAACGCAGGTATCAGGTTTTGCTGCATTTTTTGTGCTAAAACGTGATGAAGTGACTCGCCCCCAGAGGCCGTGGGGTACTCGGTGCTGGGCCCGTTGATTTCAATGGGAGATGTCACAGTGGCAGTGACCCAGTCCGTGGCCTCAGGCAGTCAATGTAAAAGGGGTAGAGTGATGGGGATAAAGTTATTGAGATGATTCGTGATGCCACCTGTGGTTTGTGGTCAGTTTGACCAGCGCTGCAGGGTTGCTCCTCTGGGACAAATGGTGTGGTGCAGCAATGATGTTGAAGCTCCCCACAGGTGGAGCTGTAGTCCCAGGGCAGTAGTAATAGGTGTTGAGGGAAAGGGTGCAGTGTTAGGCACAGGGATGTAGCAGTGCTGAGTGGGTCGGCGCAGGAAGAAGGCAAGGAGACAGCTGAGTGCAGTTCCAGTTCTTTTACTCACATTCCTGGCACAGACAGGTGCCCGCTTCCATGCCGCGGTCTCCTGACCAGGGGCTCAGCCAACTCCCAGGCAGATGGAATTAACCTTTCCAGCACTCCCCTTTCGTGTGCCTGTTCTGAACGTCTCCTTTCTAGCGCTTATCTGAGGTACTTGCAGTTCTGAGTTACACTGAAGTTCCTCCTGCTTGATGTTACTCAACACTCCACTTGTATGGCAGACAGCTGTAGCCTGCTTCGGCGACTTCTTGCTATCATGTCCCAGCTCACATATGTTGCTGTTGTGCCCCCAAGTCTTAAATGGGAATAAAGTGGTGACAACTTCTATTCCTCCGGTTTCTGCTGCAGGAACATCAGTATCCATATAACCTCAGAGACTGGACTCCGGACCATGCGCCTTAAACTTGAGGAAGAGCTCTGCTCTCACCCTAGTCTTTAGTTTTCTTCTCGTTACATCCCGTACTAATCTCTCTTCCTTCTGAAGAATCAGGCTTTCCCTTGCTCTTTCCCGTGCCAACAGCTCCAGATCACAGGAGTCTGCTGCAGCACCTGCTTTCACTCCATCCCTCTCCGGGGATCTTCTCTCTCCAACTGACCACTTCCTAACATTCTCCCACTCTCTAGTGCAATCTAACCTCCACCCACTTCCCAGCACTCTTTGTGTTCCAAGCAGGGAGCCACAAAGGGTGCTCTGCTATTCTAAAGTGTCTGTGCTGGATGTGAGTGGTGAAGTCTGGTCAGGTGTTACCATCTTACCTGGGGAGTGGGATACTACACCTCAGGAGGAGGTGCAGTACCTCTGTGGCGACTGAACTCTCAGGGGCGCCACAGAAGCAGAATCATAATTTTTTTTGGGTGCAGATAAAAAAAAGCAGCAAACATGCAACGGAACATAGCCTTAGTACGCACAGTGGAGGAAGTTGCAGGTGGAAGTATGCAAATTGCATTCATGGGATAGTGTGACTCTCGTTGGTAATACTGGTGAATCCTGACATTGTGCTGCATGTGCTACAAGGATTCAGAAGTTTGCAGCCAAATAGAGTGACTACAGACTTTTAGCAACAGACGAGACAACTTCTTTTACTACAGTATATGGCTGATGAGGGGTACATCAGAGCTTTAGCTTCTTGAGATGTTTCTGCAATTTGGACAAAATTTTAAGGCCATGTTCCCATGTAGCGTTAATGCTGCATTATTTTCTGCAAAAGATTTGCTGTGAAGCCAAGTGGATGTGATTTCAGGAGAACTCATTCGCATTGTGCATTTAAAGAGGTTATCCCCGGGACTATTTAATTCTTTTTTCATGGGGCCTATCCTGCCCGCTATTTAACAACTACCTGCCTATAAATTCTTAGGGTCATAAGAAAAAGATAAAATAGTTCCAGATAATACCTTGTAAGATCTTGCTGAGCTGTGAGTTTTTTCCCTATCGGCTACTATGGGCAGACCGAAAACACAACTGCGTTTTAAGTGCAGATTCCCAGCTTTCCTGCACTAAAATATATATTAATAGATGCCATGCAAATCTCCACTAAAAACACAGCAAAGAAAGGAAAAATGCAGCAAAAATGTAATATTCTGAGAAAATTGCTATTGCCTATTTCAGGGGTGGGCAATTAATTTTCCCGAGGGGCCACATGAGAGACCATGACTGTTGTGGAGGGCCAAACTAATAGCTTGAAATTAATTCTACTCAATATTAATTTATTAATATTAATTGTATCACTTAATATTGAGCATAAATAAGTATGCTGACACCCCCTATATATCTTTTTACCCCCCCACAGCCCCTTATATACAGCATGAGCCTCACACAGCCTACTACATATGTGGCATGAGCCCCACACAGCCTCCCTATATACTGCATGAGTCCCACACAGCCTCCCTATATGCGGCATGAGTCCCACACTACCTCCCCATATGCGGCATGAGCCCCACACAGCCTCCCCATATGCGGCATGAGCCCCACACAGCCTCCCCATGTACAGCCTCCTCATGTACCGCATGAGCCCCACACAGCCTCCCCATGTACCGCATGAGCCCCACACAGCCTCCCCATGTACAGCATGAGCCCCACACAGCCTTCCCATGTACAGCATGAGCCCCACACAGCCTCCCCATGTACAGCATGAGCCCCACACAGCCTTCCCGTGTACAGCATGAGCCCCACACAGCCTCCCCATGTACAGCATGAGCCCCACTCAGCCTCCCCATGTACTGCTTGAGCCCCAGTTTCCCCATATACTGCATGAGGCCCCACACAGCCTTCTTATATACAGCATGAGCCCCACAGTCTCTCCACATACTGAATGAGGCCCAACACAGCCTCCTATATACTCCATGAGGCCCCCACAGCCTCCCCATATACTGATTGAGCCCCACACAGCCTCCCCATATATTGCATGCCAATATACAGCCTTCCCATAGCCTTACCATGTGCAGAATGTCACCCTCATAGCCTCCCCATGTGCAGCATGATACCCCCATAGCCTCCCCATGTTCCCCATGTTCACCCCCATAGAATCCCCATGTTCACCCCCATAGAATCCCCATGTTCACTCCCATAGAATCCCCATATTCACTCCGATAAAATCCCCATGTTCTCCCCATAGAATCTCCATGTTCATACACATTAAAAAAACAAGCACCACATACTCGCCTCGGTCCCGTTCCCTGGCACCCTGCTTCTGCTTTTGTTGCTGTCTCCGAGGCGCTGACTCTCAGGCGGTACACAGCTGACGCGATGACATGATGTCATCGCATCAGCTGTTTCACATGCTGATTGGTGGAGGAAGTGGCTCACTGACTGCGGGAGACAGCAAGCGAGTGAGCAGGTGGGCATGGTGCAGCCCACGGACCTCAGGTTTTCAGCCCCACGGCATTTTGCCCAGGTCTGGCCTATTTTGGTGCTGACACCTGCAGAAAAAAATGACGTATTTTCACTGCTTATTTTACACTTTGAAACATATATGTGAATTATTAATGTGAAATATGAGACAAATCTGCTACAAAATCAATGTGCACAAATGTGAATTTTATTGCAGATTTGGTTGCAGATTTAAGGCAACATACACAATGTAAAAATTTAATTTAGCATGAAAAGAAACCACTGGAGCCATAGGCGGAGGAGGACATGACTTGGGGATGGGTGGACCTTTACTCCTGCAGCTTTTTTGGTATAGTGGTGTCGATTTTAAGCAAGAGTGATGTTGCTTTCAGAGTAAGAAGCACAGTATGTCTGTGCCTGGGGGGTTACTGTGAGGAGGGTGAGGCTTATATAGAACAGGAAATCTGTGTCTCTCCCTCTTTCTTACACAGGAGGAACAGGAGGAAGCATGTCTGCAGTTTCAGGGAGTATAATACTGGGGTTATCACCTCACATTACAGATGATAGGAGCACATTCACCTCAGACATCATGTACTAGTGTAGTATCAGCTCCTACATTATGTATGGGATCAATATTACCTCAGAAATTCATGTAGCTGCCATGTCCCTCATGTGCATGCTACATTTTCCTCACAGACTGTGAGACAACTTCTGTGTGACCTCCCTGCAGACATGTTTGATATACTACTCTGCATTCACCTCAGACATTGTGTAGTGTGTACTAGTGTATTATCAGCTCCTACATCATATCTGGGATCAAGATTACCTCAGAAATTCATTTAGCTGCCATGTTCCCTCACTTTTTGCAGAGGCAGCTGTTGTGTGACCTCCCTGCAGACAATTCTGATATACCACATTACTGCTGTATTATACAGAGTCTTCATGAGATCTGGGTTTAGGTATGATAGGACAGAGCAGGGACACATACAGTGTCTGCCATTACTATGGTGGAGCTGGGCAGTCGCATGTATTAGGGTATGTGCACATGCTGCGGATTTGGCCTCGCGGATTTTGTAAACTCCGCAGGTAAATCTGAAGGTCAAAAGACCTGCGGTTTTACCTGCGAATTGATCTGCGGTTTTGCCCTTCGGTTTTTCATCTCCACAATGGAGGAGATGGCAAACCGCAGCGGAATCCGCAGAAAGATTTGACATGTCAATTCTTTCTGCGGTTTCAAAACCGCAGATAAACCGCGCTGAAAAATCCGCACCGTCTGCACTGCGGTTTTGTATTCCCATAGGGAATAATGGTACTGTACACCGCAGCAAAAACTGCTGCAGACCCGCAGCGACCAAAACCGCTGCAGAACCGCAGCAGAATCCGCAGCGTGTGCACACACCCTTAGAGACACTGGTGAGAGTGAGGGGAGCAGTCGGGGATGGTATATGTATGATGATGAAAGGCTGCACTTCATGTCAGTGCACTGTATACTGACTCTGCTGTGTGCTGATAATCCCCCCTTCCCAGTTATGGAGTCTGATGATCTGTATGTGATCTCATCTGTTACATACTTTGATGCTGGGTATACAGGTCCAGTGTAACCAGGTTACTCACTATACCTGGTTTATGTGTAAAGGCTCTATTCCTGTGCTGTATACTTAACCTGTACCACAGGTCTGTATACATGATATCACTCCTCACTTTGCTATATACGGATCATGCTGGGTATAGACATCCTGTGTCTCCAGGTTATTTTCCTGGCTGTACATATAATCTGGACATGACTTCCAGCTTAGTGCTTAATTTCTGTAGCTATTGCTGCCTTTAGTCCTCTTATGTTACATGCTGTCCTGCTGGATATATCCATCCTGTTTCTGTATATTGTCTCCCTCGTGTGTTGCATGCTCAGCATATACCCACCAAGAGCTTATTTTATATTACCTAAGATGGTGGATAGCACAGGCCTTAATGGTTTATGTTTTATCATGTGTAAAATAAATATGTGGCGCCCCTGAGGATTCAGATGCCACAGAGGTACTGCACCTCCTCCTGAGGTGTGGTACCCCACCATCCAGGTAGGTTGGAGGCTCCTGACCACACTCCAACACCTGCATCCCACACAACACAGTAGTTCAGCAAAGCCACATTGCGGCTCCCTGCTTGGAGTGTAGCAGAGCACCTTTGGTGACTCCCTGCTTGGAACACGAAGCGTGCTGGGAGGCGGGTGGAGTTAGAATACATAAAAGAGCGGGAAGGTTTAGGATTTCAGGTCAGTCGGTCAGTCAGTAGGAGAGAGTGAGGAGAGAGGATCCCTGGGAGAGGGATGGAGGAAGGAGGTGCTGCAGCAGACCTCAGTGACCTGGGTCTGCTGGCAAGGGAAAGGAAAGAAGGAGAAAGACATTGAATAGAAACGTGATCTTCCATAAGAAGGAGAGACTAGTACGGAACAAAGGAGTAAAAGGGAACAGAGGACGTGGGTTAGGAGAAAACCCTGCCTAGAAGTTCTAAGCGCAAGACCCGGGGCCCGGTCCCCGAGGTTGTATGGATACTAATGGTCCTACAGCAGACACCGGTGGAGTAGTGAGCTGTAAATGCACTACTCCCATCTAAGACTTGGGGGCACAACAGCAACTTGGATAGTGAGCCGGGACTCAGGAGTAAGGAGTCCCCAAAGCAGGCTACAGCTGTCTGCCGTACAAGTATGGTTCTTGGGAACATCTGTCAGGAGGAACTCCAGTGTAACTCAGTACTAGGAGTACTTCACACCAAAGGCGCTATAAGAGGAGATGTTCAGAAAGGCACATGTTGGTGGACTGTTGGAAAGGAGCAGTCCATCTGACCTGGAGGTTGATTGAGTCCCTGACCCGGAGGACACAGCACGGAGGCAGGCACCTGTGTGTACTACAGACTTTGAATAAAGCTTTGGAACTACATGCCCTGGTGTCCTCTAATTATTCCTGCGCTAACACACCCTGTACCATTGCATCGGGGTACCAGCTTCTACACCGCCTGTGCCTCTCCTCTACCCCTACATCTACACTGCCCTGGGACTACAGCTCCACCTGTGGGGAGCTACGCCATCTTGGCTGCACCACACCACCAGTCCCAGAGGCTCGGCATGCAGCGTCGGCTTGACACCTCACTTGCCGAACACCACAGGTGGCGTCACAAACTATTCATTTAATCAACTACATTCCACAATTTAAACTTCCCCTATTAATTGGGCGCCCAGGGCCACGGACCGGGTCTCCGCTGCTGTGACACATCCCGTCGACACCGGCCGAGTACCCCACAGCCTTGGGAGGGCGACCCAAACTATCGGTGAGTAACTTGGCACATTTGAGTGGGCACTAATATCTCAGCACATTGCGGGCAGTGAGTGGGCACTCCTAGTGTAATGCTGCACATTGCTCTGGAAAACACATCATGGGCCCATTTTTTCAACCCTGTCTCTCATCTATTGTATGTAGTAGAGTGACTGACTGGGATACAGAACTTGCAGTTTTCTGCACACACCTATGGCTGCAGGCAGCTTATATTAGACCTACATATTTCTTACCTTTTATGCGCAGCTGGTGATTAGAGTCTGTCTGTAACTGCTGTAGAGGAGCAGGCGGCTTCTCATTTATTGTTACAGCATATAATACAGCATTGCCCATCTCTGTCTATTTCTGGACCTTTGGGATATTTTCCATTATTAACCTGTTGTATACCTTGGTTGTAAACCTGCATGGTGTTTTCATCCTCAATTTATCCCACGTCTTGTGCGGTTGGAGGGGTCCTTGAAGTTGGTTAAATATGGTCTTGGGGATCCAATGGGATATGGTTTCCTCCTTCTGGAATTTAATATGGTTCTGGATCTGGTGAAAGGTGGAGGGGAGTTTCGGCAAGGGTTTGTCGGATCCCCAGGAAATTCAAGTGAACATTGAAACCCTTGTGGTTATGGTGCTCCCGAGCTAGTGGGGTAACGGCTGGGAGTAATTGTTGGTACATTTTATGTTCACCAGATTTTGGGAGCTTCAAGGACTCCTACCAGCGTGTTAATATTATTTACGCTTTGATGTTTTATTGTATGTTTGTTTTAATAAAGGCGTGAATAATAATTAAAAAAAAAAAGGGATCGGTGTATACCCACCAAGTGCTTATTTTATATTACTTAAGATGGCGGAAAGCACAGGCCTGAGTGGATTACTTGGAGCCTGGTGGTTGGGGGGTCCTTGAAGTTGGTTAGAAATTAGTCTGGGGGATCCATTGGGATTCCTCTTTTTTTTTTTGGAAGTTAATATGGTGCTGGACCTGGTGAAATGTGGAGGGAGGGGAGTTTCGGCAAGGGTTTGTCGGATCCCCAGGAAATTCAAGTGAACATTGGAACCCTTGTGGCTATGGTGCTCCTGAGCTAGTGGGGTAATGGCTGGGAGTAATTGTTGGTACATTTTATGTTTGGTAATCACCAGATTTGGGAGCTTCAAGGACTCCCCCCCAGCGTGTTAATGTTGTTTATGCTTTGATGTTTATTTTATGTTTATTTTAATAAGAACATGAATTAAAAATTTAAAAAACAAAAAACAAACAAAACGAAAAACCTACAGTTATTTGTTTTCCTTTTAGTGGGTCTTTGAAGTTATTTATAAATGGGTCAGTAGGGGTAACCATATCAAGTATGGACCTCTGGTTTGGGGGGGGGGTGTTCATCACAGTATGACCCCCTGGGTTTGGAAGGACAACCATTTCAGGTATGGCACCCTGGTTTTGAGAGGTAATCATCTCAGGTATGGCCCCCTGGTGTGGAGGGTAACCAGCTCGTGTATGGCCCCCTGGTGTGGAAGGGGTAACCATCTCGGGTATGGCACCCGGATTTTGAGGGGTAACCATCTCGTGTATGGTCCCCTGGTGTGGAGGGGTAACCATCTCGTGTATGGCCCCCTGGTGTGGAGGGGTAACCATCTCGGGTATGGCCCCCTGGTATGGAGGGGTGACCATCACGGTATGGCCCCTGTTAGGAGTGGCGGAAGGCACTAAATAAAAAATATAATTAAAGTGCCTTCGCCACTCAGGGTCCACCGTGCGGTGGATGGAAAAACCACTGCTAGAAGAGGCAGAGCACTATGGCGGTAATGTGCACAGGGTTAAACTGCACCAACTGTGCACTGAAGCAGACTCTGTTATATTCACAGAGCTGCAGGCAAAAGCATACAGAAAACGCTGTGTCTGTTCAAGGTCACAGACCCCAGCGATGCAGACACGGTATTCCTGGTCACAGGAGTAGCCTTAGACGTCAGGACTACTCCGTCTAGACCTACCGTGAAAATGAGGTCAGTGACGTCGCAACTGCAGATGCCGAAGTAAGCTGCAACTGCAGCGTGGCAAGAACTGAGCAGCTGGCAATGCGCTGCGAACACGCTGGCGCAATGCAGATGCAAAGCTGCTGACTAAGATGGAGCTAGGCGCGCTGGCGCTGCTACTGGTAGAACTCAATCACTCACACAGACGTAATAACCAAGGTAGGGGGTATTTAATGAGTCATTCACCAGTCCAAGCATCCATCAGCAAACATACAGCAGCAAGTATGAAATACTAGCGCATGGCGGAACAGCCATGCGCGCTTTTTATACCAAACGGGACCTTCTGGAAATCTCCAAGACTCCAAGAGAAGCCAATAGGATTCGACACAGGACCTGAGCACCTGACTCCCGAACTCCAATGGGAGTTCGTCCCATGAGCATGCTCAGTTGAGGGAACAAAGGACTTAGCCTCTGCAATCTCCTCAGCAGAAGATGAAGCGCAGGAGACTGCAGAATGTAAGGGTCTAGATTTCATCATAGGAGAGGAAGAAATCTGACTCCTAACAGCCCCCTGGTCTCCAGAAGCATTTACATTTTATAGGACCCTGTTAGGGTAAAGTTCCTGGGGTCAAGGCAATCATATTTTGTATGCCTACAGAATAAATTGGCTCCTCTGAGCCAGGAACAGTGGCTGGAGGGGAGAAGAGAACAAGGTTGGCATGCTTTTTTCATGTGATTTGAGAATGCCGAGGCACGGTTTTTGACTGTTAATATTGACCAAGCCATGTTTCTTTCAAGGTTGTCGTCTGGACAATGCAGTTATCTAGTACATGAAACTGAAGAGCAATGTACCTAATCTGTGTGCCCTTGAGTCAGTGGGAGTGACTAAGGGTAAAGTAATCAAGTGCATTAACATGAAGGGCAATATGCCTATTCCCAATGCCTTTGAGCTAGTGGGAGCAGCTAAGGGTATAATCTAGTGCATTAACACAAAGGGCAGTATGCCTATTCCTGATGCCCTTGAGCTGGAGGGAGCGGCTAAGGGTATAATCAAGTGCATTAACACAAAGGGCAGTGTGCCTACTCCCGGTGCCCTTGAGCCAGTGGGAGTGACTAAGGGTAGAGTAATCAAGTGCATTAACACGAAGGGCAATATGCCTATTCCCAATGCCTTTGACCCAGTTGGAGAGGTCAACAGTAAATGTTATTAAGTGCATGAAAAACAATTAACAATGGCATGGCAGGGATATTAATAATGCCTTTGTAGACTTTTTCTGCTTTAGGTTTATTTAAATTACTACTTCCAGATATTCTGAATGTTATTTTATGGTCGGTTATAATGTTGATGTTATATTGTGTATAGTTTTTAATTACTCCCTATTTATAATATCTTTCTATTGATATGTTCATCACTTTTTGGGTAGTGATAGTAAGTGGGTTTAAGAAATTTTACTGCCCAGCTACTGTAAATAATGGTGATTTCTAGAACTAAAATCTGTAAATTTGTGAATTAGAGCTGGCTACAATACATGCAGTATAATAGTTTTTTGAGGCATGACAGATGTCATTATACAGGTATTGAGATTGTAGCTACGACCTTAATTATGGTTTACTTTCCACATTCCCCATTATGGGATCCTCATTGCAGGATGTTTAGCAACTGTTATTTTGCTGTAGTGTAGTTACCGTATTATCGATCATAACTTGGTAGCATGGCATTGATAAAATTAATCTGTCGGAGCTCTGAAATTTTATTTATTATTTATTTATTATTTTTTTTTTACTTGTATGCACAGTCTTTCCATATCATGTAGAAATGGTTGATGGCTTTATTAGGCATGGTTGATGGGGGTCGATTCCATTTAAGGTGTCAAATGGCCTCTCTGGTGGCGGTTTAGGAGTCAGGTGGAAGTTGCAGACAAGTTAAGGTAAGAGGATGTAAAACCTCATGGTGGTGAACAGGCTCGGCTTTGGTGGCCAGCCTCAAGGACGTTGTAATGGTAACGTCAATCAGGGGCGGGCACAGTGGTTAAGCACAGGAGTGAGGATAATAGGGTCATTGGTGCCCTGAAAGTTTACTGGCTCTGCTTGAATGGCAAGCCAGTGCGTGCCGCCCCTTTATGGCTGTCTGTCCTGGTTCTGTATGTCAGACAGCTGGGGATATCACAGTACTTGTGAATCCCAATGTACTAGCACTTCACCTGACTCCTACTGTGATTGTTTTAATCCTGTGATTTAAATAAAGCTGTGGCCATTTTGACAACCAAAATAATGTGTTGTGTATTTATTCTAGTGCCTAGGTTTACTGTAGTTATGGTGGTTTTAAGATGGAGTGGGGGTCCGTCCCATATCCATAAGTCATGACCTTCAGATGTTTTGAAGATGTCTTCTTCATAAAAAAGGCCTATTCTGTAATATTGTCAGGTCTCCCCCTTTATTATCATCTCTAATTAATGTTGCTATTCAGAAACACAACTACATGTAATTTCTCCTCAAGCTGTTTGAGGATGAGGTAAAACTGTTTCTCAGCTGACAGCGATAACATGCATCATAACGTGGGTTGCTATAATTGATTCTTCTTTCTTTCTCGGTGCTCGGTTCATCTGAGGAGAAGTGAAAAAAACCTCTAGCAGATACCACAAGAAAGGAGTTTATTTTCTTCTCTGATGAAAATCTCATGAATATCTCACACAAACTATTATTTAGATTTATGAATGACGCAGTGTTAAAGAAAAATCCTCACAAATATTTAGATACTGTGCAAAGTGCACTTAAATGTGAGGAAATTTTTGGAACATGTTATAGGTAACTAACATCATAATGCGATACCTAAGAGTAATACAAAAAATAATACAATAAAGTACATAACATAAAATAAAAATAATCAAAGGGTCACTGAGACCCAAAGTAAAAATCGATCTTGACTAAAAAACTTTCCAGTGGCGACTTGTCTGCTACCATTACTCATGAGGTGCTTTTCCAGTTGTCCCTCTTCGGGCTCATTCAGTCTTCAATTTTTCGCATATCAATTCAGGGTTTTTCACGGATGGAATTTGCGCACGCGACTCCACTCCCATAGGCGTGGAGGGCATATTCATTACATTAATGAGCAGTACCACGTGACCGCTGAAAACAGGAAGGAGCTGCTGGCGTCGGAAGACCATCGGAGAAGCAGGGAAGTGCAGAGACCGCGCCAGGAGGGGGTGAGTATGATGGGGAGGTCAGGGGGAGCCATGCATACAACAAGGGGAGGACAGAGGAGTCGTGCATACAACAGGGGGGGAGCCATGTATACAGCAGGGGGAGGACGGAAGAGCCATGCATACAGCAGGGGGAGGATGGAGGAGGCATGCATACAGCAGGGGGAAGACGGAGGAGCCATGCATACAGCAGAGGGAGCCACACATACCACGACAGGGATGAGGGGACAATGCATACCTGGCTTATACTCGAGTCAATAAGCTTACCCAGTTTTCCGTGGCAAAATTAGGTGCCTCAGCTTATACTCGAGTATATACGGTACTCCATCTATTACTCCTTGTTGCATCGTTGGAATGCTTGGTATAACTTCTTTTTTATACTATTTTTGGGGGATTTTTATCATATTTCCTTAGTGTGATTGCACTTTTGTATTTAATTGTTTGTGATACCGTAATTGTACTGTGCAATTGTGGTACCTTTTTGTACATTATTATTGTGACCACTGGGTTTCATTTGGTTTATTTGAGCCAGATGATCTGTGGTTTTGGCATGCATTATTTTAAAATGTTTATTCTTCCCAATAAAGATTTCTATACACATTTTATGAATTTTCAGGTGTTATCATTGCTACGTAGTTCTTTTTTCCTCTTTTTTTTATGCACCACCAGTGACATTATACACACACGCTCTGTATATAGTGTACAGTGTACAGGTAGTACAGTGATCACCAGTGACATTATACACAGGAGCTCTGTATAAAGTGTCAGTGTACAGGTAATACAGTGATCTCTGTTGACATTATGCACAGGAGCTCTGTATATAGTTTAAAGTGTATGTGTACATGTGATACACTGACTCACCAGTGACATCTCACATCTTCACTTTTCTTCTTCATCTGGCACAGAACGCCATCACTTCTTCCAGCCAAGACTCGTCTCTGCAGAAAATAACAGTTATCTATAGCGGATCACTTCTAGAGCATATACCCCACATATTACCCGAATTCTACACTAAACAAGATGAAGAAAAAGCAACAATGCCGCCCTACATAGTAACAGGATCCCCTTTTGGAAAATAGTTTCCAAAAAAGTAAATTATATTACAGCAGTAATAATTTCCACTATAAATTGAAAATGTATGTTCCTCATTCTTGCCCCCACGTAGTAATTAAAGGTATCCTGTCAGGTCCCTCATGCCCTCCAACCCAGCAGCATTCAATTATTTATGAGTAAATTCCCTGCCTAACTATGCCTGTATAATGTTTATCTGTAAAAATGAGGTTTAAAGCAAGCACTTATAATGTCCCCATTTCTTATGAGGGCTTTGACTAGTCGAAGGGGTGTTAGTTGTCCCTTACTAGTCAGCCGACTTTCCATGTTATCACACCCCTGTGGGTGTGATAACATAACTTGGAGGAGCTGTTGTCATCGTCAGCCCCTGCAGATCTTAGCATTGTCACTGTGTCTCTGCAGCCAGGTGTACTCTTCCCGGCTTCAGAGGCGAATACTGTGCATGACCGGAAGCCATCTTATGAACTTCTGATCATGCGTAGGGCGCCTCAGAACCGTGTGATATCATGGAAAGAGGGCTGACTGGTCAGGGGCAAATAATGCCCCATTGACTAGTCAAAGCCCTCATTAGCACAGGAAATGAGGACAATAAAAACTGCTTTTTTTAAACCTCATTTTTACAGACAAACATTATACAGGGCTGGTTAGGCATGGAACTTACTCATAAGTGAATGCTGCTGGGTTGGAGGTCATGGAGGACCTGACAGGTTTCCATCAAGTCCTTCATCCTGGCCCACTATATTTAATAATGTGCCCCATCTCGGCCTCCTAGGTCCCTTGACCCTGGCTGTGCTCCCTTGGCCATGGCTGTTCCACCTAGGTCCCTTGGCCCTGGCTGTGCTTCCTTGGTCATCTATCATAGGGGGCACGGTCAGGGCTAAGGGAACTAGGGGGCACAGCCAAGGCCAATGGACCTAAGGTGCACAGCCAAGGCGAAGGGAAAACTAGGGGGTACAGCCAGTGCCAAGTGACCAAAGCCCAGGCCAAGGGACCTAGGGTACACAGCTAGGGCCAAGAGACCACAGCCAGGGTCAAGAGACCTAGGGAGCATAGCCAGGGTCAAGAGATATAAGGGCACAGTAAGGGTTAAGGGACGTAGGGGCACAGTCAAGGCCTAGGGGGAGGGTCAGGGCCAAGGGACATAGGGGCAAAGCCTCTGCTAGGACAACTTAGGCTACTTACAATATAAATCAATCCAAAAATTGTCCCTTTTTTGGCGTAGATACCTGTCTTATTAGTGTTTATACATAGTTGATACAAACGGGAAAAGCTGCAGCATTTTCACAAGCAGTGACGCCAGGTAGATTAATGTTCCTAAAAAAACGAGCACCTGGAACAAGCCACTGTATTTGGGTGGCATGCATGGGTTTAATATTGGACTAATACCACAATGAAGTGTGCAAAAAATTTATATATTTGTATTTTAAAAGAATGCACACTTTGCAAGAGTAACAGATGCGTTTAAATTTCAGGAATTCGGGGTTTTTTTGTTTTAAAAAAAAAATAAAAAATTTACTTATCCATCTTACAATCCGGAAGCATACTTTCTGTGGCACATATGACTTGGTTTTAGTATTTTTGTTTAGTAGTAACATTAGTGACTCGCCCCCAGAGGCCGTGGGGTACTCGGTGCCGGGCCCGTTGATTACAATGGGAGATGTCACAGTGGCAGTGACACGGCCCGTGGCCTCAGGCGGTCAATGTAAAAGGGGGTAGAATGATGGGGATAAAGTTGTTGAGATGATTTGTGATGCCACCTGTGGTTTCTGGTCAGTTTGACCAGCGCTGCAGGGTTGCTTCTCTGGGACAGATGGTGTGATGCAACAATGATGTTGAAGCTCCCCACAGGTGGAGCTGTAGTCCCAGGGCAGAGTAGATGAGGTTGACAAGCGGGGAGATGGTGTAAAGAAGTAGATGTAGCAGAGCTGGGTGTAAGGCGCAAGAATAAGTGGAGGACACAAGGGCATGTAGTTCCAACGCTTTACTCACAGTCTGGTGCATACAGATGCCCGCTTCGGTGCTGTGTCCTCCAGGTCAGGGGCTCAGCCAACTACCAGGCAAGGTAAACTACACCTTTCCAGCACTCCTCCAACATGTGCCTTCTCTGAACGTCTTCCCACTAGCGCCTAATCTGAAGTACTTGTAGTTGCGTATTAAACTCAAGTTCCTCCTTCTTGATGTTACTTAGAACTCTACTTTTACGGCAGACAGCTGTAGCCTGCTTTGGGGACTCATGTTCCGGCTCACCCACGTTGCTGTTGTGCCCCCAAGTCTTAGATGGGAATAAAGTGGTGATGAATTCTTTTCCTCCGGTTTCTGCTGCAGGAACATCAGTATCCATACAACCTCGGGGACCGGACCCCGGCCATGCGCTTCAAACTTGAAGGGCTCTGCTCTGACCCTAGTCCTTAGTTCTCTTCTTCTCCTTATGTTCCGAACTAAACTATCTTCCTTCTGAAGAATCAGGCTTTCTATGGCTCTTTCCTGTGCCAGCAGCTCCAGGTCACAGGAGTCTGCTGCAGCACTTCCTTCACTCCATCCCTCTCAGGGGATCTTCTCTCACAGACTGACCTTTTCCTAATATTCTCCTGCTCTCTTGTGCAGTCTAAGTTCCACCCACCTCCCAGCACTCTTCGTGTTCCAAGCAGGGAGCCACCAAGGTTGCTCTGCTACACTACTGGAGTACCTCTGTGGTGACTGAACCCTCAAGGGCGCCACATTAGCATAGATGGGTATTAAACTGTTTCCTTATTTGCAGTGTTTGAAGAATGAACAAAAATGCAGCTATTAATGTACTATACAATCTAGCACAGATCAATCAATTCAATCACACTGAATGACTGTACAGCTACAGCACTTCCCTACATGTCACTTGAACCTTTGCATTATTATTCTCAGACTGAGACTGCCACTCCCATTTTTAATCTTCAACACTGAAAGTAAGTACACCAAAATCAGAATAGGCCTTTTTTATCCTTAAATGGAATGAGATGTGAACTCAGACCTCATATCCTTGTGTTATAAAAGCCTAAAATGGCGCTGATTAGATTGCCCTCATCGCTTAAACTGGCTGTGATAGCCCCCTGATTGGATGCACTAGACCATGTGATATGTTATTATAAATATTTCTACTTTGCTTTGATTATTATTTAGACAATTAAATATTAGTTTTATAAGTGTTATTCATAAAAGAAATAACACAGGGTATTGTATCTCATATAGAGATGTCTGTGTTAAAGCGTTCCTTTGTTTCAAAAAGGATGGTTATTTGGACAGAGCCAGTTGCAAGGACAGCAGAATCCATAATTTATGACTGTTATTGTTAATTAAAATACTTTCTTTCCTCAATTAAACATCTTCTTCCTTAGGAAATGTAAAGCCATACCCCTATTTAAATTTTTGCAGTTGGAATAAAAACTTGTGACAGGGCATCTAAGATAAGACAAGCCAGTAAACTTTTTTTTTGTTAGGAAGTTATAAGGGTTAATAGTTAAACAGAGATTTCTCATTTTTACAACACCATTTGTTTTTAGGGACCACATCACATTTGAAGTCACTTTGAGGGGTCTATATCATAGAAAATACCCAAAAGTGACTGGTTGTATGCCCTTGTCTCCTCCGATCGATTGGCTCTCTGATTTGAACAAAATTGGCAAAAGTGTGAAACATTTTGCATTTCTCCTAAAGCTTTCCATACATGTTTACATATCAAAAAATACCCCACAAATATTACCTTAAATAAATCAGTCAGAATCCTTATTGTCTAGTGGTGTGCCCTTCCCAATACTTTGGTAATTTTTTTTGCTGAGGATTCACTTTAATGTACAGTACTGTGCAAAAGTTTTAGGCAGGTGTGTAAAAAATGATGTACTGTTAATGCTTTAAAATATAAGTATTAACCCCCTAGGGTGGTTTGCATGTTAATGAACGGGCCAATTTTTACAATTCTGACCATTGTCCCTTTATGAGGTAATAACTCTGGAACACTTCCATGGATCCCAGTGATTCTGACATTGTTTTCTCATGACATATTGTCCTTCATGATAGTGGTAAAATTTCTTTGATATTACTTGCATTTATTTGTGAAAAACTGGAAATTTGGTGAAAATTTGGAAAATTTCGCTTTTTCCAAATTTGGATTTTCATGCCCTTAAATCAGAGATATGTCACATAAAATACTTAATAAGTAACATTTCCCACATGTTTACTTTACATCAGCACAATTTTGGAACCAAATTTTTTTCGTTAGGAAATTATAAGGGTTAAAAGTTAAACAGCGATTTCTCATTTTTACAACACCATTTTTTTTAGGGACCACATGAAATTTGAAGTCACTTTGAGGGGTCTATATGATAGAAAATACCCAAATGTGACACCATTCTAAAAACTGCACCCCTGAAGGTGCTCAAAACCACATTAAAGAAGTTTATTAACCCTTCAGGTGCTTCACAGGAATTTTTGGAATGTTTAAAAAAATGAACATTTAACTTTTTTCACAAAATATTTAATTCAGATCCAGTTTTTAATTTTACCAAGGGTAACAGGAGAAATTGGAACCCCAAAGGTGTTGTGCAATTTGTCCTGAGTACGCTGATACCCCATATATACAGGTAAACCGCTGTTTGTGCGCATGGCAGAGCTCAGAAGGGAAGGAGCACCTTTTGACATTTCAATGCAAAATTGGCTGGAATTGAGATCGGACGCCATTTGGAGAGCCTCTGATGTGCCTAATCAGTGGAAATCCCCCACAAGTGACACCATTTTGGAAACTAGACCCCCAATGAACTTATCTAGATGTGTGGTGAGCACTTTGAACCCCCAAATACTTCACAGACGTTTATAACGTAGAGCCGTAAAAATAAATCATTTTTCCACAAAAATGATCATTTTGCCCCCAATTTTTTATTTGCCCAAGGGTAACAGGAGAAATTGGACCCCAAGAGTTATTATGCAATTTGTCCTGCATACGCTAATACCCCATGTGTGGGAGTAAACCACTATTTGGGCGCATGGCAGAGCTCAGCAGGGAAGGAGCACCAGATTTTACTGTTATGGTTTGCAGGTTCCATGACCCACTGGGTGAGCCCATGAGGCGCTGGGGAAGAAGCATTACAGTAAGTGCTGTTCCCCAGCGCCGGGTGCTGAACATGGCTCTCATCATTCTCCCCTGCTTGTGCAGATCACCGATTCAGTGGTACCATGTTTATTTATATCCGTCTTTTTGATTGCATGTTATTCCACTTTTTGTTCGGCGGTATGATGATAAGGCATTGTTTTTTTGCCTTTATTAGGGTGGTTAACTAGTGGGACAGTTTATAGGTCGGGTCGTTATGGACGCGGCGATACCAAATATGTGTACTTTTATTGTTTAGATTTTTTTTATCATTCAAATATTTATTTTGTGATAGAATATTGATTTTTTTATTATTATTTTGAAAAAAAATATTTTTACAATTATTTAATTTTTTTTTTACTTTATTCTAACTTTTACACTTTATCCCACTATTGGACAATCATTTTTTGAAGGTTGATCGCTTCTATAGCATGCAGATGAAGCAGTATCGGCATTCTATAGAAGCTGTCAGCGCTGCACTTTCTGCACTGACACTGAGAGACTTCCTGATCATGCACTGTGCATGACCAGGGAGTTTCTTAGCTCTGGTAACCCGGATGTCGTCATGACGACATCAGGTTAACATGGCAGCAATCAGGACCCCGCGTCACGCCGTGGGGTCTCCGATCCTAAGGCAGAGGGGATGTCAACCCTCTGCTTGCTTCCGGAATGCTGTGATCTATAACCGCTCCTGGCACTTAGTGCCGGGTGTCAGCTGTGAGAATCATTGCTTTATGCTTACCAATTTCTTACTGTTTTCTGTCGATGAAGTGAATCTGATTTCCATGATTTCATGTAAGGAGAGACTGGGAAAAAAATAACTTCCTGATGCCACCTGTGGTTTCTGGTCAGAATGACCAGCGCTGCAGTGTTGCTTCTCTGGGACAGATGTTGTGGTGCAGCAATGATGTTGAGCTCTCCACAGGTAGAGCTGTAGTCCCAGGGTAGTAGAGATGAGTTGGTAGATGTTGAGGTAGTGTAGAAAGGAAGATGTGAAGGCCATTTAACGATTCTTGGGCTTTGCGAATTACTATAGGCAATTCGTCCCGCACTTCTCTGCTTTAACCAAGCCTATTGTTGCCCTTACCCGGAAGGGAGCAAGGCCAAACATCTGGTCCTCGCAAGCTGAAGACGCATTCCTCGCCTTCAAGCAGGCCTTTGCCATGGCTCTGGTTTTGCATCAGCCAGAGGTCGGCAAGCCCTTCGTCTTGGAGGTAGACACATCTTCTACCGGGGCTGGGGCGATTCTTTCCCAAAAGACGTCCACTGGGCGCTTGGCTCCGTCCGGGTTCTTCTCCAAGTCATTTTCACCCGCAGAATGTAACTACACGATTGGGGATCGAGAGTTGCTGGCCATAAAGATGGCGCTAGAGGAGTGGCGTTATCTCCTGGTAGGGGCAGTCCATCCCTTCACCATATTCACCGACCACAAAAACTTGGCCTACCTTCAGTCGGCTCAAAGACTCAACTCCAGACAAGCCAGGTGGTCATTGTTTTTCTCTCGCTTCGACTTTGAGCTCCACTTCCAACCCGGTGACAAAAATACCTAGGCAGATGCTCTCTCCCAGTCCCTGCAGTCACCCGAAGTGGAAGAGGCTCTGTCGCATGTTATCGATCCCGCCCGAGTTATCACGGTGGCTCCGGTGAATAGAGTTGAGCGAAACGGGTCGAAAAAATTCAAAAGTCGCCGACTTTTAGCAAAGTCGGGTTTCATGAAACGAAACCTGACCCTAGGATGAGGTCGGCCACGAGGTCGGCGACTTACGCGCCAAAGTCGCGTTTCAAAAGTTTGTTTTGCGCTCTTTTTCAGCCAATCAGGATCCACGGACACTGTGGGCAACGTGATGACATAGGCACGGGTCACCACCATCTTTCAGAAGGGCATGCAAGTGATTGGCTTGCTTTGGTGGGCGTCACAGGGGGTATAAAAGGGCGTGCACGCCGACCGCCATCTTACTTCTGCCGATCTTAGTATAGGGAGAGGTTGCTGCTGATTCTGTAGGGAGAGCGTTAGGCAGGGAAGAAGACAAAAAAACTGCTTCTGCTGCTAGCGATTTGGCCTGCACAACACACAAGTCAATGTGTGTGCAGTGCAAGGGGAGGCTATATTGTGGTGTATCAGTGGTGTTGGTTGTTGGGCTGCCTTTTAAGGCTTCCTGACACGCTGGCATTGCTGTTTACCCACTGCTCCGCAAACTGCTTTTTTAAAAGCAATCCAATCTCCCTTATCCTCTAGTCACTTTGGTCACAGGCAGCTGTGCCATCGAGCGTGTCACATAGCGCTCAGATATCAGTGGGCCGCACACAATCCACAAGTGTCCACTGTCCACAAGTGTACGCAGAGATTCAAAATCTCCATTATCCTCTCGTCACTTTGGTCACAGGCAGCTGTGCCATCGAGCGTGTCACATAGCGCTCAGATATCAGTGGGCCGCACACAATCCACAAGTGTCCAGTGTCCAAAAGTGTACGCAGAGATTCAAAATCTCCATTATCCTCTCGTCACTTTGGTCACAGGCAGCTGTGCCATCGAGCGTGTCACATAGCGCTCAGATATCAGTGGGCCGCACACAATCCACAAGTGTCCAGTGTCCAAAAGTGTACGCAGAGATTCAAAATCTCCATTATCCTCTCGTCACTTTGGTCACAGGCAGCTGTGCCATCGAGCGTGTCACATAGCGCTCAGATATCAGTGGGCCGCACACAATCCACAAGTGTCCAGTGTCCAAAAGTGTACGCAGAGATTCAAAATCTCCATTATCCTCTCGTCACTTTGGTCACAGGCAGCTGTGCCATCGAGCGTGTCACATAGCGCTCAGATATCAGTGGGTCGCACACAATCCACAAGTGTCCACTGTCCACAAGTGTACGCAGAGATTCAAAATCTCCATTATCCTCTCGTCACTTTGGTCACAGGCAGCTGTGCCATCGAGCGTGTCACATAGCGCTCAGATATCAGTGGGCCGCACACAATCCACAAGTGTCCACTGTCCACAAGTGTACGCAGAGATTCAAAATCTCCATTATCCTCTCGTCACTTTGGTCACAGGCAGCTGTGCCATCGAGCGTGTCACATAGCGCTCAGATATCAGTGGGCCGCACACAATCCACAAGTGTCCACTGTCCACAAGTGTACGCAGAGATTCAAAATCTCCATTATCCTCTCGTCACTTTGGTCACAGGCAGCTGTGCCATCGAGCGTGTCACATAGCGCTCAGATATCAGTGGGCCGCACACAATCCACAAGTGTCCACTGTCCACAAGTGTACGCAGAGATTCAAAATCTCCATTATCCTCTCGTCACTTTGGTCACAGGCAGCTGTGCCATCGAGCGTGTCACATAGCGCTCAGATATCAGTGGGCCGCACACAATCCACAAGTGTCCACTGTCCAAAAGTGTACGCAGAGATTCAAAATCTCCATTATCCTCTCGTCACTTTGGTCACAGGCAGCTGTGCCATCAAGCGTGTCACATAGCGCTCAGATATCAGTGGGCCGCACACAATCCACAAGTGTCCACTGTCCACAAGTGTACGCAGAGATTCAAAATCTCCATTATCCTCTCGTCACTTTGGTCACAGGCAGCTGTGCCATCGAGCGTGTCACATAGCGCTCAGATATCAGTGGGCCGCACACAATCCACAAGTGTCCACTGTCCAAAAGTGTACGCAGAGATTCAAAATCTCCATTATCCTCTCGTCACTTTGGTCACAGGCAGCTGTGCCATCGAGCGTGTCACATAGCGCTCAGATATCAGTGGGCCGCACACAATCCACAAGTGTCCAGTGTCCAAAAGTGTACGCAGAGATTCAAAATCTCCATTATCCTCTCGTCACTTTGGTCACAGGCAGCTGTGCCATCGAGCGTGTCACATAGCGCTCAGATATCAGTGGGCCGAACACAATCCACAAGTGTCCAGTGTCCAAAAGTGTACGCAGAGATTCAAAATCTCCATTATCCTCTCTTCACTTTGGTCACAGGCAGCTGTGCCATCGAGCGTGTCACATAGCGCTCAGATATCAGTGGGCCGCACACAATCCACAAGTGTCCAGTGTCCAAAAGTGTACGCAGAGATTCAAAATCTCCATTATCCTCTCGTCACTTTGGTCACAGGCAGCTGTGCCATCGAGCGTGTCACATAGCGCTCAGATATCAGTGGGCCGCACACAATCCACAAGTGTCCAGTGTCCAAAAGTGTACGCAGAGATTCAAAATCTCCATTATCCTCTCGTCACTTTGGTCACAGGCAGCTGTGCCATCGAGCGTGTCACATAGCGCTCAGATATCAGTGGGCCGCACACAATCCACAAGTGTCCACTGTCCACAAGTGTACGCAGAGATTCAAAATCTCCATTATCCTCTTGTCACTTTGGTCACAGGCAGCTGTGCCATCGAGCGTGTCACATAGCGCTCAGATATCAGTGGGCCGCACACAATCCACAAGTGTCCACTGTCCACAAGTGTACGCAGAGATTCAAAATCTCCATTATCCTCTCGTCACTTTGGTCACAGGCAGCTGTGCCATCGAGCGTGTCACATAGCGCTCAGATATCAGTGGGCCGCACACAATCCACAAGTGTCCACTGTCCACAAGTGTAC
Source organism: Dendrobates tinctorius (assembly GCF_039654945.1). Taxonomy (NCBI): domain Eukaryota; kingdom Metazoa; phylum Chordata; class Amphibia; order Anura; family Dendrobatidae; genus Dendrobates; species Dendrobates tinctorius. The sequence continues at coordinate 52,234,793 of NW_027361675.1, forward strand.
GCAGAGATTCAAAATCTCCATTATCCTCTCGTCACTTTGGTCACAGGCAGCTGTGCCATCGAGCGTGTCACATAGCGCTCAGATATCAGTGGGCCGCACACAATCCACAAGTGTCCAGTGTCCAAAAGTGTACGCAGAGATTCAAAATCTCCATTATCCTCTCGTCACTTTGGTCACAGGCAGCTGTGCCATCGAGCGTGTCACATAGCGCTCAGATATCAGTGGGCCGCACACAATCCACAAGTGTCCAGTGTCCAAAAGTGTACGCAGAGATTCAAAATCTCCATTATCCTCTCGTCACTTTGGTCACAGGCAGCTGTGCCATCGAGCGTGTCACATAGCGCTCAGATATCAGTGGGCCGCATACAATCCACAAGTGTCCACTGTCCACAAGCGTACGCAGAGATTCAAAATCTCCATTATCCTCTCGTCACTTTGGTCACAGGCAGCTGTGCCATCGAGCGTGTCACATAGCGCTCAGATATCAGTGGGCCGCACACAATCCACAAGTGTCCACTGTCCACAAGTGTACGCAGAGATTCAAAATCTCCATTATCCTCTCGTCACTTTGGTCACAGGCAGCTGTGCCATCGAGCGTGTCACATAGCGCTCAGATATCAGTGGGCCGCACAAAATCCACAAGTGTCCACTGTCCACAAGTGTGTGCAGAAATTCTAAAACTCCCCTGTCCTATAGACACCTTGTACCTTGTTTTACATTACTGTATAGTTTGTTGGATTTTGTCTACATTTCTACCAAAAATGAGGAAGGCTGGTGGAAGAGGCCGTGGAATTGGGCGGGGGTTGGCAGCTGGTAATGATGGTGTTGGTGGTGGATCTGATGGTAGTGGCAAGAGCAAAATAGGACCGAATGCAGGAGGTGCTGACCCTGCGTCATCGTCTGGCTACATAAGGACTCGAACGCTTAGTTTTCTAGGAGTTGGCAAACCGCTTTTAAAGGCAGAGCATCAGGAAAAAGTTTTGTCTTACATTGCTGACTCAGCCTCCAGCTCTATCGCCTCCTCTTCTTCAGTTGTAAAAAGTAAAAGCACTGAGTCGTCATTGGAGGCTCATGTTCATGAACCACACCTTTCCTTGTGTCCTTCACCCCAACCAAGATTGAAGGATGACGCAGGCCATACTACTGATTACTCCATGGAGCTGTTTTCACATACCATGCCTGGATTATCAAGTCAAATGGTGAATTACCCAGGCCAAGATGAATCTGACATGGAGTGCAGTGATGCACAGCCGCTGATGGATGATTCTGCTGGTACATTCACTCAGAGCACTACATTGTCCTCGCAGTGTACAGAGCCAGATTTTGACCCTGATGAGACTCAGGTGCCCCTTCCCGCACACTATACCACCATACACGGTGACACAGAGAAAGGTGCACATGACATAGAAGAGGAGGTGATGGATGACCCAGTTGTTGACCCAGATTGGCATCCATTGGGGGAAGAGGGTGCTGCTTCCAATAGCTCAGATGAGGAGCATCCACAGCAGACATCGACATCGCAACAGCTGTTATCTGGCAGGCCCGGAGCACTCCAAAGACAGGTTCCAAACATCAAAAGAGTTGCTGGACAGCTTGTCCAGAGGGTCAAAAGATCACAGCGTGCTAGGCCGCAAAATGTCTGCCAAAGTAGGAAGAGTGCAGTGTGGCACTTTTTTGAACAAAATCCTCATGATCAGGCCAAGGTTATCTGTAAGAAGTGCGCAAAGACCTTTAGCCGAGGGAAAAATCTGAAAAATTTGAATACCAGTTGCATGCTTAGACATTTAACCAGCATGCACTTGCAAGCGTGGACACAACACCAAACCTCAAGTGCCACATGTGCAACTGATCACAACGAAGGTAGTCAGCAACGCTACATTGTTTCCCCCACTGTAAGCCCACCGGTTAGCACAGCAGCAAATGTTGAGGTGTCGTTGCAAGGCCACAGCAGTCAGGGAATCCCACTGTTATATCAACGAAAGACTGATTCTAGGCCATCAGAAAGAACACCAACTCCATCACCATCATCAACCCTCTCTCAGTCCGCCCTGTCCACCGCTACTTCCACCATATGCAGCTCTCAAGTCCAGCTCACCCTCCCAGACACTATGAGTAGGTCAAGAAAGTACTCAGTCTCTCATCCGCGTACACTGGGTTTGAACGCCCACATTGCCAAACTAATCTCGTTTGAGATGATGCCCTTTCGGTTGGTGGAAAGCACAGCTTTCCGCGAACTCATGGCCTATGCAGTACCACGCTATGACCTACCCAGTCGCCACTTCTTCTCTCGCAAAGCCATCCCAGCCCTCCACCATCATGTGAAAGACCGCATTGTCCATGCACTCAAGCAGTCAGTGAGCGGAAAGGTGCACCTCACAACTGATGCATGGTCCAGTCGGCATGGCCAGGGCCGTTACGTGTCCATCACTGCGCACTGGGTTAGTGTGGTGGATGCAGGGTCCACAGGGGACAGCGGTGGTGGGACAGTGCTGCCTAGCCCACGGTATAGGAAACAGTTGGCTGTAGGCGTTCGACCCTCCTCCTCCTCCTCCTCCTCCAGAAGCGACAGCTCGTCCACAGAGCGCAGTCGTACGAGCACTCCATCTGCAGCTGCCACTGTTGCACACGATGTGTCCCCCTATCGAGCAGCTAGTGGAAAGCGTCAGCAGGCTGTGTTGCAGATGATGTGTTTGGGCGACAGACACACCGCCGAGGTGCTGGCCGAGTACTTGAAGCGACAAACTGAGTCATGGCTGGGCAGTGTACATCTTGAGGCAGGCAAGGTAGTTAGTGATAACGGCCGTAATTTTGTGGCAGCCATAGCCCTTTCAAAACTCAGCCACATACCTTGCTTGGCTCACACCTTGAACCTGGTGGTGCAGTGCTTCCTCAAAAATTATCCGGAGTTAACAGCCCTGCTCCAGAAGGTGCGAAGACTGTGCGCGCACATCCGCCAGTCGCCTGTACACTCCGTTCGTATGCAGAAGCTGCAGCGATTGCTCCACCTTCCCAACCACCGCCTCATTATCGACATTGCAACAAGGTGGAACTCCACCCTGCACATGGTGGAGCGGCTGTGCGAGCAGAGGCAGGCCATAATGCATTTGTGGGAGGATACACGGCCAGGCACTTTGAGAGCAGACATGGAGTTGACAGGCGTGCAGTGGTCGAAGCTGAAAGACCTTTGTAAAGTCCTTCAGTGTTTTGAGGAATGCACACGGCTGGTAAGCGCAGACGACGCCATCCTAAGCATGAGCATCCCACTTATGCGTCTGCTCATGCAAACTTTGACGCACCTTAAGGAGCAGGCGTCTGCAGCCAATGTTGATGAGGAGGAAGAGGAGGAGGGAATCCTTGATGACATTCAGCCATTGTCTGCTCAGGGACCTCTCCTGGACGAGGTGGAGGAAGAAGAGGAGGAGGAGGAGGAGGAGGATGATGGGGATGATTACTTAGGGGAGGAGGATGCATCTCGTGGGGCAAGTGAAAATGTTGGCGTGGCAAGGTCTGGTACAGGGTTTGTGCGTGACTGGAGGGATGTGGATTTGCCAGAAAGTGCTCCTCCACCCAGCACTCGCAGTGCATCATTGACACCGGGAACATTGGCCCACATGTCAGATTATGCCTTGCGGATCCTAAAAAGGGACCCCCGCATTGCCAAAATGATGAACGATGACGACTACTGGTTGGCCAGCATCCTGGATCCACGCTATAAAGGCAAATTACAAAACATCATGCCACAGGAGAACCTTGACCTAATATTGGCTAATAAACAAGCAACTCTGGTAAATCGGTTGCTTGAGGCATTCCCAGCACACAGCAGCGGTGATGGTTCTCACACGAGCCGTACGGGCCGGGGGCAGCTTGGCAGAGGTGTTCGTGGTGCACACAGCAGAAGTGGCGTTGGAGACAGGGGTTTCATGACAATGTTGTGGACTGATTTTTCAAATACCGCTCACACAACTGGTAATACTGCATCGATGGAAAGTGACAGGAGACAGCAGTTGTCAACTATGGTTACAAACTACTTTTCCTCCCATATCGATGTTCTCCCACACAGGTCATTCCCCTTTGACTATTGGGCCGCTAAACTGGACACCTGGCCTGAATTGGCCCAATATGCCTTACAGGAGCTCGCTTGCCCAGCTGCAAGTGTGCTATCGGAAAGAGTCTTCAGTGCAGCTGGATCAATCCTGACAGAAAAAAGGACCCGTCTGTCAACCCAAAATGTGGATGATCTAACCTTCATTAAAATGAACCACGCATGGGTTTCCAAGGATTTTGTCCCACCTTCCCCTGATGACACATAGGGTGACAGAAAAATGGCTTGCTTTGGTCCACCTCTTCCTGGTACTTCACCTATTTCGCCTTTTGCATCAGTTGAATGTCCAACATCAACATATGCCACTTTCTAAAACTCCGTAACTGTGCTGCCTCCCCCCCCATGGCCGGGGTCACCACCTAGCGCACGACACCGTGCGAGTGCCGTTGCCCTGGACAGGTGGGTAGGCCGACTCTTGGGCGCGGGCACTGGCACAGGGTCCCTCATAGTGCAATCAAGTGTCTCTGACGGTGGTGGTGCACACCCGCCGTCAGACACACCGCTGTACTATGAGGGGCCCAGTGCCAGTACCGACGCCCACGAGTGGGCCCCCCTTGCTTGGCCAGGGCCCCAGCATTTGCAATCTTTACCTCTCCCTGCTCCTCCGCTGTGTAATCTGGGCCGTCAAATCCATACTGTGCCTGACACCATCTGAGCCTGCCTCCTGAGACATATATTTTGAATGTGTATGCTATCCATACATGTTATCCGGGGATACGGTACCCTTTCTAACCTTTGTGCAATGACGTGCAATCCATACTGGGCCTAACACCGTCTGAGCCTGCCTCATGCTGTATAGACATATATTTTGAATGTGTACGCTATCCATACATGTTATCCGGGGATACGGTACCCTTTCTAACCTTTGTGCAATGATGTGCAATCCATACTGGGCCTAACACCGTCTGAGCCTGCCTCATGCTGTATAGACATATATTTTGAATGTGTACGCTATCCATACATGTTATCCGGGGATACGGTACCCCTTCTAACCTTTGTGCAATGACGTGCAATCCATACTGGGCCTAACACCGTCTGAGCCTGCCTCATGCTGTATAGACATATATTTTGAATGTGTACGCTATCCATACATGTTATCCGGGGATACGGTACCCCTTCTAACCTTTGTGCAATGACGTGCAATCCATACTGGGCCTAACACCGTCTGAGCCTGCCTCATGCTGTATAGACATATATTTTGAATGTGTACGCTATCCATACATGTTATCCGGGGATACGGTACCCCTTCTAACCTTTGTGCAATGACGTGCAATCCACACTGGGCCTAACACCGTCTGAGCCTGCCTCATGCTGTATAGACATATATTTTGAATGTGTACGCTATCCATACATGTTATCCGGGGATACGGTACCCCTTCTAACCTTTGTGCAATGACGTGCAATCCATACTGGGCCTAACACCGTCTGAGCCTGCCTCATGCTGTATAGACATATATTTTGAATGTGTACGCTATCCATACATGTTATCCGGGGATACGGTACCCCTTCTAACCTTTGTGCAATGACGTGCAATCCATACTGGGCCTAACACCGTCTGAGCCTGCCTCATGCTGTATAGACATATATTTTGAATGTGTACGCTATCCATACATGTTATCCGGGGATACGGTACCCCTTCTAACCTTTGTGCAATGACGTGCAATCCATACTGGGCCTAACACCGTCTGAGCCTGCCTCATGCTGTATAGACATATATTTTGAATGTGTACGCTATCCATACATGTTATCCGGGGATACGGTACCCCTTCTAACCTTTGTGCAATGACGTGCAATCCATACTGGGCCTAACACCGTCTGAGCCTGCCTCATGCTGTATAGACATATATTTTGAATGAGTACGCTATCCATACATGTTATCCGGGGATACGGTACCCCTTCTAACCTTTGTGCAATGACGTGCAATCCATACTGGGCCTAACACCGTCTGAGCCTGCCTCATGCTGTATAGACATATATTTTGAATGTGTACGCTATCCATACATGTTATCCGGGGATACGGTACCCCTTCTAACCTTTGTGCAATGACGTGCAATCCATACTGGGCCTAACACCGTCTGAGCCTGCCTCATGCTGTATAGACATATATTTTGAATGTGTACGCTATCCATACATGTTATCCAGGGATACGGTACCCTTTCTAACCTTTGTGCAATCACGTGCAATCCATACTGGGCGTGAGAACGGCTGGCGAGCTGTTAAGCAAGCTACAGCACCTGTCCAGACAAGTACAGGGATTCCCTAGCGAGGAGACTTATTTGATTGTTTTCTATGTTGGGACAGCAATTTTTGGGGAGCACTATACTCTGGAGAATGATAGATGGGGCCCACCATACACTGGAACATTCCAAAGGTGGACATCAGACACTGGAGCAGCATTTACAGGGCCCATTATACACTAGAGCAGTAGAAATGGGGCCCATTATGTTTGGAGCATTATTTGGGCCCATAAGACAGTGGAGTTTCATCCATGGGGACCAACATATACTGTAGCATTATGTGGAGCTCATCATATACTGTTTCAAACATTATATGGGACCAATGATTTTGTATGGAGAAATAGATGGGCCTCGTCATGAGATGTAAAAAGTGAGGTATTTTTCATTGTACTATACCGCTATTTCTCTGCCGTATCGGAGCATGATGAGTTGTGGTATGTGTTAAAGGGGCGCTCTTTTGCCCAGGGCACATGAAAACCTGCAGCCAGCCCTCCCCCCCCACAAATTTAGCCAAATAACCCCCATTTTTCAGTGCGTAACTTGTATTATGAAGTTAATTAAGGTTGACAAGCTTAAGTAAGAAGAATTGATGCTTTTGGCATTCAAATGGGCACTGTAGGTGTGTTTCCTGTCCTCCTCTCACTGCCGACTTTTATTCCCCATTGACTTACATTGGGTTTCGTGTTTCGGGACGACCCCGACTTTTCCCTATAATCGGACGATCTTGCTCGACCCGACTTTTGGAAAAGTCGGGTTTCACGAAACGAAACGCGACCCTAAAAAAGCAAAAGTCGCTCAACTCTACCGGTGAATCTTCATTCCGTGCCACCGGGTAAGACCCTCGTCCAGCAAGACAAAAGGGCAGAAGTACTAGGCTGGGGCCACTCTTCCAAGATCGCTAGACATGTTAGCATCAAGAGGACCCTTGCGTTGGTTTCCCGTTATTACTGGTGGCCTTCTCTACGCCAAGATGTGTCAGACTTTGTGGCCTCCTGCTCAATTTGCGCCAGGAACAAGGTACCTAGAAGCTTGTCCCCGGTCTCCTTCAGCCGTTGCCTGTTCCCGAAGCTCCTTGGCAACACATCGCCATGGATTTTGTTACCGACTTACCCCGCTCTTCCTGATGCACGACGATCTTGGTAGTAAATCCAAAGAAAAAAAAAAGAGGGGGTCTCCAGCACCAAAATTAGTGAAAAAAAGATAAAACTCACATTTATTAGAAAGTTTTTAAAATCATATTAATAAGCCACCATGACAGGCAAGGCTAATTTTGGTGCTGGAGACCCCCTCTTTTTTTTTCTTTGGATTTGGATTTATAGCGCCAGTTGAACCGCACTAGACATCTCCTGGCATCAGACCGCTTATGGACTATATGGACACTGATGTACGGTAGGCTGAATATTTTTTCCTTTTTTTCTGCTATGATCCTGGTAGTAGAAGTCAATCGGTTTTCCAAAATGGCCCATTTTGTCCCGTTACCCGGTTTGCCCACGGCCTCCGAATTGGCTAAAGTCTTCATTCAACAGGTTTTCAGACTACACGGGCTTCCTCAGCGAATCGTGTCTGACCGCGGGGTACAGTTTACCTCCCGCTTCAGGAGAGCACTCTGTAAACTCTTGGGCATATCCCTGGATTTCTCTTCTGCTTATCATCCGCAGACCAACGGGCAAGTCGAATGGGTCAATCAAGTCTTGACCTCCTACCTGCGGAACTTCTCTAACGCCCACCACAACAACTGGGTCGATCTTCTTCCATGGGCAGAGTTCGCCCACAACAATCACTCCAATTAATCCACCACCAAGTCTCCGTTTTTTGTGGCCTCCATTCAGAATCCAGGTGTGCCTCTTCCAGTATCTTCATCCTCCGGCGTACCCGCTGCCAATGCCCTCTCCCAAGAGTTTTCCCAGGTCTGGAGGAAGACCAAAGAGGCTCTTGTACAAGCCGCGGCCAGGATGAAGAGACATGCCGACAAGAGACGGAGGGATCTCCCACCATACCATCCAGGTGACAAAGTCTGGCTGTCAACCAAGCACATCCGCTTGAAAATCCCTTCTTATAAGCTGGGTCCCCGGTACATCGGCCCCTTCGAGATTCTGGGACGCATCAACAATACAGCCTATAGATTGAGGCTGCCTGCTTTGCTCCGGGTCCATAACGCCTTCCATGTCTCGCTTCTGAAACCGGTCATCCTCAATCAGTTCTGTCCTGCGCCTCCTGTTGTTCCCCAGCCAGTAGGGGCCAATGACGTCTTCGAGGTGAGGGATATTTTGGCCATGAAAAAGGTTAGGGGAAAGACCTTTTTCCTCATCGATTGGAGAGGGTTCGGGCCTGAGGAGAGGTCTTGGGAACCACGAGAGAATATTGATGCTCCTCGCATCATGGATCGATTCTTGGCCAATCTCAGAAGGAGGGGACGTTAATGGGGGGTACTGTCACGCCGGCGCCACCATTACCGGCGCTGGCGCCGCCATTACCGGCGCCGCCTGTCTCACCTGGTCCCACTGCTGCTCCCAGGGTCCCCCTTATCCCTGCTTACCGCTCTGGCCACCGCGCTCCACCTTCAGCCTCCCGTCCTGCGGTCCGGGGGATTCAGCACGTGGGGTCCTCTTCCTGTCCTGCTCCTGCTTCAGGTATGCACCTTAGGCCGCGGGCGTGCACCCTTCCTTCCTCTTAACCCCTTCTGTACCACCCCTGTGCAGCGAGCACAAATCTAGCTCCTGTACAGGGTATATCAGGCGGCTCCTCCCTCATGGAGGCGCCTGATTATCGTGTGTCTTTCATTACGGTACTCTGGCCCCGTCTGGTCACATCTATCTCCAGTCGCTCCTAACTCCAATCGCTCCTGACTCCGGTCACCTCTGACTCCAGTCACTCCTGACTCCTGTCGCTCCCGACTCCGGTCACCTCCTGACTCCAGTCTCTCCTGACTCCGGTCACCTCTGACTCCGGTCACTCCTGACTCCGGTTACTCTGGACTCCAGTCTCTCCTGACCCTCTGCCTTGCCTGTCTCTTCCGTTCTTGAGCTGCCCCTCTTGGTTCCAGCTGTCACGGTATTCAACTCCTTCAGGCCTGCTCCTAACGGTCCCTGTATAGGGGTCGGCACCACCTGGCCAGCTCGCCCCAGGGATCCCGGTACCGTGACCCAGAGGGTCTACTCTTGCTACCCATAACAGTGTCAGTCCAAAGGGTAGTACCATCCAGCCACCCATCCCCAAAAGAAAGGAAATTCAAATGAAAAAGAGAGGGGTGTACTGGGATACAGGATACTATTAGATATCAAGATAAGTAAGGTTCAAATACAAAGATTAAATATTAAGCATAAGGATATGTTTCCTGCATTTCAATAACTCAGTGCTAGTACAATGATTAGATTTTGAACATGAGGATATGTACCCTGCATTTAAATAATTCCACTAGGCAAACCAATCCAAAGGCCCATTCCTGACAGAAATCCAATATGATTATACAATTAGAATGTATATTACCTGTGAATAGCTTTCCTATTGGACACGGGACACTTTCTGAGAATTATCAAGCAGCTAGGCAAAATACCACCAGATAGTCTATTTGTGACAATGGATGTCAACAGGTTATATACATCTATCCCACATGACAAAGGTTTAGAGGCTATGAAACTACTTCTTCAAACATCTAACCTATCAACTGAGTCAATCCAACTATTGTTGGACTTACTCAAATTGGTCCTATATGAGAACTTTTTCTTATACTGTATGAGGATACTTTCTATGTCCAAAGACATAGACTTAGACTGCTATGGGATCGAACATAGCGCCCGCTTATGCAAATGCTTTCATGAATCAGTTCGAAATCAATCATATATTCACGGATGACCTATTTAAGTGTCACTTTATCAGCTATCTTCGTTACATTGACGACATCTTCTTTACCTGGACAGGGACCATAGATTCTCTCAAGGCTTTTCATCAACACCTCAATTCAATTCTTCCGGAACTACAGTTCACTATACATTATAGCAAAGACCAAGTCCCATTTCTGGACACACTAGTGCTCAAGGATAATGAAGGAGTCCTGACAACTGACCTATTCTGCAAACCCACGGGTTGTAATACCTTAGGCCAGGTTCAGATTGCGTTAAAACCAGCCAGTTCAATGCATAGCATTGACGGGCTGCGTTAACGGTATAGCATAACACGATCGCGTTATGCTGTACCCGCTAGTGAAGATGATTCATCTGTGCTAGCGGTGACAGAGCCTCAGACGCTGCAGCCCGCGTCCGAGGCTCTGTCACTGAATGATGGCACATCGCGAGAGCATGCCGCTTTATGGCATGCGTCGTGATGCGCTTGATAATGGGGGCCAATGGCAGCATTAACGGACTGCGTTATGCCGCGTTATGCCGCGATGTAACGCAGTCCGTCTTACTGACTGCCATAACGCAATGTGACCCCGGCCTTACTACACTATTCTAGTTGCCATCTCGGATCAACCAAAAATAGTTTGCCACATTCTCTGTTCAATAGAGTCTCACGCATCGTCTCAGATCCGGAAATTCTCAACACAAGACTTGACAGCATGTTGCAAAAATTCAGAGATGAACAGTATCCATCCAAACTATTGGAAAAAGAAAGGACCCAAGTCCTTATACCACCATCCCCTGCTCCACCGGTACATAAAAGGGACAGGGTTCCATTTGTGCACACAAACCATCCCCTTATGCCGAGGGTATACTCTATTATAAAGAAACACTGGCCACTTTATCCAAGGCATATCCCAATATAGAGTCCTTTAACACTCCCACCCTAATATGCACTAAGAGACCAACTAATATAAGGGATAAATCGGTACGGGCCGATATAGGCAGTTCACGTCCTACCACCTCACAAAGAGGGTACTGAGTACAAGGCGCCACGGCACATTCTCCTGCCTCAATTGTGCAGCTTGCACGATAATCTGGTCTGATAATGTGACCCACCCTAGAACAGGTAAAAGTTACCCTATCCAGGGATATTACACTCGCGACTCCAACTTCGTTATTTATTTAGTCAAGTGTCCATGTGGCCTCTTCTATGTTGGAGAGACCACACAACATGTACGAGACAGTATAGCAAGCCACAAATGTACCATCAGATGTGGCAAAACTTGGCTCCCTTTACCCAATCATTTTTCCAAACAACGATATTCCGTGGCTCAATTAAAATTCCAGGTTATAAAGCAGGTTCCCTATCCAAGGAGAGGCGGCAATCATGTGAGATTACTGAAACAAAGAGTCATTCTGGATTTATACCCTAGATACATTGGAACCTAGGGGTTTAAATAGAGAAATTGATTGACTCATATGATTGCATTTCTAATATTTGAACCATGTTTCTCCTTATTTTTCAGATACGCTAATTTTTCTAACTCATAGGTGAGTTTATTATAACACATATGATAATATTTTCCCCCCCTTCACATCATTACAACGATTAACCGTTTGTTTCGTCCTAACATACAGTACTTGCCTCCAGCGTCGGACTGGAACACCTTGGGCCCACCAGAGAAAATCATTCTTGGGGCCCACTATGTAGCTGCATAGAATTAAATACCAGACCACCAATTGTGCGGTAAAACACGCTAATATCCGGGTATAATATAAGGTTGTACATGTCTTAATTATGTAGCAGGAGTTGGGGTAGCCCCCTCATAGAATATAAAGCAGCCCCCTCATAGAATATAATGTAGATCCCTAATAGAATATAATGCAGCCATCTCATAGAATATAATACTGCCCCCCTCATAGGGTATAATGCACCCCCTCATAGGGTATAATGCACCCCCTCATAGGGTATAATACTGCCCCCCTCATAGGGTATAATGCACCCCCTCATAGGGTATAATGCACCCCCTCATAGGGTATAATGCACCCCCTCATAGGGTATAATGCTGCCCCCTCATAGGGTATAATACTGCCCCCGTCATAGGGTATAATACTGCCCCCGTCATAGGGTATAATACTGCCCCCCTCATAGGGTATAATACTGCCCCCCTCATAGGGAATAATGCTGCCCTCCTCATAGGGTATAATGCTGCCCCCTCATAGGGTATAATGCTGTCTCCTCATAGGGTATAATACTGCCCCCCTCATAGGGAATAATGCACCCCCTCATAGGGTATAATGCTATATAGATATATAGATATAGAGTTAGATAGATATAGATAGAAAGATAGAAGTAGAAATAGATAGATATAGAGATAGATAGTAGATAATGGATAGAAAGTAGATAATGGATAGATATAGATAGAAAGATTCATAGAGATAGATAGAGATAGATAGAGATAGATATAAAGATAGATATAGAAAGAAATATAGATAGATAGATCGATAGGTAGATAGATATAGAGATAGATAGAAAATAGATAATGGATAGATAGATAGATATAGAGATACATAGCTATAGATAGAAAGATATAGAGAGATAGATATATAGATAGAGATAGATAATAGATAGAGATAGATAATAGATAGAGATATACATATATAATAATAATAATAATAATAATAATAATAATAATATAGACATATATAGATAGATATAGAGATAAATATATATAGATAGATGGCTATAAATAAAAATAGATATAGAGATATATATATATATAGATAGATAGATATAGAGATAATAGATAGAGATAGATAGATATAGAGACAGATAGATATAGAAAGATAGAGATAATAGCTAGATATAGAGATATGTATAGAGATAGACAGATATAGAGTTAGAAAGATAGATAGATATAGAGAGAGATATAGAGATAGATAGAGATAGCTAGATAGATAGATGGATAGATAGATATAGATAATAGAGATAATAGATAGATGTAATAGATAGATATAGAGATAGATATAGAGATAGATGGATAGATCAATAGATAGATAGATAAAGAGAGAGAGATAGAGATAGATAGATAGATAATGAGATATAGAGATAGATATAGAGATATAGTGTTAGATAGAAAGATAGATATAGAGATAGATAGATATAGAGATAGATATGGATATAGAGATAACAGATAGATATAGAGATAGATAGATAGATAGATATAGAGATAGATAGATAGATATAGAGATAATATAAAGATAGATAGATAGATATAGAGATAATATATAGATAGCTATAGAGAGAGAGATAGAGATATAGAGAGAAACAGATATAGATATATAGATAGATATAGAGATAGATAGATATAGAGATAATAGATAGATATAGAGATAGATAGATATAGATATAAAGATAGATAGAGATAGAGAGAGCGGTAGATAGAGAGAGAGATAGATATAGAGAGAGATAGATACAGAGATCGATAAATAGATAGAGAGATAGATAAAGATATAGATAATAGATAGATAGATAAAGATAGATAATAAATATAGAGATAACAGATAGATATAAAGATAGAGTAAGATAGAAAGATATAGAGATAGGTAGATATAGATAATAGAGATAGCTAGATAGACATAATAGATAGATATAGATATAGATAGATATAGAGATAGATAGAAAGATAGATATAGAGATAGATGTAGAGATAGAAAGATAGATATAGAGATAGAGCGATAGATAGATAGAGATAAATAGATAGATAGAAAGATAGATAGATATACAAAGAGATAGATATAGAGATAGAGATAAATAGATAGATAGATAGATAGATATAGAGAGATATAGAGAGAAATAGATATAGATATAGAGATACTAGATATATATAGAGATAGATATAGATATAGAGAGAGATAGATACAGAGAAAAGATATAGAGATAAATAGATAGAGAAAGATAGATAGATATATAGATATAGAGATAGAAAGATAGATATAGAGATAGAGCGATAGATAGATATACAGAGAGATAGATATAGAGATAGATAGAGATATATAGATAGATAGCTATAGAGAGAGATATAGAGAGAAATAGATATAGATATAGAGATAGATATATAGATATAGATATAAAGATAGATATAGAGATAGATATAGAGATAGAGCGATAGATAGCGAGAGATATAGATATAGATAGATACAGAGAAAAGATATAGAGATAGATAACGGATAGATAAATAGATAGATAGGTATAGAGATAGATAGATATAGATATTAGATAGAGATATATATATAGATAAAGATAGATATAGATGGTAGCTAGATAGATAATAAATATAGAGATAATAGATATAGAGATAGAGTAAGATAGATAGATATAGAGATAGATAGACATAATAGATAGATATAGAGATATATATATAGAAAGATATAGAGATAGATAGATATAGAGATAGATGTAGAGATAGAAAGATAGATATAAAGATAGAGCGATAGATAGAGATAGATTTAGAAATAGATAGATATAAATAATAGATATAGATAGAGATAGATAGATAGATATAGATAATAGATAGAGATAGAAAGATAGATAGATATAAGAGAGATAGAGAGAGAGATAGATAGAGATAGATAGATAGAGAGAGCGAGAGAGATATAAAAAAAAACAAAAAAACACAATACTCACCTCTCCTCCTCGCTCCCACGCTGATTCCGGCAGCCGGCTTCAGTGTCAGGAGCTGCCCCCTCTGCCAGACACACAGCGGGTGCGCGATGTAGTGACGTCATCGCGCACTGGCTGTGAGCCAGGAGCAGAGAGGACTGAGGGCGGCGCCGGCCCTGATGCAGAGCGGCTTACTGGGCTGGGGGGCGGGGCCTCTGGGGGTGGAGACCTGAAATGATATTCACTGCTTCGCAGTGAATATTCATTTCTCTTTAGCAGCGGGGACAGGGGCTCCTGCCTCCTGACACCCGCTGCTGCTCCACTGGCAGGAGCCCCCATAGCAGCTGCATGGTGTGCGACACACCACTGGCTGGGGGCCCCTGGAGCAGCGGGGGCCCTAGGCAACTGCTGGCCCTGTATGCCTGCAGGTGCCCGGGCCCACCAGATGCCAGGGCCCACCGGAGAATCCACCGGTTCTCCGGTGGGCCAGTCCAACGCTGCTTGCCTCTAACCTATCCATTTTAGTTTCTATCTCTGAAACGTTAGACATACTACTGCCAATAGGGTTCTGCCTAAGGTCTACCTACTTATCTATTTGTGTTTCCATATATAAACCATGC
This sequence comes from Dendrobates tinctorius, assembly GCF_039654945.1. NCBI lineage: Eukaryota > Metazoa > Chordata > Amphibia > Anura > Dendrobatidae > Dendrobates > Dendrobates tinctorius. The sequence continues at coordinate 52,250,254 of NW_027361675.1, forward strand.
ACACAATCTCTAGGGGTCCTTACAACTATTAGTATTATATTTTCCCTATTAATCGCCATTTTAATAGGTATCCTTGTTTAAATAATGCTTCATGTCATGTACAGTGCCATGCTTAGCTCTGCTGGACACTAAAACGCAGCATATACTTCTCACTCATACAAACAAGTAAGCGCAATTACTACTAGGGAGGTTGCTATGACACCCGAGTCCCTCACATGTCACGCTCATGCGCAGTTGCCCTCATTCACTGCGCCATGTCACTTCCGGGCACAGCACTGCACTTCTGGTCCCAGCCGCACACCTGGGCTTAAATGTCTGAGATTCCCCTGCAGACACAGAATGCCACTACAAGGTGCGGGAGCGCCACTTTGAAATACTACAGGACCAGGTAAAATATGGCTGCATCTTCACACTATGCCCCCTCCATAGGCACATACTGTATTCTAATGGCATTCATGACTCCACAGGTTCAGTGCTATATCTAGTGCCTCAGAGCCTCATTGCGCCTTACCAGCGCTCCACTGGCACCTTCTCTGATACAATTAGGTACCTATTCTATTTGATTTGCTCATTCTATCTTGAATCCCAGTACTGCTCTCTCTTTTTAACCATGCTGTAATTCATTGCAGCCCACTTGGATCACATTATCTCTCGTATGCACCATAGTGCTTCTCTTCCCATGTGCACCAAAGATAAAGGTAATAAACATCTCTCTATTTTCATTTCTCTAATATATTCTTTCCACAGACCTTACTATGTGAATTTTGTGATTCTTTCTCCACCCACACCCTCTACTAACTCCTCCCTGGCCAGATGGGGACTAGTGTTGGATGCTGGTGTGTGAGTCCTGGCAGTGCTCCTTCATTACTGGAGAGCAAAGTACCATACCTCTGGATGAAGTGCAGTACCCTGTGGAAACTGAGACCACAGGGGCGCCACATCCCCCTGTTAAACACAGCAAGTCCTCGGGCTGGAATAGAGCATAAACAGATGTTAACACATGCAAAATTTTCTGAGATGCAACTCAACAAGTATAACAGCCAAAAGGTAACTCCTCTTCCCTTTATGGGAGGCACTTTCACTTGAACGTTGTATAATATTACTATAATATAACTTTAATATAAATACGCAATATAGCTTTACTATAAATAACACTTCTATCAAGTTCAATAAACTTCAGTTTTCTTCCTTTAGTCTTTAGCGCAATATGGGGGACCCGTCTCAAACCCCCAACTTAGGCCATGGACGTGGCTACAAGGCACGCTGGTCACCACGTTGGACCACTATTTTGGCCAAGCCAGACAGTTTTAGTTCTTTGATCGCTTGAATGTGAGTGTAACACTCACTATTTAAACTGTAAAACCAACAAGGAGCACCTTAAGAAGTGCTAAATATTTACAAGGAAGGTCACTCACTCTCCATGAACACAGTGTTTATTAACTTCAATAAAGAACAAAACCTAACCACATAAATTTAACTATATACAGCTACATACTGTTTACTTTTCTATGGTTTCTGCTGTTTCCATGGTAATACCTGCGGCTGGCCACTCCCTGGCCAGGAAAGTTCCTGATGCAGAACTATTTCTGTTATCACAAGTTGTTCACGTCCTATTGCCTGGGTTTGGGTAACCTGATCGCACACTTTTGGTCTGGCTGGAACTGCAGTGGCTGGTGCTGTTGTTGGTGTTTCTGCAGGATCTGATTTGGCTTGGGCTGGTGTTACTGTAGGATCCAGTGTAGCATCTGAGGTAAGAGATTCTGGCAGCCTTTCTGGACTGGCAGCCACTGGCCTAGGTGTTTTGTGTTACATACTGGACTGCCTTCAACAGTTTTGATAAAACCACAGTTTTGTCTGCTGCAGATCTACCAGTTCTCTGTGCTAAGTTCGATATAACTACACATACAGTAGACTACCAAATGACAGTTTTCTGGGTACATTATGCATAGGTAGAAAGCTGCCAAACTGGTGGTGGCTGAGTTATACTGAGCTCAAGAATATGGAGGACTACATGGCAGCAAGTTTACTAGTCCTAGAAATAATCTAATAAAAGAGTGATTCTAAAAAAATCTACAGCAATCAGCCCAGTAAGCAATATATTTCTTGAATAGGGGTATCTCTCTCTACTTTATACTGCTGTCAGATTAGGTGTCAAAAACCTGGTGCCAGATTCACTTTAAAGGGAACTTATCACTGGACTAATGCTGCCCAAACCATGTGCAGTATGAATCAGAGTCTAGATGCACAAAATTATCTGCTAATACTGATAGTTGTTACAGTGCTTTGCGAAAGTATTCGGCACCCTGGAACTTTTCAACCTTTTCCCACATATCATGCTTCAAACATAAAGATACCAAATGTACATTTTTTGGTGAAGAATCAACAAGTGGAACACAGTTGTGAAGCTGAATGAAATTTATTGGTTATTTTAAATTTTTGTGGAAATACAAAGACTGAAAAGTGGGGTGTGCAATATTATTCGGCTCCTTTAACTTAATACTTTGTTGCGCCACCTTTTGCTGCGATTACAGCTGCAAGTCGCTTGGGGTATGTCTCTATCAGTTTTGCACATCGAGAGACTGAAATTCTTGCCCATTCTTCCTTGGCAAACAGCTCGAGCTCAGTGAGGTTTGATGGAGATCGTTTGTGAACAGCAGTTTTCAGCTCTTTCCACAGATTCTCGATTGGATTCAGGTCTGCACTTCGACTTGGCCATTCTAACACCTGGATACGTTTATTTGTGAACCATTCCATTGTAGATTTTGCTTTATGTTTGGGATCATTGTCTTGTTGGAAGACAAATCTCTATCCCAGTCTCAGGTCTATTGCAGACTCCAACAGGTTTTCTTCAAGAATGGTCCTGTGTTTGGCTCCATCCATCTTCCCATCAATTTTAACCATCTTCCCTTGTACCTGCTGAAGAAAAGCAGCTCTAAACCATGATGCTGCCACCACCATGTTTGACAGTGGGGATGGTGTGTTCAGGGTGATGAGCTGTGTTGCCTTTATGCCAAACATATAGTTTGACATTGTTGCCAAAAAGTTTGATTTTGGTTTCATCTGACCAGAGCACCTTCTTCCTCATGTTTGGTGTGTCTCCCAGGTGGCTTGTTGCAAACTTTAAATAACACTTTTTATGGATATCTTTGAGAAATGGCTTTCTTCTTACCACTCTTCCAAAAAGGCCAGATTTGTGCAGTACATGACTGATTGTTATCCTATGGACAGACTATCCCACCTCAGCTGTAGATCTCTGCAGTTCATCCAGAGTGATCATGGGCCTCTTGGCTGCATCTCTTATCAGTCTTCTCCTTGTTTGAAATGAAAGTTTAGAGGGACAGCCGGGTCTTGGTAGATTTGCAGTGGTATGATACTCCTTCCATTTCAATATGATCGCTTGCACAGTGCTCCATGGGATGTTTAAAGTTTTGGAAATAATTTTGTATCCAAATCCGGCTTTAAACTTCTCCACAACAGTATCATGGACCTGCCTGTTGTGTTTCTTGGTCTTCATGATGCTCTCTGTGCTTCAAACAGAACCCTGAGACTATCACAGAGCAGGTGCATTTATACAGAGACTTGATTACACACCGGTAGATTATATTTATCATCATTACTCATTTAGGACAACATTGGATCATTCAGAGATCTACAATGAACTTCTGGAGTGAGTATGCTGCACTGAAAGTGAATAATATTGCACGCCCCACTTTTCAGTTTTTGTATTTCCATAAAAATTTAAAATAACCAATAAATTTAATTCAACTTCACAATTGTGTCCCACTTGTTGTTGATTCTTCACCAAAAATTAACATTTGGCATCTTTATGTTTGAAGCATGATATGTGGGAAAAGGTTGAAAAGTTCCAGGGGGCTGAATACTTTCGCAAGGCACTGTATATATATATATACTAACTGAAGAGCCCAGCGCTGCCCGGGCATAGTAACTAACTATGGTTAGTTGTTATGATTGGTTCACCGAGGAGGAGAGCAAGCCCAGCTAAGCCACAGAAAACCAGAGAGGTTGGTAACTAAGCGGATTGCAGACCCCTGATCCTATCCACACAACTAGCAGTAGCCGTGGAGCGTTCCTACGATGATCCTAGACGCCTCGGCACAGCCAGAGAGCTAGCTAAGCCTAAAGCAAGAAAGTGGAAATCTAAACTGCCTCAGAGCAGACCCCAAAGGAATAGATAGCCCCCAAACATATATTGTCGGTGAGACAAGATGAAAACACAAACGCAGGTAGGAAAATAGACTGAGCAAACGATGGGGCCCACACTGACTAGACAGGACAGGAAAGGAAAGACACTGTCTGCAATCACGCAAAAAACGCTGCAAAAAGATCCAACACGTCTGATGCAAAAATACTGAAGTCACACAACTTCGCCCACTATATCAGCACTCTGGTATGTTCTGAAAGCAGAGCAAAAAGAGGCCAATCTAATAAGGGACAAAAACAAACTGGCACAAGCAGTAAAATATGGATAGTGATTCAGCACAGCCCCAGCCTGAGCTGGCTGACCCACACAAAACTGAAATAGACAAAACCAGATCAATGTGAACAGAATAGCAAAAGAACACTTAGCTGAGCATGCAGGGACTGAGCTGGAAACTAAGACCTCAGGAGGCAGGAAAAAATCACCAGCAGGGATAGAGGGAGTCGGCTGTCTTAAATCCAGACAGAAACCCCAGATCTCCAATTGGTGTCCTCATTATCAGGTGGCAAGCCTCTGTTAATCAGATCAGCTTCATTACCTCCAGTAACCACCAGAGGGAGCCCAAAAAGAGAACTTGGTAGGCCAGAAAGCGAATTCACAACAGTTAGTTATAGCAAATTATATTGATCATATCTATATATATATATATATATATATAAAGCTGAGTGTATAGCCCCGCCCACTCCACTTAGCCACATTCACTATAATATCTCACATCATCCCATCAGCCAGAGCTACTGGACTACTACCCCTAATATCCCACATTGTCCCATCAGCCAGAGCCACCGGACTACTACCCCTAATATCCCACATCATCCCATCAAAGCCACCAGACTAATACCCCTAATATCCCACATCATCCCATCAGCCAGAGCCACCGGATTACTACTCCTAATATCTCACATCATCTCATCAGCCAGAGCCACCGGACTACTACCCCTAATATCCCACATCATCCCGCCAGCCTGGTGTCAGAACCAGAGCACTGAGTGGATTTGCCCTGACTTCCATACGAATGATCCCTTTAATAGAAGCCTGGGGTGAGAATCAGAGTGCTGATGGATTTACTCTAACTTCCATACCGGTGATCCCTTTAAGAGAGGCCTGGGGTCAGTACCAAAACACAAAGTGGATTTGCCCTCACTCCCATACCGGGGATCTCTTTAAGAGGGGCCTTGGGTCAGAACCAGAGCGCTGAGTGTATTTGCACCGACTTGCATACCAAAGATCCCTTTAATAGAACCCTGGGGTCAGAATCAGAGTGCTGAGGGCTTTGCCCTAACTTCCATACAGGAGATCCCTTTAAGAGAGCCTGGGGTGAGAGTCAGAGTGCTGAGGGATTTACCCTAACTTCCATACCGGTGATCCCTTTAAGAGAGGCTTGGGGTCAGTACCAAAGCCCAAAGTGGATTTGCCCTAACTTCCATACAGTTGATCCCTTTAAGAGGGGCCTTGGGTCAGAACCAGAGCACTGAGTGGATTTGCCCTGACTTGCATACCAATTATCCCTTTAATAGAACCCTGGGGTCAGAATCAGAGTGCTGAGGGATTTGCTCTAACATCCATACAGGAGATCCCTTTAAAAGAGCCTGGGGTCAGTACCAGAGCATTTGAAGGCAATTGCCCTGACTTCCATACCAGAGATCCCTTTAAGAGAGGCCTGGGGTCAAAACCGAAGCGCTGGATGGATTTGCCCTGACTTCCATACCAATGATCCCTTAAAGAGGGAAGATGTGCCTATGGGACGGAGGATGTGTAATGAGTATATGGGCAGGGAGGGGGGGATTCATTTCTGTCGTGATCTCTGCTCCTTTCTGGGGGACAGACAATGGCTGGGAGCTTATGTTCCCAAGGATGTTAGATTTCTCCCACCATGTCAGTGTCTGCTGACATGTTGTCAAGGGGGAAAACTTGCTCATAGCAACCAATATCAGCTCAGCTTCTTTTGAACAGCTCTGGTGAAATGAAAGATGCTTCGTGATTGGTTGGTGATACACACACACACACATTCAGTTATATATATATATATATATATATATATATATATATATATATATATATGCATATATATAATATGAAACAGAAAAAATTAGAGCAGCACAAAGAAGAGAATCCGGGTGCAGAGACCCCCCTGCCAGGCAAATACCAAACCTCAAATGCAGAAATCCAAAAATTGGAGGAAACACACCATTTGTAATGTAAAAAGAGCTATTTAATTAGCCCAAAAAGGTGACGTTTCGGTCCAAACAACAGGAACCTTTCTCAAGCCTTCATTTTTTGAATTTCTATATATATATACATATACAGTTGTGCTCAAAAGTTTACATACCCGGAAGAATTTTTGCTTTCTTGGCCTTTTTTCAGAGAATATGAATGATAACACCAAAACTTTTTCTCAACTCATGGTTAGGATTGGGCCAAGCCATTTAGGCTATGTGCACACGTGTGAAATTTCCGCGGGAATTCCAGAATTCCATTCTGAGGGAAATATGCGAGAAATCCGCATTTTAAATTCCCGCGTATTTCCCGCGGAAAAACTAGCGATTTGCAAGCGTAATTAGCTTGCAGAATGCTAGCGTTTTCCAAGCGATCTGTAGCATCACTTGGAAAACTGATTGACAGGTTGGTCACACTGGTCAAACATAGTGTTTGACTAGTGTGACCAACTTTTTACTATGAGGCTGCCTATGCAGCATCAATAGTAGAAAGATATAATGTTAAAAATAATAAAAAAATAAAAAATCGTGTTTTTCTCCCACACAGCGTTCCCGATCATCGTGATGCTCCTGGCAAGTCCTGTTCCCAGGGATGCCTTGCAACAATGACCTTTGATGACTTCGCGGTCTCGCAAAACAGCACAGAGACAAGCTTCAAAAATTCTGGAACAAGGTAATTTGGAGTAATGAGACCAAAATTGAACTTTTTGGCCACAACCATAAATGTTACATTTGGAGAGAGGTCAACAAGGTCTATGATGAAAGGAACACCATTCCTACTGTAAAGCACAGAGGAGGATCACTGATGTTTTCGTGATGTGTTAGCTACAAAGGCACAGGAAACTTGGTCAAAGTTGAAGGAAAGATGAATGCAGCACTTTATCAGCAAATACTGGAGGAAAATTTGCAATCATCAGCCTGGAAGCTGCACATGGGATGTACTTGGACATTCCAACATGACAACGATCCAAAACACAAGGCCAAGTCAACTTGTCATTGACTACAGCAGAACAAAGTGAAGGTTCTGGAGTGGCCATCTCAGTCTCCTGACCTCAATATCATTGAGCCACTCTGGGAAGATCTCAAGCTCGCAGTTCATGCTAGACAGCCCAGGAATTTACAAGAACTGGAGGCTTTTTGCCAAGAAGAGTTTGCAGATTTACCATATGAGAAAATAAAGAACCTCATCCACAACTACCACAAAAGACTTCAAGCTGTCATTGATGTTAGAGGGGGCAATACACGGTATTAATAAATGCGGTATGTAAACTTTTGATCAGGGTCATTTGGATATTTTGGTTTGTCATTATAATTTAAAAAGAGAAAACACAGTAGTCTGACAATAAATGGCTTCACCCAACCACTAACCATGAGTGGAGAAAATGTTTTGGTATTATCATTCTGTAAAGCAGCGGTGTCCACGCTGTGCAGTTATGAGGCAGTGACCCAGCAAGTTCAAAACAGAAAGGTTTTTAATGTCCAACAAAACTCACTCAGTGCACAGCACGCTGTATCTTCAGGATCGCAGCCGAGTAAACAAAACGCCAGTCCAGGGCAGTTGCCGTGAGCGGCGTACTGCCGGGTATGTAGGGAGGGTTTCCAGTACCTTTGGCTCCGCTGGCCTTGTGTTAACTCACACAGGGCGTGCTCTGCAGATCACCTACTCTGTTTCCTCACCAGAGCAACACTGACCAAATCAACCCTCCCAGCAGGGTTTTTAAATCCTTTTCCAACCTGTGGCCATAGGCCACTCATAAGACCTGGGCTGGAGGTAACGGACCGGACCCCACTATCTTCCTGCAGTCCATTTAAAAAATAAAAGCCCATACCAGGTTTTCCTAAATAAACTCCTTGGTCCAAATAGCGTGACCAGGTTTGAACCTACTTTTATTCTGCCCTGCGAGTCACAGGCACATTTCTGTGATCACAAGGCACTCCAGTGGATCTAATACATTTCAGAGCACATCCTGGGGGACACATAGCGACCCTCACATATGACACCGATCACTGCCTCACAATTCATACTCTCTGAAAGAAGGCCAAGAAAGCAAAAATTCTGCCAGGATGTGTAAACTTTTGAGCACAAATGTGCGTGTGTAAATATACATATACATATATATATATATATATATATAAAATCTCTTTTTTCTTATCTTTCAGGTTTCTTTGGGGGCTTATCTACAGCATTACAAAATGCTGTAGATAAGCCCCTGATGGCAGTGGCTGCAGCTAATAGGCCAAAAATGGGGTGACAGATCCCCTTTAAATTCTGCGCCAATATCGCTGATTGCGGCAAATCCGTGCGGCAGGAGATGACCAGCGGCAACCATTGGGAGATCAGCGGCTAGCGCCGCAGATCTCCCGACGGTAGTGGTGGTGTGTGTCGTTTGAATTCCGTGCCAATTCGCGGCCGGACTGCGCCTGTCACTGATTGGTCGCGCCCGTTCGGCTGCAACCAATCAGTGATGCGGGATTTCCGTCACAAAGAGACAGACAGACAGAAATAAACGATTATATATGGATATATATATATATATATATATATATATATATATTACTCTGTTTTAAGGCTTGGCTGTTTTGGCTGACTTTAGTAACATCTGCTATGTATTTCATGAATCAGGTTACTGCTGACAGCCTGTATGCTTTTTGTCAAATGTAAATATGAATTGCATTACCAAAAGCAGGCAAAATATGTAACCTTTGGAAATGATCTCCACCCTCATTTGATTATTTATTCACACTCCTTAATTAATAACAAGCTGTTCTAAACTTGATTTTCGAGTATTAATACTAAATATTCTGTTCTTTTCAATTTTTATTTTACTTTGGTGACTGAAGCCTAATGATGGGATAGCCCTACCATAACCAGTTGGGTCAGCATTGTGCTACTACATGGAAGTTTCCTGTCATTCTGGCCTTTTCAGACTATTTAGGTTGGATGCATGATTTTTACATGTAGCTAGGTAGTTATGGGTTAATATCTAGAGTCCAAGTTTGGTTAGAGGTCAACACCAAATATTCATGGTGGTTACAAGTGGTAAAGATGTTAATGATTACTGTATATTGTATTTCTATGGTGGCTTATGCTGGTTTGACACTAGCGTTTTATCACGCAGCGCATCGTGCGCTAACGATCGCATGCACAATTGTCCCCTATCTTTAAAATGGCGGGCGCAGTGTCCAGCGATTGCACGCATGCCTCAGCGTTTCAGTGCGCTGCGCATTTTCCAGGTGTGCGATCAGACGCGCTGGACGCTACATGTTGCATTTTGTGTTCCAGACCAACGCCATTAACGAATCTATGGTGGCGCTGACATGCGCTGTGTACTGCACATGTCAGCGCATTGTGAGCGCATGCGATTTCAGAGTAAACAATGTCTAGACACTTGGTAAATCCACCCCATAAACAAGCAACATTGTTTGGAAGGAAGATAGATAAAATAAGGGCTTTGTAGTGCCAGATCATCACTCTCCAGACAGACAGCAAGAAGACAAGACATCACCAACCCAGCCAGAGACCATCCACAGCTTTAGAGAAAACAGCAGCTTTAATGTGAGTATTCTAAAATCAATTTATGTGAGGCTGTCCTTTAAAATATATAATGTACTATTTTTTTTTTCCCAGCATGTCTTCTGGATCTGAATATTCTCCTCCACAGGAAGAATTGGAAGAGGCAGAGCGTGAGGTGAGTATTTTGCTGCCTTTGTATACCTGCCTCTACAAATGGCTAATAATTTCTGTTTTTTTACAGACCTCGGAATCGGACCAGGCATGTGAGCGGGAACAGCCGGAGCAGCGTACACAAGGCACGGCGGGGAGGAGACGCCATGTAAAGATACATTCTACCTGTTTTTTTGGTTCAATAATTTTTTCTATTCCTGTTTTTCTGCCCTGCTTTTCTCTCTTTTTTTATTTCCTATCTCTATCATTCACCACAATTTCCAAGATTCTAAATGTATTTGTTTTCTAGGTTCCACAACGGGATGAAGACCTGTATATTGACAACGAGCAACTGATCAACCTTGTCCTGGAGCGTGTCCCATTGTGGGACAGCCGTGACCAGCAATACAAGGCCATTGTGGTGACCCGGCAGCTCTGGAATGAAGTGGCCGCAGCGTTGATGGAGGGCAGGGACAGCGCCTCTGCAACTTTAAAAAAGGCGTTCAATAAGTATTTCTCTGTTGTGTGATGCTGCATTGACTCTTGTTCCTGATGATACTTGTGTGTGTGTAGTGCAAGATATATACTTGCAGTAAACACACTGTGTCCTCAGGTTCAATAGTGTATGACTTTTGTATTGTCATGCTGTATATTTCATGCTACACTCTTGTTCGTGATGATACTTGTGTGTTTAGTGCAAGATATAGACTTGCAGTAAACACACATGTGTCCTCAGATTCAATAGTGACAGACGAGCAATATGGCAGAAATGCGCACGCGGGTTAAACGTCACCCAAGTGCGCTAAGCAATCTCTGTTTGCTCACAGAGATGTCAGCAGAGGTAAACACAAAAGGCTGAGCCTGTTAGTGTCACAGGTCTCAGTTAAATGCACACACGGTATCTGGTCACAGGAGCAGGACCCAAGACAGAGGAGCTGCGTCCGTCTAGACCTACCGTGCATGCAACATCGCTACTGCGGACGCCAAAGAGGGCTGCAACTGCAGCGCGGCGTAGGACACTGCCGCTAGTCAACAAAGCAGGCGCAATGTCGGACGCTAGCACTGTGGATGATGCTGTAGTGGCTTGAGGCTTGCCACACGCTGGCGCTGACTCTAATATAAGTCCCTGTACACATTCGTAATATCAGAGGGAGGGGATCTTAATGAGTCATTCGCAGATTCATACATCCATCATCATTCACACAGTAGCAACTAGAGACTATACTAGCGCATGGCCGAACTGTCATGCGTGCTTTTTATAGCCGGGACCTTCTGGAAGCTTCCAGATCTCCGAGATGGACCAATGAGATCTGGAGCAGGACCTGGGCACATGACTCCCGATCTCCAATGGGAGATCATCTCATGAGCATGCTCAGTAGGAGAACAGTGGGACTTAGTCTCTGGAGCGATCTGCTGCAAAGTAAAGAATGTGAGGCTCTGGATTCCTGCAGAGCAGATGCAGAAACCTGATGCCTAACATTTAGTGCAAGATATAGACTTGCAGTAAACACACAAGTGTCTTCAGGTTCAGTAGTGTATGACTTGTGTATTGTCATGTTATATTTCATGCTACGCTCTTGTTCGTGATGATACTTGTGTTTAGTGCAAGATATATACTTGCAGTAAACACACAAGTGTCATCAGGTTTAATAGTGTATTCCTTGTGTATTGTCATGCGGTATATTTCATGCTACGCTCTTGTTCCTGATGATACTTGTGTGTGTAGTGCAAGATAAATACTTGCAATAAACACACAAGTGTCCTCAGTTTCAATAGTGTATTCCTTGTGTATTGTCATGCGGTATATTTCATGCTACACTATTGTTCGTGATGATACTTGTGTGTTTAGTGCAAGATATATACTTGCAGTAAACACACCAGTGTCCTCAGGTTCAACAATAGTGTATTCCTTGTGTATTGTCATGCAGTATATTTCATGTTACGCTCTTGTTCCTGATGATACTTGTGTGTGTAGTGCAAGATAAATACTTGCAGTAAACACACAAGTGTCCTCAGGTTCAATAGCGTATTCCTTGTGTATTGTCATGCGGTATATTTCATGCTACACTAATGTTCGTGATGATACTTGTGTGTTTAGTGTAAGATATATACTTGCAGTAAACACACGAGTGTCCTCAGGTTCAATAGTGTATTCCTTGTGTATTGTCATGCAGTATATTTCATGCTACACTCTTGTTCCTGATGATACTTGTGTGTGTAGTGCAAGATAAATACTTGCAGTAAACACACAAGTGTCCTCAGGTTCAATAGTGTATGACTTGTGTATTGTCATGCGTTATATTTCATGCTACACTCTTGTTCGTGATGATACTTGTGTGTTTAGTGCAAGATATAGACTTGCAGTAAACACACAAGTGTCATCAGGTTCAATAGTGTATGACTTGTGTATTGTCATGCTGTATATTTCATGCTACACTCTTGTTCGTGATGATACTTGTGTGTAGTGCAAGATATAGACTTGCAGTAAACACACAAGTGTCATCAGGTTCAATAGTGTATGACTTGTGTATTGTCATGCTATATATTTCATGCTACACTCTTGTTCCTGATGATACTTGTGTGTTTAGTGCAAGTCATATACTTGCAGTAAACACACCAGTGTCATCAGGTTCAATAGTGAATGCTTTGTATATAGAATTATTTGGGAGGCTGCATTGACTGTTAAGGTCACTCTGGTTTGTGTGTTTATACAGATGTCATTGCATTGTATAATTCTGTTTTTTATAATTTTTTCAACAGTGAACAAAGTCCGCACTCGTTGGCGCTCGATGAAGGACCGCTTCAACACTGATGTTCGGGCTGAGGGACAGGTTCGCAGTGGCTCAGCTGCAAGGACAAGAACAAAGTACCGCTACCATCGCGCTTTGCAATTCTTACGACCGGTCCTTGCCACCAGAGCGTAAGTATATAATGTTTTTATTTTTTGTTTTAATTGAACTAATTGGTGCTTTTATATTCCACAGCTGATTCTTCGCGATAATGCATGATACTAATGTTTTACTTTTGTTTCCACGGCACCTGGAGCAGCACCCTGCAATCTGTCCCTGGAGCGGTTCTTCATCGATCGACCTCGGACCCGTCCCAGCCATCCGACAGCCAGGAAGCAAGTGGCAGGTCAGCAACACAGACAGCTGGTGACCAGGAAGCTGGTCCATCAGGTGTTCCCCTGTCCCAGGTCTCTACCACTGGCTATGTGGGTACTACGCACCAGCGGCAGAGGGCCTCGGACAGGCCTGTCTTGCCCGAGTTCATGCACTTGAGCGAGGCCTTTCATGCCAGTCTCAAGACGCTGTCCGAAAGAGTGGAAAGTGGTTTCTCACTAATGGAACGTGGTTTTAACCACATGGAACACCTCATCCACTCTTCTGACCAGCGCCTTGAACGGCTGGAGGCCGACCTCAGTAGACCAGCGCTCCATTTCTTTAGTAAAATTGAACGGGGCATGGCGGATCACCTTAGTCCTGAGCAACAGCTGAATGTGTTACACGCCTGCAACACTGCTTTCTTGCAGGCTATGCAGCAGAATCAGTACGTGCAGCAGTCAGTGTTGTCATTCCCACCTGTGCCACCACTGTCTCGCTTCACCACAGTACCGACTTCTGCACGGCCACATGCATTCCTAGCCAAGCCAGACACCACTACACAACACCAATGCCGAGTGCTGCTGGACACTCCACCCCCGCCACCACCATGTCAAGCGCTGCTCCTGTCTGGAGCACCAGTACTGCCACCGTTACCTCATCTTGGCGCACCACAAGCGCAAAATCTGCTTGGTCCACCGCCACCTCTTCTCCTGTTCGGAGCACAGAGTCACCATCATCTCAGGATCGGAGCACCGCCACTTCTCATCAGTATGAGAGCACCGGCACAAATCCTCATCATTCAAGGAGCACCACCACCACTCATCAGAGGAGCACCACCACCACATCTCCTCATAGGAGCACCGCCACCACTACTCTTCACAGGAGCACCGCCACTGCTTTGCCTCCTCATAGCACCGCCAACACTCCTCATCAGAAGAGCACCGCCTCCACTTCACCTGATAGGAGCACCGCCACCACTTCTCCCACCAGAAGCCCCGTGCACACTTCTCCTTCGTTGAGCACTATCACCACAATTTCTCCTTCAAGGAGCACCGCCAGCGCCACCACCTAGCAGCCTAGGGGAGACCCACAGTCCGTATTTTATTCTGCCAAGACACGGTCCACCATCTCTAGTCGGTCAGCCAATGTAAGGCAGTCATACGGTGTTAGTCGGTCCAAGCAGGTGACTCCTGCCCCAAAGAAGAAGAAACAAAAGACTTTGTTAGTCAGTCCCCCCTCTCCTTCCAATGTTTCTCAAACTGCCTCCATTTCCATACCTGATCTACCTTCCCCCAGTACTTTAGAAGCACCTTTACCTAGAACCCCTTCCTCAATTTCCAGCCGTTCCTCTTCTCTCCACACCCCCAAAGTATCCCACTCTTCCCCCAAACGTCCTTCAAAAGGAAAATAATTTTTTTTTCTACTAAAAAATAAATGTGCAATTTTTATGTTTCAAAAAAAGGTTTGTTTAATGTGTCTTTCGCCGCCTGCACACACTGCAGCGTACACACACTGCACCATACATTTGGCGTTTTTGTCAACACATAGCTCCACTACTGACACATGCTTCGCGTGTCAATCTTTGAGCTATGTGTAGTCAAAAACTCTAATCTATATGACTTTTATTTTCCACAACAGTCTCTTCAGTAAGGTAAAATAGCACATACTGAATAGAGGATGAGTGCAAGGCCTAGCTATTGTTACCTTGACTTGTATCCTAAACAGTTAATTGACTATGGTGTGTTTTAACATAATTTAACTTTTTGGGATACAATCCAAGGTTATTCTAGGTAGACTTTGTAATTAACCTCACCCTCTATTCAGTGTATGTTGAAAAACTGAGGAGATGATGTTGAAAATACACGCCATATGTGCAATACCCTGGCCTTTGAAAGTAACTATCACACCTGGTCAGGGGAATACACATGAGTTTTAAACCCCAGCGTTGCTTCAGTCTGCATTTATTTCTATCAGACTGTAGCGATGCTGCAGTTTACCTCTTATGTGTATTCTCCTGACAATGTGTGATAAGCTTATGAAGTCTGGATGCGTTGCTTTAGGCGTCCTCACTTCAGCATGACACCAGGCCTGGGTATTCTACAACTTGTATCAACTTTATTATGTATACATTCTTGAGTTCAAATTGGCCACAGTGATGATGATACAACTACAGTTGTGGCCAAAAGTATTGGTACACACAAGGACACAGGACAGAGGTTGAGTCAACTTTAATCCATGTCAACTGGCTGCAAGTGTGATTTAGTTATTGCCAACACCTGTTAGGTGCCACAGGTAAGTTAGAGGTGCTGTTAATTACACAAATTAGAGAAGCATCAAATGATTTTTTGAACAGTGCCATTACTTTTGTCCACCCTCTTTATGTTTGGTGTGGAATTATATCCAATTTGGCTTTAGGATAATTCTTTTTGTGTTTTTTCATTTAAGACAAATTAAATGAAGATAATAATACCAAAGAATTTGTGTTTGCAATCATTTTCAGGAAGAAGCTGAGTATTATCTGACAGAATTGCAGGGGTGTCAATACTTTTGGCCACAACTGTAATATCGATAGTCACAGCGTTCTGTATGATACATACTTTGGGACGATACTGCATTCCAAAATGAAGATTTTTTTAATCCTGACAGGTGACACAAATATAAGTTGTATTATCTCCACCGTCGCATCACATTGAACTCAAAGTGTAAAGATAATAAAGATCATACAACTTGTGTGTATGGTCAGGAGTACTAGTAAATTCATGATGCACAAAACCCGGCATCGTGAATTCACTCTTACACCTGGCGGGTTGATTATTGTATTGAAGTGTAAAAAGACAGAGTGCACTTAGTACAGGTATCAACACAGGTTTTTTATTAACATACACACGAAAATAAACTTGGTTACAACATTTGCTCTTGCCAGGCCACCCACCCTATATCTGAGTTGAAGTAGGCTGCAAATTGGTCCCTCATTTGGCCTACTTCAACGGATGACCTGAGAGGGTGATGATTAAATTCAAGCAAGGGGTTAGGAGCGGCATCATCGAGTTCAAAATTCGGGTGCTCTCTAACCATCACAAAATTGTGTAGAACCACACAGGCCTTCACCACCTCATCCACTGTTTCCAGTTTAAGATTAATGGCTGTGCTGAGAATGCGCCATCTGGAGACCAGTATACCAAAGGCACACTCTACAGTTCTTCTTGCCCTGGTCAGCCTGTAATTAAAAATTCTTTTGGTGTGGTCCAGGTCACGGCTGGAGTAGGGCTTGAGGAGGTTTTGGCACATCTGGAATGCCTCATCACCAACCATTACAAAGGGCTGTGGCGGACCTTCGGTGTTGGGAAGAGGCCGTGGCATGGGAAAATTGAACTGGTTGCCATACAACCTCCGGCCCATGTCAGAGTTCTTAAAAGCCTGGGAGTCATTCCCACGGCTAAATGCACCAATGTCCACGGCAACAAACTTACAGTCTGCATCAGAAATATCCATGAGAACTGTAGAGAAGTACTTTTTATAGTTATAGTACTCCGATCCTGTTCTTTTGGGTTTTATAATCCGGATGTGTGTACCATCCACCGCACCTAAACAGTTGGGGAAATTGCAGACTGTCCAGAATCTTTCTGCATGTTCAGTCCACTTTTCCACTGTAGGCAGGGACAGAAATTCTGGACAAAGAACGTCCCACAAAGCCCTGCAGGAGTCCCCAACTATTCCCGACAAGGTGGATATTCCAAGCCGGTGCTGGAAGTGCAGTGAAGAGAGGGTCTCTCCAGTAGCCAGGAATCTGCGACACAAAGAAACAACAAAAATTAATATCTGTGCATATTTTTTTTTACCACACCATAAACAAAAAACTTTAACACAAAAAAAAGGGCATTAAAAAATAAATCTTCAGCCTTTTCTTTACTTGCAAAAAATAATGCTGCAGCCTTTGGTTAAGAACATGGCAGATAAAGAATTCAGCAAGCTTTGGAATAGTACATCTGAGAACAGATGAAATTATGCAGGTATTGGTTTTTAAATACTACGTACCGTAATGTGACCAGGAGCCGTTCCACAGGAGGAATCACACGACGGAGCTGCGTTTCCTGCCTCCGGATGACATCTTGGACACGACCAAACAAATACATGAAGCTTTGTTGGGACATCCGTGTATAGTCCATAAATTTCTCCGGGTTTGCCTGTAGCTCGCTGTAGAGGGTGTGGTACGCTCCACGGCTCTCACGGAGTTCAACAATTGGATGCATCCACAAACGCCGGCGCTGCCGTCTTCTCTGTCTCTCTCTCTCCCTTTGTTCATGGCAAGCAACTGCATAAGCCTGAGCCATCCTGACGTCCAGATCCAAGTTGAAGTGAAAACTCTTCCAGCGCAGATCCATGTCGTCAATATAAAAAGCAAGCAAATGTGAAGAATTAAGCAGAAAACAGGGTCTATATAACAAATTCCCATAACACACGCCCACTGCTGTCCAATTGGTGAAGTCT
Source organism: Dendrobates tinctorius (assembly GCF_039654945.1). Lineage (NCBI taxonomy): Eukaryota > Metazoa > Chordata > Amphibia > Anura > Dendrobatidae > Dendrobates > Dendrobates tinctorius. Next base: position 52,267,945 of record NW_027361675.1, read on the forward strand.
GTTGCACTAATTGGTCAAGGATTTTTCTTCCTATGATTGTGACATCATGCGCATAAAAAAGAAAACGCATGGAAAACGCTTGCATACGCATACAAACGCTGCGTTTTTTTGCCTTAACGCGCATGATGATGTGGGAAAAATAAGCAGCGTTTACATGCGTGTGTATGCGTTTTTGCCACTCGTTTGATGTGCGCCAAACGCAGCGCAGAAAAACGCTAGTCTGAAACTAGCCTTAAGGTGGTGAAAGGTCAAAATCTACATACAGTATGATTTCACTTTATATTATGCTTATTTACTTTTTCAAATACTATATATACTGTATATTTGTAGCATTTGTAGTACTGTTTTTGTGCTTTTTTTTCCAGTACAGAGCTCTAAATCCACTCTTTCCTATAACACAGCCATAGAGATAAAACTCAAAATTCTGACTGCCTGTAACTATCACTAAGGGGATTTTTACTTAGTAAATTCGTCTCAATGTACCGGCTCTCCAAGGAAGCCAGAATTGTATTGCCTTATGGTAAGGTAAGCGTAAAACATAATTAAGCTATAACTATAAAGATGTAAGCGAAAAGTAATCAGTACAGAATTTGGTGTATAAGTAAATAAATATAAGTATCCAGTAAATGAATACATTAGTGAGAAAAGGAGAATAATGTGTTACACCCAATACATGTAGTAAGCATCTTGAAGGGGTTGTCCAGGCTTTGGGTGCATGTTTGCGCTCACTCTATATGATTGCAGACTTGTGAATCCTCACAGGGCACACTGTCAGGCTTCTCCAGTGCGGTTGCCAGGAGCGGGCGGTCATGTGACCGCAAGTATGCCATTTGCATACTTTCAGTTACATTTCGACTAGATGTGTCAATTCACTTGTATTGAGCAAGGCCACTCACGTCTAGTTGTCACGTAACCGCATGAATTCGAATTGCGGTCATACACCTTCCGGCTCCCAGCCAAACCGGAGAAATCTTTCACTGTGCACACTGCGCACTGTGAAGATTCACAAGTCTGAAGTCATATAGAATGACTGCAGATTTGTACCTCAGATACTAGAAACACAAGATATGATAAAAAAGGCAAAAAAAAATGCGCAAAAATGGTGAAAAACACTGACAAAAAAAGCTGTTGAAAAAAATGCTGAAAATTGGCTAAGGGAACAGCCAAAAAATGCAAAAATAATGTTTATAATAATAATAATCTTTATTTATATAGCGCCAACATATTCCGCAGTGCTTTACAGTTTAACAGTTTCAAAACACAAGTCATAAGTAACAATGTTAACAATACAATAATTGATGAGGGATCTCTTCCCAGACCTGGATTAAAGCATCACTCAACTTCTGGACAGTTTGTGGTGCAAAGTGACATTGGTGGATGGAATGAGACACGATGTCCCAGATGCGCTCGATCGAATTCAGGCCTGGGGAACAGGCAGGTCAGTCCATAGCATCAATGCCTTCATCATTCAGGAACTGCTGACACACTTCAGCCACATGAGGCATAGCATTGTCATGTATCAGAAAGAACCCAGGACCCACTGCACCTGTATATCATCTCACAATGGGTCAGAGTATCTCATCCCGATACATATCAATCAGGGTACTTCTGGCTAGCATATGGAAGGCTGTGGGGTCCTTCAAAGAAATGCCTCCTCACACCATTACTGACCCACTGTCAAACTGGTCATGCTGGAGGATGTTGCAGGCAGCAGAACATTCTCCACGGTGTTTCCAGACTCTGTCACTTCTGTCACATGTGCTCAGTTTGAACCTGCTCTCATCTGTGAAGAGCATAGGCGCCAGTGTAGAATCTGCCAATTTTGGTGTTCTCTGGAAAATGGCAATCGCCCTTCACGGTGTGGGGATGTAAGCACAACAACCACTTGTGGACGTCAGGCCCTCATACCACCCTCATGGAGTCTGCTTCTGAGTTTCAGCAGGCACATGGATGTTAGCGGCCTGCAGGAGGTCATTTTGCAGGGCTCTGGCACTGCTCCTCCTGTTTCCCAATGCACAAACTAGGAGGTAACGGTCCTGCTGCTGGGTTGTTGCCCTCCTAAGGTCACCTCCACATTTCCTGGTGGACTGGCCTGTCTCCTGGTGTCTGGTCCATGCTCTGGACACGGTACTGTCTTGCAGCAAATCACACTGATATGCCATCCTGAATGAGCTGCACTACTTGAGCAACTTCTGTGGGTTGTAGACACCACCTCATGCTACTGTACAATACCTCTAAGGATGAGAGCAAAGACAAAATGCAAAAGGGACCAAATTAACAGCCAAAAAGGATGAGAACAAAGAAATGGTCTGTGGTAACTCCCTGCAGAACCACTCCTTTATAGGGTTGTCCTGCTAATTTCCTATCATTGCTACCTGTTGTCTGTTCCATTTGAAGGCTTTTCACCTGAAATAACGCTAGTATTTTCTTCATTGCTTGATGATTTAAAAAAAAACAAACTGTAAAATGCCATAAAAAAATGCTCAAAATGGTGAAAAACACTGACAAAAAAAGCTGCCAGAAAAAAAAAATTCAGAAAATTTTCTAAAGGAACAGCCAAAAAAAACTAAAAAAATAATGTTCCAGTATTAAAAAGTGCCACGAAATGAGTTGATTCCTGAAGCGTTTTCTTATAATAATGGACATTTTTGACTACTGGAAAGAGACACAGTGTGAGTATACTCTAACTTATACAAATTTTGTATGATAATCAATACAACCAACATGCAACATGCAAAATATTATTTAAAGTGAACCTGTCAGCAGGCATTGTCAGGTTTGCAATGTTACACTGATTGAAATGATACCTGGGGTGAAGAAATCTGTCTTGTATAATCAGTGTTAGAAGTTTTTGGGGTACTCGGTACCGGGCCGGTGTCGGGGGAATGTATCACAGCAGCAGTGACCCGGTCCGTGGCCCTGGGCGCCCAAGTAATGGGGGAAATGTAGTTAATGGAATGGAATAGTTCGTGACGTGACCTGTGGTGTTCGGCAAGGGAGGTGTTAAGCCGACGCTGCAGACAGATCCTCCGAAACAGATGTGTGGTGCAGTGAGGATGGTATAGCCCTCCACAGGCAGGGCTGTTGTCCCAGGGCAGTGTAGATGTGGGGACACTTAGGTTAAACACAGCACGTCCGCGGGCTGCAAGACAAGCAAAGTTGACAGTACAGGAACATACAAAATTTTGTAATGCTGCATAAACATTTCTTATACTAAAACTTACTAAGATAGGAGGCACTCATTCTTGAACGTTGCAAACAATTCTGAACTAACTATCTAAACTTCAAGTCAAAAGTGCAATTTTTCATACTCTACGTAATTCTAAGTGCTATCATCTGTGACTCACTATCACTTCAGTATTCTTCATCTTTCTTTCTCTAGTACACATTTTCTTCACATTTTCTGTTTTACACCGGTGATACCTGGTTCACCATCTACATTCTCAACTCTTTATTCAAATCTCTCATCCCTGTATCAAAACATTTCTCATTCTATATAAAAGCCATTTCCTAGTTACTAATACTCTCATAAGGTACATCATTATCAAAATACTTCACATTAAAACTTTCAACAATTATTCTTGTAAGTGCTGGTCACCGCTCCCAGCCGGGATCTCTTGCAGTGTCCTTTGAGGTAGACATCATTTTCGCAAAGTGTCCTTATGTAAAACCAAAAGAGGGTACCTAAAGAGGTGCAACTATTTACAATAAACGTTTTTGGATCACTCCAAGTTCATGATCGCTAGTTCAATATTAGAAAACGCTGCCAACAACACAGGGCAACACTGGCAAAACAAAACTAACCATGATGGTCAAAAATAAAACAAGAGCACAATGGTGCAAACAAACCCTCCTGGGCAACGAGAGTTACTGTATATTTATTAGTGCTGGTCCCCTCATGGGGTTCTGGAAGCTGACTGTGAACTGCTACCAGATGTGGTATCTTCATCTTGATTCTGGTTTCTTGCTATAGGGCACTGAAGCTGTGGTAAAGGGAACCCATGATGCATCTCAATGCCCATCAACTGCTCCTCCTCAATAGGTGATTCCTCTGTTCTGGTACGAGGCCTAGCACCGAGGGACTCCGCAGCTTGTCGGCGCTGATAGGCTACTATACGAGGGTTAGGCCGCCAAGGGATCCCGAGGTCACTATCCCAAAGCAACTGAGACTCATCTATTCCCCGAAGATGTCGAATCGTGCGCCCCTGTTCCAGCCGTACCCTTCTCAGTAGGGATCTCTTCCACCGCCCTATCTCTGACTGACTAGCGCCCCCAGCGGACTCTTAAAACTGGCTCATCTCGAGTTGTCGCAAACCCGCCTCGGACAACGTGAATTTGGAGGTCAAACCATTAGGAGGGCCGGGGTATATACCTGGTGCCTCCTGGTGGTGTGGCCTCCGCACCGGTGCAGGCATGGTGGCAACGGGCGCGGACGGCGGTGAAGCCAATGGCAGCTCTGGCTCCGCAGGGGTCGCTGGCGGGACCTGCGCAGCCACGTCAGGTCCGGGCAGGGGCTTCTCTTCCTCCTCTTCAGCTCCCTGGGCTGTGTACAACTCCTCCGATAGTAGCGGCAGAGAGGGAACAGGGCACGCTGCCGGTGACATGGCAGCGGTCGCAGGCTCCACAGGGTCTGCCGGAAGGAAGTCCGGTGCAGCAGCGGCTGGTACCGGTGTCGCAGGTACCGCAGGGGTAGGCCCCTCCTGGGCGCACTGCAGATTCAATGTCCATAATTCTTCCTGCCCCAGTTGCAGGCAGCGTGTCAGCTGGGCAATTTCGTCTTCCAGCTGCTGGCGGATCATCTCCACTACGGGGTCGGAGCCTTCAGCCATGGTGCCGGGAAGATCCAACTTAACCTCCGCGCGCGCTACGGGCCTCCTTCCCTCTCTCCAAAATGGCGTTCTCGTGTTCTTCTCCCCGCGTCGGCCCCTTTCCCGTCACTGGATTCTTCTGCCCCTCCTTCTAGGGGCGGCGTCTTCTTCCAGAACCTCCATACCAAGCCAGTATACGAACCCGTCGGGGGGTGGGCCATGTTGCTGTCACATAGTAATTCAGGCAGGCGAGGCCCAAGACTTTTCGCGGTCTTTTCCTAGGACCTCCTATCTCTTCACACCATTCTTCTCCGCGACAGCGGCCATTTTTAATATTCAGGTCACAGTCTATTAAATTGGGTCTTCTACACATTTTCAAAAGTTCAAAGTCCAACAAATCTCAGGCACACAGAACCCGATGGCATCGGGTCTCGGCATCCTGTTCGTGACGCCAAGTTGGGTCACACTCCCAGGGCTGTGGGGTACTCGGTACCGGGCCGGTGTCGGGGGAATGTGTCACGGCAGCGGTGACCCGGTCCATGGCCCTGGGCACCCCAGTAATGGGGGAAATGTAGTTAATGGAATGGAATAGTTCATGATGCCACCTGTGGTGTTCGGCAAGGGAGGTGTTAAGCCGACACTGCAGACAGATCCTCCGGGACAGATGGTGTGGTGCAGCGAGGATGGTATAGCCCTCCTCAGGCAGGGCTGTTGTCCCAGGGCAGTGTAGATGTGGGGACACTTAGGTGGTGTAGTGTCCGGCGCAGGGGATGTAGCAGTGCCAGGCAGACGGACGTAGGAAGGAATGGAGGACACCAGGGCATGTAGTTTCAAAGCTTTACTCACAGTCAGTAATGCCCGCTTCCGTGCCGTGTCCTCCGGGTCAGGGACTCAGCCAACCTCCAGGCAAGATGGAAAGCTCCCCTCCAACAGTGCACCAACTTATGTGCCTTTCCTGAACGTCTCCTCTATAGCGCCTTTAAGTGTGAAGATCTCCAGTACCGTGGTACTCTGGAGTTCCTCCTGACAGATGTTCCCAAGAACTCTACTTGTACGGCAGACAGCTGTAGCCTGCTTCGGGGACTCCCTTCTCCTGAATCCCGGCTCTCTATCCGTGTTGCTGTTGTGCCCCAAGTCTTAGATGGAAGTAGTGCATTTACAGCCAACTACTCCACCGGTGTCTGCTGCAGAACCATAAGTGTCCATACAACCTCGGGGACCTGGCCCAGGCCTTGCGCTGAGAACCTATAGGCAGGGTTCCTCTTCCAACCCACATTCTCTCTGTTCTCTCTACTCCTTCGTTCCGTACTGATCCTTCTCTCTCTTATGGAAGCTTAGGTTGCAGTTCTACATCTTTCTCCTTCTTTTCCTTTCCCGTGCCAGCTGGCTCAGATCACTGAGGCAGCTGCAGCACTCCTTCCTCCATCCCTTCTTCCAGGGATCCTCACTCCTGTCTGAGTGATTTCCTACCCGACTGACCTGTCAGACTGACCCTCTCATCCTACACTTTCCCACTCTTTTATGTATCTTAACTCCACCCACCTCCCAGCACATCCAGTGTTCCAAGCAGGGAACCACCAAAGGTGCTCTGCTACTCTCTGAGCACTGAGAAGCAATATGGTTGTGCAGAACTACCCTGTTATGTTGGGTGCGAGTGTTGGAGCGTGGAAAGGAGTTCCCACCTTACCTGGACGGTGGGGCACTACACCTTATGAGAAGGTGCAGTACCTCTGTGGCAACCGAGCCTCAGGGGCACCACATATTCAGTTAATAAGATGCATGTTCTCCAGAGCAGGACTGTAGGCAGAGTCTTATCTTGGTGGTCTAGGTCAGAGAAACCAAGGAGAGACCTGCCCACAGACCGCCACGAAGCATAAACAGTCTGTCTCTCTCTTTGTCTCTATAATGAATAACATGTTTCTGCTTCGGGGCGGCCTGTGGGCAGGTCTTTTCTTGGTTTCTCTGGCCTAAAGCATCAAGACAAGACTCTGCCTACAGTCCCGCCCCAGAGCACAGGCATCTCATTAACTGAAAACTTCTAACACTGATTACGCAAGAACTACAAGACGGATTTCTTCACCCCAGGTATCATTTTAATCAATGTAATAAAGCCAACCTGACAATGCCTGTAGTTTACCACCAAAATACTTCTGAAAGGTTCGCTTTAAGGTGAATAGCATAAAAACATAGGTATCAGAAATAGTATCAAAATTATTACTAGTCCCATAAAAGCAAATTAGTGTTTATTGGGTTAAACACTAAACCCAAGATATAGCAATATTTGTTATGGGATTAATAATATGGTGCAAATGTTTTTTTCTTTGGTAAAACATTGTCATTCGGTAATACTTTTTATTCCATTGTGCTGTAAGACCCAAACCATATAGTAATTGGCCTATGCGGCTGACAGGGACAATGTACTACTTATTATCTGGCTTGGTATATTGGTGTATTTTATAGTTAATCCTTTCACTTTGCTCTCCAGGTAATGTTGCTGTCACTTATAGAAGACGGATCAGTATGAATTTCCATTGCTTTCAATGTAGTTCTTGGCTCAGATGAAAATCCTTGTGTTTAATGCAATTCCCTGGCAGCATTAAGTTATTAAAGTAGAATGATATTAGTTGTACTGCCTTTCATCCACAAAGTAGAATAAAACATGACTACGCTAACTGGTGCTTTTCCAGATGACAATTACCTTTGGCAAGAACTTTTATTACATAGTTTAGAGGAAATAGTGGAAACGTCTAACTTTAAAAATATATGAAAAAGCCACAGGTGCCAAAACTGTCAGGTAATCTGTTTTTCTTTTCTGATGTATATACATGCTACGATCCTGTCATCACATGTGTTAACTGAGTTGATGAACCTCAGCAGACATATGCCATGCATTTAGTTACACTTGTGGTACAACAGATTAGAACAAAGTGGTAGAAAACACTGGTCCTCGCATGTATGTGTTGGATCTGGAAGTTTATTACTATACTAGATGGTGGCCCGATTCTATCGCATCGGGTATTCTAGAGTCTCTGATAAAATAAAAAATAGTTATATACTCACCTTCTGACGACCCCCGGACTCTTTCTCTCCTCTCACCACGCTCCTGGCATCTTCCGGTCCCAGTAATGCTTAGCGCGAAACACCGCTGATGACATTGCGCTCTCGCGAGAGTGACGTCATCTCCGGCCCTTCTCGCTAAGCATTGCTGGGACCAGAAGATGCCGGGAGCGTGGTGAGAGGAGGGACAGAGTCCAAGGGTCATAGGAAGGTGAGTATATAACTATTTTCTATTTTAACAGAGACTCTAGAATACCAGATACGATGAAATCTGGCCACCATCTAGTGTATTATACTCCTGTTACACCCGGAGCTGCCGTCACTGTTCTGCTGTTACCTAATGTATTGTACTCCAGTTACACCCAGAGCTGCTGTCACTCTTCTGCTGTTATCTAATATATTGTACTCCAGTTAATCCCAGAGCTGCAGTCACTGTTCTGCTTTTACCTAATGTATTGTAGTTCAGTTACACCCAGAGCTGCAGTCACCGTTCTGCTTTTACCTAATGTATTATACTCCTGTTACAGCCAGAGCTGCAGTCACTGTTCAGATCTTACCAAATGTATTGTACTCAAGTTACACCCAGAGCTGCAGTCACAATTATGCTGTTACCTAATGTATTGTACTCCATTTACACCCAGAGCTGCTGTCACTGTTCTGCTGTTATCTAATGTATTGTACTCCAGTTAATCCCAGAGCTGCAGTCACTGTTCTGCTTTTACCTAATGTATTGTACTCCAGTTACACCCAGATCTGCAGTCACTGTTCTGCTGTTACCTAATGTACTCCTGTTACACCCAGAGCTGCAGTCACTGTTCTGCTGTTACCTAATGTAGTTATACTCCAGTTACATCCAGATCTGCAGTCACTGTTCTGCCTCTTATCTAATGTATTGTACTCCAGTTACTCCCAGAGCTGCAGTCACTGTTCTGCTTTTACCTAATGTATTGTAGTCCAATTACACCCAGAGCTGCAGTCACCGTTCTGCTCTTACCTTACGTATTATACTCCTGTTACAGCCAGAGCTGCAGTCACAATTCAGATCTTACCTAATGTATTGTACTCCAGTTACACCCAGAGCTGCATTCACTTTTCTGCTGCTACCTAATGTATTGTACGCAAGTTACACCCAGAGCTGCAGTCACTGTTCTACTGTTACCTAATTAGCTAATGTATTGTACTCCAGAATATGTACAGGACTGTGTCTGTGTAATGAGCAAGGCAGCAGTGATGCCTTTAACGGCTGTAATGTGCCTGTACAATAAGCGATGCGGCCGTGTTGCCACGACGACTAAGCAACTGTAGCTGATTGGTCGCGGCCTAACTGCCGCGACCAATCAGCGAGGTGGGATTTCCATTACAGACAGACAGACAGAATTAGACAATTATATAGTAGACTAGATGGTGGCCCGATTCTAACGTATCAGGTATTCTAGAATATGTATGCAGTTTATTTTTGAAGATTTAATAATAACGCAATAATGCACCCCCAATCCTGATATGTATGGTTCTCTCACCCCAAATCCTGATATGTATGATTCTCTCACCCCCAATCCTGATATGCATGCTACCCCTCAACCCCCTATCCTGGTATGCATGGTCCCCTGACCCCCCCAATCCTGGAATGCATGGTCCTCTCACTCCTCAATCCAGGTATGCATGGTCCTCTCACCCCTATTTCCTGGTATGCATGGTCCTCTTACTCCCCTTTCGGGGTATGCATGGTCCCCTCACCCCCCAATCCTGCAATGCATGGTCCTCTCACCCCCCAATCCTGGTATGCATGATCCTCTCACCCCTATTTCCTGGTATGCATGGTCCTCTTACCCCCCTGTCGGGGTATGCATGGTCCCCTCACCCCCCAATCCTGGTTTGCATGGTCCTCTCACCCCCCAATCCTGGTATGCATGGTCCCCTCACCCCCCTCTCCTGGTATGCATGGTCCCCTCACCCCCTTTTCTTGGTATGCATGGTCCCCTCACCCCCCTTTCCTGGTATGCATGGTCCTCTCACCCCCCAATTCTGATATGCATGGTCCCCTCATCCCCCTTTCCTGGTATGCATGGTTCCCTCATCCCCCAATCCTGGTATGCATGGTCCCCTCACCCCCTTTCCTGGTATGCATGGTCCCCGCACCCCCCCAATCCTGGTATGCATGGTCCCCTCACCCCCCCAATCCTGGTATGCATGGTCCCCTCACCCCCCTTTCATGGTATGCATGGTCCCCTCACCCCCCTTTCCTGGTATGCATGGTCCCCTCACCCACCAATCCTGGTATGCATGGTCCCCTTACCCCTCAATCCTGGAATGCATGGTCCCCTCACCCCCCTATCCTGGTATGCATGGTCCTCTCACCCCTCTTTCCTGGTATGCATGGTCCCCTCACCCCCCTTTCCTGGTATGCATGGTCCTCTCACCCCCCAATCCTGATATGCATGGTCCCCTCATCCCCCTTTCCTGGTATGCATGGTTCCCTCACCCCCCAATCCTGGTATGCATGGTCCCCTCACCCCCCTTTCCTGGTATGCATGGTCCCTTCACCCCCCAATCCTGGTATGCATGGTCCCCTCACCCCCCAATCCTGGCATGCATGGTCCCCTCACCACCCTTTCCTGGTATGCATGGTCCCTTCTCCCCCCTTTCCTGGTATGCATGGTCCCCTCACCCACCAATCCTGGTATGCATGGTCCCCTCACCCCTCAATCCTGGAATGCATGGTCCCCTCACCCACCAATCCTGGTATGCATGGACCTCTCACCCCCCTTTCCTGGTATGCATGGTCCCCTCACCCCCTGTCACGTCTCCGTCAGATTTGGGGCCTGCTGTTCCGGTCGCAGCCACTAGGAGGCGCCGGGCCGCCACTTCGCCGTCAGACTCGGGGACGGCTGTTCCTGCCTCGGCCACTGGGAGGCGCCGTGGTTCTATTACGTCGCCGTCAGACTCAGGGCCTATGGTCCCAGCTTTAGCCACTAGGAGGCGCCGGTCTGTCACGTCACCGTTGGATTCAAGGCCTGCTGTTCCGGTCACGGCCACTAGGAGGCGCCAGACCGCCACTTCACTGTCAGACTCGGGGACGGCTGTTCCTGCCTCGGCCACTGGGAGGCGCCGTGGTCCGCCCGTGAGTTATGGTGGTGACAGAGAAGTGGCTCCTGCGCAGGCATCTGGTGGGCGCAGGCTCCGCCCCTCTGTCAGTCATCAGGGGGTTACTGCAACTCCATCTGGCCTGGTCTTGGGGGCGGCCCTAATGACATCACCAGTCCAGGAACCTGTGAGGGATGACCTGATCCCTCAAATACCTTGGGACTGGTCTTGCAAGCTGCCGGATATATTCTTGGTTCCCCTGTGTGTTACTTAGTGATTGATTTCTGTTTGACTCTGACCTCAGCCTGGATTTCTGACCCCTCTTTTGCCTGACGATTCTGTACTTCTGCTACTCTCCTGGTTTGTGACCTTGGCCTGGATATTCTGACTCTGCTACTTCCTAACGATTCTGTACCTCTGCCGCCCTCCTGGTTTTTGACTCTGACCTTGGCCTGAAATTGACTCTGCTATTGCCTGCCGTTTTTGTACTTCACTCTGACGACCGTCCTGCTCTGGCCGCTGCTCCTATTCAGACAGTACCTCCTGGGCTCTGTTGTAAATCCAGATCCCTGTATAGGAGTAAAGGGTATCAGTGTTTCTCGGGGTGTTGCCTGGCTGCAGCCCAGAACCGCAGACGGACGTTACATTATATCCGGCCATAAAATTAACTGCTTCTTGTGTATATACCCAACATATACAAAAGCAGTCTCCCTGAACTTTTTTTTTTCTTCTTCTGACTGAGCTGATTTTTGGCCTGAACACCTGTTGCAGTGCACAGCCTGGAAGATCTCTCTCATTTTCTTGGACAACTATGCGGCAGTCTGGAGTCTTCAGGGAGAGAGCTGCACCTCAGAGATCCATGCTCCTGGCACGTCGACCTCTGGGCAACTACTCTGGCTATGGTTGCCCAGAGGTTCAGGTATTGCCCGCAGATGCGGCTAAAGTTTTATTACCCATTTCAGTTTCATGTGGTCAGAAATCGCTGTGTTTAAACGCGTATGTGGATAGTGGTTCTGAAGGAAATTTTATGGATTCCTTGACTGCTAGGAATTTGGGTGTAACTCTACTAAAACTTAATGCCCCTATTAAAACCACGGCTATTAATGGCACGTCCATTATTCAGGAGGGGGTTAAATTTGTTACTGCCAAGGTTGCCATGTCTGTGGGAGCCTTACACACTGAGCTGGTGTCATTTTTTGTGATGGACAATTTAACCTCTGCAGTTATTCTGGGTATGCCATGGCTACGCCAGCACAATCCTGTCATCGACTGGCACTTGGGTGACGTTGTACGCTGGAGCCCACAGTGTCAGAAAAATTGCATATCCTTGGCAGTAAACCAAGTTAAGGTTAAAACCCCCCGCATACCGTTTGCTTTCAGAGATTTTGAGGATGTCTTTTCTATTGTAGAATCTGAAAAGCTACCCCCTCACAGAGAGTATGATTGCCCTATTGATCTGATTCCGGATGCCCGTCTCCCTAAGGGAAGAATATTTAATCTCTCTGGCCCAGAGCGTCAGGCCATGAATGACTATATTGCAGATAGCCTAAGAAAAGGGTTTATCAGACCGTCCATTTCTCCAGTTGGGGCTGGGTTCTTCTTTGTGGAGAAGAAAGATGGTGGTCTCAGACCCTGCATTGATTATCGGGAGTTGAATGCAATCACTATAAAAAACCAGTATCCGCTTCCACTCATCCCTGATCTTTTTAATCAGCTAACAGGAGCCCGTTGGTTTACTAAACTTGACCTCCGGGGGGCATACAATCTAGTCCGCATAAGAGACGGGGATGAGTGGAAAACGGCCTTCAATACACCCCTTGGCCATTTTGAGTACCTGGTTATGCCGTTCGGACTCAGCAACGCACCTGCCGTATTTCAGCACTTTGTTAACGATATTTTTAGAGACATTTGTGGGGTGTATGTCGTGGTGTATTTAGATGACATTCTGATTTACTCTGCTGACCCTGTGACACACTCTCAACACGTCTGTTCTGTGCTACAAAGACTACGTGAACACTCCTTGTTTGCTAAACTGGAGAAATGTGTCTTTTTTGCTGAGGAGGTACAATTTTTAGGATACATGGTTTCAGGTAAAGGCTTCCGCATGGATCCTGCCAAGGTCCAGCCTATTAAGGCTTGGGTGCAACCAAAATCGCTGAAAGCGCTGCAGCGATTTTTGGGGTTCGCTAATTATTACCGCAAGTTTATTAGAGGTTTCTCAGAGATTGCCAAGCCACTCACGGATCTGACCCGGAAAGGGGCGGACGTGGCCAACTGGAATCCTGAGGCAATTCAGGCGTTTTCTACGTTAAAAGAGAGTTTTGTGGCCAACCCAGTTTTGGTTCAGCCGGATCTGGACCGTCCATTTATTGTGGAGGTGGATGCCTCTGAAATCGGAGTGGGAGCAGTGCTATCACAAGGCACTACATCCCTCACTCAGCTTCGTCCATGTGCGTTTTTTTCCCGCAAATTCTCTCCCACGGAGAAAAACTATGATATTGGGAATCGGGAACTATTGGCAATTAAATGGGCCTTCGAGGAATGGCGTCACTTCCTCGAGGGCGCCAAACACAAGATCACGGTAATTACCGATCATAAGAATCTGACATACCTAGAATCAGCAAAAAGGTTAAATCCTAGACAAGCAAGGTGGGCATTGTTTTTCTCTAGGTTTAATTTTATAATCACCTTCCGCCCTGGTACAAAAAATGTGAGGGCCGATGCCCTCTCTCGCAGTTTCTGCCCCTCACAAGCCGAGGACTGTGAACCAGTTCCGATATTGGCCACTGGGATCATTGTCTCCGCAGTGTCATTGGACCTTCTGGAGGAGATCCGTAAATCCCCAGAACAAGCCCCTGACACTACGCCACCCAACAAATTGTTCGTTCCACCTGCGTTTCGCCTACAAGTGCTTAGAGAATCACATGACTCTGTCTTGGCAGGCCATCCTGGTCTCAATAATACCGCCAGATTGATAACTAGGAATTTTTGGTGGCCGACGGTGGTTAAGGACTGCAAAGAATATGTCTTAGCATGTGAGGTCTGTGCCCGCGCCAAGTCCTCCCATACTCGCCCTGCCGGCTGGCTCCAGTCCTTGCCCACCCCCGAGAGTCCATGGACCCACATCTCCATGGACTTCATTACGGACCTACCGTCCTCAGATGGAAAGACGTGTATCTGGGTGGTGGTGGACAGGTTCAGTAAACAATGTCATTTTGTCCCCCTGTCGGGGTTACCTAACTCGGAAACGTTGAGTAAACTGTTTATTGTACATGTGGTACGTTTACACGGTGCCCCGGTCAATATTGTGTCTGACAGGGGTACCCAATTCGTGTCAAAGTTCTGGAGGGCGTTCTGTAAACGCATTGGTATTGAGCTATCTTTTTCCTCGGCTTACCACCCTGAAACCAATGGGCAAACCGAACGTGTCAACCAGGCTCTGGAGCAATACCTTCGTTGCTACATCTCAGAACACCAGTCCGATTGGGCAGAACATCTGCCACTAGCCGAGTTTGCCCTAAACAATCAGTATCAGGACTCCATTAAGTCTACCCCCTTTTTCTGCAACCACGGGCTGCATCCGCGCTTTGGCTCATTCTCGGCCAGAATGTCGGAGCTTCCTGGGGTAGAGAAAAATATACATCGTTTAAAAACCATTTGGTCTGAGGTAAACTCTAACTTGAAAGGGGCCCGGGTTAGACAGACCTCGGCAGCGAACAAACGGCGATCCAAAGGACCGCACCTGGGAATTGGAGACAAGGTTTGGCTCTCCACCAAAAACATCAAGCTTAAAGTACCGTCTGCCAAACTGGGTCCCAGATTTATTGGTCCATACGAGATTATAGAGGTGATTAACCCGGTGGCCTTCCGTTTAAAACTCCCTCAGTCTTTCAAATTTCCCAATGTCTTCCACAAGTCTCTCCTCAAGTTGTATCGCTCCCCAATTCACCCTGTCCCGTCCCCTCCTCCTCCCATTTCGGTCGGAGGGTCCTTGGAGTATGAAGTCCAGGGTGTCCTTGACTCCCGCCTTGTAAGAGGGTCCGTACAGTATCTGGTACACTGGAGGGGCTGCGGCCCGGAGGAGAGGTCCTGGGTCCCTGCGCGGGACATCCATGCAAAAGCACTAATTAGAAGGTTTCACCTCCTTCACCCTGACAAACCAGGTTTTGAGGGTCCGGAGGCCCCTCTTGGAAGGGGGGGTACTGTCACGTCTCCGTCAGATTTGGGGCCTGCTGTTCCGGTCGCAGCCACTAGGAGGCGCCGGGCCGCCACTTCGCCGTCAGACTCGGGGACGGCTGTTCCTGCCTCGGCCACTGGGAGGCGCCGTGGTTCTATTACGTCGCCGTCAGACTCAGGGCCTATGGTCCCAGCTTTAGCCACTAGGAGGCGCCGGTCTGTCACGTCACCGTTGGATTCAAGGCCTGCTGTTCCGGTCACGGCCACTAGGAGGCGCCAGACCGCCACTTCACTGTCAGACTCGGGGACGGCTGTTCCTGCCTCGGCCACAGGGAGGCGCCGTGGTCCGCCCGTGAGTTATGGTGGTGACAGAGAAGTGGCTCCTGCGCAGGCATCTGGTGGGCGCAGGCTCCGCCCCTCTGTCAGTCATCAGGGGGTTACTGCAACTCCATCTGGCCTGGTCTTGGGGGCGGCCCTAATGACATCACCAGTCCAGGAACCTGTGAGGGATGACCTGATCCCTCAAATACCTTGGGACTGGTCTTGCAAGCTGCCGGATATATTCTTGGTTCCCCTGTGTGTTACTTAGTGATTGATTTCTGTTTGACTCTGACCTCAGCCTGGATTTCTGACCCCTCTTTTGCCTGACGATTCTGTACTTCTGCTACTCTCCTGGTTTGTGACCTTGGCCTGGATATTCTGACTCTGCTACTTCCTAACGATTCTGTACCTCTGCCGCCCTCCTGGTTTTTGACTCTGACCTTGGCCTGAAATTGACTCTGCTATTGCCTGCCGTTTTTGTACTTCACTCTGACGACCGTCCTGCTCTGGCCGCTGCTCCTATTCAGACAGTACCTCCTGGGCTCTGTTGTAAATCCAGATCCCTGTATAGGGGTAAAGGGTATCAGTGTTTCTCGGGGTGTTGCCTGGCTGCAGCCCAGAACCGCAGACGGACGTTACACCCCCCTTTCCTGGTATGCATTGTTCCCCTCACCCCCCAATCCTGGTATGCATGGTCCCCTCACCCCCAATCCTGGTATGCATGGTCCCCTCACCCCCCCAATCCTGGTATGCATGGTCCCCTCACCCCCCTTTCATGGTATGCATGGTCCCCTCACCCCCCTTTCCTGGTATGCATGGTCCCCTCACCCACCAATCCTGGTATACATGGTCCCCTAACCCCTCAATCCTGGAATGCATGGTCCCCTCACCCCCCAATCCTGGTATGCATGGTCCTCTCACCCCTCTTTCCTGGTATGCATGGTCCCCTCACCCCCCTTTCCTGGTATGCATGGTCCTCTCACCCCCCAATCCTGATATGCATGGTCCCCTCATCCCCCTTTCCTGGTATGCATGGTTCCCTCACCCCCCAATCCTGGTATGCATGGTCCCCTCACCCCCCTTTCCTGGTATGCATGGTCCCCTCACCCCCCAATCCTGGTATGCATGGTCCCCTCACCCCCCAATCCTGGCATGCATGGTCCCCTCACCCCCCTTTCCTGGTATGCATGGTCCCTTCTCCCCCCTTTCCTGGTATGCATGGTCCCCTCACCCACCAATCCTGGTATGCATGGTCCCCTCACCCCTCAATCCTGGAATGCATGGTCCCCTCACCCACCAATCCTGGTATGCATGGACCTCTCACCCCCCTTTCCTGGTATGCATGGTCCCCTCACCCCCCTTTCCTGGTATGCATGGTTCCCCTCACCCCCCAATCCTGGTATGCATGGTCCCCTCACCCCCAATCCTGGTATGCATGGTCCCCTCACCCCCAAATCCTGGTATGCATGGTCCCCTCACCCCCCTTTCCTGGTATGCATGGTCCCCTCACCCCCCAATCCTGGTATGCATGGTCTCCTCACCCCCCTTTCCTGGTATGCATGGTCTCCTCACCCCCCTTTCCTGGTATGCATGGTCCCCTCACCCCCCAATCCTGGTATGCATGGTCCCCTCACCCCCCAATCCTGGTATGCATGGTCCCCTCACCCCCCAATCCTGGGATGCATGGTCCCCTCACCCCCCAATCCTGGTATGCATGGTCCCCTCACCCCCCAATCCTGGTATGCATGGTCCCTCACCCCCCTTTCCTGGTATGCATGGTCCCCTCGCCCCCCTTTCCTGGTATGCATGGTCCCCTCACCCTCCTTTCCTGGTATGCATGGTCCCCTCACCCTCAATCCTGGTATGCATGGTCCCCTCACCCTCAATCCTGGTATGCATGGTCCCCTCACCCCTCAATCCTGGTATGCATGGTCCCCTCACCCCCCTTTCCTAGTATGCATGGTCCCCTCACCCCCTTTCCTGGTATGCATTGTCCCCTCACCCCCCTTTCCTGGTATGCATGGTCCCGTCACCCCCCTTTCCTGGTTTGCATGGTCCCCTCACCCCCATTTCCTAGTATACATGGTCCCTTCACCCCCAATCCTCGTATGCATGGTCCCCTCACCCCCCTTTCCGTGTAGCCGGAACTAATCAGCGTCGCGGCCCTCTGTCCTCGACCAATCAGCAATGCGGCCCTGTAGCTGTGACCAATCACTGCCGCGATCCTCTGGCATGTAAAAAAATAATATGAAAAAATTTTAAAAAGTTATTCTCACCTTCCGACGGCCTCCTGTCTTCTTTCCACGCGCCTGGCCTCAAGTTCCCAGTAATGCTTTGCGGCTTAGACCGCTGGTGGTCTTCTTTCTTGCTCTTGCGAGATTGACTTCGGTCTTCTTTCTTGCTCTCGTGAGAGTGACATCGGTCCTCTTTCTCGCTCTCGCGAGAGTGACGTCATCAGCGGTCTAAGCCGCAAAGCATTTCTGGGAACGGGAGGCCGGGCACGTGGAAAGAAGACAGGAGGCCGTCGGAAGGTGAGAATAACCTTTTTTTTATTTTAATTCTCTTTTTTACAGATTAAGGCCTGCGCCTGATTGAGCGCTGCGCCCGACTGCGCCTGCCGCTGATTGGTCGCGGCCTGTTGGCCGCGACCAATCAGCGGCAGGTGCAGCTTACCGTTACAAACAGCTGCGCCTGTCGCTGATTGGTTGAGGCCTGGCGGGGGCCTGGCGGTCGCGACCAATCAGCGGCCCGCGATTTCGGTTACAGACAGACATGATAAGGCGTTTATACTGTATATATAGATTAAGCACAAGGAATTGTACTCAGAAAAGGCAATCTGTCACCAGGTTTTGCTTCTTCATCTGAGAGCAGCATAATATAGAAAAAGAGATCGTGATTCCTATGATGTATCACTTAGTTTACTGGGTGCAGCAGTTGTGACGCAGAGTTTTTAGATGTAGCAGAGCTGAAGAAGCAAACCACACACACACTATATGTTTCTATGTACATTGTATAATGACACTGAACTGCGTATCAGAGGAGGGGGTGGAGTCAGACCACTGCTCATAGGAGCACCAGTCCTGGCAGTGATAATCTCCAGCTGGTAAAACACTCATTGTATTGAAACAATAGCATAATAAATGACACATCACTGAAATCAGTTACTCAGCTGCCACCTCATGCTTCTCTCAGATTACATAGCAAAAGCCTGCTGACAGATTCCCTTTAAAGTAACATAGTAACATAGTTTTGAAGGCTGAAGGAAGACCTTATGTCCATCTAGTTCAGCCTATTTTTAGTGCAGCTGTTCTGCATTGTTGATCCTGGGGAAGGCATAAAACCCACAGAGTAGAAGCCAATTTTCTCCATAGGGAAAAAAATTCCTTCCCCTAAGCTGGGTCAACATCTACCTATAATATTCTGTTATTCGTAACCTTCTATACTGTTACTCACAAGAAAAGCATCCATTCCTTTCTTAAATTCATTCAGTGAGTTGGCCATCACCACTTCCTCAGGAAGAGAATTCCAGAGCCTCACTGCTCTTACCGTGAAGAACCCTCTTCTATGCTGGTGCAGAAATTGTCTTTCCTCCAAATGAAGAGAATGCCCCCTTGTTCTTGTCACAGTCCTTGGTACAAACAGTTCATTGGAGAGATGTCTGTATTGCCCTCTGATATACTTGTACATATATATTAAGTCTCCCCTAAGTCTTCTCTTTTCTAGAGTAAATAGACCTAATTTTGATAACCTTTCTGGGTATTGTAGTGAACCAACTCCATTTATCATTTTAGTAGCCCGCCTTTGAACCCTTTCAAGTTCCGTAATGTCTTTCTTGAGCACTGGCATCCAAAATTGCACACAATACTCCAAGTGTGGTCTGACGAGTGATTTGTACAGAGGGAGAATTATGTTTTCATTTCGTGTCCCCAGACCTCTTCTAATGCATCCCATGACCCTATTCACTTTGGTGGCAGCTGCCTCACACTGGGCACTCCAATTTAGCTTCTTATTGACTAAGATGCCTAAGTCTTTTTCCATGTCTGATTTCCCCAGCAGTTTCCCATTTAGTAAGTAATTGTAGCATCTGTTTCTCCTTCCCATGTGCATAACCTTACACTTATCTGTGTTAAACCTCATTTGCCATTTTTCAGCCCAATTCTCCAATTTACTCAAATTTGTCTGTAGTTGCAAACTGTCCTCCTTTGTGTTAACTACCTTACATAGTTTTGTATCATCTGCAAATACTGATATTTTACTGTGTAAGCCATCCACTAGATAATTAATAAATATATTAAATAGTATGGGGGCCCAATACAGAACCCTGTGGTACCCCACTAGTAACCCTGGCCCAATCTGAGTATGCACCATTAATAACCACTCTTTGTTTTCTATCACTAAGCCAGCTAACTACCCATCTACACACATTTTCCCCTAGCCCAAGCTTTCTCATCTTACTTACCAATCTTTTATGTGGGACAATGTCAAATGGTTTAGAGAAGTCGAGATAAATGACATCCAATGATTCTCCTTGGTCCATTTGAGAGCTTACATCCTCATAGAAGTTGATCAGGTTAGTTTGACAGGAGCGATCCTTCATAAATCCATGTTGATATGGAGTTAAACATTTATTAACATTGAGATATTCCATAATGGTATCCCTTAGAAACCCTTCAAAAATTTTACCCACAACAGATGTTAAGCTTACCGGCCTATAGTTTCCAGGTTCCCTTTTACACCCCTTTTTGAATATTGGTACCACATTTGCTTGCCGCCAATCCAAAGGAATAGACCCTGTTTCTATTGAGTCTTTAAATATAAGGAATAGAGGCCTGTCTATCACATTACTTAACTCCCTTATTACCCGAGGGTGAA
This sequence comes from Dendrobates tinctorius, assembly GCF_039654945.1. Taxonomy (NCBI): domain Eukaryota; kingdom Metazoa; phylum Chordata; class Amphibia; order Anura; family Dendrobatidae; genus Dendrobates; species Dendrobates tinctorius. The sequence goes on from NW_027361675.1 coordinate 52,288,260, forward strand.
TGCCATCACGGCCTGGTGATTTGTCAATTTTAATCTTACTAAGGCGGTTCTGCACTTCTTCATGGGTAAGGCAGGTAATACTTAATGGGGACTTTACATTATCACTCTGCATTTACCCTGGCTAATCATTTTCCTGTGTGAACACTGTTGAGAAAAAGTATTTAAAACATTTGCTTTTCCCACATCGCTCTCTATGATTTCACCCTCATTGTTCTTTAAAGGGCCAACACCATCAATTTTAATCATTTTACTGTTTATATAATTAAAGAATAGTTTGGGGTTTGTTTTACTTTCCTTAGCAATGAGTCTCTCAGTTTCCACTTTTGCTAAATGTATTTGTTTTTTACACATTTTATTTTTTTCTCTATAACTTTTTAATGCTTCTTCATTGCCTTTTTGTTTTAGCTTCTTAAATGCCTTGTTCTTGTTATTTACTGTCATTTTTACATCCTTATTTAGCCAAATTGGTGTTCTCCTGTTCCTAGCCCCTTTATTTCTGTATGGTATGGCTAGCTCGCAGTGGGTGTGTAAAACTGATTTAAATATTTCCCATGCTCCTATTTTTGAGGACATTGTCCCAATCAATTTGGCGAAGGTCTTCTCTAAGCTGATCAAACTTTGCTTTCCTGAAATTCAGCATTTTTGTAACCCCCTTCCAGGACACCTTACTGAAGGACAAGTGGAATTGTATTATATTGTGGTCACTGTTCCCTAGGTGCCCATCGACTCGTACTTCTGTTATTCTATCTGGCCTGTTGCTTAAAATTAAGTCCAGAGGGGCTGACCCTCTAGTTGGGCCCTGCACAAGTTGTGACAGATAATTATCCTTGGTCACTGACAGAAATTGGTTTCCGTTCTGAGATACGCAGGTTTCAGTTTCCCAGTCTATGTCGGGGTAGTTGAGTCCCCCATAATAATCACCTCATTGTGATTTGCTGCTTTGTCTATTTGTTTCAATAATACATTTTCAGTGGTTTCTGTTATATTTGGTGGCTTATAGCAAACCCCTATGAGGATTTTATTACTTTTCCCTCCTTGTATCTCCACCCATAGAGACTCCACCTCTTCATTTCCCTCTTGTATATCTTCTCTTAGTGTGGGCTCTAAAGTGGACTTTATATATAGACAGACTCCACCCCCTTTCCTTATTTTTACGATCCCTCCTAAACAAATCATATCCTTGCAAGTTAGCCTCCCTGTCATAGCTGTCGTCTAACCATGTCTCAGTTATTCCTACTATGTCGTATTTTTCCTCATACATTACCAACTCCAGATCTTCAATCTTATTGGTCAGGCTTCTTGCGTTGGTCAGCATGAAGGAAAGAAGTTTTGCTTCATTTTTCTTTGCTTCCTTCTGAGTACCCTGTCTTGGGTCCTCTTTACCACATCTAGTATCCTTGATTAGTTTGTCCTTCTGCTGCATGTTCTTGTCTGCTGTTTTTCCTTCCATCCCCTCTTCTTCTAGTTTAAAGCCCTCCTGATGAGTGTGGCAAGTCTTCTGGCGAATGTGGGTTTCCCAGGTTTTGTGAGGTGCATCCCATCTCTTGCGAGAAGTCCATCGTAGAGGTAATTCACGCCATGGTCCAAGAATCCAAATCCTTGCTGCCTGCACCACCGTCATAGCCAGTTGTTCACCTCTAGTATCCTATTCCATCTTCTGATGCCATGACCATTGACTGGGAGGATTGATGAGAAAACAACCTGTACGTTCCGTTCCTTTATTTTCTTCCCCAGAATTTCAAAGTCTTCACAGATAGTTGGTAGGTCAATTCTTGACGTGTCGTTTGTGCCTACATGTATCAGTAGGAAAGGGTAGTCATCCTGGCTTTGAGGATAGTTGGTACCCTGTTGGCCACATCCTTGATTTTTGCTCCTGGGAGGCAGCATACTTCTCGTGCGGTTATGTCCGGCCTGCAGATACTTGCCTCCGTGCCTCTTAGTAGTGAGTCGCCCATAACTACCACTCTTCTTTTCTTTCTGGACGCACTGCTTGTTGCTCGTGAGTGTTTTTGAGTGTCATTTGTTTCCACTTTTGTTGACAGAGTAACTTTTGTTGATAGTGTGTCTCCCCTTGTAGATACGGTATCATCCTGCGCTGTGCCATTTTCGTTCTCCAGCATGAGGGCTTCATATTGGTTGCTAAGCTGTGTGGGTGGTGATGACCACTTTATCCGTTTGCTTCTTTTCGTCACATGGCTCCACTTTTCAGCCTCTGTATGTGCTCTGAAGCTTTTCTCACTTTCCAAATCCTGAATGGTTGCTTCTGCTTCATCCAAGAAATTCTCATGTTCTTTAATTACCTTCAATGTTGCTATTCTTTCTTCCAGTCCCTGCACCTTTTCCTCTAAGAGGGCAACAAGTTTGCACTTCTGACATGTAAAGTTGAGTTTTTGGGCCGGAAGATCCGTAAACATGTAGCATGTGTTGCAGGTGACCATGTGGATTTTCTTCTCTTCCATATTGCTGATGCAGACTATGATGGGTGGAAACTCGATGTCCTCAAACAGCGAGACCCGGCAAGTCCCAGCAATCGATCAGCTTAAGGCGACTCTTCTCCTCTTCCCAGAATGCACCCGAAATATGCAGATGAGCTTCCTGCTTCTCCAATCCCTGGTTTTGCGATGTCCTCAAACAGCGAGACCCGGCAAGTCCCAGCGATCGATCAGCTTTAGGCGACTCTTCTCCTCTTCCCAGAATGCACCGGAAATATGCAGATGAGCTTCCTGCTTCTCCAATCCCCATTTAAAAGTAACATTTAATGTAGGGAGAGGCTCAGGTTAAAGATGTCTGTATCCAGGGGAGAGTGTGTGCCAAGTTTAGCCACACCAAACACCACCTCAGGATCTAACTGGTGCCATGATCTTCACCTTGGCATATACAGATCCTTTATTTTATCGCCTAATGACAGTATCTGTGCAGAGGAGCAGTTATATTAGATAAGCAAACTGTGGTATGCGGTCCAGTCCTGAATATACTCAGCAGGGAAAATACTAATCAAATTACCTGTCTAGACATTGGACAGTCATGACAGCCTCTTTATGATGAATAGATACTGTAAAATATTTCAATGACATCTAGTATGCTTTTATGTCTTTCCATAAGGCATGATTTTTCATGTGTATTTTTACTATTTTATTTAGAACAGAAATTCGATAATTTTCCGTTGACTTGAATGAAGGATGTATTCTGATGTATGACGAGAAGCCACATAGCAAGACACAAAAACATTGAAGCCACCATGTCAGCTTGAAAAGACTATTTCAAAAGTATTAAGATGGGTAGCATCAACTAGCTGAAGTCCTGTTACATCACCTTCTCTGTCCTACATAAGTTATTTTAATTTATTTAGAATCACTGCTTACTAAAATAATTGTTGACTCTGCAGACAGGTTTTACAATGTCAGGAAGATGTATACCTCAGTTTACTGCTGAAGGCTGGTCTGGTATGTGGAATCTGAGGGAAACCTTGTTCCCACCCTTAAACACCTCTCAAAGTTATGGTGTTTGCAGCAAGGTACTGCTTCCTGAACAGATCACTATCAGTAGCAACTACCCTGCAGGAACTAGCAATTGAAGGTGAGCTCAAGCCAAAGGAGCAGTGACAGACTCAGCAAATCTTCAGGATCAGAGGTCATCAGCCAAGATGTCAGACACAGAGAAAAGTGCAGTGCTGTACCAGACTAGAACATGGAATTGGACATATGCAAACACAGGGGATAAAGATACTTCATATAGCCATACACATTATATGCAATCGGGCGAGCAATACTTCAGAAGATCGTTGGGGCTACAGTCATTTCAAACGTTTCTCCCATACACAAAAGCACGCATTTGACTGAGCGCTCCTGTATTTTCTATGAGAACACTGCCAACAGACAACTCTACCTTAGCAAAGCAGTCAGAAGTCTAAAATCAGACATGTCCAATTGACATTTCCCACAACTATCAGCTTGTGAACACCACCACACACATTAACATGATGGCCAAACTTGTCAATATTGGTCAAATATGTGGGGGTGGGACTGTAGATCAAACAATTGTTTAACTTAGGCTGGGGTCACACTTGTGAGTGCAATGCGAGAAACTCACACAAGTCTCTCACCTCTATAGCCGGCACTGCCGCCGGCACTTGGGACCGGAGAGCTCAGTTGCATAGAAAGACATGCAGCTGCACACTCCGGTCCTGAGTGCCGGTGGCAGTGTAGGGGAAGTGGACTGACCTATGGACCTGTCTGCAGCAGGAGGGTAATGTACAGTGTGCTTGACGTGTACTGCTGGATATGAAGGTGGGAGACAGCTAGAAATAGGAGATGGATGGTGAAGTACTGGGTTTGGCCACTAGGGGGAGAATAAAGACAGCAGAAACAGAAGTAGGTGTAATACTGTAGTTTGGCCACAAGATAGCAGCAGAGAGCAGTGAGAAAAGGGCTTTACATCAGCTTAAGGCTACGAAACCGCAGAGTCATGGGGGGCGGGGTTACAAGAGCTCTAGAGGGGAATTCCCAGAGAGAGGGAATACAAGAAGGGGTAGACAGTTCCAGAAGGAGTCAGTCAAGGGAGAGGAGCTCAGGAGAGGAGAAGACTGAAGGGAGAGAAAGACCGAGAAGAAGCTCCAGAAGGGACTGATAACAGAGATGGTCAGGGGGGGTGGCCCTGACAGGAGAAGCCACAGAACAGAGGAGGCCCGAGGGTACCAGACGGACAGACTCAGACAGGTGAAGCGCTGTGGTGGTAGGCCTAGGGCAGCCACAGTGAAAGAGCCGTGAGGGACATCGATTAGGAAAAGGAAGGAAGTGAAGGTACCCGGGCCTGTGTGCGGAGTCAAGCAGCTGCTGTGTGGTGCTGCAGGTCATCGAGATGACGGCCAATAAAGAGGACCTGTTGAAGTTGAACGCACATCAGTGTCTGTCTTAAGTCTGTTTGTAGCGGAGGAAGGACCACTCCCCAGTCGGCACACGTACCTACAGCAGTGCCAGGTATTAAGGCAAGAGACTTGCGTGAGTTTCTCGCATTGCACTCACAACTGTGAACCCAGCCTAAGTGTACATACTCATTTGTGAGAAAAAGGGCCAAGTGCAATCCGATAAGAAATCGGATTGCACTCTGGCCAGTGTTATTCAATGAATTATATCTCATCTGCGATTTTTTTTCTCAGCTGAAATTGGACTGAGAAAAAAATTGCAGCATGTTGTGATTTGCAGCGTATCTCGGACGAGACTCGCCAATGCGAGTCAATGGATGCGAGAAAAAAACGTACAGCACTCGCACTATCTATAGGAAATCCGTTTTTTACAGATTGTGGTTGGTTAGAAAAATTTCAGCAAAAGACACAAATGATCCCATGACAGGAAGTGACATTCAGGGAAGAGTTGGCAGGCTCCCATAAACCACCTGTCAGAAATCATTGCATGTGACACACCTCCACGGAGTGTATTGTTTTGCAAGTTTGCCATGTCTCGTGCAATTAATGTGGAGATGCTCTTGGTTTTAGTCCAGGAGTTCCCCAAACTTTGGGATCCTCATGACTCAAATTATCAAAATCACTTAGTAAAGGACGCTTCCTGGACCTATATTTGTCGGCAATTATTTCCAAATTATGCTGACTGCACTCCAGATGTCCAAATGGGGATGAGTAAGTAAAATTATCTACAATATTTATTTTTTTTGGTAAAACATTGTAGCTTTGATTAATTGTAATGTTTAGATTTGCGAAGTTATTTTTCGTTTTGTATTGTGGGCTTCACAGTACTATATTTACATGTGTAAATGGAAATGTTCCTTTTGTCAGAATGATGTAACCCGGAGATGGCGGAGCTGCCGGGATCAATACAGGAGGGAGCGCCAGCATCGCCAGCAAAGTGGTTCTGGGGACAACAAAAATAAGGCCCTACCTGTATATGAGTCACGTAAACCTTTTAGCCTCCGTCATGGACCTAAGACCGTAAGTCCTTTTTTTAGGCCACATTGTTAATGTTTTAAAACACATTTGTACCCATAATGTTTAAAAAAAACAATTATTTATATAGAGAACAGAATCCAACATACGGGAAAAAGATACAGCCTCTGAGGCAGAGGCAGGGCTATCCCAACATGCTGATCAATGCCCATGTGAGGAAGATGTCCCTGGACCATCAGAGGAGGAAGGTCATGGACCAACAAACCTTCAAGAGGATGCAGCACAGCAGGAAGAGCAGGCCAGGAGCAGCAGTCCTACATTGCCCCACCCCACGCATCAATACCACGGCAAATACGCAGGAGGGATTCCCAAAATATAGTATCAAGGAGGCAAATTGATAGCCGTGTAATGGATTATATTGTTCAAGCCATTTTGGATGATAAAGAGGAGGCATTTTGTCACAGGATGGATCAACATCTTCGCCAAATACCAGCAGAATTAAAGCTGGACACCAAAACATCAATACTACACTTCCTACATGCTGCCATTCACCAAAAAATCCCAGGTATCTTTTTGATTACATAGAGAGAAACCACCAAGAGCTGTCTCTGTGCCACCATGCATCCAGCTCAGGGGCTGCTCATGGGTCTGCAAGTAGGAAGTCACACCGTCTTCAACTCTGCCACCGACTGACTCAGGTCATCCATCTTCCACTGTACTTTCTACTCAATCATGGCAACGTCATATGAGTGTGGAAGGCCCATACGTACAGGAGCATGGTACCATAGGCCAAACCAGGACCTCCTTTAGTAGGACTTACAACCCCACAGCCATCAATAATCTCCCCACACTTACTCAGCCAGCATGTACTACATACCAATCACATTATGGGCAGCAAGGCCAACATGGGACACAGTACAGGCAATCCCATTTAGTTCGCCAGGGTGAAGCCTGGCATCATGGCGCTCCACAGCAAACTTCTAATATTGTCTAACACACCCAAAGATCTTACCGCCAACATACACATGAACCTGGTTAGTATTATCAGGGTCCAGTGGATTATGTGCCCACTCACCAACAACCAATACCAACACAGCACAACCCCCCCAGCTGCCATAAATCCCAACCAAACAACACATCAGCAAAGCACCCTTCCCGAAAACCCAGACAATCCCCTTTCACCAACTTCACCAACTACATCACATCATTCTTTTTGGATTTGTAATGTTTTGCATGGTTCTAATAGCAAAATCATTGACAACATTGGCTATTTCTTAGTTATGCCTAAATGATGGCTGTGTTTTCTTTGTGTTTTGTTCAAATTAAAAGGAAATCTTCGTTTCTCAGTAAAATAAGTGTTTATTACTCCAAAAATTCCTGTATGCATTGTGCAAAGTCAAAATATTGAACAGATAGTATGATTATTGAAACCATCATAATCAATACAAATATTTAACCAAAACATCATGTCCCAACATTTTCTTGCCAGGGTATGGATCCCTCAGGTGTAATAAAATAATCCAAAAGAATTTCACTAACTTTGAGGCCTGAAAGCTCTCTGCCTCTGGGCAAAGCGCTCTGTCTCTGGGCAAAGCCTGTGCAATTTGACCAGGATTGTTAGCCAATCCTCCCTCGGCATCTTTACACACACGGAAATCATGGATACATGTAAAATTGTGTAATATTGCACACGCTTTAATTACAACGTTCACATTTTGCTCACTTAACTGGAGGGCACTATGCAATACCATCCATTTTGCGGTCAAAATGCCAAAAGCGCATTCCACCAGACGCCATGCCTGCGTTAGCCTGTAATTAAATATTCTACGACATCTGTCAAGACCCAGCCAAGGATATGGCCTCATGACATAGCGCGTGAGTTGCAAAGCCTCATCAGCCACTATGACAAAAGGATTTAGTTGACCACCTGAAGCAGGAAGAATCCTTGGGGGTGGAACACTCATTTGATTGATCTTAAGCCGCCGACCCATAATGGAAGAATTGAAGATTAGAGAATCTCCAGTTCTTCTATAGGCCCCAATATCTACAATTATAAAATTGTATTTGCTGTCAACTAATGCCAACAACACTACAAAAAAACCCTTATAATTGTAGTATCGGAAACCTGATTTCGGCAGCTTCTTGACCAGGATGTGCTTCCCATCTAAAGCACCCAGACAATTTGGAAACTGACATCTCAGGTACATCCCTTTTGAGATGCATTCCAAGTGTTCGGGGGTTGGCTCCGTCATAACTTTCTCCCTAAGGCGATACCAGATTTGTGAACAGGTGTGCTTCACAATATTGGAGATGGTTGTTCGTCCAAGGAGAAATTGTAAATGTAGGGCAGCATAAGACTCTCCTATTGCAAGAAACCTAAGATGTAAATACAGTTACAAATTAAGGGAAGGTTGACATTGATGTAGACATTCTACTTGAAGTTCTGTTAAGAATTATCCCAAACAATATTCAAAGTTTACATAAAACAATATAGTAATTCGCTATGTTCCTAACATACATTAATACATGATTCACATATGTCAAATTAAAACATAAAATTACCTCAAGGTAAGCAGAAGCCGTTCTTCCACTGAAATGCATGTGCGAACACGGGACGTTTGAAATGTTATGGCTGGACGAAGCTCAGCCAGTAGAATATCAAATGTCTCAAGTGAAATCCTCGTGTAGCTCACGATGCATGCGTAGAGATCAATACAGCCGTACAAAATGCCCTCTTATAGGATGCTGGGTGAGGAGTGGATGCACCTGAAATCTATGCCGCCTCCTCGGAGCAACAACAGGGGAATAGCCAACCCCATACTTCCGGGATAACACCCAGTTGAAGAGGAGCTCCTCGGTAGGATCCAAAGTTAGATTCCTAGCAGCCATACTTGTTTGGTGTTAATGCCAAGAGCCAAAACAAAAAATATGGATGTGCTTACCATCACTCATGTTGTTAAATGGCTTTAAATAGGACTAGCACACAAATGAAGTTTGTGCGTTCTATCTCTGTAGAAAACGCATTGCATATAGATTGCATACGAATGACATACGCATGGTCCGTTTTAAAAATCGCATGCCACTCGCATTGTACTCTCATGACCCTCGCATGGCGCTCGTCCGTTTTTTCAGTCCAGATATCGCAACTTTTTTTCTCACATATGGGTATGTACCCTAACAGTTATCTTTCCTGATTCCTCCATACACAGTAATGTTTAGCTACACTAGGTGTTCCTGTGTTCTCTATGAATGAGCCTTTTCAGACCGTGGTTTATCTCCCTGCCAAGTAAAAGGATAGGGTGTCTAAAGTGCAACTGATCGATCCTCATGTTCTCTAACATCATCAATTGGGAGAAGGTTGGGGGTCCCGCAGACGCATTAGTTGGTCATTACAAAGCGCTCTGAAATTGGTGGACTGCTATCTGATGCATATGAGGCCAATAGGCAGTAATTTTCAAAATTTTACATCCTCTAACAATAACCTCTCACAATCCATTTTTGGATCTGTGGCAGATTTGGCATTTCATATTAAAACTTTTTTCCTTTCAGGCCATCGGGGGGTTAATGTCAGTTTTCCCCCCCGGTGGCCGCTGGTGTAATTACATTGCTGCTGAGTTTGCATATGCAGGTGGTGACCACTCCCACTATCCTTTAAAAGGTCACCTGATGCATCAGCTGACTGTTGGTGATACAGGTCCTTTTGGATACCAACCGTGCTGAAAACAGGAGGTTGCTGGTGCAGTGGTGCTTCAGCTGAATACTGTGATCTGGTGCCTTACTCTGCTGTGCGGTGCATTGCAGCAGAGAAATCTAAGTGTTGTTTTTGTGTTTCCTATTCCCTGTGGTGTTTGTCTTACCTTACTTTGTGTTGTCTTAGTGCAGCGGTGGGACTATTGTCTTCACTTGCCAATTCCCTACTTTGGGATAGGAGCAGGGCAAGTGAGGGTTTAGGTATCCTGCTCAGTGACGGGTTGAAAAAAAACATTTAGAGACAGTAGTAAGAGAAGGGCACATCCTCAGGTGAATGCAGGAGGTGTCCATTTCCCAATTCCCTTTCGCAGGGCCCACTGTTGTTAAAGTTTTCCCTGGTGTGTTTTTGTTTCTCCGTTTAGTGACCGACCGATTGCTGGGTCGTGTCACATTGGGCCAGTCACTCCATGACTTAACCTTATGCCAATGAGACTCGAGAATCGTTATATCAAGACTAGTGTTGAGCATTCCGATACTGCAAATATCGGGTATCGGCCGATATTCGCTGTATCGGAATTCCGATACCGAGTACGGATATTTTTACAATATCAGATACCGGAATCGGAAGTTCCCATAATGCAATGAGCCACCACTGTTGTGGCTGTGATTGGCTGCTGAAATGATGTCATCATGATGCGCGGTCTGTGCGCATCATGATGCGCGGTCTGTGAGGGCCTGCCTGGGGTCTGTGCGGGCCTGCTGGGGGTCTGTACGGGCCTGCTGGGGGTCTGTGACGGCTGCCGGGGGTCTGTGCGGACTGCCGGGGGTCTGTAAGGGCCTGCTGTGGGTCTGTGCCAGCTGCCGGGGATCTGTGTGGGCCTGCCGGGGGTCTGTATGTACGGGCCTGCCGGTGGTCTGTGCCAGCTGCCGGAGGTCTGTGCGGACTGCCGGGGGTCTGTGCGGGCCTGCCGGGGGTTGTGTGTGTGTGCAGGCATCGTCTGATGGGACTACAAGTCCCATCGGGCTATGCCTGCTACAATGACAGTGATTGACACATTAGCCAATGATGGGACAGTAGTAGTCCCATCATCCGGCTAAAGTGATGAATGTAAAAAAAAAAATATGCATGCTACATACATACATACATACTACATATATGCAACATTCATACAACATACATACATACTACATACATACTTCATATATACTACATTCATACAACATACATACATACTACATACATATATACTACATTCATACAGCATACATACTACATATATACAACATTCATACAACATACATACATACTACATACATACTACATATATTCAACATTCACACAACATACATACATACTACATACATACTACATATATACTACATTCATACAACATACATACATAGTACATACTACAAATATACTACATTCATACAACATACATACATACTACATATATACTACATTCATACAGCATACATACATACTACATATATACAACATTCATACAACATACATACATACTACATACATACTACATGTATACTACATTCATACAACATACTACACCATCACTTGTCACTTTGTTCCCTGAAGCCAGTGTCATCTATAAAAAATATGAAAAAACAAACAAGCAATATACTCCCTGATCCGCAGAAATCCACGAGTGTCCCACAACAATCTCCTGCACTGCGTCACTGAGAGGTTACTATAGTTCACTGGTCTGACTTTATGGCAAAAGCTGCGTGGGAACTTTCTCACACAGCAATGCCAAAAGTGAGACTAGGGACTATTTTTTACAGTGGTGGAGGAATACAGTGCGGAAGGATACCTACCTCCCATCATTGTATTCCTGGGGCCCTAGAGAGCGGTCGCATCAGCTGATGCTGCTGTTCTCCACGGGAGATCGTCGTGGGACACTCGTGGATTTCTGCGGATCAGGGAGAATATCGCTTGTTTGTTATTTTCATATTTTTTATAGATGACACTGGCTTCGGGGAACAAAGTGACAAGTGATGGTGAGTATGTACTCTATGTTATATGTACTGTATGTCCATATGTATGTATTGTATGAATGTATGAATGTATTGTATGTTGTATGTCTGTAGCATGTTTTATGTATGTTGTATGTATGTAGTATGTATGCAGTATGTACTATGTATGTATGTTGTATGAATGTAGTATGTATGTTGTATGAATGTAGGTTATATGTAGTATGTATGTAGCATGTAGTATGTATGTATGTTGTATATATGTAGTATGTATGTTGTATGTATGTTGTATGAATGTAGTATATATGAAGTATGTATGTAGTATGTATGTATGTTGTATGAATGTAGTATATATGAAGCATGTATGTAGTATGTATTTATGTTGTATGAATGTAGTATGTATGTAGTATGTATGTTGTATGAATGTAGCATATATGAAGTATGTATGTAGTATGTATGCATGTTGTATGAATGTAGTATATATGTAGCATGTATGTAGTATGTATGTTGTATGTATGTATGTAGTATGTATGTATGTTGTATGAATGTAGTATTTATGTAGTATGTATGTAGTATGTATGTATGTTGTATGAATGTTGTATATGTGTAGTATGTATGTATGCTGTATGAATGTAGTATATATGTAGTATGTATGTAGTATGTATGTATGTTGTATGAATGTTGTATTTTATAAATGAGTCACTGAGGAGGAAAAAACAAAAAGCAAGCTAAGCCCAGGAAATCGGAGAGGTTGGTAACTAGCGGATTGCAGACCCCTAATCCTATCCACAACAACTAGCAGTAGCCGTGGAGCATGCCTACGGTGGTCCTAGACGCCTCGTCATGGCCGGAGAACTAAATTAGCCTAAAGAAAGAAAGGGAAAATCTAAACTGCCCCAGAGCAGACCCCAAAGCAATAGACAGCCCCCAACATGTATTGTCGGTGAAACAAGATGAAAACACAGACACAGATAGAAAGATAGGCTGAGCAAATGATGGGGCCCTCACTAACTAGAAAGGACAGGAAAGAAAAGCTGCTGTCTGCAATCACGCAAAAAACCCTGCCAAAAAATGTCCAACACGTCTGATAGAAAAAGGCCCTGAAGTCGCTAGACTTCAAATCACTATATCAGCACTCAGGTATATTCTGAAGACAGAGCAAAAGAGATCAACTGATCAGAGACAAAATGGAGATTCAGCCCAGTCCCAGCCAGGGCTGGCTGAACACAAAAACTAAGTAAACCAGAAAAAAACTCATATGAACAATAGCAGAGAAAACTTAGCTTTAGGAAGGCAGGAACCAAACTGGAAACCAGAAGCCACAGTCAGGAAAAATCACCAGCAAGAAACTAGGGAGTCGGCTGCCTTAAATCCAATCAGAAACTACTGATGTCCATCACAGTCCTCTTCCTCAGGTGGCCGGTCTCTGCCATTTAGATCAGCTTCATTACCTCCCTTCACCAACAGAGGGAGTCCAGATAGAGAACTCACTACTCCTCTGTCAGCACAGCCAGCTCCATAACCCTCACCAGAAGCCAGAGGCAAACCAGAAAATGAGCTCACAACAGTACCCCCCCTTGAGGAGGGGTCACCGAACCCTCATCCACGCCACCGGGCCGATCAGGATGGGCCTGATGAAAAGCACGAACCAATCTATCGGCATGAATATCAGAGGCAGAGACCCAAGAATCGTCCTCCTGGCCATAACCCTTCCACTTGACCAAATACTGGAGTCTCCGTCTAGCCAGACGAGAATCCAGTATTTTCTTTACCTCATATTCCACATTACCTTCAACCAATACAGGGTCAGGAGGTGCAGCCATAGGAACTACTGGCTCAACATGTCTCTTCAACAGTGACTTATGAAACACGTTATGGATCTTAAACGTAACAGGAAGAGCCAATCGAAAAGAAACCGGATTAAGAATCTCCAAAATCTTGTAAGGTCCAATAAATCTTGGCTTAAACTTTGGAGAAGCCACCTTCATAGAGATATTCTTTGATGACAACCAAACCATATCACCCACTTTAAACCGGGGACCAATGGTCCTATGCTGGTTAGAAAACCACTGGGCCTTTCCCAGGGAGAGAGACAACTTATTCACTACTTGGTCCCAAATGTGCTGCATTCTCTCTACCACAGTATCAACACCTGGGCAGGCTGAAGATTCCACCTGCCCTGAAGAAAGTCGAGGATGAAACCCAAAGTTACAGAAAAAGGGCGACATCAAGGTGGCAGAACTAGCTCTATTATTTAAAGCGAATTCGGCCAAGGGCAAAAATGAAACCCAATCATCCTGATCAGCAGATATAAAACATCTCAAATAGGACTCCAAAGTCTGGTTTGTTCTCTTCGTCTGCCCATTGGTCTGAGGGTGAAACGCAGAGGAGAAGGACAACTGAATTCCCAGCTTGGAACAAAAGGCTTTCCAGAATCTGGAAAAAACTGAACTCCTCTGTCCGATACAATGTTCTCAGGAATCCCATGTAACCTAACCACCTGTTGTAAAAACAAGGGTACCAACTCTGAGGAAGATAGCAACTTTGGGAGTGGTACAAGATGGACCATCTTAGAGAATCTATCACAAATCATCCAGATAACAGTTATTCTCTGAGAGACAGAAAGATCAGAAATAAAATCCATTGAAATATGGGTCCATGGCCTCTTAGGCACCGGCAAGGGCATCAACAACCCACTAGAGAGAGAACAGGGTTTAGACCAGGAACAAGTCCCACAGGACTGCACAAAATTCCTGACATCATGAGATAAGGCGGGCCACCAAAAAGACTGACTCACCAAATCTCTGGTACCAAAAATACCTGGATGACCAGCCAAAGCGGAGCAATGAACTTCAGACCTCACTTTCTTCCTCCACTGGTCAGGAACATACAATTTTCCCATAGGACAATGCTCAGGTTTGTCCTCCTGGAATTCTTCCAGAGCACGTCTCAAATCGGGCGAGATTGCAGAAAGAACTACCCCCTCACCTAGGATGGTAGTAGGCTTGGTCACAGTAGGAGAATCAGCAAAGAAACTCCTAGAAAGGACATCTGCCTTAACATGCTTAGTGAATGGAAGAAAGGAGACCACAAAATCAAAACGCGTAAAAAACAAGGCCCACCTAGCCTGTCTAGGATTCAAGCGTTTGGCCGACTCAAGGTAAATCAAATTCTTGTGGTCAGTGAGGACCACAACTTGATGTCTAGCTCCCTCCAACCAATGTCTCCCCTCAAATGCCCATTTCATGGCTAACAATTTCCGATTCCCCACATCATAGTTGCGTTCAGATGGGGAGAACTTTCGGGAAAAGAAGGCACAGGGATTCATTTTAGAAGTCACTGGATCTTTTTGGGACAAAACAGCTCCTGCACCAATCTCTGAAGCGTCTACCTCCACCTGAAAAGGAAGTGAGACATCAGGTTGCCGCAAAACCGGAGCAGAAGTGAACCTCCGCTTCAGCTCCTGAAAGGCCGAAACAGCCTCTGAAGACCAATTCAGCACATCAGCACCCTTCTTAGTTAAATCAGTCAGTGGTTTAGCAATACCAGAAAAATTAGCTATAAATTTACAATAAAAATTAGCAAAACCCAAAAACTTCTGGAGAGTCTTCAAAGAAGTGGGTTGAACCCAATCATAAATGGCCTGTACCTTGGCTGGGTCCATTTCAATAGTTGACGGAGACAAAATAAATCCCAAAAATGAAATCCTCTGTACACCAAAAAGGCACTTCGATCCCTTAACATACAAGGAATTCTCCCTCAACATCCGGAACACAGTCCGAACATGTTCCACATGAGAATCCCAATCCCTGGAAAAGATCAAAATATCATCCAGATACATGATCAAAAACTTATCCACAAAGTCCCGGAAAATATCATTCATGAAGGATTGGAAGACAGAAGGGGCATTAGTGAGCCCAAAAGGCATCACTAGGTACTCAAAATGTCCCTCCGAAGTATTAAACGCCGTCTTCCATTCATCCACATGCTTGATGCGAATAAGATTATACGCCCCCTGAGGTCAAGCTTAGTAAACCAGCAAGCACCTTTAACTCTGGAGAATAAATCGGAAATCAGGGGTAACGGATACTGAAATTTAACCGTAATTTTGTTGAGGGAACGATAGTCAATACAAGGCCTTAAAGAACCATCTTTCTTGGCCACAAAAAAACCCCAGCACCTAAGGGCGAAGAGGATGGTCTAATATGACCCTTCTCCAACGACTCCTTAATATAAGATTGCATAGCCTCGTGTTCGGGTACAGATAAGTTGAAAAGCTGACCCTTGGGAAACTTACACCCAGGTCTCAACTCAATTGCACAGTCATAACTCCTATGAGGAGGCAAAGACGCAGACTTGCTCTCACTAAATACATCATAAAAATCAGCCAAATAGTCAGGAACATCATGCAACTGGGGAGAGGTGGAGTAAACAGGAGTGTCGCCAAGAGCACACCAACAACCCCAACTCACCACAGACACAGATTTCCAATCCAAAACCGGATTATGGATTTGCAACAAGGGAAAACCCAGAACAATGGTATCATGTAAATTATGCAACACCAAAAATCTGCAATTTTCTTGGTGGTCTGGGGCGACCGGCATTATCACCTGGGTCCAAAACTGAGGTTTATTCTTCGCCAAAGGAGTAGCATCAATACCCCTCAAAGGAAAAGGCATCCGCAGAGGTGTCATAGGAAAACCACAACGTTTAGCAAAATCCAAGTCCATTAGATTCAAGGCCGCTCCTGAATCCACAAAAGCCTTTCTGTAAAATGTGGATAAGGAGCAGATCAGAGTAATTGCCAAAAGAAACTTAGGTTGTACACCACCCACAGCAAATGTGTGTGCAAAACATTTCTCTCGTTTAGGGCAGACAGAAATAACATGAGTGGCATCTCCACAGAAAAAACACAGCTTATTACGCCTTCTAAACTCCTGACGTTGCGCCCTAGACAAAACTCCATCACATTGCATAGGTTCAGACATTTGTTCAAAATGTGGCAGTGCCTCCTGTGTAGTCTTGCGTTCACGTAAACGCCGATCAACTTGAATGGCTAATGACATAGAATTGTCAAGACCAGAGGGAACAGGAAATCCCACCATAGCATCTTTTAAAGTCTCAGACAAACCCTTCCGAAAGAGAGCTGCCACTTTCGGAATTTCTGACAGTATAACTGCAGGATCCTGACCCTCTTTCATTGCCAATAGGGCTCTCTCAGCTTGATCAATAGCATTAGGTTCATCATATAACAACCCCAAGGCTTGAAAAAATGCATCCACATTAGTCAAAACAGGATCTTCAGGTGTTAAAGAAAATGCCCAATTCTGGGGATCGCCGCGCAGCAAGGAGATGACAATTTTAACCTGCTGCGCAGAGCTCCCCGATGAGTTAGGCTTCAAGGCAAGAAATAATTTACAATTATTTTTAAAATTCAAAAATTTAGACCGATCCCCAGAAAACACATCAGGAGCAGGGATCCTTGGTTCAACAGCACAACAGCATGTGAATGAGTGAGATAGGCGGAAATTCCCCGCACTTCAGCAGCGAGCTGCTCCACATGATCAGACAATTGCTTAATCTCCATCAAGGAGAAAAAGAAAAAAAAAAAAGAAAAAAGAATCCTCCACGGCCCCAGAAAAAAAAGAGGAGAAAATATACATACAAAAAAAAAAATTCTGACACTTTTTTTTTTTTTTTTTTTACAATTCTCTCCTGCTTTTGAGTACCCTAGAATCTGTGGTATGGCTGGTGATTCTGTTATGAATGTGTCACCAAGGAGGAAAAAACAAAAAGCAAGCTAAGCCCAGTAAACCGGAGAGGTTGGTAACTAGCGGATTGCAGACCCCTGATCCTATCCACAACAACTAGCAGTAGCCGTGGAGCATGCCTACGGTGGTCCTAGACACCTCGTTACGGCCGGAGAACTAAATACGCCTAAAGAAAGAAAGGGAATATCTAAACTGCCCCAGAGCAGACCCCAAAGCAATAGACAGCCCCCAACATGTATTGTCGGTGAAACAAGATGAAAACACAGACACAGATAGAAAGATAGGCTGAGCAAACGATGGGGCCCTCACTAACTAGAAAGGACAGGAAAGAAAAGCTGCTGTCTGCAATCACGCAAAAAACCCTGCCAAAAAAATGTCCAACACATCTGATAGACTTCAAATCACTATATCAGCACTCAGGTATAATCTGAAGACAGAGCAAAAGAGATCAACTGATCAGAGACAAAATGGGGATTCAGCCCAGTCCCAGCCAGGGCTGGCTGAACACAAAAACTAAGTAAACCAGACAAAAACTCATATGAACAATAGCAGAGAAAAAAAATGCAGGAACCAAACTGGAAACCAGAAGCCACAGTCAGGAAAAATCACCAGCAAGAAACTAGGGAGTCGGCTGCCTTAAATCCAATCAGAAACTCCTGATGTCCAATCACAGTCCTCTTCCTCAGGTGGCCGGTCTCTGCCATTTAGATCAGCTTCATTACCTCCCTTCACCAACAGAGGGAGTCCAGATAGAGAACTCACCACTTCTCTGTCAGCACAGCCAGCTCCATAACCCTCACCAGAAGCCAGAGGCAAACCCGAAAATGAGCTCACAACAGTTGTATATATGTAGTTTGTATGTTGTATGAATGTAGTATATATGAAGTATGTTTGTGGTATGTATGTATGTTGTATGAATGTTGTATATATGTAGTATGTATGTAGTATGTATATATTTTTTTTTTTACATTCAACACATTAGCCGGATGATGGGACTACTACTGTCCCATCATTGGCTAATGTGTCAATCACTGTCATTGTAGCAGGCATCGCCCGATGGGACTTGTAGTCCCAACGGACGATGCCTGCACACACACAACCCCCGGCAGGCCAGCACAGACCCCCGGCAGGCCAGCACAGACCCCCGGCAGTCCGCACAGACCCCCGGCAGGCCCGCACAGACCCCCGGCAGGCCCGCACAGACCCCCGGCAGTCTGCACAGACTCCCTGCAGCCGGTACAGACCCCCCGGCAGTCCGCACAGACCCCTGGCAGTCGGCACAGATCCCCGGCAGGCCCGCACAGACCCCGCCCGCACACAGACACGCACAGTGTCCGCCCACGCACCGCCCACACTCTTCCCCCCTCCCGAACAGGATGTACAAGTAAAGAAAGGGTTTTTTTAATTCCGATATTTCTGTCCCATTGACTTGAATGGGACTTCCGGTACCAGAATCGGCGATACCCGATACTTTTTGGGTATCGGCCGATCCAATCCGATCCGATCCGATATTTCTCAATATCGGATGGTATCGCTCAACACTAATCAAGACTGTTAATGTTCCTTTTGCTGTGAATATGACTTTGTATGCTTTTAGCTGGCAGACTCATCGTGTAATGGTACAGAATAGTAATACTAATGGTTATTAAACAGTAAAACTTATCTTGGTCGCAATAAAATATACAGGTTTAATTTCTACATATGTAATTTATAATACTAATTTACTGCCAAATATTATTTCTGATAAAAAAGGAGACAGTTTACTGCTTCTGGCAGAAATACCAAAGGACCTTTATTAAATATTTTATTATATCTTACATTCCATAGTTCACGTCTGCTGGTGTTAACAAGCAGTTAAAAATGAGTTTCATTCTAAAGTACACTGGTATTTATCATGGTGGAAGATTATCATTGGCACCACGAGTGGTACACTATGTTCTCACCTGTGAGTTTAGTAGTGTGTTGGCATAAATACAGTCAAACAGCTCTGCCAGCAGTGATAAAACATAACTTGAATTTTACGATTATTTATCACACTTCACCACATTTGTTAATGAGATCAGTGATCCAGTATATTCAGTTTTGCTCTCAAATGGTATTCCACTACTAATTAACCTTAATGGGCCCTAGAATAAAAAAAAAGTATTCTCCCCTACGAACCATCGCCGCTCTTCCACAAACGCTACGGTGTTTCCGGTCAATTTCATGGCATCAACATCCGGCAGGGGCATCTTGTGACAGCTGCAGTTGATCAGATGTTTCTTCCAGTTTGGAAGGAATGTGAAGCCTGTAGCTGAACAGTAGCTGCTGATCGGCTGCAGCTGTCACATGACTCCCCTGCTGGATGTTGATGTCATGAAACAGGTGGAGCATACAGGAACAAGTGCAGAGGAGAACTACCGATCCAGGAGATGAATATAGTTTTTTATTTCTTACACCACCCAGGGCCTGTTAAGTTAACTTTCAAAGTCATAAACAATCATTTTTATTGAAATTAAAGGGGTTGTCCACTAATAGGACAACCCCTTTGTGATCTAAATGTTTGACGCTGATAAAATAAAAAACTTATACTCACCTCCCGTGCAAGCTCCGTTCCACAAATTGAACCTGAAGAGGAAGTTTGGGCTGCAGCTGCTCTCTCGATTCCTCTTCATATTCAGTTTGTACAAAGGTGTGGCCAGTGACACCAGCACGGATTGGGAACTAGGTTCATATGTCATAACAACCATATTATGAGTCTCGGAAAATGGTAACACAACCCTCATTTTTTTCAAACTTCTGATAATTTTCATTATTAAAATTATAAAACAACTTGATATATTTGTTATTGCCATCACTGTACTGATGAGCAGAATCATATTACAAGCTCATTTTTCAAAAAAATGTACGCAGTAAAACCATTCCTAAAAAAGATTTTTTTCACGATTTCCAGTACATTATGTGGGAAAATAAATGGATCCACTCAAAAATACAACTTTTTCCACAAAAAACAAGCCCTCATACATCTATCTGGACAGAACAATGTATGGCTTTTGGAAGAAGGGGAGGAAAAAAGAAAACTAAAAAATATATATTGGCCACGTCTGGAAGGTGTTAAATGTTAAGTGGGAACTTAAGAGGCATTATTACATTATAGGAGCACTCGGGAACCTAACCTTCAAAGGGCTGCACATGGGGCATTAATTTTTTTTCCGGAAGGTCCATGGTGGTGAAGAGATAAATGTCAGTAAACCTGCTGCCCTAGGTTAATAAATGGATTAATTAGTGTAACAATGGGTAGTTATGAGCTTAACTGCACATAACTAGTGTGAAGTATATCATGTCCCATCTTGTCTTCCATCAGGCTATTCTTCGGCTCGCTCTTCTCTTCTTCCATTGATCTTCTATCAGACTTTTCTTCTTCGGCTCCTTCTTCTCTTCTTCCTGTCACGTGGACCCATCCTGTGTGACGCGGCCCGCAGGCCGGAAACTAAAACAACAAGACACGGGGAAACATCACCAGAATGCAGCTTTTCTCCTGAATAGCTGCCACCAAGCTCTGTCAGAGCTGCAAGGAAATCCCCTCTGACTCCTTCCACAAACAGGGCTCTGACTGAGCTGCCAGGACCTCTCTCTAGATCCTTCCTCCACCAAGGATGGTTGAAATGAACACTATCACCAACACTGATTGCAACACCTGACACTCTTTTATAGCAGAGCCAGAGCAATCACACCTGCTATAATCACATGCACTAAACAAAAGAAACCAGAGTGCAATGACCCTAACGGCCACCGGGGGCAAAACTAGAACTAAAACCACCACAGTCTAAGGAAAAAAAAGGTCACTAGTGCATTCTATCTGTCATGATCCAGCATGGATCATGACACTTCCCTTGATCTTCCATCAGACTTTTATTCTTTGGCTCCCTCTTCTATTCTTCCAATGATCTTCCATCAGACTTTTCTTTTTCAGTTCCCTCCTCTTCTTCCAATGATCTTCCATCAGACTTTTCTTCTTCGGCTCCCTCTCCTTCTTCCATTGATCTTCCATCAGACTTTTCTTCTTCGGCTCCCTCTCCTCTTCTTCCATTGATCTTCCATCAGACTTTTCTTCTTCGTCTCCCTCTTCTCTTCTTCCATTGATCTTCCACCATCAGACATTTATTCTTTGGCTCCCTCTTCTATTCTTCCAATGATCTTCCATCAGACTTTTCTTTTTCAGATCCCTCCTCTTCTTCCAATGATCTTCCATCAGACTTTTCTTCTTCGGTTCCCTCTTCTCTTCTTCCATTGATCTTCCATCAGACTTTTCTTCTTTGCCTCCCTCTTCTCTTCTTCCATTGATCTTCCATTAGACTTTTCTTCTTTAGCTCCCTCTTCTCTTCTTCCAATGATCTTCCATCAGACTTTTCTTTTTCGGCACCCTCTTCTCTTCTTGCATTGTTCTTGCATACAGAACATTGTGTTCAGGTAAGCATTAGTAAGTTGTGTTATATTCACAAACACCACCTATTAAACTGTATTATGTCCCAGACAGCCTTGTAAATGAAGTTTCTTTTCTAAATAATAATAAAGGTGTGGTAACAAGTTTTATGACTGTTGCAGAACAAAGTCCTTGAGCGCTATCATTATTATATTAGCCCACCTACATGTTCATGTTCATTATTAAGGATTGCACAAGAGTAAGGTAAATAAAAGTACCTCTATGAAACCAGAAAACATTGCCGCACATGAAATTTCTAAACAAATCTAAAATATTGTTTTTCTTGACTTTAATACAGAATGTAATATAACGACTTTCAGCAAACAGACTAATAATTTCCAGCTTTCCTCTCTTGTGGTTGCCTAACATTTTTTTCTGTGATAATTTATATAAGAGAAAGTAAATACTTGTGTAGAAAAAAAAATGACAGACATTTAAAGGAATCTTCAAAAGTCAAATCATTAACCTCTCATTTGCCACATTTGCTTGCTTTACTTGGCAAATCATAATTTTACATATCATTCCTGACAAATCCATGAAAGCATTCACACACATGCTCAGTAGTATTCATTTAGAAGGTAGCTAAATGCAAAATGTGTATTTCAGAGGTTTGTGAATCACAATTAGTTAATTTCACATATTTGTACTTTTTTAACAGCTTCATATGCTTTACATTGTACTGTAAATAAAACCAATGCTTTATAGTAAAACTAATACAAACCGATATAACCTCAAAGTCCGAGATCCTCGTATTCTTGGATTAAGGAAGATATATGCTTAAAGTGGTTTATTTTCTTGGAAAAAAAAATAAAATCTATTACTATATAAAAAGCAGTGAAAACCTGCATGAACAGTCAATATGTGGAATTATATAGAAATATCATAGCACTAGATTATGGCCCGATGCGATAGCATCGGGAGGATGCGATAGCATCACACCTCTTGCCATGTTAACCCTCAACACACACACACTCCTCTCACCTTTCACCATCTCCACTCACTCTTTCACTCCACATACGACCCCTTCTCTCACTCCGTCTCTCATACTCACGTCGTCATCGCCGCTGCTCCACGATCCCCGACATCTTCTTCCGCCGGCGCCATCCTGGATCCAGACGTTGTCTACGCCGGCGACATGTTCTTGCGGCGACGCCATCTTGAGTATCGTGAAATCCCGCGATACTCAAGATGGCATCGCCGGAAGAACATGCCGCCGGCGTGGACGACGTCGGGATCCAAAATGGCGTCGGCGAAATCTCGCGAGTTTTCGCCGACGCCATTTTGGATCCCGACGTCGTCCTCACCGGCGACACGTTCTTGCGGTGACGCCATCTTGAGTATCGCGGGATTTCGCCGATCCAAAATAGCGTCGCCGCAGGAACATGTCGCCGGCGTGGAGGATGTCTGGATCCAGGATGGCGCCGGCGGAAGAAGATGTTGGGGATTGTGGATCAGCGGCAATGACGGCGTGAGTATGAGAGACGGAGTGAGAGAAAGGGTCATATGTGGAGTGAAAGAGTGAGTGAACGTGAGTGGAGATGGTGAAAGGTGAGAGGAGTGTGTGTGTTGAGGAGGAGTGGTGTGTTGAGGGTTAACATGGAAAGAGGTGTGCGGTGACGTCACCGGTTACAACTGGACGGAAGTTGTTACAACCGGAAGCTGCTTAGGGCATTTATTATTATAGATAAGGGACCTCATTAAATTTGAATTAGCAATTGATAAGATACCATTCCGATGTAGATCTAATTAGACTTTGGTTAGAATTCAACATAATCATAGAGGATTGTATTATACAAAATCCCTAAACATTAGCGAATCAGGTTCAGTTTTAATCAAATATAAAGTGCATAATGCAGTTATAAACTCCTATTCATTTGTCTGAGACATTCAGATTTGAGTCCACAGTTATTATCAAATATATAGTTTCATCAGCATTATGATGAAACAGCCTAGTGTAAGATGCTTAGTGCAATTCATAAGGCATTCATCAAGTGAGATGGTAAGCACATTGCTGAAAGAAGATATAAAAGAGGTCCACTAAACTTAGAAGGAACGTCCATATGTGAAGAGATGATCCCGACGACAATGTTTGGCCAATTCTTTTTCCAAGGGGCATTGTACACCATAGTAGCATGGACGCCCCTTGGAAAAAGCATTGGCGAAACGGCGGCGTCGGGATCATCTCTTCACATGTAGACATTATTCATTACTTCTAAGTTTAGTGGACCTCTTGTTATATTTTCTTTTAACAATGTACTTACCATCTCACTTGATGAATGCTTTATGAATTGCACTAAGAACCTTACACTAGGTAAGTGGTGGCGAACCTATGGCACACATGCCAGAGGGGGCACGCAGAGCCCTCCCGGTGGGCAGGCATGCCATCTCCTCAAAACTAGAGTCGCCTCAGATCTCTCACCATGTCCCTTATCATTAGCACCGTGACCACTCTCCTTTGCACGTGCGCCGTCCAATCAGGCCGCACGCCGTCCCATTAGGCTGCGCACTGTTCCATCAGGCCATGTGCTGTCCCATCAGTTTGCATGCATGCTGAGTAGGGGGATGGCGCATGGGCTGAGGAAAGTGGCAGCGTTATTGCTGAGGAGATGGTGCGCGTGCACACAGGTAGGTTTGTGATATATGAAGAGACCAGATCAGCATTGGAGCGGGCAGAGGTGAGTAGTATTTTTTTTATGTGAGGCCATTATACTTTATGGAGCATCATGTGGGGCCATTATACAATATGGAACACTATGTTGGGCTATTATATAGTGTGAAGCATCATGTTCGGCCACTATACACCATGTATCACTATGTCTATGTGGGCACATTATACAGTATGGAGAACTATGTGGGGCCATTATACAGTATGGAGCACTATGTTGGGCCATTATACAGTATGGAGCACTATGTGGGGCCATTATACAGTATGGAACACTACATGGGGCCATTATACAATATGGAGCACTATATGGGGCCATTATACATGGAGCACTATGTGGGGCCATTATACAGTATGGAGCAGTATGTGGGGCCATTATACAGTATGGAGCACTATGTGGGGCCATTATTCCCCATGAAGCACTGTGTGGAGCCATTATACAATGTGAAGCATGTTCGGAAACTATACAGCATGGAGCACTATGCGGGCACATTATACAGCATGGAGAACTATGTGGCGCCATTATACAGTATAGAGCATCATGTGAGGTCACTATACTGTATGAAGCAACATGTGGGGCCATTAAACAAGTATGGAGCACCATGTGGGGAAATTATACAGTATAAAGTATTATGTGAGCACATTATTCAGTATGGAGCATTATATGGGGCCATTATACAGTATCCTTTATATATTTAAATAATGCCATTTGGAGATATGCATTTTACTGCTTTTATATAACATATTATACTGTATTATTCCACTATAATTCCAAAAGTTAATCATTTTATTTGATAAGGAAAGCCTTCCTCAATTGTAGACTTTTTTTTTAACTAATATCAAGGTTGGCCCGACATTCTGCAAGCTTTTAACTTTGGCCCTCTGTGTATTTGAGTTTGACATCCCAGGCTTAAAGGGTTAATTTCATCATGATAAAGGGCTACAATTGCAAAGGTTGTAAAAACAAACAACTTTGCAATGTTACTTTTGATTCAAAATCCTCTCCATTCACAAGAACAGACCTCCACTGCAATCAGTGGCTAGTATCTTAGGCTTGGAGTGCAGCGCTTACAAGCTTTTTGCTATAGACTGTATGCTGCGTTAATGTACAAGTTGCTTTTCTAATCTAAAAAAACCTCAGTATTCAGGTTAAATTGCCGTGTTGGAAGTTTGCGATAAATAAGTGGGTTTTGGATTGCAGTTTGGGCACTCGGACTCTAAAAAGTTCGCCATCACTGCACTAGGTTGTTTCATCATGTGATTTACATAATGCTGTTAAAACTATATAGGCAGGCAGGTAACTGCCTATAACTAACAGACAGGTAATTGTAACTTATCTGCCTGTTGTGGACAGCGCCGTTTTTCACCAATACAGAGCGATCATAGACGATGCTGATGGGGATTCAGATTTCTCTGCTGACGCGACGGGGTGGATCCGGCATTATTCTGACTAACAACCATCTCCCCCAGTTTGGCAGCGAGGATCCGGTGGTCAATCAGAATGAATCCAGAAGTCCCACCCCATCAACAGAGAAGAAGCCTCTGCTCTGTAGACATGACATCAGCAGAGGCTTCTGAATACCCAGCAGTAGTGGTCTGCAACACTCTGTGTCGGGTAAGAACAGTGTCATGCACAACAAGCAGGTAATTTTCAATTAACTGCCTGTTAATGCTTAGGTACATTTTTTGTTTATTTGTAAAGTCCCGCTTTAGTACAAGCCATGTTTTTTTTTCCTATTTTTCAATGTCACATTCTAGAAGCCATAATATTTTATTTGTTTTGTTTAAATAGTTGTATAAGTGCTTTTTCTCAGGATAAATTGCACTTGTCAGTGGTAACATTTTGGGGTATAAAACTTATTACCCATATTTTATTGACTCTATGGGGAAGAATAATTTAAAAAAAAGCCATTCTCTTGTTTTTTAGATGTTTTACATTTTCCACTATTAATGTGTTGCACGGATAAGGTGTTAGCTTTATTCTGTGGGTCAGCATGATTATGGTCATACCAAATTTCTATAGTGTTAGTTATATCTTACTACTTTTGTATAAGAAATACACTGAGAAAACACAATTTGTTTTTGTGTCGTCATATTCCGAGAACCATACGCTTTACAAGTTTCTGTCAATGGAGCTGTGAGTGCTTATTTTAAGTGGGACACTTATGAACACTTTTGACCTGACTTCTGAGTTTGGACTCCCTCTGGTGGTTTGGAGCTGGTCGAGTTGACAGAAGTCAGTCATCTGAAGAGGATGAGTGGAGGTCAGGTGTGACTGGGAAGATTTAAGTCAGCAAGCTTCCTTCAGTTGTTGCTGGTGATTTGGTTTTCTTCCTGTGCATTTTGAAGTCCACTTGCCCCCCTGCTTGATCTTGCATCGTTCAGATAAGTTATTTGTTTGCTGGAATCTTTTTACATTTGATCCAGTTTTTGCCTTTCTCTGCTTTCTGCTTTGCTGTGTGGGCTCAGCATTGTTCCCTGCTGGGACCTTTGCTGGACCCCATTCCATATGCCACAGCTTATGTCAGTCTGTTCAGTATTGCTAGTCCCCTGTTATATCAGTATCTTTTGTTTTGCTTCCAGTTCACACCAGAATGCTGATCTAGTGGGGGAGAGGTCATGTGGCCTCAGTACTTTTGCATATCAGACGTGTTGGATTTTTCTTAGGGTTTTGTGCGTGAATGCAGACAGTATCTTTCCTGTCCTGTTCTATCTATACAGTTTGGGCCCCATCATTTGCTTACTCTATTTTCTGCCTGTGTTTTTGCCTCATCTTGTATCACCGGCAATATATGTTTGGGGGCTATCTATTCCTTTGGGGTTCTCCTCCGGGGCAGTTTAGCTTTCCTCTTTCTTGCTTTAGGCTTAGTTAATTCTTTGGCTGTGTCAAGGCGTCTAGGGCATCTTAGGTATGTCCCACGGCTAATTCTAGTTGTGTTGTTAGTTTTAGGGGTCTGCAATACGCTAAGTTACCAACCTTTCTGGTCTTCTGGTTATTTCCTGGTTATCCTCCTCGGTGGCCTAATCATAACAGACAAGATGTTGTTTTCAGTGGTACCATTTTGTGTATACAACAATTTTTTGATCACTTTTTAATTTATTTTTTATTTGGGGAGTCTGGATGAGCAAAATCCAACAATTTGGGTCTTGTTTTTTAATAGTTTTTTCTTACAGCATGTACCATATATGATAAATAATGATATAGCTTTAGACTATGGGTCAATATGAGTACAGTAATATCCAGCTTATATAATTTTTATACAATGTTCTACTGTTGCACAAGAAAATCAAATTTTAATGGAAATATATTTTTTTATTTGTATCATGTTCTGAGAGTCAGAATTGTTTTATTTTTTAGTTTACAGAGCAGTTTGAGAGCTTAATTTTCTGCGTAACAAACTTTAGTATTTAGTGGCATCATTTTTTAACACATAAAACGTATTGATCACCTTTTATTTTTGTAAGGCGGGATTAACAAAAACGGCAGTTTTATAGCTGTTTTTCCAAATTTGCTTTTGCAAAGGGATAAATATTGATGTAGTGTTATTGTAAGTGTCATTGTGGACATGGCAATACCAAATATGTGACATCATTTAGCTACTGTACATTTCTTTTTTTTTTTCTTCAAAATTAAAACTTATTTTTTGGAGGGAAAACTGGGATTTTGGGGAGAGTGTTTTTACTTTTTTTTTTACAATATTTATAAGTCTCCCAATGGAATTTTAATAAGATTTAATATTTGCATTAGTAATACACATTATTTTACAACATTGTCAGTGCATGACTGCCAGACTGACAACTGGCTTGATTGAATGTGCTGTTTGGCAGACCTAGAGACTTTTGTCAGGCCCCTGGGTACATAGCTACATATGATTTGGGTGCAGCTATAATCTTTTGATCCCTGGTATTGCATTTTAATGCAATGTCGTGGTGACCAAAAAAACGTAATTCTGGCGTTTTGACTATTTTTCTCGCTACGCTGTTCATCGATCGGTTTAATACTTTTTTTTTATTGATAAATGGTAAACCATGTCAAGATATCTCAGAACATGGACAACTATCAGCTAAGTACTCCTTGATTATACTCCTGATGAACCTCGTAAGAGGACAAATGCGTTGAGTTTGATTTTTTGGGAGTCCAATTTAGAGTTTGACAAGTGTTTACCTAATATTGCTAGCAAGGCTTTGCCTATGTTCCAATCCTTTATGATATCTTGACATGCTTTACCTATATTGACTTATATTAGAGTTTTATCTCTGATCTGATTTAGAGCTATATAATATCAAATGGCTATTGAATATTTTTTGCAAGGCTTTGCTAATATGTCAATTTCCCCTTGATATTGTAAGCAGGTTAAACAGATGCTGTACACAGGGATTGCAGAGCTGTACAGTATAACAATAATATTTATTCTTTTAACAGCAAAAGTTAAAGTAATCTCCTCACAGGGAGTTGATAGGCAGCATCAGAGAGCTATTGGAACAAGGGTTAAATTAAAGTGTAGATAAGAGGGCTGACAGGGGGTGGTCTGTTTTCCGCCGCAGACAGACTTGAGACAGAGACTGATGTGCGTTCAACAGGTCCTTCTTTATTGGCTGTCCTCTCAACGACCACAGCAACACAACAGCAGCACGACAGCTTCTACGTACAGGCCTGGGTACCTTCCACCTTCTCTGTCCTTTACAGTGACGTCCCTCACGGCTCTTTCACTGTGGCTGCCTTAGGCCCACCACCACAGTGCTTCACGTGTCCCAGTCCGTCCGTCTGGTACCCCCGGGGCCTTCTCTGTCCTGCGGCTCTCTTGTCAGGGGCCACCCCCGACTGTCTTCTTCCTCAGTCCCTGCCGGAGCTTCTCCTCTGTCCGTCTCCCCCTTCCTTCTCTTCTTCTCCTAAGCTCCTCTCCCTGGACTGGCTTCCTTCTGGAACTTTCTACCCCTTTTTTTTATCCCTCTCTCTGGGCATTCCCCTTTAGAGCTCCTGTATCTCCGCCCCCCATGACTCTGCGGTTTCGTAGCCTTAAGCTGATGTCAAGTCCTTTCCTCACTGCTCTCAGACCCAGCATGATGAAGGCACCTGCAGCCCGGTCTTCCTACCCTTACTGGTGTAAGGGGCCTGCTGAGCAGAAGCAAAGAGGAAGGGCCTGGACTGGATGAGACAGGCTGTCCCCCTTCGGCAAGAAAAAGTGCTCCGGTCCGGTTCTAATGTCGGCATCTGTGCTCCCATGTGTTTCTCAGGGGGCATCACAATCTTCCTGCAGCAGGAGCACTGTGCTGCCCCCTGAGAGATAGCACTTTGTGCTGCAGTGAAGGCTGGGCATGAGTAGTCCTCACACAGGGTATAATCACTCACCCCAGCCCGCAGTCAGCAGCGAGCCAGGAGCCGGGCAGTTGATCCCTCCCCTACAACATCATCACAGGTATCAGGCTGTAGAACATGGGGGCGGGGCTAAATGGAGGGGTGGAGCCAAAGACAAGAAGGGAGAAGGAGGCAGAATGAAAGAAATAAAAGAGCGGGAGATAGAAAAGATGGAAGAAGTAACAAGAGAGAGCGATAGAGGCATGAGGCAGCAAAGATAGAGGCGAAAGACAAGAGAAAGGCATGAGACACAAGAGATACAGGTAAGGGGGCTGAATATAAGACGCTGGCTGTCTTCTTGACTTACCCCTTTTTCCTGCACTGTACTCCCTCTTGTCTGGCTGCAGTATATTGGCAATGCATTCTAGTGCTGCTTGTCATTTATAATAAATTGAATGCATTATTTTGTGACCCTTTTCTATTGGCTGCAGCCTATGATGGTATAGGCTGTCAGAAAAGGACATAACCAGGGGTGGGATTCGTTTGGTTTTAGGAGACCGATTTTTCAAATTACTGTCAGCTCCCCGATCCGGTTCTGTGTGCCGCCTATTTTAACTGAATGTGTGTCCTCAGTCCGGGCCCCTCTCCTCACCCGTCCAGGTCCCCTTCCTCACCGCTCAAGTCTCCCCTACTCACCAGGCTCCAGGGGCAGGATTCAGCTGTTCGCTCATTAACTGATCGTGCATCCTCAAATGCACATTCAGTTGAAATCTATTGTCGTGCAGGACCCCTTCCTGCTCGTCAATAGGAGCCAACAGCCAATTAGGCTATGTTCCCACGATCAGGAAGTAACAACACTTTGCACACAGCGTATTTTTGCTGCATCCAAAGCGCTGCATTCTAATCACGCAGGTAAATCCACATGTTTTCACTGAATCGTGCGGATTTACTGAATCCAAATGCGTTTCGATTGTTGAAATTTCTAGCGTCTCCGCCAGAGAAATTGACATACCTCGGCTCATAAACCCACGCTGCATGTCAGTGTCCGCAGGAGATCCACAGGCGCACATGCACGCATAGTGGACATGGGATTTTAGAAACAATGCTGTAACATCTGACCACTGTGGTCTTGATGCTGCATAAATATGCAGTATCAAAACCACAGCAATTCCTGATCTTGGGCACGTACCCTTAGAGGCTGGCAGCTCACGTCACCGGCAGATAGTGTCACTTTCATGTGCCAGTGCCTCAAATGTCAAATGAGGAAGAGGACACCGCTTGACCGCAGCCAGGTAAGGAGAAACTTTTTTTTACTGAAATCTGCAATATGGAGAGAAATATGGGGGGGTAGGGTGAGAGGACATATGGGGGCATGATGGAGACATATATGGGGGCAGGATGGAGACATATGGAGGCAGGATGGACACATATGGGGGCAGGATGGACATGTGGCACCCCCAGGAGTATGGTCGCCACAGTGGCTTTGCCTTCCACCAGGGGAGGGTAATGTCAGGCTTGGAGGCAATGATGGTCTCTCTCTCAGTCAATCTATGCATGCAACACAGTTCCACTCCAGGCCAGCAGGGGGAACTCTGAACCGGAATTAAGGGGAGGAGTGCTCTCTGAGGGCCAAGAGAAAGGAGTGGTTAGTTAGTCTGCGGAGGGTGAAGTGTGCAGACATGTGGAAGGAGCGCTGAGATAGAGCTTAGAGGAAGGGCTCATCTCTGGAGATAGCGCATGAACTGGAGCCTGGTCTCCACGGTTATACGGATACTAACGGTCCTGCAACAGACACCAGAGGAGTAGGAGGCTGTAAATGCCCTACTCCCATCTAAGACTTGAGGGCATAACAGCAGCTTGGATAGTGAGCCGGGACTCAGGAGAGAGGAGTCCCCGAGATAGGCTACAGCTGTCTGCCGTGCAAGTGAGGTTCTTGAGAACATCTGTCCGGAGGAACTCCAGTGTAACTCAGTACTGGGAGTACTTCATTCGAGTAAGGAGACTGCACAACCCATCTGCTGAGAGAGAATCCCTGAATTGCTTCCAGGCTAGCCTGCTCCAATACCATCTGTAATCAGGACCCTGGACTGCAGTTACCAAGTAAAGGTACAGAAATTGCACCCCGCTGTGTCTTGTCTGCTTCCTACCTTCCCGACACCGCTACATCCCCATGCCGACCACCTCTACACTGCCCTGGGGCTATAGCTTCACCTGTATGGGAGCTTTTACATCTTTGCTGCACCATACCATCAGTCCCAGCGGATCTGCATGCAGCGTCGGCGTAACACCTCCCTTGCCGAGCACCACAGGTGGCGTCACAAACTATTCATCTAACTACATTCCACCACTCACAACTTCCCCTATTACTTGGGTGCCCAGGGCCATGGTCTGGGTCACCGCTGCTGTGACACATCCCACTGATACTGGCCCGGTACCGAGTACCCCACAGCCCTGGGAGGGTGACCCAACTTGGTGTCACGAACAGGATTACGGAGCCCGGTACCCCCCGGGTCCTGTGTGCCATAGACTGTGTTTGTGTAAAAGACTGTGTGTGAAATTGGCGCCAATTGCTGTGCTGCTTGGCGCGTGCGGGAAGAAGGGGCAGGCCTTCATGGGCGGAGCCTGCCACAGGGCGCGAAGAAGTGAAGTGCCGCGTGGGAAGAGAGGACAGCGCACGAGAAGAGGAGGAGCTGAGGCCTACAGCCTGGAGCATCGGGCCTGCGAAGCGGTCGCCGGTGAGTTCACACAACCCCCAGCCCTGGCTAACGTTAACTAGGGGGGAAGAGAATTTCCAAGCCACACGGCAATGCAGCGGCGAACGCCGCAGCCAACCTCGCAGCACCGCAAGGCGGAGCGCCCGCCACAGCAGTCTCCATAATGCCGCTGTCTATGCCCTACATACTGGGAGCGGCCTGGCTACCGCAGTACTCGGGTGAGTCACATACCCTGAGTGAATTTAAAGATAGACTGTGCAGTTTGTTTAAAGTCTACCCTCTGTCTGAGAGCCAGAAAGTGAATATCCTGATTGGACAGCTAATGGGTGCAGCGCAGAGAGAAGTGAAAGCCTGGCAGGACACTGATAAAGAGACTGTTGCAAAGATCCTGGCCAAGCTGAGAAGCACCTTTGACACCCGCACTGCAGCTGAAATCAAGATGAGGTTCTTTGGCTGTAAACAGAAGGCGCAGGACAGTATAAGGGACTATGCTCTCAACCTGCAGCAGGCGCTGCGAGCAGTTAAGCAAGTTGATCCTGACAGTGTGAAGGAGGAAGATAAACTGTTAAAGGAGCAGTTCATTGAAGGACTTCTATCCAGTACGCACAGAGGACAGTTGCGTATCATAACCCTGCAAAACACTTATCTGGACTTTGCTGATTTTAAGGACAGGTCTATTCGGGTACTGCAGGAATCAACTGACAGCCGCCCAGCGCCCCCTAGGATCAGGAAGTGACATCTTTTCCTTTCCTCCCTGTAGAGGCTGATGCACAGACTCTGGATAAAGATCCAACTGAGGAGCTGCGTCTTCAGGTCCAGGAGTTGACCAGAGGGATGACTGCATTTACCAAAACCGTGCAGTCCCTGCAGGTGTCCTCCAAGGAAAAGATCCAGCTTGCTTCCAGTCAGAGGATGTCCCGTGGCTCCGGAGGAGGAGAGCTCCACCACTTCGAGGGAGGAACAACGATCGTTATGACCAGGACGGACGTCCCATCTGTCGTCGCTGCTACAAGGCCGGTCATCTTGCAAAATTTTGTCCTTTAAACAAGCAACCCCTGGGGCAGAGGGCCAACCCCAAGGAGTAGGACCACAAGGCCTAAGGAACTGGCAAGCCAAGTATGTGGGAGGGAGACCGATCCTTCCTGTGGTGATTGACGGCATCCCCATGAACGCTTTGCTGGACACTGGCTCCCAGGTTACCACTATGCCGTACATTCTTTACAAGCGGTATTGGGCTGATTCAGAACTTACCCGTGGCCCAACTGATGAACTGACAGTAGTTGCCAGTAATGGTCAGTCTTTGCCGCAGATTGGATGTAAAGAGATTACTGTTAAAGTGGGTCGGGTAGAGCTAAAATCTCGAGGTCTGATAGTTGTTGATATTGATCGACGTGAATGTAATCCCATGATGACTCTTAGTACAAATGTAATTGAAAACTGTCTGTCCGAGGTTATTGCCTTGTTGCAACAGGTGGCTGAGACTGCTGGTTCCAGTGAACAACGAGTCCTGCAGAAGGAGATCAGAGCCCTGATGCAAAGACAGCTGGTAGAACTCTCTGGTGGAGAAATTGGCAGTGTCACAGTGAGTGATCCCTTCACCATTGCAATACCCCCCAGATGTGAAATGTTGGTTTGGTGTCGGGCAGCTATAGGTCTTAGAGGGAGAGATTACCAGGCATTGGTAGAACCAGTATACTCCGATAGCAGGCCCACTGTCCCGACAGCCAGAGGGGAGGTTGATGTACGTAAGGGGAGAGTACCTGTACGTCTTTTGAATTGTGGGGAGGAGGAGGCCACGATACCTCAGTACGCCACGGTTGCTAAGCTGCTCACTGTCAATAACAACTCTTTGCAGGCAGCAGAGCCCTTGGTCTCATCCGATCAGGTGGAGGACAATGGCTCTGTGAAGCAGATGGAGGAGTAGTGCCAGCAACTGCAGGTGAGAATTGACTCTATGCCCTCCTACCAGAAAAATGGGGTTTGCAGAGAGACACAAGAGTATGAGCGGGTATTCAGCAAACACCCACTAGATTTTGGGCAGGCAAAAGGGGTTCAACATCATATCCCCACTGGAGACCATCCACCCATAAAGGAGAGGTAACGACCTATACCCCAACACAATACCAATGTGCTAAGACTATGTTGAGGGAGATGAAGGAAGCAGGCGTTATCAGAGACAGTTGTAGCCCATGGGCAGCTCCCATAGTTTTTGTAAAGAAAAAGGATGGTACCATGAGAATGTGTGTTGATTACAGGAAAATTAACAGCATTACACATAAAGATGCCTACCCACTGTTAGCGCGGGTGGTCAGGAGCGGGAACTCCGAGAGTGGACCCTCTGGACCGTGGCACCGAGGGACCCCGGGCGAGCTGCCAGGTGGAACCAACCCCTATACAGGGACCGTTAGGAGCAGGCCCAGGGGTTCGAGTACCACGGTAGCCGGTACCGAGAGGGGCGGCTCAGGATGGACCGGAGTAAGACTGAGACTGGAGTAGGACGGCAGGAGCACTGAAGACAGGACTGGAGTAGGACGACAGGAACACTGAAGGCAGGACTGGAGTAGGACGGCAGGAACACTGAAGGCAGGACTGGAGTAGGACGGCAGGAACACAAGGCAGGACTGGAGTAGGACGGCAGGAACACAAGGCAGGACTGGAGTAGGACGGCAGGAACACTGAAGGCAGGACTTGAGTAGGTAACCAGGAACACGGGTAGCAGGACTGAGAAGCTGCTGTGAGGAGCAGCCGAGACAGGAACTGCAGGAGCAGAGTGTGCACGATGGAGCGAGGCCAGAGTGTCAGGAAACACAACGATCAGGCGCCTCCCTCAGGGGGAAGCGGCCTGATATGGCCCCATCTGGTCAGCCATTGGTCCAAAGGTGCTTCCGGGTCAGGGCACAGCCGGAGCATAAGAAGCAGGGAGGAGGCACGGCCGCGGCCTATGGCGCATGCGCATAGCATGCAGGGAAGGCATCGGTCACGGCCCTGTCTCAGGTGACCGCCGCGGCCGTCGAGTGGAGAGAGGCTGCGGCGTGGGAGCGGAGGCCGACTGCGGCGTGGGAGCGGAGGCCGGGTGAGTATGGCGGAGCGGTGTAACACCCACTACCTAGAATTGAGGAATCATTAGCTGCACTTAAAACTGCTAACTACTTTTCCACCTTAGATCTCACTAGTGGGTATTGGCAGCTTCCTGTGGCAGAGGCAGACAAGGAGAAAACAGCATTTACCACTCCAATGGGTCTCTGTGAATTCAATTATATGTCATTCGGGCTCTGCACAGCCCCAGGAACATTTCAACGGCTGATGGAGTGCTGCCTGGGACACATGAACTTTGAGACGGTCCAGTTGTACCTGGATGATGTCTCCAAAACCTATGAAGATCATCTGGAACACCTGGCTGAAGTGTTTGAAGCTTTGTCCAATTTTGGCCTGAAGATGAAGCCCTCCAAGTGCCACCTCCTGAAGCCCAAGGTGCAGTACCTCGGTCATGTGGTCAGTGCAGAAGGTGTGGCACCAGATCCTGATAAGGTCACAGTCATCCGGGACTGGCCGAAGCCCAGCAACCTTCATGAAGTACGCCAATTCCTTGGACTGGTAGGCTACTACCGAAGATTCATCAAAGGCTTTACTGAAATAGCCACCCATATGCAAAATCTTCTGGTGGGGCAGTCCAAGAAGACCAAACAGAAAAATTCCACCTTTGAATGGACTGAAGAGTTGGAAAGGTCCTTCACCAGATTGAAGATGGCTCTCACAGGAGATGAAGTTCTGGCCTACCCAGATTATGACAAACCCTTTGTGCTGTACATTGATGCCAGCAACGTGGGACTAGGAGCAGTACTGTCGCAGGTACAGAATGGGAAAGAAAGAGTGATCTCCTACGCCAGCAGGAAGCTGCGCCCCACTGAAAGGAATCGTGACAGCTACAGTTCTTTCAAGCTGGAGTTCCTTGCCATAGTCTGGGCTGTCACCGAAAGGTTCAAACATTACTTAGCCTCCGCCAAGTTTACTATCTTCACGGACAACAACCCGTTGACGCACTTGGACACTGCAAAACTATGTGCACTGGAACAGCGATGGATGGCTCGGCTATCTAACTATGAGTTTACCATCAAGTACCGGGCAGGGCACAGGAATGCCAATGCTGATGCGCTGTCCAGAATGCCTAACCTACCAGAGGCAGGAGAAGACCCTGAGGCTCTTGAAGAAATAGAGTTACCTCCCTTCCACCAGCCACTTGCGACCCAGCGTGCTCAAGGAGTGAGAAACAGACGGTCTGGCTTGAAGGAGGTCACCCTGAATCCATTGCCCCATCATGACCGGGCAGAAACGCAAGATAGTGACCCTGCAGTCCGACTGGTGAAGGAGCTACTGTCACAAGCTGACTCACGCCCAGAGTCGGATGCTCCTGAAGAAACCCAGCAGTTGTGGAAGGAGAGAGGCCGGCTGTTCACCTATGAAGGAAAACTGTGTCGGAGGAGTATCAATGCCCGTACTCATGAGCTGGTCTGGCAGGTGGTAGTCCCGAAGAAAGAGGCATCAATGGTCCTGGAAGCATACCACAATGGAGCTGGACACTTCGGATGGAAGAAGTTGGAAGCCTTGCTCCGGGAGAGGTTCTACTGGGCTGGTAAGAGGAAAGCCATTGAGAGGTGGTGCCGGGAGTGTGGACAATGTAACCTGCGCAGAAAAGATCAAAACAGCCAGAGAGCTCCTCTACAGCCAATCATCACCAAACAGCCCCTTGAGTTTGTAGCCCTGGACCATGTGAAGCTGGTTCCAAGCCGGTCAGGCTACATCATCTACAGTTGTGGTCAAAAGTATTGACACCCCTGCAATTCTGTCAGCTAATACTCAGTTTCTTCCTGAAAATGATTGCAAACACAAATTCTTTGGTATTATTATCTTCATTTAATTTGTAGTGTACAGATAATACAGTGAACACCAGTGACATTATACACAGGGGCTCTGTATATAGTGTAAAGTGTACAGATAATACAGGGATCAGCAATGACGCTAAATATTTAACCCAGCCCTGCCTGGCTTGACTACAGGGGTTAATGTTTTACGGTACAAACAAATATGTCAAGTTAACCACAAAGACGTGGTGAGAAACAGTTTACTTGTCTTTCACTGAAACTTGATAAGACATTACAAACATAAGAATCAATGCTTCTAGTCCAGAGTATTTCCAGAAGACAGTGCTTTATG
This sequence comes from Dendrobates tinctorius, assembly GCF_039654945.1. Classification (NCBI taxonomy): domain Eukaryota; kingdom Metazoa; phylum Chordata; class Amphibia; order Anura; family Dendrobatidae; genus Dendrobates; species Dendrobates tinctorius. Next base: position 52,325,951 of record NW_027361675.1, read on the forward strand.
GAGTATAGCGCATCTGGGACTTTAGGTGAATCCCTACAGACCCATGCATCAATTCTCAATTGAGGCCTGCGACTAGGTTAAAAATTATGTCTGCCTAAAAAATTATGGAACAGAGGCCAAATGAAGTCCAAAGTGACTCGGTCTTACCCATTACAGTGATTTGCTCAGAAAGAGGGTTCCATTTGAATCCTGTTTTGGGGGATATAAAAAGAAATCCCAGCACAAGTGCTCAATGTAGAGCATAGTATAAATGTCAACTAGTCCTAGCAAACTACAGACCAAAGTATTGAACATTATATTGATGGGTAATGGAAATTTAGACCATCGGTGGCCAATGTGTACCTTATCTTCCTTGCTCTAATTTCAGATCACTATTGCTGCTAATCAGAATGGCGTGTTCTTTAATTTGTCATCCCATAAGGACATAAGTAAGGCCTCTTTCTCCCAACAAAGCTGCTTGTCTGAAATTATAAGGTACACTTTATATACAAATCAGTGCCATTCTGTTAGGCGTCAGGTTTCTGCGTCTGCTCTGCAGGAATCCAGAGCCTCACATTATGCGGTCTCCTGCTGTCTATCTACTGCAGAGGAGATTATTTTGCAGCAGACCGCTCCAGAGACTAAGTTCCTCTGTGCTCCTACTGGGCATGCTCACGAGACGACCTCCCATTGGAGATCGGGAGTCATGTGCCCAGGTCCTGTTCCAGATCTCATTGGTCCATCTCGGAGATCTGGAAGGTCCCGCACGGCTATAAAAAGTGTGCATGGCCGTTCCGCCATGTGCTAGTATAGACTATACTTGCTATGTGTGAATGGTGACAGATGTATGATTCTGGTGACTGACTCATTTGAAACCCCTTCCATCTAATATTACGCATGGTGATAGGGTATTAGTTTAGCAGTCAGCGCCAGTCAGTGGCAAGCCTTAAGCCGCTGTGCACACTGCACCGCTACGCTAGCGCCCGACATCGCACTTGCTATCTGGCTTTGTCGTCAAGCGGCGGTGTCCTACGCCACGCTGCAGTTGCAGCCCTTCTCGGCGTTCGCAGCAGCGACGCTGCACACACGTTAGGACTAGAGGGACGCAGCTCCTCTGTCTTGGGTCCTGCTCCTGTGACCAGATACCGTGTGTGCATTTACCTGAAGCCTGAGTCTCTAACAGGTTCAGCGTTTTGTATGCTATCTGAAGCCTGTGTCACACCGCGGCATCCCACTTCAACTTATGCTCCGGGCGGTTTTGCCACTCCCATTGTCTCCCACGTGTCCCTTCTTTAACCTGGCAATCTTGCCGCCTCTGATACCTTCCACATGTCCCGGTTTTCCCTGTCACCTACCGGGACATCAAACTTGCCTTTGGACGAGTCTGAGGCCTATGCCTCTGATGGACACAGGGTGGTGGATTTGAAGGCTCAGAGAGGAGGGGGCCATAGGAGGGGGGTAATGTTAGGCGTCAGGTTTCTGCGTCTGCTCTGCAGGAATCCAGAGTGTTGTGAGTTCATTTTCCCCTTCACTACTGAGGCCCGAGGAACTCCCTCTTCTGGTGAAGAAAGGTAGTGAGCCTGATTGTCAAACACCTGGGGCTGATGATGATGACTGGCTGAGTGGAGTTAATGACTGGATATAAGGCTGCCGACGCCCTTCTGGCCTGCGGGTGATTTCTCTGTGGACTTCTAGGAAACCAGTCTGATTCCTGCTCATCTAAAGCTAAGATTTCTGCTTTGCCTTTTTGCATTAGTGTTTTGTTTTCCTTGCTTTTCTGGATTCTTCCATTCCCTGCTGGGGTGAGCTGAATCTCCTTTTGCCTGTTGCTCTGTCTTCAGAATATTCCTGAGTACTGACATAGCTTTTTTTGAAGCCTAGCGTCTTCAGGGCCTTTTTTACTGTCAGTTTGTTGGCTCTTGTTTTCATAGGGTTTTTCACGGATTGCAGACAGCAGCCTTCCTGTCCTTTCCTATCTAAGCTAGTGTGGGCCCCATCTTTGCTCAGTCTATCTTTCTGTCTGTGTTTTGTTCTTTCTTCTTGCTTCACCGTCATTATATGTGGGGGGCTGCCTTTTGCTTTGGGGTCTGCTCTGGGGCAGTTTAGATTTCCCTTTCTGTCTTTAGGCTATGTAGTCCTCCGGCTGTGATCGAGGGGCCTAGGGCATCGTAGGAGCCCCCCACGGCTACTGCTAGTTGTGTTGATAGGTTCAGGGGTCTGCAATCCGATAGCTGCCAACTTCTCTGGTTTTCTGGACTTAGCTAGCATTTCTATTTTTGCCTCCTACGGTGACTCAATCATAACAGAATCACCCGCCATACCGCAGATTCTAGGGTACTCAATAGCAGGAAAGAATTGTATAAAAAAAAAAAAAAAGAAGTGTGTATATTTTTTCCTTTATATCTCTGAGGCCGTAGGGGGAATTTTTTTTTCTCTCAATGGAGATAAAGCAATTGTCTGATCGTGTGGAGCAGCTCGCTGCGGAAGTGCGGGGAATTTCCGCCTACCTTGCTCATTCACATGCTGCTGAACCAAAGATTCCTACACCTGATGTATTTTTTGGGGATTGGTCTAAATTTTTGAATTTCAAAAATAATTGTAAATTATTTTTTGCCTTGAAGCCTAACTCGTCAGGGAGCTCCGCGCAGCAGGTTAAAATTGTCATCTCTTTGCTGCGTGGCGATCCCCAGGATTGGGCGTTTTCTTTGAAACCAGATGATCCTATTCTGACTAATGTGAACGCATTTTTTCAGGCCTTGGGGTTGTTGCATGACGAACCTAATGCCATTGATCAGGTTGAAAAGACCCTGCTGGCATTGAACCAGGGTCGTGATTCTGCAGAATTGTACTGTCAAAAATTCCGAAAGTGGGCAGTACTTACTACCTGGAATGATAATGCCTTGGCTGCTCTCTTTCGGAAGGGGTTGTCAGAAGCCGTAAAAGATACTATGGTGGGATTTCCTGTTCCTTCTGGTCTTGACGATTCTATGTCTTTAGCCATTCAGGTTGATCGGCGTTTACGCGAACGCAGAGCTGCACGAGAGGTGTTGCCACCTGTTGAACAGATGTCTGAACCTATGCAATGTGATAGAGTTTTTTCCAGAGAGCAGCGTCAGGAGTTCAGAAGGCGTAATAAGTTGTGTTTTTTCTGTGGAGATGCCTCGCATATTATTTCTGTCTGTTCTAAACGCGAGAAACGCTTTGCACACACGTTTTCTGTTGGTGGTGTTCAACCTAAGTTTCTTCTGGCTATTACTCTGATCTGCTCCCTGTCCACATTTTCCGCCAAGGCTTTTGTGGATTCGGGAGCAGCTCTAAACCTAATGGACTTGGATTTTGCTAAACGTTGTGGATTTCCGATGACACCTCTGCAGACGCCTATCCCTTTGAGGGGGATTGATGCTACTCCTTTGGCTAAAAATAAACCTCAGTTTTGGACCCAGGTGGTAATGCGGGTCGCCCCAGACCATCAAGAAAATTGCAGGTTTTTGGTGTTACATAATCTGCATGATACTATTGTTCTGGGGTTTCCCTGGTTACAAATTCATAATCCAGTTTTGGATTGGAAATCTGTGTCTGTGGTGAGTTGGGGTTGTCGGTGTGCCTTTAGTGAGGCTCCGGTGTTTTCCACCTCTCCTCAGTCGCATGATGTTCCTGATTATTTGGCGGACTTGTATGATGTATTTAGTGAGAATGAGCCTGCGTCTCTGCCTCCTCATAGGAGTTATGACTGTGCTATTGAACTGAGCCCGGGGTGTAAATTTCCCAAGGGTCGGCTCTTCAATTTATCTGTACCCGAGCACGAGGCTATGCGGTCCTATATTAAGGAGGCGTTGGAGAAGGGTCATATTAGACCATCCTCGTCACCCTTAGGTGCCAGTTTTTTTTTTGTAGCCAAAAAGGATGGATCATTAAGACCTTGTATTGATTATCGTGCTCTCAACAAAATTACTGTTAAATATCAGTATCCGTTACCCCTGATTTCTGATCTATTCTCCAGAGTTAAAGGTGCTTGCTGGTTTACCAAGCTTGACCTCAGGGGGGCGTATAATCTTATTTGCATTAAGCATGGGGATAAATGGAAGACGGCGTTTAATACTCCGGAGGGACATTTTGAGTACCTGGTGATGCCTTTTGGGCTCACTAATGCCCCTTCTGTCGTCCAGTGCTTCATGAACGATATTTTCCGAGATTTTGTCGATAAATTTTTGATTATCTATCTGGATGATATTTTGATCTTCTCCAAGGATTGGGATTCTCATGTGGAACATATTCGGACTGTGGTCCGGATCTTGAGGGAAAATTCCCTGTATGTCAAAGGATCTAAATGCCTTTTTGGAGTACAGAGGATTTCTTTTTTGGGATTTATTTTGTCCCCGTCAACTATTGAAATGGACCCGGCCAAGGTACAGGCCATTTACGATTGGGTTCAGCCCACTTCTTTGAAGGCCCTCCAGAAGTTTTTGGGTTTTGCTAATTTTTATCGGAAATTTATAGCAAAATTTTCTAGTATTGCCAAGTCATTGACTGATTTGACTAAGAAGGGTGCTGATGTGTTAAATTGGTCTCCGGAGGCTGTTTCTCCTTTCAGGAGCTGAAGCAAAGATTCACCTCCGCCCCGGTTTTGTGGCAACCTGATGTCTCACTTCCGTTCCAGGTAGAGGTGGATGCTTCTGAGATTGGTGCAGGAGCTGTTTTGTCCCAAAAGGATCCTGTGACATCTAAAATGAATCCCTGTGCTTTCTTTTCCCGAAAGTTCTCTCCATCTGAAAATAACTATGATGTGGGGAATCGGGAACTGTTAGCCATGAAATGGGCATTTGAGGAGTGGAGACATTGGTTGGAGGGAGCTAAGCATCAAGTCGTGGTCCTCACTGACCACAAGAATTTGATTTACCTAGAGTCGGCTAAGCGCTTGAACCCTAGACAGGCTAGGTGGGCCTTGTTTTTTACACGTTTTGATTTTGTGGTTTCATTTCTTCCTGGAACTAAGAATGTCAAGGCTGACGCCCTCTCTAGGAGCTTCTTTGCTGATTCTCCTGTGGTGACCAAGCCTGCTACCATCTTAGGCGAAGGGGCAGTTCTTTCTGCCATCTCGCCCGATTTGAGACGTGCTCTGGAAGAGTTCCAGGAGGACAAACCTGAGCGTTGTCCCAGTGGAAAGTTGTATGTTCCTGACCAGTGGAAGAAGAGAGTGATGTCTGAAGTTCATTGCTCTGCTTTGGCTGGTCATCCAGGTATTTTTGGTACTAGAGATCTGGTGAGTCGGTCTTTTTGGTGGCCCTCCTTGTCTCGTGATGTCAGGAATTTTGTGCAGTCCTGTGGGACGTGCTCCCGGTCTAAATCGTGTGCTCTAGTGGGTTGTTGATGCCTTTGCCTGTCCCCAAGAGGCCATGGACCCATATTTCAATGGATTTCATCTCTGATATGCCTGTCTCTCAAAGGATGACTGTTATTTGGGTGATTTGTGATAGGTTCTCTAAGATGGTTCATCTTGTACCACTCCCTAAGTTGCCGTCTTCCTCTGAATTGGTGCCCCTGTTTTTACAACAGGTGGTTCGCTTGCACGGGATTCCTGAGAACATTGTATCTGACAGAGGAGTCCAGTTTGTGTCTAGATTTTGGAGAACTTTCCGTTCCAAGCTGGGAATTCAGTTGTCCTTCTCCTCTGCTTTTCACCCTCAGACCAATGGGCAGACAGAGAGAACAAACCAGACCTTGGAGTCATATTTGAGATGTTTTATTTCTGCTGATCAGGATGATTGGGTTTCATTTTTGCCCTTGGCCGAATTTGCTTTAAATAATAGAGCTAGTTCTGCCACTTTGATGTCACCTTTTTTTTGTAACTTTGGGTTTCATCCTCAATTTTCTTCAGGGTAGGTGGAGCCCTCTGCCTGCCCAGGGGTTGACACTGTGGTGGAGAGAATGCACCAGATCTGGGATCAAGTGTTGGATAAGTTATCTCTCTCCCAGGAAAAGGCCCAGCGGTTTTCCAACCGACATAGGACCATTGGTCCCCAATTTAAGGTTGGTGATATGGTGTGGTTATCATCAAAAAATATTGCTATGAAGGTGGCTTCTCCTAAGTTTAAGCCTAGATTTATTGGACCTTACAAGATTTTGGAGATTATTAATCCGGTCTCTTTTCGTTTGGCTCTTCCTGTCACATTTAAAATCCATAATGTGTTCCATAAATCTTTGTTGAACCTGTTGTTCCGGGGGTTGCACCTCCAGACCCTGTATTGGTTGAAGGTAACATGGAATATGAGGTAGAGAAAGTACTGGATTCCCGTCTGGCTAGACGGAGACCAGTATTTGGTTAATTGGAAGGGTTATGGTCAAGAGGATAATTCCTGGGTCTCTGCCTCTGATGTTCATGCCAAAAGATTGGTGCGTGCCTTTCATCGGGCTCACCCTGATCGCCCTGGTGGCGTGGTTGAGGGTTCAGTGACCCCTCCTCAAGGGGGAGGTACTGTTGTGAGTTCATTTTCCCCTTCACTACTGAGGCCCGAGGAACTCCCTCTTCTGGTGAAGAAAGGTAGTGAGCCTGATTGTCAAACACCTGGGGCTGATGATGATGACTGGCTGAGTGGAGTTAATGACTGGATATAAGGCTGCCGACGCCCTTCTGGCTTGCGGGTGATTTCTCTGTGGACTTCTAGGAAACCAGTCTGATTCCTGCTCATCTAAAGCTAAGATTTCTGCTTTGCCTTTTTGCATTAGTGTTTTGTTTTCCTTGCTTTTCTGGATTCTTCCATTCCCTGCTGGGGTGAGCTGAATCTCCTTTTGCCTGTTGCTCTGTCTTCAGAATATTCCTGAGTACTGACATAGCTTTTTTGAAGCCTAGCGTCTTCAGGGCCTTTTTTACTGTCAGTTTGTTGGCTCTTATTTTCATAGGGTTTTTCATGGATTGCAGACAGCAGCCTTCCTGTCCTTTCCTATCTAAGCTAGCGTGGGCCCCATCTTTGCTCTGTCTATCTTTCTGTCTGTGTTTTGTTCTGTCTTCTTGCTTCACCGTCATTATATGTGGGGGGCTGCCTTTTGCTTTGGGGTCTGCTCTGGGGCAGTTTAGATTTCCCTTTCTGTCTTTAGGCTATGTAGTCCTCCGGCTGTGATCGAGGGGCCTAGGGCATCGTAGGAGCCCCCCACGGCTACTGCTAGTTGTGTTGATAGGTTCAGGGGTCTGCAATCCGATAGCTGCCAACTTCTCTGGTTTTCTGGACTTAGCTAGCATTTCTATTTTTGCCTCCTACGGTGACTCAATTATAACACCAGAGCCTCACATTCTGCGGTCTCCTGCTGTCTATCTACTGCAGAGGAGATTATTTTGCAGCAGACCGCTCCAGAGACTAAGTCCCTCTGTGCGCCTACTGGGCATGCTCACGAGACGACCTCCCATTGGAGATCGGGAGTCATGTGCCCAGGTCCTGTTCCGGATCTCATTGGTCCATCTCGGAGATCTGGAAGGTCCCGCACGGTTGTCATTTAGGACAACATTGGATCATTCAGAGATCCACAATGAACTTCTGGAGTGATTTTGCTGCACTGAAAGTAAAGGGGCCGAGTAATATTGCACGCCCCACTTTTCAGTTTTTTTATTTCCACAAAAATTTAAAATAACCAATAAATTTAATTCAACTTCACAATTGTGTCCCACTTGTTGCTGATTCTTCACCAAAAATTTACATTTGGTATCTTTATGTTTGAAGCATGATATGTGAGAAAAGGTTGAAAAGTTCCAGGGGGCCAAATACTTTCGCAAGGCACTTGTATGTGTGATCAGTACAGGTCTATACAAGCCTTTTTTATGTGCAATCTTAATACTAAGAAATCACCCCTCCATGAATTGGCAGGTTAAGAGTGGTTGTCTCATCAGTATTTTGCCCCTGTGTTGCTGCCATCTTTAGTATATGGGTTTGCTGCATCCTGGGCAGGTAAATACTGCTGCCCTTTTTTGCTATGTTTTTTCTTGAATTTTGGAGGAATGTTAATTCTTCGTGTTATGACTTTGCTTTTAAAACCCTTTTTAACAAAATACATTTTAATAACCTTTTACATTGATATGCTTACGGAAATAGAATTTAATTTGAGAAATTGAATATGAGTGTTTTCTGCCAAATATGCCTTGGAGACTTTTAACCTTTAAACGTAACATCTTCGTCTCTTGAGCTACACATATTTGAAATCTGACTCTACAAACTCAGTCTGGTGACATTCAAGCTTCTTGCCTCATTCTCAGGATTGTGAATTGGCATTTCCAAAAAATAACCACAATTAATACCAAGATTCATTTTTGCACTCTGGAAAAGATGGAGAATTTGTGCACACTTCTGCTCTACCTTTTCCCTCTTGAATATTATTTGCTGACTTTTTGACAAATAAGGCTTATTTAACTATATGGTTTATCATTCACTATTTATACAGTTGTATGAAAAAGTGTTTTCCCCCATCCTGATTTCCTATTCTTTTGCATTTGTCACACTTAAATGTTTCAGATCACCAAACAATTTAAATATTAGACAAAATATAACCCAAGTAATCACATGCAGTTTTTAAATGACAGTCTTTATTATTGAGGGAAAATAAATCCAAACCTATAGGGCCTTGTGTAAAAAGTGATTGTCTCCTAAACCTAATAACTGATAGGGCAAACTTTAGCAGCAACAACTGCAATCAAGTGTTTTTGATAACTGGCAATGAGTCTTTTACAACAAGGAGGAATTTTGACCCACTCATCTTGGCAGAATTGTTGTAATTCAGCCACATTGGAGAGTTTTCGAGCATGAACTGCCTCTTTAAGGTCATGCCACAGCATCTCAATCAGATTAAGGTCAGAATTTTAACTAGGCCACTCCAAAGTCTTAATTTTGGTTTGCTTAAGCCTTTCAGAGGTGGACTTGCTGGTGTATTTTGGATCATTGACCTGCTGCATAACCCAAGTGTGCTTCAGCTTGAGGTCACAAACAGATAGCTGGACATTCTCAGAATTTTTTGTTAGACAGCAGAATTCATGGTTCAATTTACCACAGCAAGTCTTCCAGGTCCTGAGACAGCAAAACAGCCCTAGACCATCACACTACCACCACCATATTTTACTATTGGTATGATGTTGCTTTTCAGAAATGCTTTGTTACGTCAAAGCCAAGATGTAATGGGACATACGTCTTCGAAAAAGTTCAACTTTTGTCTCATCAGTCCCAGTCCACAGAATATTGTTCCAAAAGTCTTGGGAATCATCAAGAAGTTTTCTGGAAAGACAGAGACAAGCCTTTATATTCTTTTTGCTATGCAGTGATTTTTGTCTTGGAACTCTGCTATGCTAGTAATTTTTGCCCAGTATCTATCTTATGGTGGAGTCATGAACACTGACCGTAATGGACGCAAGTGAGGTCTGCAGTTCTGTGGATATTGTTGTGAGGTCTTTTGTGACCACTTGAATGAGTCGTCGCTACACACTTGTGGTCATTTTGATCAGCCGACCACTCCTGGGAAGGTTCACCACTGTTCCATGTTTTCGCTATTTGTGGATAATGGCTGTCACTGTGGTTTTCTGGAGTCTCAAAGATTTAGAAATGGCTTTATATCCTTTTCCAGACTGATAGATCTCAAGTACTTTACTTCTCATTTATTCCAGAATTTCTTTGGATCACGGCATGATGTCTAGCTTTTGAGGGTCTTTTGGTCTACACCACTTTGTAAGAAAAGTCCGACTTAAGTGATTTATTGATTGAGTACAGGGGTGGCAGTAATCAAGCCTGGGTTTGGCTAGGGAGTTTGAACTTAACTTCTCAAAAATATGATAAACCACAGCTAATTTATGTTTTTTTAGGGGGGGGATCACCTTTTCACACAGGGCCCTGTAGGCATGGATTTCTTTTTCTTTTAATAATAAAGTCCTTCATTTATAAGCTGCATTTTGTGTTTACTTGTGTTAACTTTGTCTAATATTTTAATTTGTTTGGTGATCTGAAACATTTAAGTATGATAAACAAAAGAATAGGAAATCAAGAAGGGGGCAAACACTTTTTCACGCAACTGAATATGTGAACTCAAAATTTGTAATACATTAAAAATGTAATTACATGTTTACCTATGTCATGATTTCCAGAATAAATGAAAGCCATTGTGTAATGCCAAGTCTGACACATGGCAGACTCCAGCAGTGCCTGACTGACCCCAATTTTTCCAAGTGAGAAGAATCAATGTGGATCTAATGGTGATAATTGTTAGACAGATACCCCATCTTGTACATTTATATTTATGGCATATTCCACAGGATTATCCTGAGAGCAGGACGCTGTCACACCTTTGTCAGCTTTACTGCAACTTTCTTCATTAAGGGGTATCTGTCACCAGGTTTTTGCTATGTAATCTGAGAACACCATGGTATAAGGCAAAACAGCCTAATTACAGTGATGCTTTGCTATTTTAATATAATCAGTGATATATCAGCAGGAGATTATCACTACAGGACAACTGGCCTCATGCTTCATAGTCCAACCATGCCCCCAGCCCTGATTAGCAGCTCTGTTACTGTACAATGTACATTCAAAGCTGTGGTGTGATAGGTTATACTGAGGTGAACATCTGAGCTTTGCTATAACTGCACAAGAGAAAAAAGTGATATATTGTCGGAATCAGGGTCTCTTACCCTGCATCATGCTGCTTTCAGATTACATACCCGATGTCAAATTCCCTTTATTGTCCATGAGATGTGTGGCGCCCCTGAGGCTCAGTTGCCACAGAGGTACTGCACCTTCTCCTAAGGTGTAGTGCCCCACCAACTAGGTAGGTTGGGAACTCCTTTCCACACTCCAACACCTGCATCCCTCACACAGGATAGTTCAGTAGGTCCGCCTAGCAGCTTCAGGCTGGGGGTAGCAGAGCACCCTTCATGGAACCCTGCTTCGTAACACGAGATGTGCTGGGAGGTGGGTGGAGTTAGTATAAAGAGAGGGAAAGTGGAGGATAGTAGGTCAGTCTGACGGGAGGTCAGGCGAGAGGAGTTCAGTTCAGAAGTCAGTTTTGAGTTCAGTTTGAGTTCAGTTTAGAAAGAGTGCTGCAGCTGCCTCAGTGATCTGAGCCAGCTGGCACGGGAAAGAGAAGCGAAGGAGAAAGACGTAGACCTGCAACCTAAGCTTCCATAAGAGAGAGAAGGAACAGCGTGGAACGAAGGAGTAGGAGAACAGAGAGGAGTTGTGGGTTGGAAGAGGAACCCTGCCTATAGGTTCTCAGCGCAAGGCCGGGGCCCGGTCCCCAAGGTTGTATGGACACTTATGGTTCTGCAGCAGATATCGGTGGAGTAGTTGGCTGTAAATGCACTACTCCCATCCAAGACTTGGGACACAACAGCAACTGATTTGCGAGCCAGGACTCTGAGAGGAGTCCCTGATAGAGGCTACAGCTGTCTGTCATACAAGTAAGGTTCTAGGAACATCTGACAGGAGGAATTCCAGAGAACTACGCTACTGGAGCTCTTCACATTAAAAGGCGCAATAGAGGAGTCGTTCAGGAAAGGCACATGTTGGCGGAGTGTTGGAGAGCAGAACCCTGACTTGCCCGGGAGGTTGATTGAGTCTCTACCCCGGAGGACACGGCACGGAGGCGGGCACCAGTGGGTACCACAACTGTGAGTAAAGCTTTGAAACTACAAGCCCTGGTGTCCTCCATTCATTCGTCGCTAACACCTTCAGCAATGCTACATCTGGGTACCAGCATCTATACCTTTCTGCGCCTCTCCTCATCCATTGCACCCAAACTGCCCTGGGACTACAGCTCCACCTGTGGGGAGCTACACCATCTTTGCTGCACCACACCATCAGTCCCAGTGGATCTGCATGCAGCGTTGGCTCAACATCTTACTTGCCAAACACCACAGGTGGCGTCACGAACTACTCAACTAAGCTATAACACTATTGACATCACCGCCATTGATATTGGGCGCCCAGGGCCACGGACCGGGTCACCGCTACTGTGACACATCCCCCTGACACCGGCCCAGTACCGAGTACCCCGCTGCCCTGGGTGTGAGGGGCGACCCAATTTTGGCGTCACGAACAGGATGAAGAGACCCGATGCCATCGGGTTCTGTGCACCTAAGATTTGTGAGACTTTGTGCTTTTGAAAATGTGCAGAAGACCAAATTTAATAGACTGTAAAATGGACATTAGAAATGGCCGCTGGTGCGGAGAAGAAGGGCATGAAGAGATGGGAGGTCCTAAGAAAAGACCGCAAAGAATATTGGGCCTTCCCTGCCTGAATTACTATGTGACAGATACATGGCCCACCCCCCCGAGGGGTACGCATCCTGGCTTGGTATGGAGGCGCTGGAAGAAGACGCCGCCCCCGGAAGGAGGGGCAGAAGAAGCCAGTGGCAGGAAAGGGGCCAAGGCAGGAAGAAGAATGCCAGAACGCCATTTTGGAGAGTGAGGGAAGGAGGCCTGCGGAACGCGGGGAAACGGATCTCCCTGGCACCATGGCTAAAGGCTCCTACCCGATCTACGAGATGAACCGCCTGCATTTGGAAGAAGAGATAGTCACGCTGACCACCCGGCTACGGCTAAGGCAGGAGGCCTTAGAGAGACTGAGCCGGCAACGTGCCCAGGAGGGGCCTACACCTGCGGTACCCGTGACACGGGTACCCGCCGCCGCTGCACCGGATCTTTTCTTGGCCGACCTTGCGGAACTTGGAGCCGCTGTCATGCCACCAGCAGCCTCCTCTGTCCCCTCTTTGCCACTAATACCGGAGGAGCTGTACGCGGTCCAGGGAGCTGAAGCAGAAAAAGAGAGGCCCCTGTCCGGACCTGGTGCGGCTCCGCAGGTCCCGCCAGCAACCACTGCGGAACCGGAGCTGCCATTGGCTCCACCGCCATCCCCGACATCTCACTGGGCAGCACCCGCTACCACCACGCCTCCACCGGAGCAGAGGCCGCACCACCGGGAACTCCCAGGTATATACACCGGCCTTCCTAATGGGTTGATGGGGAGGAGGAGGAGGACCATGCTGGTTCGGGTACGGTTAGAGCCGGCGTGCCTGATTCGACATCTACAGGCCAGAAGGGGTTTTGGATCGCTTTGGGATGGTGATTTCGGGATTCCTTCACTGCCAAGTCCCCAGGTAGTGGCCTGTCAGAGCCGGCAAGCTGCAGAAACCCAAGGAGCTAGACCTCGTACCAGAACAGTAGAACCACCTATTGAGGAAGAACAGTTGATGGGCATTGAGATACACTGTGGGTTCCATTTGCCACAGCTTCAAGGCCCTTTAACAAGAAGCCAGAATCACGATGATACCATCTCTGAGAACAGTTCCAGTTCAGCTTCCAGAACCCCAGGAGGGGATCACAATTAAGAAATAATTTTCAAAATTTCTCATTACCCAGGAGGGTTTGTTTGCACCAGTTGTGCTTTGTTGTTTTTGCTATCATGTTTTGTTTTTCTGGTAGCACTTTTGTTGCCTAGTTTTTGCAATGGCAGCGGTTTCACAATTTGAACTAGCGATCATGAACTTGGAGTGATCCAAAAACTTTTATTGTAAATAGTTGCACCTCTTTAGGTGCCCTCTCTTGGTTTTACATTTAGAGACTCTTTGCGAAGATAATGTTTTTGCATGGACACTTTTCGAAGATGATGTCTACCTCAAAGGACACTGCAAGAGATCCCGGCTGGGAGCGGTGTCCAGCACTTTACAAGAATAACTGTTCAATGTTTTACTGTGAAGTATTGTGTTTATTGAGTATTAGTAACTGAGAAATGGCTTTTATAGAAGAATTAGGAATGTCTGATATAGAGATGAGTGATATGAATAAAGAATTGAAAGTAGACAGGTGACGGATCAGTTACTTGTGGTCAGCGTCTTGCGTCTAGAAGAGACAGTGAAAGTAGAAAAATAAATGTGTACTAGAGAGAGAGAAAAATAGAGAAAATGTGTTACAGAGAATAGCACTTTGAATTGAGAATTGCACTTAGATTCTATCTAAAATTTTTAATTCTAAGATAGAATTGTTTGTAACGTTCAAGATGAGTACCTCCTATACTAGGAAGATTAGTATAAGAAAAGTTGTTATGCATTACAAAATTTTTGTATGTTTCTTTACTGTCTACTTTGTTATCTTGCAGCCCGCGGATGTTCTGTGTTTAACGGGGGGGTATGTGGCGCCCCTGAGGCTCAGTCGCCACAGAGGTACTGCACCTTCTTCTAGGTAGGTTGGGAACTCCTTTCCACACTCCAACACCTGCATCCCACACACAGGATAGTTCAGTAGGTCCGCCTAGCAGCTTCAGGCTGGGGGTAGCAGAGCACCCTTCGTGGAACCCTGCTTCACCACACAAGGTGTGCTGGGAGGTGGGTGGAGTTAGTATAAAAGAGAGGGAAAGTGGAGGATAGTAGGTCAGTCTGACGGGAGGTCAGGCGAGAGGAGTTCAGTTCTGAAGTTAGTTTTGAGTTCAGTTTGAGTTCAGATTAGAAAGAGTGCTGCAGCTGCCTCAGTGATCTGAGCCAGCTGGCACGGGAAAGAGAAGAGAAGGAAAAAGACGTAGACCTGCAACCTAAGCTTCCATAAGAAGGAGAAGGAACAGCGTGGAACGAAGGAGTAGGAGAACAGAGAGGAGTTGTGGGTTGGAAGAGGAACCCTGCCTATAGGTTCTCAGCGCAAGGCCGGGGCCTGGTCCCCGAGGTTGTATGGACACTTATGGTTCTGCAGCAGACACCGGTGGAGTAGTTGGCTGTAAATGCACTACTCCCATCCAAGACTTGGGACACAACAGCAACTGATTTGCGAGCCTGGACTCTGAGAGGAGTCCCCGATAGAGGCTACTGCTGTCTGCCATACAAGTAAGGTTCTAGGAACATCTGACAGGAGGAATTCCAGAGAACTACGGTACTGGAGCTCTTCACATTAAAAGGCGCAATAGAGGAGTCGTTCAGGAAAGGCACATGTTGGCGGAGTGTTGGAGAGGAGAACCCTGACTTGCCCGGGAGGTTGATTGAGTCTCTACCCCGGAGGACACAGCACGGAGGCGGGCACCAGTGGGTACCACAACTGTGAGTAAAGCTTTGAAACTACAAGCCCTGGTGTCCTCCATTCATTCGTCGCTAACACCTTCAGCACCACTACATCTGGGTACCAGCATCTATACCATTCTGCGCCTCTCCTCATCCATTGCACCCACACTGCCCTAGGACTACAGCTCCACCTGTGGGGAGCTACACCATCTTTGCTGCACCACACCATCAGTCCCAGTGGATCTGTATGCAGCGTTGGCTCAACATCTTACTTGCCAAACACCACGGGTGGCGTCACGAACTATTCAACTAAGCTATAACACTATTGACATCACCGCCATTGATATTGGGCGCCCAGGGCCACGGACCGGGTCACCGCTGCTGTGACACATCCCCCTGACACCGGCCCGGTACCGAGTACCCCGCTGCCCTGGGTGTGAGGGGCGACCCAGATGCTTTCTCACCAACTTTACAAACTCCCATACAAATGAAAAGAGAGAGCCTTGCATGTGTGGCCATCTCTTTGCTCACAGATAGTGTGCAATGGACCATTATTCTTTTTGCCATAGCCTGTTAAAATGACACAAATGTATGAGATGTTTATATACCTTTAACCTTACCTAAATGGTAAGTATAGAGGCAGAGAGAGCGACCCAAGATGCAGAAGGACCATTTCCATCTCCAAAACAGGAGTAGTTATGCATATTGTTCTTGCACAGGGCCCTCTTCTGTCTGTGTCTGCCCCTGGGTAATTAGCAAGAGAGAAGATCTATGAGAGCTCTTTTATAGGTGCCATATTGCAAAGCAAAGGTTAGAAACTCCACCATAAGTTTATTTTGCTTCCCGGCACCTGTGATGTGTCTGCATCCTTATCTAATATTATCCGTCCAAAACCTTGACTTGACACACGTCCAGGGCAAAGGAAGTAAAGATTTTTGCAATAATATACAGTATATACCGTAAGGTATTTCTACAAAAGGGGTAACGCTCAGGCTTCT
Source organism: Dendrobates tinctorius (assembly GCF_039654945.1). NCBI lineage: Eukaryota > Metazoa > Chordata > Amphibia > Anura > Dendrobatidae > Dendrobates > Dendrobates tinctorius. The sequence continues at coordinate 52,341,929 of NW_027361675.1, forward strand.
AGAGATTTGCACAGAAAACACCTGCATTTAATGTATAAAGAAGGGTTTAGATAGCATCATGATCATGTGAAATGTTATAACGTGAGATATACGCTTCCAACAATTTACAGAATGTATTGGGGATGGCTCAGGACCAATTCGCCATCTGCTTTTATGAGGGAGAATGTAAGGAGGTTTGGATGATTCAAAGAAGAAACTCTCTGCAAGGAATAGGAGGAGATCTAAGCAGACTAACATTTACAGGATGATTTATTCCATCAGACAACTCCCCTGACATTCAAAAGCCCTGGCTGGACATCTGCTGGGAAAAAGAATACTGTTTTCTGTTCTGTTACCATGTTCCATTGGAAACAATAAAAACCTTAATCAGTAACATGAAATGTAATATGTGCCTGATTCAGAGCAGGGACGATAGATTTTAGGATGATAGGCTTGCTAGGATGATAGGTATAGATTACGATACCACAACAGGGATAATAAACCCTGGAAGATATCTCAGACAACATCAACAGGGGAATCAGCCGAGAATGATGTGAACGCAAAGGTAATGGCTACAGTATATTACGTAAGAGGAAAAATCAATACAGAACTAATACATACAGTGATGAAGGTGACGGCAAATGCACACAGTGATATCATAGTACAGAGAATTCAAAATAGTGATTACGGCACTCCAATGGATGGTGCCCAACTAGGAACCTATCCTAGGTAAAACTTTTAGAAAACTAGGCACTCAGGTAAATGTTGTAAGAAGATCATTTTATTGCATACAGACAATCCAAAAATAAAGAAGACGTTTTGGTATTATTCTGACTCTCTACTTTTTGGACAGATTATTTTTCTTTTTCCTCAGTGCGGATTTGTGCTTTATTGTATTACCCTGTCTTGCAACTTAATTTACATTTTTTATGTGTGTATGTATATATATATATATATATATATATATATATAATTTTTTTTTTGTAAAAAAATTGCAACAGCACATGTACAGTGTGTACAGAAATTATTCAGACCCCTTTAAATTTTTCACTCTTTGTTTCATTGCAGCCATTTATTTTGTAAATTCAAAAAAGTTCATTTTTTTTCTCATTAATGTACACTCTGCACTCCATCTTGACTGAAAAGAAAACAAATGTAGAAATTTTTGCAAATCTATTAAAAATGAAAAGCTGAAATATCGCATGGTCATAAGTATTCAGACCCTTTGCTCAGACACTCATAATTAAGTCACATGCTGTCCATTTCCTTGTGATCCTCCTTGAGATGGTTCTACTCCTTCATTGGAGTCCAGCTGTGTTTAATTAAACTGATAGGACTTGATTTGTAAAGGCACACACCTCTCTATATAAGACCTCACAGCCCACAGTGCATGTCAGACCAAATTAGAATCATGAGGTCAAAGGAACTGGCCAAGGAGCTCAGAGACAGAATTGTGGCAAGGCACACACCTGGCCAAGGTTACAAAAGACTTTCTGCAGTACTCAAGGTTCCTAAGAGCACAGTGGCCTCCATAATCCTTAAATGGAAGAAGTTTGGGACCACCAGAAGTCTTCCTAGACCTGGCCATCCAGCCAAATTGAGCAATCGTGGAAGAAGAGCCTTGGTGAGAGAGGTAAAGAAGAACACTATGATCACTGTGGCTGAGCTCCACAGATGCAGTAGAGAGATAGGAGAAAGTTTCACAAAGTCAACTATCACTGCAGACCTCCAACAGTCGGGCATTTATGTCAGAGTGGCCCGATGGAAGCCTCTCCTCAGTGCCAGACATATGAAAGCCCACATAGAGTTTGCTAAAAAAACACATCAAGTACTCCCAGATTATGAGAAATAAGATTCTCTGGTCTGATTAGATTCTAAGCAGTATGTGTGGAGAAAACCAGGCACTGCTCCTCACCTGCCCAATACAATCCCAAAAGTGAAACATGTTGTTGGCAGCGTCATGCTAAGGGGGTGTTTTTCAGCTGCTTGGACAGGACGACTGGTTACTATTGAAGGAAGCATGAATGCGGCTAAGTACAGAGATATCCTGGATGAAAACCTCTTCCAGAGTGCTCTGCACTTCAGACTTGGCCGAAGGTTCACCTTCCAACAAGACACTGACCTTAAACACACAGCTAAAATAACAAAGGAGTGGCTTCAGAATAACTCTGTGATCATTCTTGACTGGCTCAGCAAGAGCCCTGACCTAAACCCAATTGAGCATCTCTGGAGAGACCTGAAAATGGCTTTCCACCAGCGTTCGCCATCCAACCTGACAGAACTGGAGAGGATCTGCATGGAAGAATGGCAGAGGATCCCAAAATCCAGGTGTGAACAACTTGTGGCATCATTCCCAAGGATGCTTCTACTCAAAACTGAGCAAAGGGTCTGAATACTTATGACCATGTGATATTTCAATTTTTCTTTTTTAATAAATTTGCAAAAATTCTATATTTTTGGGGTTTTTTCGGTCAAGAGAGGGTACAGAGTGTACATTAATGAGGAAACAAAAGAACTTTTTTTGAATTTACCAAATGGCTGCAATGAAACAAAGAGTGAAAAATTTAAAGGGATCTGAATGCTTTCTGTACCTGCTGTACCAACTGGTGGGTGTTCAGGCCTCCTCAGCAATGTATCCAATACTTGCCCAGATTCAGATAATATAAAATTATTCTTACAACATTTGCCTGAGTGCCAAGAACAGAGAATTCAAACAGTATTTCTCCTACGCAGCAGATTGGCTACTAGGCACCCTTAGTCCAAGTGTCTATATGTTTATAAGGAGGTAACTGAATCCAGTGTAATAAAGCAGTGAAAATATTACATGCCAGACTGAAATATTTACACTGCTTTATTACACTGGATTCAGTTACCTCCTTATACACATATGTTGCACATTATTATTTTTATTATTGCATGTGTTTTATGAAATGTTATCTTTCAGTATATAATATTGTCTTAACAGCTTTTTGATTCCTTTTTTAATATGTAAGTAAGGCACTGTGGGAACTTGTTTATACTGTACATACTTTATAACTTGGTGTGATGAACCTGCACCTCGCCTGACATCATTAGTAGGTTAGAGGGATTACGCGATACGGTCTTCCCACTCTCACCAACGTGACGTTCCGCACCCCATTGGGAATACGTAATGTCAACTTGGCACAGTTTTACACAGACAGCCCTTGTCTACACGGGCTCGGGAAGTGAGAGAATGTGGCCCACAGAGCCGCTGACATGGCACAACACTCACTCACAACCCTGACAGGCTGAATGGCCCCTTTCACTAGTACCAGTTAAACAGAGCCCTGCCAGCCCGGTAGGACTGCCACCAGTTCCTCGTTAGATAAGTTTCTGTTCCTCCAGCTCCTTTACCTAAAGTCATACAGCAAAGAAGCTGTCAGTCAAGCAGGAAGAAGCAGTGCTGCGCGGGGAATAGAGCTGTAGTGACAGAGGCTTCAGATCTATGGCCTAATTACATTTGCATATCAATTCAAATTCTGACTTCTCAGTAACAGAGGAACAGACTGGCCATGTAAAGGTGATGCTGGACTCGTCTTTAAAATAGCTATATGTACTTATAAATAGCTTGTGGAGCGCGGGATGAAATCCTGATGCTTTCTTTGCCTGCCAATCTCCTACAATGCTTTGATAAGGGACAAGTCGACACTGATATTGCAATGTTTGGTTTATGCTTTGAACATGTTCGTACACTCACAGGAAATAACAGAGGAAGGAAAGGACTAATAAAGGAAGATGCCACACCTACACACAACTGGTCCCTGTGCAAACTCCCTGAAAGACCGCCAAGGGATTTCTCATACCTCCTGAGGAACCAGAGGGGATACTGCACACAAATCTTAACAAGGGAAAGAAGTGCATGCAGGGAAACAGCGGGACAGATAAGAAACTAAACATGTTCACTCAGGATGGACAAAGGGAAATACAGAGAACCAAAGAATAAGTGGACTTAGGCCTGTTTCACACATCCGTTTGTGCCCATCAGTCAAAATCCGCCGTTTTGCAAAAAAAACGGATCCACCATTTTTCTTGGCGAATCCGCTTTTTTTCCCATTGAGTTGCCTTACCGGCGGATCTTGACGGATGGCCATCCGTTGGATCCGGTTTTTTGCGGATCCGCCAAAATTTTGACGTCCGCAGACATGCCTGAACGGACCATGTAATGTTTTTTCGGCCGGTTCCTTTAAAATTCTTCCTTTGACAGATCCGTTAAAATAACGGTCCGGTGACAAACGTTGTGGTCAGTACAGGAACGGATCCGCTATCCGCCATTTTAGCGGATTTTGACTGAAGAAAAAAACTGATGTGTGAAACAGGCCTTAGTGAAAACCTTCCACACCACAAATGAGGAATAAAGGAAAGGGTGTTTGGGAGGATACTTCACAAACAGACCACCGGAAAGCAACTGAAATTACTAAGACAAAATAATATCTAGCAAAGGAGCTGGAACACAAAAATACCCATCAACCTTGAGTAAAGCCAGTAAAGAAATGTAGGAGCAAGGTGAGTATAAATAGCCCTTCTGTCACGTCGCCGTCAGACACAGGGACTGCTGTTCCTGCCTTGACCACTGGGAGGCGCCGGACTGTCACGTCGCCGTCAGACACAGGGACTGCTGTTCCTGCTTCGGCCACTGGGAGGCACCAGACTGTCACGTCTCCGTCAGACTCAAGGACTACTGTTCCGGTCTCGGCCACTGGGAGGAGCCGGACTGTCACGTCGCCGTCAGAGTCGGGGACGGCTGTTCCTGCCTCGACAACTAGGAGGTGCCGTGGTTCACCTGTGGGTGGTGGTGACAGAGATGGGGCTCCTGCGCAGGCATCTGGTGGGCGCAGGCTCCGCTCCTCTGTCAGTCATGAAGGGGTTGGTGCATCACCATCTGGCCTGGTCTTGGGGGTGGTCCAAATGACATCATCAGACTGTGAGCCTGTGAGGGATAGCCTGATCCTTCAAATACCTTGGGGCCTGTCTTGCAGGCCACCAGATATAGTCTTGGTTTCCCCAGTGCGCTAGTGTGCTATTTGCTATTGCTGACTCTGACCTTGACCTGGATTTTGACTCGGATACTGCCTGCTGATTTTGTACCTCTGTTGCCCTCCTGATTTAAGACTCTGACCTTGGCCTGGATCTTGACTCTGCTACTATCTGCCGATTTTGTACCTCTGCCGACCGCCTGGTTTAGACCTGGACTCCTGACTACTCCTTCAGTTCCGTTAATTTATCCCTTTCTGGCGACCGTCCTGCTCTGGTCCACTGCTCTTATTCAGACCTCCTGGGCTCTGCTGTAATTCCAGATCCCTGTATAGTGGTAAAGGATCTCGGGGTTGCTCGGGGTGCTGTCTCAATTGCAGTCCAGACTCGCACCAGACGGTCGTCACACCTTCTTTATGAAGTAGAAATTCTCACCAGATCGAGTCCCAAATCTGAACCATGACAGTTTATTGTTGGGAATGGATACATTAACACTTACCTACATAGTGCCCCTTAACAACCAGAGCTATTTTTGGTTTTGCATTTTCATTTTTTGCTCCCATTCTTCCAAGAGGCATAACTTTTTTATTTTTGGGTCAAAATGGCCATGTGAAGGCTTGTTTTTTGCGGGACGAGTTGTACTTTTGAATGACACCCTTAGTTTTACCATGTCTTGTACTCGAAAACAGGAGAAAAATTCCAAGTGCCGTGAAATTGAAAAAAAGTGCAATCCCACAGTTGTTTTTGGGGGTTTTTTTTCACCATGTTCACTAAATGTGGCGCTCATAGCAATCCGGCATTGACAGCCATAGAGGTCTATAGGAGACCTCTGGTTGTCATGCCGACCCATCGGTGACCCACGATCACGTGACGGGGTCACTGATGGGTGGATATCCGGAGCGATTGCCGGAATCGCATGTTAAATGCCACTGTCAGTGGCTGTTCCGGGCACATGTCAGCTGTTCAAGACAGGTGACGGGAAAGATGTGGGCTGAGCACCAGAGCCCACATCAAAGGGAGGGAGTCCGACATCGGCGTACTATTACGCCTGATGTCGGAAAGGGGTTAATGGCCAGTGTGAGCATGCTCCTATTTTGCATGCATATCAACTTATATACCAGTTCATTTTTTAAGTTTCTGCATTTAGTGCAGGTAAGCGTGTGGCTTCCCTTTCTTTGAGTTGAAAATAATGTTTATACAGCTTCCCGTTTGCTGGGTATCCATTCAGGACCTGGTCCTTCTCTGCTCTTATTCACATTGACGTCACTTTGACACATGGTAAGTTTTTAATACTAGAGGTTAGGACCATACCGATTGTGGTACACCTTGACACTGGTGGGATGGCTGTTACACTTTTTTTTATCAAAAACGGTGTTTACTAAATATTTAGCTTATTTATTTATTTTACTCACTTATATAGAGCCATTAATTCCACAGCGCTTTACAAACATTATTAGTACCCTACATTGCTTATATGCACTATTGCTTTTACTCATTTACTTACAGCAAGGTGTATGTTCATTTTGTTTCTATCTTGGGTTTTAACAGTGTGTATTGTACACTTTGGTAGGATTTGGCTCGGCAAGTTATTTCAAGCGGTCAACACAAGAGAGTAAGTGGGCAATTTGCATACTTAGGCCACATTCACACGTTCAGTATTTGGTCCATTTTTTTACCTCAGTATTTGCAAGTCAAAACCAGGAATGGAACAGTCAGAGGAAAAGCACGCTCCGCTCCTGAGTGCCGACGGCAGTGCCAGGTATTAACATGTGAGACTCGGACGTGTTTCTCGAATGTGTGATCCCGGCCTAATAGAAACACGCCACCACTTCTGAATTTATCACCCACTCCTGGTTTTAGCTTACAAATACCGATGTAAAATACTGAACGTGTGACCGTAGCCTAAGGCTGTGTGCACACGCTGCGGATTCCGCTGCGTTTCCGCAGCGGTTTTGGGCGCTGCGGACACGCAGCAGTTTTAGCTGCGGTGTACAGTACCATTCATTTGAATGGGAAAAAAAAAACGCTGTGCCGACGCTGCGGAAAAAACCGCGCGGATTTGCTGCGGTTTTGAATCCGCAGAAAGAATTGCATGTCAATTCTTTCTGCGGAAACCGCTGCGGGTTCCTATCTCCACCATTGTGGAGATAGTGAATCCGCAGGACCAAACCGCAGGCAAAACCGCAGATAATCCGCAGGTCTTTGGACCTGCGGATTATCTGCGGTTTTTGCAAAATCCGTGCGGATTAATCCGCAGCGGATTCCGCAGCGTGTGCACGTACCCTTAGGGTCATATGTAAACTAGATTCTCAGCCACTTCTCCCACTAGTGAAGGAGAAAACGTTGCAGCGGTCTGTAGAGCGCTGAGATAAGGGAGAATTGTAGGGACAGCAATCTGGTTAACAAACCTTTATTAACCCTTCAATCTCCACAACGCGTTTCGATAGTATAACACTATCTTCATCAGGTGGTACAAAGGGAATGAACAAGGAAATTACATTTTTATAGGGGAGTTACATAAGGGATTGGTTAAGAGTCATGACTTCAAAACACCCTTCATATGCCAAATAAAAACAAAAAACAAATACAAATGTGAAATGAGATATAAAAATGATATATAAAAAATGAGAACACCGTAAAATAGAAAACACAATAAGCAACACTGTTAAAAATGATAAATAAAAAAATAAATAATATGCATGAGGAGATTTTAAAAACTAAATATTCAAAAGCAAATAAACAGTAAGAATAATAATAAAAAAATATATATAATGCATAACTGCATAAGCAGCAACAAAATAAATATTCCAGAAATCTTTTGATATATAGATAATATTAAAAATGGTCTCCTAGCATATAGGAATTCCTAGCCAGTCTCCCAGGCCAGTACTTGCCCAGCCTCAAGCTGCTTAGCAGCTGTGATCTGACAAAGGCAGGCAAATTCAACTTAGAATGGCCGTTGACTACAAAAACTATTCTTGGTGTTAATGGTTAACCACATTGTCAATTACTAAGGCTAGGTTCACATTTGCGTTCAGGAAGGCTGCGGATGACTGCCTTCATCCTCCCTTCTTCCTCCCTGCAGCTCTGCCTACACTCCACCTACTTCTGTATGCGTCCTGCATTTCCTTGCATACGCTACCGTTCAAAAGTTTAGGGTCACTTAGAAATTTCCTTATTTTTGAAAGAAAAGCACAGTTTTTCCAAAGAAGCTAACATGAAATGATTCAGAAATATACTCTATACATTGTTAATTTGGTAAATGACTATTATAGCTGCAAACGTCTGGTTTGTAATGCAATATGTTCAAAGGTGTATAGAGGCTCATTTCCAACAACTATCACTCCAGTGTTCTTATGGTACTATGTGTTTGATAACTGTGTAAAAAGGCTAATGGATGGTTAGAATACCCTTGAAAACCCTTGTGCAAGTATGTTAGCACAGCTGAAAACAGTTTGGCTGATTAGAGCAGGTATAAACCTGACCTTCATTGAGCTGGTTGAGAATCTGGAGCATTACATTTGTTGGTTCCATTAAACTCTCAAAATGGCCAGAAAAAATAACTTTCATGTGAAACTTGACAGTCTATTCTTGTTCTTAGAAATGAAAGCTATTCCATGCGAGAAATTGGCAAGAAACTGAAGATTTCTTACAACTGTGTGTGTACTACTCCCTTTAGAGGAGAGCACAAACAGGCTCTAACCAGAGTAGAAAGAGAAGTGGGAGGCCCCGCTGCACAACTGAGCAACAAGACAAGTACATTAGAGTCTGTAGTTTGATAAATCAACGCCTCACAGGTCCTCCACTGGCAGCTTCATTAAATAGTACACGCACAACGCCAGTGTCAACAACTACAGTGAAGAGGCGACTCCGAGATGCTGGCCTTCAGGGCAGAGTGGCAAAGAAAAAGCCATATCTGAGACTGGTTAATAAAATGAAAATATTAATATGGGCAAAAGAACACATACATTGGACAGAGGAAGATTGGAAAAAAGTATTATGGACAGACAAATCCAAGTTTGAGGTGTTTGAATCACACAGAAGAACATTTGTGAGACTCAGAACAACTGAAAAAAATGCTGGAAGAGTGCCTGACGCCATCTGTCAAGCATGGTGGAGGTAATGTGATGGTCTGGGGTTGCTTTGGTGCTGGTAAAGTGGAAGATTTATACAAGGTAAAGGGGATTTTGAATAAGGAAGGCTATCACTCCATTTTGTAATGCCATACCATACCCTGTGAACAGCTTGATTGGAGCCAATTTCTTCCTACAACAGGACAATGACCCAAAGCACACCTCCAAATTATGCAAGAACTATTTAGGGAAGAAGCAGGCAGCTGGTAGAAGCAGGCAGCTGGTATTCTATCTGTAATAGAGTGGCCAGCGCAGTCACCAGATCTCAACCCCATTGAGCTGTTGTGGGAGCAGCTTGACTGTATGGTACGCAAAAAGTGCCCATCAATCCAAACCAACTTGTGGGAGGGGCTTCTGGAAGCATGGTGTGACATTTTTCCAGATTACCTCAGCAAATTAACTGCTAGAATGCCAAAGGTCTGCAATGCTGTAATTGCTGCAAAGGGAGCATTCTTTGACGAAAACAAAGTTTGAAGGAGAAAATTATTATTTCAAATAAAAAAATTTTTTGAACCTTGTCAATATCTGGACTAGATTTTAAATTAATTTGGCAAGTCATTTGATTAGTAAAAGTATGAGTTTTCATAGAAAACACAAAATTTTCTGGGTAACCCCAAACTTTTGAACGGTAGTGTACCTGTCTTTAACATTGGGTACGCAGGGAAGTGCATTGTATGCGGATGCGTCCCCATGCTGCGTTTTGACGAGTGCAGCGACAGCACGAAAATGCAAAATTTTGCATTTTCGTGCGGTCGCCGCACATGTCAAATCGCCGAATGCAGATGCATACACTTAGAACGCATGTCCCTGCGTACCCAATGTTAAAGATAGGTACGCAGGGAAACGCAGGACACATACAGAAGTAGGCGGAGCTTTAGGGAGAAAGAAAGGAGGAAATAGGCAGCCATCCTCAGCCCTCCAGAACACAAATGTGAAACCAGCCTAAATTGAGCCCCTCTGGAGCCAGGGTGCCAAGTTTAAAAATCCCAAAGCACTCTTTATTAATGAGGCTGTTCAAATGAATAGGGGTAGTATCAGCTATCTGATCAATTATAATAAGCCTCATAAACTTTGGGTCCTTTTGGTGAAATGTTCTAAAGTGTTTAGATATGCTGTGTAATTAATAGCCCGTTCGCATGTTGAGCCAATGTTTATTGAGGCTATACTACAGTGGGGCAAAAAAGTATTTAGTCAGTCAGCAATAGTGCAAGTTCCACCACTTAAAAGATGAGAGGCGTCTGTAATTTACATCATAGGTAGACCTCAACTATGGGAGACAAACTGAGAAAAAAAAATCCAGAAAATCACATTGTCTGTTTTTTTTCATTTTATTTGCATATTATGGTGGAAAATAAGTATTTGGTCAGAAACAAAATTTCATCTCAATACTTTGTGATATATCCTTTGTTGGCAATGACAGAGGTCAAACGTTTTCTGTAAGTCTTCACAAGGTTGCCACACACTGTTGTTGGTATGTTGGACCATTCCTCCATGCAGATCTCCTCTAGAGCAGTGATGTTTTTGGCTTTTCGCTTGGCAACACGGACTTTCAACTCCCTCCAAAGGTTTTCTATAGGGTTGAGATCTGGAGACTGGCTAGGCCACTCCAGGACCTTGAAATGCTTCTTACGAAGCCACTCCTTCGTTGCCCTGGCGGTGTGCTTTGGATCATTGTCATGTTGAAAGACCCAGCCACGTTTCATCTTCAATGCCCTTGCTGATGGAAGGAGGTTTGCACTCAAAATCTCACGATACATGGCCCCATTCATTCTTTCATGTACCCGGATCAGTCATCCTGGCCCCTTTGCAGAGAAACAGCCCCAAAGCATGATGTTTCCACCACCATGCTTTACAGTAGGTATGGTGTTTGATGGATGCAACTCAGTATTCTTTTTCCTCCAAACACGACAAGTTGTGTTTCTACCAAACAGTTACAGTTTGGTTTCATCAGACCATAGGACATTCTCCCAAAACTCCTCTGGATCATCCAAATGCTCTCTAGCAAACTTCAGACGGGCCCGGACATGTACAGGCGTAAGCAGTGGGACACGTCTGGCACTGCAGGATCTGAGTCCATGGTGGCGTAGTGTGTTACTTATGGTAGGCCTTGTTACATTGGTCCCAGCTCTCTGCAGTTCATTCACTAGGTCCCCCGGCGTGGTTCTGGGATTTTTGCTCACCGTTCTTGTGATCATTCTGACCCCACGGGGTGGGATTTTGCGTGGAGCACCAGATCGAGGGAGATTATCAGTGGTCTTGTATGTCTTCCATTTTCTAATTATTGCTCCCACAGTTGATTTCTTCACTCCAAGCTGGTTGGCTATTGCAGATTCAGTCTTCCCAGCCTGGTGCAGGGCTACAATTTTGTTTCTGGTGTCCTTTGACAGCTCTTTGGTCTTCACCATAGTGGAGTTTGGAGTCAGACTGTTTGAGGGTGTGCACAGGTGTCTTTTTATACTGATAACAAGTTTAAACAGGTGCCATTACTACAGGTAATGAGTGGAGGAAAGAGGAGACTCTTAAAGAAGTTGTTACAGGTCTGTGAGAGCCAGAAATCTTGATTGCTTGTTTCTGACCAAATACTTATTTTCCACCATAATATGCAAATAAAATGAAAAAAAAACAGACAATGTGATTTTCTGGATTTTTTTTTCTCAGTTTGTCTCCCATAGTTGAGGTCTACCTATGATGTAAATTACAGACGCCTCTCATCTTTTTAAGTGGTGGAACTTGCACTATTGCTGACTGACTAAATACTTTTTTGCCCCACTGTATATATACTACTAAAATGCGTTATGGAGATCGAATGGTTAATAAAGGTTTGTTAACCAAATTGCTGTCACTACAATTATCTCTTATCTCAGCGCTCCACAGACCAGACCTTTACAACCTTTTCTCCTTTATCATTCCATATCCCTCCCCCTGAGGGTTTGTGGCAGGAGCAGCTAGGAGCACAGTCAATCCCATTGAGAAGCTTAAGGACCTGCGATGTCCGGGACCTGCAGTGAGATGTATCCTTTTCTCTGATCACGTGACCAGGGCCCGGAAGTGATAGCCAGCAGCGGCGGTGCACGGCAGTCTCTAACGGTCAACAGGGATCATCCCTTCAAGCGCAAACTGAGGTTGTTCAGGGGTGCACAACCCCATTAGCTGAGTGGCCACTTAGCCCCTGTTTGTTATTCTACTTAATCACCAGGTTTCACACATTTTGCGCTACTTGTTTATTGTTCTCATTACTTCTCCCAATAGGACACACCAATAAGTCTTGACTCTTCTAGTTGGTTGGATGTCACCTGCAGTGTAGGAAAGACTAAGTGCATCATGAAGGGATGAGGGGAAGAGACTCCAGCACTAGGGAAGGGGGGCGTGGAGACCCCTAGGCAGAACTAAAGTCACCCAGTCTGCCCTAAAAGTCCCTATATAGGTTCTGCACCTATCACCGAGCATGAACCTAATCCCTGCCTGACCCTGGCCGTAAACCCTGCTCAGGGAAGGACAGGGTTTGCACTAGTCAATCCCCACTACCACTAAAGACAGCTAGACAAACAAGGGGAACACATATCTTGAGTAGCCTCAGAAATGTAACAGACGTTCTCCAGAAACATCAAAGAGGAAGATAGCAGACTGCTATAGCTCCAAGCCTCAATGGGGGAAAATGGAAATATCACTGGCGATTTCTGGCAGCAGGCTGGAAGTCTATAAACACCCAGGTTCAGGTGTGTCAATTAGAGCTGGAGAAAGATTGCCACTGGGTAAAAGAGTCAGAATGGTTAAGAAGGTGTCTGCAAAGCCAAATGCAGAGACCTTCTGCAGCTAGATGCAATGCGTTTGTCTGCAGCTTCTGACATACCTCTGACATTAGAGCTGTTGTACCATTACAATTTGTATACTTGCCTTAATATGCCTTAATATGCAAACTAAATTCTCATCTCAATAGAACATTGAGAGAAGCACATGAGATTCCAGTCAGCATGTGAATGCAAGTATGCGAATTGGATGCTTGCGGTCACACAGTGACTGCTTGAACCAGCTAAAAGAGCCAAATCCTAGCAGTGTACACAATATAATGCTACGTTCCTACGATAAGCTTTTTTTGGTGCATTTTTGATGCTGTGTGTTTTTGCTGGGTCAAAAACAGCATCTTACAGTTCTAGCAAAGTAGATGGGATTTATAGAGATCTCATGCCCACAGTGCTTCATTTTAATGCTGTGTAAATTGACCTGCGGTTCATTTTTCAAAACTGCAGCATGTCAATTTCTCTAGTGGATACGCTGAGTTCTCTGTGCACATTTTCCCCATAGACTTGCATTAGATGCGGAAAATCCCCAGCAAAAAAATCAAACATACTGTACGTTTTTAGTGTGTTAACGCCTCGAAAGTCAATAAAGTTTTGGCAAAGCAAAAAACCAAGAAGTATCAAAAACAAAGCAGCTTTATTTAACCCCTTAACGACCGCCGATACTCCTTTTATCGGCGGTAATTAAGGGTACTTAAACCACAGCGCAGTAAATTCACGGCGCTGTGGAGTAAGTAAATAGCGCCCCCCAGTGTCGGATTTTCTCCGGGGTCTTGGCTGCAGGGGATAGCCAAGACCCCAGAGAACATGAATCGGATTGGTTTTTGCCAACCCCGCTTTTGCAATCGCCATTATTAACACTATAACGGCGACCGCAAAAAAAGCCGCGATTTTGCATTTAATTTCTCTTTCCTCTGATGTGATCGCACATTAGAGGAGAGAGAAGGAGGGTCCCCGATCCCCCCCGATACCTCTCTGTGGTCCAGGGTCCCCTCCCGGTGGTCCTGTGTCCCGCCGGCGTCCTCCAGTGGGCGCCGCCATCTTGGATCCGGAGAAAATGGCGGGCGCATGTGCAGTGAGCCCACCAGGAATCTGCAGGCTACGGCTGACAGATTCCATTCATTCATTTTGATCACTGTGATAAACTATCATAGTGATCAAAATAAAAAAAATAGTAAATCACCCCCCCCCCCCGTCTATCACCCCCTTAGTTAGGCAAACATAATGAAATAAAGAAAATATTTTTTTAGCATTTTTCCATTAGGGTTAGGGTTAGGGCTAGGGTTAGGGCTAGGGTTAGGGTTAGTGCTAGGGCTAGGGCTAGGGTTAGGGCTAGGGTTAGAATTAGAATTAGGGTGAATTAGTATTAGGGATTAGAGTTGGGATTAGGGTTAGGGTTGGGATTAAGGTTAGGGGTGTGTTGGGGTTAGGGTTGGAGCAAGAATTGAGGGGTTTCTACTATTTACCAACTTTGCGGGTCTAAAAATTGGGGGCTAAAAATCACTTTTGTGGAAATAAAAAATTATTTTTATTTTCACGGCTCTGCGTTATAAACTTCTGTGAAGCACTTGGGTGTTCAAAGTGCTCACCACACATCTAGGTAAGCTCCTTGGGGGGGTCTAGTTTCCAAAATGGGGCCAATTGTGGGTGGTTTCCACTGTTTAGGTACATCAGGGGCTCTGCAAGCGCAACATGATGCCCGCAGACCATTCCATCAAAGTCTGCATTCCAAAATGGCACTCCTTCCCTTCCGAGCTCTCCCATGCGCCCAAACAGTGGTTTACCCCCACATATGGGGTATCAGCGTACTCAGGACAAATTGCACAACAATTTTTCTGGTCCAATTTCTCCTGTTACCCTTAGGAAAAGAAAAAATAGCGTGCTAAAAAATCATTTTTGAGGAAAAAAAATGATTTTTTATTTTCACGGCTCTGCGTTTATAAAATTCTGTGAAGCACTTGGGGGTTCAAAGTGCTCATCACATATCTAGATAAGCTCCTTCGGGGGTCTAGTTTCCAAAATGGGGTCACTTGTGGGGGTTTATACTGTTTAGGCACATCAGGGGCTCTGCAAATGCAACATGACACCCACAGAAAATTCCATCAAAGTCTGCATTCCAAAATGGCGCTCCTTCCTTTCCGAGCTCTCCCATGCGCCCAAACAGTGATTTCCCCCCCACACATGGGGTATCAGCGTACTCAGGACAAATTGCACAACAAAGTTTGTGTCCAATTTCTCCTGTTACCCTTAGGAAAATAAAAAATAGCGGGCTAAAAAATCATTTCGAGAAAAAAAAAGAATTTTAATTTTCACGGCTCTGGGTCTATAAACTTCTGTGAAGCACTTGGGGGTTCATAGTGCTCACCACTATCTAGATAAACTCCTTCAGGGGTCTAGTTTCCAAAATGGTTTCACTTGTGGGGTTTTTTCACTGTTTAGGCACATCAGGGGTTCTTCAAAAGCGACATGGCGCCTCAATTCCAGCCAATTCTGCATTGAAAAAGTCAAACGGTGCTCCTTCCCTTCTGAGCTCTGCCGTGCACCCAAACAGTGGTTTACCCCCACATATGGGGTATCAGCGTACTGAGGACAAATCGCACAATCCTGTTACCCTTGTAAAAATAAAAATTTGGGGGCGAAAATATCATTTTTGTGGAAAAAAATGATTTTTCATTTTCATGGCTCTACGTTATAAACTTCTGTGAAGCACTTGAAGGTTCAAAGTGCTCACCACACATCTAGATAAGTTCCTTAAGGGGTCTAGTTTCCAAAATGGAGTCACTTTTTGGGGGTTTCCACTATTTAGAAACATTAGGGGCTCTCCGAACACAACATGGCATCCGATCTCAATTGCAGCCAATTCTGCGTTGAAAAGGTCAAACGGCGCTCCTTCCCTTACGAGCTCTGCCGTGCGCTGAAAAAGTGGTTTATTCCCACATATGGGATATTGGCGTATTCAGGAGAAATTGCACAACAAATTTTGTGTTTTATTTTCTCTTTTACCACTTGTGAAAATAAAAAAATTGGTTCTGAAGTAATTTTTTTGCAAAAAAAGTGAAATGTTAATTTTTTCCTTCCACATTGCTTTAGTTCCTGTGAAGCACGTAAAGGGTTAATAAACTTCTTGAATGTGGTTTTGAGCACCTTGAGGGGTCTAGTTTTTAGAATGGTGTCACTTTTGGGTATTTTCTGTACACCCTTCAAAATGACTTTAAATATGATGTGGTCCCTAAAAAAATGGTTTTGTAAATTTTGTTGGAAAAATGTGAAATCGCTGGTCAACTTTTAATCCTTATAACTTCCTAACAAAAAAAAATTTTGTTTCCAAAATTGTGCTGATGTAAAGTAGACATGTGGGAAATGGTATTTATTAAGAAATTTATGTGACACCTCACTCTGATTTAAGGGCATGAAAATTTAAAGTTTTAAAATTGCAAAATTTTCGCCATATATCCATTTTTTCATAAATAAACACAAGACATATCAAAGAAATTTTACCACTAACATAAAGTACAATATGTCATGAAAAAACATTCTCAGAATCAGCGGGATCCGTTAAAGCGTTCCAGAGTTATAACCTCATAAAGTGACAGTGGTTAGAATTGTAAAAATTGGCCTGGTCATTTAGCTGTAAAATGGCTGTCACAAAGGGGTTAAAGCTTGACACCCCAGAAACCAAAAACAGTGTTAAAAACATGATAAAAAAACGTTAAGAAAACACAAACAAAAAACGCAATAAAAAATGTAAGTATGCTAATTTAAATATTAGGTGCAGAAATTCTGCAACATCAAAACTGCACCAAAAGCTCATCATGAGAACGTATGCCTTAGGGTATGTGCACACGGTGCGGATTCTGCTGCGGATCTGCAGCGTTTCTGCAGCTGCGGGTCTGCAGCAGATTTAGGTGCGTTGTAAAGTACCATTGTTTTCAATGGTAAACTGGAAAACGCAGTGCACATGCTGCGGATTTTTCCGCGGTTTACAATCCGCAGCATGTCAATTCTTTAGTGCAGAAATGCTGCAGTTTCACACCTCATCCATTATGAGGTGTAAAACCGCAGGCGGTTTTTAGTCCTGCGGATTTATCTGCGGTTTTTACTGCAAAATCCGCAGAGCCAAAAAACTCTGTGTGCACATAGCCTCAGTTTTTGGCAAGCTGCACTGCTTTGTCGAACATTTACTCTGCGGTGGAGAAATAGCACAGGGCAACCTAATCTCTTGTTTCAACTTTGGAAGATGTTTCACATAAAAGACTCTCCATTGATAACAGATGAACATGACAAAAAGACGAAAAGGGAAAATTGAACTTGGGAGAATGTTCTTGCTCAGACTAATAGGAGGTGATCTTGCTCTTCATAGCTGGTAAGTGAAGACCATTCAGTTATTTTGAGAGCAATAAACCAGTTGTTTCACATCTGCTATGTTTGTGTTAAGTTCCATGGAGCTGTGTAAGACGACTTAGTGTTGACATTGACCGTTTGCTCCTTCCTTGCAATATACCAGTATGAATGAGAAACTGTAAAAGGTGCCACTCAAACATGTCACATTAATCTCCTAATGACTTCAGCAATAGTGTAAGTCTAGTGTGAGATATTTCTTTCATAACCGTTAAAACAGCAAGCTCTCACAAATGGAGCTGTGCTATCACAAAGACTAGGCAACTTAAAGTATAGGTCCATTTTTGCATCAAGTTTTTACTACTTTTCATTAAAGGTACAGTGAAGCAATCAAAATACCTCTTATATCTGTTGTACCAAATCAATTAGAAGTGTTACTAGTTTTTGGAGATGTTAGTATATCACTTTGGGCATGTTGGGGAAGGGTAGGAGGTAGTTTTGTGGTCACAGCTACATGTATTTTCTCATATAAATATATTGCTTGACAAAAAGTTTGTGTTCTATTTTTATTGTTTTTTATGTTTAGTTTGGTTATCCCTATCAAGCACAATCTTTTATTAATATTTGGCATCTCTGTAATTATTTGTTACATAACAATTAAAAATTGTTTTAACAACTGGTGCAATTAAGTCTTCCTATATCAAAATATTGCACCATTTTCACAGGACATACAGGCATGTATCATATGTACAGATATGAGACCAAATATTTTCATTTATTCATAACGTACCTATATACATTTATGTACTTCAATGATGCAGTACAACAGTGATATCAAGTAGCAATGATGTACTTGTGCAATATTTCATCATCACACATCAATGTACATGAACACTTAGGCTGGGTGCCCACAATCAGGAGTACTTGCGTTCTGGACACAGTGTATTTTGGCTGCATCCAAAATGATGTGTTGAACAGTACAAGCACAGTGGATGGGGTTTAATAGAAATCTCATGCCAACTGTGTTATTTTTTATGCTGCATAAATGTCACCAGCCGTGCAGGTTTCCAAGGCACAGCATGTCAATTTCTATTAAGGGAATACTCTGTATTCTGCATGGAATTTCCCCATAGATTTGCATTAAAAAATCTGCAGTTAAAAGAAAGGACATGCGTTCCAAAGTGAGTTTACACAGTGCAAATGCACCAAAAAAACCTTCAATACCATAAATAAATAATTTTAAAAAATGACGTGGGGTCCACCTAATTTTGATAACCAGCCCAGGTAAAGCAGACATCTGTGGGCTTATATTATCAGGCTGGGAAGGTTATTTAGCTCTTTCCAGCCTAAAAATAGAAGCCAACAACCGCCCCAGAAATGGCACATCACATTAGATGCGCCAATTCTCTCACTGTACCCAGCTCTTCCCGATTGCCCTGGTGCGATGGCAATCGTAGTAATATTTTTGGGGATTGATGTCAGCTTTGTAGTGTCAACTGGCATCAAGCCCTGGGGTTAGTAATGGACACACATAAAAGAAAAGTTATTTTAATAACCATCCACTACATCTTGTTCACTAATTTATTAAAAAGCAAAAAAAAACCATGATAATCCAACGTAATCCATTGACTCAGAAGCAGTCCAAAAATTGGAACCTGAAAAACATAAAAATGAGAGTTAAATAAATAAAAACAAGAGACTGTGCCTCATTCACCAATTTATCATTAAAAAAAAAAAATCCTGCAGCTCTGACGTAATCCATGGCGATCCCACGACATCCATTGATTCTGTACTGAGAAATCATGCTCAGCATAGGGCACAGGATAAATGTGATACAAAAGGTGATGTGAAATGTTCCTAAAAAAAAAGTCAACTCAATCCACAAAAAAAGCAAGTCACCACTCAGGTTCCTCATCTGGGGAAATATAGGAGGCTTCCAAATTACTGGTAACACAAAAGCTAGGGAAAAGCAAAATTGCTCTCTCAAAAAGAAATCCAGGGAATTTTACACTCCCAAATCCAAATGCTCCCCCTTGTTTCTAAGCCATACAATGTGCCATTATTACATTTAACATCCACATATTTGGCATTTCTGTATCGATGAGAGCTCAGTTAATTTACAGGATGTGTGTCTCCAGAAGCACGAGTTGGTCACAATGTACAGGCACTACAATGTACAATATCTGTTGCTGCTTGTTTCTGAAAAACACCCATGGAGTAAAAATCATCACAACACCTGTAGATAAATTCCCAGAGGAGTGTAATTTTCAATAAGGGTCCCTTGAGGGGTGATTCTGCTGTAGGAGCTCTGTACATGGACTCCGCAAACTATTCTAGGAAAATCTGTGTTCCAAGAGTCAAATAGCTCTTCGTCAGTCCTGAGTCTCGCCACATGACTAAACAGTACTGTACAGCCACATGTGGGGTTTTGCCATATTCAGCAGAAATTGTGTCACAAATTTTGGTGCCCTAATTTTTCCTTGTGTGAAAATATAAAATCTGGGGCTAAAACAAAATTTTTGTGGTAATGTAATTATTTTTTCTTCACCGCCCAATGGTATATGGTTCTGTGACACACGTTGTGTCAATATGATCACTGGTCCCTTAGTTGAATAAATTAAGAGGTATAGTTTGTAAAATGGGGTCACTTATTGAAGGGTTCTGTTGTTCTGGCACCCCAGGGTCTTTGGCACACCTATTATAGATCAGGGTTGAACCACACCTCACATCTGCCCATTGACCCACTGAGGTTTCCTCCTAACATGGTCCTGTGATGAACCCCAAAATAAGGAGGGGTGAAACGTGTTGGGACAAAGGGATCATCTATGACAATTTTCAGATAAGTTGCTTCTTGGGGTTCAGCAGTCAATGCTGTGGTTTTTAATATTGCTGGAGGATCAAAATATATATGGTTATCTGTATGCTTATAAGAACTGTGGGTGCATTTGAGACAACATTAGAGCTTTTAAAAATGAAGTAGAGACACACAGTGTTCTATTCATTTGTTTAGGACACCACTATACGAAGGCTGTGAGAATAGCAAAAGCACAGACGCACTTTAGTGCTTTGTCTGATGACTGTTTTAGACCTTATAAATAGCATTAAGGGTTCCATGTGGTAACTTCTCTGATATTTGAAGACTTGCACTTCATTAGTATGGATATCCAGAATCTGAGCAGCAGCTTTATTGTTTGAATCTATTAATATTGATAGTGTATATGTGTGTATGTCCAATTAGGGGTGATTAGGGTGTTTAAGAGAATGCCAACGTTGAGCAAGGGCGCCACGTCAAATTTCTAGGGTTCCAACTTCCGCAGTCAGGCAGGGTGTAGACTCATAGTGTCCGCTTAAAGTCAGTCTGTCTGCGATATATACCTCACAAATGTCACCTTTAGTACTTTAGTGGTCTTTTAAAAGGTTTATTTGGTCTATATGTCTATAAGAAATCAAATGATCCAATTTCTTACACAATTTCCAATACCCAATATGTTGTCAAAAACTACTTTTGAGGCACAATGCAGAGCTCAGAAGGGAAGGAGCACCATATTATAGTGTAGATTTTTCTGTTATGGTTTGTGGGTGCTACTGTATGTCTCATTGGCAGAGAACCTGAGGTAAAAAAAAAGACCAATTGAACAAAAAAAAACTTAAAAAATAACCTTTAATAGATATTTTAAAAGGTTTTGTTATATACACTGCTCAAAAAAATAAAGAGAACACTTAAACAACAAAATGTAACTCCAAGTCAGCCATACTTCTGTGAATTCAACACTGATTGTGATTCAATTTCTCCTGCTGTTGTGCCAATGGAATAAACAACAGGTAGAAATGATAGGAAGGTCACTAACATCCATGCATCTGCTCAGTAAG
Organism: Dendrobates tinctorius; assembly: GCF_039654945.1. Lineage (NCBI taxonomy): Eukaryota > Metazoa > Chordata > Amphibia > Anura > Dendrobatidae > Dendrobates > Dendrobates tinctorius. Next base: position 52,363,038 of record NW_027361675.1, read on the forward strand.
AGTGTCTAGTGTTCCCTTTATTTTTTGAGCAGTATGGGTATATTGATTTTTTTTTTGGAGCAGTATATCAATAACAAAACTTTTTTGGAAACATTTGGGGCTAAACATCTTATTGGAAAACTCATTTATCAATTTTTACAGCTCAACGTTATAAAATTCTGTGAGGCACCTGTGGGTTCAAGGTGCTCAACACACCTTTACATAAAATCCTTGAGGTGTGCTTAGGCACATCAGGTCCTCTCCAAACACAACATGATGCCCACAGACAATTCAAAGTCTGCACTCAAAAACGTTGCTCCTTCCTTTCGGAGCTCAGCCATGTGTCGAAACAGTAGTTCCCCACCATACATAGGGTATCAGCATACTCCGGACAAATTTCACAACAAATTTTAGGGTCCATTTTCTCCTGCTATCCTTTTCAGCGCTCAAAGTTATCAAATTCTGTGAAGTACTTGTGGGTTCTCGGTGCTCACCACACCTCTAGATAAATTTCTTGAGGGATATAGTTTCCAAAATGATCTAATTTGTGGGGGGGTTCCACTGTATGGACACATAAAAAAATAAATTTAGGCCTAAAGCAACATTTTTGTGGGAAAATTTAGTTTTTTTATTTTTACGGCTCAACAATATAAAATTCTGTGAAGCACCTGGGGGTTCAAGGTGCTCACCACACATCTAAATTCCTTGAGGGGTGTTGTTTCCAAAATGGGGTCTCTTGTGGGGGGTTTTCACTATTTAGGCACATATGGGGCTCTGCATACATGACATGGTGTCCACTTTCGATTCCAGCTAACTTTTCCTTCTGAAATTCAAATGGTGCTTTTAATCGTCTGACCCCTGATGTGCGCCCAAACATTAAGTTTTCCACCACATCTGGGGTATTGACGTACTCAAGAGAAATTTCTCTATAAATGATATGGTGCATTTTTTCCTGTTAACCTTGTGAAAATAAAAAAATGTAGGGCTAAACCTTTTGTGGGAAAAATGTGATGTATTTTATTTTCATGGTTTAACGTTATAAAATTATGTGAAGCTCTTGGGGGTTCAAGGTGGTCACTACACATTAAGATAATTTCTTGAGGGGTATAATTTACTAAATATGGTCACGTAGGGGGTTTCAACTGATTAGGCACATCAGGAGCTCTGTAAACATGATATGTGTCAAGCTATCAATTCCAGGCAATTTTGCATTCCAAAAGTCAAATGATGCTCCTTCCCTTCTGAGCTCTGCAATGCGCTCAAACAGTAGTTTTCCTCCACATATGGGGTATCAGCATACTCAGGAGAAATTGCACAACAAATTGAATGTGCATTTTCTCATGTTACCATTGTGAAAATGCTAAGTTAGGGGCTAAAATATTTTTTTGTGGGAAAAAGTAAAATTTTCGTTTTTTCCTTCAAAATTGCTTTCATTCCTGTGAAGCACCTTGAGGGTTAATGAACTTCTTGAATGTGGTTTTGAGCACCTTGAGGGGTACAGTTTTTAAAATAGTGTAAGTTTTGGGTATTTTCAGTCACACAGGCCACTCAAAGTCACTTCAAATGTGATGTGGTCTCTAAAGATATTGATTTTGTAAATTTTGTTGGAAAAATGATAAATTGCTGATAAACCTCAAAACAAAAATAATAATGCTTTAAAAATGATGTGGACATGTGGTAAATGTTTTTTATTAACTATTTTGTGTGATATAACATTCTGTTTTAAGGGTATAAAAGTAAAGAGTTTTGAAAATTTTCACCAATATTCCAATATTTTCACAGATAAAATTTACTACTAACATGAAGTACAATGTGTCACGAAAAAACATTCTCATAATCACTAGGATCCATTGAGCGTTCCAGAGTTATTACCTCATAAAGTGACTGGTCAGAATTTAAAAAAATGGCCTGGTGAGGCTAAGTTCCCACAATGAGTATTTTAATTTGAGTAATGAGTTTTTGAGTGTGTTTTTTTACATGTTTTTATCAGTGTTTTTTGCTGTGGTTGTTGTTCTAATCAAAACTGTGTTGTTTTTGATACTTCCTATTACTTTGATTTAGCTAAACTTTACTGATAACGTCATGTGCTGATGAAGTGCATTTTAATGTGTTTCTGCTTCAGAAATGCAATAATACATTTGCGTTTCACCTACATACATTCCTCATCTCACTCAAGTCTATTTTTTAGAAATCGATGACGTTTTTTCAATAAACAGGTCAAGATGATTGTATATTGTATATAGTTTGAATGTTTTTGTGACGTAAAATAAAAAACTTCATATTTTGATTATTTTATGACCTTTTTTAATGTATTTCTTTTGTCCCCCCAGAAGTGACAATTGAAATATTGTTTTGTTATGTTATTGCACACATATTTGTTTTCCTTTTCCCAACACGTGCCGTATATGCATTCCCACAAACCACCGCACATATACGTCTTCATGATCGCGCAAGTTCACGCTGAGCGCCGCCGTGATTAAGAGCTGACACCCTGCAGCAATGCCCCAATTGGTGTTTAACCTCTCTGATGCCACTGTCATTAGTGACAGTGACAATGAGGGGCATTGCAGAGGGAGGGGGCTCCCTCTCTACTTCCATCAGCACAACACGATTGTGCCATTGGTCTCCATGGCGACCCCAGGCCGAAGGATGTTAGTGGGGTCCACCAGGGACGGTGGCCTGTGAGCTCCTGCTTAGAGTAAGAGCTGACATGCCTCCTCCCTGCCTGTGAGATGCTAATCTAATGCCCTGCAATGCAGAAGCATTGCAGAGTACTACATCAGTGATCAGTCAGTGGAAAGTTGATATCCCATCCTGGGCAATTTAAAAAAGCTTTTAAAAAAATTATTAAAAATTGTAAAAAATCTTTTTAAAAAATTCACAAAATAAAGAACAAAAAAACGTACAAAATATTAATCTAATAACATATTTATTCATGTAAAAGCAAAAATAAACTGAAAACGTACACATTTGATATCGCCGCTTCCGGAATGACCAGACCTATAAAACTGTCCCACTAGTTAAGCCCTTCATTGAAAAAACGCGAGGCAGAAAACTTTACTTTATAATCATACTGCCGATCAAAAAGTGGAATAAAACGCGATCAAAAAGACAAATGTAAATAAAAATGGTATCTCTGGAAATGTCATTTTGTCCCACAAAAAGAAATCCATCATACAGCTCCATCAGCAGAAAAATAAAAAAGTTATAGCTCTCAGAATAAAGTGATGCAAAAATAATTATTTTTTCTATAAAATAGTTTTTATTGTGTTAAAGTGCCAAGACATAAAGAAAACTATATAAATGTGGCATTGCTGTAATCGTACTGAAGCGAAGAATAAGGCTGCCTTATCAATTTTACCAGAATGGCATTCAGAAAAAATTTATTGCTATTTTTGTTTATTCTGCCTCACAAAAATTGGAAAAGAAACAGATCAAAAAATGTCATGCCGGAAATGATACCAATTACTTTCACACATCAGGTTTTCGGCGTCAGGCGCGATCCGGCGTCGTGCCGGAGCGCCGGATCCGGCAAATATTTAGTAAAACCGGATGTGACGGATCTGTCTCATCCGGTTAATCCGGTTTTTGTTCCGTTTTTTGACGGATTACGCCGGATCCGGTTTTTAAAATTGACCCTTGTGGCCTTCCGAACGGGATTGGCTACTGAAAAACTATATATAGCGTGTTCCCACAGCCCTTCTTTGACAGGTTGTAGAGGAGAAAGTGCAGGTTGGAGAGAAGAGCAAGTTACTGGCGAAGATGGATGTTGTGATTGGAAATATTTTGAAGAATTTGGCGGATTTTACAGCGGAGGCGAATCGTTTGAGGGTGATTGTTCTGGAGAAGGAGAGAGCGAGACAGCAGCGCATCAGGCATCGTAGACGACGTTTGTGGATCCACCCCATCACAGCCAAGAGAATGACGCGTGGGGTCTATTCTACACTCTGCATGGACCTTAGACGAAACCCGGATAAATTTTTTGGATATGTTCGGATGAAAATGGAGAATTTTGATTACTTGGTGGAGCGCATTGCACACCTCATAAGAAAAGCAGACACATATTGCCGCTTCTCTGTTTCACCCGCAGAGCGTCTGATGGTGACTTTAAGGTAAGCCACATTTATTGGATATGCTCGCATCAGAGCACACTTTCACTGCAATCTTGTTGGTGGTAGTTTGTATCTACAAGTGTTATAGCTGAGTTTTGGTATGTAATGCTGTGATTTTAAACTAATTGATTGTTTTTTAATTCCCCACAGATTTCTTGCAACTGGAGAATCCCTTTCATCACTGCATTTCCAGTACAGACTCGGGATTTCCACCATATCTGGAATAGTGAAGTACACATGCCGTGCACTGTGGGACTCCTTAGCTGAAGAGTTTTTACCAGAGCCCACAACAGAGAGGTGGATTGAAATTTCTGAAAAGTTTCAACAGATATGTCAGTTTCCGAACTGCTTGGGCGCTGTGGACGGGAAACATATCCGCATTGTAAAGCCAGCCGGATCGGGATCGGAATATTTCAATTACAAGAAATATTTTTCCATTGTCCTCATGGCCATCGCTGACGCGGAATACAAATTTATTGCTGTTGATATTGGGGCCTATGGCCGCTCCAATGACTCTCAAGTTTTCAAACTGTCTGCCATGGGGCGTAAACTGTATGGAAACACCTTCCAGTTCCCACCCCCTAGACCGCTGCCGCAAACATCTGGTCCACCTATGCCATTTGTCTGTGTAGGGGATGAAGCCTTCCAGCTGTCAGAACACCTTTTGAAACCGTACTCTAGCAGAGGATTGACAAGAACAAAACGCATTTTTAATTACCGCCTCACAAGAGCAAGAAGAATGGTTGAATGTACCTTTGGTATTCTGACAGCCAAATGGCGGGTCCTATTGACTGCGATCAACCTCAAGACAGAAACTGTGGACGAGGTGATCAAAGCTTGCGTGGTACTCCACAATTTTGTTATCTGCAAGGAACCCATTTCCATTGAGGACACCTCTGAAGAAACCACCTTGCAAGATTACCATGACATTACCACTAGAAGTTCTGTGACGGTTTCAGTAATGAGGGACAATTTTGCACTATACTTTATGTCACCTCAAGGCAGAGTACACTGGCAGGATGACAGAGTGTGAAAGATTTGTGCCCTTAACCAAACTTGTGTACCTTCTGTACCTTTGCCAACCAAAGTTGGCTATCTTGTCATGGTCTTACTATTTTTACCTTTAGGCCACAGGTGTGTACCTGGTTGTGTTTTATGCAAAGTATTTCACCGTGTAACAAAAGTTGTGTACATTGTTAGGAAATCACCAACAATAAACACAACTTTTTAGGTGAAATACTTTGCTTCAAACACAACCAGGAACACAACTGTGGCAAAAAGGTAAAATGTACCCACAGTTATATACCTGGTTTTGAATACCTTTTTACCTTTGAAATACCCTGTATTTAACCTTTTGTTTAAACATAGTTCGCCGCAGAAAGAAATGACAGACAACCATTGTGAAACGATAATTTAACTTTTATTTAAAATATTTTTTTTTTGTAAAATGTTTTTAATGTGCAAAAAACTTTTTTAATAAAGGTTTTAAAAACAATAGCCATTTTTATTAAAAAACACATTACAAATCTGTGTAGTGTGGGGTGGAAATACTGCTGGAGGGGCTGCGGGACACTTCGACACTGGGAGTGTGGAGAGAGGACTGGGATCGTGGTGGGGAAGGAACAGTTAGAGGTGAAGGTGTGGAAAAAGCTACAGAATGGGTGGACATGTGGGAGGCAGAAGAGGTGGTGGGCGGTGGAGTGGAGGGTTGGGCAGGGACTGTAGGAGCAGATGATGTTGATGGCAAGTTGTATGGGGAAGGAGTTTGGTAGGGGGAAGGAGTTTGGTATGGGGCAGGTTGCTGGAAGTGGGGAGATGTCTGGTACTGGGGAGGTTGCTGGTACTGGGGAGGTTGCTGGTACTGGGGAGGTTGCTGGTACTGGGGAGGTGGCTGGTGCTGGGGAGGTGGATGGTATGTAATAGGAGGGGGAGGATGGAAAGTGGCTGGAGGGGGTGCAGGTGGAGGAACTACTGTGGTGGGAGGAGGAGGTTGGCAGGTAACGTGCTGGAGAGCACCGTGGCATGAATGCATTACATGCATCTGCTGGGTAGGAGAGAGCGTTTCCATGCGCTCCACAACAGACCTGAAAAGGGTGTGGTTTGGCGAAGATCTTGCTTCTGAATGCATGGTTTGCAGAAGTGTCTTCACCTCCAGAATGCTGGAGTTGATCTGCTGAAAGCCTGCGGAGATTTGCTCGGACAAGACTTTTAGACAGTTCTGGAAAGATGCATTCAGATGCAAGAACTCTGGCGCATAAGTCTTTTCCTGACCCCGCTGCCGCCCAGTACCCGCAGGTGTACTAGAGGTGGCAGGGGCAGAAGGGTGGGGTAAAGGGAAAGCGATCTCCTCACCAGCAGCTTCATGTAATGTAGGCGGCCACGATGCTCCTGTGCTGGTGGATGGGACAGATGGGTCGAATGTGTGGGAAGGCTGGGAAGGTGCAGATGCACCGGGGAGGTCGAAGTGTCCCTCGGTGCCGGTCTGCTCAGGGATCACCTCAGAAGGGTCCAGTCGTGCAGGCTCCCGAGTGCTGCTCACCGTGCTGTGGAATAAAGAGATTTGCTCGGACAAGACTTTTAGACAGTTCTGGAAAGATGCATTCAGATGCAAGAACTCTGGCGCATAAGTCTTTTCCTGACCCCTCTGCCGCTGCCGCCCAGTACCCGCAGGTGTACTAGAGGTGGCAGGGGCAGAAGGGTGGGGTAAAGGGAAAGCGATCTCCTCACCAGCAGCTTCATGTAATGTAGGCGGCCACGATGCTCCTGTGCTGGTGGATGGGACAGATGGGTCGAATGTGTGGGAAGGCTGGGAAGGTGCAGATGTACCGGGGCGTTCGAAGTGTCCCTCGGTGCCGGTCTGCTCAGGGATCACCTCAGAAGGGTCCAGTCGTGCAGGCTCCCGAGTGCTGCTCACCGTGCTGTGGAATAAAGAGAAAAAAAAAACAATTAAAATAGTGACATGGTATGGCCCTGGCTGAAAAAAAAAAGTTACATAGAAACATTTTTTTTCACATGTGCTGTGTAATATTTACCTTCTGGTGACCATTGTTTCCCGGAGGAATGACAGGGCTTGTGCGTACTTGTACTTGCTCCTGCGTCCTGCAGATCCACTCGGGGACCGCATCTCTTTATTGAACTCCTTCTTGAAACGATCCCTCACAGACCGCCACCGCTTCACAATTCTGTCCCCTGAAACGAGAAAGGAGTGGTTAGTATACAACATCAGTGTTTCCCAAACTCCAGTCCTCATCGTCCCCAGGGGTCATGTTTTCAGGATTTCCATAGTAAATGGAAATCCTGAACACATGATCCGTGGGGACCACGAGGACTGGAGTTCGGGAAACACTGCTTTACATCAAGCAACCGGTACTGTATATACTTACGCTCTTTAATCTGGGCCCGAGCATCGAGGTCCTCCCAGCGGTCCACAAGGAGCGAACAGATTTCCTCCCAGAGTCGTCGGGTAACGATCAGGTCAGCATGGCGGCGGTCAGCCATATTCCATAGCGGCTCCCTTTCTCTGACGAGATCGATGAGGTGGTCCACGTCAATCCCTCCATCCTCACCGTCAGAGTCGGGAGCACGCTGTGAAGGCTAATAAAGAAAAAGACAAAAATAACATAATTAGCCTCCACAAAAAAAATGAAATAAAAAGTGCCAAAAAAAATGGAAAAATATTTATACTTACACGCTGGTGACCGCCGTGTTGCTGTCGCCGACGACCCTGGGAGGCACTGCGAGGACCTCTTGGCCGAGCACCAGATTGGGAAGACTAGAGAAGAAAACAAAAAATGTTATGTCTTTGGATGTAGGCATTTGTTTGCTGTGTGTGGTCTGCAGAACATTGTTTTCTATGTGTTGTGTGTAGTGTGATGTTGTGTTTCTGCGTTTGATGCAAAAAACTTACCAATTGTGAGCCCACTCCAGGTGTCTGTCCACCCCTTCCTTCTTCTTCTGGGAGCTCCTCTTCATCTTGTGATTCCTGTTTTGAAATAAAAGGCCATGAATAGACATATATTACAGAGATGATGGATTTTGGAAATAAAAACTTACCGTCAAACGCTGACAATGCGAGGGAGGGCTCCCAGAAGATGATGTGCTGTCTTCCTGCTGGCCACACTCCATGCCTGTGGGTGGTGTTACTGCTGCTGCCAGTGCTGCCACTGTTGCTGCTGCTGCATCTCTTGGGCGGCTGTTGAATAAAGAGAAACAAAGGGTCAATGAATATCTTGATATTCCATGGCCCTAGTTTGGAGGAATGGGGGATTTGATAATTACCATCTCTCATCTGCTGCTGGACTCCCCTCCTGTTGTTCAGCATGCTGCTCCATTTGGGGTGGTGGTGGTGCTGATGGTGCTGCTGCAGTGGTCTCCTGCCTTCTCCTGCGCCTGGTTCCTGTCTTGGGTGGTATGCTGGGTGTGGCTGAGGGTCCCACTGTCATGCTTTTATAAATGTGTCTTGTGGGCAGAGCTACTGAGCATGCTCAGACCAAAAAAACCGGATCCGGCGCATTGCGGCGCTCATAGGCTTTCATTGTGTGAAAAAGCCGTACGCGCCGGATCCGGCGTGTCCGGCTTTTTCGCCGGAGACAAAAAACGTTACAGTAGCCGTTTTTTCCAGCCGCCGGATTGCGACACATTGCCGGATCCGGCGAAAACTGGATGAAACGCATGGCCATCCGGTGCGATCCGGCGCAAATGCAAGTCAATGGGGGGGAAACCGGATCCGGCATTGCATTTTGCCGGATCCGTTTTTTGTCAATAGCGCCGGATCGCGCCTGACGGCGAAAACCTGATGTGTGAAAGAGGCCTAAAAATGTCAACTCGTCCCACAAAAAACAAGCCCTCTGAGTCTGTCAGTTATAATATGGAATAATTATAGCTATCTAAATATGATGATGCAAAACCTTGTTTTTGTCTTTTAATATGTGACAGCAGCCAAACAGAAAAAAGCGCTATAAATCTGGTATCGCTGTAATCGCACCGACAGAAAGAATAAACTAGTCTAATCACTTATATTGCATGAGGAATGGCATAAAAAAATAAATACTCAAAGAGGAGATCCCAAGAGGGAAAAAAAACACCAGATTCCCGCGCTGCTATATTTCAACCATCAAATAGATGAAATCCAGTAGATTGTAGAAATTGGTTCCAATATCAGTACTTTATTTATGGTACATATAGAGACAACGCATTTTGAGGTCCATTCAATGACCTCTTCTTCAGGTCAAATGTACATTCGTACATTGTACATTCGACCTGAAGAAGAGGTCACTGAATGGACCTCGAAACGCGTTGTCTCTGTATGTACCATAAATACAGTACTGATATTGGAACCAATTTCTACAATCTACTGGATTTCCTCTATTTGATGGTTGAAATATAGCAGCGTGGGAATCTGGTGTTTTTTCCCTCTTGGGATCTCCTCTTTGAGTAATGGAAGCAGACGCTGTCGGTCTACACCATCCTGCTGCAGCTTCATTGCATGTGACTAAGCGCATTCAGTAGTTGTGGTTTTACACAACTATTGAGGGTGAGTACCCTGCACAATTTAATTTATATTCATTATATCTGCACTGGTAAGGCCCTATGGGCGCACTTTTGTGGTTTCTTTTATCTTTATAAAAAATAAATAAAACTAATTCTTCACCTGCTGTCAATTTTTTCATTCTGCCTCTCAAAGATCGCAGGCTCGGTTCACATTTAACCTGCGCTGTACGCTGAGCGCTTACACTGAGGTTTCCATGTAACTCTCTGAAATACGTGATTCAGACGGAACCACCGATGGAAGATTTCCTATAATGAGGCAGATGGAGACACTGTGGACGTTATCTGACCTGTGATCTGATGGTGTCCGTCTGTCACGTCTCCGTCAGATTTGGGGCCTGCTGTTCCGGTCGCAGCCACTAGGAGGCGCCGGACCGCCACTTCGCCGTCAGACTCGGGGACGGCTGTTCCTACCTCGGCCACTGGGAGGCGCCGTGGTTCTATTACGTCGCCGTCAGACTCAGGGCCTATGGTCCCAGCTTTAGCCACTAGGAGGCGCCGGTCTGTCACGTCACCGTTGGATTCGGGGCCTGCTGTTCCGGTCACGGCCACTAGGAGGCGCCGGACCGCCACTTCACCGTCAGACTCGGGGACGGCTGTTCCTGCCTCGGCCACTGGGAGGCGCCGTGGTTCGCCCGTGAGTTATGGTGGTGACAGAGAAGTGGCTCCTGCGCAGGTATCTGGTGGGCGCAGGCTCCGCCCCTCTGTCAGTCGTCAGGGGGTTACTGCATCACCATATAGCCTGGTCCTGGGGGCGGCCCTAATAACATCACCAGTCCAGGAACCTGTGAGGGATGACCTGATCCCTCAAATACCTTGGGACTGGTCTTGCAAGCCGCTGGATATATTCTTGGTTCCCCTGTGTGCTGTTTAGTGATTGATTTCTGTTTGACTCTGACCTCAGCCAGGATTTCTGACCCCTCTATTGCCTGACGATTTTGTACTTCTGCTACTCTCCTGGTTTGTGACCTTGGCCTGGATATTCTGACTCTGCTACTTCCTAACGATTCTGTACCTCTGCCGCCCTCCTGGTTTTTGACTCTGACCTTGGCCTGAATTTGACTCTGCTATTGCCTGCCGTTTTTGTACTTCCCTCTGACGACCGTCCTGCTCTGGCCGCTGCTCATATTCAGACAGCTACCTCCTGGGCTCTGTTGTAAATCCAGATCCCTGTATAGGGGTAAAGGGTATCAGTGTTTCTCGGGGTGTTGTCTGGCTGCAGCCCAGAACCGCAGACGGACATTACATTATATCCGGCCCTAAAATTAACTGCTTCTTGTGTATATACCCAACATATACAAAAGCAGTCTCCCTGAACTTTTTTTTTTCCCTTCTTCTGACTGAGCTGATTTTTGGCCTAAACACCTGTTGCATTGCACAGCCTGGAAGATCACTCTCATTTTCCTGCACAACTATGCGGCAGTCTGGAGTCTTCAGGGAGAGCTGCACGTCAGAGATCCATGCTCCTGGCACGTCGGCCTCTGGGCAACTACTCTGGCTATGGTTGCCCAGGGGCTCAGGTATTGCCCGCAGATGCGGCTAAAGTTTTATTACCTATCTCAGTTTTATGTGGTCAGAAAATGCTGTGTTTAAACGCGTATGTGGATAGTGGCTCTGAAGGAAATTTTATGGATTCTTTGACTGCTAGGAATCTGGGTGTAACACTACTAAAACTTAATGCCCCTATTAAAACCACGGCTATTAATGGCACATCCATTATTCAGAAGGGGGTTAAGTTTGTTACTGCCAAGGTTGCTATGTCTGTGGGAGCCTTACACACTGAGCTTGTGTCATTTTTTGTGATGGACAATTTAACCTCTGCAGTTATTCTGGGTATGCCATGGCTACGCCAGCACAATCCTGTCATCGACTGGCACTTGGGTGACGTTGTACACTGGAGCCCACAGTGTCAGGAAAATTGCATATTCCTAGCAGTAAACCAAGTTAAAGTTAAAACCCCCCGCATACCGTTTGCTTTCAGAGATTTTGAGGATGTCTTTTCTGTCGTTGAATCGGAAAAGCTACCCCCTCACAGAGAGTATGATTGCCCTATTGATCTAATTCCGGATGCCCGTCTCCCTAAGGGAAGAATATTTAATCTCTCTGGCCCAGAGCGTCAGGCCATGAATGACTATATTGCAGACAGCTTAAGAAAAGGGTTTATCAGACCGTCCATTTCTCCAGTTGGGGCCGGGTTCTTCTTTGTGGAAAAGAAGGATGGTGGTCTCAGACCCTGCATTGATTATCGGGAGTTGAATGCAATCACTATAAAAAACCAGTATCCGCTTCCACTCATCCCTGATCTTTTTAATCAGCTAACAGGAGCCCGTTGGTTTACTAAACTTGACCTCCGGGGGGCATATAATCTGGTCCGCATAAGAAAGGGAGATGAGTGGAAAACGGCCTTTAATACACCTCTTGGCCACTTTGAGTACCTGGTAATGCCGATCGGACTCAGTAACGCACCTGCCGTATTCCAGCACTTTGTTAATGATATTTTTAGAGACATTTGCGGGGTGTATGTCATGGTGTATTTAGATGACATTCTGATTTACTCTGCTGACCCTGTGACACACTCTCAACACGTCTGTTCTGTGCTACAGAGACTACGTGAACACTCCTTGTTTGCTAAACTGGAGAAATGTGTCTTTTTTGCTGAGGAGGTACAGTTTTTAGGATACATGGTTTCAGGTAAAGGCTTCCGCATGGATCCTGCCAAGGTCCAGCCTATTAAGGCTTGGGTGCAACCCAAATCGCTGAAAGCGCTGCAGCGATTTTTGGGGTTTGCTAATTATTACCACAAGTTTATTAGAGGTTTCTCAGAGATTGCCAAGCCACTCACGGATCTGACCCGGAAAGGGGCGGACGTGGCTAATTGGAATCCTGAGGCAATTCAGGCGTTTTCTACGTTAAAAGAGTGCTTTGTGGCCAACCCGGTTTTGGTTCAGCCGGATCTGGACCGTCCATTTATCGTGGAGGTAGATGCCTCTGAAGTCGGAGTGGGAGCAATGCTATCACAAGGCACTACATCCCTCACTCAGCTTCGTCCATGTGCGTTTTTTTCCTGCAAATTCTCTTCCACGGAGAAAAACTATGTTATAGGGAATCGGGAACTATTGGCAATTAAATGGGCCTTCGAGGAATGGCGTCACTTCCTCGAGGGCGCCAAACACAAGATCACGGTAATTACTGATCATAAGAACCTGACATACCTGGAATCAGCAAAAAGGTTAAATCCTAGACAAGCAAGGTGGGCATTGTTTTTCTCTAGGTTTAATTTTATAATCACCTTCCGCCCTGATACAAAAAATGTGAGGGCCGATGCCCTCTCTCGCAGTTTCTGCCCCTCACAAGCTGAGGACTGTGAACCAGTTCCGATATTGGCCACTGGGATCGTTGTGTCCGCAGTGTCTTTGGACCTTCTGGAGGAGATCCGTAAATCCCCAGAACAAGCCCCTGACACTACGCCACCCAACAAATTGTTTGTTCCACCTGCGTTTCGCCTACAAGTGCTTAGAGAATCACATGACTCTGTCTTGGCAGGCCATCCTGGTCTCAATAATACCGCCAGATTGATAACTAGGAATTTTTGGTGGCTGACGGTGGTTAAGGACTGCAAAGAATATGTTTTAGCATGTGAAGTCTGTGCCCGCGCCAAGTCCTCCCATAATCGCCCTGCCGGCTGGCTCCAGTCCTTGCCCATCCCCGAGAGTCCATGGACCCACATCTCCATGGACTTCATTACGGACCTGCCGTCCTCAGATGGAAAAACGTGTATCTGGGTGGTGGTGGACAGGTTCAGTAAACAATGTCATTTTGTCCCCCTGTCGGGGTTACCTAACTCGGAAACGCTGAGTAAACTGTTTATTGTACATGTGGTACGTTTACACGGTGCCCCGGTCAATTTTGTGTCTGACAGGGGTACCCAATTCGTGTCAAAATTCTGGAGGGCGTTCTGTAAACGTATTGGTATTGAGCTATCTTTTTCCTCGGCTTACCACCCTGAAACCAATGGTCAAACCGAACGTGTCAACCAGGCTCTGGAGCAATACCTTCGCTGCTACGTCTCAGAACACCAGTCCGATTGGGCAGAATATCTGCCACTAGCCGAGTTTGCCCTAAATAATCAGTATCAGGACTCCATTAAGTCTACCCCCTTTTTCTGCAACCACGGGCTGCATCCGCGCTTTGGCTCATTCTCGGCCAGAATGTCGGAGCTTCCTGGGGTAGAGAAAAATATACATCGTTTAAAAACCATTTGGTCTGAGGTAAACTCGAACTTGAAAGGGGCCCAGGTTAGACAGACCTCGGCAGCAAACAAACGGCGATCCAAAGGACCGCACCTGGGAGTTGGAGACAAGGTTTGGCTCTCCACCAAAAACATCAAGCTTAAAGTACCGTCTGCCAAACTGGGTCCCAGATTTATTGGTCCATACGAGATTATAGAGGTGATTAACCCGGTGGCCTTCCGTTTAAAACTCCCTCAGTCTTTCAAATTACCCAATGTCTTCCACAAGTCTCTCCTCAAGTTGTATCGCTCCCCAATTCACCCTGTCCCGTCCCCTCCTCCTCCCGTTTCGGTCGGAGGGTCCTTGGAGTATGAAGTCCAGGGTGTCCTTGACTCCTGCTTTGTAAGAGGGTCCGTACAGTATCTGGTACACTGGAGGGGCTACGGCCCGGAGGAGAGGTCCTGGGTCCCTGCGAGGGACATCCATGCCAAGGCACTAATTAGAAGGTTTCACCTCCTTCACCCTGACAAACCAGGTTTTGAGGGTCCGGAGGCCCCTCTTGGAAGGAGGCACCGTGGTTCTATTACGTCGCCGTCAGACTCAGGGCCTATGGTCCCAGCTTTAGCCACTAGGAGGCGCCGGTCTGTCACGTCACCGTTGGATTCGGGGCCTGCTGTTCCGGTCATGGCCACTAGGAGGCGCCGGACCGCCACTTCACCGTCAGACTCGGGGATGGCTGTTCCTGCCTCGGCCACTGGGAGGCGCCGTGGTTCGCCCGTGAGTTATGGTGGTGACAGAGAAGTGGCTCCTGCGCAGGCATCTGGTGGGCGCAGGCTCCGCCCCTCTGTCAGTCATCAGGGGGTTACTGCATCACCATATAGCCTGGTCCTGGGGGCGGCCCTAATGACATCACCAGTCCAGGAACCTGTGAGGGATGACCTGATCCCTCAAATACCTTGGGACTGGTCTTGCAAGCCGCCGGATATATACTTGGTTCCCCTGTGTGCTGCTTAGTGATTGATTTCTGTTTGACTCTGACCTCAACCTGGATTTCTGACCCCTCTATTGCCTGACGATTTTGTACTTCTGCTACTCTCCTGGTTTGTGACCTTGGCCTGGATATTCTGACTCTGCTACTTCCTAACGATTCTGTACCTCTGCCGCCCTCCTGGTTTTTGACTCTGACCTTGGCCTGAATTTGACTCTGCTATTGCCTGCCGTTTTTGTACTTCCCTCTGACGACCGTCCTGCTCTGGCCGCTGCTCATATTCAGACAGCTACCTCCTGGGCTCTGTTGTAAATCCAGACCCTGTATAGGGGTAAAGGGTATCAGTGTTTCTCGGGGTGTTGTCTGGCTGCAGCCCAGAACCGCAGACGGACGTTACACCGTCTTTTTAGTCATACATAAAAATTTGGTCTGCCACAGTTTAATGCACTTCTGAAAAGAAAGATAACACTGAGCAGAGGCCAGATGGTGTCCAGAGTAACTTTACTGCCCCATTATAGTTAACGGCTCCCTCGGGGTTTCATTTGAATTAAATCACTCAGAGATTTAGGTGTAAACCCCAAAGTACGTGCCCCCGGATAAATGTGATCCCAAACATTATGTAAAATGTTCCAAATAAAAGTTTCAACTCAATCCACAAAACAAGCAAGTCCTCACTCAGGTCTGTCATATGTTAATGGAAATATAAGGGGCTTCCACGTTACTGGTAGTGCAAAGGCTTTGGAAAAGCACTATGGCTCCTTTTCCCCAAAAGAAATTCAGCAAAGTCTGCACTCCCAAATCCAAATTCCCTGGTCCTTCTAAGCCCACAGTGTGTCTAAACCACATTAGCATTCACATGTTTGGCATTTCTGTAGTGATGAGTGATGAGAGCCCGCCTAATTTACAGGTGCATGTCTAAAGCAGCATGATCTGTCTGCTACAAGCACTGGGCACTACAATGTACTGATCACTACAATGCCAGTTTGCAATTTTCACTCAGAAACATCCACTGCGCCTTCTGGAAAACACCCATGGAATCAACAGCGCTGAAATGGCATGGGAACAGCATGGGCAAGACCCCTGAAAGCATGTCTGAATCCAAGTTCACTGCTGGGAACAATGTTTTCAGAGTATTACGCCACTTTTACGGATTGACAATAAAACATACAAAACAGAAGTTATAATGGATTTTACTGGAAAAATGTTAAAAATGTTGTATTCTAAGGCAAACTAAGAGGGGAAAATATGTACCTCCACACCTTGCGCTGTGTTCACAGTGTTTTTGCTGTTTTTTTGCACATTTGCATTGAATTCAAATGGTGAAAAAACATTCAGCGGGAAATGGATTTTTATTATTTTAATACCTTATCTGGCCATATGGTGTGTGAGACATGATCAGACATATCCTGTTTAATTTATGAAGGAGGGACTATGAAAGTACCAATTTTTTTTTTCAGGGCCATCAACCGGCCATCACTATTTGTAGAGGACCATCAGGCAGCCATTACTATTTTTAGAGGACCAGCAGGTGGCCCTCACTATTGTCCATGGACCATCACTCTAATTTTAGAGGGCCAGCAGCCAGCCCTCACTAAGCATTTTTAGAGCACCAGCATAGCTGCATATTGCTACTAAAATAACTTATCCACCTGAAGTGGGCAAGTTTTCTTTTTTTGTACTAATACTGTAAAGTTTGAAACTTGGAAGGCCAACAGGTGGCCTCCACTATTTTTAGAGGGCTAGAAGGACAGATGAGACAGAGCTAGAGTTTTGTTGGTAAAGCACGTCATTCTACTGTTTGTTGTAAATGGAATGAGACCTACAAATTAAATAACACAGTAGTTACAATACAATATGGTGGAGGCTCAAAGATATTTTGGGGTTGTCTGCTGCCTCTGCCCCTGAGTAATTTAAACACTTCAATTATCCCAAAGAACCATGAGTTTAGTAAAGGTAAATAACTCAATACACATCACATAGTACTTAGCAAACTCTCATAAGTCAATTAAGACAAGGAGGAAAAAGAGTATTTTATACCAATAAATATTTTTATTTCAATTAGAATACATATATAGTAAAAATAAGAATAAAATCTGCCGAAGCAGGAGTAACGGGGAATCCACAAATAAAATATAAAACACCAGTAATTAAATTCTCCATTGACAATGCCTCAGATATAATGGAAGAGATGTGAAGAAGTGGCATAAAACAATATACAAATCACCATAAAAATTAAAGGGACTCGGTCACCTATTTTATCGCAAATAAGATGCGGCCACCGCCATCAGGGGCTTATCTACAGCATTTTGTAATGCAGTAGATAAGCCCCAAATGTAACCTGAAAGATAAGAAAAAAGAGTTAGATTATACTCACCGGGAGGGGTGGTCCGGGTCCGATGGGTGTCGCTGTCCAGGTCTGGCACCTCCCATCTTCTAGCAATAACGTCCTCTTTGCTTCCTGTCACAGCTCTGGTGCAGGTGTACTGCTCTGCCCTGTTGAGGGCAGACCACAGTACTGCAGTGCGCAGGCGCCGGGAAAGGTCAGAGAGGTCCGGCGCCTGCGCACTGCAGTACTCTGCCCTCAACAGGGCAGAGCAGTACGCCTGCAACTGTGCCCACGACGGGAAGCAAGGAGGAGGACGTCATCGCTAGAAGATGGGACACACCGAACCTGGACCACGACACCAATCGGACCCGGACCGCCCCCCGGTGATTATAATATAACTCGTTTTTCTTATCTTTCAGGTTACATCGGGGGCTTATCTACAGCATTACAGAATGCTGTAGATAAGCCCCTGATGGCGGTGGCCGCATCCTATATGCGAAAAAATAAGTGACAGATTCCCTTTAAGGCTAAAGTTTCCCTGGCAGTATCTATATTAACCTCAATACATGATGGTACGTCCAAGTATATCATATAATAGTGCAGCGAGGGCTAAATGTATATACTGAAAACTAAAGTGCTAGGATAGTGCTAATAGTATATGGAGCCATACACCACGCTACATTAATAAAGTGAGAACTGTACAATTACTTAATGGCGATTTCTAGTAAAGGGACCCCTGCCTGCCACCCCTATGCGCATTTCGCATTTGTCTTTATCAGGAGGTGACCACTAGTCACTGATGCTGCTCTGCCACACAGCCTGACCCGTGCTGAACTCTTGATTGTGGGAAAATACCAGTTGATTCTCCCACGCTCCAGAGTTCTGAAGCAAGTGCTGGCATCATCTCATTCCTTCAGCAGTAATTTACAGTCGGGGTGGTCGCATCTTGGCACCATCCCGGTTGTAAACTGTGTATGGCACAGATATGGATTACTGCGTGAGACTGAACGCCGGACAGGTATTATATATTGTTGGGTGTTATTTTTTATTTATTACAGGAGAATGAAGGCATTGCATGGATTAGCAGAACAATAAAGATGGTAAACTGTGTTGTGTTTATTTAACCCTTTATCAACTATAGGATTAGTAATGCATAGGTGTCTAAGGGCCCCGTCACACATAGCGATCTCGCTAGCGAGATTGCTGCCGAGTCACAAGTTTTGTGTGACAGCGATCAGCGACCGGGGGCCCCCCCTGCCGGTATCGCTGATCGCTCTTGGAAACCGCTGGACATTTCTTCCATCGCTGGTCTCCCGCTGGCCAGCACGCATCGCTGCGTGTGACAGGCAGGAGACCAGCGATCAGCTGGGAACTAGCGTACACATCGGGTATCCAAGGGACGTGCGTCCCTTGGATACCCGATGTGTACGTTAGTTACCAGCGCGCTGATGCAGGGAGGTGGTAACTAACATATACATCGGGTATCTAAGGGACGCACGTCCCTTGGATACCTGATGTGTACGTTAGTTACCAGCTCCCTGCATCAGGCGCTGGTAACTACCGAACACAGCGACGCCGCGTGCTTGGCCTCGCTGTACTGATCGCTGGTGAAGCTGTCTGTTTGACAGCTCACCAGCGATCACATAGCGACTTACCAGCGATCCTGACACGTTGATATCGTTGTCGGGATCGCTGGTGAGTCGCTATGTGTGACTCCAGCTTTATTGACACCTCTCCATTACTAAGCATGGCTTGCTGTCACCTTACAATAGAAAGGTGGCATCAACCCCCAACTATTACCCCATATGCCACCACTACAGGGCAGTGGGAAGAGAGAGGCTAAGTGCTGGAATTGGCGCATCTTAAGCTGGAGTCACACATAGCGACTCACCAGCGATCCCGACAATGATATCAACGTGTCAGGATCACTGGTAAGTCGCTATGTGATCGCTGGTGAGCTGTCAAACAGTCAGCTTCACCAGTGATCAGCACAGCGACGCCAATCACGCGGCGTCGCTGTGTTCGTTAGTTACCAGCTCCTGATGCAGGGAGCTGGTAACTAACGCACACATCGGGTATCCATCGCTGGTCTCCCGCCTGTCACACGCAGCGATGCGTGCTGGCCAGGGGGAGACCAGCAATGGAAGAAATGTCCAGCGGTTTCCAAGAGCGATCAGCGATACCGGCAGGGGGGCCGGTTGCTGATCGCTGTCACACACAGCGATCTCGCTGGTGAGATCGCTGCTGTGTCACAAAACTTGTGACTCAGCAGCAATCTCGCTAGCGAGATCGCTATGTGTGACGGGGCCCTTAGAGATGCGTCATTTCTGGGGCGGCTGGGGGCAGATGTTTGCAGCCGGGGGGGGGCAATAACATAGTCCCTTCCTAGGCTATGAATATCTGCCCCCAGTCACTGGCTTTCCCTCTCTGGCTTGGAAAATTGTGCGGGAACCCACGCCATTTTTTTTCTCTGAAAAGATTCTTTTATTAAATACACACATGTCCCATAATTTGCCCACACTATACTAATTACATTGGTCACTGACATGTATATATTTAACTATTCTGCATGGATGTACTGTATGTAAACCATGTCTTCTATCCTGTTGGCTCCTGCATTGATTTTACAGAAGCAGACAAATGAATTAACGGCTATTCTTCTATCAGACTATGAAATATAAAGACATATATATATATATATTACACAGTATATACACCTATTCTGTGTGTATATATGTAATGTATCTTTTCTATTGTAACCTGTCAGCGTGTTTTTACAGTAGCCGCATATGAATTGCCGGCTTTTCAAAGGACACCGGTGAGTAAAAATCGTACAGCACTCGCAAGGTGCGAGTGCTGTGTGATTTTTTTATCGCAACCATTGACTTCTATTGCAGGATGCAATCACAATCATAGATTAACTTGGTCCGAATTAAATCCGATTTTTTTATCAGATTGAATTTGTTCGATTTCTTTGCAAATGGGCATGAACCCATCAACTGTGAATGGACACATTAAATCAGTAAATTTTGCCTGCTTTGATGAATTTCTGAGCACAGATCACTGTAAAAAAACAAATCCGTCAATGAGTGCATGGAAAAAAGGCAGCAGCAAGGCTTAGAATTTATAAGGCAATAATCCCTGACTAGATGCCTGTCATACGCTATATCTACTGCCACACCTTGCCGTAGATGAATTGCAGATAAGAAAGATATTATTGCATAATATAGAAGGGATTTGAACCGTCCATGAAAAGATTTTTTCTTGTACATGGCAGTAACAACTCTGGAGGAACGCAAGTTACACTGCCAGCTTTGATGAATTTTTGAGTACAGATCACTGTAAAAAAACACAAATCTGTCAATGAGTGTATGCAAAAAAGCAGCAACAAGGATTATAATTTATAAGGCAATAATCCCTGACTAGATGTCTGTCATACACTATACCTACTGCCACAATTCGCCCTGCACTAACTGCAGATAAGAGCGGTACTATTATAACAGAATAGCATCTATTTGAATTAACTCTGAGAAAAGCGATTAGTTTAACTTGAGGTGCCATTCTGCTCTAGCACTTAGGGGGCTCTGTTTATGGAGCCCACAAACTATTCTAGGGAAATCTGCACTCCAGGAGGCAAATAGCGCTCTGTCTGTCCCAAGTCTCGCCGTGTAGCTAAGGCTAGTTTCACACTAGCGTTTGAGCGCAGCGACGGCCTGCGCACGGCCGCCGCTAAGCCCCGCCTCCACCGGTAGCTCCGCCTCCCGGCGCATGACGCTGCATGCGCCCTGCGTCCCCTATCTTTATCACTGGGGGCGCAGGCCGTGCACAGTATGCGTTTGGCGGCGCATGCGTCCTTTTGACGGTGCGCCGACCTGCGCCAAACGCAACCTGCTGCAGTTTGGTTGCACCGGCGCACCGTCAAGGAGGCGCATGCGCCGCCAAACGCATACTGCGCATGGCCTGCGCCCCCAGTGATAAAGATAGGGGACGCAGGGCGCATGCAGCGTCATGCGCCGTTAGGCGGAGCTACCGGCGGAGGCGCGACAGGGGGCGGGGCTTAGCGGCGGCCATGCGTAGGCCGTCGCTGCGCTCAAAAACGCTAGTGTGAAACTAGCCTAAGCAGTACTGTACAGCCACATATGGGATATTTCTAAATCCAGCAGAAATTGTGGGATAAATTTTGGTCCAATTTTTACCTATTTTCCCTGTATGAAAATGTAAAATCTGGGGTGGAAATACAATTTTGGTG
Organism: Dendrobates tinctorius; assembly: GCF_039654945.1. Classification (NCBI taxonomy): domain Eukaryota; kingdom Metazoa; phylum Chordata; class Amphibia; order Anura; family Dendrobatidae; genus Dendrobates; species Dendrobates tinctorius. Next base: position 52,384,468 of record NW_027361675.1, read on the forward strand.
GTAAAAATGTAACTATTTTTTCTTTTGTTCTGCCTAATGGTATAAAATTCTGTGACACATCCGTGATTTCAATATGATCACTGCACCCTTCATTGGGAGCCCTGCCTTGCCCCCAAACAGTAGTTTCCCCAACATATGGGCTGTTGGTGTGTTCAGGAGAATTTGCACACAAGTTTTGGGGTCCATTTTCTCCTGTTACCCTTGTGAAAATAAAAAAATGGGGTCTAAAGTAAATTTTTTATGAAAATAAGTTAAATGTTAATTTTTCCTTCAACATTGTGTAAAGGTACTGTGAAGAACCTGAAGGGTTAATAAATTTCTTGAATGTGGTTTTAAGCACCTTGAGGGATGCAGTTTTTAGAATATTTTCACTTTTGGGTATTTTCTCTCATATACTACCTCAAAGTTACTTCCATTGTGATGTGGTCCCTAAAAAATGGTTTTGTGAATTTTGATGTAAAAATCAGAAATCATTGGTCAAGTTTTAACCCTTATAACTTCCTAACAAAAAAAAATTATAAAACTGTGCTGATGTAAAGTAGACATGAGGGAAATTATATTTAGTAACTATTTCGTGTGACATGACTCTCGGATTTAAGAGCATAAAAATTAGAAGTTTTAAAATTGCGACATTTTCAAAATTTTCACCAAATTTCCTTTTTCTTCACAAATCAATGCAAGTTAAATGTAGGAGGATAAATGTAAAATTCACAGGCATTTCTGTTGAAGCCTACAGTAGTCCCTAATAGATTAATACTGGAGAGGCCCTGAGGTCTTTATTATGCCCAAAGCAGTTACAATTTCCCAGTAGGCCTCAGTAATAATTTTGCTGTGACAGACAGAGACAGCACATGGATATCATCTCTGTCATGATCAAGGCCAGGTTTTGTATCCTAGCTCCCTTTCCCGGTCTGATCATATCAAGGATTAACTTTTCTCTGCCTCGTTCTGGCGCCAGGCTGGCTATTTCTCTTCATTGCATCCTGCAGGCGGTGTCAGTTATAGTTTCTGCCTACGGCATGAGTAGCTCACTCCGCGTATACCCTGATTTGTCCTTTGGCTGTTGCTGACTTTGCCCGTGTCTGTCTGTTCCCCTCTTCCCATCCCGACTCTGTGTTCCCCCCTTTCATGTTTTGGACTCTCTGGTATTTGACTTGGCTTGGACCCTGACCTGTTGTTTGTCTCTTGTCTTTGGCATATCTGCTCCTGACTGGTACTGACCCATTTTGCTTGTTTCTGACTCTGTTTATTCCTTTGGTACTGTGCTACAGACTAATATCGACCCGGCTTGTTTGACTATTCTGCTGCCACCTGCTGGTAGCCTCGCTGATGCACTGCAGGTCTGCTCTTGCTGTGTGCAGTCCTCCCTTCACTCTATTGCCATCTAGTGCAGCTTGCATCTACCTGCATAGCAGCAGCTTGACAATCTCTTTTTCTGGCACTGCAATTAGCAATAATCAGTGTTTCAGGGGTTAAACTATCAAGATGGGTGCTTTCTATGATGGCTGTTATTGTAGCTGTCAATCACAGGGAGCTACTTTACATCCCACTGAGTATATAAGGGGAAATCATTTTGCTTTAAGATGTAAAGGTGAGGTATTAAAATAAACATACTGAAACAGATCTATTGAAGTATTGTAAATAAATACGGTATGTGTATTTAGCCATTCCATTATCCATTCCATTGGAGCACTTTGGAATGCTCGCTCCATCTGCAACAAGCTCCATATGATCCACGACCTCTTTACCTCCCGCAACCTTTCCTTCCTGGCCCTCACTGAGACCTGGCTGACACCCCCTGACACGGCCTCCCCGGCCGCACTGAGTTATGGCGGCCTCCACTTTACCCACACTCATCGCCCTGGCAACAGACAAGGTGGAGGCGTCGGTTTCCTCCTTTCTAAAAACTGCTCCTTCAACCCTATCCAACCCCCACCCTCTCTTATCCTCCCTTCTTTCGAGGTTCACTCTGTCCGTATTTACTCTCCCTCTAATCTCCAAATGGCTGTCATATACCGACCACCGGGCTCAGCCACTGCTTTCATCGACCAATTCTCCACCTGGCTCCTCCACTTTCTCTCTTCTGACATCCCCACCATCATCATGGGGGACTTCAACATCCCCATTGACGCCCACCAGCCAGCAGCCTCCAAACTCCTGTCACTTACCTCATCCTTTGGACTTAATCAGTGGTCCTCCACAGCCACCCACACAGATGGACATACACTAGACCTCATCTTCACCCGCCTCTGTTCCCTATCTAATCTCACAACCCCTCCCTTCCCCCTATCTGACCACCATCTACTCACCTTCTCATCCTTGTCCTTCTCACCTGCCCCCCATGTCCAGCCACTAGCACATCCTCGCAGAAACCTCGCACACATAGACATCCACAGACTCTCAGACTCTCTTCTGCCTCTGTCCTCCATATCTTCAATCCACAACACGGACAGTGCCACCGCTTTCTACAACGCCACCCTCACATCAGCCATAGACTCAGTCGCCCCTCTCATGCATGGCAAAGTGCGACAAACCAATAGGCAAGAAAAGGAACTCCAAAATTAATTATCAAATATATGATTTTTCTTAAGTCACAAAGACACCAACATGATTTTAAAAATAAAAAACAATAAAAAATTCCTACAGAGGAAGCAGATCAACATGCACAGTAAACAATGTATAGGGTTTCAGTCCACAAAAAAGGGGGATTTAAAAAGCAGAGAAAAATACACTTATATAGTTGTCCTATTTAATATAAAATGCAGTGCATTATTGCACATAATCAATTATCAATCTGCTATTTATCATAATATCAAGAATCCATATTAACAATCATTACAGTATTATACGGCCAAATTTATCATGATTAATACAGAAAAGCGTAACGTGCATAGTGCATTTTCAACAAATACATAATACATAAATTAATGTATTAAATGTTAGGCACTTTTATGTCACTGCACTAATTTGCACTTACACTTGCGTTTTATATATGGACGTTGCTTGCCCATAAATTTGCCCTTAAGTATAATGGCCACACCAGTGTTGTGCGCATCGCCTGCTTCTGTTGTTGGCGCATGCCCAGTCAGGAGCCTCGCCTGTGACGTCATGGATGGCGCTATCGCGCTTTCTGGTGACGTTGCCGCGAGACTTGCGGTGGGATCGCCATCAGTGTGGCAGCTGGTGATGCGCCGCTGAGCGCTTGTGATTGTTTTTCTGCCAAACTATTATACTATAAAATGCAGCATTTAGCCCACCCACCTCATCACTCCCTGAAGAAACAACGTGTGAAACGCGCGTTGGAGTGTGAGGCGGCAGTGTCTGCATACACAGTATGAATCCAGGTTGGTAGCTTTGGTTAACCCTATATTTTCATGGCCTAGTCATTCTTTGTTGAAAATGCACTATGCACGTTACGCTTTACTGTATTAATCATGATAAATTTGGCCGTATAATAATTGTTAATATGGATTCTTGATATTATGATAAAAAGTAGATTGATTATTGATTATGTGCAATAATGCACTGCATTATATATTAAATAAGACAACTATATAAGTGTATTTTTCTCTGCTTTTTAAATCCCCCTTTTTTGTGGACTGAAACCCTTACTGTGCATGTCGATCTGCTTCCTCTGTAGGAATTTTTTATTGTTTTTTATTTTTAAAATCATGTTGGTGTCTTTGTGACTTAATAAAAATCATATATTTGATAATTATTTATTTTTGGAGTTCTTTTTCTTAAGTAGAATTTTTTGGTTTCATGTTCAGGGTGTCTACTTAAAAATTTAAATGTGAAAATTTAGGGTTAATATCTGGTAATCTCCTTTGTTTTGAATAAACCAATAGGCAACCCTGGCACAACAACCTCACCAAAAAACTTCGACAAGCATCCAGGGTCGCGGAGCGGCGTTGGAAGAAAACACGCCTGCCAGACAACTTCACTGCTTTCAAACAAGCTACACTTGCCTTTAAATCAGCACTCACCTCTGCTAATCAGACCTATTTCACAAACCTTGCATCTTCATAATCCCACAACCCAAAACAACTGTTCAGCACATTCAACTCTCTCCTCCGCCCACCACTGCCACCTCCAACTCCCCTCATCTCTGCTGAGGACTTTGCCACCTACTTCAAAAACAAGATGGACCAAACAAGGCAAACCTTTACAGTTCCACCACCCCAACCGCTCCTCATACCAGACCTCTGCCCTTCCCTAATAACCTCCCTCTCCAACATCATTGAAGGAGAGCTTTCTAATTTCCTTTCCAAATCACGCCTCACCACCTGTGCACTTGACCCCATCCCTTCCCACCTGCCCTCCAACCTCACTAATATGATCATTCCAGCCCTAACCCATCTCTTCAACCTATCCCTAACTCTGGTACCTTCCCCTCTGCCTTCAAACATGCCACCATAACACCCATTCTCAAAAAATCAAACCTTGACCCAACTGCTATGCCCAGCTATCGCCCCATATCACTGCTCCCGTTTGCTTCCAAACTCCTTGAACAGCATGTCCATGCTCAACTTTCCTCCCACCTCTCATCTAACTCCCTCCTTGACATCCTGCAATCTGGCTTTCGCCCCCACCTCTCCACTGAAACTGCCCTGACCAAAATTACTAAGGACTTACAGCCAAAGCTAACAGACAGTTCTCCATCCTCCTCCTTCTTGACCTGTCCTCTGCCTTTGACACAGTTGACCACTGCCTACTGCTACAGATTCTTTCTTCCCTTGGCATCAAAGACCTTGCCCCGTCCTGGATTTCCTCATACCTTTCTGATTGCACATTCAGCATTTCCCACTCCCACACTACCTCCTCATCCCGCCCCCTCTCTGTTGGCATCCCCCAAGGCTCTGTCCTGGGGCCCCTGGTTTTTTCCATCTAAACTCTTGGCCTAGGACAACTCATAAAGTCCCGTGGCTTCCAGTACCACCTGTATGCAGATGACACTCAGATCTACCTCTCTGGCCCAGATGTCACCTCTCTGCTGTCCAGAATCCCAGAGTGTCTATCAGCCATATCCTCCTTTTTCACCTCTCGCTTCCTAAAACTCAACGTAGACAAAACTGAACTCATTATCTTTCCTCCATCTCACGTATCTTCCCTACCCGATCTATCTATTATGGTAAACGGCATCACGCTATCTCCAGCACGTGAAATCCGCTGCTTCGGAGTAACTCTCAACTCTGCCCTGTCCTTCAAACCACACGTCCAATCTCTTGCCACCTCCTGTCGTCGCCAACTCAAAAATATGTCCAGAATCCACCCCTTCCTCAGTCCTCAATCTACTAAAAGTCTTGTACATGCCCTCATCATCTCCCGCCTTGACTACTGCAACACTCTCCTCTGTGGCCCCCCTGTTAACTCTCTTGCACCACTCCAGTCTGTCCTCAATTCTGCTGCCTGACTAATCCACCTCTCTCCTTGCTACTCCCCTGTCTCCTCCCTCTGCAAATCCCTCCATTGGCTCCCAATTCCCCAACGAATCCAGTTCAAACTACTAACACTGACCTACAAAGCCATCCACAACCTTTCCCCTCCCTATATCTCTGAACTAATCTCCCAATATCTTCCCTCACATAATCTTCGATCCTCCCAAGACCTCTCACTATCCTCCACACTTATTCATTCCTCACACAACCGCCTCCAAGATTTCTCCCGAATATCCCCTATCCTCTGGAATGCCATGCTTCAACACGTCCGATTATCCACCACCCTCGGATCCTTCAAATGGAACCTGAAAACCCATCTTTTTAGGAAAGCTTACAGCCTGCAATGACCATTCTGCCATCTCACCACTGCCTGAGCTGCCGCCTCATCACCACCAGAGCTGCTGCACCCCCGACCTTCAGTCTTTTCCGCACTATCCCTTAAAATATAAGTCCGCAAGGACAGGGTCCCCTCCCCTCTGTACCAGTCTGTCATTGTAAATTTGTTTACTGTTAACGATATCTATAACTTTGTATGTAACCCCCCTTCTCATGTACAGCACCATGGAATTAATGGCGCTATATAAATAAATAATAATAATAATTCTGTCAGCAAGGATTATAGCAGGTCCCACTGAAATATATAATATGTGTATATAAATATGGTACAGCAATTGTCCTATTCAATTAGATCCTAAAACAAACAGCCATCCTCCAAGTCTCAGAGTTTGTGTTTTATATACAACTTCTTTTACTCTTATTTTATACTGCACATGTAATTATTCATTGTACATGTGATTTCATTTAGACTGTGGGAAATATACTTCCTGACCTTTTTGCCTGCATAAAGACATGCACCAGAGCTGTGGTCTACATTTCTGCTGCTATGTGCTGGCAGACTCTGTAGCCAGTAATGGTTTAGATCCGAGGCCAAAAGCAATAAATACATAGCCACAAACTGTTAGCGCTGCAGTATTCCCTCACTACAGAGAGAGCGTCTCACCTCATTTGGAGTGTCATGTACTGAGTAGAATAAGGTCGCAAACCTCACCACAACTCTCAGTTGTGGGAAATGCAAATGCTGGGGGGAAGATTTCTATGACCTGACTTGATTGAACCACCCTATCCCTCAGGAACTCGTAATTCACAAGAGCTTTCAGGAATCCCCAACTTAAAAATGTTACTCTGAGCAAATCAGAAAGGTTCTCATTATCTCATGTGGTTCCTGGTTGAGGCAAGGCTTTGCTGAGAATGTCCTTCTGAATGTTTGCCATCTATAATGTGTTTCAAAAAGGTGGGTGTGCTTTCTTATTTGAAAATTGTGTTTTAAAAATGTTAAAAAGGTCACCCTGCTCAGAAAAGTCATTTCATTCTTTTTTTTTTTTTTTTAATTGAATATGAGTTAGTAGAGGGAGGGAATTTATTCACTGTCATCTCTTGGCTGGAGTGAAGAGCTGTTATAAATATATTGGGCCTTATTCGTTAAAATCAATGTGATGACGGAACGTGTTGGGGTCAGACCGTTCAGATTTATTAAGAGGCAAACCCCTCTTAATGAATCCGGAATATCTGAAAATTGGCATGCACCTCCATTTAGCCCCTCCACAAATCTTATTTCAGCCAGGGATTGGAGCAAGAATTCAGATATAAGTTATGCCACAACTCATCATGAATTCGGCAAACTATGGCCTCACTCTCACACTCTGCACATGCTCTGCCCATTTTGACAGAGCTAGGCGAAACTGGTGAGGTCATTGCACAAAAAATGTTTAGCCTTATAATGTTTTACGATAGATTTCTGGCGATCACACACTTTGATGAATCTAGGCCATTGTTTCTTCTGTGCTAATTTGTACAGGCAACACATTGATTTGAGTGATCACTTGCACGAAGCGGGCCAAACTGGGGAACAACAAAAATCAGAAAATTTTTTCATAACTCCGTGTTGTGCAAAAATGTTACAACTTTTGCAAACGTTTTATGCCACTATAGCTTTGATGAATCGGGGCTTTCCTGATCTGTTTATTATCTAAGAACCCTTCTAAAAGATAGGGAACACCAAACAATTAACCCTTTAAAGTGGACCTGTCAGATTTTACATTTTGCCCGACCACAGAGTAGCATGTGGTGGAAAAGGCACTTCTGAAAAAATAGCGGTCTTTTGCATGTGGGGGGTGCTTCCCCTTCATATTAAAATTAAACATATTTGTAATCATCATGGTATTAAAAAAATACCTTAATTAGTTATGACATGTTTTTACATTGACCACTGGGTTGTCTCTGTGTATAGCAATGCGCAGGTCCACGTAACCAGTGCTGGTGATCACACATGCTCTGTCACTCTCTCCATAACCAATTATTTGCATAATGAGTTGCTGCTCACTGAAGAGCAACCAATATACACAGCTTGCAGGACAGAAAGCTTTTTTTGGACTATTCTGTGATAAACAGATCATAAAACTCAGCTTGTTACTTGGCCCTGCATATCATTATACACTTTGAAAACCAGGTGGTGGCCATTCTGTGTAATAAAATATCTTAACTGGAACATCTTGACTTCCTGTGGATGTTCAATATGTCCAAAGGCGGGGGACAGTGAAGCTGGTGCTGATTGGGTGCAGGACTCACATGACATAACATCACATAAGCCACGGGAACGTGAGGACCGACAATGCTGAAGTGGCGCCAGCACGGGAGTTGAGTATAACTAATTTTATTTTGTTTATTTAATGTTTTGTTTTAATGGGACCAAACATGAGGAATGAGAAAGGGTTATCTAAGTAATGGACAACCCCTTTAAGAGACAGAAAACCAAGAATTGTAAATTGCACATGCTCAAAATGGGCTAATATCAGAAATGGGTACCGCAAAGATCTGTGTTGGCACTTTGCTGACCCAAATTCTTTTAACCCGGTAACGACTTGTGTCCTCTTTCATCACAGGTCACTGCAGGGTTTATGTAGCAGGCTCAAGAGCTTTTACAAGATTCTACATTTTTTTTAACCACTAAATGATAATAAAAAAATGAAAAATGTTGGCATCTTCATTTTTAAGTCATAATAAATTATGCAAAAGCAAAACCCAAAAACCACTAACAGTATTCCATTTTTTCACCATTTCACCCCACACTTGGAATAAACTGCATGATGTCATTAAAAACTACAACACTTCAAAAGCAAGCCCTCATTTGGCTTTGTCAATGGAAGAATAAAAAAGTTATGGCATTGAAGGATTAAACCTTTTTCTTAATGATCAGGTTGACAGACTTGAACATAAGGGGTTCGTTTTGGTGATGCAACAAAACTAAAGTTGCATTTATACTGAAAGAGCACCATGAACTAACATGATGGGGGCCAGAGTCGGGGAGACTACTACCTGATGGGGGCCATTATGACAAGATTGAAACGTTATTACAGAATGGGGGACAGGTGGGGGACATTATTACAGAATGGGGGACATTGCTACAGAAGCGGCCAGAATGGGGGACATTATTAAAAAAAAAGGGCCCAGGATGGGGGACATTATAACTGGACAGAGAATTTTTACAGGACAGGTGATATTACTACAGGATCGGAACATTACAGGATACTGTCCAGGATGGAGGACCTAGATCTGAATAGTATGCTGATGGAGACCCCCTAGTTGAAATTTTGCACCTGGGCCCATAGCACTCTAGTTACGTCCCTGGAAGTAGATGTCTGCACAAGAAAGTAAAAAATCTATCTTGACTTTAGCAACAGGAAGCTTACACAAAGAAAATATAATCAGGAAAACAAATGGTGAGTTATGAAAAAGGAAAATATGAAGTGCAAAAATGGAGCTGGCAGCAATAAGTGGAACCTTGGTATCAATTTCCTTTTTTAAAGACAGGACATGAGAACCAGTCTGACCAAACGAGCTCTTGTCATTTCTCATCCAGTGTAATAAAAGCAGTAGCTATACTGTACATTGTGAAATATGTGCACATACTGTATGTAAAGCTGTCGTATCCGGTCCGAAAGTTCAACACATGCTTCTTCGTCTAAACATAATGTTTAAATTGCATTTCTAAACATTTCCTTATAGCATGTCACATCTTTAAATTACAGAAAAATCATTATATTTGTAGAACAATTTAATTAAAAAGTTTTAGCTGGTTCATGGCTTTCTGCATGTAGTTCAAAAGGTACCAAACCCAAAATGTATAAAACTGTGAAACATAAAAATAAATAATATTAGATATACATATAAAACCTTTTAATAACTTTCAAATATTTTTGAAAATATCAAGCTTTTTGGACAATGATGTGACGCTCTAAAGTGCAATAAATGTTGCTTTAATAAAGTAACTGCTTAATTTCAAACAATAATAATGTAATGAAATATTATATTTCAGTTTTCTTGAAACATTTGGCTGCTTGAAGAATAGGTCTTCCTGCGCCATCTCTTCTATTATGTGTCTTCGCACATCAAATATTCTACTTCTAAACGTCTGATTTAGGTTAGGATTCCACGGTAAATTTTGTCAGCAACAGCTGTCGCGTGGCCAAAGTTTGTTAGGTGTCACTGCTAGATCACTGTTCAATACAAGTGAATGGTGTTTTACTGCGATCTCAAGGGTACAGCAACTGCAACAAGCAAGTCACAAAAAATCTAACACGGCTGGACGTCTTGCTATTTGCTTGTCACTGTCTCAGTGCCTTTGTTGTTGCAATGCTGCTCACAGCGACGTAGCAGCGACAACTAGAAACATTTGGCCATGCAACAAGTTTTGTGCCCAAAGTCGCCATGTAAGCCCAGTCTTAATTTGCTACTTCAGCAATCAGTGCTTTCACTGTTAATTAATAAGGGCTTTTTGAACATAACTTAGGAAGCTGGATATATACATTGGTAAGTCACTTTAGAGTACAGTAAAGCGAATAGTGAAGTGATTAAAATGTAACTTTTAATATGACTCAGATGTAAAATATAAGATAAAGTAAAATTGTTTAAAATGTACAGCAAATAAGGTATATAATTCTCATTATGAGGACACCAATTTCCAGTATAGAAAGCATAAAACAATGATGCCTTCGAATAATGAATTATAGAAACAGGAACATTCTCACCCAATTCTTTTAGATATTGTGACGCTCCAAGAGGAACTTTCTCAGTTACTGGAGATGGAGCTTTTCTGTGGAGTGCTCAAATTTGTCCAGACTGTAGAGGTAAAAATAATTCATGTCAGGTGGAAGCTATTACTTCCGACACGTTTCCTCTCATAAGATTCATCAGGGGAGCTGAGTAAGGTGACAGTAGCATCTCTGACTACTGTGGTGTGCCCTCCTCTGTATCCTCTATTTAAACTGGCACGGTTCGGAACATGGTCTCGTCACTTCCGGGTATCCATGACATCATTTTTGGTCTGTGAAATGTATACCTCTGTGGCAAACCGCAAAAATGTCTCCTCCGGCGCACGCCAGTGGACTCGGCTTGTTAATATGCTGATGTCAATTTGTGGACATCAGAAGGGGGCAGAAACTCAAGACTAGGTAGTCTGTGACTACCTAGTGTTAATGGGATCATGCACATGGGTTCCTTTAGGTGTCCTGTCATCTGTGAACAAATGTAAACTCCACTCCTACCTATAACAGCTCATACACTATTTGGATAGCAAAAAAAGAAAAGAAGCCAGCGCTGCTTAAGGTTAGAACGCATAACATAGTGCATATGCACATAATATCTAACTGTATTCAAAATGAGATATTTGGCCAAAAAATTGATCAATTCAATTGAGCCACCCCGCCGCGCCAAGGCAATCTCATGTGGGGGGGTCCTACTCTACGTTATTAATAAACACTGTGCCATTACGGCCTCCTAGATACATTAAAAGCAAGACCACTTTAAGTGCAATCCGTACCTGAGCATTTCTGGATCGCTCCCATGAAGCCAGAAAAAGCAAGTGCAGATGAAGGCCAACCAGGTCTGAATGCAGACATATCAGGTTTAGCCTCCACACATTGCCTGACCAGCAAACATAGATGAAGGGCAATGCAGGTTCAGACACAGGTGCACAATTAAATAAAGCTTGGGGCAGGGCGGGGCTGCTGTGTGTGTGCACATCAGCCTAGATCCATCACAGTGAACACAGAAAAAATGGCGAACATAACCCAGCATGCACGGCAAAAGTGGTGGTCAGCCACAAACCAACATGCAAAAAAAGAAAAGAAGCCAGCGCTGCTTAAGGTTAGAACGCATAACATAACGCATAACACACAGCAGCCCCGCCCTGCCCCAGGATTTATTTAATTTGTGCATCCGTGTCTAGGCCTGCATCGCCCTTCATCTGTGTTTGCTGGTCAGGCAATGTGTGGAGGTCAAACCTGAGATGTCTATGTTCAGACCTGGTTGGCTTTTATCTGCACTTGCTTCATCTGGCTGCACGGGAGTGGTGCAGATATGCTTCAGGTACGGATTGCATTTGATATGGTCTTGCTTTTAAAATATCTAGGAGGCCGTAATGGCACAGTGAATAATAAAAATGTAGAGTAGGACCCCCAACATGAGATTGCCTTGGCGCGGCGGGGTGGCTCAATTTATTGATCAATATTTTGCCAAATGTCTCATTTTGAATACAGTTAGATGTTAATATGTGCATATGCACCTCATGTTATGCGTTCTAACCACTAGCAGCGCTGGCTTCTCTCTTTTTTTGTTGACTATTTGTATAGCAGTGATAGGGACTGGGGGGTGGGTTATTAAAGTTCAGTGTTCCATCTGTTGGGGAGAGGTAATCTTTTAACCCTCTAGGAAGTATGTGCAGGGACATTACTAGATGGAATATGACATAGCTAAGGATATAGTAGTATATTCCTTGGTTTTAGAGTAGTCCAAACACTGGATGTTTATATTCATGTAAAAAATAATAAAATGTGCAAAAAATATGTAGGTTAGTTTAGGCAAGGAAAATTATGGAAAAAAAAGGAAAGTGATTTTTTAGGGGACAGGCTATGGTGAAGGAGGGTTGTGGCTGGTAAAGAAGTATGTGTGCCTATACTGACCCTGTTTGCACTGAGACTACAGAAATTCCTACCTTGCTGCAGGGTCTTGCACCCTAAAGCCTGCGCAAATTCCACCCTTGTTCAATGTCATCTGATCCTTAGTACTATCCACTCTATTTTTCCCTAACTTAAATATAACAGCTATATGATAATTGATCATTAAGTCCAGATGGTGTGATGGTTTTCAAATAAAAAAAATCCATCTGGTCTCTTTTTGTAGTATTTTTTTGTACTAGTCCACCCTCTGGGTGGCTTATCAATCCTATCAATTCCCATAAATATTATGGTGTCACTGCACCCATCATGTATGATGTTGATGTGCCTGACTATTTATTAGTGTATCTCTTTTTGTTGCAATGTCTCGTAAGTGCTTGCCAATCCTTCTTCTAAGCTCACGCTTCTTTTTGCCAGCATATTCTGTTCCACATTAGTAGTTTGCTTTGTAGATTACTCCTGTCACGAAGTGACTTGCCCTGTGCGACTTGACCAGCCGGTCGGTAACTAAAACAAAACACAAACAAGGGGACACCGGGGACACAATTACAACGTTGGGCCCTACAATAGGGAACGGGCACGTGGACACCTCCTGCACTCTCCTGAGGCAGTGTCCCTGAACACTCCTCACGTTCCCTATACAAGTTCTTTCAACCTGTCACCGACCAGGATACCTCAGTCCCTCACTAGCTCTGCACCTATCCCTTACTAGGCAACTGGCTAATGCAGACACTGGTCCCACCGCTGTACTAATATAACACCAGGGAAAATAACGAACAGGGAAAAAACAAATAACTTAGCTTTCTCTGTTGCCAATGCTCCTGAGGCAACAGAGTAAGGATCCGATCAGCATTCAGCAGCAACTCCCACTGCTCCAGACAAGCTGAACCCCCTCTCCACCAGGGAGGTCCAGTCCTCACCAAGGTTGGTTAGCAAATGAACAATATCACCAACTGTGATCCAGAGCACCTTTTATAGGAAGGAGGGGTCGTAACACCTGCTGGTTAATTTAAATGTGTAGTAACCCAGCGGCCACCGGGGGCAAAACCCATTGGCAGAGCAATTAAGGTTGTAATAACACCGGCGACCACCGGGGACAAAAACTAACATTAAGCCAGAGGCTTGAAAGAGAAAAAAAGGTTATACATGAGCCCAAATCTGCCACAGATCCAAACATGGATGAGGGGCCTCTGGGCCCTCAACACCGCACCTCACCTCACCAGAAAACCACCTACAGTGAGGACGCCCAGATCTACCAGAGTTCACTTCAGAAACTACCTGACTTTTTATCATAACACTCAGGTTTATGGAAAACGTGGGCAGATGGAAATGGCAATGTATGCTCTGGAGGCACCACAAATCTCCAGAGTGCCGACCTGGGGAACGAGTTGTGTATGGGCATAATCGGGGGTAACTTCAGCTGGTAAGTCCCCGGGCCGAGGATGGTCGCCACCCTATACGGCCCGATCACCCGAGAACTCCAGACCCCAGAAACACACTTCCACTGGATGTTTTTGGTGGCCACCCATACTTACTTGTTCACACACAGGTCCGGACCTGAACGTTTATTGCAACACACACGTTTGCCACAAGACAGTGAACTCTTTACGGGACTGACAACAGAGGTGTGCCCCTGTGTCTCCACACTCACACCCCCGCAATTCACAGAGGGAACCCCCACCCTCCTCCGACCCCTCCTCCTACGTGGCCTCCGCCTCTCAGGGTTGGCTAATGGCGAGGGTTGAGACTTGCACCTACTCCCTGGCAGCACCTCTGCTGCCCCACTGGAGAAGGGGATGGTTGTAGAAAGACGGCAGAGACAGTAGCCCCCAGGCAGCCACCCTCACACGACTGACCCCAGCCGACTACTTCCCTAGACTGCCAATCAATTACCGGGTTGTGTTTTTTCAACCAAGGGAGGCCTAAAACGATAGGTGACGGCATTCCCCCCAAGACGTAGCATGACAGGGACTCCTCATGAGTTCCTATATGCACATGTATATTTTCTATGACTTGGGTCAACCTCCCCTGGCTTAGTGAGACAGTGTCAATTGCTAAGACGCTTAGAGGTTTGGCCAGCATCGTACACTTCAGGCAATGAGTCTGGACAAAGTGAGCATCCACCAGACTGACTCCTGCTCCACTGTCCACAAGCACCGGTATGCCCTCAGGTACCCCGCCAACCACCACTTCTGCTGACATAGTACTCTGAGAGGGCAAAATGGAGGAAATATACACTCCCTGATCACCTCCCTCCACACGACCAGGGGAACGTGGCTTCTTAAATGGTACAGAAGATTTGGCGCGCACTGGGCAGACTCTGAAAACATGACCAGTCTGCCCACAGCTAAAACATGCCCCCACACCACGACAAACCGCAGGCAACACCGCTGGGGAACCAGCTCCTCCCACCTGCCTGGGCTCATCCACCTGCACCTGTGCGTCCTCCTCCCTAGCAAGGAACACAGGGGGCATATTCGCCAAAGCCGCAAAAAATTCGTCCACCGACTGTAGAGATGGTGAATCGGCCGGCAGGGATAAAACCCAGGATAGGAGATCACCTTCTAGATGGGCTATAATGAATCCCATCCACTGTTCCTCACTCCCTAGTGAATGAGGGCGGAGACTGAAGTGTAGCTTGCAGGCCTCTTGAAAAAAACTAAAAATTCTCTATCCCTCCAGAAAACTTGTCTTGGGGAGATAACTTGGGCTCTGGTTGAGCCTGCATCTGAGCTGAGGCCCCGTACCCCACCCACTGCTGCAGCTGCTGCTCCCCCACACCACGCAGCACCCCACACTCCTCAGTGAGGATCTGCAGCAATTGGGCAAAGGTCTGCATTAGGTCCATGGCTCACCAGGAAAAAATGGGTTGGTTGGTGATAATGTCACGTAGTGACTTGCCCTGTGTGACGCGACCAGCCGGTCGGTAGCTAAAACAACAAGACAAACAAGGGGACACCGGGGTCACAATTACAACATTGGGCCCTACAATAGGGAACGGGGACGTGCA
This sequence comes from Dendrobates tinctorius, assembly GCF_039654945.1. Lineage (NCBI taxonomy): Eukaryota > Metazoa > Chordata > Amphibia > Anura > Dendrobatidae > Dendrobates > Dendrobates tinctorius. The sequence continues at coordinate 52,399,926 of NW_027361675.1, forward strand.
CTCTCCTGAGGCTGTGACCCTGAACACTCCTCACGTTCCTTATACAGGTTCTTTCAACCTGTCGCCGACCAGGATACCTCGGTCCCTCACTAGCCCTGCACCTATCCCTTACTAGGGAACTGGCTAGTGTGGACACTGGTCCCACTGCTTTACTAATATAACACCAGGGAAAGTAACGAACAGGGAAAAAACAAATAACTTAGCTTTCTCTATTGCCAATGCTCCTGAGGCAACAGAGTAAGGATCCGATCAGCATTCAGCAGCAACTCCCACTGCTCCAGACAAGCTGAACCCCCTCTCCACCAGGTAGGTCCAGTCCTCACCAAGGTTGGTTAGCAAATGAACAATATCACCAACAGTGATCCAGAGCACCTGACAACCTTTTATAGGAAGGAGGGGTGGTAACACCTGCTGGCTAATTTAAAAGTGTAGTAACCCCAGCTGCCACCGGGGGCAAAAACCCATTAGCAGAGCAATTAAGGTTGTAATAACACCGGCGGCCACCGGGGGAAAAAACTATCATTAAGCCAGAGGCTTGAAAGAGAAAAAAAAAGGTTATACATGTGCCCGGATCTGCCACAGATCCAAACATGGATCGTGACAACTGCTTTGGAGCGGAAGTTTATATATGCTCTAATGGAGAAGATTACACCCATGTTGATTTTGCATTGCTTTCCTGAGATTGAATTACAGGCTATGCAGCCACATTTAAAGCATCCTGTTATCTTAGAATATAGCCATAATATCTGATCAGTGGGTGTGTAGTGACTGTGGACTACAGGGTGGGCCATGCATATGGATACACCTAAATAAAATGGGTGTATTTGATTCATTTAAACCATATAACAGTAAGATGATAATTTAGGAGTGAGTTGCAGTGTACAGAAGCTACTCACGGTCCAGGGCTACTTAAAGGGACATACACAGTCTGGACCGGGTCACTACATACTCCCCCTCTTAAGGTGAGCCGTCCTCGGCGATTGTGCGAATAGAGGGCTACTAAGAGAGGAAGGCAAAATACATGCAATGCTAAGTAATGACAAGGCGAAAATATTCAGACATATGGAATAAATAACTGTAAAAAATGACGGTGGTGGTGCCAATGTGGAATAGAGTCTCTTTCCGCAATATACTGTCATCCATATGAAAGGCTCTGGAATGGCACTTTTGGAAGCAAGAGAAATAAAAAACATATATCTAGCCCATGACGGTAGATGAGATAATACAAATAACAAACAAGTACAACCAATGCCAGATTCATCGTAACATTAGCACTGGGTATACACACCCCTATAAGTGCATAAACCACTCCACTGTGAGATATTATAGAGCCAGAGAACCACAGGAGTTTTATAAAATAAAAGATAATTTTTATTAACATGTACAAAGGATAAAATTACACAACACATGCATAGACAATGAATTCAATAAATACAACAAAACCGGGATAATGTGATGCTACGCTCGCATAAATGACAGTCATAATAATGTGACCCCAGTAATCAATCTCCCATGTCTAAAGATCAAAAAAAGACCAGACGTGAAACCCCATTGAAGGTAACTCATAGTGCCTCAAAGAAAACAGGCCTACCATATAGCCTGATTATCCTGCTTTAAGTAAGAGAAGTCACCATGTAAAGGTAGAAGCACAAAAATGAGGGAAAAAGTGGGAGAGACAACATGGGGGGCGGTAAAAAATACTCACATAGTAGAGCACAGACACCACAACCCGGGACACCCCGACGCGCGTGTCGCCAACCAGCGTTTAGCTTTCTCTTACTTAAAGCAGGATAATCAGGCTATATGGAAAGCCTGTTTTCTTTGAGGCTCTATGAGTTACCTTCAATGGGGTTTCACGTCTGGTCTTTTTTTGATCTTTAGACATGGGAGATTGATTACTGGGGTCACATTATTATGACTGTTATTTATGCGAGCGTAGCATCACATTATCCCGGTTTTGGTGTATTTATTGAATTCATTGTCTATGCATGTGTTGTGTAATTTTATCCTTTTGTACATGTTAATAAAAATTTTCTTTTATTTTATAAAACTCCTGTGGTTCTCTGGCTCTATCATAAAATAACAACCAAGGTGCTTGGTATTACCCAGATACGGAGACTTGAACGTTGCTAAACTAACTAACTAAATAAATAAATAAGTAATATGATCTTGCATCTTTCAAACATCCCTTTGGCGGATATTAGCTACTCACAAATGGCACCCTTACAAAATCCAACTGCTGCAGCATCTCAAAGAGGATGACCCAGATCGGCGCTCTGAATTTGCAGAATGGGCCAAACAAAAATTGGAACAGGACCCTCAGTTTACACAAAACATTATGTTCAGTGATGAGGCGAACTTTTTTGGGTAGGCCATTTACATGGATACACCTAAATAAAATGGGAATGGTGACAGTTTTCTTGCATAGGGTGTCTTGCATTGAAATCTGCTGCAATGACCCGGGTACTGCATTCACCAGACATCAACACAATTTCTATCCGCTCCTCACGTGTTAACCTCTGCAACATGTCAATGACTGTAAACAAAGAGAAACTTGTAAATAACTAATGAAAGAATAAAGTTATGTTAAAACCAAGCACACCATTTTTTTGTGAAATTCTCAATAAGTTTGATGTGTCACATGACACTCTTCCCATTGGAAAAAATAAAGTTGGATCCAAAATGGCCAACTTCAAAATGGCCACCATGGTCATCACCCATCTTGAAAAGTTTTCCCCCTCCCATATATTAATGTGCCACAAACAGGAAGTTGATATCACCAACCATTCCCATTTTATTTAGGTGTATCCATATACTGTACATGGCCCACCCTGTACTTTATTTGCTGTATATTTTAAACAATTCTACTCTAACTTGTATTTTATATATGAGTCATATTAAAATTTGCATGTTAATCACCCCATTATTTGCTATACTTTTTGAACGTAAGCTAATAAGTTGGTTTCCTACTATTGGACAACCCCTTGTTCATAGCTCCAGTCTGCAGCACAAAAAGAAAAGAGTTATACTTGCCTCCTGAACCAATGACCATCCTCTAATCTCCCTCCTGTGTTTCATGTGACCGTTACAGTCAGTAAGTGGCAACAGTCTTTTCTATTCTGTCATGGTGGCCGACCTGCATTGCTTCTCAAATCTCCCTGCTGTATTTCCAGGTGGTCATGTAACATTGGCTGCAGTGATCTGGTAATGATGCAATCAGCATACTCTGTTCAGCTACAACTCTCTCTGTTTTGTAAAAGTGAAAGTCTACTCTGATAAAATTGAAAAGGCTGCAGCAAATCAGTGGTCTGCCTTGGTCACTTGACATAGAAATGTCACATAATCATTGGGAAACACAGAGAGGAAATCAGAAGAGTGGCTCCAGTCTGGAAGATTAGTGTACAGTTTTTTTATTTTGTGCAGCAGGGTAGAGCTATTAAAAAAGAGAAGTTTAGTAGTCGCCAACCACTTTAATTCAACCTGGGTACTCCAATAGTAAATTACAAATTTTAAAAATTGTGCATGACATCTCAAATAATAAAAATATTTGGGTTTCCTGACATCCATTTCAGGAATCGCGCTAAGGCAAACCTTTTTTTTACATTACTTTTATTATTTTTTATGTCATATACAAAAAGTAGGTTACACTATAATAAACAATTTGCATATTTAATTTCCAAGAGCAGCATACAAAGCGCTTAAGTCTCTTCATACTGGCGTGCCAGACATCGCATGTCACTCTCCACAACGAGAAACCTTACCACTATAATAGAAAAACACTTAAAAGCTTTGAACATAAAGGATTCCTCAGTGTATTTTTTAATAAAAAAAATGTGGCTTTGATAATCAAGCAAAGTATACCCTAAATCAACATTTTAGAGAACTTTTTTCATGGTTTCCAAACTCACTGGTGGTCTAGATTAGTGAAAATTGTTCTTACAATTTATTTAATGCTTTAAAGCAGGGATCCCCAACCTGTACCTTGGGAGCCACATGTGGCTCGCGGTCCCATGAATTGTGGCTCGCGACTGTCTGCCAGTTTGGTGCATTAGGCCCAGGTCTAGCAAACAGGTATGAAGAGTACATCTCAAAATGGTGAAGTTTGTGAGTAGCCCTGCACAGAAGTGCAGATCTGGAAGCACATTTACTGGTCTTAGGGGTTTAGAGATGTATTAGGTATGGTATGCTGGAGGATGGTACTGCCTGTTAGAGGAGGTGCTAAAAGCTGAATGTGACAGTGTGTTGGGAGTCCTTGATGGGAGAATACTGAATGGGGGTATTGTGGGAACCCCTGGATCTCAGTGTACTGCTTTGGAGTGATTTCTGTGGGAAAGCTTTGGTTAACATTAAACCAGTAATGGGGGCTTTGGCTGAAACTACTTTGAACAGGTTGGAAGCTGGATATGGCTCGTGACCCTCTCTCAGTGCTGAATATGGCTTGCAACCCTCTCTCTAAGCTGAATGTGGCTCTTAAGGTCAGAAAGGTTGCGGACCACTGCTTTAAAGCAATGAAGTGGTCAATAACAAATTCAAGTTTTCCATGGCGATTCTGGTATTAGGGTAGGGGCACAGTCAAAAAATATGGGATGTTGATAATTCTCATGCTTGCCATCTCTTAAAACCAGCTTTTCTGCCGCATAAAGTACACGTACACAGATCAAGTACACGGTAGTAATCAGATTGTTGCACCTGAATACCTTGCAACCTGGCACATGCCACTTAAAAGAAACAAATCTAATTAGGAGCACTGAATAATGAATGGTAAGCTTTCAAAATTATCAGGAGTTGTCCACTGGCAATGCATACAAAACAAAGGACAAACAAAATAAGTGCACAGGGCTATACATTCCATTTTATTTGTTTGAATCGATATACTGTAGTTTGTGTAGTCTAGCCTCTATATATTCTACACAGCCCCATGGAGAAATCTTTATCTGTATATGATTTCCGTAAATATTATCACCCTAAAGCATTTTAAAGTGGTGATCTTTACAATGTCTAACTATAGATTGATGGTATTGTACATGAAGGGTTTACTGTTGCCATAGTGCTTTACAAGGAATGTTAAGAGGATAAATTATTATATATAAATACATCATGATGGTAAACTATACAAAATACACAGTTATACTAGCTCTCAGTGTAAAATGTTCTGAACACTGTTTGGCATAACAAATAAATGACAACTTATCATAAGTATTGAATATAAGCCCAGCATCTAGAGCTGCAGTTCATGTCTTGTTCAGAGGTGGTCATAGTTATTATCATTATAGCACAATTTCATTATAGCACAATTTATAACATGGTGCTTTACATGTGAAAAAGGGTATCTATATATATATATATATATGAGATGAGTGTATGTATGTATGTGTGTGTGTGTGTGTGTGTGTGTATGTATCAAGCCCCGCCCACTCCATATAGCCACAAGGAAAGAGCCCCTGGTCCAGAGACACCCGACAACAGTTGTGACACACAGCTTGGCCTCACATACTGCACATTGCACACACAGCTCTGCTGCATGGACCCTCTGATCCCATGTATACGGGGTTACTATACTTCCTCCCAGTGATGTGATATAAGACCCTGCTCTGTGACACGAGCTGACACTTCTACTCCAGGACCAGCACAGCACTGCGTCTGACTCCTCCTCTGAAGCACGTGACTGGTCACACGGTCGTGACATCATCACAGGTCCTTTAGCTTCCCAAAATCTCGCATCTACCGAGAGTTCAGGCAGGGAAGAGAGGAAAAAAGCAGCAGCGGGCAGCGCACGGCCGTGCCATCCTCTCCGGCAGAAGTGGCGGCCCCTCTCCAGAGTTTCACTCTGTCTGTGCTGCTCGCCGCCGCCAATGTGCTGATTGGGACCTAAAGCCCAGAAGCTCTCCAGACCCAGGACTGGATCTGTGCACCAGCTGCTGGCCTGGCATGAAGGAGGAAAGACGAAATCTACCACACACAGGCAGAGAGCTCACTGTCAGTCTGCGCTGGAGAAGAGCAGCGACATGAACACCACCTTCATGTATGGCAGCAGGAAGAGGTGCAAACCAGTGCAGAAGGCATAAGTCACACCAGTGCCCCACTACGGGTCCCCACAGGCCTAATAGGGGTTAACAGGAATGACCTGAGAGCGGCGGAGGGCCACTGTTGGCATGGAGGGAGCAGGGCAGTGCTGGCATGGAGGGGATGGGGCAGTGCTGGCATGGAGTAGACAGGGCAGCGCTGTTTGCCCGGTCACACTGCCTGCCACTGTGTGTACTGTATATAAAAGCTGTGCTGCAGAAAAATGCTGAGTATAAAGGAGGAGTGTGAGGTGCAGGAAGAGGCTGTGTAAAAAGAAGGAGCATGAGGTGCGGGAGGAATAAGGCTCCTTAGCTGCCGCCGTTATATGTTATAATTAACCACAGTTAGTACTATGCCCGGGCAACGCCGGGCTCTTCAGCAGTACATAATAAAAATGAGTACAGTAATCTTAAACAATAGAAGTCACAACTGGTACACACGGAAAGAGGACCCTGCCTGCGAGGGTTCACAATAATCATTACCTTTAGTGCATTAAATTGTTTAGCTTATTTATTTTATTCACTTACAGTAGGTACATAAAGTATTCAGACCCCTTTAAATTTTTCACTCTTTAATGTACACTCTGCACCCCATCTTGACTGAAAAAAAAACAGAAATATAGACTTTTTTTCAAATTTATTAAAAAAGAAAAACTGAAATATCACATAGTCATAAGTATTCATTCCCTTTGCTCAGTATTGAATTGAAGCACCCTTTTGAGCAAGTACAGCCATGAGTCTATTTGGGAATGATGCACAAGTTTTTCACACCTGGGTTTGGGGATCCTCTGCCATTATTCCTTGCAGAGCCTCTCCAGTTCCACCAGGTTGGATGGGGAACGTTGGTGAACAGCCATTTTCAGTACTCTGGAATAGGATTTCATCCAGAATATCTCTGTACTTGGCCGCATTCATGTTTCCTTCAATTGCAAACAGTTGTCCTGTCCCTGCAGCTGAAAAACACCCCCATAGCATGATGCTGCCACCACCATGTTTCACTTTTGGGATTGTATTGGGCAGGTGATGAGCAGTGCCTGGTTTTCTCCACACATACCTCTTAGAATTATCACCAAAAAGTTCTATCTTCATCTCATCAGACCAGAGAATCTTATTTCAAATAGCTGGGGAGTCCTTCATGTGTTTTTTAGCAAACTCTTTGCGAACTTTCATATGTCTTGCACTGAGGAGAGGCTTTTGTCGGGCCACTCTGGTGGAGGGCTCCAGTGATAGTTGATTTTGTGGAAGTTTCTCCCATCTCCCTACTGCATCTGTCGAGCTTAACCACAGTGATCTTGGGGTTCCTCTTTACCTCTCTCACCAAGGCTCTTCTCAAACGATTGCTCAGTTTTGCTGGACAGCCAGGTCTAGGAAGACTTCTGGTGGTTCCAAACTTCTTCCATTTAAGGATTATGAAAGCCACTATGATTTTAGGAACCTTGAGTACTGCAGAAATTCTTTTGTAACCTTGGCTAGATGTGTGCCTTGCCACAATTTTGTCTTTGAGCTCCTTGGCCAGTTCCTTTGACCTCATGATTCTCATTTGGTCTGACATGCACTGTGAGATGAGGTCTTATATAGACAGGTGTGTGCCTTTACAAATCAAGTCCTATCAGTTTAATTAAACACAGCTGGACTCCAATGAATAAGTAGAATCATCTCAAGGAGGATCACAAGAAAACAGACAGCATTTGACTTAAATATGAGTGTCTGAACAAAGGGTCTGAATATTTATGACCATGTGATATTTCAGTTTTTCTTTTTTAATAAATTTGCAAAAAATTCTACATTTCTGTTTTTTTTTCAGTCAAGATGGGGTGCAGAGTGTATAATAATGAGAAAAAAAATGATTTTTTTTAAGTTACCAAATGGCTGTAATGAAACAAAGAGTGAAAATTTAAAGGGGTCTGAACACATTCCGTACCCACTGTATATAGCGCCATTGATTCCACAGTGCTTGATAGATTTCATCATCTCCAATCTATCTTGAATGTGGCAGCAAGGGTCGTATTTTTGTCCAGCCACTTCACTGGTGCCTCCACCTTTAAAAGCCAGTCATTGCACTGGTTGCCCAATCGCTACAGAATAAACTATAAACTTATCTATTTCACCCACAAAGCTCTGCATCTTCCTGCATCTCCTCCCTCATCTCTGTCTATCACCCGTACCATACTCCCTTCTCTAAGGCTAGTTTCACATTTGCGGACGGAGGAGCTGCGAAGGGCTGCGGACTTCCTCTGTGAAGCTCCACCCACTGCCACACCTCCTCTGGTCAGCTCTGCCTACGGCCGCACACTTCTGCATGTGGCCTGCGTACCCTATCTTTAACATTGGGTACGCAGGCCGTGCGGATGTATGCGGATGCCTCCGCATGCGTCGTTTTGACGACACAGCGACCTGCGCCGAACGCAGTATGTTGAAATTTGTTTTGTTCGCTGCATCGTCAAAACCAATAATTTTATTATACATAGTTAAAAAAACAATGGAAAAATGGACATAATGAAAAAAGAGCAGGCAGATGGGGTCTCTAGTGGTCAGAAACCAACGTGTTATAATGTCCATTTTTCCATTGTATTTTTAACTATGAATAGTAACATTTTTGCTTTTTAAAAAAATACTATCATTACACTGAAGATTCTTCCTTCATGTCTATGTGAGGGGAGGCCAGGACTCCGTTGCTCCGGAGGCCTCAGCCACGAATACGGTCCTGGCTGAACCTTACACTTGGTGTTGTCGGCAGGATGCCCACATCGTTTTATGCGGAGAGACCGCGAATAAAGAAAAGAGTGATGTGTCAGAAGATTGTGGTCCAGGAGGAATGGATGCCCTGGAAGAGGCAACTAGCCTGAAAGTGACAGGAAAAGATGACTTATGTGACAGGAAAAGATGACACTGATGTGACAGGAAAAGAAGAAATTGATGTGATAAGAAAAGATGAGACTGTTGTGAGTGACCAGTAAAAATGAGACTGGAGACCTGAGAAAAGTGACAAGTACCTCAAATGCTATGGAAACTTTGGAAAATTTAATATGGATTGATATACTGTCTTGTGGAGACGCCACAAAGAGAATAGAGACTGAAATTCAGAAAAAGACCACTTTATGGGATGTGCCTGAACCTTTATGTGGAACTACAAATGCCTCAGAGACTAAGGTGGCAGTTAAAAAGATGGCGGGGAGTGCTGACAGGAAAGAAAACGACAAGTGTAACTCCGCCCTTCATAGGCGTGTCCTGGAAAGCAGAAGCATGCCCTAGGACTATATCCTAAATCACGTGTGGCTGCAGCAACAGACTGTTTTCGGACAAGCAGCGCACATGACATAAAGGGCTGTGCTACCCTCAAAGGAAGGGGGAGCCCAACCCTAAGGACTATGGAGCTTATACATGGAAGACTATTGTATATATTTTTGCATCCCGTGGATGAATGGGACCGTAGTCAGCATACGCTGTCGTGGAAAGAAACTTTCCTTACCATGGATAGTTGTATTGGACTGTAGGTGATCTGGAGGACTGTGAGCCAGGCACCTTTGATAAGAAGAATGTAAGAATTTAGATAAGAAATTGCTTATGTTGAGCTAAGTTGGACTATTTTAAGTGCCTCCCTGCGTGGAGTATTGTATGTATAAAAAAAATAATAATTTATATATTTTTGAGTAAATGGTTCGGGACAACTACTTTGGAAGAAATATGGACCTGACCCATATTTAGTCCCTCTTATATACTGTATATTTATTTTAATGATATTATTATATTTTCTATATTTATTAAAATTTTCTAATGGTTGGGGACAACCATATTAAAAGGAAGGAGAATGTAAGGTACACGTGTCCATAAGTGTACAGACCAAAAGTTTGGACACACCTTCTCATTCAAAGAGTTTTCTTTATTTTCATGACTATGAAAATTGTAGATTTACTCTGAAGGCATCAAAATTATTTATTAACACATGTGGAATTATATAATTAACAAAAAAGTGTGAAACAACTGAAAATATGTCAAATATTCTAGGTTCTTCAAAATAGTCACTTTTTGCTTTGATTTCTGCTTTGCACACTCTTGGCATTCTCTTGATGATCTTCAAGAGGTATTCACCGGAAATAGTTTTCACTTCACAGGTGTGCCCTGTCAGGTTTAATAAGTGGGATTTCTTGCCTTATAAATGGGGTTGGGACCATCAGTTGTGTTGTGCAGAAGTCTGGTGGATACACAGCTGATAGTCCTGCTGAATAGACTGTTAGACTTTGTATTATGTAAAGAAAAACGAGAGGCCATCATTACTTTAAGAAATGAAGGTCAGTCAGTCCTTGTCTAATTTGGAAAGATTTATTTTGCAAATTATGGTGGAAAATAAGTATTTGGTCACCTACAAACATGCAAGATTTCTGGCTCTCACAGACCTGTAACTTTTTCTTTAAGAGGCTCATCTGTCCTTTACTCATTACCTGTAGTAATGGCACCTGTTTGAACTTGTTATCAATATAAAAGACACCTGTCCACAACCTCAAACATTCACACTCCAAACTCCACTATGGTGAAGACCAAAGAGCTGTCGAAGGACACCAGAAACAAAATTGTAGCACACCAACAGGCTAGAAAGACTTAATCTGCAATAGGCAAGCAACTTGGTGTGATGAAATCAACTGTGGGAGCAATAATAAGAAAATGGAAGACATACAAGACCACTGATAATCTCCCTCGATATAGGGCTCCACGCAAGATCTCACCCCATGGGGTCAAAATGATCACAAGAACGATGAACAAAAATCCCAGAACCACACGGGGGACCTAGTGAATGACCTGCATAGAACTGGGACCACCGTAACAAAGGCTACGATCAGTAACACACTACGCCACCAGGGACTCAGATCCTGCAGTGCCAGACGTGTCCCCCTGCTTAAGCCAGTACATGTTCAGGCCGTCTGAAGTTTGCTAGACAGCATTTGGATTATCCAGAAGAGTATTGGGAGAATGTCATATAGTCTGATTAAACCAAAGTAGAACTGTTTGGTAGAAACAAAACTCATCGTGTTTGGAGGAGACAGAATGCTGAGTTGCATCCAAAGAACACCATACCTACTGTGAAGGCAACATCATGCTTTGGGTCTGTTTCTCTGCAAGGGGACCAGGACGACTGATCCATGTACATGAAAGATTGAATGGGGCCAATTATCATGAGATTTTGAGTGCAACCCTCCTTCCATCAGCAAGGGAATTGAAGATATAACGTGGCATGATAATGATCCCAAGCACACCGCCAGGGCAACGAAGGAGTGGCTTCTTAAGAAGCATATGAAGGTCCTGGAGTAGCCTAGCCAGTCTCCAGATCTCAACCCATAGAAAATCTTTGGAGGGATTTGAAAGTCCATGTTGACCAGCGACAGGCCCAAACCATAACTGCTCTAGAGGAGATCTGCATGGAGGATTGTGCCAACATACCACCAACAGTGTGTGCCAACCTTGTAAAGACTTACAGAAGACGTTTGACCTTTGTTATTGCCAACAAAAGGATATATAACAAAATATTGGGATGAACTTTTGTTAATGACCAAATTGTTATTTTCCACCATAATTTGCAAAATAAATCTTGCCAAATCAGACAAGGTGATTTTCTGGATTTATTTTCTCATTTTGACTCTCATAGATGTGGCTGCCTGTGATGTCAATTACAGGCCTCTCTCGTTTTTTTAAGTGGGAGAACTTGCACAATTGGTGGCAGACTAAATACTTTTTTTCCCCCGCTGTAGGAGTAAAAGCAGTGCAGAGCAGTTGGGAGAAGTCCTGGTGCCATACGTAATGGGATAGCACAAAACACCTACTATGATTTAGCCTTACAGGATGCCAAAGAATATGCAAAATTGAAAACGGAAATTTTGGCATGCTTAGGGGTGACAATGTCTGTCAGGGCACAATGGGTCCATCACTGGGCATATCACAGTGACAAACCCCCTCACTCCCAAATGTTTGATCTGCTGCACCTCATCCAAAAATGGCTTAAGCCGGAGCCCTCTAATCCAGCTCAGATGGTAAAGTGAGTTAGAATGGACCAGTTGGTGCACTCCCTTCCGTGCCCAATGCAGACTTGGGTTGCCCAGGGAGATCCCTGGAATGCTGATGACTTTGTCAGACTGATCGAAAGGTATCAGGGAGCACCAGTTCCTTGGGAAGGCCACTCTCTCCATACTAAGGGGCGTAGGCTAAATAAGGGGTGGTGCGTCTAACTTTCAAGAAGGCGATGAAGGTCATGTTGAGGGTCTCATCAGGGGATGTAATTTGCTGGTCATATAGCTGCCCATTGTCCCCTGACCACTGAGCAAATGGATTATAGCATGGGATGCTGGTGTTCTACGCATATCCGTCTTGCATTGTGGACGGTTCACCCGGTGAGGGACACCAAGCTTGTCCTGTAAACAGGAATGGTCTGCAAATGACTGGACTACTAGATTCTGGGACCCTCATGAGGGCCACACTCCTTCTTCAATAAATACCTGGCAAGAAGGTTGGTGTTCACTGCATTCACGGGGATGCTAAAAGCTATCCAGTGGCCAAAGTGGAAATTGAAACAGCCCATGGTACTGAATCCTATGAGGTCAACATGGACCAGGATATATTTCACCCAATTATCTTTGGCCAGGGCTTTGTGTTGTTTTGGGACTTGTAGGGGAGGGGCAAAGACCTCTGTTGTCTGGGTAAGAAACAGGTTGGCCCTTAATAAATCTCACTACCTGACTCGCCCCCAGAGGCCGTGGCGTACTCGGTGCCGGGCCCATTGATTACAATGGGAGATGTCACAGTGGCAGTGACCCGATCTGTGGCCTCAGGTGGTCAATGTAAAAGGGGGTAGAGTGATGGGGTTAAAGTTGTTGAGATGATTCGTGATGCCACCTGTGGTTTCTGGTCAGTTTGACCAGCGCTGCAGGGTTGCTTCTCTGGGACAGATGGTGTGGTGCAGCAATGATGTTGAAGCTCCCCACAGGTGGAGCTGTAGTCCCAGGGCAGAGTAGCTGAGGTTGGCAAGTGGGGAGATGGTGTAAAGAAGTAGATGTAGCAGACCCGGGTGTAAGGCGCAAGAATAAGTGGAGGACAAAAGGGCATGTAGTTCCAAAGCTTTACTCACAGTCTGTTGCACATACAGGTGCCCACTTCGGTGCCGTGTCCTCCAGGTCAGGGGCTCAGCCAACTCCCAGGCAAGGTAAAGTACACCTTTCCAGCACTCCTCCAGCATGTGACTTCTCTGAACATCTCCACACTAGCACCTAATCTGAAGTACTTGTAGTTGCGTATTAAACTCAAGTTCCTCCTTCTTGATGTTACTTAGAACTCTACTTGTACTGCAGAGAGCTGTAGCCTGCTTCGGGGACTCCTTGCTATCAAGTCCCGGCTCACTCACGTTGCTGTTGTGTCCCCAAGTCTTAGGTGGGAATAACGTGGTGACAACTTCTATTCCTCCGGTGTCTGCTGCAGGAACATCAGTATCCATACAACCTCGGGGACCGGACCCCGGCCATGCGCTTAGAACTTGAGGAAGGGTTCTGCTCTGACCCTAGTCCTTATTTCTCTTCTCCTTATGTTCCGTACTAAACTATCTTCCTTCTGAAGAATCAGGCTTTCTATGGCTCTTTCCCGTGCCAGCAGCTCCAGGTCACAGGAGTCTGTTGCAGCACTTCCTTCACTCCATCCCTCTCAGGGGATCTTCTCTCACAGACTGACCTTTTCCTAATATTCTCCCGCTCTCTTGTGCAGTCTAAAGCTCCACCCACCTCCCAGCAATCTTCGTGTTCCAAGCAGGGAGTCACCAAGGTTGCTCTGCTACACTACTGGTGTGCGTGTGGGATGTGAGTGTTGGAGTGTGGTCAGCTGTCTCCACCTTACCTTGATAGTGGGGTACCACACCTCAGGAGGAGGTGCAGTACCTCTGTGGTGACTGAACCCTCAGGGACGCCACATACCCCCAAAACCTGACAGGTTTCCCTTCTCTGTAATGGTGGGAGATAAGGAGGTAGTATCTTCTGAGGCCAACATACCGGAGCTGGGGTGTGGAGAAACGTTTGGCTCAGCCCAACATAGGGACCTAACTCTAAAAGTAGCATTCAATAAGGTAAGCGTTATAAATGGCATAGCAGAGGAGCCGAGGGCTGACACCAGGATTCCCTATTTCAGGTTGAGTGGGGACTTGTTATACCGGGTTACTAAGGTGAGGGATGAGATAGTGGAACAATCGTTGGTACCAGGAACCTATACGCGAAGGGTGTTGGGCATGGCCCATTCACAAGTCTTGGGTGGCCATCTGGGAGTGGACCAAACTCAAGAACGTGTCATGCAGAGGTTCTATTGGCCCAGATATCACCACAAAATCCTAAGGTATCGCAAGTCTTGTCCCACCTGCCAGTTAACCAATCCAACTTCTCACTTCCAAAATGCCTTTGTGCTGCTACCCACCAAGGAATGGCAAGAAAGGGACCCCATTGCAACTTCATGCTTGCTGGTTAAAAAACACTGTAGAAAGGCCAAAAACAGCAATATCGGGAATTGTCACAGCAGAACCAGGGATTGTTCTCAGATTTGCCAGGGTGTACAGGTGTCATAGAACACGAGGTTCTGACGGAACCCCATGCGCGGGTGAATTTGAAGCCCTACCGAATTCCAGAGACCCACCGAGAACTGATCTCCAAGGAAGTGGGGTGTATGCTGAATCTCATAGTCATTGTAGAATCTAAGGGCGGGTGGTCTAACCCGATTGTCCTGGTTCCAAAACCCAATGGAGTTTGGTATTGATAAACTGAAGATGAACAAAACCTCCAATTTTGGTGCATATCTGATGCGTGTTGATGAGCTGATCGAGAGACCTGGGCTGGCAAGATACATAACCACCTTGAATCTAACAATGGTATATTGGCAAATCCCCATGTCACAAGAAGCCAAGGGAGAAGATTACTTTCTCTATGTCCGACGGTTGCTTCCAATACGTCCTGATGCCGTTCAGACTGCAGCAACAGACCACCCTCCAGAGGGCCATGGACCAGATCCTTGAACCCCACAAGAATTATGCGTTGGCATACATGGACAATTCGTAATCTTCAGCAAGGATTCAAGAAGTCATCTGAGAAAGATCCAAGCAGTGATTGATGCACTCAGGAAGGTGAGGTTCTCTTTTAAACCCCAAAATTGTACAATGGGGAAAGAGGAAGCCAAATACCTTGAATATGTAGTAGGTAGAGGTGAAATCAAACCCCAGATCAGTAAAAGTGGACATATCCAGAACTGTCCAAAACCAATCTCAAAGAAGTAAGTAAGGGTCCCAATCTTGGCTTCCTCAAGTGTATCCATTGGCCCAGATGACCGGAGGGTCACAATCTGGCTTCTCCAAATGTATTCATGGGTTCAGAGATGGTCAATAGAGCAGATCTGTATTTTTTGCAGCTAGAATGTCAAATCTGTGTCCCTCTTGATGGAGTCATAGTGTCCTGGCAGCTATTCAGTAGAGTGTTCCTGGCTGTGGTTTTGGAAAGAGTCCTTTTCGAAAAGGAAAGAAAATACCTTTTTACACCCACATATGTGGTTCAGGTCATTCTCCACAGGTCAGGGGGAAGGTGGGATGAGATTAACTCTAATTGTTTGAGTATTTAATCAATCTGCATAGTTCATCCTTCTCTGTTTTGCATGTCACCAAACTAGCTGGATTTATACAATGGGTAATTAACATATTATCAAACATCCATTGTTCAATTACCCTATGTCCCTGTCCCTCAAAAATAGAAGACAATAAGCTGCAGCAAACAACAACTCAAGAGTCAACATTCAAATATTATCCTATTTCTCCTGGTCTACTGAAAATAGACAACTGGATAATTAAGATTAAATTCTGTGTCATAACACTAGGTGTTTGACATCTTTTTTTCCCCATGGCACACTACTTTGGTTTTATAGAAAACTCTGCCTTCCTGAGAGCATCAAACACTGCCTTCCGCAAATGACTTCCTCAATCCGGACTGAAGATTAAAATATTGTCTAGGTATGTCTCAGGAATTTGATAAAGCTTCAAGTTCATCCTCATATGGGATTCCGCCAGACATTCATGTTCAGTAGCTTTGGTACACCCCAGCAAATCTGAAACAGGTCCCTGTTCTGCTGCAGGAACTCCTGACACTGCTGTTTTGGGTCTTTCAACAGTATCACCTTCAACATCTGCTTCTAGCTTGACCAGCAAATTTGGAATTTCAACAGGTTCCCTTTCTCGCCATGGTGTGATAAGACTGATATGGTACACTTGGTAAGGTTTTCTTCTTCCTGGTTGATGAACCTTGTAGTTCACTTCACCAAGCTTCTCCACCACTTCATAGGGGCCTTGACATTTGGCCAAGAACTTACTCTCCACTGTGAAAATTAATAAGAGAACTTGGACCCCATGGCAAACCCTAGCTTGAGCCTCTTGTGTCTGGAGGAGATGTCCTTTTACGATGGGCATGACATTCGCAATCATCTCCTGTATCTGGGAAATGTGCTCAATGATGCTTCGGTAGGGCATGACTTTGGCTTTCAGGTCTCCTTTGCTACATCAAGGAGACCTCCTAGATAGAAAGCAACAGATACAATAGGAGACAGTCCTTGTTTCAACCATTCTTTTCTATGTCCTTCCTAAGCATAGTCTTCAATGTTTGTACGGATAAGACGCCTATCCATTATTAATCTTTTGAAAGGGTTAAAAAAACACACACATAAGAATAAAGTCTTTTAATGAAATAAAATACAACACGGTTTTCATCTTTTTATTTAACTCCCAGATCCAAGCGAGGCCCTCGATCTCCTAGAAAAAAATGAAAAATAATAAACCAACCGTATACTCCCTGAGAGTCCCACGATGATCTCCCCTATAGAACAGTGACATCAGCAGATGTGACCGCTCTATAGGGCCTCCCAGTGATGAATTGACAGGAGACAATGCCTCCTGCAGTCCATCACTGAAGTTACCTGAGTTCAGAGTCTCACTTTACAGCACTGCTGCATGAGAATTAGGGTTAGGGATAGGGTTACGGGACCTCTTTCCCGTCGGAGGGATACACAGTGCAGGATTACATGCGCCTGTCATTTCATTGCTGGAGCCCCTGGAGAGCAGTCGCATCAGTTGATGTGGCAGCTCTCCACGGGAGACTAGTGCACCGCAACATAGGAACTTAGGTGCTCCACATTTGAAGCACCCAATGGTTCTCATGCCTGTAGATGTGCTTTGTCCGGTTTGTAGGGAAGTTAGGCTAGGTGCAACCAAGTTTTTAAGGGAGCAATTTTTTCTATAGATAATGTTTGGTTTCCCTGGGAGGTGTTTTGCTAGGACTGGATCATTTTTAAGGATGAACCAATATTTATTCAATAGTTTTGTTAGTGTTCTGATTGATTGGTTACAAGTTGTAATCAGACTCAGCTCAGCTCTGCTGTTGTTGGAAATTCTTCCAGATTTATTGGCATCCATTTTTTCCAGGCAGGACTCCTGGGTTTCCTTTTTAACCCTATTAAAGGCATCCTCCAAAAGCTTCTTAGGGTATCCTTTATTCTTAAACCTCTCTCTAAGGATTTTAGATTCCTTAAGAAAATCGGATTCCAGACTGCAATTTTTCCTGCTGCACCAGTACTGTCCGTATGGCACATTTAGGATCCAACTTGGCAAGTGACCGCTATTGAAGGTGAGGTAACTGTTCACGTCGACCATCTTGAAATAGGTCAAGGTGTGCACAATTCCACCCTCACCTCTTTGAATATAAAGATCTAAGAATTGTACACCCACCTCTGATATAGTAGAGGTAAAACTAAGATCCCACGGATTCAGGTTCAAATTATCACTGAAAAGTGATAACTCTTCAGTAATCCCAGACCAGATTAAAAACAGATCGTCAATAAAGCGCCTGTAAAAATAATATGTCCTGCGGTGAGGGGACATTTGTCTATGAACAGTGATTCAAATCGAACCTTAAACAGGCTGGCATAACTGGGCGCGAAACGCGTCCTCATTGCACAACCCTTGATTTGTTTATAGGCCACACCTTCAAATGTGAAAACATTGTTTTTCAATATAAAATCAATCCCGTCAAGGAGGAATTTTTTCTGTTCAGTTACTATAGTCGGGTCTTGAGACAAAAAATAGTCAACAGATTCTAGACACAAGACATGGGGAATTTTGAATAAAGTGAGCCTACATCTAAGGTAAAGAACAAATATTGGTTTTGGTGGGGCACTTCTTTTAACAACATAATTAGATGTGTGGAATCTCTAAGGTAAGAATTCAAGGTTAACACGTACTTTTGCAAGTAAAGGTCGATGTAGTGGGAAAGGTTTGCTGTGATTGAACTAATCCCAGAAATAATTGGGCGACCAGGGGGGCTATCAGTGTCCTTATGAATTTTTGGTAAAAAATAAAAGAAAGGCGTCTGATAGTATTGAATGTTCAAAAAACTCTTTTCTCTTTTATCTAATAAACCTACTTGGGTGGCAATTTGAATCCTTTCCTTGTATTCAAGGAAAATTTGAACTGATGTGTTGCACCCAAGTTTTTCATAATAGTCCCTATCCCCAAGGATTCTCAGATCTGCAGCATTTCATCCGCAGCAAAGCCGCAGATCTTTTTGAGACCTGCGTTTTTGCTGCGGATCAATGCAAGTCAATGGGTGTAGAAACACTGCAGATCCGCCCAAAGAATTAACATGCTGCGGAAATGAACCCGCAGCTAATCCATGCAGACTTTTCCGCAGCATGTGCACAGCGTTTTTCATTTCTCATTGATTATAATGGTACTGTACAACGCAGGAGATTCTGCTGCGGACCCACAGGGCCAAATCCGCTGCGGATCCGCAGTAGAATCCGCAATGTGTGCACATACCCTAACTCTTCAGCTGCTCACAGTTAGAGCTGGACCTAAAATTGCCGATTAACGCCCCATAGTTCTATGTATACTAGAGCATTACTCAAGGTTTACATCACAGAGGACATGCACCTATGAGATACATATCTCCCATGCGCTATGTGTCTGGCAGCCACCTATGGGAGATTAAGGAATTGCAAGGAAGTTATCAGAAATGCATTGTGTAGAACCTAAATACACATAATTATCCAAATAAATCATAGCCGAGGGGACTGCCCTATGTTATTTCTTCATCTCCTTTGAAAGTGACAGTAATAAGAAGTTAGGAAAGCGGGGTATCTCTCTGTTACCTTGTTTCCGTAACTCCCATTCACTTCTAATAAAGCCATTGAAACAGCATAATACGGCCTGCACAGCTGTTTCCATAGCCCCAACCACTTGTTCCTGCACATACACTTCCTGACAGAAGTTATGTCGCTTATCCATGTTCTGTAAATAAAAGCTTATAACCTTACGTTAAATTCATCCATTGGTTGTATAAATTATTCTTTTGAAAGCTGAAACCCTCAGAAATGTGGTTTAGGTTAAGAAAATAAATTGCCATCAATGCAGAAATATTGATGATCCAGGCTTTGGTCGCAGGGTGGATTTTTGGAATGTTGTCAGAGCTCAAGTTGCCGCTCAAGTGAAGGTCTGGGGTGCTGGGTTTCTTTTTATACACACCCACTAATTAACCAATCATTTACTGAGCACAGGTGAGGATGTAAACTAAGATTGGGTGCATTATATGACCAGGCGACAAAACTTTTGTCTTGCCAAAATCTGACCATTCTGTGTCCATTAAATGATCAATATTTCTGCATTGATGCCAATTTATTTTCTTAACCTAAACCACATTTTGGAGGGTTTCAGCTTTCAAAAAGAATAAGCTATATAACCAATGGATGAATTTAACGTCAGGTTATAAGCTTTTATTTATATAAAATGGATAAGCGACATAACTTGTGTAAGGGAGTGTGGACACAGATTCCAATCTCAGCCGTGAATGACTAAGATGAAGATAATTCCATAAAGAAACCGACCAGCAATGCAACCCATTTACTTCTATATGATTCAGATGAGTCAGTGTGCATTGATCCAATTCAAGAAAAGTTTCTGGAATTCATTTTTAGATTACATAATTTATAAATATAAAAGAACACAATACCTGGAAACAAAAATCAGAACATGGCATTTTGAACAAAGACTTTTTCTCTTATTTAATCTTTTTTAATCTACTTAAGTGTTGGAATAATCACATTATATATATATATATATATATACATATATATATATATATATATATATATATATATATATATATATATATATATACAGTCGAAGCCAGAAGTTTGCATACACTATATAAAAAGACACATACAGTTGTGGCCAAAAGTATTGACACCCTTGCAATTCTATCAGATAATACTCAGTTTCTTCCTGAAAATGATTGCAATCACAAATTCTTTGGTATTATTATCTTCATTTAATTTGTCTTAAATGAAAAAACACAAAAGAGAATGAAGCAAAAAAGCAAAACATTGATCATTTCACACAAAACTCCAAAATGGACCAGACAAAAGTATTCGCACCCTCAGCCTAATACTTGGTTGCACAACCTTTAGCCAAAATAACTGCGACCAACCGCTTCCGGTAACCATCAATGAGTTTCTTACAATGCTCTGCTGGAATTTTAGACCATTCTTCTTTGGCAAACTTCTCCAGGTCCCTGATATTTGAAGGGTGCCTTCTCCAAACTGCCATTTTTAGATCTCTGCACAGGTGTTCTATAGGATTCAGGTCTGAACTCATTGCTGGCCACCTTGGAAGTCTCCAGTGCTTTCTCTCAAACCATTTTCTAGTGCTTTTTGAAGTGTGTTTGGGGTTATTGTCCTGCTGGAAGACCCATGACCTCTGAGGGAGACCCAGCTTTCTCACACTGGGCCCTACATTATGCTGCAAAATTTGTTGGTAGTCTTCAGACTTCATAAAGCCATGCACACGGTCAAGCAGTCCAGTGCCAGAGGCAGCAAAGCAACCCCAAAACATCAGGGAACCTCCGCCATGTTTGATTGTAGGGACCGTGTTCTTTTCTTTGAATGCCTCTTTTTTTCTCCTGTAAACTCTATGTTGATGCCTTTGCCCAAAAAGCTCTACTTTTGTCTCATCTGACCAGAGAACATTCTTCCAAAATGTTTTAGGCTTTATCTGGTAAGTTTTAGCAAACTACAGCCTGGCATTTTTATGTCTCGGGGTAAGAAGTGGGGTCTTCCTGGGTCTCCTACCATACAGTCCCTTTTCATTCAGACACCGACGGATAGTATGGGTTGACACTGTTGTACCCTCGGACTGCAGGGCAGCTTGAACTTGTTTGGATGTTAGTCGAGGTTCTTTATCCAACATCCACACAATCTTGCGTTGAAATCTCTTGTCTATTTTTTTTTCCATCCACATCTAGGGAGGTTAGCCACAGTGCCATGGGCTTTAAACTTCTTGATGACACTGCACACGGTAGACACAGGAACATTCAGGTCTTTGGAGATGGACTTGTAGCCTTGAGATTGCTCATGATTCCTCACAATTTGGTTTCTCAAGACCTCAGACAGTTCTTTGGTCTTCTTTCTTTTCTCCATGCTCAATGTGGTACACACAAGGACACAGGACAGAGGTTGAGTCAACTTTAATCCATGTCAACTGGCTGCAAGTATGATTTAGTTATTGCCAACACCTGTTAGGTGCCACAGGTAAGTTACAGGTGCTGTTAATTACACAAATTAGAGAAGCATCACATGATTTTTCGAACAGTGCCAATACTTTTGTCCACCCTCTTTTTTATGTTTGGTGTGGAATTATGTCCAATTTGGCTTTAGGACAATTCTTTTTATGTTTTTTCATTTAAGACAAATTAAATGTGTCAATACTTTTTGCCACAACTGTATGCATTTTTTTCTCAATATCTGACATGAAATCAGTATAAACCTTTCCCGTTTTGGGACAATTAGGATTACAATAATTAATATTTTCCAAATGCCAGAATAATGAGAGAGAGAGAATGTTTTAAGGCATTAATACTAAATATGCTAGATCTCCTCCTAATTTTTTTGCCCTTCCATTCTTTCACCCTTGGGCCATTTTCTGTTTTTTGCTCCCATGCTTCCCAGAGCCAAAACTTTTTTACTTTTCTGTCAAAATGGCCACGTGAGGGCTTGTTTTTTGTGGGATGAGTTGAACTTTTGAATGACACCATTGGTTTTACGATATCTTGTACTGGAAAATGGGGGGAAAAATCCAACTGCGGTGAATTTGCAATTCCACAACTTTTTTTTCTGGGGGGGGAATTTACCATGTTCACTAAATGTTGTAACTGACCTGCTATTATGATTCTCCAGGTCATTACGAGTTCATAGATGCCAAACATGTCTAGGTTCTTGTGGCGCCCCTGAGGGTTCAGTCGCCACAGAGGTACTGCACCTCCTCCTGAGGTGTGTACCCCACCATTCAGGTAAGGTGGAGACTCCTGACCACGCTCCAACACCAGCATCCCACACAACTCAGTAGTGTAGCAAAGCACCCTTTGGTGGCTCCCTGCTTGGAACACGAAGCGTGCTGGGAGGCAGGTGGAGTTTAGTTGGCACCAAAAGAGTGGGAAGAGTTTAGGATTTAGTCAGTCAGTCTGACGAGGAGTCAGAGAGAGGATCCCCTGAGTGGGATAGATGAAGGAAGTGCTGCAGCAGACCTCAGTGACCTGGGTCTGCTGGCACAGGAAAGAGATATTCAGAAAGCCTAATTCTCCATAAGATTGATTTGTACGGAACGTAAGGAGAAGAAGTGAACTAAGGATTAGGGTTAGAGCAGAGCCCTTCCTCAAGTTCTAAGCGCATGGCCGGAGTCCGGTCCCCGAGGTTGTATGGATACTAATAGTCCTGCGACAGACACCGGAGGAATAGAAGTTGTCACCACTTTATTCCCACACAAGACTTGGGGGCACAACAGCAACGAGAGTGAGCCGGGACTTAGTAGCAAGGAGTCCCCGAAGCAGGCTACAGCTGTCTGCCATACAAGTAGAATTCTAAGAACATCTGACAGGAGGAACTCCAGTGTAACTCAGTACTGTGAGTACTTCACTATAGGCGCAAGAAGGGAGACGTTCAGAAAAGGCACTTATGTTGGTGGAGTGTTGGAACGGAGTACTTCATCTTGCCTGGAGGTTGACTGAGCTCCTGACCTGGAGGACATGGCACGGATGCGGGCACCTGTATGCTCAACAGACTGAGTAAAGCTTTGGAACTACATGCCCGGGTGTCCTCCGCTTATTCCTGCGCCAACCCACTCAGCACTGCTATATCTTTGTGCTGAACACTGCACCATTACGCTCTCCTCACTAGCTCTCCATCTACTCTGCCCTGGGACTACAGCCCTGCCTGTGGAAGGCTACACCATCATTGCTGCACCACACCATCTGTCCCAGAGGATCTGTCTGCAGCGTCAGCTTAAAATCTTCATTGCCGAACACCACAGGTGGCGTCACGAATCATTCACTCATAATCTTTATTCCATCACTTCATCCCTTTTACATGGGCGCCCAGGGCCACGGACCGGGTCACCGCTGCTGTTACATTCCCCTCTGAGAGACCGGCCCGGTACCGAGCACCCCACCGCCCTGGGAGGGTGACCCATTCTTTTTTATTTAAGTGGTGAAAAAAAATCCAATGTTTGTATAAAAAAAATTGTGTCATTTTCCGAAACCCGTTTTTTGGGATCTGGGGCTGGGTGATAGCTTATGTTTTGCGTGATGAGCTGAAGTTTTGATACAATTTTAGTGTACATATGATCTTTTGATCACCCGTTATTGCATTTTAGTGCAATGATTTGGCGACCAAAAAACGTAATTCTGGCGTTTTTACTTTTTTTCTCGCTACGCTGTTTACCGATCGGATTAATTCTTTTTTTATATTGATAGATTGGGCGATACTGAATATGTGTATTTTTATTTATTTTTAATTGTTTTATTTTCAATGGGGCAAATGGGGGAGATTTAAACTTTTATATATTTTTTATTTTTTTAGAAATTTAAAAAATATTTTTTTCTTACTTTTCACTTGCTTCAATAGTCTCTCTGGGAGACTAGAAGCTGGGATCATCCGATCGCTTGTACTACATAGAGCAGGGCTGCAGCCCCTCTCTATGTAGCAGAAATGATCACTTTCTATGAGCGCCGACTGCTGAGTGGCTCTCATAGCAATCCAGCAATGACAGCCACAGGAGTCTGCTGCAGACCCCGGGTTATCACGCCAACCCATCATCGCCCCGCGGTCATGTGACTCGGGCGCCAATGGGCGGGATTAGTGACATGCTTCTGGAGCGATCACGTTAAATGCCGTTGTCAGAGATTGACGGAGGCATTTAATAGGTTATCAGCCGTGGGTCGATCGCGATTCCACCAGCGACTGTTAGGGGCACTTATCAGCTGATGAAATCGTCATCCTTTTGAATCCTCATATCACGTGCACTGCACGCTGCGAGGATTCTCCTGTGCCGGAGCCAGGAGCAGCGGTCATGTGACCACAGCAATATGCACACATTCCGATTAGACTGCTTCTGGCCTTGCTCAATACACTTGCATTGAGAGAGGTTGTGGCCAAATACTTGGAATGTTGTCAGGATTATGCTTATCGCATACTTGCGGTTACATGACTGCCGCTCCAAACACCTTTACCATCCTTACAGCACACAGAAAGTGTGACATGAGGATTCACAAGTCTGCAGTCACATAGCTTTAGAATGGACAAGTCTGCAGTCATATAGCTTTTAGACCGGACAACCCCTTTAAATATGATTCTTCCTGTGCAAGCTTTCAAAATAATTTTATAAATTTGTATTGTGTTTTTTTCCCCATTGGGGTACTTAATAAAAAGTTGATCCCATAATGAGATATAATTCTAAACATATTATTCTCTTTTGTTTTCTTATATGCATCTAGTACTTGAAAATGTCCTAAGGTGCTTATTTTCTATATTATTAGTGGTACTCAATAATGAAAATGTGTTAATATGTCCCTCTTTGAATAAGTGTTTAACACACGACATCCATTCTTCATTACCAACCAACATTAGGAGTAGTGAGAACCGCTAGAATTATGCCACAAAGGAGTAAAATCCATAAACCTTTCAATCCCCAACTTTTTGTAAAGACTTTCCATCAGTCGTTTAAAATTCCTGCAGACACTCATTTATGTACTGCTCTCCAGCCCTTCAATTGAAAAACTGCTTTCAGTTGCAGCCAAATATTTTACATTTTGACCCCAGTCCAGAGCACCTGCTGCCACTTGTCTGCGCTGCAGCTCCTGTTTTTATGCATAGTTGAGTTCATTTGGCCTTGTTTCCTTATTGAAGGTATGGTATTTGATTGTAATTCTTCAAAGAAGACCACTTCTGGCTAGACCTCTCCAAACAGTAAATGGGGGTATTTGGGTACCACTGGTTGTTGTCAGTTGTCAGTTGAGAGTTGATGGCACTGCTAGACATTTTCAGATTTTGAGGGGAAGTGGGCATGATGTGTCATCTGCTGCACTAAATTTCCTTGGCCTGATAACTGTGTCTATGGTCCTCAACATTGCCCACTTCTTTGTGTCTTCAATGCTATGAAGCACAGGAAAATACATATCTATCAATTAATGCCATCAGGGAGGCAACTAACTGGCTCCAAATTTATTTTGCAGAAGATAAATTAACCCAAAATACAGTCAATGTATACAAAATAACCCAAAATACAGTCAATGTCACTAGTTTGCACAGTTTTCTAGATATTCTGAACAGAACGTCCAAGGGGGGGGTGTATTATGGCATTGAAATAAAAACTAGTCATAACCTCCTACTCTACCCCAAACATGCCCTCTATAGCAACAACCCAACCCTCCATAGCTACAGGCCCTCCCCGTCCACATGAAGAAGCCCTCATCACACAGTAACGAATTCTTCCCCTCCAGCAGTCTCAGTGCAGAGAGCAGAGAGCTGCTCCTCCCCCAGACACACAATGAACAGTTATCTATGCAAAGTGAAACTAGTGAGGAGTGAAAATCGTCCTGTATTCTGGGCCACTCCATGATTACAATGCATAACTCATTATCAGTAATTCCTCCCCTCACTGTCCCAGGCTGCTGGCAGCAGTGAGAACAGACTGTGTGATGGCCAGTGATGGGGGTTTGCAGCTTCTAATCTGCACAGGGGATGGCAGTCACTGATGTAATCTGTTGTGTGACAAAGCCTCTGCTGTGTGAATGAGACAGTCACTGATGTCTTCACACAGCAGCAGATTTGGTGCAGTGTATGTGCGAAGCGCCACCAAACTCCTAGCAAGCTCCAGTGACCAGCACCACCCACTCCTCACTAGTTTCACTTTCCATAGAACACTGTTCAGTGTGTGTCTGGGAGAGAAGCAGCTCTCTGCTCTCTGCACTGAGGCTGCTGGAGGGGAAGAATTCGTTACTGTGTGATGAGGTCTGCTTCATGTGGACGGGGAGGGCCTGTAGCTATGGAGGGTGGGGTTGTTGCTATAGAGGGCATGTTTGGAGTAGAGTAGGAGGTTACGACTAGTTCTTATTTCAATGCCATAATACACCCCCTCTTGGACGTTCTGTTCAGAATATCTAGAAAACTGTGCAAACTAGTGACAGAAAGTAAATTACTTATTGTCATAATTCTGCAGCCCAGATATGTACTGAGATTATGTGAAAAGCCCGGACAACCCCTTTAAGAACTATCTGCAGCATAAAAAATAACTAGGTGTCCTGCAAGTGATAACATGGCGGCCCCACATATCTCAATATAATCAACTATGTGTGGTATTACATGAAGACACAGAAGGCTTTGCACAACCACACACCTACATAAGCTTTGTGGATAGCTACAAACCAAAGGAGGTAGTGTATACTCTGCCACCTAAATGAAGTGAACCATAAATAAACTAAAAATTAGCTTTAGTAGAAAAAATTAAGAAAATATTTTAAAAGACCACATTTCCATAGTACACATAAACATACCCCAAGGACGAAGAACCCAATAGAATACAGACCAAAATTACAGGAAAATAGGAATAATTAAAGACATAATATGGTATTTGTAAATGGCAGGTCACAGTTGAAATATAGAGCAAGTTACAAAAATAAAGACTCACAATGAGAAGTATCTATCACTAACTAAGTGCTCAGAGCATCTCTTCAAGTAATCTTGAATCATGAAAGATATATAAAAGTATGCTTAAACCCGCCTGAGTGTGACCGCCAAAATATAACTGACATAACCATATCCCCAAATTAGATCCATATTCAGAGTGCAAATAACATTACCTATTAGCAGACAGAATGCAGTAAAGCCCGGAGTCTGATGGTGACCCCTGTGCCTCGACATACGTTTTGTCCTTCAGCTTCTTCTGGGGGCTGAAGGGCGAATATGGGCATGGCCTAACAGCTCTGAAGACAAGATGTGCCTGGCAAGAACTCCTGCTAAAACTGAAATAAAACTAAAGAAAAACGAGCTCCAAGCTAACAGCAAAGCCACAGAAGTTAGCGGGTTACCTCCGGCACCCTCTGGAACAGCCACAAGAAAAAAGGAAGGAAAATAAAAGGACTTTCCTAATATACTGAGTGGTGAGGTGAGGCGGCCTGTGGGGGCCCAGACGGGAGGACCGGGAAGCCATCCTATCTATAGGTTGTGAGGTCTGGAGCGGGAGCAGCCTGCCCCGGGTTATCTCCCCACCACCCGGGCTCACGCAGACTCGACTACTTGTTACCTGCTGCCCCTCCTGCCTTGGCACCTGACAGGAGCGCAAGGGGCGTGACGGGCCTTGCCTGCTGTGCCTCGGGCTTCTCTCTTCCTCCCTGCTCAGCAACACTGAGGTGGAGCTCCGGTCTGCCGGAACCGGATGGCGGGCCCTTCTTCATGGTCTGATCCGCTGGACCGAGGACGGGGGAGCTAGACTCAGAGGGGTGGCGGGAAAATTTGCGCCCTTTTAGGCTTGGGCGAGCGCCATATTGCGGGGACAGAGGGTATCGGAGTTGAAGAGAGATACTGTCCGGCCCTGCGGACTGTGACAAGGTCAGCTTACGCTGAGTCAACTTTTCTTCAGAGTGGACCCTCTGGGTTGTGGCACCCACCCACCTAGGGCAAGCTGACCTTGTGAGGAACCACCCCCTATACGGGGAGTGTCAGGGGCAAGACCAAGGAGGTGAGCCACCACAACTGCTGGCACCAGACGGCCGGCTCAGGTAGACACTAGGTACGAGTGTCTGACAACAAGGACGAGCAGGAAACAAGACAAGACAAGACATAAGTTCAAGGTATCTTCATTAAGACAACTTCAGGAAAACATTCAATGCAAAAACGTGAGAACAAGCAAACACGGCAAGGTGCAAGCGAGGGCACACCAAGGTCCATGGCATGGTACGTGCCAGGTGGCGCGCCTGGGTCTCAATGGCATCGGACTCCGGACAGCAGGCAACGATCAACAAGGTCATCAGGTTCTGGAGCTCTGATGGCGATCGGCAGGATCCGGGCATCCTGCAAACCACGGTACAGGCAAGGAGGCACGACAGATATCCAGGCATGGTGCATGTTAGGGAACACGCCGAGGTTCAAAGCAGGATTCCAGGCAGGGTGCGTGCTAAGGGCACATCAGGGTCCAGGGCAAGGTGCAAGGCAGGGTGCGTGTGTAGGGGACACGCCAGGGTTCAAAGCAAGGTGCAAGGCAAGGTGCATGTGTAGGGGACACGCCAGGGATCAAAGTTCAACAAACAAGACAGGGTGCGTGTGTATAGACACGACAAGGCACAAGGTACAAGGCAGAGTCCTGCGCGTGCAGAGAGACATGCCAGGGTCAGGGTTCAAGGCAGAGTCCTGCGCGTGCAGAGAGACACGCCAGGGTCAGGTTCCAGGCAGAGTCCTGCGCGTGCAGAGAGACATACCAGGGTCAGGTTCAAGGCAAAGTCCTGCGCGTGCAGAGAGACATGCCAGGGTCAGGTTCAAGGCAGAGTCCTGCGCATGCAAAGGGCACGCCAGGGTCAGGGTTCAAGGCAGAGTCCTGTGCGTGCAGAGAGACACGCCAGGGTCAGGGTTAAAAGCAGAGTCCTGCGTGTGCAGAGGACATGCCAGGGACAGAGTACAGGCAAGGACCTGTACGTGTGAGAGGGCACGGAAGGGTACATGGCAAGACCTGCACGTACTTTTACAGAAGCACAGGGAGGTGTGCCACGGGGCAGGCGAGGGCCTGCGCGTGCTAAGAGAAGCACAGAGGGCACAGTGCAGAGACAGCATGAGTGCAAGGAAGCACAAGGAGCACGGCAGGGGCACTGGCTAGCTGGAAGGGCTGCAGCACAAACAGGCGGGTAAGACTCCAGCGAACTCGGCTGGGGCATAGCAGGCGGCACAGCTGTCACTGACCAACAAGCACGGCTGAGGCACAAGCAGGCGGGCATGGCTAGGGCGGGCACTGCTGAGGCACAAGCAGAAGGCTAGGAAGGCGAGGCGCTTGCAAAGGGCACATGGAGAAACAAGGCAAGGCAAGAAACAAGGCAAGGCTAGGCGAGAAACAAGGCAAGTCAAGGTACGGAACACGGAGTGGAACAAAGGCAGAAACACAGAGCCAGATCAGAGCGAGAACAGTGCTAGCAGTGGAGCGTAGGCCGAAGCCCAGAGCCGGGTCAAGGGAGAGCCTTGAGACTAGCATGTAAATGAGTAAGAGAGCACGATAGGACAGAGTCTAGCAGCGGAGCATAGGCCAAAGCCCAGAGCCGGGTCAAGGCAGAGCCTTGAGACTAGACATGGAAATGTGCAAGAGAGCATCAAAGGGCAGAGTACGGAAAACCAGGCAGAGACAAGAAACATGAGAAGCACTACAAGGCTCAGAATAGCAAAGACCAGACATGGCGAAACTTGCAAAGGCAGAGAACAGCGGAAGTACTACAAGGCAAAGCAAGGCAAGGACAAACATGGCACGAGAGACAACAAAAGACGTGGCACGAGACAAGAGGCAGAATACAAGCACAGAGCGGGTGCAGAAGCGCACTACAGAGCAGAGTGCAGGGGCACAGAATACAGGGAACGACCGAGCAGACCAAGCAGCCATGCAGGGAAGCAACACGATACTCAGGCCCCGACCATAGGAAGGGGCAGTCTGATTTAGCACCAGGACTTCCGGTTCAGATCCTCCAGGATCATAGAGAGCTGTTGTGAGTTCATTTTCCCCTTCACTACTGAGGCCCGAGGAATTCCATCTTCTGGTGAAGAAAGGTAGTGAGCCTGATTGTCAAACACCTGGGGCTGATGATGATGACTGGCTGAGTGGAGTTAATGACTGGATATAAGGCTGCCGACGCCCTTCTGGCCTGCGGGTGATTTCTCTGTGGACTTCTAGGAAACCAGTCTGATTCCTGCTCATCTAAAGCTAAGATTTCTGCTTTGCCTTTTTGCATTAGTGTTTTGTTTTCCTTGCTTTTCTGGATTCTGCCATTCCCTGCTGGGGTGAGCTGAATCTCCTTTTGCCTGTTGCTCTGTCTTCAGAATATTCCTGAGTATTGACATAGCCTTTTTTGAAGCCTAGCGTCTTCAGGGCATTTTTTACTGTCAGTTTGTTGGCTCTTATTTTCATAGGGTTTTTCACGGATTGCAGACAGCAGCCTTCCTGTCCTTTCCTATCTAAGCTAGCTTGGGCCCCATCTTTGCTCAGTCTATCTTTCTGTCTGTGTTTTGTTCTTTCTTCTTACTTCACCGTCATTATATGTGGGGGGCTGCCTTTTGCTTTGGGGTCTGCTCTGGGGCAGTTTAGATTTCCCTTTCTGTCTTTAGGCTATGTAGTCCTCCGGCTGTGATCGAGGGGCCTAGGGCATCGTAGGAGCCCCCCATGGCTACTGCTAGTTGTGTTGATAGGTTCAGGGGTCTGCAATCCGATAGCTGCCAACTTCTCTGGTTTTCGGGACTTAGCTAGCATTTCTATTTTTGCCACCTACGGTGACTCAATCATAACAGAATCACCCGCCATACCGCAGATCCTAGGGTACTCAATTGCAGGAAAGAATTGTACAAAAAAAAAAAAAAAAAAGGTGTGTATATTTTTTCCTCTATATCTCTGAGGCCGTAGGGGGAATTTATTTTTCTCTCAATGGAGATAAAGCAATTGTCTGATCGTGTGGAGCAGCTCGCTGCGGAAGTGCGGGGAATTTCCGCCTACTTTGCTCATTCACATGCTGCTGAACCAAAGATTCCTACACCCGATGTATTTTTTGGGGATCGGTCTAAATTTTTGAATTTCAAAAATAATTGTAAATTATTTTTTGCCTTGAAGCCTAACTCGTCAGGGAGCTCCGCGCAGCTGGTTAAAATTGTCATCTCTTTGCTGCGTGGCGATCCCCAGGATTGGGCGTTTTCTTTGAAACCAGATGATCCTATTCTGACTAATGTGAACGCATTTTTTCAGGCCTTGGGGTTGTTGTATGACGAACCTAATGCCATTGATCAGGCTGAAAAGACCCTGCTGGCATTGAACCAGGGTCGTGATTCTGCAGAATTGTACTGTCAAAAATTCCAAAAGTGGGCAGTACTTACTACCTGGAATGATAATGCCTTGGCTGCTCTCTTTCGGAAGGGGTTGTCAGAAGCCATAAAAGATACTATGGTGGGATTTCCTGTTCCCTCTGGTCTTGACGATTTTATGTCTTTAGCCATTCAGGTTGATCGGCGTTTGCGCGAACGCAGAGCTGCACGAGGGGTGTTGCCACCTGTTGAACAGATGTCTGAACCTATGCAATGTGATAGAGTTTTTTCCAGAGAGCAGCGTCAGGAGTTCAGAAGGCGTAATAAGTTGTGTTTTTTCTGTGGAGATGCCTCGCATATTATTTCTGTCTGTCCTAAACGCGAGAAACGCTTTGCACACATGTTTTCTGTTGGTGGTGTTCAACCTAAGTTTCTTCTGGCTATTACTCTGATCTGCTCCCTGTCCACATTTTCCGCCAAGGCTTTTGTGGATTCGGGAGCAGCTCTAAACCTAATGGACTTGGATTTTGCTAAACGTGGTGGATTTCCGATGACACCTCTGCAGACGCCTATCCCTTTGAGGGGGATTGATGCTACTCCTTTGGCTAAAAATAA
Source organism: Dendrobates tinctorius (assembly GCF_039654945.1). Lineage (NCBI taxonomy): Eukaryota > Metazoa > Chordata > Amphibia > Anura > Dendrobatidae > Dendrobates > Dendrobates tinctorius. The sequence continues at coordinate 52,432,004 of NW_027361675.1, forward strand.
ACCTCAGTTTTGGACCCAGGTAGTAATGCGGGTCGCCCCAGACCATCAAGAAAATTGCAGGTTTTTGGTGTTACATAATCTGCATGATACTATTGTTCTGGGGTTTCCCTGGTTACAAATTCATAATCCAGTTTTGGATTGGAAATCTGTGTCCGTGGTGAGTTGGGGTTGTCGGTGTGCCTTTAGTGAGGCTCCGGTGTTTTCCACCTCTCCTCAGTCGCATGATGTTCCTGATTATTTGGTGGACTTTTATGATGTATTTAGTGAGAATGAGCCTGCGTCTCTGCCTCCTCATAGGAGTTATGACTGTGCAATTGAACTGAGCCCGGGGTGAAAATTTCCCAAGGGTCGGCTCTTCAATTTATCCGTACCCGAGCACGAGGCTATGCGATCCTATATTAAGGAGGCGTTGGAGAAGGGTCATATTAGACCATCCTCGTCACCATTAGGTGCCGTTTTTTTTTTGTAGCCAAAAAGGATGGATCATTAAGACCTTGTATTGATTATCGTGCTCTCAACAAAATTACTGTTAAATATCAGTATCCGTTACCCCTGATTTCTGATCTATTCTCCAGAGTTAAAGGTGCTTGCTGGTTTACCAAGCTTGACCTCAGGGGGCATATAATCTTATTCGCATTAAGCATGGGGATGAATGGAAGACGGCGTTTAATACTCCGGAGGGACATTTTGAGTACCTGGTGATGCCTTTTGGGCTCACTAATGCCCCTTCTGTCTTCCAGTGCTTCATGAATGACATTTTCCGAGATTTTGTCGATAAATTTTTGATTATCTATCTGGATGATATTTTGATCTTCTCCAAGGATTGGGATTCTCATGTGGAACATATTCGGACTGTGTTCCGGATCTTGAGGGAGAATTCCCTGTATGTCAAAGGATCTAAATGCCTTTTTGGAGTACAGAGGATTTCTTTTTTGGGATTTATTTTGTCCCCGTCAACTATTGAAATGGACCCGGCCAAGGTACAGGCCATTTACGATTGGGTTCAGCCCACTTCTTTGAAGGCCCTCCAGAAGTTTTTGGGTTTTGCTAATTTTTATCGGAAATTTATAGCAAAATTTTCTAGTATTGCCAAGCCATTGACTGATTTGACTAAGAAGGGTGCAGATGTGTTAAATTGGTCTCCGCAGGCTGTTTCTTCCTTTCAGGAGCTGAAGCGAAGATTCACCTCCGCCCCGGTTTTGCGGCAACCTGATGTCTCACTTCCGTTCCAGGTAGAGGTGGATGCTTCTGAGATTGGTGCAGGAGCTGTTTTGTCCCAAAAGGATCCTGTAACATCTAAAATGAATCCCTGTGCTTTCTTTTCCCGAAAGTTCTCTCCATCTGAACGTAACTATGATGTGGGGAATCGGGAACTGTTAGCCATGAAATGGGCATTTGAGGAGTGGAGACATTGGTTGGAGGGAGCTAAGCATCAAGTCGTGGTCCTCACTGACCACAAGAATTTGATTTACCTAGAGTCGGCTAAGCGCTTGAACCCTAGACAGGCTAGGTGGGCCTTGTTTATTACACGTTTTGATTTTGTGGTTTCTTTTCTTCCTGGAACTAAGAATGTCAAGGCTGACGCCCTCTCTAGGAGCTTCTTTGCTGATACTCCTGTGGTGACCAAGCCTGCTACCATCTTAGGCGAAGGGGTAGTTCTTTCTGCCATCTCGCCCGATTTGAGACGTGCTCTGGAAGAGTTCCAGGAGGACAAACCTGAGCGTTGTCCCAGTGGAAAGTTGTATGTTCCTGACCAGTGGAAGAAGAGAGTGATGTCTGAAGTTCATTGCTCTGCTTTGGCTGGTCATCCAGGTATTTTTGGTACTAGAGATCTGGTGAGTCGGTTTTTTTGGTGGCCCTCCTTGTCTCGTGATGTCAGGAATTTTGTGCAGTCCTGTGGGACGTGCTCCCGGTCTAAATCGTGTTCTCGCTCTAGTGGGTTGTTGATGCCTTTGCCTGTCCCCAAGAGGCCATGGACCCATATTTCAATGGATTTCATCTCTGATATGCCTGTCTCTCAAAGGATGACTGTTATTTGGGTGATTTGTGATAGGTTCTCTAAGATGGTTCATCTTGTACCACTCCCTAAGTTGCCGTCTTCCTTTGAATTGGTGCTCCTGTTTTTACAACAGGTGGTTCGCTTGCACGGGATTCCTGAGAACATTGTATCTGACAGAGGAGTCCAGTTTGTGTCTAGATTTTGGAGAACTTTCTGTTCCAAGCTGGGAATTCAGTTGTCCTTCTCCTCTGCTTTTCACCCTCAGACCAATGGGCAGACAGAGAGAACAAACCAGACCTTGGAGTCATATTTGAGATGTTTTATTTCTGCTGATCAGGATGATTGGGTTTCATTTTTGCCCTTGGCCGAATTTGCTTTAAATAATAGAGCTAGTTCTGCCACTTTGATGTCACCTTTTTTTTGTAACTTTGGGTTTCATCCTCGATTTTCTTCAGGGCAGGTGGAGCCCTCTGCCTGCCCAGGTGTTGACACTGTGGTGGAGAGAATGCACCAGATCTGGGACCAAGTGGTGGATAAGTTATCTCTCTCCCAGGAAAAGGTCCAGCGGTTTTCCAACCGACATAGGACTATTGGTCCCCAGTTTAAGGTTGGTGATATGGTGTGGTTATCATCAAAAAATATTGCTATGAAGGTGGCTTCTCCTAAGTTTAAGCCTAGATTTATTGGACCTTACAAGATTTTGGAGATTATTAATCCGGTCTCTTTTCGTTTGGCTCTTCCTGTCACATTTAAAATCCATAATGTGTTCCATAAATCTTTGTTGAAGAAGTTTGTTGAACCTGTTGTTCCGGGGGTTGCACCTCCAGACCCTGTATTGGTTGAAGGTAACATGGAATATGAGGTAGAGAAAGTACTGGAATCCCGTCTGGCTAGACGGAGACTCCAGTATTTGGTTAAGTGGAAGGGTTATGGTCAGGAGGATAATTCCTGGGTCTCTGCCTCTGATATTCATGCCAAAAGATTGGTGCGTGCCTTTCATCGGGCTCACTCTGATCGCCCTGGTGGCGTGGTTGAGGGTTCGGTGACCCCACCTCAAGGGGGAGGTACTGTTGTGAGTTCATTTTCCCCTTCACTACTGAGGCCCGAGGAACTCCCTCTTCTGGTGAAGAAAGGTAGTGAGCCTGATTGTCAAACACCTGGGGCTGATGATGATGACTGGCTGAGTGGAGTTAATGACTGGATATAAGGCTGCCGATGCCCTTCTGGCCTGCAGGTGATTTCTCTGTGGACTTCTAGGAAACCAGACTGATTCCTGCTCATCTAAAGCTAAGATTTCTGCTTTGCCTTTTTGCATTAGTGTTTTGTTTTCCTTGCTTTTCTGGATTCTGCCATTCCCTGCTGGGGTGAGCTGAATCTCCTTTTGCCTGTTGCTCTGTCTTCAGAATATTCCTGAGTACTGACATAGCCTTTTTTGAAGCCTAGCGTCTTCAGGGCATTTTTTACTGTCAGTTTGTTGGCTCTTATTTTCATAGGGTTTTTCACGGATTGCAGACAGCAGCCTTCCTGTCCTGTCCTATCTAAGCTAGCTTGGGCCCCATCTTTGCTCAGTCTATCTTTCTGTCTGTGTTTTGTTCTTTCTTCTTGCTTCACCGTCATTATATGTGGGGGGCTGCCTTTTGCTTTGGGGTCTGCTCTGGGGCAGTTTAGATTTCCCTTTCTGTCTTTAGGCTATGTAGTCCTCCGGCTGTGATCGAGGGGCCTAGGGCATCGTAGGAGCCCCCCACGGCTACTGCTAGTTGTGTTGATAGGTTCAGGGGTCTGCAATCCGATAGCTGCCAACTTCTCTGGTTTTCTGGACTTAGCTAGCATTTCTATTTTTGCCACCTACGGTGACTCAATCATAACAGAGAGCATTGCTAGATCAGACTGGGCTGAACCATAGAGAAGGTCACATGATCAGGAGTTCCAGGAATACCTAGAGGATTGCAGAATCAGAGAGCGCTGGAACATAGGAAAGGTCACATGATCAGGGGTTCCAGGAATACAGAGGATTGCAGAGTCAAAGCAGAGACAGATAGTTACCTAGCAACGGCGTGCGGCCCTGAGGTAAGGCGCACGTGCACACCGCTCCAGGCATCTTGCAGTATGAGACATAATGGGCATGAGAATTCAGTGCACGTGCACACCGCTCCAGGGGTCATGCGTAGTGTTGAGCATTCCGATACCGCAAGTATCGGGTATCGGCCGATACTTGCTGTATCGGAATTCCGATACCGACTTCCGATATTTTTTCAATATCGGAAGTCGGCATCGGAATCGGAAGTTCAAAGTTGATTGACAGCCTGACGTCATCATGATGCGCGGTGTGTGCGCATCATGATGCGCCGTCATTTCGGGCCTTCCGGGGGTCTCTGCCGGCCTGCCGGGGGGCTGTGCCGGCCTGCCGGGGGGCTGTGTGGACTGCCCGGGGTCTGTACCGGCCTGCCGGGGGGCTGTGCCGGCCTGCCGGTGGTCTGTGCACCCTGTGGGGGTCTGTACCGGCCTGCCGGGGGGCTGTGCCGGCCTGCCGGTGGTCTGTGCACCCTGTGGGGGTCTGTACCGGCCTGCCGGGGGGCTGTGCCGGCCTGCCGGGGGGCTGTGCTGATGTCCGGGGGTCTGTGCAAGCATCGTCCGATGGGACTACAAGTCCCATCTGGCGATGCCTGCTACCATGACAGTGATTGACACATTAGCCAATGATGGGACAGTAGTAGTCCCATCATCCGGCTAATGTGTTAAATGTTAAAAAAAAAAAAAAAATACTACATACATACTACATGCATGCTACATACATACTACATGCTACATACATACTACATACATACTACATACATACTACATACATACTACATACATACCACATATATACTACATACATACTACATACATAACACATATATACTACATACATACTACATACATACTACATACATACTACATACATACTACATATATACTACATATATACTACATGCATGCTACATACATACTACATGCTACATACATACTACATACATACTACATGCATGCTACATACATACTACATGCTACATACATACTACATATATACTACATGCATGCTACATACATACTACATGCTACATACATACTACATACACTCACTGGCCACTTTATTAGGTACACCATGCTAGTAACGGGTTGGACCCCCTTTTGCCTTCAGAACTGCCTCAATTCTTCGTGGCAGAGATTCAACAAGGTGCTGGAAGCATTCCTCAGAGATTTTGGACCATATTGACATGATGGCATCACACAGTTGGCGCAGATTTGTCGGCTGCACATCCCTGATGCGAATCTCCCGTTCCACCACATCCCAAAGATGCTCTATTGGATTGAGATCTGGTGACTGAGGAGGCCATTTGAGTACAGTGAACTCATTGTCATGTTCAAGAAACCAATCTGAGATGATTCGAGCTTTATGACATGGCGCATTATCCTGCTGAAAGTAGCCATCAGATGTTGGGTACATTGTGGTCATAAAGGGATGGACATGGTCAGCAACAATACTCAGGTAGGCTGTGGCGTTGCAACGATGCTCAATTGGTACCAAGGGGCCCAAAGAGTGCCAAGAAAAAATTCCCCACACCATGACACCACCACCACCAGCCTGAACCGTTGATACAAGGCAGGATGGATCCATGCTTTCATGTTGTTTACGCCAAATTCTGACCCTACCATCCGAATGTCGCAGCAGAAATCGAGACTCATCAGACCAGGCAACGTTTTTCCAATCTTCTACTGTCCAATTTCGATGAGCTTGTGCAAATTGTAGCCTCAGTTTCCTGTTCTTAGCTGAGAGGAGTGGTACCCAGTGTGGTCTTCTGCTGCTGTAGCCCATCTGCCTCAAAGTTCGACGCACTGTGCGTTCAGAGATGCTCTTCTGCCTACCTTGGTTGTAACGGGTGGCAATTTGAGTCACTGTTGCCTTTCTATCAGCTCGAACCAGTATGCCCATTCTCTTCTGAACTCTGGCATCAACAAGGCATTTCCGCCCACAGAACTGCCGCTCACTGGATTTTTTTTCTTTTTCGGACCATTCTCTGTAAACCCTAGAGATGGTTGTGCGTGAAAATCCCAGTAGATCAGCAGTTTCTGAAATACTCAGACCAGCCCTTCTGGCACCAACAATCATGCCACGTTCAAAGGCACTCAAATCACCTTTCTTCCCCATACTGATGCTCGGTTTGAACTGCAGGAGATTGTCTTGACCATGTCTATATGCCTAAATGCACTGAGTTGCCGCCATGTGATTGGCTGATTAGAAATTAAGTCTTAACACACAGTTGGACAGGTGTACCTAATAAAGTGGCCAGTGAGTGTATATACTACATACATACTACATACATACTACATGCATGCTACATACATACTACATGCTACATACACACTACATATATACTACATGCATGCTACATACATACTACATGCTACATACATACTACATATATACTACATACATACTACATACATACTACATGCATGCTACATACATACTACATGCTACATACATGCTACATATATACTACATGCATGCTACATACATACTACATGCTACATACATACTACATATATACTACATACATACTACATACATACTACATGCATGCTACATACATACTACATGCTACATACATACTACATATATACTACATGCATGCTACATACATACTACATGCTACATACATACTACATATATACTACATACATACTACATACATACTACATGCATGCTACATACATACTACATGCTACATACATACCACATATATACTACATACATACTACATACAATACATTCATACAATACATACATAGACATACAGTACATATAACATAGAGTAACATACTTACCAATACTTGTCACATTGTTCCCCGAAGCCATTGTCTTTTACGGACTAAATATTAACATAACAAACCACAAAAATACTCACCCACGATTCGAAGCAGTCCACGAGTGTGTCCCACGACGATCTTGGGTAGAGAACTGCAGCATCAGCTGTTGCTGCCGTTCTCTACGGGCTGCAGGAATCCAATGACGGAAGGTAGGTATCCTTCCGCACTGTATTCCTCCGCCACTTAAAAAAAAAAAAAGTCCCTAGTCTCACTTTATGCCATTGCTGCGTGGGAATTTCCCACACAGCAATGGCATAAAGTGAGACTAGGGACTTTTTTTTTTTTTAAGTGGCGGAGGAATACAGTGCGGAAGGATACCTACCTTCCGTCATTGGATTCCTGCAGCCCGTAGAGAACGGCAGCAACAGCTGATGCTGCAGTTCTCTACCCAAGATCGTCGTGGGACACACTCGTGGACTGCTTCGGATCGTGGGTGAGTATTTTTGTGGTTTGTTATGTTAATATTTATTCCGTAAAAGACAATGGCTTCGGGGAACAATGTGACAAGTATTGGTAAGTATGTTACTCTATGTTATATGTACTGTATGTCTATGTATGTATTGTATGAATGTATTGTATGTAGTATGTATGTAGTATATATGTGGTATGTATGTAGCATGTAGTATGTATGTAGTATGTATGTAGCATGCATGTAGCATGCAGTATGTATGTAGCATGTATGTAGTATATATGTAGTATGTATGTAGCATGTAGTATGTATGTAGCATGCATGCAGTATATATGTAGTATGTATGTAGCATGTAGTATGTATGTAGCATGCATGTAGTATGTATGTAGCATGTAGTATGTATGTAGTATGTATGTAGTATGTATGTGGTATGTATGTAGTATATATGTAGTATGTATGTAGCATGTAGTATGTATGTAGCATGCATGTAGTATATATGTAGTATGTATGTAGCATGTAGTATGTATGTAGCATATATGTAGTATGTATGTAGTATGTATGTAGCATGCATGTAGTATATATGTAGTATGTATGTAGCATATATGTAGTATGTATGTAGCATGTAGTATATATGTAGTATGCATGTTGCATGCATGTAGTATATATGTAGTATGTATGTTGCATGTAGTATGTATGTAGTATGTATGTTGCATGTAGTATATATGTAGTATGAATGTAGCATGTATGTAGTATGTAGTATGAATGTAGCATGTATGTAGTATGCATGTTGTATGTATGTAGCATGTAATTTTTTTTTTTTTTTTTTTTTTTACATTCAACACATTAGCCGGATGATGGGACTACTACTGTCCCATCATTGGCTAATGTGTCAATCACTGTCATGGTAGCAGGCATCGCCCGATGGGACTTGTAGTCCCATCGGACGATGCCTGCACAGACCCCCGAAGCCTGCACAGCCCCCCGGCAGGCCGGCACAGCCCCCCGGAGCCTGCACAGCCCCCCGGCAGGCCGGCACAGCCCCCCGGCAGGCCGGCACAGCCCACCGGAGCCTGCACAGCCCCCCTGGCAGGCCGGCACAGCCCCCCGGCAGGCCGGCACAGACCACCGGAGCCTGCACAGACCCCCTGGCAGGCCGGCACAGCCCCCCGAAAGGCCCGTACAGACCCCAGAGAGGCTGTACAAGGGAAAAACAGGATTTTTCTTATTCCGATACCGGAAGTCCCATAGACTTGAATGGGACTTCCGGTATCGGAATCGGCGATACCGATACTTTTTTTTAAGATCGGCCGATCCATTCCGATCCGATACTTTGAAGTATCGGACGGTATCGCTCAACTCTAGTCATGCGGCATAACAGACATGGCGGGCATGACAGGCATAACGGACATGACAGGCTTAACGGACATGGCGGGCATGACACGGACACAGCTGTGACTGTGACCCCCCCCCGGAGCTGTGGGGATTCATCTGCTCACTCTCCCCCCCCTAATTATAACACCGACATCTATAACACCGGCTCTGTGGCCAGAAAGTGGAACCTGGGCAAATGCCAGACTAACTGTTGCCCCGCTGATACCACTCAGGGGAGTCAGAGGAGAATGTTGGGACAGTGGGAAAATATATTCCAACCCTCAAATGAATTGGTACAACACTGAAATATCTGAAAGAATTCTCCAGACCCTCTCTCCAGGTCCAACATTAGGCAACACAGTGCAGCGGCAAACCACAGAACAATCATATACCAAACTGAACTAATAATGGAGCTATTACATAATTCTATGGAATGACACAGGAGAGCACAATTTTCTTACATGATATCAACAACTGACATGCTCTTCTAACCTCGCTGCTTGTTGGCAGAGGGAAAATAACATTATCTTGACATACACCAGCTCTCAGAGCCCAGTAGCAAAAACCATGGGAAAAACCACAGTAAAAACCTTGAAAAACACCACTAGAGCCACAAAATCTCTAACACAGGCAGACGTGGACACATTTCTGAAAAAACAAGCCTCTTCCTCGGACTCTATTAAATCACCATGGCAAACTAACTCTCAACTGGAGGCTGACTCAGAAACAGATCTGGAGAGTGACTCAGAGGAGGAGTCATGAAGGACACCCTGGTGACCCGCTCATTTATTAAAAGGATCCTCTCAAAAGCTTTGGAACCTATAGGAAGAGAACTGGCAGAGATAAAGCAGGACATATTGCCACAAGATCATAGACTTGAAGTGGTTGAAAATTACCAGACGTCCCTGACTCAACACACCAATACTCTCTATGACTGTCTCAGCGAACATGAAAATAAGATACATATGATTCAAACTACGTTAGAAGACCACGAAAACCGTGAACGAAGAAACAATATTCGCATAAAGGGGCTCCCAGAATCCGTGGCTATCGAGGCACTAACCAAAGCCTCAACAGAGATCTTCTCTAATCTCCTATTGGACGATGACCCTAAGGACATTGAACTCATAAGGGTGCACAGGTCTCTACGCCCCAAACCCAAACAGGGAGAGCCCCCAAGAGACGTGTTGTGTCGCTTCCTTGATTACCGTATGAAAGACCTGATTCTTCGTAGAGCACGTGAAACACAAGACATTTTGTACGAAGGCTCACAAGTAAGACTTTTCCAGGACCTATCGGCCACAACACTTAAAAAGCGTAAAATTCTAAAACCATTCACAGAAGCTCTAATACAAAAAGGGCACCGCTTTCGTTGGCTGTTCCCATTTGGAATTTTTATAACAGCAGGAGACAAAAAACTTCAAGCCAGATCATCCTCGGACATTAAATAAATATGCAAGACCCTGGACATCCCTCTGGAGCCATTCCCGGATCTAGAGTTGTTTCACTCAGCCTCACACTATCAGCATTTGCCAAATCCAACTCCGTGCCATCTGGTGGGGACTCCAAAATCCCAGAAACAAAAGAAGAAATCCACAAAGTCCCCGAATTCAAGAGGAGATGAAAGGGCGACATGAACACTGGAATCTCTTGCTAACTTGCTGTTTCACCGTGGATTCTCCCACTGATTATAATATTTCATGGTTGATACCTTTTGAGACTATGCTCAAACCCATTAATTGATTTGCAGTGGTTCCCATTATATCAACACTATTATATTGAGTTAGGCACACCCCCTTGGGCTTTAGGACTCAGAGAAAATTTTCCCTCAGAAAAGTCCACAAGAACGATGTTTAAGTTCTGTAGAATTGCTAGTTGTAGTTTTTTTGATTAATGTGTTATTCACGAATTTCACTATGTTTTCTCCTCTTCTTTCTTCCTGTTCAATCTTTCTCCTCCCCACCCTCCATCCAAAAATCGGCATCAAGAGGCACCTGGGACAAAAATGGTCACTGATCCAGAGAAGATTCACCCACCAAACCTTCCATATCCATGGCTATCCATAATAAGGTATTTACTTTTGCTTCCTTAAATGCAAATGGTCTAAACTCACCGATTACTAGGCAACAAACACTAGACATTCTTAAAAGGCAAAAAGTAGACATCTTAGTGGTCCAGGAAACACACTTCAAAACAGATAAACTCCCTAACTTTGAAAGGTCATATTACGACTCATGGTACCATGCCACAACAACACAGGTGGGCTCTAGGGGCACTTCGGTGGCGATAGCGAAAGGAATACCATTTCAACTGCATAAAATGCAGAAAGATCCAAACGGGCGATATGTATTAATCAAGGGACTCTTTGCGGGGAATATGTATACTATTTGCAGTCTTTATGCCCCCAATAAGAAACATTTGAAAAGGCTTCTCGCAACCCTTAGGAAAATAGAAGAATTTAGAGAAGGGACTCTTATCATAGGGGGTGACCTGACTGTAGCACTAGATCCTCAAATAGACCCACAAAAAAAGAAAAGCTCAATATCTCTATGAGATCTGACCAGACTTAAAACAAAAATAGGATCAATGCAGATGCTAGACATTTGGAGGTCCTTACAGCCGAATGACAAGGACTTCACCTATTACTCCCATCCCCATAAGACTTATCATAGATTGGACTACATACTTATCCCTAGAAGGCTACTCCCCAATGCTCGGACCTCAAAGATACTCCCTAATATTGATTCAGACCACTCTATAGTAATCCTCCAAATGACGCTGCCCAAACCTTTCTCCATTAATAGAACATGGCAACTGAATGAGTCGATATTGTCTGTCCTAGGAGTACGCACCCGCATAACCAAGGCCCTCAAACAATACTTTGACCAAAATGACACAGAGGAGGTTTCAGCTCCTATCTTGTGGGAAGCACACAAATCAGTAATAAGGTGGGAACTAATCTCAATCACTTCGTATCAAAATAAGCAATGGCAGCGAGAAATAAACACTTTATACGAAGATATATTTGAATTAGAGACCCAACATAAAAAACAATCAGATACAAAATTGATGACTGTGCTAACTAAGAAAAGACAACAAATGAAGGACATTTTAAACAAGAAAAAAAAAAATCGGCAAAATGGTACGCCTCGTGGGGAACTAGAATGTTCATACATGGAGACAAAGCCACTAAATTTATGCTCTCAAGGATAAGAAAGTGCCAAGCCCGCACATACATACATTCAATCAAAAAACATGGAGGACTAAGCACCCAACACTATGTGCAAATAGAGTCAGAGTTCCTGGAATACTACAAACAACTATATAAATTACGCTCGACAGAATCAAGCTCAGAACAACAAAAAAGGAAAAGTGCAATTAGGAACTTCCTATTCCGACTGAAATTACCCCAATTGAAAAAAATACAACAGACCCAGCTGATTAGACCATTCCGCATGGACGAGCTCCAGTCTGCCCTGTCAAAGAGTCCAAAGGGGAAAGCACCCGGACCAGATGGTCTACCAATAACTTACTACAAGTCCTTCTCCAAGATCCTTAGCTCACACCTGTTGAGAATGTGCAATTCCATACTGGGTAAGGATCAGTTTCCCACCCAAGCTCTGGAAGCTAAAATCTTATTAATTTATAAAGAAGGTAAAGACCAGGAACAATGCAGTAGTTACAGGCCAATATCGTTACTAAATGTAGATCTGAAGCTATTTGCAAATATGCTGGCGCGTAGGATAGCGAAGATCCTGCCGACAGTAATTTCTTTAAACCAAACGGGCTTTGTGAGGGGGAGAGAGGGGAAGGACAATGCATATAAAATACTACACCTTATGCAATATGCGAAAAAGAGCAAACTCCCATTGGTTTTACTAGGTACAGACGCAGAAAAGGCCTTTGACAGGGTAGACTGGACTTACTTAGAGGAAATGTTGATAGGGTTTGGATTCCCGAGTCAGATAGTATTAACCATACTGAAGTTATACATATTGGGATCAATGGCTCATTTACAGATACGTTCACTATAAAAAATGGCACACGCCAAGGATGTCTGTTGTCGCCACTGCTTTTCGTGTTGACAATGGAGTCCCTATTAAGTGCAATACAGCAATGTATAGAAATAGATGGTGTAAAAAGTGGAAAGCAACATTATAAGACAGCGGCCTTCGCCGACGACTTACTTGTCACAATGACAAAGCCACTCAGAAGCTTTCCAGCCCTCATGAAGATATTAGATGAATATGGCAACATCTCAAATTTTAAGGTGAATGTGTCTAAGTCTGAGGCATTGAACCTAAATGTTCTACAACGCATTCTCAACAAACTGAAGAGTCAATACCCATTCACCTGGCCCAAAAACGATATTACGTACCTGGGAGTCAAAATAAGTAGGACAGAAAAACAACTGATTACATACAACTATACCCCATTATTAGAACGTGCTGCTACTACAATTAGATCATGGAGAGACCCGTTCTTATCATGGACAGGTAGGAAAAATCTTTTAAAAAGCCTGATATTACCAAAATTTACCTACATGTTCCAAATGCTGCCCCATCCATATACCAGATTCTTATTTGGTTAGAGTAAATTCCCTCTTCTCCAAATATATGTGGAACAAGGTGAAGCCTCGAATAGCTTTCCACACACTGACATTACCTAAAGCAAGAGGTGGAATGGGTGTTCCTGACATAAGGAAGTACTACTATGCCACGGTGTTGTCACGTTCAGTACACCTGATTCGGGGCTCACAGGACAAGCAATGGATAACAATAGAGAAAGAGCTTTCACCTCTACCCATTAGACCACTTCTGTTGACCTATTCTAGACTGGGCTCCCTCCCTACCCATTCAAACCAGCTCACATGCTCATTATTTAAGGTGTGGGCGAAAACACACAGCATTCTGGTACCCTCCTCATCACCAATACTAACACTGTCAGACATATTAGCTCACTCCCTAGAAACCTCACCCAAGGACGTACCGCAAGGGTTGAAAACCACAATAGACCAGTTGTTAATGGATGGAGTGCTTCTACCACTCCCAGAAATTTGCAAATTACCTGGACTTGCAAACATTAATTTCATACATTACTCCACAATAAAAGAGACCTTGAAAAGAATACACTATAATACAGATATTTCAAGCAAAGTCACTCCTTTCGAGACTCTATGTTCCAAATTAAACAAACCCTTAAACCCTTAAAAGTACTATCTACAATATACCAAGAGCTCCTCTCAGAAGGGCTATGCTTTAAGCGAGCCTTTATAGCAAAGAGGGAAAAAGACCTAGGTTACACGTTCTCACAAGAACAAGTGCTACATATATACAAACATTCCCATGGCCCGACTAAATGTGTTAAAACCCAAGAAAACTCCTATATGGTAGTGTCCAGATGGTAGATTTCACAAACACAGTTTCAGGCCTGGCGGGTGAATCTTTATACAAAGTGTTGGAGATGTAGTACTGGAGAGGGTGACTATCTCCATCTATGGTGGACCTGTCCGATTATAAAACGCTTTTGGGCGCTCACGAAAAGAGTTATTCAAGATGTAACTGGGAAAAAAGCAAACCTGATGCCCGAAACTGTGTTGTTGAACTTTCCGGTGTGGCCTGGTAATAAGAGATTCTCTACATTGGTTCACAACATAATAGCTGCAGCCAAGCTTCTAATACCCACATACTGGAAAACTACAAACAGCCCTACGCGCCAACAATTGCATTACAAAATAGACCAATTGTATTACACGGCTGAGTTGGTGGCTCAAGTAAATCTCGCACAAGCAATCTTCAAAGATGCCTGGAAACCATGGATTCTTTTCAGATCAAACGATCACTCTGATTTGTTACAAGGTGCTGTCCAGTGATGCCTCTCATGCCTCTACCCCATACCCCTCTCTTTATCCATACTGATCCCCCTCCTCCTATTACTATTCACTCTTTCCTTTCTTATTGTTGTCTTAACCAGTTACATTGAGAAAATATGATTACTGGAAGTAAACATGTGATGCTTAAGATTGCTAATTTCAATTGTTTTTAATTATCTCAGGCTCCAAGACAATAGCCCTACTATGGTATCATAATGCAAGTTGTAAGTATCATAAATTGAATCATAGTGATCTTAGCTGGAATTGCTATGTACTTATTAGAGCACTGATACCCATATATATATAAAACAATATACCAGTATGTTTGATGTTATGCTTTAAAATTCAATAAAAAGAACATTGAAAAGAAAAGAAGGGCGAATATGGATCTGAGCACTTAGTTAGTGATAGATAATTTTCATTGTGAGTCTTTATTTTTGTAAATTGTAATTTTGATCTGTATTCTATTGGGCTGTTCCCCCTGGGGTTTGTTTATGTGTACTATGGATATGTGGCCTTTTTAAATATTTTCATAATTTTTTCTAATAAAGCTAATTTTTAGTTTATTTATGGTTTCCTTCATTTAAGTGGTGGAGTATATACTGCCCCCTTTGGTTTGTACTTAATGTTTGGAAGTGCCATTGTTTCTATTTTTGGACATTTATTTGAGTAAATTTGTGTATAGTTATCCAAGATTTTTGGAACAACCTCCCTCCTGAGTTCCTTCAAAAACTGTGTGCAAGTAATTTGGTGCAAAAGAAAGTGACACTACAGAGGCGAAATCAAGGCAAAACATAAAAAGGGACTTATTTTGCAGGTGGTGCCCTCAAACAATTAAACTCTCTTTATCCTCCCTGACTGTTGTCTTTTTAGTTATGAAAATGTCCTTTTCACTACTGGTAGCATCTGCAGCTCATTAAGGTTGCACAAACAATCCAGCTCCTCCAAGATGGCACATGCACATGTACATAATACGAGAAGAGCAAGAAGCAAATACCGGGACACCGGCTATTAGACAAGGAAAGCGCATCAGTCCTGAGTCTGTAAAAACATGATAAAATGGATTAGAGTCTGGTGAAAATGTTTGGAAGGAAGAGCTAGTCACAGTTACATTAATGAGATGATGTGATAGACCAGCCTAGAAAGGTTAATTGGTTTGTCTGTGGTAGTACATTCCAGAAAAATGGTGCAGCAACAGAAAAGTCTTGGATATAGGATTGATGGATTCTGGTTATGGGGTAGTGAAGAACTGTGAAGAGCTTTGTGAATGAGTAGGACAGTTTATGTTGTATTCTATTGTGGATGGGAAACCAATGCAATATTTGGTGCAGAGAAGAGGCATCATTGTACTGGCTGCACAGAAATATCAG
Source organism: Dendrobates tinctorius (assembly GCF_039654945.1). Classification (NCBI taxonomy): domain Eukaryota; kingdom Metazoa; phylum Chordata; class Amphibia; order Anura; family Dendrobatidae; genus Dendrobates; species Dendrobates tinctorius. The sequence continues at coordinate 52,447,936 of NW_027361675.1, forward strand.
CCAGGCTACTGCATTTGGGATAGATGGGAAAGTTTAGGACAGTTTAGTAAGAAATTGATAAGTAGTTGTAGTAGCCATGACAAGAATGAAATAGAGAGACGATAAGAGCTTTGTAAGTTTTGAAGGGAAGAGAATGTCAGATTCTGGGAGATGTTTTTGAGATATATGTGCCATAAGTGAATTTATTTTGCAGCAAATCAAATTTTGGGTGAAAGTTGTCCAGAGTCCATGAATTCGAATTTCAAAAGATTTGCTCATCTCTAAACCTAAAGAAACCTAAGACTGAACACCGAAGAATTCCAAACTTATGACAAAAAGGAGAGAAATAAAAGCCAGCAAATAATGCATTGAAACAGCAATTACGACAGGTAATATGAGAACCAAGAGAGCAGTAACCACAAGGCCGATAGAGCGGAGCATAGTGAGGAGTCAGTGATCATTTTTTACATATCTCAAAGATCACCAAGCATGAAGGGGATTTTTCTCTTCTGTTGCTCCAATATGTATTACCTGTTGCTTCACAACCCACTGAGAACAATAATTGTAAAGAAATGAATAGTATTTTAAAGGTTCCCTTCCCTGCCAAAAGCAGGAAACAGATGGGTGACTATAAAATCCAAGTACGTATAACTCACCCACAAGGAGCCAATGCTGTGACTGTGTGTTATTTCTTTTTATTATGATATTAAGTGGAGAGTTGTACAGGAAGTGCTGGCTCAGCTACACAAAGGAATATTTCTAAAGGTATTCCAAAAATGTCACTGAGGGAAAAGGGAAAAAACATTGAAATCTATAGAAAAGCATTGTTAAGGGAAAATGAGTTGTGGATTTCATTGAGATATTCATCAAAAGTATTTCCTTAACAACCTAAATTCCGGATAGTCTGTACTGGAACAATACTAGCTGTAAGATATCTGTCAGCAAGGAGCCATTTACAGCATAAAATAGCATTTTATAGTCTGCTCTGTCATTTGGTTTTGGACAAAGGGAAATTCCATATTGGAACTAATGTTCTCCGTCACATTTTTTAAGACCAAGCAGAGAAACAATATTGGGTTATACAATGTACATTCATCCGCTCAATGCCGACTTTTAATCCTCATTGACTTGCATTGGGATCGGGTTTCGGATGAAACTCCGACTTTTTTTGCCCTAGTCGGACAAGTTTCATCTGAAACAAATTTTGTTTCATGAAACCTGATCCTACCAAAGTCGCTCAACTCTAGTTATGGATAATCTGGTTCAGAAAAGTCATGCCAGTCTGGCTATATAGCCAGTACTACCAATAACTATAGGTAATATACACCTTTTTTCAGTCAAGAGACTATGGGCACAGTTCATTATTGCATTGGCACCTTCTTTTTGTCAAGCTGTTTTTTTTTTCGCTAGCTTTTAATTTGGACTTTATTCTTATCCTTATTTGTGTGCGCCTGTTTTTTTACATTTATCATTGTGGGTGTTGTATGGGGTTTTCAAATGTATTCAACTGAACCAGTAATGGCGTTTTTTTAATCGCATAATTTTTGCACTAATGTACTCCAGTACTCCTTTCTCCCCCTCACAGAGTGATTTAATCTACATCTGAAATGTTTTACAAAAATTTTGTAACATTTTGGCAGAACAGGTGACTTTTTAAAATTCACAGGTTTACAATTACAAAGAATACCACAAGACAAAAAGGAAACATGATGAACACAAATGGTGAACCCTATGTACCCAATAAGTAAGAATAAAAATTACTGGGTTGTAGATTAAAAGTTTTAATTTATATTGTTTTTGACCCTATTTTATTCTCTTAAAACCTTCATATGGCACTTAGAAAAATTCTTCATAAATATCTGAACAAAGCAAAAAACATATAAGGAGAAACTTTTTTTACAATAGGGCATCATAATTCATGACTTTTTGAGAAAAGAGTTGTCATTAGTACAGTAGAAATGTTTACCTTGTATTAGTGGGATGATTTCTTTTGCAGAAGTATAGACATTGAAATGGTTTTGGCCAAACACGGATCAGAACTAGAGATGCTTTGCACAATGGTGCACAATTTAATGTTGGCAGATGAAAGAAAGAAATTAATTTGACATATTTCTATCATGGTCCATGGTTTATTTCATAGTAAATATTCATTTGCGTAGAATATACAGTGGGGAAAATTAGTATTTGATACACTGCCAATTTTACACGGTTTTCCATCTACAAAGATTCTCAGAATATAAACTAGAAACTCACATGCTATGATTTTTACATAACTAATTTGCATTTTACTGCATGAAATACATATTTGAAACAATAGAAAAACAAAACTTAAAGGGAACCTGTCACCTCGTTTTTCTGCAAAAAGCTGCTGCCACTGCCTTTCGAGGCTTATCTACAGCATTCTATATTGGTATAGATGAGCCCTCGATCTAACCTGAAAGATAAGAAAAACAATTTTTATTATACTCACTCGGAGGCGGTTCAGTCTGATGGGTGTCGCAGGTCCTGGTTCGGCACCTCTCATATTCTTGCAATGCCATCATCTTCCTTGCTTTGTGTTGTGGCTCCTGCGCAGGTGTACTGATCTGCCCTGTTGAGGGCAGAGCAAAGTACTGTAGTGCGCAGGTGCTAGGAAAGGTCAGGGAGGCCCAGCGCCTGCATACTGCAGTACTTTACTCTGCCCTCAACACGGCTGATCAATACGCCTGCGCATGAGCCACAACACAAAGCAAGGAAGATGATGACATTGCAAGAAGATGAGAGGCGCCGGACCAGGACCTGCAACACCCATCAGACTGAACCGCCTCCGAGTGAGTATAATAAAAATTGTTTTTCTTATCTTTCAGGTTAGATCGAGGGCTCATCTATACCAATATAGAATGCTGTAGATGAACCCTGAAAGGCAGTGACTGCAGCTTATTGCAGAAAAACGAGGGGACAGGTTCCCTTTAATGTTTGCTACAGAAACCTTTGTTCGCAATTACAGAGGTCAGACATTTCCTACAGTTCTTGACCAAATTTGTACACACTGGAGCAGGGATTTTTGCCCACTCCTCCATATAGATCTTCTTCAGATCTTTCAGGGGCTGTCACTAGGAAAAATTTAATTTCAGCTCACTTCAAAGATTTTCTATTGGGTTCAGGTCTGGAGACTGACTAGGCTACTCTAGGACCTTGAAATGCTTCTTACAGGGCCATTCCTTTGTTGCCAAGCCACAACCCATCTTCAATGCTCTTACTGAGGGATGGAGGTTGTTGGTCAAAATCTCGCAAAACATGACCCCATCCATCCAGGTTGACCTTGCATGCACTGAAGGATTTTAATCCATGACTGCGTAATGTTTGAGACTGTGGTCCCAGGTCTCTTCAAGTCATTGATCAGGTCCTCCCGTGAAGTTCTGGTTTGGTTCCTGACCTTTCTGAGAATCATCCATACCCCACAAAGTGAGAACTTGCATGGAGCTCCAGACCGAGGAAGATTGACAGTAATCTTGTGTTTCTTCCATTTTCTAATAATTGTGCCAACAATTGTTGCCTTCTCACCAAGCTGCTTGCCTATTGTCCTGTAGCCAATCCCATCCTTGTGCAAGTCTTCAATTTTCTCTCGGGTGCTCTCAGACAGCTACTCGGTCTTGGCGATGGTGGAGAGGATGGAATGTGATTGATTGAGTGTGTAGACAGCTGTATTTTATACAGGTAATGAGTTCAAACAGGTGCAATTAATACAGGTCATGAGTGCAGAGAATCAGGGTTTTGTAAAGAAAAACTAACAGGTCTGTGAGAGCCAGAATTCTTTCTGGTTGGTAGGTGATCAAATACTCATTTCCTGCAATAAAATGCAATTTAATTATTTAAAAATCAAACAATGTGATTATATGGTTTTTATTTTTAGATTCTATTTCTCTCAGTTAAAGTGTACCTACTATAAAAATTACAGATCTCTCCATTTTTTTTTGTAGGTGAGAAAACTTGCAAAATCGGCAGTGTATCAAATACTCATTTTCCTCATTGTATATGATTTTTGCTAGGGGTTTGTCCTATATATTTAGCCCATTTCGTTTTTACTTCATTGCCTTCCGAGTGCCCTAACAAGCCCTCATATAACACAACCATATGAGGGCTAGTTTGAATGAAACCATACATTTTACCATATGTGTTAAAAAATGGGGACAACATTACAAATGAGATGGAATTAAAAAAAAAGAAACAGCTATATCCCTATAGTTTTTTGTTTTGCTTTTACGGTATTCAATTTGTAGTAAAAATGACCTGATAACTTTGTTCTACAGTTATGATGATACCAAATTTTTGTATGTTTTTTCTTTTATAATAATAATTTTTAAAAAGAATTGTATAAGAGATTGCTTTTTATGGGGCAAGATATAGTTTTTATTGACATCATTTTGGAGTCCATTTAACTTTCTGATCTCTTTATATTACATTTTGGGGGTTTCACCATATGGGATAAATAATTTTATATTTTTTTAGTTCCCTTCAACACTTGGCTCCAACTGTTTCTCTCTGCTGACATTCACAAGATTATTATGGGTGATTTCAACATTCCCATTGATACATGCCAGTCAGCATGCTCCAAACTCTTGTAATTTGCTTCATCCTTTGATTTCACACAATAGTCCTCCACAGTCACCCATAAAGACAGATATACATTACAGCTCATCTTCATCCACTTCTGTTCCCTATTTCCCTACTTAACCAAATAACTATTATTTTCCCTGTTCCCTATTTAACCAAATAACTGTGCCTCTACCCCTATCCGACAACCATTTACTCACATTCTCATCTGTGTTCTCTTCAACTACCCTGCAAGTCTAGCAATCAGTATACCCCCGGAGAAATCACTCCCACTTAGACATTCATACACTGTCTAATTCTCTTGTACCATTATCTATTTTATCTTGACTCAGTGACAAAGGTACTACCAGGATATTTTACAATGCCACACTCACATCATTTCTTGAATAGCATAATGTGACTTATCAATAAACAACCCTGGCACACCAACCACACAAAAAAACTTTGCCAAGAATTCATGGTAGCAGAACGGTTCTGGAAGAGATTGTAATAAAGGGGAGAATTTATAAAATTCAAGCATACACGTTTGTTTTTTTATATTTTTTTACTTTGAAAAAGGCGCCAGTCCGGTACCAAAATGAGTTGATGTAATAAAATACTTCTTAAAATTATACAGTAGAGGATTTCTCATTTCTGCAAGTGCAGTCCAGGTACCGTGATCTCTCCACTAAATTGAATTGCTATCTGGAAGAATTTTGTTTTCTCCAGCCATAGGGTTGCAGCCTCGCATTCTAAGGCTCTTATAAGTGTTATGTCCATATATAGCCCCCCAGGTGAGCACTTCCATCACTCTTACTTTGTCTCCTTTCCCTTGCGGGATTGCCCTATTGTGCGCTTCTGTCCCAACCAAACCTCAACGATTTTATCACATTCAAGCAAGCAGTCTAGAAATTCAAATCTGTCCTTACCTCTGCTAAACAGGACTACTTCACAAATCTAATATCTTCTCTATAACAGTGCAACACTTTTAACCCCTTAGTAACCAAGCCAATGTTGACCTTAATGACCAAGCTAAATTTTACAATACTGACTAGGGTCACTTTATGTGGTAATAACGCTGGAACACTTCAACGGATACCACTAATTCTGAGAATGTTTTTTCGTTACATATTGTACTTCATAATAGTGGTAACATTTCTTCAATATAACTTGCATTTATTTAGGAAAAATGGAAATTTGGCAAAAATTTTGAAAATTTAGAGACTTTCAAACTTTTAATTTGTGTACCCTTAAGTCAGAGAGCTATTTCACACAAAAAAAGTTAATAATTATCATTTCCCATATATCTACTTTACATCAGCACAATTTTGGATACATAATTTTTTGTTAGAAAGTTAAAAGGGTTAAAGTTGACCAGCAATTTCTCATTTTTCCAACAAAATTAAAAAAAAACATTTTTTAGAGACCACATCACATTTGAAGTGACTTTGGAGGGCTATATGAGAGGAAAAACCCAAATTTACACCATTCTAGAAATTGTACCCCTTAACATACTCAAAACCACATTCAAGAAGTTTATTAACCCTTCAGCTGCTTCACAGGAACTAAAGCAATGTGGAAAGTAAAAATGAACATTTACCTTTTTTCACAAAAATTTTACTTTAGATCTAAATTTGATATTTTCATAAGGGTAACAGGAGAAAATGCATCCCAAAATGTATTGTGAAATTTCTCCTGAGTATGCTGATACCCCACATGTGGGGGAAATCCACTGTTTGGGCACACGACAGACCTCAGAAGGGAAGATTGGACTCTATGTTACGTTTGAAAAGGCCCTGATGTGCCTAAACATTGGAAACCCCCACAAGTGACCCCATTTTGGAAACTAGACCCCCTTAAAGAATGTATTTAGATGTGTAGTGAGCACCTTGAACCTTCAGGTGCTTCGCAGAAGTTTATAACATAGAGCTGTGAAATTTAAAAAAAAAAATCACATTTTACCCACAAAAATTTACTTTTAGCCCCAATTGTTTTATTTTCACAAGGGTAACATGAGAAAATGGACCCCAAAATTTGTTGTGTAATTTCTCCTGAATACGACGATATGCCATATGTGTGGGAATACTACTATTTGGGTGCACGTCAGGTCTCGGAAGGGAAGGAGCACCATTTGACTTTTTGAATGCAAAAATGGCTGAAATTGAGGCAGACGCTATGTCGTGTTTGGAGACCCCCCTGATGTGCCTAAACAGTAGAAACCCCCACAAGTGACCCAATTTTGAAAACTAGAACCCTTAAGGAATGTATGTAAATGTGTGATGAGCACCTTGAACCTCCAAGTACTTCACAGACTTTTATAACATAGAGCTGTGAAAATAAAAAAAATCACATTTTACCCACAAAAATGTAATTTTGGCCTCAATTTTTTTACTTTCACAAGGGTAATAGGAGAAAATAGAACCCAATATTTATTGTAAAATTTGTCCTGAGAACACCAATACCTCACATGTGGAGGAAAGCTACTGCTTGGGTGCACTACAGGGTTTGTTTTAGAATGCAGACTTCTATTAAATGGTGTGCTGATGTCAACATCATGCCGACGTTATGTTGCGTTTGGAGAGTCCCTGATGTGCCTAAACAGTGATTTTAAAAAAAAACACAAATAACCCCATTTTGGAAACTACTTCTCTCAAGGATTTTATCCAGAGGTATAGTGAGCATTTTGAACCCACATGTACTACACTGAATTTGATAATATTAGGTCATCATATTGAAAATTTTCAGTTTTTTCACAAAAATGTTTTTGCCCCAAATTTGTAATTTTCATAATAGATAATAGGAGAAAATGGACCTTATATTTTATTGTACAATTTGTCCCGAATGCGACCTGGCAGGGCTAGGAAGAGAAAGAGCACTATTTGCCTGGGATAGATTGTGAATGCCATGTCGCATTTAAAGAACCCCTGATATGTGAAAACAGCAGAAGCCCCCACAAGTGACCCTTCAAGGAATTCATCTAGAGGTATAGTGAGTGTTTTGAACCCATATGTGCCTCAAAGAATTTTATAACATTGAGAAGTGGAAATATGACATTTTGGTGTAATGTAATTTTTGCATTATCTGCAAATTCTTCAGATACACAAGGGTTAATAGGTGAAACTAGACCCCACAATTTGTTGCGCAGTTTCTCCTGAATGTGGTGTTGCACCATATGTTGTCAGAAATTGCTGTTAGGCCACACATCAGGGCTGACAAGGAAGGAGTGCTATTTGACTTTTGGAGCACAGATTTTGCAACAATAGTTTGGGGGCAACATTTACAAAGCCCTGCTACAGCAGAAAAACCCCAATAGTGACCCCATTCTAGAAATTGCAACTCTCAATGAATTCATCTAAGGCTGCAGTGACTATTTTGTAACATCCATGCCAGTTTTTTTTCTGGAGAATTGCAAATCTGCCAGTCTACAGTGTAGAGCTCCCATATATTGTAGCACCTCCCATACATTGTACCCCGTTTGTGGTTCTAGCGATACCCATAAATTAAGTGCCTTCTCTTTGCTACAATAATGCCAAAGATGTGGCCGCTTACTGTGGTTTTGGCACAATGGGGCTCAGAAGAGTATTTGGTTTTGGGAGGGCAGAATTCACTGAATTTTATTTACACACATGGTCAAAATTGTTGGTACCCCTCATTTAATGACAGAAAAACCCACAGTGGTCACAGAAATAACTTGAATCTGACAAAAGTAATAATAAATCAAAAATCTATGAAAATGAACAAATGAAAGTCAGACATTGCTTTTCAACCATGCTTCCACAGAATTTAAAAAAATAAATAAAACTCATGAAATAGGCCTGGACAGAAATGATGGTACCCCTGAAAATAATGTGACAAAAGGGATATGTTAAATCAAGACGTGTCCACTAATTAGCATCACAGGTGTCTACAATCTTGGAATCAGTGAGTGGGCCTGGATAGAGGGCTACAGATACTCACTGTTCTGTTTGGTGACATGGTGTGAATCACACTCAACAAAGAAACACAGGAAGGAATGGAAAGAGTTGTCTCAGGAGATTAGAAAGAAAATTATAGACTAATATGTTAAAGGTAAAAGTTATAAGACCATCTCCAAGCAGCTTGATGTTCCTGTGACTACAGTTGCACTTATAATTCAGAAATTTAATCTCCATGGGAGTGTAGCCAACCTCCCTGGACGTGGCCACAGGGGGAAAACTGATGACAAATCAAAGAGACAGATAACACAGGTCAACGAAAAAAAATTTTTTTTCTGGTGTCCAAAATATTTTAATGAATTTGGGGTATTTTTGGGGTGCTGATTCTGAATATGTCATCAGTTTTGCCAGATTGGCTCAAGTTTTTGAGATTTTTGGTATCTTATTTATAGCACTTGTTGGTAAATGCGACGCATCATCTCATTAATTTCTTTGGATTAGTACTTGAACTGAGCAGTTCTCAATATAGTTTTGTGTTAATTAGTGTTCTAAAAGTTTGTTCATAGCTTGATTTTTGCACTAACTTTATGTTGTTGTCTGTTTTCCAGTGAAAAGCATGAACTCATCATGAAGAAGTTGTCTTAACGATCCAGACTCATTCTGTTACATTTGTGGTGAATATACACTGCCAAAACATAGAAGAAACATAACAGACTTCGTAAAAAAAGTGTATTTTGCCTATTTTGGGGTTATGCTTGGGGACCAAGACAAGTTTTGGGCACCACACATAGTGTGCAAAGCATGTATCGAATTATTACGAAAATGGAGCAAAGGACAAAGAAAAAGCTTCAAATTTGGTGTTCCAATGGTGTGGAGAGAGCCAAAAAATCATCATGATGACTGTTATTTCTGTGCAGTGCAAGTGCAAGGATTCAATAAGCATAAGAAACGAAAATGGGAGTAACATGGAATCTGCAAGAAGGCCTGTCCCTCATTGTGAAGATGTGCCTGTACCTGTGTTTACCATAAATAACAGTCATCATGATGATTTTTTGGCTCTCTCCACACCATTGGAACACCAAATTTGAAGCTTTTTCTTTGTCCTTTGCTCCATTTTCGTAATAATTCGATACATGCTTTGCACACTATGTGTGGTGCCCAAAACTTGTCTTGGTCCCCAAGCATAACCCCAAAATAGGCAAAATACACTTTTTTTACGAAGTCTGTTATGTTTCTTCTATGTTTTGGCAGTGTGTATTCACCACAAATGTAACAGAATGAGTCTGGATCGTTAAGACAACTTCTTCTTGATGAGTTCATGCTTTTCACTGGAAAACAGACAACAACATAAAGTTAGTGCAAAAATCAAGCTATGAACAAACTTTTAGAACACTAATTAACACAAAACTATATTGAGAACTGCTCAGTTCAAGTACTAATCCAAAGAAATTAATGAGATGATGCGTCGCATTTACCAACAAGTGCTATAAATAAGATACCAAAAATCTCAAAAACTTGAGCCAATCTGGCAAAACTGATGACATATTCAGAATCAGCACCCCAAAAATACCCTAAATTCGATGAAATATCTTTGGCACCAAAAATGCTGTTGACCAGTGTAATACGAATGATACCAAAAGAACCCAGAAAAACTTCTGAACAGAATAAGGTTGTGTGCACACGTTGCGTTTTTTTTGCGTTTACGCGGAATCGCCGTGAAAATGCATCCCATGGAATCCTATGGAATTCCGCAATGCTGTGCTAATGCTGTGGATTTTTCCGTTGCGGAATCGCATTGCGGAAAAATACGCAGTATGCTTTCTTCTTTCTTTTTGCGGAATCGCGGCAATTCCACACCCATAGGTTTGCATTGAAACGCTCATTTTACGCATGTGGCAATGACCACCATGTGTAAAGTGAGCGCTCAATGTGCGGATGTACCCATGGTCTGGAGGAGAGGAGACTCTTCTCCAGGCCCTGGGTACCATGATTCTGTAAAAATAGAATAAAAATAAAAAATAGAGATATAATCACCCTCCGGCAGCCCCCGAAGTCCTTCCTGCCTCTCACCTCGCTCCCAGCATCTTACGGTCCCAGTAATGCTTTGCGCGAATGACCTCTGATGACGTCGCGCTCTCGCGAGCGTGAAGTCATCTCAGGTCCTTTGCGCAAAGCATTACTGGGACCGGAAGATGCCGGGAGCACCGCAGAGCAGATCGGGGGTCGTCGGAAGGTGAGAATAACAATATTTTTTAATTTTTTTATTACTTTTAACATCCGATCTTTTACTATTGATGCTGCATAGGCAGCATCAATAGTAAAAAGTTGGTCACACTTGTCAAGCACTATGCTTGACAAGTGTGACCAATCTGTCAATCACATTTCCAAGCGATGCTTGAAATTGCTTGGAATGCACAAGCAATCCGCAAGTGAAAAACACTTGCAAAACGTTTGTTTTTCCCAGGAAAAATGCATGCGTTTTACCAGCGGCTGGAGTTGCGGAAATGCTGCAGACATTTCCGCAGCTTTTCTGCACGTGTGCACATAGCCTAAAGGTGAATTTCAAGCTCAAGGAACAGGAGTGTCAGATCGCACAATCCGTCGTTGTATGAGCCAAAGTGGACTTCATGGGAGACAAGTAAGGAGGACACTATTGTTGAAAAAATCTTAAAAAAACAGACTGGAATTTGCCAAACTACATGTTGACAAGCAACAAAACTTCTGGAAGAATGTCCTACGGACAGATGAGACAAAAATGGAACTTTTTGGCAAGGCACATCAGCTCTATGTTCACAGACAGAAAAATGAAGCATATCAAGAAAAAGACACTGTCCCTACTGTGAATCATGGAGGAGGCTGTGTTATGTTCTAGTGCTGCTTTGCTGCATCTGACACAGGGTGTCTATAATCAGTGCAGGGTACAATGAATTCTCAAGACTATCAAGGGATTCTAGAGAGAAATGTGCTACCCAGTGTCAGAAAGCTTGATCTCAGTTGCAGGCCATGGGTCTTGCAACAGGATAATGACCCAAAACACACAGCTAAAAACACCCAAGAATGTTTTTCCAAGAGGAAAACATTGGGACATTCTGAGGTGGCTTTCTATGAGCCTTGACCTAAATTCTATTGGGCATCTTTGGAAAAAGCTGAAACATGCTGTCTGGAAAAGGCAACCTTCAAACACGATACAACTGGAGCAGTTTGCTCTTGAAGAGTGGGCCACAATACCTTTTGAGAGGTGCAGAAGTCTCATTGACAGTTACAGGAATTGTTTGATTGCCTCAAAAGGTTGGGCAAAAAACTATTAAGTTAAGGGTACCATCATTTCTGTCCAGGCCTATTTCATAAGTTTTATTTATTTATTTTTTAATTCTGTGGAAGCATGGTTGAAAAGCAATATCTGACTTTCATTTGTTCATTTTCATAGATTTTTAATTTATTATTATTTTTGTCAGATTCAAGTTATTTCTGTGTCCATTGTAGGTTTTTCTGTCAATAAACGAGGGGTACCAACAATTTTGACCACGTGTGTATGGAGTGGGAGCCATGTCGATTTTCCAGAGTCTTTGTTCTACCCATAACTTGGGAATCCCCTATAGTTCCAGTGGCATATGAAGGAGTTGAGTGTGGTCTAGCTTTCTGTGGGATAATATATTATTGGTAACATTTTGGGGTACATAATATTTTTAGATTGCTTTCAGTATAAGACTGGATCACATTCTTGTGTTCTACACTGAGCACTTACATGTGGGTTTCTGTATTTTTCGGACTATAAGACGCACCGGTCTATAAGACGCACCCAGGTTTTAGAGATGGAAAATGGGGAAAAATATATTTGAACCAAAAAAAGTGGTAAAATATTTAATAACATAAATAACATACTATTATATGTGGTGTTAATATATAATAGTATGTTATTATTTTGGGAGCTACAGGTAGAAGATAGCACTGCAGGACTAGTGTGTTGTCTGTAAAGTACTATATGAAGACACTGGAGGGTGAGTATAAGAATGGGGGCACAGGGCTTATATTTAAAGCACCACCATATATGTAAACACCCTGGCTCCTTGTGCAATAAAAACAGAGATGAATCAGACAGACACAATCCACGGGCACAACTTGCAGTTCAACAGGTGTAGGGAAGGTGACCTGACGGACGGACTGACCAGGTTTCAGAGGGGTTTGCACTTGTCAGGCAGGATGTCAGTTATGACAGAAGGGAAAACAGCTAGGAAAGTGTAGGTGACGTGCAGTACCTGGAATTGACATTAGAGGGCAGGGAGGAGTGTGAGCATAGGACTTGACATCAGCTTAGGGCTAAGAAACCGTTGGTCATGGGGGCGGAGTTACAGGGAATCGGGAAAGCTATAAATTTGACAGGAGGGTTCCAGAAGATTCCAGTCCCCAGGGGGAGCTCAAGTGACGAGGAGACTGTGACAGTTGCTGCACTGTGAGGAAAAACCTAACCAGGGGACTGAGGAGAAAGGAAGTCAGGGGGATGGTCCTGACATGAAGTACCACAGAACAGACGAGGCCCCGGGGAAACACATACCGAGTTGAAGACGATACCTGACCAGAAAAATTACTGTTGGTGTACGGGCCTAAGGCGGCCACAGTGACCGAGCTGACAGGAACGTCGTTAAGCGAAAAGGGACGGTACGTGTATTTACGACCCTGGTGATAGTACGGTGTGTGTGTAACGGGGCCTGGACACGGAGGGCTGTGAAGAGAATTTGCGGTGTATCGTGAGGGCTGTCAGTCGGACAGCGGGAAATAAACTTGGACCTGTTGCACCCGAAATCTGCCTCCATCTTTTGTCTGTGCGTCACTGCATGGTATACAGAGGGACCAGCCCGGTCCAGATCGACCCTACACAGGGAACAAACTTTAATCACAGAGCTGAAGTAAAATGCAACACTGGTTTCCTGCCCTCTCCCTAGCAATGTCTACGGCTGTACCCACAATAGTCATGGTAGCTCAAACCAAGCTGTAGTCCATACGCCGGAATCTGGACACTTGAAGTCCCTTCGGTGGGGCACCCACACAGTCTTGTGCCCGTGTTGCGGTCCTAAAGTCCTAGAGCAACAGATTCTTTCCCCTCATGGGGTCTGGCAATGCTCCGGCTGTCGCTGTTGTACTTAAGTCCCGGGGCAGCAGATTCTATCCCCTCCTTGGGTCTGGCAATGCCCCGGCTGCAGCTGCACACCTGCCCAGGGCAACCATGCCCGGGCTACTGAACAAGAAGCAGAAGCTTCCTGCTCCCTTGAGGCTGCTAACCCAAACCACCAAGTTAACTCCTCACTCTCCGTAAGCTTAATACGATATACAAGTTAAAGGGAAACTCATTCAAAAATACATTACGTCAATACACATATAAAAGACACTACAAACACAGCACATTACTACATATAAGTGGTAAAGTACACAAGAGTAAGTGCAAAACACATACACTGCCAGACAACAAACATGTGGCATTACTTGACATGCAAAAAAAGGTTGCATAGGTCCCGTGTGGAGAAGGGGCAAACGATGGTCTCTACCACTTCCTTACACCCCTCCCTCCTAAAACAGTCATCCTGGACCATCAGGACCTAAGAGAAACATAGTCCTTAGAACGCACAGTCCTTAAAAGAGTCCTTTATTGTGGCCCTTTAACGTGAATGGGTCCCGTTCAGACCCGGCAGCTTCCCCCTCCCTCTTTTTAGTGGACCATGGGTCCTTAAACAGTGGTGGACTGCATTTTAACAGGAGGCCAGTCCAAGAGTAAAATAGGGTATAGTCCGGGGACACACAGTTCCGTAGCAGCCGCACCCAGAGTTCACCATGGTTAACCCCTATGGGGTTTTGGTCCCGTGATCCATCAAGGGAAGTACCAACGGGTACAAACAACACTGGGAAAAGAGGGAAAACAACTAAGCATGGCCATTAACGGGTGGCTATGTCAGATGCCATAGTCCTTCGGCGTCATCCTGGGCTCCTTGCCCCTTCAGAGATGCAGAATAGTCCCTGGTATATATGTATATATTTATTCGGGGTGTAACTGGCACCAATAACATTTCTTAAAAGGGCCGCTCAGTCCACACACGGCTGCAGATTTGCGTAGTGGGCCGTATTCGGACCCTGCACCACTACGTAAACGTGAGATGAGGACCCACTGGAGGAGGAGTCCCCACTGTTCCTCCGGTTCCGCACTCCCTCCAGTGACAGTCCCTCAGCTCCTGGAGCCTCCGGCTCTGGTGTCACAGTTGCGGCCGCCTCACTGCGTTGAGACACCACTTCCTCGTGCACCATGCTGAGCCCCCTGCAATGGAATGGCCTCCCAATCAGAGGCCAGTTTTATGGCCATGGCATAGGGCCCCCAGGGTTGTTGTTCGCTAGTGAAGGCCACGTATTCCCCCTCCCGGAGAGAGTTCCACGGAACATAAGGGAACCGGCATTGAGGTAGACCTTGGCTCCGATTTCCAGTTCCTTCAAAAATCCGTAGCCCCAGATCCAGTTGGCTACTGTATGCGAACACTAGATGTGGAAACATATGAACATGGTGTATTCACATGATCGTGACCACATTCCTGTCTACATCCTTTTCTGCTCGTATACGGATAGCGTTCATCTGATGCAGAGATACACAGGATTCTGCTGCCTGTATCTCCACTGTACGCTTTCATCAGCTGAGTGGATGAGGGCAATCCTGCACAATTTTTGTACCATCCTTGCAAATGGTATCAACGTTCAGTGTCTTCTGACCTTGTTTTCATGAAATATGTATTTTTTTCCCAAACCAAACATGCTTAATGTTACAGTCACTACCTTAATTATCAAGCAAAATTTACTTTCTAAAAGAAACAAATCACAAGATCACGTCATTGATCTTGGCCACCAGTGTTTTATTTTTCAGATGAACTTTTTCTGTTTTATTGATTTACAAAATAACTGAATAACTAAGATGCCTTTTTCCTTGTATATAGTGTGAATAATGCTCAACTGTCCCATATTTTTATGCTATGTCAGGCTGAATATATCAAACACTATTAGTGTTGTAGTAGTATTACTAGTAGTAGTGGTGGTAGTAGTAGCAGTGGTGGAAGTAGTAGTAGTAGTAGCAGTGTTAGCAGTAGTAGTACACAGGGCACTCTCGAAAATGCTCCAGGAGAGAAATAATATCTGGATGCAAAAGTGTTCAGACCACTGTGATAACTATATAATTTTGTCTGATTTATTCCTGATCTGTTAAGCTTATCATATATCCTTCCTGTTTGTTTCTGAATAAAGAAGCTCTGTTGTCACATGCACATTGCAATTTTCAAACTTTTC
Organism: Dendrobates tinctorius; assembly: GCF_039654945.1. Lineage (NCBI taxonomy): Eukaryota > Metazoa > Chordata > Amphibia > Anura > Dendrobatidae > Dendrobates > Dendrobates tinctorius. The sequence continues at coordinate 52,463,712 of NW_027361675.1, forward strand.
ATTTTTATGTCCTTAAATCAGAGAGATATGTCACACAAAATACTTAACCCATTTGTTTAGCCCCTGATGTGCCTAAACAGTGAAAATCCCACACAAATGACCCCATTTTGGAAACTAGACCCCTTATGGAACTTATCTAGCTATGTGGTGAGCACTTTGAACCCCCAAATGCTTCACAGAAGTTTATAATGCAGAGCCGTGAAAATAAAAAATCATTTTTTCCTCAAAAATTATTTTTAGCCTGCAATTTTTTATTTTTCCAAAGGTAACAGGAGAAATTAGACCCCCAAAGTTGTTGTGCAATTTGTCCTGAGTACGCTGATGCCCCATGTGTGAGGGTAAACCACTGTTTGGGCTCACGGCAGAGCTCAGAAGGGAGGGAGCACTGTTTAACTTTTTGAAAGCAAATCTGGCTGGAATCAATGGTGGCGCCATGTCGCGTTTGGAGACCCCCTGATGTACCTAAACAGTGGAAACCCCCAATTCTAACTCCAACCCTAACCCCAACACACCCCTAACCCTAATTCGAACCCTAGCCATAACCCTAATCACAACCCTAACCCCAACACACCCCTAATTTTAATCCTGACCCTAACCATAACACTAACCACAAACCTAACCCCAACACACCCCTAACCCTAATCCCAACCCTAACCATAACCCTAATCCCAACTCTAACCCTAATCCCAAACCTAACCCTAATCTCAACCCTAAACCCAACCCCAACCCTAACTTTAGCCCCAACCCTAACTTTAGCCCCAACCCTAACTTTAGCCCCAACCCTAACTTTAGCCCCAACCCTAACCCTAACTTTATCCTAACTCGCTTTAGCTCAACTCTAACCCTAATGGGAAAATGGAAATATACATTTTCTTTATTTAATTATTTTTCCCTAACTAAGGAGGTGATAAAGGAGGGGGCTTATTTACTTTTCTTATTTTGATCACTGTGATCGGACCCAGGGAATTCACGGCGCTGTGGTTTAAGTACCCTTAACTGCCGCCATTAAAAGGCGCATCAGCGGTCGTTAAGGGGTTAAACATGCAAAAAAAACATACTCTCCTCTAGTCTCTCCATATTTCCATTAGTCATCATGCCACTTGCATTATTGACACGATTGTTGCAGCCAATCAAGTGCCTCAGCAGTAGTGAATAAATGGCAAGTGACCGTTGCCCAGTGATTGGCTTCAGTGTTCACATGAATAATGTACTGCACGTTATCTCTGCAGGAAGAAAGCAGACACCAATGGGGACCACAAGCGCTCAGCACAGCATCAGCGATGCCTGAACAGACACTTATAGAATGCTGTGCCCTGTTAGAAGTCACAGGGAGCAGCAGAACGTTGCTTACTGCACTATGTGTGTACAGCGCAGCTCTGGCGGACGCCACTAACCAGCCTAAACTCAGAACTGGAAAGCGCATAGGACGCGCATGGCGCCACACTAACGGATGCTGCAGTACCTGTGATAGCGTAGTGCCTTAGGTAGAGTGGTGCACTCTGACACTAGCATGTGTGAGGAGCTGGGAGCACTCTGGCGCTAGGCAGTGCCACAACTCGGCGCTGACTCTGACCTCTAAACCCTACTAACATGCGTATCAAAGGGAAGGGGTTTCATAATGAGTCATTCAGTGTGATGGTCAACGTGTGACTGGACACACCGCCTCCAGCAGGGCGAATTTCTATGGCACACGTGACCCTGGATACACTGCCTCCAGTAGGGCGAATTTGAATAATATAATGTGCAGCCGGATACACCGCCTCCAGCAGGTGAATTTCAGAATTACACGTGTAACTGGATACACTGCCTCCAGCAGGGCGAATTTAAATAATAAGGGGAAACACCAGGGAAACTGTTAAATATTAATAATCCGTTAATTTCTTATAAGAACCAGTTCTGTACATTGCTTTAGCTTACACGACATAGGCTATTTTTAAGCTTGGCTCATGGTAGAAAGACAGCTCCATATATGTAGAGACCACGTGCTTTAGGAGACGTATATAATTCATGGCTAACTGTAGAGGTCGCTCTCTTCTTCCCTCACCATCATGAGAGACAGACGCAAGATGACATGACACAACAGCTGGTATATTACTTGACGGCGATGTGAGAAGCCGAACTGAGACACAGCAGCCATTTGCTATTCAGGATCTCGGAGAGAAGAAGAATACATGTTGCTTTTGCCATGTGGGATCTCAGAGCATGATCTAATGGACAATATCTCTTTCACTTATTTTTATTCACCTGTTTTTCTGTAATAACCTTTCTTTGATGGAAGAAACCAAATAAACCACTATATTTTTATCTGGTAACTAGTCCTGAGTATTTTACAGGATATGCATTATTTTACATTGGAGAGCCAGCCAGATCTGAATTTTTGTACTTTTTTTGCGGATTTCCCTCAACTTGCACACGGGGGATTGGACTTTGCTAACGTCAAATCATATGTGCAAGTTATCGGGAATTCCACTACTTACAAGAATCACATAGAACCTAGAAGTAAGAAGTACCAGATAGATTGAGAAGTACTACAAGTGCCAAAAGTACCAGACCTAAGCCAGACGTGTGAAGACAGGAACCCAGCGTTGTCCATCAAAGGAGCTGAGACATTTCAAGGTAAGATAAAATGGATGTCATTAATTGTCTTGCTAAGCAGAGTAAATTGAAATTTAAGTCTGTAGACAATTCTAATTCAGAAGTTTTATGGTTAAGTTTATATGCCGAGTGTGAACTCGAGAATCAGAGGTTAGATTCTAAGTTTTTCAATAGAGAAAGAGAGAGATTAAAAAATATTCTACAGATGGTAGATATATTTCATAGATCTGTGTCAGAGAAATCTAAAAATGATTGTGTAGAGGATAGTGATATTCCCGAGATTCACTGTAATGTGGAGAAACAGTTACAAGTAGCAGTCATTGAAGGTGACCTTGCAGTGGAACAAGATGGAGATGTAGGAGGAGACTTCAGAACTGACGTAGAGGACGTACAAGGGAAAGACGTACCACTAAAAATAGAAGACTCACAGGCCCAAATCCGAAGTAGCGTGAGGAGGAATTTGATAAAGATATGCCAAATAATTCCTGCTTATGACAACAAAATAGATGTTTATAGAAACTCTGAGATCTTTGAAAGCTGTTCTGATAACTTTGATTTATCTAACGAGGAGAAGAATCAGTTGTTCAAAATGTGGATCCCTGTAAATTTTGCTAGGAGATTGTCTTTAAAGTTATCTGGTGAAACACATGAGAATTTAACTGATAAGGACAGATTAAAAATTCTCATTTTTTGTTCATCAAATGAAAATCATCCAGATATTGATATTCTTCAAAAATTAAGGATTGGTCGGAAGGAATGTATTTTTACATTCATGTCCATATATGAACGTTTGTACAAAATGCTGAGTGAGAATGTCAAAACACCGTCCCTCATAAGGAGTTTTGTAAGCAAATTTTGGTTTCTAAATCCTGCATCTCGTGTTATTGCGTCACAAAAAGATTCTTTGTTTGAATGTGCGCAATTTCTTGATTTTGCCAGGAAACACGAGAATCGTGAAAGGAAAATAAATTGTGCTAATTTTGTAAAGACAGGCAGAGTAAAATCTTATCAGAAGCCTGTATTAGCAAAACCTTCTAAAATGAGTTTTCCCCAAAATCAAATCTACGAAGAAAGAAAAAGAAAATCACATGTTTGTTATAAACCATATGGAATGATGCAAAAGAACACCGAAAAGACACAAATTGAATTAAGAAAAATGATGAGTTCTGATTTTCTTTCTGTAACAAAGATGGCCGAATTTAACAGACAGAAACAGGTGGTGAGTGACATCATGGCCTGTAAACTGAATACTCTGCTCCAAGAATCTATTAGCTTTAAAATGGCAAGAACCTTTCAGGATATTTTTTGCAGAGAAATAAGTATGGGTGTAGGAATTGGCTAGGAAAAGTAATTATATATATATATATATTTTGTGTAACAGTGTTATACAATTAGTGAGTTATATGTAATTATTTTATAGAGTATAATCCTGTAGTTTTATGGTTTGTGGATATATACATAGTCATACAGTATATATAGAGTGTTTGTAGAAGTAGAAATAGTAGAACTGTATTTTTTAATGAAAATTAAAATCTACATCAGTAATAATATTTAGAATTATATGATATTAACCTTATTTTTTATGTTTCCTTAGAATTTTCATTTCAAAGCAGGACTTAATCGAGAAAAATTCTCTTCCAAGGATTTATGTCTTTATTTACACAGGAAGTTGCAATAATTGCATGATTTTATATATATCTAACCCTTAAAAGGAAATAACCAATTGCTTTTTAAAATGTTCTGGGTGTGTGCTTTTTTTTTTTTTACTGCATGGTTTGAATGACTACCACAGCAGGGGAATTTGAACCTTGTTCTAATAATAAGTATACCATACCAGTATACTATGTCCCTGTTCCTTAGGAAAAGAATTTTAAAGGGGGAATATTCAAAGAAATATTAAGAGACTAAATTGAAATAGTTTACAATGCATTGATAATTAGGATAATTTGGGTTAAAATACGTGTATTAAAGTTAATATGTGACACAGTCTGAGTGACAGTGACTGAGTGTATGAGCAGCTGCTGAGCGAGTAATGTGATACGTTTGTGAGACCTCAGGATCCTGAATGCATGAGAGAAAAAAAAAAAAACCCCAAAGCTTTTATCTTTAGGAAATTAGAATATTAAGATACATAATGAAATATTATCTATACAAACATATATTTCTATATTTCTATAGTAATTATTATTTCTTGATTTAGTTAATTGTGGATAAGTGCAATCGCACAACAAAATAGAAAATAGTTTAGGAAGAAAATCTATTCTTTCCTTATCAGCTTTAGCTCTTTTAAACAGGCACCAGCACAGAGCCTGGTATTCACCAGCTGCATCTGGGAATAGTGGACCTTCCTTCTCTGTCCAAGTGTGTTACATTTAAATTAATTTTTTCCAAAGGATAATTTTATGATATTCAAATTAATTTTGATGGTTACACATCTTCAGACAAATAATGGTATAAGCAGGTATAAATTCACATAATTTATACATTAATTATTTTTAATTTTGGTTTTGATAAATGAATTATTTCATGAAACAATATTTTTTGGTATTAAGGGAGAAATATGTTTTTTATCCTGACTACATAATCACATTTGATTAATACTTCTTCACACATTTTAATAGGAAAAAATATTAATAAGGTACAATGGTATAAGTATTGGGTATAATAACAAGTATTATAAAGAGTCATTTCTTTACACTAAGAGGAATTATATGCAAAGTTGCATGATTTGAATATTTTGATAACACAAGTTTATGACAATTATGAAATAATCCAGATCATGGAAATATTAAGGGTATATGTTACTGAAGACATAACTACTCTGCATCAACATAAAGGCCTTATTCTTATTCTTATTTTTCATTCTTATTTTTCATTATTTTTAATTCTTTCACCAATATTTAGTAAAGTAATATCTACTGAGAATATTGCTTCATTAAATATAGCAATTATATGGTTCTATTACTAAGGAAAATGTTTCACTTCTGAGTTATATGCAACAGTTCTTTTATTCATTCATTCGCTCACTCATATATTCTTATTTTGGTTCATGGCTATACATTCCTACATATTATTAGTATAATAAATATATTCCTTATTAATAAAGATGAAAACACTGGTTACATAAAACACAGTGACACCTATGGGTTGAAAAAGGTAATTACACCTATGATATAAAAATGTTCTATCACATGAAAAAATGGATAATAATGTATTATCACTTATTATTGGTTTATTATTTCAAATATTGAAATCCATATACAGTACAAATTCTAATAATAATTCTATGGATATTACTGATTGCTATGGTACGCTGTGATATTATGGGATAGGGAAATTACCAGATTTGGTATAGAATAGGGAATGAAGACTTCAAGCAAGATACTGAAATTATGTTAATAAAGACTTTTCACATTTCTAAACTTCATTGATTTTTATCAGTTGCAAGAAGAAGAATGCCGCGATCCAGAAGTCCCAGAAGGTAACAAAGCTATGATTACTGAGTAATAGACTGTGTTAATTACAAGTGCAGTATCCACCATTGACAGTCACAAGTGCAGTATCCACCACTGACAGTCACAAGTGCAGTATCCACCACCGACAGTCACAATTAAAGTGTCTAACCTGACAACCAGAGGACGATGATCCTATGATGCTGAGATGAACGGTGTTATCACGTTCTTTTCAAGTTCCAGAGGTTTTCAATCACCTGAAAAGCTTCGATGAAAGCTGGTGAACAATGAAGGTAATTATCAGGAAGCTACAACCCTGACATATGTCCTGTGCATTAGGACAAGGACTGGTTATGGTGCTATGTTTAGCAAGGAAGAGTCATTTTAACCCTTGCTTTGCTGACCAAAGACGTCACACCTGTTCAAAGACCAGTACCGATGGAGGATTCCAGAATATCCAAGGCGAGCCAATGTAAGCCCAGGTTTTTAAAGATAACACTGCACAGATATTAAAGCTGCATAGACTTTGTTTTCGTATTAACATTTGAATTTATGGACTTTGATTTGATACACCACACAATTCCTACAACATCTATATGCTATAAGAAAACTGTATTTTTAAAAGAACCAAGAAGAAGACAGAAGACATCAAAATGAAGACCAGATGACATCAGATGATGATGACTGGACCTGAGATGCTTCAATTTAGACTTAGGGAAGTATAATTATACATATTTTATATGAATATTGTTCACGACTTACCATAACATGAATTCACATCAATTATGTCATTGAGTACTTATAACGGTAATCTAATATTATTATTATTATTATTATTATTATTATTGATATTAAATTATTTTGTCAAAGAAGAAGAAAAGAAGAAAGAAGATCTTGTTATATTTGAGGGTTCCAATTAATGTCTGTCTCCCTCAAAAGGGGGAATTGTTAAATATTAATAATCCGTTAATTTCTTATAAGAACCAGTTCTGTACATTGCTTTAGCTTACACGACATAGGCTATTTTTAAGCTTGGCTCATGGTAGAAAGACAGCTCCATATATGTAGAGACCACGTGCTTTAGGAGACGTATATAATTCATGGCTAACTGTAGAGGTCGCTCTCTTCTTCCCTCACCATCATGAGAGACAGACGCAAGATGACATGACACAACAGCTGGTATATTACTTGACGGCGATGTGAGAAGCCGAACTGAGACACAGCAGCCATTTGCTATTCAGGATCTCGGAGAGAAGAAGAATACATGTTGCTTTTGCCATGTGGGATCTCAGAGCATGATCTAATGGACAATATCTCTTTCACTTATTTTTATTCACCTGTTTTTCTGTAATAACCTTTCTTTGATGGAAGAAACCAAATAAACCACTATATTTTTATCTGGTAACTAGTCCAAACTGATACAATGGAGGGCCCTGCGATAGGGAACAGGGATGTGGAGACCTCCTGCACTCCCCTGAGCCAGTCTCTACACTCCTAACAGTCTCTATACAGGCTCTGCACCAGTCGCCGAGCTGGAACCTAAGAACCCTAGCTCGCCCTGCACCTAGCCCATTCTAATGAATTGGACGGTGCAGAAACTAATCCCACCACTGCAATAAAACACACATAAGGGAAGTCACAAACAGGGATAACACCACTTAGCTTTGCTCTGTTACTCTTGCTCCCAGCAACAGAGTCCACCACCAGAATGCAGCTTTCCTCCAGAATTGCTGCTACTTCACCAAGCTTTGTCAGAGCTGTAAGGAACTCTCACTAGCTCCTTCCACACCAGGACTCTGACTGAGCTGCCAGGAACTCTCTCTAGCTCCTTCCTCCACCAAGGATGGTTGGAAATGACCACTATCACCAACAGTGAGTGAGAGCAAATGACGCACCTTTATAGTTAAGCCAGAGGAATCACACCTGTTAGTGATTCCCGTGTAATAACGCTAACCACCACCGGGGGCAAACTAGAACTGAAACCACCACAGTGCAATGACCCTAATGGCCACCGGGGGGCAAAACTATCTTTAAACACACAGCTTAAGGAAAAAAAAGGTTACTAGTGCTGTTATCTGTCATAATCCAACCTGGATCATGACATTCAGCAGTTCACAATCATCCATCATCACTACCAATTAGGCTGGGTTCACACGTAGCTTTTTTTGCGTTTTCGCGGCGATTTTAAAAGCGTGATTTTGCCGCGAAAACGCAAAAGAACAGCATCCCATGCATTCCTATGGGATTCCGCAATGCTGTGCTAATAAAACCAACGGAAAAAAACAATGTGTGTACTGTATATACCCTAATGAAAATAAATAAGAAAGCAAGTGCATTAAATAACATAGGGTACTTAGTAAACACTATTTTGATAAAAAAAAGTATAAAGCTGTCCCACCACGGCCAGGTGTACCCATTTGAGACAGATCTACCACCACCACGCCAGCTAATGCTGCAGATTTTCCCGTGGCGGAATCGCATCGTGGTAAAATACGCAGCATGCTCATTAATTTTGCGGAATCGCGGCGATTCCGCCCACATAGGAATGCATTGTTCTACTTACTTTCCGCATGTGTCTATGCCCGCCATGCGAAAAGTAAGCAGAACATTTGCGGATGGTACCCACGGTCCGGAGGAGAGGAGACTGTTCTCCGGGCTGTGGGTACCATATCCCTGTAAAAAATAGAATTAAAATATAAAATATTGTTATTCTCACCTTCCGGCGTCCCGCGCAGACTTTCCGCCTCTCTCCACGCTCCCGGCATCTTCCGATCCCAGTAAACCTTTGCGAGAATGACCGCAATGATGTTGCGGTCTCGCGGGAGCGCGACGTCTCGCGGTCATTCGCGATGACGTTGTGGGAGCGCGACGTCTTGTGGTCATTCGCGCAAAGGATTACTGGGACCGGAAGATGCCGGGAGCGTGGAGAGAGGCGGGAAGGCTGCGCAGGACGCCGGAAGGTGAGAATAACAATATTTTTTATTTTTTTTATTATTTTATTATTTTTTACATCCTATTTTTTACTACTGATGCTGCATAGGCAGCATCAGTAGTAAAAAGTTGGTCACACTTGTCAAACACTGTTTGACGAATGTGACGAACCTGTCAATCAGTTCTCCAAGCGATGCTCCAGATCGCTTGGAAAACGCTAGCATTCTGCAAGCTAATTACGCTTGCAAATCGCTAGTTTTTCTGCGGGAAAACCGTGGGAATTTAAAATGCAATTTTCCTGCGGAATGGAATTCCGAAATTCTCGCTGTAACTTCCGTGGGAATTCCACTACATGTGAACTTAGCCTTACTGTCTATACTAGCGCATGGCCATGCGACTCTTTTATAGCAGCGTCCTTCCGGCACCTTTCTAGAGGTCCAATGGTAGCAGCAATAGAACCTGAGCATGTGACCTCAGACCTCCAATGAGAGGACTTCCAACAGGCATGCTCAGTGGGCCGAAAGAATGACTTAGTCCCAAGAGCTGCTCGCTGCTGGCTATTGCAGGTTACTATAGCTGAACCCTGATTGGCAGCAGTAACTGAGAAAACAGTAGTAGACTGAGCAAGGCGCTGGGAAAGACATTTTTGCTGAGCAGGCTCCTCTGTGCCCGGAGAGGAATGGAAGACCGCAGAAAGCAAGGGTTGGGATTCCTCCTGTGCAGAGGCAGGAATCTAACACCTTATACCTTCTTTATTATTTGGTGCATTCCGCCAGCCCTGTAACAGCTGGTCCCTCACTCAATGATTCTACTTCCTGCTTCTTAGAGAAATCATGCATGTGCTTCCAATCAAACACTGCAGAGATGGGATATAACTCTGTCCTAAGTTATGCTATAGGTCATACAGTATGTAATTTCTTTGAAGAGAACTTGTCAGAAACTTGTACCCCCACTATTTATTAATATTATTGTGTAGCCTTGTAAAAGATAAGCTAGTCCATACCTCGACTCCAAAGCACAGCTTCAGCAGCGAGAAATCACATTTTAAAGCTGAATGTTGAAGAGCATAGTGGCGTAACGATGTACTTCTAGCTTCTCAGCCTTAATGCAGTATTTTCTACATATCAGCATACAGTGCTTCTAGGAAGGGAGCATAGCGTGAGGCAGAGAGGCTTCTCTACTGTTAAAAAGACATTCGAGAAATTAGCTGCGCGCATGCGCTAGACCTGGTGATGAGGCTGGCTCATGCAAATTATGTTATCACATCCACAGGGGCGTGATAAAATGGAAAGAGGGCTGAATAGTCTGGGGCAACTAATGCCCCATCGACTAGTCAAAGCCCTCATCAGCATAGGAAATCAGGACAATATAAATGCTTTTTAACCCCTTTACCCTCAAGGGTGGTTTGCACGTTCATGACCGGGCCAATTTTTACAATTCTGACCACTGTCCCTTTATGAAGTAATAACTCTGAAACGCTTCCATGGATCTCAATGATTCTGACACTGTATTCTCATGACATATTGTACTTCATGTTAGTGGTAACATTTCATTCAAATAACTTGCGTTTATTTGTAAAAAAAAACCAGAAATTTGGTCAAAATTTTGAAAATTTTGCAATTTTCCAACTTTAAATTTTTATGCCCTTAAATCACAGAAATATGGCACACAAAAAACTTAATAAGTAACATTTCACATATGTTTACTTTACATCAGCACAATTTTGGAACCAAATTTTTTTTTGTTAGGAAGTTATAGGGGTTAAAAATTGACCAGCGATTTCTCATTTTTGCAACACCATTTTATTTTTACGGATCACATCACATTTGAAGTCACTTTGAGGGGTCTATATAATAGAAAATACCCAAAAGTGACACCATTCTAAATACTGAACCCCTCAAGGTGCTCAAAACCACATTCAAGAAGTTTATTAACTCTTCAGGTGCTTCACAGGAATTTTTTGAATGTTTTAAAAAAAAATGGACATTTAACTTTTTTTCACAAAAAAATTACTTCAGGTCCAATTTTTTTATTTTACCAAGGGTAACAGGAGAAATTGGACTGCAAAAGTTATTGTGCAATTTCTCCTGAGTACGCTGATACCTGATATGTGTGGAGGGGAACCACTGTTTTGGCGCATGGCAGAGCTCAAAAGGGAAGGAGCGCCGTTTGACTTTTTCAATGCAAAATTGGCTGGAACTCAGATCGGACGCCATGTCACGTTCGGAGAACCCCTGATATGCCTAAACAGTGGAAACCCCCCATAAGTGACCCAATTTTGGAAACTAGACCCCCCAAGGAACTTATCTAGATATGTGGTGAGAACTTTGAACCCACAAGGGCTTCGCAGAAGTTTTTAACGTACATCGGTACAATTAAAAAATCATTTTTTTTCCACAAAAATGATCTTTTCACCCCCAATTTTTATTTTCTCAAGGGTAACAGGACCCCAAAAGTTATTGTGCAATTTGTCCTGAGTACGCTGATACCCCACAAGTGGGGGTAAACCACTATTTGGGCGCATGGCAGAGCTCGGAAGGGAAGCAGCGCCATTTGACTTTTTTGGCTGAAATTGGGATTGGACGCCATACCGCGTTTGGAAAGCCCCTGATGTGCCAAAACAGTGGAAATCCCCCACAAATGACACCAATTTGGAAACTAGACCCCCAAGGAACTTATGTAGATGTGTGGTGAGAACTTTGAACCTCCCAGGGCTTCACAGAAGTTTATAACGTACAGTCGTAAAATTAAAAAAAATCACATTTTTTCCACAAAAATGATCTTTTCACCCCCAATTTTTATTTTCCCAAGGGTAACAGGACCCTAAAAGTTATTCTGCAATTTGTCCTGAGTACGCTGATACCCCACATGTAGGGGTAAACCACTATTTGGGCGCATGGCTGAGCTCGGAAGGGAAGCAGCGCCATTTGACCTTTTTGGCTGGAATTGGGATTGGACGCCATGCCGCATTTGGAAAGCCCCTGATGTGCCTAAACAGTAGAAAACCCCCACAAATGATACTATTTTGGAAACTAGACCCCTGTTGTGAACTCATTTTGTGGTCTGTCTCTGGTTTCTGGTGAGGGAGCTGGTTGTGCTGACAGAGGAGTTGTGAGTTCCCTTTCCGGGCTTCCTCTGGTGGTGGCAGGAGGTAATGAAGCTGATCTAATTAACAGAGACCGGCCACCAGATAATGAGGATGAGGATTGGACATCTGGAATCTCAGACTGGATTTAAGACAGCCGACTCCCTCTTCCCATGCTGGTGATTTTTTCCTGCCTCCTGAGGTCTTAGTTTCCAGTCCAGTTCCTGCCTTCTCTAGCTAAGTTTTCTCTGCTAATGTTCACATTTGATTTGGTTTGGTCTATTCAGTTTTTTGTGTGGTCAGCCAGCCCCTAATGGGGCTGTGCTGAATTTCCATTCTTATGTCACTGTAAGTGCCAGTTTGCTTTTTTGTCCCTTATTAGATTGGCCTCTTTTTGCTCTGTTCTCAGAATATGCCAGAGTGCTGATATAGTGGGAGAAGTCTAGTGACTTCAGGGTTTTTCTTGCTATCAGAAGTGATGGACATTTTTGCAGGGTTTTTTGGCGTGATTGCAGACAGTATCTTTCCTTTCCTGTCCTTTCTAGTTAGTGTGGGCCCCATCGTTTGCTCAGTCTGTTTTCCTACCTGTGGTTGTGCTTTCATCTTGTCTCACCATCAATACGTGTGTGGGGGCTGTCTATTCCTTTGGGGTCTGCTCTGGGGCAGCTTAGATTTCCCCTTTTCTTGCTTTAGGCTTATTTAGTCCTTCGGCTGTGATGAGGCATCTAGAATCATCGTAGGTACGCTCCACGGCTACTGGTAGTTGTGTGGTCAGGATCAAGGATCTGCAATCTGCGTAGTTACCAACCTCTCTGGTTTTTATGTGACTTGGCTTGGTCTTGTTTTCCTCCTCGGTGACACATTCATAACAAACTCCCCAAGGAACTTATCTAGATGTGTGGTGAGCACTTTGAATCACCAAGGGATTCACAGAAGTTTATAATGCCCGGGAGTGAAAATAAAAAAAATCATATTTTTTCCACAAACATGATCTTTTAGTCCCCAATTTTTTTATTTTCCCAAGGGTAACAGGAGAAAATGGACCCCAAAAGTTGTTGTCCAATTTGTCCTGAGTACGCTGATACCCCATGTGTGGGAGAAAACTACTGTATGGGCACACGTCGGGGCTCGGAAGAGAAGTAGTGATGTTTTGGAATGCAGACGACTATGTGGAATGGTCTGCGGGTGACATGTTGCTTTTGGAGAGCCCCTGATGTACCTAAACAGTGGAAACCCCCTACAAGTGACCCCATTTTGGAAACTAGACCCCCTAAGCAACTTATCTAGATGTGTGCTGAGCACTTTGAACCCCCCAGTGCTTCACAGAAGTTTATAACACCTGGCCATGAAAATAAAAAAATCATATTTTTTCCACAAACATGATCATTTAGTCCCCAATTTTTTTATTTTCCCAAGGGTAACTGTTGTGAATTCGCTTTCTGGCCTACCTCTGGTTACTAGCGAAGGTAGTGGAGCTGGTTATATTGACAGAGGGGTCGCGAGTTCTCTTTCTGGGCTCCCTCTGGTGGTTACTGGAGGTAATGGAGCTGATCTGATTAACAGAGGCTTGCCACCTGATAATGAGGAGGACGATTGGAGATCTGGAGTTTCTGACTGGATTTAAGACAGCCAACACCCTCTATCCCTGTTGGTGATTTTTTCCTGCCTCCTGAGGTCTAAGTTTCCAGCTCAGTCCCTGCATGTTCAGCTAAGTGTTCTTTTGCTATTGTTCACATTTGATCTGGTTTTGTCTATTTGTTTTGTGTGGTCAGCCAGCTCCGGCTGGGGCTGTACTGAATCTCCATCCATATGTTACTGCTTGTACCAGTTTGTTTTTGTCCCTCATTAGACTGGCCTCTTTTTGCTCTGCTTTCAGAATATACCAAAGTGCTGATATAGTGGGCGAAGTCATACGACTTCTGTATTTTTCTATCAGGACACTTTTTTCAGGGTTTTTTGCGTGATTGCAGACAGTGTCTTTCCTTTTCTGTCCTGTCTAGTTAGTGTGGGCCCAATCGTTTACTCAGTCTATTTTCCTACCTGCGTTTGTGTTTTCATCTTGTCTCACCGACAATGTATGTTTGGGGGCTATCTATTCCTTTGGGGTCTGCTCTTGGGCAGTTTAGATTTCCCCTTTCTTGCTTTAGGCTTATTTAGCTCTCCGGCTGTGTCGAGGCGTCTAGGATCATCGTAGGTACGCTGTACTGCTACTGCTAGTTGTGTGGATAGGATCAGGGGTCTGCAATCCGCTTAGTTACAAACCTCTCTGGTTTTCTGTGGCTTAGCTTGGGCTTGCTCTCCTCCTCGGGGAACCAGTCAAAACAGGTAACAGGAGAAATTGGACCCCAAAAGTTGTTGTCCAATTTGTCCTGAGTATGCTGATACCCCATGTGTGGGAGAAAACTACTGTATGAGCACACGTCGGGGCTCAGAAGGGAAGTAGTGACGTTTTGGCATGCAGACTTTGAAGGAATGGTCTGCGGGTGTCATGTTGCCTTTGGAGAGCCCCTGATGTACCTAAACAGTGGAAACCCCCTCAGTAGACTGATACCCCATATGTGGGGGTAAAACATTGCTTGGGCGCATGGCAGAGCTTGGAAGGGAAGGAGCACCATTTGACTTTTTCAACACAGAATTGGCTGGAATTGAGATCAGACGCCATGTTGCGTTTGGAGAACACCTGATGTGGCCAAACAGTGGAAACCCCACAATTCTAACTCCAACCCTAACCCCAACACACCCCTAACCCTAATCTCAGCCCAAACCCTAGCCCTTACCCTAGCCCTAACCCTAGCCCTAACCCTAGCCCTAACCTGTGACGACCATCTGATGCGAGTCTGGACTGCAATTGAGACAGCACCCCGAGCAACCTCGAGACTAGAGTTGAGCGATACCGTCCGATACTTCAAAGTATCGTATCGGATGGTATCGGCCGATCTTTAAAAAAAGTATCGGTATCGCCGATTCCGATACCGGAAGTCCCATTCAAGTCTATGGGACTTCCGGTATCGGAATAAGAAAAACCCTTTCCTGCCCTTGTACAGTCTCTCTGGGGTCTGTACGGGCCTTTCGGGGGGCTGTGCCGGCCTGCCAGGGGGTCTGTGCAGGCTCCGGTGGTCTGTGCCGGCCTGCCGGGGGGCTGTGCAGGCTCCGGTGGGCTGTGCCGGCCTGCCGGGGGGCTGTGCCGGCCTGCCGGGGGGCTGTGCAGGCTCCGGGGGGCTGTGCCGGCCTGCCGGGGGGCTGTGCCGGCCTGCCGGGGGGCTGTGCAGGCTCCGGGGGGCTGTGCCGGCCTGCCGGGGGGCTGTGCCGGCCTGCCGGGGGGCTGTGCAGGCTTCGGGGGGCTGTGCAGGCATCGTCCGATGGGACTACAAGTCCCATCGGGCGATGCCTGCTACCATGACAGTGATTGACACATTAGCCAATGATGGGACAGTAGTAGTCCCATCATCCGGCTAATGTGTTAAATGTAAAAAAAAAAAAAAATTACATGCTACATACATACAACATGCATACTACATACATGCTACATTCATACTACATACTACATACATGCTACATTCATACTACATAAATACTACATGCAACATACATACTACATATATACTACATACATACTACATATATACTACATGCATGCTACATACATACTACATATATACTACATGCATGCTACATACATACTACATGCTACATACATACCACATATATACTACATGCATGCTACATACATACTACATGCATGCTACATACATACTGCATGCTACATACATACTACATATATACTACATGCATGCTACATACATACTACATGCTACATACATACCACATATATACTACATGCATGCTACATACATACTACATGCTACATACATACCACATACATACTACATGCATGCTACATGCTACATACATACTACATATATACTACATGCATGCTACATACATACTACATATATACTACATGCATGCTACATACTGCATGCTACATGCATGCTACATACATACTACATACATACTACATACATACCACATATATACTACATACATACAATACATTCATACAATACATACATAGACATACAGTACATATAACATAGAGTAACATACTTACCAATACTTGTCACATTGTTCCCCGAAGCCATTGTCGTCTACGGAATAAATATTAACATAACAAACCACAAAAATACTCACCCACGATCCGAAGCAGTCCACGAGTGTGTCCCACGACGATCTTGGGTAGAGAACTGCAGCATCAGATGATGCTGCCGTTCTCTACGGGCTGCAGGAATCCAATGACGGAAGGTAGGTATCCTTCCGCACTGTATTCCTCCGCCACTTAAAAAAAAAAAAAGTCCCTAGTCTCACTTTATGCCATTGCTGTGTGGGAATTTCCCACGCAGCAATGGCATAAAGTGAGACTAGGGACTTTTTTTTTTTAAGTGGCGGAGGAATACAGTGCGGAAGGATACCTACCTTCCGTCATTGGATTCCTGCAGCCCGTAGAGAACGGCAGCATCATCTGATGCTGCAGTTCTCTACCCAAGATCGTCGTGGGACACACTCGTGGACTGCTTCGGATCGTGGGTGAGTATTTTTGTGGTTTGTTATGTTAATATTTATTCCGTAGACGACAATGGCTTCGGGGAACAATGTGACAAGTATTGGTAAGTATGTTACTCTATGTTATATGTACTGTATGTCTATGTATGTATTGTATGAATGTATTGTATGTATGTAGTATATATGTGGTATGTATGTAGTATGTATGTAGTATGTATGTAGCATGCATGTAGCATGCAGTATGTATGTAGCATGCATGTAGTATATATGTAGTATGTATGTAGCATGCATGTAGTATATATGTAGTATGTATGTAGCATGTATGTATGTGGTATGTATGTAGCATGTAGTATGTATGTAGCATGCATGTAGTATATATGTAGTATGTATGTATGTAGCATGTTGTATGTATGTAGCATGCATGTAGTATGTAGCATGCATGTAGTATGTAGCATGCATGTAGTATATATGTAGTATGTATGTAGCATGCATGTAGTATATATGTGGTATGTATGTAGCATGTAGTATGTATGTAGCATGCATGTATATATGTAGTATGTATGTATGTATGTAGCATGTAGTATGTATGTAGCATGCATGTAGTATGTATGTAGCATGCATGTAGTATATATGTAGTATGTATGTAGTATGTATGTGGTATGTATGTAGCATGTAGTATGTATGTAGCATGCATGTAGTATGTATGTAGCATGCATGTAGTATGTATGTAGCATGCATGTAGTATGCATGTAGCATGTATGTAGTATGTATGTAGTATGTATGTAGTATGTAGCATGTATGTAGTATGTATGTGGTATGTATGTAGCATGTAGTATGTATGTAGCATGCATGTAGTATATACACTCACTGGCCACTTTATTAGGTACACCTGTCCAACTGTGTGTTAAGACTTAATTTCTAATCAGCCAATCACATGGCGGCAACTCAGTGCATTTAGGCATGTAGACATGGTCAAGACAATCTCCTGCAGTTCAAACCGAGCATCAGTATGGGGAAGAAAGGTGATTTGAGTGCCTTTGAACGTGGCATGATTGTTGGTGCCAGAAGGGCTGGTCTGAGTATTTCAGAAACTGCTGATCTACTGGGATTTTCACGCACAACCATCTCTAGGGTTTACAGAGAATGGTCCGAAAAAGAAAAAAAATCCAGTGAGCGGCAGTTCTGTGGCCGGAAATGCCTTGTTGATGCCAGAGGTCAGAGGAGAATGGGCATACTGGTTCGAGCTGATAGAAAGGCAACAGTGACTCAAATTGCCACCCGTTACAACCAAGGTAGGCAGAAGAGCATCTCTGAACGCACAGTGCGTCGAACTTTGAGGCAGATGGGCTACAGCAGCAGAAGACCACACTGGGTACCACTCCTCTCAGCTAAGAACAGGAAACTGAGGCTACAATTTGCACAAGCTCATCGAAATTGGACAGTAGAAGATTGGAAAAACGTTGCCTGGTCTGATGAGTCTCGATTTCTGCTGCGACATTCGGATGGTAGGGTCAGAATTTGGCGTAAACAACATGAAAGCATGGATCCATCCTGCCTTGTATCAACGGTTCAGGCTGGTGGTGGTGGTGTCATGGTGTGGGGAATTTTTTCTTGGCACTCTTTGGGCCCCTTGGTACCAATTGAGCATCGTTGCAACGCCACAGCCTACGTGAGTATTCTTGCTGACCATGTCCATCCCTTTATGACCACAATGTACCCAACATCTGATGGCTACTTTCAGCAGGATAATGCGCCATGTCATAAAGCTCGAATCATCTCAGATTGGTTTCTTGAACATGACAATGAGTTCACTGTACTCAAATGGCCTCCTCAGTCACCAGATCTCAATCCAATAGAGCATCTTTGGGATGTGGTGGAACGGGAGATTCGCATCAGGGATGTGCAGCCGACAAATCTGCGCCAACTGTGTGATGCCATCATGTCAATATGGTCCAAAATCTCTGAGGAATGCTTCCAGCACCTTGTTGAATCTCTGCCACGAAGAATTGAGGCAGTTCTGAAGGCAAAAGGGGGTCCAACCCGTTACTAGCATGGTGTACCTAATAAAGTGGCCAGTGAGTGTATGTAGTATGTAGTATGTATGTGGTATGTATGTAGCATGCAGTATGTATGTAGCATGTATGTAGTATGTATGTAGTATATATGTAGTATGTATGTAGCATGTAGTATGTATGTAGCATGCATGTAGTATGTATGTAGTATTTTTTTTTTTTTTTTTTTTTAACATTTAACACATTAGCCGGATGATGGGACTACTACTGTCCCATCATTGGCTAATGTGTCAATCACTGTCATGGTAGCAGGCATCGCCCGATGGGACTTGTAGTCCCATCGGACGATGCCTGCACAGACCCCCGAAGCCTGCACAGACCACCGGCAGGCCGGCACAGCCCCCCGGCAGGCCGGCACAGCCCCCCGGAGCCTGCACAGACCACCGGCAGGCCGGCACAGCCCCCCGGCAGGCCGGCACAGCCCCCCGGCAGGCCGGCACAGACCCCCACAGGGTGCACAGACCACCGGCAGGCCGGCACAGCCCCCCGGCAGGCCGGTACAGACCCCGGGCAGTCCACACAGCCCCCCGGCAGGCCGGCAGAGACCCCCGGAAGGCCCGAAATGACGGCGCATCATGATGCGCACACACCGCGCATCATGATGACGTCAGTCTGTCAATCAACTTTGAACTTCCGATTCCGATGCCGAATTCCGATATTGAAAAAATATCGGAAGTCGGTATCGGAATTCCGATACAGCAAGTATCGGCCGATACCCGATACTTGCGGTATCGGAATGCTCAACACTACTCGAGACCCTTTACCCCTATACAGGGATCTGGAATTACAGCAGAGCCCAGGAGGTCAGAATAAGAGCAGTGGACCAGAGCAGGACGGTCGCCAGAAAGGGATAAATTAACGGAACCGAAGGAGTAGTCAGGAGTCCAGGTCTAAACCAGGCGGGCAGCAGAGGTACAAAATCGGCAGACAGTAGCAGAGTCAAAATCCAGGCCAAGGTCAGAGTCTTAAACCAGGAGGGCAATAGAGGTACAAAGTCAGCAGACAGTAGCAGAGTCAAAAATCCAGGCCAAGGTCAGAGTCTTAAACAAGGAGGGCAACTGAGGTACAAAATCAGCAGGCAGTATCAGAGTCAAAATCCAGGCTAAGGTCAGAGTCAGCAATAGCAAATAAAACACTAGCACACTGGGGAAACCAAGACTATATCTGGCGGCCTGCAAGACAGGCCCCAAGGTATTTGAAGGATCAGGCTATCTCTCACAGGCTCACAGTCTGATGACATCATTTGGACCGCTCCCAGGACCAGGCCAGATGGTGATGCACCAACCCCTTCATGACTGACAGAGGAGCGGAGCCTGCACGCACCAGATGCCTGCGCAGGAGCCCCTTCTCTGTCACCACCACCCACGGGCTGCCGTATGTGTCCCTATAACTGTTGTGTGGTTCTCTGTGCCCTCTAAATTCTAAAGCAACTCTCTAGAGAATAATAATGCCGGGTGCAAGTGCCCTAGAAAACAGTGCCCACATTTTGTCCCCTAGAAAATAATAGTGCCATTTGTGCTCCTTTGACAGTCACAGTAACCCGAGTTCCCCTATAACAATAAGTGCCCACTTTGCATTTAATAATGTCCTGAGTCTTCCCCCTGTACACATCCCCTATACACTGTATGATGCTCCCCTATACACAATATGATGCTCTCTTATACAGTCTAATCCCCCCTCACTGTATATATACTGACTGCTTAGTATTCCCCAAATTGTTTGATAGCATAGGAAATCAGGACAATATAAATGCTTTTTAACCCCTTTACCCTCAAGGGTGGTTTGCACGTTCATGACCGGGCCAATTTTTACAATTCTGACCACTGTCCCTTTATTAAGTAATAACTCTGAAACGCTTCCATGGATCTCACTGATTCTGACACTGTATTCTCATGACATATTGTACTTGATGTTAGTGGTAAAATTTCATTCAAATAACTTGCGTTTATTTGTAAAAAAAAAACAGAAATTTGGTCAAAATTTTGAAAATTTTGCAAATTTCCAACTTTAAATTTTTATGCCCTTAAATCACAGAAATATGGCACACAAAAAACTTAATAAGTAACATTTCACATATGTTTACTTTACATCAGCACAATTTTGGAACCAAATTTTTTTTTGTTAGGAAGTTATAGGGGTTAAAAATTGACCAGCGATTTCTCATTTTTGCAACACCATTTTATTTTTACGGATCACATCACATTTGAAGTCACTTTGAGGGGTCTATATGATACAAAATACCCAAAAGTGACACCATTCTAAAAACTGAACCCCTCAAGGTGCTCAAAACCACATTCAAGAAGTTTATTAACTCTTCAGGTGCTTCACAGGAATTTTTTGAATGTTTTAAAAAAAAATGGACATTTAACTTTTTTTCACAAAAAAATTACTTCAGGTCCAATTTTTTTATTTTACCAAGGGTAACAGGAGAAATTGGACTGCAAAAGTTATTGTGCAATTACTCCTGAGTACGCTGATACCTGATATGTGTGGAGGGGAACCACTGTTTTGGCGCATGGCAGAGCTCAAAAGGGAAGGAGCGCCGTTTGACTTTTTCAATGCAAAATTGGCTGGAACTCAGATCGGACGCCATGTCACGTTCGGAGAGCCCCTGATATGCCTAAACAGTGGAAACCCCCCATAAGTGACCCAATTTTGGAAACTAGACCCCCCAAGGAACTTATCTAGATATGTGGTGAGAACTTTGAACCCACAAGGGCTTCGCAGAAGTTTTTAACGTACAGCGGTACAATTAAAAAATCATTTTTTTTCCACAAAAATGATCTTTTCACCCCCAATTTTTATTTTCTCAAGGGTAACAGGACCCCAAAAGTTATTGTGCAATTTGTCCTGAGAACGCTGATACCCCACAAGTGGGGGTAAACCACTATTTGGGCGCATGGCAGAGCTCGGAAGGGAAGCAGCGCCATTTGACTTTTTTGGCTGAAATTGGGATTGGACGCCATACCGCGTTTGGAAAGCCCCTGATGTGCCAAAACAGTGGAAATCCCCCACAAATGACACCAATTTGGAAACTAGACCCCCAAGGAACTTATCTAGATGTGTGGTGAGAACTTTGAACCTCCCAGGGCTTTACAGAAGTTTATAACGTACAGTCGTAAAATTAAAAAAAATCACATTTTTTCCACAAAAATGATCTTTTCACCCCCAATTTTTATTTTCCCAAGGGTAACAGGACCCTAAAAGTTATTCTGCAATTTGTCCTGAGTACGCTGATACCCCACATGTAGGGGTTAAACCACTATTTGGGTGCATGGCTGAGCTCGGAAGGGAAGCAGCGCCATTTGACCTTTTTGGCTGGAATTGGGATTGGACGCCATGCCGCATTTGGAAAGCCCCTGATGTGCCTAAACAGTAGAAAACCCCCACAAATGATACCATTTTGGAAACTAGACCCCTGTTGTGAACTCATTTTGTGGTCTGTCTCTGGTTTCTGGTGAGGGAGCTGGTTGTGCTGACAGAGGAGTTGTGAGTTCCCTTTCCGGGCTTCCTCTGGTGGTGGCAGGAGGTAATGAAGCTGATCTAATTAACAGAGACCGGCCACCAGATAATGAGGATGAGGATTGGACATCTGGAATCTCAGACTGGATTTAAGACAGCCGACTCCCTCTTCCCATGCTGGTGATTTTTTCCTGCCTCCTGAGGTCTTAGTTTCCAGTCCAGTTCCTGCCTTCTCTAGCTAAGTGTTCTCTGCTAATGTTCACATTTGATTTGGTTTGGTCTATTCAGTTTTTTGTGTGGTCAGCCAGCCCCTAATGGGGCTGTGCTGAATTTCCATTCTTATGTCACTGTAAGTGCCAGTTTCCTTTTTTGTCCCTTATTAGATTGGCCTCTTTTTGCTCTGTTCTCAGAATATGCCAGAGTGCTGATATAGTGGGAGAAGTCTAGTGACTTCAGGGTTTTTCTTGCTATCAGAAGTGTTGGACATTTTTGCAGGGTTTTTTGGCGTGATTGCAGACAGTATCTTTCCTTTCCTGTCCTTTCTAGTTAGTGTGGGCCCCATCGTTTGCTCAGCCTGTTTTCCTACCTGTGGTTGTGCTTTCATCTTGTCTCACCATCAATACGTGTGTGGGGGCTGTCTATTCCTTTGGGGTCTGCTCTGGGGCAGCTTAGATTTCCCCTTTTCTTGCTTTAGGCTTATTTAGTCCTTCGGCTGTGATGAGGCATCTAGAATCATCGTAGGTACGCTCCACGGCTACTGGTAGTTGTGTGGTCAGGATCAGGGGTCTGCAATCTGCGTAGTTACCAACCTCTCTGGTTTTTATGTGACTTGGCTTGGTCTTGTTTTCCTCCTCGGTGACACATTCATAACAAACTCCCCAAGGAACTTATCTAGATGTGTGGTGAGCACTTTGAATCACCAAGGGATTCACAGAAGTTTATAATGCCCGGGAGTGAAAATAAAAAAAATCATATTTTTTCCACAAACATGATCTTTTAGTCCCCAATTTTTTTATTTTCCCAAGGGTAACAGGAGAAAATGGACCCCAAAAGTTGTTGTCCAATTTGTCCTGAGTACGCTGATACCCCATGTGTGGGAGAAAACTACTGTATGGGCACACGTCGGGGCTCGGAAGAGAAGTAGTGATGTTTTGGAATGCAGACGACTATGTGGAATGGTCTGCGGGTGACATGTTGCTTTTGGAGAGCCCCTGATGTACCTAAACAGTGGAAACCCCCCACAAGTGACCCCATTTTGGAAACTAGACCCCCTAAGGAACTTATCTAGATGTGTGCTGAGCACTTTGAACCCCCCCAGTGCTTCACAGAAGTTTATAACACCTGGCCATGAAAATAAAAAAATCATATTTTTTCCACAAACATGATCGTTTAGTCCCCAATTTTTTTATTTTCCCAAGGGTAACTGTTGTGAATTCCCTTTCTGGCCTACCTCTGGTTACTAGCGAAGGTAGTGGAGCTGGTTATATTGACAGAGGGGTCGCGAGTTCTCTTTCTGGGCTCCCTCTGGTGGTTACTGGAGGTAATGGAGCTGATCTGATTAACAGAGGCTTGCCACCTGATAATGAGGAGGACGATTGGAGATCTGGAGTTTCTGACTGGATTTAAGACAGCCAACACCCTCTATCCCTGTTGGTGATTTTTTCCTGCCTCCTGAGGTCTAAGTTTCCAGCTCAGTCCCTGCATGTTCAGCTAAGTGTTCTTTTGCTATTGTTCACATTTGATCTGGTTTTGTCTATTTGTTTTGTGTGGTCAGCCAGCTCCGGCTGGGGCTGTACTGAATCTCCATCCATATGTTACTGCTTGTACCAGTTTGTTTTTGTCCCTCATTAGACTGGCCTCTTTTTGCTCTGCTTTCAGAATATACCAAAGTGCTGATATAGTGGGCGAAGTCATACGACTTCTGTATTTTTCTATCAGGACACTTTTTTCAGGGTTTTTTGCGTGATTGCAGACAGTGTCTTTCCTTTTCTGTCCTGTCTAGTTAGTGTGGGCCCAATCGTTTACTCAGTCTATTTTCCTACCTGCGTTTGTGTTTTCATCTTGTCTCACCGACAATGTATGTTTGGGGGCTATCTATTCCTTTGGGGTCTGCTCTTGGGCAGTTTAGATTTCCCCTTTCTTGCTTTAGGCTTATTTAGCTCTCCGGCTGTGTCGAGGCATCTAGGATCATCGTAGGTACGCTGTACTGCTACTGCTAGTTGTGTGGATAGGATCAGGGGTCTGCAATCCGCTTAGTTACAAACCTCTCTGGTTTTCTGTGGCTTAGCTTGGGCTTGCTCTCCTCCTCGGGGAACCAGTCAAAACAGGTAACAGGAGAAATTGGACCCCAAAAGTTGTTGTCCAATTTGTCCTGAGTACGCTGATACCCCATGTGTGGGAGAAAACTACTGTATGAGCACACGTCGGGGCTCAGAAGGGAAGTAGTGACGTTTTGGCATGCAGACTTTGAAGGAATGGTCTGCGGGTGTCATGTTGCCTTTGGAGAGCCCCTGATGTACCTAAACAGTGGAAACCCCCTCAGTAGGCTGATACCCCATATGTGGGGGTAAAACATTGCTTGGGCGCATGGCAGAGCTTGGAAGGGAAGGAGCACCATTTGACTTTTTCAACACAGAATTGGCTGGAATTGAGATCAGACGCCATGTTGCGTTTGGAGAACACCTGATGTGGCCAAACAGTGGAAACCCCACAATTCTAACTCCAACCCTAACCCCAACACACCCCTAACCCTAATCTCAGCCCAAACCCTAGCCCTTACCCTAGCCCTAACCCTAGCCCTAACCCTAGCCCTAACCTGTGACGACCATCTGATGCGAGTCTGGACTGCAATTGAGACAGCACCCCGAGCAACCTCGAGACCCTTTACCCCTATACAGGGATCTGGAATTACAGCAGAGCCCAGGAGGTCTGAATAAGAGCAGTGGACCAGAGCAGGACGGTCGCCAGAAAGGGATAAATTAACGGAACCGAAGGAGTAGTCAGGAGTCCAGGTCTAAACCAGGCGGGCAGCAGAGGTACAAAATCGGCAGACAGTAGCAGAGTCAAAATCCAGGCCAAGGTCAGAGTCTTAAACCAGGAGGGCAATAGAGGTACAAAGTCAGCAGACAGTAGCAGAGTCAAAAATCCAGGCCAAGGTCAGAGACTTAAACAAGGAGGGCAACTGAGGTACAAAATCAGCAGGCAGTATCAAAGTCAAAATCCAGGCTAAGGTCAGAGTCAGCAATAGCAAATAAAAGACTAGCACACTGGGGAAACCAAGACTATATCTGGCGGCCTGCAAGACAGGCCCCAAGGTATTTGAAGGATCAGGCTATCTCTCACAGGCTCACAGTCTGATGACATCATTTGGACCGCTCCCAGGACCAGGCCAGATGGTGATGCACCAACCCCTTCATGACTGACAGAGGAGCGGAGCCTGCACGCACCAGATGCCTGCGCAGGAGCCCCTTCTCTGTCACCACCACCCACGGGCTGCCGTATGTGTCCCTATAACTGTTGTGTGGTTCTCTGTGCCCTCTAAATTCTAAAGCAACCGAAATAATAATGCCGGGTGCAAGTGCCCTAGAAAACAGTGCCCACATTTTGTCCCCTAGAAAATAATAGTGCCATTTGTGCTCCTTTGACAGTCACAGTAACCCGAGTTCCCCTATAACAATAAGTGCCCACTTTGCATTTAATAATGTCCTGAGTCTTCCCCCTGTACACATCCCCTATACACTGTATGATGCTCCCCTATACACAATATGATGCTCTCTTATACAGTCTATTCCCCCCTCACTGTATATATACTGACTGCTTAGTATTCCCCAAATTGTTTGATAGCTCTAACACTGTAATCTCTACACTTTATGATGGCCTCCTAGATAGCCTCCATATAGTATAATATACCAGACAAGTCTCACTGTAGTCCTCAATATAGTATAATGCACTCCCCATAGGCAGACCCTATAGAATAATGCAGCCCTTTATATAATGCACCCCACAGGCAGCCTCTATAGTGTAATGCAGCCCCATAGGCAGCCTCATAAAAAATAAATCCTATACTCTCCTTTCCTCCTGGTTTCTTCACTGCTGTGAGCTCCCGCACATCTCCGAACTGCAGGCTTCGAGTAGTGAAGTCATCGCGACCCTCTGTCAGTGTCGGCGTTAGTGACATCAGAAGCTGATGAGAGGGGTATGATGGAAGAGGGAGCGTAATGCTCCTTCTCTCATAAATGCGGTCAGCTGAAACGGCATCCAGCCAATACAGTTGATCTTGCAATGACGGGTGGGGGGCCCACTGCTGGCGCAGGGCCCCAGCACCTGCTCAGGGGCCCCATAGTGACTGGGTGGCAGAGCAGGGAGATCGATTCTGCCTGATCTGCTGCAGAATGTAACACTATCAGTGTGCTGCAGGTGGGTCCCTTCAGAGCGCTGGTCCTGTGGTGACCTCCCTCCCCCTGTAGTTCACCACATTGTAGGATTCACTCAAACAATAAGTCACCTGCATTACTGACACTAATATAGTATATCACACTAGTAACATGTCCATGCCACTAACAATCGCTGTATAAAAAAACACTATTCCACAGCTATTTGTCATCAAGCACTAACTGCTGCTGTGGCACTACAAGTGCCAGACTTAAGTTCCGAGTAAGAGCACTCTGGGAGCAGCAAACACCAGTTAGGGTATGTGGATTCTGCTGCATTGTACAGTACCATTAAAGTCTATGAGAAATGAAAACCGCTGTGCACATGCCGTGGATTTTTCCACAGGGTAATCCACAACGTGTGCACATACCCTAATCCTCCAGGACTCGCTGTCAGCCTGGTAAAGGCTAGGATAATAATTACACGCCAGCACAAACAGCTGCTGAGATAAGGTGATCATTACACTGGTTTAACCCTCCCTCTACCTGCCAGGGAGGATGCGCCGCTTTCTCTGCACAGCTCAATGACTGCAGCCATTAGTGCGATCTCTAGTTTGCACTTTTCCTGGTTTTCTCTCAGTCCTAAAGTGCAATAAATTCCCAGGCCAAGACAAAGCATCACCATATAGCGCTTCAGTGACCGCTGCAAAGTGCCTGGAAACTATGTAACACGTAAGGAGAGCATCATGCAATGAATATTACACCCCAATAGCAGTAAGTTGTATGTATATATCCAAAGCAACAGATTAGACACTTCAAATACTGAATAATATGTGCAATGATACTCATCAATCCCCATGCTGTGTGCAGTGTCCACTGGTCCTGGGTGCTGCTCCTAGCCTCCTCGGCTGTCAGGCTCCTCTCAGTCAGAAGCAATCAAGTGCAGACAGGGAGCTCAGCTCACAGGCAGAGGCAGAGCCCCCTGCGTCCAGGCTGCTGCTGGAGCTGATGACTTCTCTGCAGCAGGGAGCTTTCAAGGAGAGCGCACTCAGCCAGGATTGGGTGAGTGACCTTCCATCCCCCTCTCCTCCACAAACTGCAGAAGAGTGGTCACATGACTCACTCCCTGCTGCAGCATGTAATTGTATCGGCGCGATCTGCATGCCGATATAGTTACATAGTGCAGCTTGTGTGGGCCCCCTCAGAGTACGGGGCCTGGAGCCACCGCCCCCTCTGCCCCCCGGTAGCTACGCTACTGCCTGTTCCTTTGTCATTCTGTAAAGGTTGTTTCGGGACCGTATGATGCTCCACTCCCTTTCCTCATGTTGATATTGTTCTGCTTGTATATATAATGTTTCTGATGCTGATATATATATACAGTTGTGGCCAAAAGTATTGACACCCCTGCAATTTTGTCAGATAATACTCGGTTTCTTCCTGAAAATGATTGCAATCACAAATTCTTTGGTATTATTATCTTCATTTAATTTAATAATACCAAAGAATTTGTGTTTGCAATCATTTTCAGGAAGAAACTGAGTATTATCTGACAAAATTGCAGGGGTGTCAATACTTTTGGCCACAACTGTATATGTGTGTGTGTGTTGAGTAGATAGGGAAACTGCAGTACCTCAAGGTGGACACTAGATGGGGGTACAATAGTGTACATAGTTTACATAGGAGAAGCCAACCACAGATAAGTTGAAGGATTTTACTCCATAATGTTGGGAAGCGAGAAGCCCAGCCGTCCAAGGCTGTTGTGCCAGAAGTGCAGCAGTACTGACATGCAGGTCACTCTAAGATGTGGCAGCTTATTACATGGGCAGATGCCCTCATGTCTGGGGCAAAACGGACAAGGGAACTCCTGAATGTTGTGAAGCTGAACAGGGAGGACGCTAAGGTACCAGTCGAGATGGTATGACCCAGGTACAAACTGAAGGACATAGGGAAGAGCATGAAGGATGTGGACTGTGCAGAACTCTGTGTTGATGCTGTAACTGATGTGGACATGCTGTGATTGAAAACAAGTAAAGTTCTATGTTTAAAGTTGGAATTGGACTCTGTCTCTTTATGTACCAGATCAAAGGAAGAAGTATCTCTGCGTCTCAGGTAGGACCCTGGGAATCAGGCAATTGAGTCAGTGGGACTTTGGATATGTGGCGCTGGTGGTCAGGGCGCCTTAGAACTGACACCTCTGCGGGCCATGACCACGGCCCTGGCTGCCACTCACAATTCCACCTACAAATTTTTTGTTCATATGTTTCTAAACACACTGACACTGTCCAGTCAGTGCTGACAGTACTAAACTGCATGGAGACACACCCTTATAATAAAAAGCAATTAGCCAGACACAACTGATATATTATGTTATATGTGAACCCAGGCCTAGCTGCACGCTAGACAGAATGCACATAAAAGAACTCTTCCAAGAATTTCTGGCAAGGTTGTTTTTTACCCCTCCTGAAAATCTAGAAGACGAATAAAATAAATATCCTTGCCTTACTATAAACGCAAGTGTGAGATTATATCTTGGATTAAAAATTTCATACAGTAAATCCGATGTCAAGCACTTAAGCCCCAACATCTGTATTTTTATATTGAACATGACAAAGCTAACACCCTTTTTATATATGTTTATTTGAGTATATCAGCAAGAGAAAACCTGAAATGACAGTGAAAAAGATGCTAATAGATTTAAAAAGTATTTCATATGTCAGATTTACTCTTTTTATATTTTTTTATCTATTGTTAATGAATATTCTCATCTATGCTATTTATCTAGGAAAGCATTCCAGAATCTTGTACTATTTGCTTGATTTGGATTCATCTCAAGGATTTCAGGTAATACCAAAGAGAAATCCTAAAAGGATATTGTAATCATACCTTACTATGTTTCACAGACATTTTAATGTTTTGTATTAATGAAATGTATTAGTTGAGGTCAAGCCATGATAAAAAAAAAACAGTGCACGTGCACTACAAAGTTTATTTTGGCAAAGATTTCCTCTATTCCCCTAGTGCTCTGTGGAACACATTTCAATCTAGATCTGAAATGATCAGGCTACACATTCAAAGTTAGTTCTGTGCATATGACATCACTGTCTGGTGCTTGTCATGTAGCAGAAAAGAAGACCTCTTCATTGCCTAATCACATGAGGAAAACAGAGGATATGTACGGATGTGTATATACATACAGTATATAGATCCCTTGCTAATTTTGTAAGTTAGCCCACTGACAAAGAAATGAACAGTCTATAATTTTAAGGGTAGGTTAATTTTAACCTTGAGAGATACAGTTGTGGCCAAAAGTATTGACACTCCTGCAATTCTGTCAGATAATACTCAGTTTCTTCCTGAAAATGATTGCAAACACAAATTCTTTGGTATTATTATCTTCATTTAATTTGTCTTAAATGAAAAAACACAAAAAGAATTGTCCTAAAGCCAAATTGGATATAATTCCACACCAAACATAAAAAAGAGGGTGGACAAAAGTATTGGCACTGTTCGAAAAATCATGTGATGCTTCTCTAATTTGTGTAATTAACAGCACCTGTAACTTACCTGTGACACCTAACAGGTGTTGGCAATAACTAAATCACACTTGCAGCCAGTTGACATGGATTAAAGTTGACTCAACCTTTGTCCTGTGTCCTTGTGTGTACCACATTGAGCATGGAGAAAAGAAAGAAAACCAAAGAACTGTCTGAGGACTTGAGAAACCAAATTGTGAAGAAGCATGAGCAATCTCAAGGCTACAAGTCCATCTCCAAAGACCTGAATGTTCCTGTGTCTACCGTGCGCAGTGTCATCAAGTTTAAAGCCCATGGCACTGTGGCTAACCTCCCTAGATGTGGACAGAAAAGAAAAATTGACAAGAGATTTCAATGCAAGATTGTGCGGATGTTGGATAAAGAATCTCGTCTAACATCCAAACAAGTTCAAGCTGCCCTGCAGTCCGAGGGTACAACAGTGTCAACCCGTACTATCCGTCGGCGTCTGAATGAAAAGGGACTGTATGGTAGGAGACCCAGGAAGACCCCACTTCTTACCCCGAGACATAAAAATGCCAGGCTGGAGTTTGCCAAAACTTACCTGAAAAAGCCTAAAACGTTTTGGAAGAATGTTCTCTGGTCAGATGAGACAAAAGTAGAGCTTTTTGGGCAAAGGCATCAACATAGAGTTTACAGGAGAAAAAAAGAGGCATTCTGTCATGATCCAGGACGGGATTTCGCTTTGACCTGTCCTGGTTATACTATGGGTTAATTGTGCTGGCTCTCTCTGGAAGCAGGAGGCTATTTAGTGCTCACTGGACCTGGGTCCGGTGTCAGTTATACTCCTGCCCTCGGCTGAGTTAAGTGACCTCTTGTATACGTGTGCCTTGTGCCTGATATCTTGCTTGCTTGTTCGGTTGTTGATCTGGTTCTGTCCCTGTTACGAGTTCTGCCTGACCCTCTTGTACTGCGCTACCTCTCGTGTATGACTCTCTGCTTGTGACCCGACTCCTCTCTGCTTGTCCACCTGGTACCACGTCGCCCTCTTGTGTATGACCTTTGGCTCTGTCTGACTACCCGTCTGTTTGTCCCTCCTGTACCTCGTTTGCCCGTACTGCTGTGACCTCTGTTTTGCCTGACTCTGAGTTGTTGTATGGTGTCCTGTCCTATCTGAATACAGGACGCTAAGCCCCGCCCCCTTGCAGTCACATGACCATAGGTCCCGTGCAAGCTTACTCATTTTCAGTGTCCGCAGGTCCTATGCCTCTTTACTTTCCAGCGCTGACTGGACCCTGACACTATTAGCCTGAAGCACGCATGGTCACCGCTGCTGCCCTGCTCCCCAGGTAACTTTTAGCACTGCTTCTGTACTCAGGACACGCGCACTGGCTCTATGAGCAAGTGCAGTGCGGTGTCTCTGACACATTCAAAGAAAAGAACACGGTCCCTACAGTCAAACATGGCAGAGGTTCCCTGATGTTTTGGGGTTGCTTTGCTGCCTCTGGCACTGGACTGCTTGACCGTGTGCATGGCATTATGAAGTCTGAAGACTACCAACAAATTTTGCAGCATAATGTAGGGCCCAGTGTGAGAAAGTTGGGTCTCCCTCAGAGGTCATGGGTCTTCCAGCAGGACAATGACCCAAAACACACTTCAAAAAGCACTAGAAAATGGTTTGAGAGAACGCACTGGAGACTTCTAAGGTGGCCAGCAATGAGTCCAGACCTGAATCCCATAGAACACCTGTGGAGAGATCTAAAAATGGCAGTTTGGAGAAGGCACCCTTCAAATATCAGGGACCTGGAGCAGTTTGCCAAAGAAGAATGGTCTAAAATTCCAACAGAGCATTGTAAGAAACTCATTGATGGTTACCGGAAGCGGTTGGTCGCAGTTATTTTGGCTAAAGGTTGTGCAACCAAGTATTTGGCTGAGGATGCTAATACTTTTGTCTGGCCCATTTTTGGAGTTTTGTGTGAAATGATCAATGTTTTGCTTTTTGCTTCATTCTCTTTTGTGTTTTTTCATTTAAGACAAATTAAATCAAGATAATAATACCAAAGAATTTGTGTTTCAATCATTTTCAGGAAGAAACTGAGTATTATCTGACAGAATTGCAGGGGTGTCAATACTTTTGGCCACAACTGTAGAATATCAAAAATGAAAATAAAATCGGTGACACCCCCGGAAGAAGCTGGCGGCGAAACGCTCGTCGGGGTGAGGGGCAACCTGGAGTCACAGTGCCACAGGTAGATATTTATCAGGCTCCTTCCTTGCATTTTCTATTTGTTCCATTGACATTTATTAATGGATTTGGATGCTTTACATAGCAATGGGGCATATTCATTGTAACTTGTTAGCACTACTAGGGCTTTGTTTACATATGCATGTACGCATAATTTATTCAATACACACCAAGGATCTATCATTGTTTTAGCTTGTCCATTTTAGCTACCTTACTAGGGGATTATTCTAAGTAGGATCCCTATATTGCCTTTTACATGGCATGTATTATGCTGCATATGATTACATTTATATGATGTTTATAGCCTATTCATTTTAGCTCGGTGTTCCCTGTCATGGCTATCTTGATTTTGTCTATACTGTTTTTAGATGTATTTTCAATAAAATATATACTTTTTTAATTCTATTATCATTGTGGGATCTCTTCTTGTGCCCCTCATATGGTTATGGGGGACTAGTTGTATAATATGGTTACATATCTGGACTCTTTGTTGATATATCTCATTTCAGCTTTGTGCAGGTCTATGATCTTGTCCCTGACATCCTTAGAAAGCTGTTTGGTCTTGCCCATGTTGTAGAGGCTAGAATCTGACAGATTAATTGAGTCTGTGGACAGTAGTCTTTTAGAAAAGTGACTATCTAAGACAGCTGTCTTTACCCCCCTCTGACTTGACTTTAGGCATACTATCCCGTCCATGAAACCCGTGACATTCTGACCATGGACGGTATAGTACGTCATCGCGATCAGCCGCGCACACAGACCGTTCCTGACACTTTAACTCTCAGAACACTGTGATCAAACAAGATTGCAGCATTTCGGTGGCATAGAGAAGCATCGCGCAGGGAAGGGGCTCCCTGCATGCTTCCCTGAGACCTTCAGAACAACGCGATGTGATTGCGTTGTTCTGAGGTACTCCTCCCTGCAGTCCCCTGGATCCAAGATGGCCACGGGGTCCTGTTAGGTAGTGCAGGGAGGTGGCTTCTGAGTGCCTGCTGAGAGCAGGCACCGGCAAGCTTCCTGCACTGCCTGTCAGATTGCTGATCTGACACAATGCTGTGCAAAGTGTCAGATCAGCGATCTGAATTTACATAGTAATGTCCCACCATGGGACAATGTAAAAAAGTTTTAAAAAAATATTAGTATGTGTAAAGATATATTTTTTTAAATTCCTAAATAAAGAAAAAAATAAATATTTTTCCAATAAATACATTTCTTTATGTACATAAAAAAACTATCCCACTAGTTAACCCCTTCAGTGAAAACCGTAAAAACAACGAGGCAAAAACAATGCTTTATCATCATGCTGCCAAATAAAAAGTGGAATAACACGCGATTAAAAAGATGGATATAAATAAACATGATACTGCTGAAAATGTCATCTTGTCCCACAAAAAACTAGCTGCCATACAGCATCATCAGCAAAAAACTAAAAAATGTTATAGCTCTCAGAATAAAGTGATGCAAAAATAATTTTTTTTATATAAATTAGTTTTTATTGTATAAAATCGTCAAAACATAAAAAAAGATATAAATGAGGTATCGCTGTAATTGTACTAACCCAAAAAATAAAACTGCTTTATCAATTTTACTACACACGGAATAGTATAAACGCCCCCCTCCAAAAAAAGAAATTCATGAATTGCTGGTTTTTGTTCATTCTGCATCCCAAAAATCGTAATAGAAAGCAATCAAAAAATGTCATGTGCCCGAAAATGGTACCAATAATAACGTCAACTCGTCCCGCAAAAAAACAAGACCTCACATGACTCTGTGGGCCAAAATATGGAAAAATTATAGCTCACAAAATGTGGTGATGCAAAAACTATTTTTTTGCAATAAAGTGTCTTTTAGCATGTGACAGCTGCCAAACATAAAAACCCTGCTATAAATAGTAAATCAAACCCCCCTTTATCACCCCCTTAGTTAGGGAAAAATAACAAAATAAAGAAATGTATATAATTCAATTTTCCCATTAGGGTTAGGGTTGGGGCTAAAGTTAGGGTTAGGGCTAAAGATAGGGTTAGGGTTGAGGCTAAAGTTAGGGTTAGGGTTTGGATTAGGGTTAGGGTTATGGCTAGGGCTGGGATTAGGGTTAGGGGTGTGTTGGGGTTAGAGTTGGAGTTAGAATTGGGGGTTTCCACTGTTTAGGCACATCAGGGGCTCTCCAAATGCAACATGGCGTTCAATCTCAATTCCAGCCAATTCTGCATTGAAAAAGTCAAACAGTGTTTCTTCCCTTCTGAGCTCTGCTGTGCGCACAAACAGTGATTTACCCCCACGTATAGGGTATCGGCATACTCAGAACAAATTGGACAACAACTTTTGGGGTCCAATTTCTCCTGGTACCCTTGTAAAAATAAAAAATTTGGGGTGAAAAGTTCATTTTTGTAAAATAAAATGATTTTTTATTTTTATGGCTGTACATTATAAACTTCTGTGAAGCACTTGGGGGTTCAAAATGTTCACCACACATCTAGATAAGTTCCTTAGGGAGTCTAGTTTCCAGAATGGTGTCACTTGTGGGAAGTTTCTACTGTTTAGGCACATCAGGGGCTCTCCAAACGCGACATGGCGTCCAATCTCAATTCCAGCCAATTTTGTATTGAAAAGTCAAACGGTGCTCCTTCCCTTCCGAGCTCTGCCATGCGCCCAAGAAGTGGTTTACCTACATATATGGGGACTCAGGACAAATTGTACAACAAATTTTGGGGTCAAATTTCTCCTGTTACCCTTGGTAAAATAAAAAAATTGGACCTGAAGTAATTTTTTTCGCGAAAAAAAGTTAAATGTTCATTTTTTTTAAATATTCCAAAAATTCCTGTGAAACACCTGAAGGGTTAATAAACTTATTGAATGCAGTTTTGAGCACCTTCAGGGGTGCAGTTTTTAGAATGGTGTCATTTTTGGGTATTTTCTATCACATAGACTCCTCAAAGTGACTTCAAAGGTGATGTGGGTCCCAAAAAAAATGGTGTTGTATAATTGAGAAATCGCTGTTTAAATTTTAACCCTTATAACTTCCTAACAAACAAAAATTTGGTTCCAAAATTGTGCTGATGTAATGTAGACATGTCTGTGATCTCTGTGATTTAAGGGCATGAAAATTCAAATTTGGAAAATTGCGACATTTTCAAAATTTTAGCCAAATTGCCTTTTTTTTTTTTTTTTTTACAAATAAACCCAAGTCATATCAAAGAAATTTTACCACTAGCATGAAGCTCAATATGTCACGCGAAAACAATGTCAGAATCACCAGGATCCATGAAAGCGTTACAGAGTTATTACCTCATAAAGGGACAGTGGTCAGAATTGTAAAAATTGGCCTAGTCATTAAAGTGCAAACCACCCTTGGGGGTAAAGGGGTTAATGCACGTAACAAGTTGATTAGGAGCATCTAACTGGTCTGTAGGAGCCAGAACTGTTAATGGTTGGTAGGGGATGAAATAATTTTTTTCTCACTGCAAAATACAAATACATTTATACAAATTGTCATAGATGTACTGGTAAAATGGGACCAAAATCCATAAAGCCATCTCTTAAGAGGAGATGTGTTACCTTCATATTGAGGATTGAAGTATGGCTTCATCATGAATTGAAGAAAACAAGAGCTAGCACTCAGAAAACCACTCCACGTGATCCCTATTCAGCTAAGACCTCTTGCTATGAACAGGTAATTTAAGTTATTTGGTGAAGAGCAGACATGAAGTCTCTTCTCGTCATCAAAGGAATTATGTCGGACACTCTGAATATTGTTTTTTTTGTAACAGGCATAGGTCCTATAGTTATGGGAGACATATTTTCATCCTTGTGATAAAATTACGAACATAACGCATTTGCTTACATCACTGGCCAGCCTACTGATGAGCCCCAAATTAATATTGGACAGATGGATAACGATATATACACACGTGGTCAAACATGTTAACGGTAAAAGTTATAACACTATCTCCAAGCAGCTTGATGTTCCTGTGACTTCAGTTGCACATATTCAGAAATTTAAGCTCCATGGGACTGTAGCCAACCTCCCTGGACTTGGCCGCAGGAGGAAAATTGATGACAAATCAAAGAGACAGATAATACGAATGGTAACAAAAGAGCCCAGAAAAACTTCTGAACATATTAAAGATGAACTTCAAGCTCAAGGAACATCAATGTCAGATCGCACCATCCATTGTTGTATGAGCCAGCCAAAGTGGACTTCATGGGAGACAACCAAGGAGGACATCATTGTTGAAAAATTTTTTAAAAAAGCCAGGCTGGAATTTGTCAAACTACATGTTGACAAGCCACAAAACTTCTGGAAGAATGTACTATGGACAGATGAGACAAAAATTGAACTTTTTGGCATGGCACATCAGCTCTATGTTCACAGATGGAAATATGAAGCATATCAAGAAAAAAACACTGTCCCTACTGTGAAACATGGAGGAGGCTCTGATATGTTCTAGGGCTGCTTTTCTGCAACTGACACAGGGTGTCTAGAATCTGTCCAGGGTAGAATGAAATCTCAAGACTATCAAGGGATTCTAGAGAGAAATGCCCAGTGTCAGAAAGCTTGGTCTCAGTCGCAGGTCATGGGTCTTACATGTCTTAATGACCCAAAACACACAGCTAAAACACCCAAGAATGGCTAAGAGGAAATCATTGGACTATTCTGAAGTGGCCTTCTATGAGCACTTACCTAAATCCTATCGAGCACCTTTGGAAAAAGCTGAAACATGCTGTCTGGAAAAGGCAACCTTCAAACATGAGACAACTGGAGCAGTTTGCTCTTGGAGTGGGCAAAAATAACTGTCGAGAGGTGTAGATGTCTCATTGACAGTTACAGGAATTGTTTGATTGCAGTGATTGCCTTAAAAGGTTGTGCAACAAAGTATTAAGTTAAGGGTACCATCATTTTTGTCCAGGCCCATTTCATGAGTTTTATTTTATCTTTTTTAAATTCTGTGGAAGCATGGTTGAAAAGCAATGTCTGAGTTTCATTTGTTCATTTTCATAGATTTTTTATTTATTATTACTTTCGTCAGATTCAAGTTATTTCTGTGAGCATTGTGGGTTTTTCTGTCATTAAACGAGGGGTACCAACAATTTTGACCACGTGTGTAGGCCATGCTTCCTATCTAAGCAAAGCTAAAATCATGACGTTAAATATGGCATTAATATCTCCCGCCTGCGACATCCAGGTGGGAAGAGATATTGAAATTTGAGGATCTCAAATTTTTGGAGACCTGGCCACATCCTATTGACCAGCCCCCCAGCCCTCTAATAATCACCAAGGGGAGGTGTTTGGGAGTGACTGTTATCTAATAAATACACATTCTGAGTAATAGTCATCAGTCCTGTGAGATACAGTTCTCTGGAGTTCTATACCGTTTTCCAAAGGAAAGCTTCCCTCCATAAGACCAGATTTATTTTATGTAATTGTATATAGTGTACTGTTTTGTCCCCTTTTGTAACATGTTTTGTATATTTTTATAAACCCTGCCTACTTTAAAATATATAAATTGCAATAGCTTAGCTCCTCTTGTTCTTTAAACCACTTCCCTAAAGCCATACGCTACACGTAACGGGTGTCCAATTAGCCTGTGATTGGGGTGGCAGCAAGTTTACCTTGAGTTATTGTAGAGCTTGACGGTGACCGTACCGAAGTGTATATATATATATATATATATATATATATATATATATATTTGCATACATATGCCCTCCAAGCATCGGAATCAGATATGGATATACCATACGTTCACTGAGTCCCCCAATAACCGGTTTTCTAGCGACAGCAGCTATGGCCTTGTCCATCAATCATCAATCAATTGCATGATTGCCCTGACTATTGGAGGTAACAGTGTGCTGATTTGTGACAACGTGGGGAAGCAGTGGAATATATGCAGAATAAAGAATTATAACAATAATATGCTCAGTGATTAATATTTTCTCTTTAAGATAGATATATGTATAAAAAGTCTGTAATGGCAACTGTCACAGTCACTGATTTAAAGAAGTTAACGTCCTTATACTGAACTCAGACCCTTTTAGAACTAATACTGTAATAGATTTTCATTGCACAACATTTGACTTGTCATTCTAAATAGAGGTCTTTCAAACCAATATCAGTTTGCTTAGTGTCTTGTTTTAGATTCAATTAATAAGAATATTTAATCAGTGCTAAGGAAATTTAAATGCTCATTCTGGACACTAGATGTGATCCAAGATATAATGACTGGAACAAGGTGACTAGTCCAAGCGTGGCTGGGGATGAGGTGATTAGTCCAAGAGGTACTCCCTCACCAGCTACCGTCTCCTCGGTAAGATTAACTGACAGGTCTCACCCTGTGTGTGTATATAGCCGAGCAGGCGGTGACAAGCCAGCGGGGATCTGCCCCCAAGACTAGTCATTTCATCACCGGCTGTGCTTTCAACTATGTTTTTCTTTGAAACGTGACAGATGTTGAGGGTAAAATACATGTTTGTAATTAAAAAGTTGTTAAGAGAGCAAGAATCAACTGACTAGTTACCTTTAACCCCTTAGAGACCCTGTCCATTTTCGTTTTTGCGTTTGTTTTTCCCATCCTTCTTCCCAGAGCCATAACTTTTTTATTTTTCTGTCAATGTGGCCATGTGATGGCTTATTTTTTGCAGGAAGATTTGTACTTTTGATCGACATGATTGGTTTTACCATATTGTATACTCAAAAGCGGGAAAAAAATTCCAAGTGCGGTGAAATTGCAAAATAGTGCAATTCCACAACTTTTTTTGTATTTTTTTTTTACCATGTTTATCAAATGCTAAAACTAACCTGCCATTATGATTCTCCAGGTCATTACAAGTTCATAAACACCAAACATGTCTAGGTTCTTTTTTATTTAAGGGGTGAAAAAAATCCAAAGTTTTTGAAAAGAAAAAAAAAATTTCACCATTTTCCAAGACCCGTAGCGTCTCCATTTTTCGTGATCTCGTGTTGGGTTGAGGGCTTATTTCTTGCGTGCCGAGCTGACGTTTTTATTGATACCATTTTGGTGCAGATTCGATCTTTTGATTGCCCGTTATTGAATTTTAATGCAATGTCGTGGCAACCAAAAAAAGTAATTCTGGCGTTTTGACTTTTTTTCTCGCTAAGCCATTTAGTGATCAGTTTAATCCTTTTTTTTACAGACAGATCGAGCGATTCTGAACGCGATAATGCCAAATATGTGTATGTTTGATTTTTTTTTCATTGTTTTATTTTGAATGGGTTGAAAGGGGGGTGATATGAACTTTTATTTTTTTTATTTCTTTTATATTTTTTAAAACTTTTTTTTTGCTTTTGGCATGCTTCAATCATCTCCATGGGAGACTAGAAGCTGCCATACCCCAATTGGCTCTGCTACATAGAGGCGATGATCAGATCGCCTCTTTGTAGTAGAATTACTCACTTGCTATGAGCGCCGACCATCGGGTGAAGAAGATCAGCCATTTTCCTACTCATCATCCTATTGTAAAAAAAAAACCTGTCACATTGGATAATGCTTTTAAACTGAATATATAGGATTAATCTGCAGCTTAATAGCTTTAAAAAGGTACCTGGATGCTACCTTGTAGGTACAAATAAAAAAAATTATGGCTGTGGGAAGAAGGGAAGCAAAAAATGAAAACGCAAAAACTGAAATATCCCTGGACGTTAAGGGGTTAGGTCAGTAAGGCATTTGACTTCAGAAGCAGGTCTACCCCATTAATTTGTCTGCAACAGAACAAAGACAAAAAATGATAATACGAGTATTAGAATAGGCATACATGGAATATCCACAGTTGTAAGCCAAAACTTGTCTGACATTTATGGACTATCCTCTGCCTATAGCATTAAATGCAAATAAATATTTTAGACTTTACAGCAAGATTTCTACTAGTCTCAGTCTGTCTTTGGAGCTGCAGGAAATCCGTCTGACTGACAAATATGCCTGCAAGTATTTCTTCTATATTTACTTTACTCATTTGTAGGGTTAGTATTCCTTTACCATCTCAGTGCTGCTTCCCACATATAACAAGTAGAAGATGGAAGGCAACTTATAAAAATGATTGACATGATAAAAATTACAGTGTACATCTGAAGACAACAGTCTATAGTCTATTTTAAGAACTGCTTCCAGGAAACGTATCTGCAGAGTACTCATCATCCAGTTTAATTTCAGAGAGTATAGAAGGTTTTTTCAAAATAAAAAAAAATGAAATACACAGTTCAGAGCTCAAATAGTTACAGAGACCTTCTTCACATATCAGTTTTTTATGTCCATATGCTGTCCATTTTTTATGGACAGCAAATACGGGCACACGCACACCCATTGTATTCAGTAGTGATGTGCACATGTCAGGTTTTCACACGGACAAACATGTCCCTTTTTTCACACACTGTGGGCGAAATGCATGCTACACACGTGAATACTCATGACACACAGATGACATCCGTGTGTCATCAGTGTGATATGTAGCGGAATGATAATCTCCGGCGGCATGCTTTGGCGTCTGGGAAAATCAATACAGTTTTCACTGTTCCCAGGTGCTGAATTAAACTCATCACTCGCTGCCTATGATGTCACAGCCGGTCACCTGCAGCCACAGCCGCTCATCAAACCATCCAGATCGTTGTGGGATGTGAGAATTAATGGATTATCGGCGGAAAGGTGAGCCGTGGTCAGAACAGAGAACAGCGTGGTAGCCAAGGGGACAGACAAATAGCGTGGTAAGAGACAAGCCAGGGTCAGAAGCCAGAGAGAGATACGAAGTACCAGAGGGACTAACAAGCAGACAGTTGGGGGACAAAGCAGAGATCAAAACCAGGAGTATCACGAGAAGTACCGAATCAGGAGACAAATGCAAAACGGGGAACAGACCAGGTCATACACAAGCACGCAAACAGATATAAGCAATACACACAGAAATTCACAGGGTCAGCTGCTCAGCCAAGGTTGGATGTATAACTGACAATGGGCACAGCACAGTGGCGGGTAAATATAGCCCTCCCCAAACCAAAGAGAGGTCACATGGTGTTAACCCTAGAAGCACTGGCAAAGAACTCCTGAGCAAACCATGACAGATCGCAATCACATCGTGCCGATGGGAGCAGAGAGGGAGCTCCCTCCTTCTGTGATGTCCTGTGATGCCCATCGATGTTGCTGTCACTATTGACAGTGGCATCAGAGGGGTTAAACACCCACGAACGCTGCTAGAACCGATCGTGGGTGTTGCTGCAGGGTGTCAGCTCTCATATAGAGCTGACATCTGGCCAGCTCTCATATAGAGCTGACATCCACATTTGATTGCGGTTGCACTTAGCGTGAGCCCGCACGATCACGAAGCAGTATACATGCGGTGGTTTGTGAGAAAGCATCTCCTACA
The DNA here is from genome assembly GCF_039654945.1 of Dendrobates tinctorius. NCBI lineage: Eukaryota > Metazoa > Chordata > Amphibia > Anura > Dendrobatidae > Dendrobates > Dendrobates tinctorius. The sequence continues at coordinate 52,505,344 of NW_027361675.1, forward strand.
GCGCCGTACAAATAAATATATGTGGTAACAACTCTGGAACACTGACATATTGTATTTCATGATAGTGGTAAAAATTTCTTCAGTGTGACTTGCATTTGTTTGTGGAAAAATCAGAAATTTGGCTAAAATTTTAAAACATTTTGCAATATTCAAATTTAAAATTTTTACGCCATTAATTCACAGTGGTGTTACACAAAATAGTTGATAAATAACATTTCTCACATGTCTACTTTACATCAGCACAATTTTGGAGTCATCATTTTTTTTTGTTAGGAAGTTAGAAGGGTTAAAAGTTGACCATCGATTTCTAATTTTTTCAACAAAATTTACAAAACCATTTTTTTTAGTGACCACATTACATTTGAAGAGATTTTGGGGGGCCTATATGAGAGAAATTACCTTAAAGCGACACCATTCTAAAAACTGTACCCATCAAGGTGTTCAAAACCACATTCAAGAAGTTTATTAACAATTCAGGTGCTTCATGAGAACTGAAGCAATGTGGAAGGAAAAAAATAAGCATTTAACTTTTTTCACAAAAAAATTAACTTCAGACCAAAAACTTTTTTATTTTTACAAAGGTAACATTAGAAAATGGACCACAAACTTTGTTGTGCAATTTCTCCTGAGTATGCCAGTACCCAAAATGCCAATACCTCATACGTGCCACTGATTGGCCGCATGGTAGGGCTTGGAAGAGAAGGAGCACCGTTTAACTTTTTGAACACAAAATTCGCTGGAATGACGCACTTGGAGAGCCCCTGGTGCGCCTAAACAGTGGAAACCCCCCACAAGTGACCTCATTTTGTAAACTACAGCCCTCAAGGATTTTATTGAGGGATATTGTGAGCAATTTTAACTCCCAGGTAGACACAGAATTTGATAACAATACGTCGTCATATTGAACATGTTGTCATTAGCATTCAGCTTAAGTGCTCACTACTCCAGTTTGCATCGGGTGCTCGGGTATGCACTGAATATTGTGGGGGCTCAAGTGACATGCTCAAGTCTCCACCCTGCATATTTTGCGGGAGTTAGACACCCAAAAAAAACAAATGGGAATCTGCAATACTCCGTGCATACCCAAGCACCCAATGCAAACTCGAGTAACGAGCACTTGCTGTCAACATTAGCCGTCATATTGTCGATTTTTTTGTACTTTTGAAAAAACCCAATTCTAACTCCAACCCTAACACAACCCTAACCCCAAACCTAGACAAACCTAGACCTAACACAACCCTAACCCCAACCCTAATTCTAATACAACTCCAACCACACCCCTAGCCCCAATCCTAACTCTAGCCCCAATCCCAACTCTAACCTAAAAATTCTCTATTGTTGCTGGTTATCGGCCAGCAGATCTCGTTGGGTGCACTGTTTATGCGCCCGCCAGTAAAAAGCGGCGCTGACGCTTAAATACCCTTAACTGACCCATTAAAAGGCGTATGAGTGGTTGCTAAGGGGTTAAAAACCAATACATAAATGCAGACACATTTCCACAAAAAAAGAGCAGAAATGAGGGGAGATAGGTACTAGTTTTGCCTTTCACAATTCCTTTCCTGACAGCGGAGGTTGGCACCCTAGGTTAAAACAGTACGGTGCCCCCGCTCCTCATGTGTCACAGTAATCCTGGATCTGGCTGTAGAAGGTCTTTGCGTTTAGCTCAAGCACCTTCTTGATTTTTGCATTTCTGTTATGGAGTGATATTGTTCTCTCTCTAGGACCCAATAGTTACCTCCACATTCTGCTGCTAATCACACACCTGTGCTGAAGGTTTAAATACATTCAATTCCTGCAGCATGGTGCGGGCGTTAACTCATACTTGTCTCAGTCTTGTTGGATGTTCTAGCAGTCGGTTAGTGTCTTTCCCTGTGGACCATTGGAGGATTACTAGCATGACAGCAAGACAAAGTGCAATAATTCCAGGACGGGGACATTATTACATACAGGGCCCAGGATGAGGGATATTATTATAGGACAGTGACATTATTATATACAGGACCCAGACTGAGGAACATTATTACAAGACGGGGACGTTATTACATACAGGACCCAGGACAGAGGAAATTATTACATGATTTTGACATTACTACATACTGGTCCCAAGTTGGGGACATTATTCCAAGATAGGGAAGGGCCTGTGGACATTATTATAGTACAGGGGCATATAGATCTGACCAACAATCTGGTTGGGGCCCTGGTCCAACTTTTCCACTGGGGCCCATAGGATTCTAGTTATTACAGTACTTACCATCTGATGTCTGTGCACACAGTACAGCACAGCAATAACAATGTGCACTAACTGATCCTACAGTGCCGGGATCAAGTCAGTGTCAGGTGCTATATACTCCTCTCTGTAAAAAATAGATTCAGCAGTGCACTCCAAGAATATTTTATTGATACAGGTACAGCCACTGTATGGAAAGAATTGATGTTTCAGCCAACAACAAGGCCTTCATCAGAACTACAAAGAATAAATAACAACAAAAAAACTTGTCAATTTAAAGTCCGTATCCAATACATGGGCAAGATTTGCATTAAACCGCATACACAAATGAAACTGTTCTGATGCAGTGACCCCTGTGACAGCTAGGGGGCGCTGTATGGGTCATGCACACAGGCATATCCATTATGGTAATGGAGAAATGATGAATGGCAGGATGGTAGATGACTGATATGTATCCCAGGGTGGGTGGCCCTGGGATGGAAGCTGAAATATGTGGTAATCAGCTGAGTAATGCTGAGTGTTTGTTACTATGTATCAGGGAAGGCTTTCAGGTGGCTTGGTGAGATGGGCGGGACCAGTCACCTAGAAACCCACCCAGGGGCATGTGTCTGAATGCCCAAAGTATATGTGTGTGTGTGGCTGTGTGAAAGAAAACCTTTAGTGAGGTCATAACCATGTGATCCATACCTCACCTCTGGGTGTGGTTATGGACCATATAAGGTGCCTGAGGTCTGGTCACATGGGGAGAGAGTGTGTACCTGAATGGTTCAGAGTGGAAGGTCCTGGGGGGTCTAGGTGTTGGAAGCGGAGCTGCCTTCCTGAATAGCACCTGCTGCGACCTTGGATCTGGTGAGGCCTGTGTGTTGGGAGTCCCTGGGAGTAGGGATGGATCCCTGAATAGCACCCGGTGAAGCGTGAGTGTTGGACTGTCTCAGGATGGGACGGACGTCCTGAATAGCACCCGCTGAGGCCCTGGACCTGGTGAGGCCCATGTGTTGGGAGACCCAGGGAGTAGGGTCGGATCCCTGAATAGCACCCGGACCGGCCACGTGTGTGAGCAGTCTGTGACGGCCTGCGTTTGGGAAAGCCACTGCCCGGCTGTGGTTCTGGAACCGTGGGTCGGCCTAGTGAATAAGGCACTGTCCGGATCGGTGATCCCAGTGCGGCCGCTTCCCCGAAAGAAAGGACCAACCAAGAGTCAGCATCTGGAGCCAGAGCTCCTGCGAGGTAACCCCGGACATGTGGATATAACTGTTGGTTGCTGTGATATTCTATGGACATTAATGAAGTGTACGGCGTGCGGTCACCCACGGTAACTGGACAAAGAGGTCCAGCGTGTTTAGTGACAGTGTATTCAAGCCGTGTACTATGCAGTGTTATGGACTATGTGTAAGCCTGTGAAGTATAACATGGCTTACGGTGCGGTTTATGATGCCATAATAAACTGCATTGGACTGTTTTAAGTGAAAGTGTTCTGGTGTGCATCAATATCACAGCCAAGAGAATGTTCCCCAACGCATTCAGTGAGCGCTACCTTACAGTGTGTATCTATATACCCACATAGAGGTAAGTCTGATCCATCCTTGTGAACATATTGTGCAGCATAAATAGAAACTCCACTGCACAGAACACTAGAGCTGTCTCAATATAAGGGGAAAAGGGAAAAAAAGAAAGAAACACTGTCTTGAGATGGAAGACAGACAACAGTGAGGTGACATGATTGATCTTCTAATCTTGACGGCGATACGTGCAGGTCTAGTGTAACTGAACTGTAAAGAAAAGATACACATTTCACGGTACACCGCAAAGCCACTATTGGCAGCACGGTTGAATACAGGGGAGGGACCCACTTCCCCCGGCCCATGATGTCACTTCCAGTGACGCAGTCACTCACCGTACTTCCAGGACCGTGGCACAGCAGCACCGACGAGGTCCATTATAGCCTTATTTAAGGCTCTCCTGATGCAGTGTCTTTAGTGCCATATCCCTTTCATGGTTCTGCATCACCACATGAATGCCTGTTTCTAAGAAGGTCCCACTGGTGAGTGGTGAGTGATCCACAGTTTGATCCAGAGGTCTAATATAGTGTGCTGATCTTTGACTCTCTTAATACTTTCTATGCATACTAGGATGTTATAAATATGTCTGCATATTTTCTTTACAGTTCAGTTACACTAGACCTGCACGTATTGCCATCAAGATATGAACATCAATCATGTCACCTCACCGTTGTCTGTCTTCCATCTCAAGACAGACAGTGTTTCTTTCTTTTTTTACTTTTCCCCTTATATTGAGATATTACAGCTCTAGTGTTCTGTGCAGTGGAGTTTCTATTAATGCTGCACAATATGTTCACAAGGATGGATTGGACTTGCCTGTATGTGTATATACATACAGTGCCTTGCGAAAGTATTCGGCCCCCTGGAACTTTTCAACCTTTTCCCACATATCATGGTTCAAACATAAAGATACCAAATGTAAATTTTTGGTGAAGAAGCAACAACAAGTGGGACACAATTGTGAAGTTGAATGAAATTTATTGGTTATTTTAAATTTTTGGGTAAATGCAAAAACTGAAAAGTGACGCGTGAAATATTATTCGGCCCCTCTAACTTAATACTTTGTTGTGCCACCTTTTGCTGCGATTACAGCTGCAAGTCACTTGGGGTATGTCTCTCTCAGTTTTGTATATCGAGAGACTGAAATTCTTGCTCATTCTTCCTTGGCAAACAGCTCGAGCTCAGTAAGGTTTGATGGAGATCGTTTGTGAACAGCAGTTTTCAGCTCTTTCCACAGATTCTCGATTGGATTCAGGTCTGGACTTTGACTTGGCCATTCTAACACCTAGATACGTTTATTTGTGAACCATTCCATTGTAGATTTTGCTTTATGTTTGGGATCATTGTATTGTTGGAAGACAAATTTCCGTCCCAGTCTCAGGTCTTTTGCAGACTCCAACAGGTTTTCTTCAAGAATGGTCCTGTATTTGGCTCCATCCATCTTCCCATCAATTTTAACCATCTTCCCTGTCCCTGCTGAAGAAAAGCAGGCCCAAACCATGATGCTGCCACCACCATGTTTGACAGTGGGGATGGTGTGTTCGGGGGGATGAACTGTGTTGCCTTTACGCCAAACATATCGTTAGGCATTGTTGCCAAAAAGTTTGATTTTGTTTTCATCTGTCCAGAGCACCTTCTTCCACATGTTTGGTGTGTCTCCCAGGTGGCTTGTTGCAAACTTTAAATTACACTTTTTATGGATATCTTTGAGAAATGGCTTTCTTCTTGCCATTCTTCCATAAAGGCCAGACTTGTGCAGTGTATGACTGATTGTTGTCCTATGGACAGACTGTCCCACCTCAGCTGTAGATCTCTGCAGTTCATCCAGAGTGATCATGGACCTCTTGGCTGCATCTCTGATCAGTCTTCTCCTTGTTTGAGATGAAAGTTTAGAGGGACGGCCGGGTCTTGGTAGATTTGCAATGATATGATACTCCTTCCATTTCAATATGATCACTTGCACAGTGCTCCTTTAAAGTTTTGGAAATCATTTTGTATCCAAATCCGGCTTTAAACTTCTCCACAACAGTATCATGGACCTGCCTGCTGTGTTCCTTGGTCTTCATGATGCTCTCTGTGCTTCAAAACAGAACTCTGAGACTATCATAGAGCAGTTGCATTTATACAGAGACTTGATTACACACAGGTGGATTATATTTATCATCATTAGTCATTTAGGACAACATTGGATCATTCAGAGATCCACAATGAACTTCTGTAGTGAGTTTGCTGCACTGAAAGTAAAGGGGTAGAATAATATTGCACGCCCCACTTTTCAGTTTTTGAATTTACCTAAAAATTTAAAATAAGCAATAAATTTCGTTCAACTTCACAATTGTGTCCCACTTGTTGTTGATTCTTCACCAAAAATTTACATTTGGAATCTTTATGTTTGAAGCATGATATGTGGGAAAAGGTTGAAAAGTTCCAGGGGTCCGAATACTTTCGCAAGGCACTGTATACACTTTCATTTGTGTTTTTCCATATGTATGCAATTTAATACAGATCTTGTCCATATATTGGATACAGACATTAAATTGACAAGTTTTTTGTTGTTATTTATTCTTTGTAGTTCTGAGGCCTTGTTTTTGGCCGAAATGTCAATTCTTTCCATACAGTGGATGTACCTGTACCAATAAAATATCCTTATAATTTTTTTGCATCCAACTTGGAGTGCCAAATCCATTTTTTACATTATTGTAGAGTAGAATCCTATTTGAGCACCCAACAACAGAGGAGTGCCGCGCAGCCCTTTTTTTGTACTCCTGTCTGAAGTCGCTTTATTTTAGGCCTCTATCACACATCAGTTTTTTGCCATCAGTCACAATCCGTTGTTTTGTCAAAAAACGGATCTAGCAAATGATTGTGCTGGATCCGTTTTTTTCTCATAGACTTGTATTAGCGACGGATGGCCACACGTTTCATCCGACGTCCGACGGATCCGTCGGAAAATCTTTGTCCAGTGGCCGGAGACAACGGACCAAGTAACGTTTTTTGTGTACGTCGAAAAGTCAGACAGCTACGGATTCAGCACCATCCGTCATTGGCTATAATGGAAGCCTATGGGTGCAGGGTCTGTCGCTGTCCATCAAAAAATGGAATCCAGTGACGGATTCCGTCTTTTAAAACTGAGCATGCCAGGAAGATTTTCTCTTTCTTAACCTTAACCCCTACGGCTGTTTTTTCCATTCTGGCACCAAAAAAAACCTCTCTGTCTCTCTCATCCTGTTCCTTTAAATTCCTACACATTCAGCTTCGACGATCCGTCAAAAAAACGGATCCGGTGCATCAGTTTTTTGCAATCTTCACTGGATCCGTTTTTTTCACACTTTGACGGATTGTGACTGATGGCAAAAAACTGATGTGTGAAAGAGGCCTTACCCTCACTGTGAGTTATTGCTGCAGACTAAACTTACATACAGATTGGGTGACACGAGAGTTGATAACCCCACTGACAGTACGATCTGATCTGCGTCAGGGTTCAGGTTATTGCAATAAATTTGATCAGACTGCGCTTCAGAGCGACTGCTGACAGTGCTGTGAACATACCCAGATCTGAGCACCTTTCCTGTCACCTTCTCACTGTGGGAACATCAGAGACTTCCTGCCTCACCTTGGCCTTTGCCAAACTTCTCCTGGTTGCTCTCAAGCTCCTCTTCTGCTGGTCAGAGGATGCCTGGCAAACCGATGAGGTGAGATCAGCAGACATGCCCACACAGTGTGCTGTGTAGACGTGTCTGCAATACTGGGGTCGGCTGCCTTGTACAAGTCTAAATGTACAGTGTTGACACCCAGAATCTAAAACAGCAGATGGCCAGAGGCCCAAAATAACTCTTGAGACACCTGTAAGAAGGTGGTCCGGTTATCGTATTTCCCCCCTGAAGATATCAGTCGCATTATTGTATTATAATAATGTTATGTACCTGAAATATGCCTGCAGTATTAACCACCGGCTACAAAAGTCATTGCCTTCTTTTTGATATATTTAGATTTCCTTGTGGCCTGCAGTATCCTGTGTTAAGGAATGAGAGAGTTAACACCTAGCCAGCCATGGAGGGTGAGGAGTGACTGGGCACAAACAGGAGACTAGTTCCAGTTAGCGTTTAATTTGAGGGGAGAGTGTGGAGAGTTCTGGAGAGAGCAGAATCAGTGTGAGCTAAGAGGCGCAAGGCAACAAGAACCATTACAGAACTGTAGGGGTGACTGGGATCCAGTTCAGCAGGCAAGTGGGCGAAACCCATTAGTGGGAGAATTAAAAGAAGTCAGTCCACTGTTGGCCAGACGTGGGGGGCCCTGTAAAGGATGGGTGCTGCCAAGCTGAGGACACAGAAGGAAGCAGCTCTAGGAGTGGCCCTTGCAAGAGATTATAGACTGCTGTTTTGGTATAGGATTCACAATGTAACTGCCATGACTCTCTTGTCGGGTGTCTCAGAACCAGGGGCTTCTTCCCTGTCCCTAAGGCTAGGTTCACATAGCGTGAACCAGCCCTATCAACCCATAACGTTGATGGGCTGCGTTAACGCTATAGCATAACGCGATATGCAAAATGATATTGGGTCGCCCTCCCAGAGCTGTGGGGTACTCGGTACCGGGCCCGATGAGTTTCAATGGGAGATGTCATGGCAGCTGGGACCCGGCCCGTGGCCCTGGGCGCCCATTGAAAAAAGGGGAAAGTTTATAAGTGATTCGTGACGCCACCTGTGGTGTTCGGCAAGGAAGATGTAAGCCGACACTGCAGACAGATCCTCTGGGACAGATGGTGTGGTGCAGCCATGATGTTATAGCCCTCCACAGGCAGGGCTGTAGTCTCAGGGCAGAGTAGGTGAAGTGACACTTAGATGGTGTAGTGTCGGGCGCAAGGGATGTAGCAGTGCTGAGTGGGTTGGCGCAGGAATAAGTGGAGGACACCAGGGCATGTAGTTCCAAAGCTTTACTCACAATCTGCTGTGCACACAGGTGCCCGCCTCGGTGCTGTGTCCTCCAGGTCAGGAGCTCAGCCAACTTCCAGGCAAGATGAAGTACTCCCTTCCAACACTCCGCCAACATATGTGCCTTTTCTGAATGTCTCCTCTTATAGCGCCTTTGGGTGAAGTACTCACAGTACTGAGTTACACTGGAGTTCCTCCTGTCAGATGTTCCTATGAACTCTACTTGTACAGCAGACAGCTGTAGCCTGCTTCGGGGACTCCTTACTACCTAGTCCCGGCTCACTATCGTTGCTGTTGTGCCCCCAAGTCTTGTGTGGGAATAAAGTGGTCACTACTTCTATTCCTCCGGTGTCTGCTGCAGGACCATTAGTATCCATACAACCTCGGGGACCGGACCCCGGCCTTGCGCTTAGAACTTGGGAAGGGTTCTCTCTTCCAACCCTGATCCTTAGTCCTCCTATTCTCCTTACGTTCCGTACTAATCCTTCTTTCCAATGGAGAATCAAGCTTCCTTTCTATGTCTCTTTCCTGTGCCAGCAGACCCAGATCATTGTGGCCTGCTGCAGCACTTCCTTCTTCCATCCCTCTCCCGGGGATCTTCTCTTTCTCACTCTCTGTCCTTCTACGTCCTCACTCACTGACTGAATGAAAGACTGACTGACTGACTGACTCAACTCTTCCCGCTCTTTTATGCGAACTAAACTCCACCCACCTCCCAGCACGTTTCGTGTTCCAAGCAGGGAGCCACCAAGGGGTGCTATGCTACACTCCAAGCAGGGAGCCGCCGAAGGTGCTTTGCTACACTACTTTGTGGTGTGGGGTGCAGGTGTTGGAGTGTGGTCAGGTGTCTCCACCTTACCTGGATAGTGGGTTACCACTCTTCAGGAGGAGGTGCAGTACCTCTGTGGCGACTGAACCTTCAGGGGCGCCACACTATACCGCTAGTACTGAAGAATCATCAGTGCTAGCTGTGACCGAGTCTCAGACGCTGCAGGCCGCATCCAAGGCTCCATCAGTGCTTAACGGCATATCGCGAACGCGTGCCACTTTACGGCATACGTCGCAATGCGCCACATAATGGCGGTGTAACGCAGTCCGTTAAATGGACTGCAATAGCGCAGTGAGAACCCGGCCTAAAAGGGTCTTCCTAGCTTACCCTGTTCTCCGGATTACTTCTGGATGGTAAAAACTCTGGGGCCATATACCTTGCCTTAGTTCCTGAATCCGACCTCAGTCTGACACTTCCCCCAACCAGGGATGAGGAGAGTAGTATGGTACCTTAATACACCAGCCATTCTAACAAGGTAATATGAACAGTGATAAAAGAAAATACCAATCATACAAATAAACACACATAAATAACAGAGATAAACACTGGAGAATGAAGGATGGGGTTAACCAAAGTAGGAAGAGAAAGGGAATTATCACACACTCAAAACCTAGCAACAGTCACAGATAAATCCACCAAACACCTTTCCAATAACAACCAACAACAACCTTCTGCCATGCAGCATAAGTGTCAGGAGCCCTGCACTGCACTTGCTCACTGAGCCAGTGCAGGTGTCCTGAGTACAAAGACAGTGCTCAAAGATACCTGTGGAGCATGGCAGCAGCGGTGACGATGTGTGCTTCAGAGTATCAGGACCTGAAGCACATGACTGCTGGGGGCGTGGCCTAAGCTCCACAGATCTAGGAGCTGCAGGGAAACTTCTAAAAAGGTAACTACAGGACAATGTTACCAAGGGGCATAGACAGAGACAGAAACCAGATGAAGCCAGGGTCAAAGCACAAGATAGCAATACAGTACCAAAGGGTTAGACAGAATGGATAGTCAGGACGTAGCAATAGGTCAGAAAACCAGAATGGGCAATAGACGGTACAATAGGGACAAACTGTAACAGAGTAATGATAGCCAAGCCAGGAGGTCAGAACCGGAGAAGACAATAGTACCAAAGCGAGAGACAGAGAGAGGGAACAGGCCGGGTCATACACGGGAAGCAAACGAGCAACGCAGAATACACGCACACCAGGGGTCAGACACTCCAGAACAACAGTATAGCAGACAGAGAACCCTGGTAAAGAGTGAGTATAAATACCCCTCCCAGATCCAGAAAGAGGCCACGAACACAACCCTGTGAGTGCAGGGCAAGAACCCTGTTCAAACCATGACAATAAGCTACTCTGACTATGACTGCAAGCCAAAACCCAGTTTACATAGGAGATGGGAATGGCTAACAGTGCACAGCTGAGAGTCTTAAAACAGCAAAGCTTCCAGGTGCTCTCAACTGAGTTGATTAACCCTTGTACTGCTAAAAGAAACTTATACTGTTTAATATGAAGGTGAAGTGTTTCTAATCAGTGCAGGAGTAGGAGAAATCAGATGCTGCAGTCTTCTGGCTCCTCTCTGTAGCGGTAAACCTGTGACAGTAACATATACACCCATGCGTCCCGGCACTGGGAAGATGAAAGTTTAGCTCATTTGCTCTGCTTATTTTCTGTCCACATGTAAAGTGCCATCACCAGAAAATGACAAGAACGTACCTCTGCATGAGACAGAAGAAGATGTAAAGTGTACTCCCTGCTGCCTTGTGTACCTAAGTGTATTACCAAGTAAAGAATGCCTTGATTTAATGAATGCACCTGGTGTCCTTGTCTTGAAGTCTAATGGACGTGGTATGGCGTGGAACGGGACCAGCCTGAAGGTGAAGGTACCAGTAACAACACTGCCAGCATAAACGCACACATTCAGAACTCTCGTTTATTTCTGTGAAAATGTCCTGGGGAGTGTTGGACACATGACACTCGTCTACAGCTAACATCCCATGCACCGCATCACACCGGCCTGGGGCGGGCATTTCTCTCTCTGCCCGCCAGCCCAGCCCATTCCTACGGTAGCTCAGATTACCTCATTATAATTCAGTTACTTCAGTTAGTAATAGTAAACATGATCCATTTCATGAAAAACAATAACCTAGTAAAATAGTTAGCAAGGCTGAAAAAAGACATTTGTCCATCGAGTTCAGCCTATAGTCCGTCAGAATAAATCCCCTGATCTAAGTCCTTTTAAAGAACCTACGAACTGTAAGATACAAAATTGTTATGCTTCAGGAAGACATCCAGGCCTCTCTTGAATCCCTCAACTGAGTTTGCCTCCACCACCTCCTCAGGCAAGGAATTCCAGATTCTCACTGCCCTAACAGTAAAGAATCCTCTTCTATGTTGGTGGAAAAACCTTCTCTCCTCCAGATGCAGAGAATTCCCCCATGTGATTGTCACATTCCTTGGTATAAACAGATCCTCGGAGAGATATTTGTATTGTCCCCTTATGTACTTACTGTATACATGGTTATTAGATCGCCCCCTCAGTCATCTTTTTTCTAGACTAAATAATCCTAATTTTGCTAATCTCTCTGGGTATTGTAGTTCCCCCATCCCCTTTATTCATTTTGTTGCCCTCTTTATCAAGACCTTTAAACTCTTAATCCCTTCACAACCTTTGACTTACAAGTATGCCATGGCAATCGTGAGGAGCAGAGGAGCTGTATTAGAGCGATCCCTGCCAGGAGCTCGACTCAAGCTAGCCAGCACAGCTGCAGGGCATTTAACCCCTTAAGCCCCAAGGGTGGTTTGCACGTTCATGACCGGGCCAATTTTTACAATTCTGATCACTGTCCCTTTATGAGGTTATAACTCTGAAATGCTTCCATGGATCCCGGTGATTCTGACACTGTTTTCTCGTGACATATTGTACTTCATGTTAGTGGTAAAATTTCATTCATATAACTTGCGTTTATTTGTGAAAAAAATGGAAATTTGGCGAATAATTTGAAAATTTCGCAATTTTCCAAATTTGAATTTTTATGCCCTTAAATCACAGAGATACGGCACACAAAAAACTTAATAAATAACATTTCCCACATGTTTATTTTACATCAGCACAATTTTGGAACCAAAATTTTTTTTGGTTAGGAAGTTATAAGGGTTAAAAATTGACCAGAGATTTCTCATTTTTGCAACACCATTTTATTTTTACGGACCACATCACATTTGAAGCCACTTTGAGGGGTCTATATACTAGAAAATACCCAAAAGTGACACCATTCTAAAAACTGCACCCCTTAGGGTGCTCAAAACCACATTCAAGAAGTTTATTAACCCTTTAGGTGCATCACAGGACTTTTTTGAATATTTAAAAAAAAATGAACATTTAACTTTTTTTCACAAAAAAAATACTTCAGGTTCAATTTTTTTTATTTTACCAAGGGTAACAGGAGAAATTGGACTGCAAAAGTTATTGTGCAATTTGTCCTGAGTACGCTGATACCTGATATGTGGGGGGGAACCACTGTTTCGGAGCATGGCAGACCTCAGAAGGGAAGGAGCGCCGTTTGACTTTTTCAATGCAAAATAGGCTGGAATTGAGATCGGACACCATGTCGCGATTGGAAAACCCCTGATGTACCAAAACAGTGGAAACCCCCCACAAATGACACCATTTTGGAAACTAGACCCCCCAAGGAACTTATCTAGGTGTGTGGTGAGAACTTTAAACCCTCAAGGGCTTCACAGAAGTTTAAAACATACAGCCGTACAATTAAAAAAATCATATTTTTTCCACAAAAATGATCTTTTCACCCTCAATTCTTATTTTTCCAAGGGTAACAGTACCCTAAAAGATATTGTGCAATTTGTCCTGAGTGCGCTGATACCCCACATGTGGGGGTAAACCACTATTTGGGCGCATGGCAGAGCTCGAAAGGGAAGTAGCGCCATTTGACTTTTTTGGCTGGAATTGAGATCGGACACCATGTCGCGTTTGGAAAGCCCCTGATGTACCAAAACAGTAGAAACCCCCACAAATGACACCATTTTGGAAACTAGACCCCCCCAAGGAACTTATCTAGATGTGTGGTGAGCACTTTGAACCCCCCAGTGCTTCACAGAAGTTTATAACGCCCGGGCGTGAAAATAAAAAAATCGTATTTTTTCCACAAATATGATCTTTTAGTCACCAATTTTTTATTTTCCCAAGGGTACAAGGAGAAATTGGAACCCAAATGTTGTTGTCCAATTTGTCCTGAGTACGCTGATACCCCATATGTGGGAGAAAACTACTGTATGGGCACACGTCGGGGCTCGGAAGGGAAGTAGTGACGTTTTGGAATGCAGACTTTGATGGAATGGTCTGCGGGTGTCATGTTGCTTTTGGAGAGCCCCTGATGTACCTAAACAGTGGAAACCCCCCACAAGTGACCCCATTTTGGAAACTAGACCCCCTAAGGAACTTATCTAGATGTGTGGTGAGCACTTTGAACCCCCAAGGGCTTCACAGAAGTTTATAATGCCCAGGCATGCAAATAAAAAACTCATATTTTTTCCACAAACATGATCAATTAGTCTCCAATTTTTTTATTTTCCTAAAGGTAACAGGAGAAATTGGACAGCAAAAGTTGTTGTCCAATTTGTCCTGAGTATGCTGATACCTCATATGTGGGAGAAAACTACTGTATGGGCACACGTCGGGGCTCGGAAGGGAAGTAGTGACGTTTTGGAATGCAGACTTTGATGGATTGGTCTGCGCGTGTTATGTGCATTTGGAGAGCCCCTGAAGTACCTAAACTATTGAAACTCCCCACAAGTGACCCCATTTTGGAAACTAGACCCCCCACGGAACTTATCTAGATGTGTGGTGAGCACTTTGAACCCCCAAGTGCTTCACAGAAGTATATAACGCCTGGGCGTGAAAATAAAAAAAGCATTTTTTTTCCACAAAAATATTTTTGCCCCCAATTTTTTATTTTCCTAAGGGTAACAGGAGAAATTGGACCCCAAAAGTTGTTTTGCAATTTGTCCTGAGTATGCTAATACCCTATATGTTGGGGTAAAACACTGTTTGGGCGCATGGCAGAGCTTGAAAGGGAAGGAGCACCATTTGACATTTTCAACGCAGAATTGGCTGGAATTGAGATCAGACGCCATGTTGCATTTGGAGAGCACCTGATGTGCCCAAACAGTGGAAACCCCCCAATTATAACTCCAACCCTAACCCCAACACACCCCTGACCCTAATTTCAGCCCTAGCCCTAGCCCTAGCCCTAACCCTAACCCTAATGGGAAAATGGAAATAAATACATTTTTTTATTTTATTATTTTCCCTAACTAAGGGGGTGATAACGGGAGGTTTGATTTACTATTTATGGCGGTTTTTATGTTTGGCAGCTGTCGCACGCTAAAAGACACTTTTTATTGTAAAAATAGTTTTTGCAACACCACATATTGAGAGCTATAATTTTTCCGTATTTTGACCCACCGAGTCATTTGAGGTCTTATTTTTTGCGGGACGAGTTGACATTTTTATTTTTGGGCACGTGACATTTTTTGATCGCTTTTTATTCCGATTTTTGTGACGCAGAATGAACTAAAACCAGCGTTTCATGAATTTCTATTGGGGGGGTGCATTTACACCGTTCTGCGTGCGGTAAAATTGATAAAGCGCTTTTATTCTTCGGGTCAGTACGGTTACAGCGATACCTCATTTAGGTCTTTTTTTATGTTTTGGCGGTTTTATGCAATGAAAACTATTTTATATAAAAAATAATTATTTTTGCATCGCTTTATTCTGCGAGCTATAACTTTTTTATTTTTTTGCGGATGATGCTGTATGGTGGCTCGTTTTTTGCAGGACAAGCTGACATTTTCAGTGGTACCATGGATATTTATATGTGTCTTTTTGATCGCGCGTTATTGCACTTTTTGTTCGGTGGTATGATAATAAATCATTATTTTTTGCTTGGTTTTTTATTTTTATTTTTTAAGGGGATCGTTAAAGGGGTTAACTAATGGGACAGTTTTATAGGGTGGGTCGTTACGGACGCGGCGATACCAAATATGTGTACTTTTATTGTTTTTTTTTATTATTTTCAAAAAAAGAATTTATTGGGGAATATTTTTTTTTTCTTTACTAATTTATTTAGCGGTTTTTTAAAAATTATTTTTACACTTTTTTTTTTTTTTACTTTATTACCTTGTCCCAGGTGGGACATCACTGTCCTGTGACAGATCGCTGATCTGTCACATCA
Source organism: Dendrobates tinctorius (assembly GCF_039654945.1). NCBI lineage: Eukaryota > Metazoa > Chordata > Amphibia > Anura > Dendrobatidae > Dendrobates > Dendrobates tinctorius. Next base: position 52,521,137 of record NW_027361675.1, read on the forward strand.
CAGATCACTGTGACAGATCAGCGATCTGTCACAGGCACTGCTGCAGACTTCCTCATGCCTGCGCTTTGCAGGCAGTGAGGAAGTTAGCTCCCTACAGGCCCCCGAAGGTCCCCGTCGCCATCTTGGATCCGGGGGCCTGTAGGGAAAGTGCCCCCCGCAGCAGCGCTGCACATTGCGCTGCCGTGGGGGGCTCGGGGAAGCACGGAGGGAGCCCCCTCCCTGCCGATGGTTCCCTTTAACCCCCGGTACACCGCGATCGTGTTTGATAAAGTGTCGGGGGCGGTCCGTGACCGCCCCTGACACATTGTGCTTGGTGTGAGTTGTGATAATCAGCTGACACCCGGCCGCGATCAGCGACGCTCACCACGTGGGCGCCGCTGATCGCTATGACGTACTATCCCGTCCCTGGGAATTAAGTCCCAGGGCACATGGACGGGATAGTACGTCTGATGGCAGTAAGGGGTTAATCCCCTAAATGCCATGATTGATATCGATTGCAGCATTAGGAAGGCTCCCCCTCTCCCCTCCGATTGGCACCTTCCCCGCAAGGACCTGATCATTGCCATGGCAACCTGAAGTTGTCATGACGACCTCCAGATCAGACAGCTCAGACCGTGGTCTAAAAGGATTCTGTAAGTGCAGCTGTTCTGTCTTCCGACATTTAATTCACAACCTTTGACTGTCTATTTTGATAATATTTACAATGATTTGCTGTGAATATCTATAATGTTCAGTTTCAGCCATAGATTTAGTGTTTTCATTGTTTTTGGCTCCATCTAGTGCCCAGAGTCATAACTGCAGTGTTATTGTGTGTTTTAGTTTCATTTTCTTTCCCTCCATTCACAATGTGTTCTGGGAAAGCTCGCAAAGCACCCTGGTAAGTTTGCAAAGGATTATGGTTTAGTCCAGCCTCCAATTTTCCATCCAGTCCTCCATTTTCTCTCAAGCCTGCTTCCTGGGAGCATCTCATTTCTCTACTCCCTTTGTGTCAGCATCGCTGGTAGGTAATCATGCTTCCTATATCTAATTCCTATCTCATATTAGCCTGCTTAGTTAGCTCCCTTTGTTAGCTATTAGTGCAGATAATGTATGTTATGTATTCCTATAAACCCAGTACTGATTGTATTTATATGTTTACTTGTAGTTTCACTGCATCAATATACCACTACATTCAATAAAGCACAGATTCAACCTACAGTCTCCTTATTGGGCCCCCGGTATAGCGGTTTAGCTGCCTGTATAAGCTACATGAATTCCAGTTCATTTAGTGAGGACAGAACAGTGAAACAGCGGCTCTCCAGCTAGTGGGAATACAGAGAGAAGAGCCTTCCATCTTGCAGGACCGCAGTGAAACAACAGCTATCCAGCTAGTGGAACTCAGAGATAGAAGAGTCTTCCATCCTGCAGAGGCCGGTTACACAGCGCCATCCAGCTAGTGCAATTCAGGAAAAAGACAGCCCTTCATCCAGCTTGCAGGAACTAGTGAAACTGCAGAAATCCATCTAGTGAGATTCAAGTCACCGGCCACACAGAGACCAATACAGCTACAGCAATCTCTGCCCAGCCAAGCATTTCCCAAGACACCATGTCCCACAAATCACACAGGACAAAATCTGTTACTTCCGTCTCCTCGAAGACTGTATCCATCAGCAGAGCGGTCGCCATTGCCCGCGCAAATGCTGAAGCCGCCAAAATGCGAGCAAGGTATGCTGAAGAAGAGATGCAACTTAAGTTAGACAAAGCACGCATAGATAATGAGAGAGCCGATCAAGAGAGAAAGGCGCAGTTAGAGAAGGAATGCATAGATGAAGAAAGAGCCGATCAAGAGAGAAGGTCACAGTTAGAGAAGGCACGCAAAGATGAAGAGAGAGCCGATCAAGAGAGAAGGTCACAGATGGAAAAGGCACAAGTGGATGCTGCCTTAGCGAGCCTAGCAGTAAAAAGAGAGGCTGCTGCAGTACTAGCCGAGGCAGAATCACTAGAAGCCGCGCGCAACCCTGGGCTGCATAGCCGTAGCAGTGCATCAAGTCTGAAGTTGCCACTGCAAGATTCACCACAATGCACATCTCAGTATGTAAATGAACTCCCTGATCCAAACTATAACCAAGAACACGACACATCCAGTGAAGCGAGTGAGAGTCATCATGAGGCTCAGCTCCAGGAAAACGTGGAGCAAAACAGCTCTGCTAATGTCTACCTTTGTTAGGCTGGTGGAATGCACCAAATAATAAAGGTGTTAATGAGGTGAGTTTGCAGCCTGGGGTCCACCGTGCAGAGATGGAAACTGCTGCTAGACAATGACGGATACGGTATAACAGGTGGAAGCCAGATGCCAGCGGGTAACCACTGACCCGGTGCTTGCAAGAGCGGACTCAGTTACCACACGGAGTCCGTACTAGCCAGCATATAAACATGCCCTTTTAAGCTTCACAGGACACGACTGAGAGTAGTACACCGCACAGAGCGGATGCTACGACTACGTTGGCACTAACCAGCGTGAGAACGGTGCTGGAAAGCGCTAGTAACCGCACGGTGCCACACGGATAGCCGCTGCGGTAACTGCGGAGTTGTGGCGTCTGCACTGTCTGATGATAACTGACGCTAATGGAACCAGAGCTAACTGCACTGCGGCGCTAAGCAGTACTAGTGCTAGGTGCTGAGACTAACTCTAAGACCCTAACTCATACACAACCGAGGAAGGGGGAACATAATGAGTCAGTCACCAGAATCATACATCCATCATCAGACACACCACTAAAGCAAAAGACTCAATGTCTATCATAGCGCATGGTGGGGCGGCCATGCGAACCTTTTATAGCAGCGTCCTTCCGGGACCCTCCTGATGGTCCAATCCAAGCTGGAGAAGGACCTGAACATATGACCTCTGATCTCCAATGAGAGATCGTCCCACGGGCATGCTCAGTGGACCAAAAGGAGGACTTAGTCCCTGGAGTAGTTCGCTGCTGGCCAGCATGCGTTGCTATAGCTGGTCCAGAGGTGGCAACAGCAACCAAACCTACAATGCTGGTGTGAGCAGAGCGCTGGGATCGACGAGTCTGCTGAGCAGGCTCCACTGCAGATGGAGAGGAATGGGAGACCGCCGAAGGCAAAGATCAGGATTCCTGCTGTGTAGCGACAGGAACCCGATGTCTAACAACCTTGCCAGGTAACCAGCGTGACACACCGCACGTCAGACCGAAGCAATATGACACCGGCTGGCGCCACCCTGAGGATACTAACAGGTATGAACGCACCTCACAATACTATCAGGGTGACCCATCACCAGTATACTCTGCTGTAAACCCGTTCACATCAGAATTTGCTAAGCTCATCACACAACGTGATCTGGTTGCCAAGGGCCTTATGAAATTCACTGACCATGCTGAAGGTTACAGAGCTTGGAAAGCTTCCTTTCAAAATGTCACCAGAGACTTGGGGCTACAACACAGGGAAGAGATAGACCTCTTAGTCAAATACCTAGGAGAAGAGTCAGTCAAACACGCAGTAAGGATCAGAGACATTAACATAAACTGGCCTCAAAGAGATCTGGATGAGTGTTACGGCTCAGCAGAGGTCATAGAGAGAGCCTTGTTCAAAAGAATCGATGACTTTCCTAAAATATTTAACAAAGGTCTCCCAAAACTTAGAGAACTAGGTGACCTGCTACAAGAGGTCCTAGTTGCCAAATGTGAAGGTGACCTACAAGGACTTGCATACCTTGACACAGCCAAAGATGTTAACCCTATAGTCCAAAGGTTGCACTACAATCTGCAGGAGAGGTGGCTCACACGTGGTTCCACGTGCAAACACAGTGTTTCATTCCCTCCCTTCTCCGTTTTTGTAGACTTTATACATGAACAAGCGACAATCAGAAATGATCTCAGCTTTGACTTTGCAATGTCATATGCCGCACCACCACCAGCTGCAAACCCACACAGAACATCTGTCGCAGTGCACAAGACTTATGTTTCTTCTCCAAGTTCCAATTACAGGTCTGCTGGCCGCTCTCAATCAGAAACAAAGGTGCAGGACCCTGACAAGACGTGGCCGCTTCATCAGAAGCCTCATCCTCTCCTGAAATGCAGAGCCTTCAGAGGAAAATCTATTCCAGATCGCAGAAGCTTCCTGAAAGAGAATGGTATCTGCTACAAGTGCTGCTCATCCACCACTCATCTCGCCAAGGATTGTAAGGTTAGTGTAAAATGCACAGAATGCGGCATCACAGATCATAACACTGCCCTACACCCTGGCTCAGCTCCATGGAGTGCACAGAACACGCCAGCTGACAGTGAGCATGGCGGGGAGGAAAGGAGCACTGATGCAGCTATGCCAGAGATCACTTCACAATGTACCAAAGTCTTTAAAGGGACAATAGACAGTAGGTCCTGTTCTAAAATATAGCACAATGGAAGAAAAAAGGATGGCACTCACCGTTACCAAAAGTGGAAGTCTTTATTTCATGGATGTGGCATTCATATAGTGTGTGAAGGGTCTGTTTAGATTTGTTTAAGAGACCACGGTGGTGCAGCGGTGCCGAATCTGTTTCTCTTTTTTGGACTTTATTCAGCCTGTTCTAAAATATGCCTCGTCAGAGTATACCCAAAAGGCCATAGAGACAAAGCTGTAAGACTGTATGCTATCTTGGATGATCCTGGCTAGATCAACATTCTTTGACCTATTCAACATCAAAGGACCAAGCACTCCTTACTCATTAAAGACATGTGCAGGTACTGTGACAACAGCAGGTAGGAAAGTCACTGACTACCAAATTGAGTCCTTAGATGGACAATTCTGCCTGCCACTACCTACAATCATCGAGTGTAATCAGATCCCAGACAACAGATCTGAAATCCCTACACCAGATGTGGCAATCCATCATGCTCACTTGAAACGCATAGCACACCTTGTACCGGAACTTGACACTCAGGCACAGATAATACTGCTGTTGGGAGGAGAAATATCATACAGGTTCATAAAGTGAGAAGTCATATCAATGGACTCCACAATGCTCCCTATGCCCAAAGGCTAGACCTAGTATGGGTCATAATAGGAAATGTATGCTTGGGACACATGAACGCCCCATCTTCTGTGACAAGTATGCTGACAAGCACATTGGAGAAAGGACGCCCATCTCTGTTTCAACCTTGCAACAATGAGTTCCATGTCAAGGTACTACCACACAGCATCCAATTGCCCAATCATTTAATAGACTTTACTCACGACAGCAGTATGTTGTCAGGAAGCTATGAGGATCAGTTGGGGTGCACAGTCTTCCAGAGAACTAAGCAAGACAACCAAGTAGCAATGTCGGTAGAGGACAAGTTGTTCTTAGAGGTAATGGACAAGGGACTCGTAAAAGATGAGACCAACATCTGGGACGCACCTCTCCACTTCAGAACCCACAGACCACGTCTACCAAACAACAGAGATCAGGCATTCAAATGTTTCTCCTCTCTCAAACATAATCTACATAGGAAACCAGAGATGAGAGACCACTTTTTCTCCTTCTTGTCAAGGATTTTTGAGAACTGCCATGCAGAACTAGCTCCCACACTCAAAGACTCTGAGGAATGCTGGTTCCTACCCATGTTTAGAGTATACCACCCTAAGAAACCTGTCAGATTAGAGTGGTGTTTGACTCCAGGACCAGACCTCAATAACAAACTGCTGGGAGTACTTAGGCGCTTCCGTAAGGATTCCATTGCCTTCATCGCTGACATACACCAAATGTTCCATTGTTTCCTTGTGAGAGAGAGAGAGAGGAACTTCCTAAGATTCTTCTGGTACAGAGACAATCATCTTACTAAAGAGGTCACAGAGTACCGCATGAGAGTGCACATCTTTGGCAATAGTCCTCTTCCTGCAGTTGCCATTTATGGACTCAAAAGGTCAGCTCAAGAAGGAGAAGAAGAATACGGATCAGGCATCAGACAATTCATAGAAAAAGACTTTTATGTTGATGACTGTCTGAAAGCCATGCCTTCAAACGAGACTGCCATCAGTCTTCTCAGCAGAGCCCAAGAGATGCTTGCTTGCTCCAACTTCAGGCTTCACAAAACAGCCTCAAACAGCCAAGAACTCATGAAAGCGTTCCCTTCACAAGACTTGTGTAACGGTCTCAGAGATCTGGACCTGGGGTCAGACACCAATGCAACGCAGCCTCGGGCTTCTCTGGAATCTACAGTCAGACACTTTCACCTTTCAGGTCAGCCAAGAAGAAAAGCCTTTCACACGCAGAAGTGTTCTGTCTACCATCAACAGCCTGTACGATCCCATGGGTTTTGCAGCTTAGTATGGCAAAGCCATACTAAGAGACTTAACTCTGGAGACTTTTGACTTGGATGCACCTCTGCCACCTGATAAGAGAATTCAGTGGGAAGTATGGAAGAACTCTTTAGCAGCCCTCTCCAAACTGAATGTGCCAAGGCCATACACCCCTGTGCCGTCTACAGAGATACAGAGCCAAAGACTGTATGCATTTGCAGTGCTTCTGTCAAAGCAATTGCTGCTGTTGCCTATCTCAAAACTGTGGACTCCAAATGTCAGAGCCACATTGGACTCGTTATGGGGAAGGCCAAACTTGCTCCACAACCAGAGCACACTATACCAAGGTTAGATCTTTGTGTTGCAGTCTTAGACGTCGAGTTAGCTGAGTTCATCACATCCGAGATGGATATCGACCTGACACAAGCTAAGTTCTACTCAGACTGCAAAGTAGTCCTTGGATACATCCACAATGAAACTAGACGATTCTATGTTTATGTCAACAACAGAATGCTACGAATTAGGAGATCAGTTCATCCAAAACAGTGGCATTACATTCCCACGGACCAAGATCATGCAACTAGAGCAGTTGACGCAAGTCAACTTGGCAGCACAACATGACTCTCAGGACAAAAACTATTGTACACTGAGGAATTTTGTCCAGACACCATTGAACTAGTAGGAGAGGACTCAGATGCTGAAATCCGCCCTCAGGTGTCTACACTTCATACAATGACTTCTGCTATCCAGCTTGGATCCCACAGATTTGACAAATTTTCAAGTTGGAAGTCAAGTCATCACCTGCCTGACTCGTATAGCTCACTCATTCAAGATCACCAGAGTTTGTGACACAGAAAAGGAAGACTATTTACAGAAGGAGAGATCAGAACTGCTGGCCTGTGGATTGTCGGTGCAAAGAAACTTATCAGTAGTGTCATCTACAAATGTATTACCTGCCGTAAGCTTCATGGTTCCACTCAAACCCAAAAGATGGCTGACCTACCAGCAGATAGACTCAGCCCAGACCCTCCTTTTACCAGCGTTGGTCTCGATGTGTTTGGGCCTTGGTCAGTTGTTACTCGTCACACGAGAGGCGGACAAGCTAATAGTAAACGTTGGGCCGTCATGTTTACCTGTCTGTCAATCAGAGCCGTCCACATAGAGCTCATTGAGTCATTTGACACTTCAAGCTTCATCAATGCTTTGAGACGTTCCATTGCCATCCGTGGTCCCATCAAACATATACGTTCAGACAGAGGTACCAACTTCATTGGTGCAGCGAAGGAATTGTGAATACCTTCAAATCTAGACCATAAGACTCTCGAGAGGTTCCTCAGTGACCAAGGTTGCATATGGTCATTCAACCCACCTCACTCCTCGCATATGGGTGGATCTTGGGAACGAATGATTGGTCTAGTATGGAGAATTCTTGACTCTACTCTCCTTCAGGAAGGGGCAGCTAGACTTACCCACGAAAGCCTAACCACCTTCATGGCAGAAGCCGCAGCTCTAATCAATGCAAAGCCCTTGGTTCCAAGCCCTAATGATCCTGAGGAGCCCTTGTTATTGACTCCAGCTACTCCCCTTACCCAGAAAATAGGACTATCCAGTGCCCCTCCAGGAGGATTCGACGCTAAGGACCTCTATAAGCGCCAATGAAGACAGGTACAAAATCTTACTAATACATTCTGGGACAGGTGGCGCAAACAATATTTGTCTACCCTGCAGCCACGGATGAAGTGGCAATTTACCAGGCCTAATCTGAGGATCGGTGACCTTGTCCTTGTGAAAGACTGTCAGGCCCTTCGGAACCAGTTGCCACTTGGACTAGTGACTGCAACATTCCTGAGTAAAGATGGCAACGTCTGCTGTTATGATTGAGTCACCGTAGGAGGCAAAAACAGAAATGCTAGCTAAGTCCTGAAAACCAGAGAAGTTGGCAAATCCAGTCAGTGACTCCACTCAGCCAATCGTCTTCATTAGTCCCAGGTGTCTGATAATCAGGCTCACTACCTTCCTTCACTAGAATAGGGAGTTCACCAGGCCTCAGTGACGGAGGGGAAAATGAACTCACAACACTACCCCCCCTTGAGGAGGGGTCACCGAACCCTCAACAACGCTACCAAGGCGATCAGGGTGAGCCTGATGAAAGGCACGCACCAATCTTTTGGCATGAATATCAGAGGCAGAGACCCAGGAATTATCCTCCTGACCATAACCCTTCCACTTAACCAAATACTGGAGTCTCCGTCTAGCCAGACGGGAATCCAGAATTTTCTCTACCTCATATTCCAAGTTACCTTCAACCAATACAGGGTCCGGAGGTGTCACCTCAGGCACAACTGGCTCAACAAACCTCTTCAACAAGGACTTATGGAACACATTATGGATCTTAAATGTGACAGGAAGAGCCAAACGAAAAGAGACCGGATTAATAATCTCCAAAATCTTGTAAGGTCCAATAAATCTAGGCTTAAACTTAGGAGAAGCCACCTTCATAGCAATATTTTTTGATGATAACCACACCATATCACCAATCTTAAACTGGGGACCAATGGTCCTATGTCGATTGGAAAACCGCTGGGCCTTTTCCTGGGAGAGAGATAACTTATCCACCACTTGGTCCCAGATCTGGTGCATTCTCTCTACCACAGTGTCAACACCTGGGCAGGCAGAAGGCTCCACCTGCCCTGAAGAAAATCGAGGGTGAAAACCAAAGTTACAAAAAAAAGGTGACATCAAAGTGGCAGAACTAGCTCTATTATTTAAAGCAAATTCGGCCAAGGGCACAAATGAAACCCAATCATCCTGATCAGCGGAAATAAAACATCTCAAATACGACTCCAAGGTCTGGTTTGTTCTCTCTGTCTGCCCATTGGTCTGAGGGTGAAAAGCAGAGGAGAAGGACAACTGAATTCCCAACTTGGAACAGAACGTCCTCCAAAATTTAGACACAAATTGAACTCCTCTGTCAGATACAATGTTCTCAGGAATCCCGTGCAAGCGAACCACCTGTTGCAAAAACAGAGGCACCAACTCAGAGGAAGACGGCAACTTAGGGAGTGGTACAAGATGAACCATCTTAGAGAACCTATCACAAATCACCCAAATAACAGTCATTCTTTGAGAGACCGGCATATCAGAGATGAAATCCATTGAAATATGGGTCCATGGCCTCCTGGGGACCGGCAAAGGCATCAACAACCCACTAGAGCGAGAACAAGATTTAGACCGGGAGCAAGTCCCACAGGACTGCACAAAATTCCTGACAACATGAGACAAGGTGGGCCACCAAAAAGAGCGACTCACCAGATCTCTAGTACCAAAAATACCTGGATGACCAGCCAATGCAGAGCAATGAACTTCAGACATCACTCTCTTCTTCCACTGGTCAGGAACATACAACTTTCCACTGGGGCAACGCTCAGGTTTGTCCTCCTGGAACTCTTGCAGAGCAAGTCTCAAATCGGGCAAGATGGCAGAAAGAACTACCCCTTCGCCTAAGATGGTGGCAGGCTTGGTCACCACAGGAGAATCAGCAAAGAAACTCCTAGAGAGGGCGTCAGCCTTGACATTCTTAGTTCCAGGAAGGAAAGAGACCACAAAATCAAAACGTGTAAAAAACAAGGCCCACCTAGCCTGTCTAGGGTTCAAGCGTTTAGCCGACTCTAGGTAAATCAAATTTTTGTGGTCAGTGAGGACCACAACTTGATGTTTGGCTCCCTCCAACCAATGTCTCCACTCCTCAAATGCCCATTTCATGGCCAACAGTTCCCGATTCCCCACATCATAGTTACGTTCAGATGAAGAGAACTTACGGGACAAGAAAGCACAGGGATTCATTTTAGATGTTACCGGATCCTTTTGGGACAACACCGCTCCTGCACCAATCTCAGAAGCATCCACCTCTACCTGGAACGGGAGTGAGACATCAGGTTGCCGCAGAACCGGGGCGGAGGTAAATCTACACTTCAGCTCCTGAAAGGAAGCAACCGCCTCCGGAGACCAATTCAACACATCCGCACCCTTCCTGGTCAGGTCAGTCAATGGTTTGGCAATACTAGAAAATTTTGCTATAAATTTCCGATAAAAATTAGCAAAACCCAAAAACTTCTGGAGGGCCTTCAAAGAAGTGGGCTGAACCCAATCATAAATGGCCTGTACCTTGGCCGGGTCCATTTCAATAGTTGACGGCGACAAAATAAATCCCAAAAAAGAAATTCTCTGTACTCCAAAAAGGCATTTTGATCCTTTGATATACAGAGAAATCTCTCTCAAGATCCGGAACACAGTCCGAACATGTTCCACATGAGAATCCCAATCCTTGGAGAAGATCAAAATATCATCCAGATAGATAATCAAAAATTTATCGACAAAGTCTCGAAAAATATCGTTCATGAAGCACTGGAAGACAGAAGGGGCATTAGTGAGCCCAAAAGGCATCACCAGGTACTCAAAATGTCCCTCCGGAGTATTAAACGCCGTCTTCCATTCATCCCCCTGCTTAATGCGGATAAGATTATACGCCCCCTTGAGGTCAAGCTTGGTAAACCAGCAAGCACCTCTGACTCTAGAGAATAGATCCGAAATCAGGGGTAACGGATACTGATATTTAATAGTAATTTTATTGAGGGCACGATAATCAATACAAGGCCTTAAAGAACCATCCTTCTTGGCCACAAAAAAAAACCGGCACCTAAGGGTGAAGAGGATGGTCTAATATGACCCTTCTCCAACGCCTCCTTAATATAGGACCGCATAGCCTCGTGCTCGGGTACAGATAAATTGAAGAGCCGACCCTTAGGAAATTTACACCCCGAGTTTAGTTCAATTGCACAGTCATAACTCCTATGAGGAGGCAAGGACGCAGACTCATTCTCACTAAATACATCATAGTAGTCCGCCAAATAGTCCGGAACCTCATGCGACTGAGGAGAGGTGGAAAAAACCGGAGCCTCACTAAAGGTACACCGGCAACCCCAACTCACCACAGACACAGACTTCCAATCCAAAACTGGATTATGAATCTGCAACCAGGGAAACCCCAGAACAACGGCATCATGCAGACCATGCAACACCAAAAATCTGCAATTTTCTTGGTGGTCTGGGGCAACCTGCATGACCAACTGGGTCCAAAACTGAGGTTTATTTTTAGCCAGAGGGGTAGCATCAATCCCCCTCAAAGGGATAGGCGTCCGCAGAGGTGTCAACGGAAATCCACAACGTTTAGCAAAATCCAAGTCCATCAGGTTCAGCGCTGCTCCCGAATCCACAAAAGCCCTGGCGGAAAATGTGGACAGGGAACAGATCAGAGTAATCGCCAAAAGAAACTTAGGCTGAACCCCACCAACAGAAAACGTGTGTGCAAAGCGTTTCTCACGTTTAGGACAAACAGAAATAACATGTGAGGCATCTCCACAGAAAAAACACAGCTTATTACGCCTTCTGAATTCCTGACGTTGCGCCTTAGACAAAACTCTATCACATTGCATAGGTTCAGACGTCTGTTCAACCGGTGGCAACACCTCTCGTGTAATCCTGCGTTCACGTAAACGCCGATCAACCTGAATGGCTAAAGACATAGAATCGTCCAGACCAGAGGGAACAGGAAATCCTACCATAGTATCTTTTACGGCTTCTGACAAACCCTTCCGAAAGAGAGCAGCCAAGGAACTATCATTCCAGGTAGTAAGGACCGCCCACTTTCAGAACTTTTGACAGTACAACTCTGCAGATTCTCGACCCTGGTTCAATGCTAACAGAGTCTTTTCAGCCTGATCAATAGCATTAGGTTCGTCGTACAGCAACCCCAAGGCTTGAAAAAATGCGTTCACATTAGTCAGAATAGGGTCATCTGGTTTCAAAGAAAACGCCCAATCCTGGGGATCGCCGTGCAGCAAAGAGATGACAATTTTAACCTGCTGCGCGGGGCTCCCTGACGAGCTAGGCTTCAAAGCAAAAAATAATTTACAATTATTTTTGAAACTCAAAAATTTAGATCGATCCCCAAAAAATACATCAGGTGTGGGGATCTTTGGTTCAACAGCATGTGAACGAGTGTGACGACTCCTGGAGTGGACCCTCTGGGTCGTGACACCAACCCTCCCAGGGCGAGCTGACCTAGTGAAGACCACCCCCTATACAGGGAGTGTCAGGGGCAAGCCCCAGGGGGTAGGCACCACGACTGCTGGCACCAGGCGGCCGGCTCACAGGAGACACGAGTGGGTGAGAGTGTCTGCAGGAACGTGTAAAGTGTGGACACGGGAACACGTGGTATACAGAGACTTCGTTCGTCCGGGTGTGAGTGAAGCAGGAAACGTGCAAGGAGCACGTCAGAGCACTGAGTCAGGCAGCAGGTGTGCCAGGAGGTGTAACAGAGTAAGAGACTGAGTACAGGATCAGAGTGTGTGCCCGGAGGCACAACTGAGTATAAGACAGAGCACGGAATCAGAGTGTGTGCCAGGAGGCACGACTGAGTATAAGACAGAGTACAGGGTAAGAGCGTGTGCCAGGAGGCACAACCGAGTATGAGACAGAGTACAGTGTCAGAGCATGTGCCAGGAGGCACAACCGAGTACGAGACAGAACACAGGGTCAGAGCGTGTGCCAGGAGGCACAACCAAGTACAAAGCAGAGTGCAGATTCAGAGCGTGTGCCAAGAGGCACAACAGAGTGCAAGGCAGAGGACCTGAGTACAGCGCACAGCCAGGCAGGGACACGGCAGACCAAGCCAGGAAGCACAACAATAATCAGGTACCTCCCCTAGGGGGGAGGTCGTCTGATATAGCACATGACTACTACTGGTTCCGGGTCAGGACCTAGCCAGAAAGCACATGACCACTACAGGTTCCGGGTCAGGTCCTCCATTACCATAGAGAGGACCGAGCCCTATACAGCACTGACAGGAGCGCGCAAGCGCAAACGTGACATGTAGGAGGAGGCCCGGGAACGAGAGCTGCGCGTGCGCACCCTACGGGACCCCCGGAGTGACCGCAGCTCCAGAAGAGATGACGTCGGGACTGAGGTCCCGCCCCCAGGTGAGCACGGCGTGACAGTACCCCCCCCCTTTACGCTCCCTCTTTCTAAAACTGGAGAGGAACTTAGACAAAATCTGGGGTGCGTGGATATTCTCCCTGGGTTCCCATGACCTCTCCTCGGGGCCAAAACCCTTCCAATCGACCAGGAACATGGTTCTCCCTCTTACCTTCTTCATGGCCAAAATGTCATTCACCTCAAACTCATCCCCCAAGCCAACAGGCTGGGGTGTGTGGCCTGGAGAAGGATGAAATCGGTTAAGAACCACAGGTTTTAGGAGAGACACATGGAAGGAATTGGGAATACGGAGTGAAGGAGGCAGCTTCAATTTGTAAGCAACATCATTAATCCGCCTGAGGACCTCAAAAGGACCAATGTAACGGGGACCCAATTTGTAAGATGGTACCTTAAGGCGGACGTATTTGGTGGAGAGCCACACCTTGTCACCAGGGAGAAATGGAGGAACGTCCAGGCGCCTCTTGTCAGCGTGTAATTTCATTCTGTCCCGTGCTTTCTCGAGAGCGGTTTTGGTCTCCTGCCATACCCTGGAGAACTCCACAGACTGAGAATCGGCAGCAGGTACCCCCGAGACAGGAAGTACCGGTAGAGGCACATTGAGATGCTGTCCAAAGACGATGAAGAAAGGAGACTTGGTAGACGATTCACTGGAGTGATTATTGTAGGCGAACTCAGCCCAAGGAAGTAGACCGACCCAGTCATTCTGATGAGCATTAGAAAAATGCCGGAGATAGGATGTAAGGATCTGGTTGGTACGTTCCACCTGCCCATTGGTTTGGGGGTGATAGGCGGAAGAGAAATCCAATGACACTTTCATGAGTCCGCATAGAGCTCTCCAGAACCGGGAGGTGAATTGGACCCCTCTATCCGACACGATGTGCTGGGGGAAGCCGTGAATCCTGAAGATATGGGAAATGAAGATCTTCGCCAAGTCAGGAGCAGAGGGTAGTCCGGGAAGAGGAATGAAGTGAGCCATCTTTGAAAATCGGTCTACAACCACCAAGACCACAGTACAACCGGAAGAACAAGGCAGATCAGTAATGAAATCCATGGCTATGTGCTGCCATGGAGCCGACGGAATGGGAAGCGGGAACAGAAGACCGGAGGGTGGTTGTCTGGGTATCTTGTTCTGGGCACAGGACGGGCAAGATGCTACAAAGTCTTTAACATCCTGGGAGAGTGAAGGCCACCAATAATGGCGAGAGATTAAGTCCAAAGTCTTTTTGACACCAACGTGGCCGGCAATCTTGGACGAATGTCCCCAATTTAGCACTCGTTTTCGGTTATTCTCAGCCACAAAGGTTCTTCCCGGAGGTAACGTGGTTAACTTGACAGGAGCCACAGTAATTACTTTGGATAAATCAATGATATGAGAGGGTTCTTCCTCTGCATCAGACGACAGGAATGATCTTGACAACGCATCCGCTCTAACGTTCTTATCGCCGGGCCGAAAATGTAGCTCAAAGTCAAAGCGGGCGAAGAATAGGGACCACCTGGCTTGCCGAGGATTGAGCCTCTGTGCGGACTGGATGTACGCCAGGTTCTTATGGTCTGTGAAGATCTTGAATGGATGTATGGCACCCTCCAGTAAGTACCTCCACTCCTCCAAGGCCAACTTAATGGCCAATAGCTCTTTGTCGCCAATGGAGTAGTCCTGCTCAGTGGAGGAAAATACTTTAGAAAAGAAGCCACAGGTGACAAAACGTCCAGAAGAGGATTTCTGCAGAAGGACTGCGCCAGCCCCAGTAGAGGATGCGTCTACCTCGAGAGTGAAAGGTCTACTAACCTCAGGTCGGTGAAGCGCCGGAGCAGCGGCGAAGGCTTGTTTCAACGACTGGAAGGCCTCTTCAGCCTCAGAGGGCCAAGCCTTTGGGTTAGCTCCCTTGCAGATAAGGGACGAGATGGGGCGAACCAACGAGGAAAAATGAGGAACGAACTGTCGGTAGTAGTTCGCAAAACCAAGGAAGCGTTGGATTGCCTTCACCCCATGGGGCTGTGGCCAATCGAGGACGGCGGACACTTTTGCCGGATCCATGCATAGACCTGATTCTGAGATAATGTACCCCAAGAATGGCAGGGACGTTTGCTCGAAGGCACATTTCTCGAGCTTGGCATAAAGGCGGTTCTCCCTCAGGCGCTGGAGGACTTGACGCACGTTCTTTCTGTGGGCGGAGAGGTCTGGAGAAAAAACGAGGATGTCATCCAGATAGACTACCACGCAGGAGTACAGCATATCCCGGAAGACGTCATTCACGAACTCCTGGAAAACCGCTGGGGCATTGCAGAGGCCGAAGGGCATGACCAAGTACTCGTAGTGACCGTCTCTGGTGTTAAAGGCGGTCTTCCACTCATCCCCGGAACGAATGCGGATCAAGTTGTAGGCCCCACGAAGATCCAGTTTGGTGAAAATTCGAGCTCCTCTAAGTCGGTCAAAGAGCTCCGGGATCAATGGCAATGGGTACTTGTTCTTGACCGTGATATTGTTCAGGCCTCGGTAGTCTATGCAAGGACGGAGGGAGCCGTCCTTCTTTTTTACAAAGAAAATTCCCGCTCCCGCGGGCGAGGAGGACTTACGGATGAAACCTCTAGCAAGGTTCTCCTGGATATAGTCAGACATAGCTTGGGTCTCAGCAGGGGATAGCGGGTATATCCTACCCCTGGGTGGCGTAGAACCAGGAATGAGGTCAATCGGACAGTCATATGGCCGATGGGGGGGCAGAGTCTCGGCCTCCTTCTTGTCGAAAACATCTGCAAAGGACCAGTAAGCCGACGGCAGACCTGTAGGTGCCGGGGATGGACCGGCAGAGTTCATCAGACGGACGGGCAACAGGCACTTCTCCTGACAGAACGGTCCCCACCGGAGTATCTCGCCCGACCGCCAGTCCAGGGTTGGCTCATGAGTCGGTAGCCAAGGGAGGCCTAGAAGAAATGCGTGAGACATGGTGGACAAGACGAGGAAGGAGATCTTCTCCAGGTGCAGGGCTCCGATCTGCAGCTCGATCTCTTCGGTGGCCTGGGTAACGGACTCCAGCACGGACGTGCCATTGACCGAAACAATCGACCGAGGAGTCTCCAGGGATCTGACAGGAATCCGGTATTTTTTAACCGCCTCGAGTGTGATAAAATTCCCCTCCGCGCCAGAATCCAGGAAAGCCTCCTCAGAATAACGCTTGGCACCGAGATTCAATAATACGGACACGAGCAGGGGAGGAGAGGAATCACGTACACCTAGGGAGGCCTCTCCTATCAACCCTAGGCGGAGAAGTTTCCCGGCTTCTTGGAGCAGGAACGGAGGAGGTGAGAGGAGCTCCTCTCTCTGGCTAATTCACGGGCACGTTCCTGAAACCGCAGGTCGATGCGTGTCGCCAGTGAGATCAGATCCTCTAAAGAGGTGGGAGTATCCCGACCTGCCAGTACGTCTTTGATCCGACTGGACAGGCCACGCCAAAAGATCCCTACGAGAGCCTCGTTGTTCCAACCGAGTTCGGAGGCCAAGGTACGAAAACGGATGGCATACTGTCCTACCGGTAGCGTACCCTGATGGAGGTTAAAGAGGGACTCGGTGATAGAGGCCAGCCGACCCGGCTCGTCGAACACCTTGCGGAAGGTGTCCAAAAAGGTGGAAAGCCGAGAGACGAGTGGGTCATTGCGCTTCCAGAGGGGGTTCACCCATGCTAATGCCTCCCCCTCTAAGTGTGAAACAATAAAGGCAATTTGGGCGCGCTCAGTGGGATAGTGCTGCGGCAAAAGCTCAAAATGTAACCGGCATTGGTTCAGAAATCCTCAACAAAACTTAGGGTCCCCGCTATATCGGGGTGGCTTGCCGAGGCGCGGCATCGGGTGCGGGGCCGAGGACTGGGCAGAAACGGATTGTATGGCCGACAAACGAGACTCCATGGATTTCAAAAAGACCATAATCCTGGTCTGACTCTCCCGTAGGAACATCAGTTCCTTTTGGATGGAGGTGGTGGCACCAGCGGGGTCCATGGCCTGATTATACTGTGACGACTCCTGGAGTGGACCCTCTGGGTCGTGACACCAACCCTCCCAGGGTGAGCTGACCTAGTGAAGACCACCCCCCTATACAGGGAGTGTCAGGGGCAAGCCCCAGGGGGTGAGGCACCACGACTGCTGGCACCAGGTGGCCGGCTCACAGGAGACACGAGTGGGTGAGAGTGTCTGCAGGAACGTGTAAAGTGTGGACACGGGAACACGTGGTATACAGAGACTTCGTTCGTCCGGGTGTGAGTGAAGCAGGAAACGTGCAAGGAGCACGTCAGAGCACTGAGTCAGGCAGCAGGTGTGCCAGGAGGTGTAAAAGAGTAAGAGACTGAGTACAGGATCAGAGTGTGTGCCCGGAGGCACAACTGAGTATAAGACAGAGCACGGAATCAGAGTGTGTGCCAGGAGGCACGACTGAGTATAAGACAGAGTACAGGGTAAGAGCGTGTGCCAGGAGGCACAACTGAGTATGAGACAGAGTACAGTGTCAGAGCATGTGCCAGGAGGCACAACCGAGTACGAGACAGAACACAGGGTCAGAGCGTGTGCCAGGAGGCACAACCAAGTACAAAGCAGAGTGCAGATTCAGAGCGTGTGCCAAGAGGCACAACAGAGTGCAAGGCAGAGGACCTGAGTACAGCGCACAGCCAGGCAGGGACACGGCAGACCAAGCCAGGAAGCACAACAATAATCAGGCACCTCCCCTAGGGGGAGGTCGTCTGATATAGCACATGACTACTACTGGTTCCGGGTCAGGACCTAGCCAGAAAGCACATGACCACTACAGGTTCCGGGTCAGGTCCTCCATTACCATAGAGAGGACCGAGCCCTATACAGCACTGACAGGAGCGCGCAAGCGCAAACGTGACATGTAGGAGGAGGCCCGGGAACGAGAGCTGCGCGTGCGCACCCTACGGGACCCCCGGAGTGACCGCAGCTCCGGAAGAGATGACGTCGGGACTGAGGTCCCGCCCCCAGGTGAGCACGGCGTGACAACGAGCAAGATAGGCGGAAATTCCTCGCACTTCAGCAGCGAGCTGCTCCACACGATCAGACACTTGCTTTATCTCCATTGAGAGAAAAAAAATTCCCCCTACGGCCTCAGAGATATAGAGGAAAGAATATAAACCTTTTTTTTTTTTTTTAAACACAATTCTTTCCTGCTATTGAGTACCCCAGGATCTGCAGTTTGGCGGGTGATTCTGTTATGATTGAGTCACCGTAGGAGGCAAAAACAGAAATGCTAGCTAAGTCCTGAAAACCAGAGAAGTTGGCAACTATCAGATTGCAGACCCCTGAACCTATCAACACAACTAGCAGTAGCCGTGGGGGGTTCCTACGATGACCTAGACCCCTCGATCACAGCCGGAGAGATACATAGGCCTAAAGAAGGAAAGGGGAAATCTAACTGCCCCAGAGCAGACCCCAAAGCAAAAGGCAGCCCCCCACATATAATGACAGTGAAGCAAGATGAAAACACTTACACAGACAGAAAGACAGGCTGAGCAAAGACGGGGCCCAAAAACTACCTAGATAGGAACGGATAGGAGGGCTGCTGTCTGCAATCTGCCAAAACCCTATCAGAGACAAAGCCAACAAGCTGATATAAAAATGGCCCTGAAGCAACTAAGCTTCAAAAACTAAATCAGCACTCAGGTACCTTCAGAAGACAGAGCTCAAGGAACACTGCACACTCCAGCAGGGAGTGGCAGAATCCAAAAAGCAAGAAAAACAAAAACAAATCTTAGATGCAAAAGGCAAAACAGAAAACTTAACTTTAGGAGAGCAGGAATCAGACTGGTGTCCAAGAGTCCACAGAGAAATCACCCGCAGGGCAGCAAGGGCGTAGGCTGCCTTAAATCCAGTCAGTGACTCCACTCAGCCAATCGTCTTCATTAGTCCCAGGTGTCTGATAATCAAGCTCACTACCTTCCTTCACTAGAATAGGGAGTTCACCAGGCCTCAGTGACGGAGGGGAAAATGAACTCACAACAGTCTGCAAAGTCGAACTTAGGATGGCCAAAGGGGTGAACTTAAGACATTCTCCAGATGGCGCTACATCGACGATATTTTTTGTTTTTGGGAAGGGAGTGTGGATGATCTCCTTAGCTTCCAAAATGAATTAAACAATGTGTTTCCTGAGCTAAAATTTACATTGACCCATTCTTTGGACCAGGTCCAATTTTTGGACACACTGGTCTACAAGAAGGGGGAGTCTTTTATGTACTGATCTCTTTGTTAAAGAGACGGACAGAAATAGTCTTCTTGTGTATGATAGTAATCACCCAAGAAGGATGGTTGAGTCACTCCCATGGAGTCAGGTGCTGCGGGTACGAAGAATTGTTAAAGAAGAGGATAAGTTGGATATTAGATTGGATCAAATGTGTACAAAATTTATCAACAGAGGTTATCCAATTAATAGGGTTAAACAATATAAAAATAAGGCTTTGGATTTGCCAGTTGAGGATCTATGTCGTAAACGTGAAAAGGTATCTACTAGGCGTGTCCCTTTTGTTTCGACTTTCTGTCCGATTAGTGGCAGGATTGGAGGAATTTTGAATAAGCATTGGAGTCTTTTACAGAAGGGTTTGCCACACGTAACGGAGTTTGTTGATAGACCCCTGCTGTCCTATAGACGAGGGTATAATTTAAAAGATAAATTGGTTAAATCTGACGTTGGTCCTTCTAAAATATGCATACAGAAAACATTGGTTCCACCCAAGATGGGTAATTTTCCATGCTTAGGATGTGCGTGCTTCGGTAATATGCTCAATGGGGATAGCTTTAATCATCCTCGCACTGGAAAAAAAATTTTGATTAAGGAAAGATATACATGCTCTTCGAGTTATGTGGTTTATTTAATTTCGTGCCCGTGTGGACTGATGTACATAGGCGAGACTACCATGAAAGTTAGGGCACGTATAAGTAAACATAAGAGTACTATTAGGACTAAACTTTTGCAGTTACTAATACCGAAGCATTTCATTGAGTGCAGACACTCTGTCAATCAGCTATGGTTCAGGGTGATAGATGGGGTCCCTGTATTGAGACGAGGGGGGATAGGGTTAAAATATTGAAAAAGAAGGAGTTGAGATGGATATCTATTTTAGATGCATTACAACTAGAGTTGAGCGAAACGGGTCGAAAAATTTCAGAAGTCGCCGACTTTTGGCAAAGTCGGGTTTCATGAAACGAAACCCGACCCTAGGATGAGGTTGGCCACGAGGTCGGCGACTTACGCGCCAAAGTCGCGTTTCAAAAGTTTGTTTTGCGCTCTTTTTCAGCCAATCAGGATCCACGGACACTGTGGGCAACGTGATGACATAGGCAGGGGTCACCACCATCTTTCAGAAGGGCATGCAAGTGATTGGCTTGCTTTGGTGGGCGTCACAGGGGTTATAAAAGGGCGTGCACGCCGACCGCCATCTTACTTCTGCCGATCTTAGCATAGGGAGAGGTTGCTGCTGCTGATTCTGTAGGGAGAGCGTTAGGCAGGGAAGAAGAAAAAAAAACTGCTTCTGCTGCTAGCGATTTTGCCTGTACAACACACCAGTCACTGTGTGTGCAGTGCAAGGGGAGGCTATATTGTGGTGGATCAGCGGTGTTGGTTGTTAGGCTGCCTTCTAAGGCTTCCTGACAGCTGCATTGCTGTTTACCCACTGTTCTGCAAACTGCTTTTTTAAAAGCAATCCCAATTTTTTTTTTTGTCCTGCTGAGGTACTGAGTGTGCATTTTTTCACACCATACAGCGGTGTACGCTCCTCACACAGTACTGTGTAACGGCTGTTATCACAGCCACAGTGAAGCTATCTGTGTGTCACTCTGTGAGAATAAGTCGAGGACATGTTCCGTTCTTACAGACCTGCACCTACTAGTTTTGTCTAGCTTTCAAACAGTTAAATATATTTGCTGTTTGATCACATTCAAAACTATAGAGAGACAGCGTGTGTCAGTCCGTATACTTAAAAAACACGGAGCTTGACAATTTTACGTACACCGGACAGCCGTGTACGTGCACGCTCCTCTCAGTACCGTGTAACGGCTGTTATCACGGCCACAGTGAAGCTATCTGTGTGTCACTGTGGAAGGATAAGTGGAGGACTTGTTCCGTTCTTACAGACCTACACTCTAGGGAGATTCCTATTCTGCCCAATTCTACATACACCTTGTAGTTTGTGATACACTAGCCAATTTCTGCCTGTGATATAGCGCTGTGATATTCAGTGGGCCTCACACAATCCAAAAGTGTCCAGTGTCCACTAGTGTGTGCAGAAATTCAAAATCTCCCTTATCCTGTAGTCACTTTTTTCACACCTGTGCCATCGAGCCTGTGACATAGCGCTCTGATATTCAGTGGGCCTCACACAATCCAAAAGTGTCCAGTGTCCACTAGTGTGTGCAGAAATTCAAAATCTCCCTTATCCTGTAGTCAGTTTTTTCACACCTGTGCCATCGAGCCTGTGACATAGCGCTCTGATATTCAGTGGGCCTCACACAATCCAAAAGTGTCCAGTGTCCACTAGTGTGTGCAGAAATTCAAAATCTCTGTGATCCTGTAGTCACTTTTTTCACACCTGTGCCATCGAGCCTGTGACATAGCGCTCTGATATTCAGTGGGCCTCACACAATCCAAAAGTGTCCAGTGTCCACTAGTGTGTGCAGAAATTCAAAATCTCTGTGATCCTGTAGTCACTTTTTTCACACCTGTGCCATCGAGCCTGTGACATAGCGCTCTGATATTCAGTGGGCCTCACACAATCCAAAAGTGTCCAGTGTCCACTAGTGTGTGCAGAAATTCAAAATCTCCCTTATCCTGTAGTCACTTTTTTCACACCTGTGCCATCGAGCCTGTGACATAGCGCTCTGATATTCAGTGGGCCTCACACAATCCAAAAGTGTCCAGTGTCCACTAGTGTGTGCAGAAATTCAAAATCTCCCTTATCCTGTAGTCACTTTTTTCACACCTGTGCCATCGAGCCTGTGACATAGCGCTGTGATATTCAGTGGGCCTCACACAATCCATAAGTGTCCAGTGTCCACAATTGTGTGCAGTAATTCAAAATCTCCCCTGTCCTATAGACACCTTGTACCTTGTTTTACATTACTATATAGTTTGTTGGATTTTGTCTACATTTCTACAAAAATTGAGGAAGGCTGGTGGAAGAGGCCGTGGAATTGAGCGGGGGTTGGCAGCTGGTAATGATGGTGTTGGTGGTGGATCTGATGGTAGTGGCAAGAGCAAAATAGGACCGAATGCAGGAGGTGTTGAGCCTGCGTCATCGTCTGGCTCCATAAGGCTTCGAAGGCTTAGTTTTCTAGGAGTTGGCACAAACCGCTTTTAAAGCCAGAGCATCAGGAAAAAGTTTTGTCTTACATTGCTGACTCAGCCTCCAGCTCTATCGCCTCCTCTTCTTCAGTTGTAAAAAGTAAAAGCACTGAGTCGTCATTGGAGGCTCATGTTCATGAACCACACCTTTCCTTGTGTCCTTCACCCCAACCAAGATTGAAGGATGACGCAGGCCATACTACTGATTACTCCATGGAGCTGTTTTCACATACCATGCCTGGATTATCAAGTGAAATGGTGAATTACCCAGGCCAAGATGAATCTGACATGGAGTGCACTGATGCACAGCCGCTGATAGATGATTCTGCTGGTACATTCCCTCAGAGCACTACATTGTCCTCGCAGTGTACAGAGCCAGATTCTGACCCTGATGAGACTCAGGTGCCCCTTCCCGCACACTATACCACCATACACGGTGACACAGAGGAAGGTGCACATGACATTGAAGAGGAGGTGATGGATGACCCAGTTGTTGACCCAGATTGGCATCCATTGGGGGAAGAGGGTGCTGCTTCCAATAGCTCAGATGAGGGGCATCCACAGCAGACATCGACATCGCAACAGCTGTTATCTGGCAGGCCCAGAGCACTCCAAAGACAGGTTCCAAAAATCAAAAGAGTTGCTGGACAGCTTGTCCAGAGGGTCAAAAGATCACAGCGTGCTAGGTCGCAAAATGTCTGCCAAAGTAGGAAGAGTGCAGTGTGGCACTTTTTTGAACAAAATCCTCATGATCAGGCCAAGGTTATCTGTAAGAAGTGCGCAAAGACCTTTAGCCGAGAGAAAAATCTGAAAAATTTGAATACCAGTTGCATGCTTAGACATTTAACCACCATGCACTTGCAAGCGTGGACACAACACCAAATCTCAAGTGCCACATGTGCAACTGATCACAAAGAAGGTAGTCAGCAACGCTACATTGTTTCCCCCACTGTAAACCCACCGGTTAGCACAGCAGCAAATGTTGAGGTGTCGTTGCAAGGCCACAGCAGTCAGGGAATCCCACTGTTATATCAACGAAACACTGAATCTAGGCCATCAGAAAGAACACCAACTCAATCACCATCATCAACCCTCTCTCAGTCCGCCCTGTCCACCGCTACTTCCACCATATGCAGCTCTCAAGTCCAGCTCACCCTCCCAGACACTATGAGTAGGTCAAGAAAGTACTCAGTCTCTCATCCACGTACACTGGGTTTGAACGCCCACATTGCCAAACTAATCTCGTTTGAGATGATGCCCTATCGGTTGGTGGAAAGCGCAGCTTTCCGCGAACTCATGGCCTATGCAGTACCACGCTATGACCTACCCAGTCGCCACTTCTTCTCTCGCAAAGCCATCCCAGCCCTCCACCATCATGTAAAAGACCGCATTGTCCATGCACTCAAGCAGTCAGTGAGTGGAAAGGTGCACCTCACAACTGATGCATGGTCCAGTCGGCATGGCCAGGGCCGTTACGTGTCCATCACTGCGCACTGGGTTAATGTGGTGGATGCAGGGTCCACAGGGGACAGCGGTGGTGGGACAGTGCTGCCTAGCCCACGGTATAGGAAACAGTTGGCTGTAGGTGTTCGACCCTCCTCCTCCTCCTCCTCCTCCAGAAGTGAAAGCTCGTCCACAGAGCGCAATCGTATGAGCACTCCATCTGCAGCTGCCACTGTTGCACACGAGGTGTCCCCCTATCGAGCAGCTAGTGGAAAGCGTCAGCAGGCTGTGTTGCAGATGATGTGTTTGGGCGACAGACACACCGCCGAGGTGCTGGCCGAGTACTTGAAGCGACAAACTGAGTCATGGCTGGGCAGTGTACATCTTGAGGCAGGCAAGGTAGTTAGTGATAACGGCCGTAATTTTGTGGCAGCCATAGCCCTTTCAAAACTCAGCCACATACCTTGCTTGGCTCACACCTTGAACCTGGTGGTGCAGTGCTTCCTCAAAAATTATCCGGAGTTAACAGCCCTGCTCCAGAAGGTGCGAAGACTGTGCGCGCACATCCGCCGGTCGCCTGTACACTCCGTTCGTATGCAGAAGCTGCAGCGATTGCTCCACCTTCCCAACCACCGCCTCATTATCGACATTGCAACAAGGTGGAACTCCACCCTGCACATGGTGGAGCGGCTGTGCGAGCAGAGGCAGGCCATAATGCATTTGTGGGAGGATACACGGCCAGGCACTTTGAGAGCAGACATGGAGTTGACAGGTGTGCAGTGGTCGAAGCTGAAAGACCTCTGTAAAGTCCTTCAGTGTTTTGAGGAATGCACACGGCTGGTAAGCGCAGACGACGCCATCCTAAGCATGAGCATCCCACTTATGCGTCTGCTCATGCAAACTTTGACGCACCTTAAGGAGCAGGCGTCTGCAGCGAATGTTGATGAGGAGGAAGAGGAGGAGGGAATCCTTGATGACATTCAGCCATTGTCTGCTCAGGGACCTCTCCTGGACGAGGTGGAGGAAGAAGAGGAGGAGGAGGATGATGATGGGGATGATTACTTAGGGGAGGAGGATGCATCTCGTGGGGCAAGTGAAAATGTTGGCGTGGCAAGGTCTGGTACAGGGTTTGTGCGTGACTGGAGGGATGTGGATTTGCCAGAAAGTGCTCCTCCAACCAGCACTCGCAGTGCATCATTGACACCGGGAACATTGGCCCACATGTCAGATTATGCCTTGCAGATCCTAAAAAGGGACCCCCGCATTGCCAAAATGATGAACGATGACGACTACTGGTTGGCCAGCATCCTGGATCCACGCTATAAAGGCAAATTACAAAACATCATGCCACAGGAGAACCTTGACCTAATATTGGCTAATAAACAAGCAACTCTGGTAAATCGGTTGCTTGAGGCATTCCCAGCACACAGCAGCGGTGATGGTTCTCACACGAGCCGTACGGGCCGGGGGCAGCTTGGCAGAGGTGTTCATGGTGCACACAGCAGAAGTGGCGTTGGAGACAGGGGTTTCATGACAATGTTGTGGACTGATTTTTCACGGACCGCTCACACAACTGGTAATACTGCATCGATGGAAAGTGACAGGAGACAGCAGTTGTCAACTGTGGTTACAAACTACTTTTCCTCCCATATCGATGTTCTCCCACACAGGTCATTCCCCTTTGACTATTGGGCCGCTAAACTGGACACCTGGCCTGAATTGGCACAATATGCCTTACAGGAGCTCGCTTGCCCAGCTGCAAGTGTGCTATCTGAAAAGAGTCTTCAGTGCAGCTGGATCAATCCTGACAGAAAAAAGGACCCGTCTGTCAACCCAAAATGTGGATGATCTAACCTTCATTAAATTGAACCATGCATGGGTTTCCAAGGATTTTGTCCCACCTTCCCCTGATGACACATAGGGTGACAGAAAAATGGCTTGCTTTGGTCCACCTCTTCCTGTGACTTGACCTATTTCGCCTTTTGCATCAGCTGAATGTCCAACATCAACATATGCCACTTTCTAAAACTCCCTAACTGTGCTGCCTCCCCCCCCCATGGCCGGGGTCACCACCTAGCGCACGACACCGTGCGAGTGCCGTTGCCCTGGACAGGTGGGTAGGCCGACTCTTGGGTGCGGGCACTGGCACAGGGTCCCTCAGAGTGCAATCAAGTGTCTCTGACGGTGGTGGTGCACACCCGCCGTCAGACACACCGCCGTACTATGAGGGGACCAGTGCCAGTACCGACGCCCACGAGTGGGCCCCCCTTGCTTGGGCAGGGCCCCAGCATTTGCAATCATACTGGGCCTAACACCGTCTGAGCCTGCCTCCTGATGTATAGACATATATTTTGAATGTGTACGCTATCCATACATGTTATCCAGGGATACGGTACCCTTTCTAACCTTTGTGCAATCACGTGCAATCCATACTGGGCCTAACACCGTCTGAGCCTGCCTCCTGATGTATAGACATATATTTTGAATGTGTACGCTATCCATACATGTTATCCGGGGATACGGTACCCTTTCTCACCTTTGTGCAATCACGTGCAAGCCATACTGGGCCTAACACCGTCTGAGCCTGCCTCCTGATGTATTGACATATATTTTGAATGTGTAAGCTATCTATACATGTTATCCGGGGATACGGTACCCTTTCTCACCTTTGTGCAATCACGTGCAAGCCATACTGGGCCTAACACCGTCTGAGCCTGCCTCCTGATGTATTGACATATATTTTGAATGTGTACGCTATCTATACATGTTATCCGGGGATGCGGTACCCTTTCTCACCTTTGTGCAATCACGTGTAATCCATACTGGGCGTGAGAACGGCTGGCGAGCTGTTAAGCAAGCTACAGCACCTGTGGTTTGCACACGTAAGTTTTTCATTTTTTCAGGAATGACGGTTAGGCCTAATTCCGGAACTGCGGTTGACCTGCACTTACTGGGAAATCATCGTTCGCGGGTAATAATTGTAATCAGTGATCCCCATCACTAACGTTGTTCAGCGGGTTATCTGCACCTGTAAGCGACAAACGCTGGCCTTTTCAGTGTAGCGCACATGCAGCCACGGACATGTAAGGGCATGACACACCAGTTATTGGCCAATCTCATGTGCCAGAGCCTCACGTGTCCCTCTAGTAAGCCGGACTCGGACCGCGGGGCATGACGGAGTCTCGTTCATTAACGGAATTAAGCTTGCAATGTGTGCATCTTTTCTGTAGCTGGCATGGTTCAGGTTTCCCAGGTGGAGTCGAATTTAACCGTAGGCTCCACTCCTGGTGGTGCCCTTCTGGACATTCCTTTAAGGTTCAGCTTTGCAACCATACTGCCCACGTAAAACAAACACTTTGCCTTCATGAACGCTGTTTGGAGGGTCATGACTCGTGGGAATAACGCCGCCCAATCAGTTAACCTGCTAGAGAAATCCTTCGTTGCTCCCAAGCATGACATCACACTCCCTAGGAGGAAGGTAATGCCACTGTGGCGACCGTACTCCTGGGGGCGACACAAGTGCACTGATGCCCAGCCACTGCTCGATGAATCTGCTGGTACATTGACCCAGACCACTACATTCCCCTCGCACGCTACATGGCCTGAATCTGACCCTGATGAAACTCAGGTTACCCTTCCCATATACAGTTCCATCTTACACGGTGACAAAGAGGAAGCTGCAGATGAAAGTGCAGGTTCGGCCCACCCGCCATCAGACACACCACCGTACTATCAGGGGCCCTGTGCCAGTGCCGTCGCCAACGAGTGGGCCCCCCCTGCTTGCTCAGGATCACAGCACTTGCAAGGTTGAAATACTGTGCAGTGAGATGGAAGATGGGGACGATGAGGAGTCCAGACTAGTACAGGGATTCCCTAGCGAGGAGACTTATTTGATTGTTTTCAATGTTGGGACAGCAATTTTTGGGGAGCACTATACTCTGGAGAATGATAGATGGGGCCCACCATACACTGGAACATTCCAAAGGTGGACATCAGACACTGGAGCAGCATTTACAGGGCCCATTATACACTAGAGCATTAGAAATGGGGCCCATTATGTTTGGAGCATTATTTGGGCCCATAAGACAGTGGAGCTTCATCCATGGGGACCAACATATACTGTAGCATTATGTGGAGCGCATCATATACTGTTTCAAACATTATATGGGACCAATGATTCTGTATGGAGAAATAGATGGGCCTCGTCATGAGATGTAAAATGTGAAGTATTTTTCATTGTACTATACCGCTATTTCTCTGCCGTATCGGAGCATGATGAGCTGTGGTATGTGTTAAAGGGGCGCTCTTTCGCCCAGGGCACATGAAAACCTGGAGCCAGCCGTACCTCCCCACAACTTTAGCCAAATAACCCCCATTTTTCAGTGCGTAACTTGTATTATGAAGTTAATTAAGGTTGACAAGCTTAAGTAAGAAGAATTGATGCTTTTGGCATTCAAATGGGCACTGTAGGTGTGTTTCCTGTCCTCCTCTCACTGCCGACTTTTATTCCCCATTGACTTACATTGGGTTTCGTGTTTCGGGACGACCCCGACTTTTCCCTATAATCGGCCGATCTTGCTCGACCCGACTTTTTTACGAAACGAAACTCGACCCTAAAAAACCAAAAGTCGCTCAACTCTAATTACAACCGAAAGGTCTAAATTTAAACTATGGATGATTTTTTTCCCTCTGACGGTACTGGGCGTGCGTGGGGTTTCCAACTAGCGCGTCATGTGATTGCGCCCTTTAGGTGACACTGCGCAAGCGCGGTATTATGCGACGGGCGCGTCACGTGATCACGCTATGTCTGGGACATGGCGCATGCGCGGTGGCCGTGCTGGGCGCGTCGTGTCATTGCTCGCGGTATGCGACCCAGCGCCAGCGTGTGACGTCACTCTACTGACAATTGCAGGGGGAGGAGAGGGAAGTCTCCGGCTCTTGTGCAGGATAAGTAAATAAGAACAATTGGCTACTGGGGCTGGCGCCTAGAATAATGAGGGTGTTGATTGGCAGTTATGATCATGTGGAGACATATTTGTACCGTTGTGTCTGAATGGCACACTATTGCTATGGTTATTTGGATGCATGACATTGCTGGTGGGCTCTCTTGGGGATTCTGTGTTTACATACGGATTAACTTTACTACATACAGTATATATTAATGATGCAATGTTCGGTAAAATTTTCATGATATTGCATTGATTTGTATGTATAAGTATCTGATGGATGTAATTCTATGTATTTATTGTAATTATATGTAATGGGTGTTACCGGAGTGGTGATTGGCTGGGCCACACCATAAAAGGTCACCACTTGAACTACATGTTGTACTTGAAAAAGGCCACAATGTTTCCGAAACATTGTATTTTTTCACTGGCAGAATAAATCTTTGACACGATTTTTCACCTGGATGGGATGCTGCTCTCTTTCTTTTTATTGGACATTTGTGTTCACTTGCGTTCGTGAACTTGGAGCTTGCATCCTTAATATTCCTGCTGTGCTGTCAGCTGTCTTTTGCAGTAACTGAGCTGGTCTTATTGTTATCTTCGGAGAATAATAATGGTGACATCCGTTTGATGCCAGACGGGGAGTGTTCTGTCTCCGACATTTAATTCACAACCTTTGACTGTCTATTTTGATAATATTACAAATATACAATGATTTGCTGAGAATATCCATAATGTTCGGTTTCAGCCATAGATTTAGTGTTTTCATTGTTTTTGGCTCCATCTAGTGACCAGAGTCATAACTGCAGTGTTATTGTGTGTTTTAGTTTCATTTTCTTTCCCTCCTTTCACAATGTATTCTGGGAAAGCTCGCAAAGCACCCTGGTAAGTTTGCAAAGGATTATGGTTTAGTCCAGCCCCCATTTTTCCCTCCAGTCCTCCATTTTCTCTCAAGCCTGCTTCCTGGGAACATCTCATTTCTCTACTCCCCTTGTGTCAGCATTGCTGGTAGGTAATTGCGCTTCCTATATCTAATTCCTATCTCATATTAGCCTGCTTAGTTAGCTCCCTTGGTTAGCTATTATTGCAGATAATATATGTTATGTATATTATGTTTTCCTATGAACCCAGTACTGATTGTATTTATATGTTTTACTTGTAGATTCACCACATCAATATACCACTACGTTCAATAAAGCACATATTCAACCTACAGTCTCCTTATTGGACCCCCGGTATAGCGGTTTAGCTGCCTGTATTAGCTACATGAATTCTGGTTCATTTAGTGAGGACAGAACAGCAGCACTGAGAGGTATACAGCAATAATGCATTGCAGTGTTGATGCATTGCAATGCATTATACCAGCGATCAGAGTAATAAAAGTTAAAGTCCCATAGAATGACTATGTAAAAAGTAAAAAAAAAATTGTAAAAATATTTTTAAAACATCACAAAAAAATTAAAGAAATATTAAACAAATAAATGGGTATATTTATGTAAAAAAATAAAATACAGATATTTGGTACCGCCCCGTCTGGAAAGACCCGATCTACAAAACTGTAACACTAATTAACTCCTTCAATGAACACTGTAAGAAAACTAAAAAACTTGGTAAAAAGCTACACTTTTTCATCATAACCCCAAAGACAAAGTGGAATAAAATGTGATCAAAAAGTCGAATGTAAATAAAAATGGTACAGCTAAAAACGCCATCTTGTTCCGTGAAAAACAAGCTGCCACATAGCTTTGTCAGTGGAAAAATAAAAAGTTATAGTTCTCATAATGTAGTGATACAAAAACAATTATTTTTTCTATGAAACCCTAACGAAACAAAATTGTTACCCTGAAAAAGGCTGGGAAGACTGAATCTGCAATAGGCAAACAGCTTAGTGTGATGAAATCAACTGTGTGAGCAATAATAAGAAATGGAAGACATAAAAGACCACTGATAATCTCCCTCGATCTGGGGCGCCATGCAAGATCTCACACCGTGGGGTCAAAATGATCACAAGAACGATGAGCAAAAATCCCAGAACCACACGGGGGCACGTAGCGAATGACCTGCATAGAGCTGGAACCACTGTAACAAAGTCTACCATCAGTAACAAACTTTGCCGCCAGTGACTCAGAACCTGCAGTGCCAGGCGTGTCTCCCTGCTTAAGCCAGTAAATGTCCGGGGCCGTCTGAAGTTTGCTACAGAGCATTTGGATTAACCAGAAGAGTATTGGGAGAATGTCATATGGTCTGATGAAACCAAAGTAGAACTGTTTGGCAAAAACAAAACTCGTTGTGTTTGGAGGAGACAGAATGCTGAGTTGCATCCAAAGAACACCATACCTACTGTGAAGCCTGGGGGCGGCAACATCATGCTTTGGGGCTGTTTCTCTGCAAAGTGACTGGGACGACTGATCCGTGTACATGAAAGAGTGAGATTTTGAGAGCAAACCTCCTTCCATCAGCAAGGGCATTGAAGATGAAATGTGGATGGATCTTTCAGCATAATAATGATACCAAGCACACCGCCAGGGCAACAAAGGAGCAGCTTCGTAAGAAGTATATGAAGGTCCTGGAGTGGCCTAGCCAGTCTTCAGATCTCAACCCCATAGAAAAACTTTGGAGGGATTTGAAAGTCTGTGTTGCCCAGCGACAGGCCCAAAACATCACTGCTCTAGAGGACATCTGCATGGAGGAATGGGCCAACATATCACCAACAGTGTGTGCCAACCTTGTGAAGACTTACAGAAAATGTTTGACTTCTGTCATTGCCAACAAAGGATATATAACAAAATATTGAGATGAACTTTTGTTAATGACCAAATATTTATTTTCCACCATAATTTGCAAAATAAATGTTGCCAAATCAGACAAGGTGATTTTTTGGATTTGTTTTCTCATTTTGACTCTCATAGTAGTGGTCTACCTATGATGTCAGTTACAGGCCTCTCTCATCTTTTTAACCCCTTTCTGCAAGATGACATACTATCCCATCCATGTGCCCTGGGACTTAATTCCCATGGATGGGATAGTACGTCATCACCGATCAGCCGCACTCACGGTGGGAGCATGGCTGATCGCAGCCGGGTATCAGCTGATTCTCACAGCTGACACCTGGAACTAAGTGCCAGGAGCAGTCACGGACCACAGCCATCACGTTAACCCCCGGCACACTGCGATCAAACATGATCGCAGCATTCCGGGAGTAGGCAGAGGGGCCGTCAGCTCTGACAGCCCCTCTGCCTTTGGATCGGGGACCCCACGGCATGTCGTGGGGTCCCGATCGATGCCATGGAGACCTGATGTCGTCATGACGACATCCGGGTCTCCAGGCCTGAGAGACTTCCTGTCATGCGCAGTGCAAAATGCATGCAGCGCTGACAGCTTCTGTAGCATGCAAATCTGCATGCCATAGAAACGATCAGCTTGCACAAAATGAGTGCCCCATAGTGGGACAAGGTGGAAAAGTAAGAATTAAATTAAAAGAAAATTTAAAATAATTGTAAAAATATTAAAAAAAAGTAATACAAAATAATAATAAAAAATCAATATTTATTCTAACATTAAATCAATATTTGGATAAAAAAATCTAAACTATAAAAGTACATATATTTGGTATCCCTGCGTCCATAACGACCCGACCTATAAAACTGTCCCACTAGATAATCCCTTTAGTGAATACTATTAAAAAAAAAAGCCCAAAAATGCTTTATCATCATACCGCCGAACAGAAACTGGAAGAACACGCTATCAAAACAATCGATATAAATAAACGTACTACCGCTAAAAACATCATCTCATCATGCAAAAAACAAGCTCCCATACAGCGTCATCAGCGAAGAAATAAAAAAGTTATAGCTCTCAGAATAAAGCGATGCAAAAATAATTATTTTTTATATAAAATAGTTTTTATTGTATAAAAGCACCAACACATAGAAAAGATATAAATGAGGTATCGCTGTAATCGTACTGACCCGAATAATAAAACTGCTTTATCAATTTTACGACACACGGAACGGTGTAAACGCCCCCCAAAAGAAATTGATGAATTGCTGGTTTTTGTTCATTCTGCCTCCCAAAAATCGGAATAAAAAGTGATCAAAAAATGTCATGTGCCCGAAAATGGTACCAATAAAAACGTCAACTCATCCTGCAAAAAACAAGACCTAACATGACTCTATGGGCCAAAATATGTAAAAATTACAGCTCTCAAAATGTGGTGATGCAAAAACTAATTTTTGCAATAAAAAACATCTTTTAGTGTGTGACAGCTGCCAAACATAAAAACCCACTATAAAAAACCACTATAAATAGTAAATCAAACCCCCCTTTATCACCCCCTTAGTTAGGGAAAAATAATCAAATTAAAAATATGTATTTATTTCCATTTTCCGGTTAAGGTTAGGGTTACGGTTGGGGCTGGGGTTAGGGTTGGGGCTAAAGTTAGGGTAAGGGGTGGGATTAGGGTTAGGGTTGGAGTTAGGGTTAGGGTTTGGATTAGGGATAGGGTTGGTATTAGGGTTACCGGTGTGTTAGGGTTACGTTTGTGGTTAGGGATAGGTTTGTGGTTAGGGTTATGGTTAGGGTTGGGATTAAGGTTAGGGGTATGTTGGGGTTAGGGCTGGAGTTAGAATTGGGGGGTTTCCACTGTTTAGGCACATCAGGGCCTCTCCAAACGTGACATGCATCTGATCTCAATTCCAGACAATTCTGAGTTGAAAAAGTCAAACGGTGCTCCTTCCTTTCCAAGCTCTGCCATGCGCCCAAATAGTGGTTTACCCCCATGTATGGGGTATCAGCATACTTAGGACAAATTGCATAACAACTTTAGGCTCCAATTTCTCCTGTTACCCTTGGGAAAATAAAAAAATTGGAGGCGAAAAGATCATTTTTGTGAAAAATATAAGATTTTTTATTTTTATGGCTCTACATTATAAACTTCTGTGAAGCACTTGGGGGTTCAAAGTGCTCACCACACATCTAAATAAGTTTCTTAGGGGGTCTACTTTCCAAAATGGTGTCACTTGTACGGGGTTTCCACTGTTTAGGCACATCAGGGGCTCTCCAAACGCAACATGTCATCCGATCTCAATTCCAGCCAATTTTGCATTGAAAAGTCAAACGGCGCTCCTTCCCTTCCAAGCTCTACCATGTGCCCAAACAGTGGTTTACCTGCATATATGGGGTATCAGCGAACTCAGGACAAATTGACAACAGTTTTTGGGGTCTAATTTCTCTTGTTACCTTTGGTAAAATAAAACAAGTTGGATCTGAATTAAATTTTTTGTGAAAAGAAGTTAAATGTTCATTTTTTTTAAACATTTCAAAAATTCCTGTGAAGCACCTGAAGGGTTAATAAACTTATTGAATGTGGTTTTGAGCACCTTCAGGGGTTCGGTTTTTTGAATGGTGTCACTTTTGGGTATTTTCTATCACATAGACCCCTCAAAGTGACTTCAAATGTGATGTGGTCCCTTAAGAAAAATGGTGTTGTAAAAATGAGAAATCGCTGATCAACTTTTAACCCTTATAACTTCCTATGAAAAAAAAATTTTGGTTCCAAAATTGTGCTGATGGAAAGTAGACATGTGGGAAATTAACTATTTATGCAACATATTTCTCTGTTTTAAGGGCATAAAAATTAAAAGTTGGAAAATTGCAAAATTTTCAAAATTTTCACCAAATTTCCATTTTTTTCACAAATAAACGCAAATCACATCAAAGAAATTTTACCACTATCATGAAGTACAATATGTCACTAGAAAACATTGTCAGAATAACTGGGATCCAAGGAAGCGTTCCAGAGTTATTACCTCATAAAGGGACAGTGGTCATAATTGTAAAAATTGGCCTGCTCATTAACATGCAAGCCACCCTTGGGCGTAAAGGGGTTTAGTGGGAAAACGTGCACAATTGGTGGCTTACTAAAAACTTTTTTTCCCCACTGTATGTAAAAAAAATTTTTAATCAATTCGGTATTGCTGTAATTGCACCAACCAGAAGAATAAAGTTGTCTAATCACTTATACTGCACGAGAAACAGTGTAAAAAATAAATAGAACCAATTCTTGACCAGCTGTTGAATTTTTCATTCTGCATCCCAAAGATCGTAGTAAGGTTTGGCTCACATTGATCCTGCGCTCTGTGCTGAGCACTTACATCAAGGTTTCCGTGTAAATCTCTGAAATATTTGATTAAGGCTAAGTTCATACTTGCATTTGGGTGCTCTGCCTAGGGCTGCGTACTTCTTCCCTTCAGCTCCACCTAGATGTGCATGCGGCCTGCGTACCTATCTTTAACATTGGATACGCAGGGACATGCATTGTATGCGGAGGCGTCTGCCTGTGTTGTTTTGACGTGCCCGCCGACCACACAGGAACGCAACAAAACGACGCACGCGGACGCATCCGCATACAACGCATGTCCCTGCGTACCCAATGTTAAAGATAGGTACGCAGGACGCTTGCGGAAGTAGGCAGATCTGAAGGGAAGAAGTACGCAGTCCTACGCAGAGCACCCAAACGCAAGTGTGAACTTATCCTCAGTCGGAGCCCCCGTTGAAAGATTCCCTATAGTGAGGCACATGGAGTCACTTTGAACTTTGCCTGTCCTATGATTCGGCGGTGTCTGTATTTTTAATAGTGCATAAAAGCGCAGTCTGCCACAGTTTTGTGCACCTCTGAAAAGAAGGACACCGCTGAACAGAGGTCAGACGGAATCCAGAGTAACACTGCTGCCTCATAATAGTGATTGGATCCCTCATGGGTTTCATATGAATCATGTCAATTGGAGATTTAGATGGAAACCTCAATGTAATTGCTCAGCGTAGAGCACATGATAAATGTGATCCAAAATGTTATGTCAAATGTTCCCAACTCAATCCACAAAAAAAGCAAGTCCCCCACTCAAGTCCGTTATCTGTTAACAGAAATATAGGAGGCTTGCACAAAGGCTCTGGATAAAGCTCTATGGCTCCTTGCTTCACCAAATGAAATCCAGCTATCCCTGCACATCCAAATCCTAATGCCCTCTTCCCTTCTGAGCCCTACAGAGTACCTAAACCACATTTAGTGACCACATGTTTTGCATTTCTGTAGCGATGAGAGCCCGCCTAATTTACGGGGTCCATGTCTCCAGAAGCATGAACAGAGCACAATGTATGGGATCTACAATGTACAGGCACTTCAATGGCAAATTTGCAATTTTCACTAAGCAACATCCATTACTGCTTGTTCCTGGAAAACACACATGTAGTCAAAATCGTCACTACACCTGTGGATAAATTCCCAAAGGGGTTTAATTTCCAAATCTGGGTCATTGAGGAGGGATTCTGCTTTTCTGGCACTTATAGACTTTGTATGTTGAGTCCACAATCTTTTCTACTATAATTTGTTCTCCAAGAGTGAAATAGTGCTCCTTCCTGAGTCTCGCCGTGTGGCTAAGCAGTACTGTTGAGCTACATATGGGGTATTGCCACGTTCAGCAGTAATTGTGTGACAATTTTTTTTAATGGTTTTATTCATTTTCCCATGTGAAAATGCAAAATCTGGGGCTAAAGCCCAATTTTTGTGGTAAAAATGTAGTCACTTCCTCTTCCCTTACCGCACGCCTTGCTCATTTTTAATTAGATAGATAATAAATGCCTGCAAACTTTACCATATTATTTGAGAAAATAAAATATCTATCCCTGAAAAGGACTTTTCTTATAAGCTTGCTGCAGCAGTAGACCTTTCAAAGCAGTGGAAGCCAATAAGCCCTGCCTATATGAGCTGTTCAACACTTTTAACTCCCTCCTTTGCCCACCACTGCCCTCTCAGACTTCCCTAATCTCTGCTGAGGACTTTGGTACGCACTTCAAAAATAAGATAGACCAGACAAGGCAAGTCTTTGTTGTCCAACCACCACAACCCCTTTGTACACTAGACCACTGCCCTAACCCCATAACTTCCCTCTCCAGTATCACTGAAGGAGAGCTTGCTCATCTTCTCTCCAACTCACACCTCACCACTTGGGGCGTTTGACCCATGTAATGTTAAGTAAAGTATGATGTTTCTGGAACATTTTAGAATCTCCTATTTCACTCTGATGAGAAAAATGTCATGCTCGCCATGTCTGTTATGTCCGCCATGTCTGTTTTGCCTCATGACCCTGGAGCGGTGTGCATGCGCATCTCATGTCTGCTATCCTGCTTGTTCCCTAGAGCAGTGTGCACACTCACCTCATGTCTGCTGAGCTGCAAGATGCCTGCGTTTCTGCTTTGCTTTCTGTGATCTTCTCGTCATGTCTAGAATCTCTGATCAGGTGTCCCTGTCTGGATCCTGCACTGTCTGGTTCTGCAATCATCTCGTCATGTCTGGAATGCTGATCATGTGACCTTTCCTAGGATCCTGCACTGTCTGGTTTGGTAATCATCTCGTCATGTCTAGAACTCTGCTCATGTGACCTGTCTAGGTTTCAGCACTGATTCTGCAGTCGTCTCGTCATGTCTGGAACTCTGATCATGTGACTACGCTCTGTTATCCTGTGGATCTGAACCCGGAAGGGCTCCCCTGGTCCTGACCTAGAAGAGGAGGTGCTATGCCCTATATAAGGCCGCCCCTTCCTATGCTCAGGGCCTGAGTATTGTGTTGTGTCCCTGCATGGCTGCTTGGTCTGTGGGGCGCTCCCTCTATTCTGTGCCCTTGCACCTAGCTCTGTCATGCGTCTCTGCACACGCTCCGTGCTCGTACTCCATCTCTTGTCCCGTGCCTTGTCTTATGTTTGTCCATTGTGCCATGTTCGTCTTTGTCCTGCTTGGACTTGTAGTCCTTCTGTTATTCTCTGCCTTGCCTGTTTTTGCCATGTCTTGCCTTCGCTATACTCTGCCTTGTTCCTCCCTATGGTCTCAGTCTTTGCTTGCTCTGCCTCGCTCTCCCCTATGGTGCTCTGTAGTGCTCCCTGGCACACGCACCATCCCTCCTTTCTTTCCTTTTGTGCTCTTTTCCATGTCTAGTCCCAAGGCTCTGCCTTGGCCCGGCTCTGGGCTTCGCCTATGCTCCGCTGCTAGACTCTATCCTATTGTGCTCTCTTGCACGTTTCCAGGCTAGTCCCAAGGTTCTCCCTTGGCCCGGCTCTGGGCTTCGGCCTACGCTCCGCTGCTAGCGCTGTTCTTGCTCTGACTTGATTCCGTGTTTCTGCCTATGCTTCTGTCCCTGGTTCTGTACTCTGTCTAAGCTCTGTCTTGTTTCTCGTCTTGTCTTCCCTTGCTCTGTTTCTTCGTGTGCCCTTTGCATGCGCCTGGCCTTCCTAGCCTCCTGTTTGTGCCTCAGCCGTGCTCGTCGGTCAGTGACAGCTGTGTCGCCTGCCATGCCTCAGTCGGGTTCGCTGGAGTCTTGCCCGTCTGTCAGTGCCGCAGCCCGATCAGCTAGCCAGTGCCCCAGCCGTGCCCTCTGTGCTCCCTTGCACCTCACGCTGTTTCTGCACTGTGCTCTGCGTGCTCTCTAAAGCACGCGCAGGCCTCGCCTGCCCATGGCATACCTCCCTGTGCTTCTTTAAAAGTGTGCGCAGGCTTTGCCATGTCCCCTGTCGTGCCCTCTTGCACGCACAGGCCCTAACCCTGTCCTGGAACCCTGACCCTGGCGTGCCTCACTGCACGCGCAGGACTCTGCCTCGCCTGACCCTGGCGTGCCTCTCTGCACACGCAGGACTCTGCCTCGCCTGACCCTGGCGTGCCTCTTTGCACGCGCAGGACTCTGCTTTGTTACCTTGTGCTTTGGCGTGTCTCTACACACGCACTCTGTCTTACCTTGTGCTTTGGCGTATCTCTACACACGCACCCTGTCTCGTTTTGTGAACCCTGGTGTGTCCCCTACACACGCACCTTGCCTTGCACCTAGCCTTGAACCCTGGTGTGTCCCCTACACACGCACCTAGCCTTGGACCTTGGCATGTTCCCTAACACGCACCATGCCTGGATATCTGACGTGCCTCCTTGCCTGAACCCTGGTTTGCCTGCCGGATGCCCAGAACCTGCCGATCGCTGCCAGAGATCGTAAGCTGGATGACTGCGGCCTGATGTCCGGAGCTGATGTCCGCAGCCTGATGCCTTGATCATGTCGATCGTTGCCAGCGGTCCGGAATCCGGTGCCATTGTGCCTTTACCTGTACCTAGGCGTGCCAACTGGCACGTACCATGCTATGGACCTTGGCGTGCCCACGCACGCACTTTGCACGTTTTGCTTGTTCTCATGTTTTTACACTGAATGTGATCCTGAAGATCTTAATGAAGATACCTTGCACTTACCTCTTGTCTTGTCTTGTTTCCTGCCTGTCCCTGGTCGTCAGACACTCCCGTAGTGTCCCCCTGAGCTGGCCGTCTGGTCCCAGCAGTCGTGGTGGCTCACCCCCTTGTTCTTGCCCCTGACACTCCCTGTACAGGGGGTGGGTTCTCACTAGGTCAGCTCGCCCTAGGTGGGTGGGTGCCACGGCCCAGAGGGTCCACTCTAAAAAGGAAAATGGGCTCAGCAGAAGCTGAGTCTGTCACAAAAATCGTGTCACATAGCTGCAGCATCCCCCCTTCCCCCCTCCTTAACAGCTCTGTGTCCGCATTGGTAATAGGACACTTCCTGTTACAAGCATTTGGCTCCTCTCCACAGCTAGGAATGTTAATTAAGATCAGTGGAAATAGTGTCTTTGTCCTGGCCATGAGGCTGGCTACAGGTATAGGAAATATTAAAAGAAGCCCTAGCGTGCCCCTCCCTCACGGCAGAGATATAATAATCACATCTTTTATGAATGGGTCACCGAGGAGAAAAAAGCAAAACAAGCTAAGTCACAGAAAACCAGAGAGGTTGGTAACTATGCAGATTGCAGATCTCTGATCTTACCACACAACTAGCAGTAGCCGTGGAGCGTGCCTACGATGTTCCTAGACGCCTCGTCACGGCCGGAGGGCTAAATAAGCCTAAAGCAAGAAAAGGGAAAACTAACTGCCCCAGAGCAGACCCCAAAGGAATAGATAGCCCCCACACATGTATTGACGATGAAACAAGATGAAGGCACAAACACAGGCAGGAAAATAGGCTGAGCAAATGATGGGGCCCAAACTAACTAGACAGGAAAGGAAAGGAAAGACACTGTCTGCAACCTGCAAAAAACCCTACAAAAATCATGTCCAACACTTCTGATAGCAAAATTAACCCTGAAGTCACTAGACTTCTCCCACTATATCAGCACTCTGAAATATTCTGAGACAGAGCAAAAAGAGACCGAACTAGTAAGGGACAAAAAGCCAATTGGCAAAATACTGATAAATAAGAGTGGAAATTCAGCACAGCCCCCAGCAGGGGCTGGCTGACCACACCTAAAAACTGAATAGACCAACAAAATCAAGTGTGAACATTAGCAGAAAAACTTAGCTTTAGATGACTGGAACAGAGCTGAAAACCAAGAGCTGGCAAGCCAGAAGGAATCACAAGCAACTGAATAGGGCGTTGGCTGTCTTAAATCCAATCTGAGACTCCTGAGAGCCAATCGTCATCCTCATTCTCAGGTGGCAGATCTCCACCGATCAAATCAGCCTCTCTACCTCCTGTTACCACCAGAGGGAGTCTGGAAGGAGAACTCACAACTGGTGAATCAGAGAATGAACTCACAACACACATCTCTGCGTAGGCAACAAGGCCAGCTTTCTAATCCCTAATGTTCACGGCTCTAACCCCTCCAGAAACTGAGATATGGATTGCTCCCAAATGGAATGTCTTAATTACGGCATGCTTGGTGTTGTCTTATTGGGTTCGATAAACTGTGAGACATGATACCCTTGGAGAGTTTATACGAGCTTACCTCGTTAAGATATGGTTATTATAAGTTTTTAGATAAATTGCAGCTTAGAGAGTAGGGGGTTGAGCCTCACCAGACCGCCCCTTTCGTGAGGTCACAAACCCAAAGTGATAAGGTATTCCCTCCCAAAATTCATTCAGTTGGAGCTACAGATTGCATACTGACAAGACCTACCCCATGTCTTGGGATGTCTGGCTGCTGCCCATCCCCCGAGCCACATGGGATTGCCTAAAGAACCATAAGCAACTGTAAGTGTAATTTCTGTCTTTTCATCCATGTTATTTTTGTATATTCGCAATGTACATATTTAATGTCTCAATTTATAGCAACTTTATCTGTGTAATCACTGCCCAACTTTTTGGGAATAAATGATAAAATTATCAGTCTGCCTTCATGCTCTAAGAAACGAACTATGCGCTCTTTTTAGATAATAGCTACTAATTTGGGGGTTTGCCACGGACCCTCTTAATTAACTCTTTGATTAAGTGAATTATGGCTGGTGGCAGCGTGGTGTGTTCGGTTGGTTAGTCTAGTTGGCAGTCCGGAAGGGTTTTATATTGCTGAATGAGTGGCTGAGGCCAACGCATTGATAATTCCCTTACTGCAGTAGTCTAACTGCCCGTGCACAACAAGCAGCCCATCCGGCGACTAATTATCCTAGGTGCAGTTCCCTGACTGACCTGAGGGTAAGGGGGGCGCCGGAAAGCTGCAAGCTCCAAAGTCGAACGGAGAAAGTGGGATATACATAAATCCCTGCAGTTCTTGGAAGGTTGTTAGCAGTGGTGGGGCATCCAAAAAAACCCCTGCGGTAAATTGTTAGAGCGAGATTAGCTTGCTGTATATTTTTGTCACATGGTACCAGTGGCGGGATAACTAAGATAAGCCCCCACTGTGCCTGTGATAACCGTGTGCCGGCAGTGCGTCGCATCCCTCCGTCCGCTGACATACCCGTGTCAGTGGTGGGAC
Organism: Dendrobates tinctorius; assembly: GCF_039654945.1. NCBI lineage: Eukaryota > Metazoa > Chordata > Amphibia > Anura > Dendrobatidae > Dendrobates > Dendrobates tinctorius. The sequence goes on from NW_027361675.1 coordinate 52,562,950, forward strand.
CGTGACATATTGGTGGCACAGGGTGTGCGTTCGTTTGTCACAAGCCAATCCCATCACACCTCCTCCCCAACCTCACCACTACACTTATCCAATCCCTAACCCATCTCTTCAACCTATCACTAATTTCTGGTACCTTCCCCCTGCTTTCAAACATTCCACGATCACACCTATCCTCAAAAAGCCATCCCTTGACCCAAGCACTGTCCAGCTATCACCCCATGTCTTTGCTCTCATTTGCTTCCAAACTCCTTGAGCAGCACTTCCACTCTGAACGTTTCTCTCACTTTGCATCAACAACCTACAATCTGGCTTTCGTCCCCACCATTCCACTGAGACTGCCCCGTCCAAACTTACTAACGACTAACTTACAGCCAAAGCTAACAGACAATTCTCTACACTCCTCTCCTTTTAGACCTGTCCTCTGCCTTTGACACAATTCACCACTGCCTCCTACTACAGATCCTCTCTTCCTTTGGTGTCAAAGACCTTGCCCTATCCTGGATCTCCTCATACCTTACCAACTGCACATTTATGGTGCCTATTCCCACACTACCTCTTTATCTTGTCCTCTCTCTGTTGGCGTCCCTCAAGGCTCTGTACTAGGACCCCTATTCTCAATCTATACCCTTGGCCTGGGAGAACTCATAAAGTCCTATGGCTTCCAGTAACATCTATATGCTGATGACACTCAAATCTACCTCTCTGGCCCAGATGTCACCTCTCTGCTGTCCAGAATCCCAGTGTCTATCAACCACATCCTCCTTTTCCTTTCGCTTCCTCAAGCTCAATGTGGACAAATCTGAACTAATTATCTTTCCTTCATCTCGCATACCTTCCCTACCTGACCTATCTATCACAATAAATAGAATCATAGAATCATAGAATGGAAGACTTGGAAGGGACATCCTGGGTCATCTGGTCCAACCCCATGCTCAAAGCAGGATTCACTAAATCATACCAGACAGATGTCTGTCCAGCCTCTGTTTGAAGACTTCCATGGAAAGAAAACTCACCACCTCTTGTGGCAGCCTATTCCACTCATTGATCAACCTAACTGTCAAAAAGTTTTCTCTAATATCTAATCTGTGCCTCCTCCCATTCAGTTTCATCCCATTGACTCTAGTCTTTCCTTGTGCAAATGAGAATAAAGTTGATCCTTCTACAATGTGACAGCCCTTGAGATATTTGTAGACAGCTATTAAGTCTCCTCTCAGTCTTCTTTTTTGAAAGCTTAACATTCCCAAATCCTGTAACCATTCTTCATAGAACATGGTTTGCAGAACGGTGACCATTCTGGTTGCTCTTCTCTGAACTTGCTCCAGTTTGTTGATGTCTTTTTCAAAATGTGGTGCCCAAAACTTGACACAGTATTCCAGATGAGGTCTGACCAGAGAGGAGTAGAGGGCAGTAATGACTTCACATGATCTAGACTGTACACTTCTGTTAATACATCCCAGAATTGCATTTGCCTTTTTTGCTGCTGCATCACACTGTTGACTCATGTTCAGTTTATGATCTATTAGTATAACCATGTCTTTTTCACATGTGCTGTTGCTTAGCCCTATTCCTACCATTCTGTATATGCTTTTTTCATTTTTATTGCCCAGATGTAGCACTTTGCATTTTTCCCTGTTAAAAACCATTCTGTTAGTTGCTGCCCACTGCTCCAGTTTATTCAGGAATACCCCCAACGTGCGTTTCGCTTCTTTGTGAATTAGCTTTCTCAAGGGGAGGTAATGTGCAGGAAGTCACAAGGACCTTAAAGTATCATTGGATACTCCCACACATGATCGGGGCTTAGTGAACTTTGTGCCGCCCCCCACATGTGTTTGGTGAGGTCTGACGCCGATTTCTGACTCTGGACCTGGAGGCCGTCACACGCATACGCCGTATGAGCCGGTTCATTGGTTGATACGCAGTATGTGACTGGGTCACGTGACCGATCTCCAATGATACTTTAAGGTCATTGTGACTCCCTACACATTTCCGCCCTTTGAGAAAGCTAATTCACAAAGAAGCGAAACGCGCGTTGAGGGTATTCCTGCATCCTCACCAGGTGTTTTTTTCCCGCTGTACACATCGGTAAGCACTGATCATCATATTATACTATATTCTGTTATATGATAGTTATGGAGTAGCTCTCTGCCTTTATATTACTGACACAGCCGGCAAATCACAAGGGTGTTTTTCTTCCTCATTTCCACCTTTGTGCATCTTTTATACATTAAGTGTTCAATTGTGTGTACAATATTTTACCGAGATGTTATTGAAATAAATATAATATTTTTTACACCTTTATACGCCTCTGTCCTCCTCTATTTATAATTCTATGTGTCGGTAGCACGTGTGCCGTACCAGGGTCCGACTTGTTCCATGCCTCAACAAGGTTCACTCAGTGTGCTGTCAGGGAAATGTAGTGTTTCTGACCACAAGCACTTGTCCACCTGTCGGTGGTTAAGTGGACCTTCTCAGTTTCTGCGTTGGTCAGGGCTCAGGTGATGTTTTGGGTCACGTGCTTGTGTAAGGCGGAGACAGCACAATGGAAGAAATAGTGGTGGCTAGGGACCGAATACAGAGAAACCCTCAGCCTAAACGGCAACATTTCCAGGTCAATCACTCTAGAAATGTGCCCATTTAGTGTTTGAACCTGTGTGTTGGTGGCTGCGTATTTCCGTTTGCTTTCCAGTGCCTGGGGTAGGGACAGCTGAACGCTGCACTGGAAGAAGGAATTGGACGTGGTTGCTGATGGTGGATGCAAATGTGCAACAACAGGTGCAGCGTGGGAGGACCGGGGATTGATAAGCACTTTGCACAGGTGAAGAGGCAGTGATTGATAAAAAAAGGAAAGTCCAGTTCAAGGAGTAAAATCCAGAATTTTCTTTATTTATTACTCTGAGTCTAAGAGCGTATACCGCTCGGAACGCGTACAGAACCTCCTGGGCACTTTCTGTGCGGCTATCCCATGTCAGGGTAAAAACCGCAATGATGACTATAGCAGCCATGCTTGTATTTTAATGAAATAAATAAATAAAATTCTGGATTTTACTCCTTGAGCTGGACTTTCCTTTTTTTTTTAAGTATTTCAAGACGTCCAAGTGGAGACGTGTCCTTGCTCGGACCTTGCTGCAGCATCAATGAGGGGTGAGCTGAACTAAATCCTTTTTTCTCTAAGAGGCAGTGATCTCACCCATAGACACTGATTGTGGATTCATGCGTTCGGCCCACCTAGTCAGATTTTTGGATGACATTTGCCTGAGCATGTTGGTGGTGGTCAGGCTGGTAGTGGTCAGGCCCCTGCTGATCTTGGTATGGCACAGGTTGAAAATGATGGTTTTCTTGACACCTAACCCTTAACACCCTAACTCTGGGAACTTGCCGCGTGTGGGTGCTCTGCGGAACAATTACCTGCATTCTCCCTCTGGCCTCCCCAATGACTCTGCCAGTCTGTTGCGGTGCTGCGGATTCCTCCACCTTTGCGATGCTGTACTCGTAATGCATGGCACCTTCCAAAGTTGGGTCAGTGACTTCATCGTCCACCGCCTCATCTACCACTTTTGCACTCTGGTCCTCTTCCTGACTTGTTGACTTTACAACATCACTTGCTGGCAACTGTATCTCATCCTTTGTCTTATACTAACTGTAGCTGCTCAAATATACCATCTCCTCACATCGCTCTTGAAATGGACAGAATCAATAAATGGAAAATTAAAGAGCTCCTTGGAGTGTCCAGGTGTGGGATCACTTATCTGCTGGGAATCGCCATGATGGGACAAAGAAGGATCAGGATGAGGATTAAGTGCTCCAGACTTTTGGCTAGTGAGACTGGGCCATGTGGAAGACAGGGTTGTGCTGGGAAACATACTGGAAGCCTTATGTGTCATCCAACCAACCACCTGTTCGCACTGTTCTGGCTTTAAGAATGAAGTCCCACACCTCCTGAAAAGTGGGACAGGAAACTAGGTTTCGTGGATAAGCATGTTTGTTGTGCTCCCACAGCAGGCACAGTTTCACCTGACCCACGTCCTCAGCCTCTTTGGGCACCATCAGCAGCACATCCACTTTCCCGTCCCTTACCGTACACCTTGTGCATATTAAACTAGGTATGCAGCTAAGAGAAGGTATTAATAAGTACGGGAATAGAATAGATGTAGCCCTAATAAGGAGTTTTGGTTTAGGTTTCTGCAGCAAGGACTGTAAGATTATAAACCCTGACTATAGGCCTGTAATGCACTACTCTCCCTTCTCCAGCTTCTATCCCTATACTAAATACAGCTAACAGCGGTATTTATATAGAATAGAACAGATGAAGCCCTGAAATGGACTATTTGGTTATAGGTTTCAGCAGGAAGGACTGTAAGGCAATATAAACCCTATACTAAACTACTGGCTTGTAATGCAAACTTTCCCTTCTCCAGCAGCTATCCCTACTCTTTTTCCAGGGTACCGCGTGGCAAGCATTGTGTCACTTGGTCTTATATAGATCCGATGATATGATGCAGCCGGCCAATCACAGTAATGCCAGTAGCTAAAATTGCTACGGCATTACCGTGATTGGCAGGAAGTCTCCATATGTTTAGCGGCTGAAAAACAGCCGCTAAACATGCGGGGCGGGATGGGGGCTTGAGCATGGTGCTCGTGCACCAGGGATACTCGATCGAGTGCCAAGCATGCCTGAGCATCACTAGTAAAGATTAATTCTTTTTTACTAAGATCTAATCAGTTGCCTTATGATACATTTATAGGAATCCATGTGCACATCCATCACAAGTGCCTGAGAAAAGAGAATATGTTAAAGGGAATCTGTCACCCCATTTTTCGACTATCAGCTGCCGGCAATGTAATGCTGTAGATAAGCCCCTGATGTAACCTGAAAGAGAAGAAAAACGAGTTATATTATACTCACCTTGGGGCGGTCCCGGTCCGGTTTTAGTCCGATGGGTGTCACGGTCTGGTCTGGCGTCTCCCATCTTCCAACGGTGACGTCCTCTTCTTTGCTTCCCTTCATGGCTCCAACGCAGAGGCACTGCTCTCTGCTCTGCCTTGTTGAGGGCTGAGCAGAGTACTGCAGTGCGCAGGTGCCAGGATAGGTCAGAGAGGTTAGGCTCTTGCGCACTGCAGGACCCTGCTCTGCCCTCAACAGGGCAGAGCAGTGCGCCTGTGCAGGAGCCACGACGGGAAGCAAAGAAGAGGACGTCACCGTTAGAAGATGGAAGGCGCCGGACCAGACCGCGACACCCATCGGACCAATACCGGACAGGGACCGCCCCTGGGTGAGTATAATCTACCTCGTTTTTCTTCTCTTTCAGGTTACATCAGGGGCTTATCTACAACATTACAGAATGCTGTATATAAGCCCCTGATGGCGGTGCCAGCAGCTGATAGGGCTAAAATGAGGTGACAGATTCCCTTTAAGGTTCAAGTTTATTAAATATGGTAAATCTAGTTAATTTTACTCCAACCTTTTTCTTAGAGCCTATAGCATGTAGAGATCCTCATAGGTAGAATGCATTATCACTTAAGCGTCATACTTCCAGTCCATCACTAAAAAACAATGTGATTCTGTCACTTTCTCGCTGATGTAACTAAAATGGCATCTCCTTTGGCTGGGGAAGATACCCTGTCTCCTCTGCCAGCTAAATAGGAAGCTCAGGATGTGCCATGTCTTGTGCTGTTCTCCAAGATAATGAGGCTCCTATTGTTCCATGGCATTAGTGATCAAGTGAAAAACATCCTGGAATGTACCTAAGTTAAGGAAAGAAAAATGTCATTTAACAAAAATGAAAACTAGAGAAAACTAAAGTATTTCATGGCACAAAACAAAAGCAGAGTGCTGGGGTGATGTTCTTCAGGCTAAAGGGCCTGTCACAGTAAGCGATATCGCTAGCAATATCGCTATAACGTCACTGGTTTTTGTGACGTTATAGCGACATTGCTAGCGATATCGCTATGTCTGATACTTACCTCCGACTGCTCCCCCGCTGGTTATCGCTGATCGCGCGAGAACATCCTGGACCGTTTCTCGTCGTCAGCTTCCTCCTGGGCTTCCTGTGGCGCCGACGAGCGACGCGTGGACGCGGGCTGGAGGACGTCAGGATCGCCTCGTCTGACAGGTAAGTAGCGACCCCCGACCGCTGCTATGTCGCTGGTGAGATCTGCCTGTGTGGCAGCTCACTAGCGACCACTTAGCGATGCACCACCGATCATGATACATTTGGTGTTATCATAAGGTGCTAAATTCTACTGTAATGTAAAGGAAACAAGGAAGTACCACAATGGGATAAAACTGTATGACTAGGCACACATGGCCCATGATGTTGAAATCTGATTGATTTATTAGAGATATCACTAGCATTCCAAGCGTAAATAAGTGGGGTGTGTAGTGACATTACCCTATGATGTGTTGTCACGAAGCTTGTCTCATTATGACTATTTAACACATCTATGTTAGCTTGTGTATGACCACCCTCATTCATTAGTGTGTGTATATATATAGGCTCACGTTAATTACCTAACAAGGAGATGACATAACTAAAGCACACAAAATAATAATTAAAATAGAAATATAAAAATTAACCCACAAATGCAGTGTTACTGCATATGTGGTGCCAGATATTAATTATCCTGAATATTAGACAAATGAAACATAAGTAAATACGTAGTATATTTGAGCTATTCCTGTATTTTCTTACAGTTATTATCACTTGTGTGAAAAAGTGGGTGACAGTCCTTAAACTTAATGGGAATCCGTCACCCCATTTATGAGATATCATATAATGTAATAATATCATTCAATTGTGTGTTACCTAAGTATTGTAGTCGTATTCCCCCCCCCCTGTCCCCGCACCTTTGATGCATAAATACCTTTGTTATCACTCTTCAGATTTATGGAAATCGCCGTGGTCCGGTCCGATGGGCGTGGCTTATCCTCCCCCCCACCTTGGCTTGCTTGACATAATTTCTTCTGTGAATCTAACAGATGGCGTTGTTTATTCGCGCCTGCGCATTCACAAGGCCGCTCGTGCTTGCGCGGTATGCTTTGCAAAGCATATAATTGCTACTGCATGCGCCGGTATTTTTCCCTGCGTCTATGACCTGGAAGTATTTAAATGCATATGAAGACCTCCGGGTCATAGACGCCGGGAAAAATACTGGTGCATGCTCAGTAGCGATTGTATGCTTTGCCCACAGTTGGGCAAAGCATACTGCGCAAGCGCGAACGGTCTTTTCAATGCGCAGCTGCCAATGGCGGATCTTAATAGGGGCGGATGGGGCGGTCGCCCCGGGCCCAAGGTTTTTTGGGGGCCCAGGGGCAGGGGCGGGCTGGGCCGGGTGGCAGAGAGGCAAATGCCCCCCGGACCGCTCCCCCAGCACCTGTACAGGGCCGGCCGTGCCCTGTGCTGTGACGCCGCCGGCAGCAGACAGCCGCCCACGTCACATTCTATGAGGGGCCGGGAGCTGTGCACGGCCGTCACCTTGACGGCTGCTCAGCTCCGGCTGTACTTCCGGGTCAGATGTCGGGCGTGCGCGATGACGTCATCGTGCACGCGCCGACATGTCCCGGAGGATGCTGAAAGCAGAGGCGCTGCTGGGGAGCGAGCCGGCTGTGAGGTAAGTATGGGGAACTTTTTTTATTTTTTTTTATTTATAAAATGAATTAAATGGGGGAGGGGGTGAGTGGGGGCTGTACACAATGAAGGGGTGGTGACTGGGGCCTGTATATGATGAAGGGGGGGTGACTGGGGCCTGTATATGATGAAGGGGGGGTGACTGGGGGCTGTATATGATGAAGGGGGGTGACTGGGGGCTGTATATGATAAAGGGGGGTGACTGGGGGCTGTATATGATGAAGGGGGTGACTGGGGGCTGTATATGATGAAGGGGGGGTGACTGGGGGCTGTATATGATGAAGGGGGGGTGACTGGGGGCTGTATATGATGAAGGGGGATGACTGGGGGCTGTATATGATGAAGGGGGGGTGACTGGGGGCTGTATATGATGAAGGGGGTGACTGGGGGCTGTATATGATGAAGGGGGGTGACTGGGGGCTGTATATGATGAAGTGGGGGTGACTGGGGGCTGTATATGATGACGGGGGGTGACTGGGGGCTGTATATGATGACGGGGGGGTGACTGGGGGCTGTATATGATGAAGGGGGGTGACTGGGGGCTGTATATGATGACGGGGGGTGACTGGGGGCTGTATATGATGACGGGGGGTGACTGGGGGCTGTATATGATGAAGGGGTGACTGGGGTTGTACAGGATGAAGGGGGTGAGTGGGGGCTTCACAGGATGAAGGGGGGATGAATGGGGGCTGCACATGATGAAGGGGGGTGAGTGGGGCTGCACATGATGAAGGGGGGTGAGTGGGGCTGCATATGATGAAGGGGGGGTGAGTGGGGCTGCATATGATGAAGTGGGGGATAAGTGGGGCTGCACATGATGTGATGAAGTGGGGGATAAGGGGGACTGCACATGATGAATTAAGGGGTAAGTGGGACTGCACATGATGAATTAAGGGGTAAGTGGGACTGCACATGATGAATTAAGGGGTAAGTGGGACTGCACATGATGAATTGGGGGTAAGGGGAACTGCACATGATGAATTAAGGGGTAAGTGGGACTGAACATGATGAATTGGGGGTAAGAGGGACTGCACATGATGAATTGGGGGTAAGGGGGACTGCACATGATGAATTGGGGGTAAGGGGGACTGCACATGATGTGGGGGTAAAATTAACTGCACATGATGATGGGGGAGTGGGGCTGCACATGAAGTTGGGGGGGAAGGGGACTGCACATGATAAAATGGAAGGGGGGATAAGGGGCTGCAAATGATGAAGCGGCACTGCAGATGAAGTGAGTGGGTGATAGGGGACTGCAATGGATGAAGTAAGGGGACTTCAAATTAAAGTGGGGACATTAAAGTGGATCCCCTATGGCCAGGATTACGTTGGGCGATTTTGTGCGTATTGGCCGTAGGCCTACAGCTTATGTGCAACGTCTTTTTAGGCCATGTCCACACGTGGTGGAATGGTGGCGGGTTTTCCGTATGGACCCGCAGCAAACCAAGTGCTGCGGTCCGTACGGCTGTCAATTCCCGCACGGTGACCGCAGCGCTCAGGTGGGAAGGGGGTACAGGGGCCCAGGTTTTATGAACAGCCCCGGGCCCATAGTCCACTTAATCCGCCACTGGCAGCTGCTGACATACTACGTACATGAACGCAAGACTTACTATAACGAAATACGCAGAGCAAGACAAGGGGGGAGAATAAGCCGCGCCCATTGAACCAGACAGCTTATCCTCCCCAGACATGATAGCGGAGTGCTGCTGATGGCATTGTCATGATAGCCAGAGGGCCTACTGAAGGCACTTGTATCTGCCATGTTTGCATACCTGGGAAGCCAATCCTGTGGCTGTGCTTCACAGGCACTAGGTAATTTTACAATAGACTGTAATATTTCAGTATATTGCACAAGTTATCCCTGGTTTACGTTCCCTAGGCAGATTAATAACAAATTTAAAAAAAAAATAAATAAATATACAGTTGTGTTGAAAAGTGTTTGCCACCTTCCTGGTTTCCTATTTATTTGCATGTTTGTCACACTTAAATGTTTCAGATCACAAAACAGATTTAATATTAGACAAAGATAACACAAGTAATCACAAAATGCAGTTTTAAAATGAAGGTCTTTATTTATTATTAAGGAAAAAAGAAATCCAAACCTACAGAGGCATGTGTAAAAAAAAAGTCAATGCCCTCTCACCCCCCTTAAAACATAAATTAACTGTGGTTTCGCAGCTGAGTTCAAATTCCCTAGCCACACCCATGCCTGATTAATGCCACAGCTGTTTGCAATTAAGAAATCACTTAAATAGGACCTGTCTGACAAAGAGAAGTAGGCCCAACTAGTTATGTTAGTAAGACCTTCATTTAAAAACTGCATTTGGTACTTATGTTATCTTTTCCTAATATTTAAATGTGTTTGGTGGTCTGAAACATTTCAGTGTGACAAACATTCAAAAGAATAGAAAATCAGGAAGGGCGCAAATATATAGAGAGAGAGAGATTTAAAAAAAAAAAAAAATTAAGTTCATATTACCCCCTTTTCCCAAGAAATATAAATACATTTTTTTCATAATCATACTTCATGGGCAAAACTGAACTCTAATATAATTAACTCTAATATTCTATTACAATATTAGAACATTTGTCCCATATAGTGAACAACAAAAAGGAAAAAAGATGGCAGAATCACTGTTTTTTGTTCAGATCAGAAAAAGTTGAGATAAGAATGTCGTATCGATCCCACCAGGGGTTGATTGTGATTGCAATCCATGCTGGTGACCCCTGGGTCAGCCACCGGTATATTTAATTCGGTAGAGAGAGGGGCAGAAGCAGCTGCTACTCACCTCTGGACAGCACTTGTTTTACGGTGGATCTAAGCACCAGGCATAGGGAAATAAGGAGGAAAATAGTGAGGCTGAGTACAGGGATAGATAACAGTCTGTATACAATCTATATAGAATATTCGCATTATACAGGACCCGTAATGTGTATTATGACTGTGACCTCAGTGGACAGAGGTGAGAACTTTCTGCAGGGATAATCACATGCGCTTGCATAGGTAAGCACAACAGTGAGGACGGCTAATGACATCTGCATTAATGAAGCCCTGAACACACTTAATGAAGAGTATACAGCTTTACTTTCCAGTGGAAATGCATTTCAATTAGTTCCTTATAATTCACTTAGTAATAAGAACAAGTCACAAGAAGTTACAGGAAAAATCTATCTCTTTGTACTGTGTTATCCAGGAGATAGAAAAATATCACAATTCGGGAGTCCTCAGTGTCTGATACCTTTTATGAAAAAAAAACACAACATATGATTTGTATTAGCTGGACTTCAGAAATATTTAAGATATTCCTTAGGGAAAGCATTCAAATTTCTTAGCAGAATGATTTGTAGAGTGTTGGAGAGGAAACTACTAGATTCAGTTCTATTAGATACAGTGGCATGTAAAAGTTTGGGCACCCCTGGTCCAAATTACTCTTACTGTGAACAGTTAAGCAAGTTGAAAATGAAATGATCTCTAAAAGGCCTAAAGTTACCGACGACACATCTCCTTTGTATTTTAGGATATACTTTATATACAGTATACTAGATGTGGGCCCGATGCTATCGCATCGGGAGGGCAGTGTGTGTGTCCCGCCACTGCCTGCCCACCCTCCTCCGTGCAGTCACAGCCGGCAGGAAAGACGGTGGTTTTGCGGTCTGTGCTGGAGATGGGGTGTGGCACCACCAGAGGGCGCCTGCATGTAGTCAGGGGCATGTAGTCAGGCGGTGGTCCGGCAGCGGGTCCTGGCGGCGATCTGGTGGCGGATCCTGGCGGGGGTCCGGCGGCGGGTCCAGCAGCGGTGGCGGGGGGTCTGGCGTGGGTGCCCCGGCGGTGTCCCGCTGGTGGTACTGCGGAAGGGCCTGGTACCACCAGCGGATGCCATATTGGAATACCCATCACTTGGGTATTCCAATATGGCAGTCGGCACACTTCCGGTGTGGCGCGGTGGATTGTGGGATTCGAGGACGTCCGGAGAGAAGTGGATGACGGACAATTTTAGGTAAGTATACAAAAGATATATATATTATTTTTTTCTTATCTTTTACATTTTAAAGATTACAAAAAGGAAAATGGGCTGATGCCAAAGTTTTGGCATCCTGCATAGTTAGTACCTATATCAACACCTATTCCAGTGACAATTATGAACTGGAAAAATGAAGAGATCCATAAGAATATGAAAACATCAATCTTTATTATTAATACTGAAATCATTAACATGAAATAGGAAATGCCTCAAAAAGGGAGCAGTAAAAAATCCTAACTGATATACAATATATATTGCACCTTTACTATCGGGGCAAAAAATATGTAATCAAAAAGATTAAATACAAGGGATTGATAATGCTTTCAGCATGCATAATAATGCTAAGGATGACACTCCCCATGTATATTTAGACGTTTCCTGCTTCATAAATAGAGGTTGTGCCTGAGTAGTAAGTAGTAAGCAGTCTGTTATGAATGGGTCACCGAGGAGGAAAAAACCTAAACATGCTAAGCCCAGAAAAACCAGAGAGGTTGGTAACTATGCAGATTGAAGATCCCTGATCCTACCACACAACTAGCAGCAGCCGTGGAGCGTACCTACGATGAACCTAGACGCCTCGTCACGGCCGGAGGGCTAAATAAGCCTAAAGCAAGAAAAGGGAAAACTAACTGCCCCAGAGCAGACCCCAAAGGAATAGACAGCCCCCACACATGTATTGACGGTGAAACAAGATGAAAACACAAACACAGGTAGGAAAATAGGTTGAGCAAACGATGGGGCCCAAACTAACTAGAGAGGATAGGAAAGGAAAGACACTGTCTGCAATCTGCCCAAAACCCTACAAAATAGCGTCCAACACTTCTGATAGCAAAATTAACCCTGAAGTCACTAGACTTCTCCCACTATATCAGCACTCTGAAATATTCTGAGACAGAGCAAAAAAGAGGCCAATCTAATAAGGGACAAAAAGCAAATTGGCAAATACAGATAAATAAGAGTGGAAATTCAGCACAGCCCAAGCCGGGGTTGGCTGACCACACAAAAAACTGAATAGAACAACAAAATCAAGTGTGAACATTAGCCGAGAACTTAGCTTGAGCTGACTGGAACAGAGCTGAGAACCAAGACCTGACAAGCAGAAGGAATCACCAGCAACTGAATAGGGCGTCGGCTGTCTTAAATCCAATATGAGCCTCCTGAGGTCCAATCGTCATCCTCATTCTCAGGTGTCTGATCTCCACCGATCAAATCAGCCTCACTACCTCCTGTTACCACCAGAGGGAGTCTGGAAGGAGAACTCACAACTGGTGAACCAGAGAATGAACTCACAACAGCGGTCTTTACTTACTGGTAACAGAGAGAGGGTAGAACAGTGAAGGATTAGGGTCCCCTTACCCCAACCCACGTTTCGCCACTAGCTTCTTCCAGGGGGCAAACAGTGCTTGAAAAAGGTTCTTGATTGAAACGAAACGTTGCTGAGCCCCCATGGGATATTAAACCACAGTTTTTCTAATTCTTCAATTGAGTGCTGCTTTCGGGGGGGGGGTTTTTTACCTTTTTTTAGATAGACGGATGAACTGGATAGATATGTGATAAGATAGATAAGATAGTAGGGCATTAGGCGGATAGATAGATAAAATCAGAAAAAATGGAGCAACACTACAATCAGTGCAAATATGCAGTGGATGCAAAACTTTGCAAGATTTAATTAAGAACCTCATCATGTATACTTCACTAAAATAAGGCAGCACTCTAAATCCAGCCCAGGATTTATTGTGGAGGCTTGGTAATTGCCCACAAGGATTGGCACACAGAGATGGAGGCGGTTGATACTGCTTTACTGTTTTTGTGGATGGATAGATCTGATTGGTTTCTTTCTGTATCGATGACCATAACGGTTGGTTCTGCATGATGTAGCCATAATCCTAAAAGTCTATATAATCTGTATCTGTTAACTCTTCGTGTGAAAAGATTATGTAATATTGTGGATGGGATCACCAGATTAGGGCTATATACCTGAGAGATGAGTTTGATCACCAGATTAGGGGTAGCTGTACTTGTGGACGATGTATATATCGGAGAGGTGAGTTTGATCACCAGATTAGGGCTAGCTGGCTTCGTGGACGAGGTATATACCTGAGAGGAAAGTTTGATCACCAGATTAGGGCTAGTTGTTCTTGTGGACCATGTACAGTATATACCTGAGAGGTGAGCTGGATCACCAGATTAGGGCTAGGTTAGGCTACTTTCACACTTGCGTTTTTTTGCACTGCATCGTGCGTTTTTAATGCGTTTTCTTGTTTTTTGCGCATGGTTTTTGCAAAAAAAAGCATGCTTTTTTTTTGCGCTGACGTGCGCATGACCATGTGCACGTCAGCGCTCCCATAGACTTTAATGGGTTTTGGGCGAATTTTGTGCTCATTGCGTGCGCATGCGTTTTTTTGAGACAGGTCGGACGCACAAAAAATGCAACAGGATGCATTTTGTGCGCCTGGGCGCACACTACAAAAAACGCATGCGCATACAAACGCATGACAATGCGCACCCATGTTAAGTATAGGAAAAAACGCATGCGCATGTATGCGCAAAAACGCAGCGCAAAAAAACGCAAGTGTGAAAGTAGCCTTAGCTGTACTTGTGGACCATGTATATACCTGAGAGGTGAGCTGGATCACCAGATTAGGGCTAGGCTAGCTGTACTTGTAGACAATGTATATACCCGAGAGGTAATTTGGATCCCTAGATTAGGGCTAGCTGTACTTGTAGACCACGTATATACCTGAGAGGAGAGTTTGATCACCAGATTAGAGCTAGTTGTTCTTTTGGACCATGTATATACCTGAGAGGTGAGTTTGATCACCAGATTAGGGTTAGCTATACTTGTAGACCATGTATATACCTGAGAGGTGAGTTTCATCACCCGATTTGGGCTAGCTGGATTTGTGGACGATGTATATACCTGGGAGGTGTTAGATCACCAGATTAGGGTTAGGGTACCGTTACACTTAGCGATGCACCAGCGATCCCGACAACGATATGGATCGCTGGTGCATCGCTAAGTGGTTGCTAGTGAGCTGCCACACAGGCAGATCTCACCAGCGACATCGCTGGGGTCGCTACTTACCTGTCAGACGTGGCGATCCTGACGTCCTCCCGCCCGCCTCCACGTGTCGCTCGTTGGCGCCACAGGAAGCCCAGCAGAAAGCTAGATTAGGGCTAGCTGTACTTGTGGACCATGTATATGGGTCGCCCTCCCAGGGCTGTGGGGTACTCTGTACCGGGCCGGTGTCAGGGGGATGTGTCACAGCAGCGGTGATCCGGTCCGTGGCCCTGGGCGCCCAAGCAATGGGGAGATGTAGTTAATGGTAGAATAGTTTGTGACGCCACCCGTGGTGTTTGGCAAATAGGGTGTTAGGCCAACGCTGCATACAGATCCGCTGGGACTGATGGTATGTGCAGCTTAGATGGTAAAGCTCCCCACAGGTGGAGCTGTAGTCCCAGGGCAGTGTAGATGTAACCAGCACGGAGATGTAGCAGTGCCGAAAGCGTAGGGAACAGACAAGACACAGCGGTTGCAGTTTCTGTACCTTTACTGAGTATATGCAGTCCAGAGACCTGATTACAGATGGTATTGGAGCAGGTTAGCCTGGAAGCAGATCAGGATTCTCTCTCAGCAGAAGGGCTGTGCAGTCTCCTTCCTAGCGCTTTGTAGTGTGAAGCACCCCAGTACTTAGTTACTCTGAAATGCCTCTCTTCAGATGTTCCTAGAACTTTACTTGTATGACAGACAGCTGTAGCCTCTCTCGGGGACTCCTCTCCTGAGTCCTGACTCACTAGTCAATTGCTGTTGTGTCCCAAGTCTTTGGTGAGAGCAGGGCATTTACAGCCTCCTACTCCTCTGGTATCTGTGGTAGGACCGTCAGTATCCGTACCACCGTGGAGACCAGGCTCCAGTTCTGTGCGCTCTCAAGCTGAGGGAGCTCGCCTTCTGCAGCTCAAGCTCTCAGCTTCGCACCTCCCGCCTGCGCACTTCACCCTCCGCAGACTATCTGACCCTTCTTCCTCCTCGCCCTCAGAGGACACTCCTTTCCAGAATCCTGGTTCAGAGTTCCCCCTGCTGGCCCGGAGTGGGACTGTGTTGCATGCATTAGGTTAACTGCTGGAGAGACCCATCACTGCTTCCAAGCCTGGCATTACCCTCCCCTGGAGGAAGGCAAAGCCAGTGTGGCGACCATACTCCTGGGGGCGCCACATATATACCTGGTAAGTGAGTTTGATCACCAGATTAGGGCTAGCTGTTCTTGTGGACCATGTATATACCTGGGAGGTGAGTTTGATCACCAGATTAGGGCTAGCTGTACTTGTGGACCATGTATATAATTGAGAGGTGTGTTTGATCACCAGATTAGGGCTAGCTGTACTTGTGGACCATGTATATACCTGGTAAGTGAGTTTGATCACCAGATTAGGGCTAGCTGTACTTGTGGACCATGTATATACCTGAGAGGTGAGTTTGATCACCAGATTAGGGCTAGCTGTACTTGTGGGCCATGTATATACCTGGTAAATGAGTTTGATCACCAGATTAGGGCTAGCTGTACTTGTGGGCCATGTATATACCTGGGAGGTGAGTTTGATCACCAGATTAGGGCTAGCTGTACTTGTGGGTCATGTACATACCTGGTAAGTGAGTTTGATCACCAGATTAGGGCTAGCTGTACTTGTGGGCCATGTATATACCTGAGAGGTGAGTTTGATCACCAGAGTAGGGCTAGCTGTACTTGTGGACCATGTATATACCTGGTAAATGAGTTTGATCACCAGATTAGGGCTAGCTGTACTTGTGGGCCATGTATATACCTGGGAGGTGAGTTTGATCACCAGAATAGGGCTAGCTGTACTTGTGGGCCATGTATATACCTGGTAAGTGAGTTTGATCACCAGATTAGGGCTAGCTGTACTTGTGGACCATGTATATACCTGGTAAGTGAGTTTGATCACCAGATTAGGGCTAGCTGTACTTGTGGGCCATGTATATACCTGGTAAGTGAGTTTGATCACCAGATTAGGGCTAGCTGTACTTGTGGGCCATGTATATACCTGGTAAGTGAGTTTGATCACCAGATTAGGGCTAGCTGTACTTGTGGGCCATGCATATACGTGGTAAGTGAGTTTGATCACCAGATTAGGGCTAGCTGTACTTGTGGGCCATGTATATACCTGGTAAATGAGTTTGATCACCAGATTAGGGCTAGCTGTACTTGTGGGCCATGTACATACCTGAGAGGTGAGTTTGATCACCAGATTAGGGCTAGCTGTACTTGTGGGCCATGTTATATACCTGGTAAGTGAGTTTGATCACCAGATTAGGGCTAGCTGTACTTGTGGGCCATGTATATACCTGGTAAATGAGTTTGATCACCAGATTAGGGCTAGCTGTACTTGTGGGCCATGTATATACCTGAGAGGTGAGTTTGATCACCAGATTAGGGCTAGCTGTACTTGTGGGCCATGTATATACCTGGCAAATGAGTTTGACCACCAGATTAGGGCTAGCTGTACTTGTGGGCCATGTATATACCTGGGAGGTGAGTTTGATCACCAGATTAGGGCTAGCTGTACTTGTGGGCCATGTATATACCTGGTGAGTTTGATCACCAGATTAGGGCTAGCTGTACTTGTGGACCATGTATATACCTGGTAAGTGAGTTTGATCACCAGATTAGGGCTAGCTGTACTTGTGGGCCATGTATATACCTGGTAAGTGAGTTTGATCACCAGATTAGGGCTAGCTGTACTTGTGGACCATGTATATACCTGAGAGGTGAGTTTGATCACCAGATTAGGGCTAGCTGTACTTGTGGGCCATGTATATACCTGGTAAGTGAGTTTGATCACCAGATTAGGGCTAGCTGTACTTGTGGGCCATGTATATACCTGGGAGGTGAGTTTGATCACCAGATTAGGGCTAGCTGTACTTGTGGGCCATGTATATACCTGGGAGGTGAGTTTGATCACCAGATTAGGGCTAGCTGTACTTGTGGGCCATGTATATACCTGAGAGGTGAGTTTGATCACCAGATTAGGGCTAGCTGTACTTGTGGGCCATGTTATATACCTGGTAAGTGAGTTTTATCACCAGATTAGGGCTAGCTGTACTTGTGGGCCATGTATATACCTGGTAAATGAGTTTGATCACCAGATTAGGGCTAGCTGTACTTGTGGGCCATGTATATACCTGGGAGGTGAGTTTGATCACCAGATTAGGGCTAGCTGTACTTGTGGGCCATGTACATACCTGGGAGGTGAATTTGATCACCAGATTAGGGGTAGCTGTACTTGTGGGCCATGTATATACCTGGGAGGTGAGTTTGATCACCAGATTAGGGCTAGCTGTACTTGTGGGCCATGTATATACCTGGTAAGTGAGTTTGATCACCAGATTAGGGGTAGCTGTACTTGTGGGCCATGTATATACCTGAGAGGTGAGTTTGATCACCAGATTAGGGCTAGCTGTACTTTTGGACCATGTATATACCTGAGAGGTGAGTTTGATCACCAGATTAGGGCTAGCTGTACTTTTGGACCATGTATATACCTGGGAGGTGAGTTTGATCACCAGATTAGGGCTAGCTGTACTTGTGGGCCATGTATATACCTGAGAGGTGAGTTTGATCACCAGATTAGGGCTAGCTGTACTTTTGGACCATGTATATACCTGAGAGGTGAGTTTGATCACCAGATTAGGGCTAGCTGTACTTTTGGACCATGTATATACCTGGGAGGTGAGTTTGTTCACCAGATTAGGGCTAGCTGTACTTTTGGACCATGTATATACCTGAGAGGTGAGTTTGATCACCAGATTAGGGCTAGCTGTACTTTTGGACCATGTATATACCTGGGAGGTGAGTTTGATCACCAGATTAGGGCTAGCTGTACTTTTGGACCATGTATATACCTGAGAGGTGAGTTTGATCACCAGATTAGGGCTAGCTGTACTTTTGGACCATGTATATACCTGGGAGGTGAGTTTGTTCACCAGATTAGGGCTAGCTGTACTTTTGGACCATGTATATACCTGAGAGGTGAGTTTGATCACCAGATTAGGGCTAGCTGTACTTTTGGACCATGTATATACCTGGGAGGTGAGTTTGATCACCAGATTAGGGCTAGCTGTACTTTTGGACCATGTATATACCTGAGAGGTGAGTTTGATCACCAGATTAGGGCTAGCTGTACTTTTGGACCATGTATATACCTGGGAGGTGAGTTTGTTCACCAGATTAGGGCTAGCTGTACTTTTGGACCATGTATATACCTGAGAGGTGAGTTTGATCACCAGATTAGGGCTAGCTGTACTTTTGGACCATGTATATACCTGGGAGGTGAGTTTGATCACCAGATTAGGGCTAGCTGTACTTTTGGACCATGTATATACCTGGGAGGTGAGTTTGTTCACCAGATTAGGGCTAGCTGTACTTTTGGACCATGTATATACCTGGGAGGTGAGTTTGATCACCAGATTAGGGCTAGCTGTACTTGTGGGCCATGTATATACCTGAGAGGTGAGTTTGATCACCAGATTAGGGCTAGCTGTACTTTTGGACCATGTATATACCTGAGAGGTGAGTTTGATCACCAGATTAGGGCTAGCTGTACTTTTGGACCATGTATATACCTGGGAGGTGAGTTTGATCACCAGATTAGGGCTAGCTGTACTTTTGGACCATGTATATACCTGAGAGGTGAGTTTGATCACCAGATTAGGGCTAGCTGTACTTTTGGACCATGTATATACCTGGGAGGTGAGTTTGTTCACCAGATTAGGGCTAGCTGTACTTTTGGACCATGTATATACCTGAGAGGTGAGTTTGATCACCAGATTAGGGCTAGCTGTACTTTTGGACCATGTATATACCTGGGAGGTGAGTTTGATCACCAGATTAGGGCTAGCTGTACTTTTGGACCATGTATATACCTGAGAGGTGAGTTTGATCACCAGATTAGGGCTAGCTGTATTTTTGGACCATGTATATACCTGGGAGGTGAGTTTGTTCACCAGATTAGGGCTAGCTGTACTTTTGGACCATGTATATACCTGAGAGGTGAGTTTGATCACCAGATTAGGGCTAGCTGTACTTTTGGACCATGTATATACCTGGGAGGTGAGTTTGATCACCAGATTAGGGCTAGCTGTACTTTTGGACCATGTATATACCTGGGAGGTGAGTTTGTTCACCAGATTAGGGCTAGCTGTACTTTTGGACCATGTATATACCTGGGAGGTGAGTTTGATCACCAGATTAGGGCTAGCTGTACTTGTGGGCCATGTATATACCTGAGAGGTGAGTTTGATCACCAGATTAGGGCTAGCTGTACTTTTGGACCATGTATATACCTGAGAGGTGAGTTTGATCACCAGATTAGGGCTAGCTGTACTTTTGGACCATGTATATACCTGGGAGGTGAGTTTGATCACCAGATTAGGGCTAGCTGTACTTTTGGACCATGTATATACCTGAGAGGTGAGTTTGATCACCAGATTAGGGCTAGCTGTACTTTTGGACCATGTATATACCTGGGAGGTGAGTTTGTTCACCAGATTAGGGCTAGCTGTACTTTTGGACCATGTATATACCTGAGAGGTGAGTTTGATCACCAGATTAGGGCTAGCTGTACTTTTGGACCATGTATATACCTGGGAGGTGAGTTTGATCACCAGATTAGGGCTAGCTGTACTTTTGGACCATGTATATACCTGGGAGGTGAGTTTGTTCACCAGATTAGGGCTAGCTGTACTTGTGGGCCCCGGCCACGTATATACCTGGGAGGTGGGTTTGACACCGCAGCTGCTGATAAGAGCAATTCATTAGCCAACAGCTGAGGGATAACTGAGGAACCAGCAGGTGGCGCTGTGGATCACACAGGAGAGCCGTATACCAGACCGACGCACAATTAGAATCAGGTGTCGGCTTATTCCTTTCCTCCAGGACGGTGTAAAAGGGGCGGGGCCAGCTAGCCCAGAGTGCCCTCTCCCCCGCCCGCTCCTCTCTGCAGTACAGCAGGGTAGTGGAGGGGGAGCACGCTCCAGCCCGAGCTGTCAAGTGTCACCCACGGCAGCGCTCACCGGGGGCTGCCAGCCTGAAGCCTGCAGGACCACTCTCCCTCACCAGCGCTTTGTCTCAGTCACTGCCGAGGAGCCAGGAACGGCAACGTGACGCTCTTCCATTCAGCTGCCCGGAATCACTGGCGGAGCTCCGGGCAGCAGCTCATGATGTGCCTGGAGAGTGATGGAGCGGGCACGGGGGGCAGCAGCCAGGACTGCATCCCGGGAGCGGAGGACGGGGGTGTGGAGACCCTCTCCGGCAGGATGAATCCGGTCACTGCCCCTCTGGATGTGAAGTCCCCGGAGATGGAGAGCGCCAGTAGCCTGCCCGAGAAGCCCCTCAATATGAGGCGTGCCAGGGTGGCGGCAGCCGGGATCCTGAGCGTGGGCAACGTGCTCAACTACCTGGACAGGTACACTGTGGCAGGTAAGAGACCCCGTAGTGACAGAGGGGGCATGTGTGCCACCTACCACATCCAGAAATTATACTGTGTGTGATATATAATTGCCATATTAAACGTATATCCAGTAGAGGTTTAGTGGATCCACTGCCTATAATGTTCTTCCTGGCAGTATACCATGCACACTGTCATCTGAGGTCACTTGCATTGCTTCTGTGGAGCAGTAAGGCATGCAACAATTGGGATGCTTCAAGGTCATATATACCTTTTCCCAAACCATACTTCCATGTTGCATTTCTTGGCTTGTTTTTTGTAGTGCTCATTTTATCGTAGATGCTCACTGCCCTGTACAGGAGCCCTAGGTAGTCCTATAAGCAGCAGTTACTGTGGGCATGGAGATGGTTTCCAGCCACCACTTCATTAGTGTCATCTTATAAATGAAGATCGCACTGCAATGCTGCAAATCCAATCTAGTCATTGAAGGCCACCAAGCATGGCCACCGGCCTACAAAGAATCATCCAATACTTCCAGGACACCGTGCAGCATCCTGGTCCCTCCTTGTATGGTCCCATGAGGAGCAGGAGAAGGGCAGATAAATGTCATCTGGGCGATGCTCACATCAATTTTTGATCAAGAAGACCAATTGCAAATTATGAGGTAAAATTCCTCTTTACCTTTCTTTATGCATGGTATATGATGGCCTTAGCATTTGAGGAACCACAAGAACGTGAGTAGCCGACTATATGTTTCAGATGGGTTGACTTCAATTTTTGATGGTAGACATATGAAGAACCTGAAGTGCTCCCAAAAAAAAAAAAAAAAAATCCAACCTCATGTAAACCCTGATAAATCCCTGCCCCATCCCAAGGGGATATGGGTGTAAGTGGGAAAATGAGCCACTAGGCTGTAATAGCAGATTGTCTTTTGAAGGCTTCGTTTGCGCTCCAGCTATGGGATGAGCTTCCAAGTTACATTGTCCATGCCCTAAATAGTGTTCCTTAGCCTTGCATATGTTCTCCTTTTTCTAATATCCTCATTCAAGGGGGTAGATGTGCACGTTCCCAAGTCATTATTGGATTGAAAATCAATCCATAAAACCAATGCATAGTATTGCTTGCATGTCGCTGTTAATTTCAAGGAAAGAGGTGGACATTTGTTTGGCATTGTGCTTGTATAAATAATGTAGGTCCCGTCCCACTTCAGCATAAATTGACATTGTTACACTTATTCATACACATACAATAGGTGACATTTTATGTTTGTCTGCATTTCCGTAACACGTCTACTTTCAGATCTATATTTTTGCAGACGCAGTAGTAATGGCTCCTACAGGGCTTCAAGCACTGTTGTTTCTATTGACAGGTCATTCCATCATAATCACTGATGTTTCTATTGTCATTGGCTTTGCTGCTGTATTGTTAGATATAAGGATTAAAAAATGCTATATATATATATATATATATATATATATACACATTCAGTTAAACTGACTCAATTTTTCTCTCGTGTCAGCTGTATGTGGATTATTTTTCTCAAAAAAAACAAAGTTGTCAGGTTCACATAGGCTTGTGATATCTAAGCTTTTACCATTTTGAGAAACAGAACAGTTGAAAGAAGCATAACTAAAATAAAGATAATGATAAATATTAAATGTTTCTATCATCCCTTGCATATGCCATTACTTTTGACTTGCCGTGGTCCGAACTCTAGGCTGTTGTTCTAAAGAATTTCCATGTTAATGTGCAGAGCGCACGCCAACAAGGAGTCCACCGATAAGGCAGGAGTCTGATATATTCAGGATAATGCTCTAGCCATTCATTGACCACATTCCCTGACGGAATTCTGTCTCTGCACATTAATAGGGAGAGAGCTATCAATCAGTGTTTGGGCTGCTCCGGCCGCTCTCTCTGGGCTTGGGCTCAGTTGTCCAAAACAAACACCCATCATTGAAGATCCAATGCAGAGGAGACTTGCAGTATTGCACATTGGAACAAGAGAGGAAAATAAATTCCAGCATCCAGAGCTCCATGAAAAAACAAAAAAAACCACTTTATTGTAAATAGAAATAAAAAGTTGCAAGTCCAAAATCCAACAATTTACAAAAAAAAAAAAAGCGCCGTCCTTAGGCCTGTTTCACATTTCCATTATTTTGACGGGAGGCAAATCCGCCAGAGCAGTTAAAAACGGATCCGCCTCCATCATGGGCTAAACGGATCTGTGTTGCGTATGGATCAGGTGGAGGGGAAATTTAAAGGAACCGTGTGGCCTGGGAAGGAAGGAGAGGGAGAGATGGATTTTTTTTTTTTTTTTTTTTTGCACGGCTGTTCCGGAATGTTACTCTGGGGTTAACAGCCCTGCTCCAGCGACTCTGCCGGGCATGCGCAATAGAAATTAGCGGATCGTCACTCGGAAAAAACGTTGCAGAGTCCGTCCCATCCGCCCAGGAGACGCTAACATTTTGACGGATCTGTCAAAAAACGGGTGGGACGGATGACCGTCAGTCAAGATCCGCCGCTAATGTAAGTCTATGGAGGAAAAAAATGGACCCTTCCCTTTTTTGGCGGATCCGTGGTTTTTGGTTTTTTTTTTGTTTTTTTTTTTCCGGAAATTGGCGGATTTTGACTGATGTCAAAAAAACTGAAGTGTGAAACAGGCCTTAGTCATTCCTCATTGAAATTGGTATCCTGATTGGTGGCTTGCCAATGTTCCTAGAAACTGGCTATTGGAATTATATATATTCATATAGTTGTCTGGAGTAGAGAGCTTCTTCTCCACATATCATACCGCTAGTAAGTGTAATTAATTGATTGCATTTGTTGCCCAAAACATGGGCCTGAATGGAACCTAATAGATCCCTTGATATTTAGATCTCACATATCAGATGTTGGGTAATGTTCTGCATGTGCTTAGCGCTCTACAAATTCCATTATAATTACCTCATATTTTATCATTGTTAAAAGAATGATCTATAGATGGCTAAGAATTTGCTGATTAGAAGTAAATCTGTCTGAATATGTAATGTATTTTAGCAACAGGTTGCCAATATTAACTGATAAACTGTAATGTGTCCAGACTAAAAACAACAGTTTGAAGAAAGATATAGTCTTAATTTATATAAAAGCAGGATTGTTGAGGGTCCGGCTGCTGAGACCCTGAATGATCCAGAGAATGTCTACTGTTTTCATAGTCAGTGATAGTTATCATGCACTGCTCAAAAAAAATAAAGGGAACACTTAAGCAACAGAATATAACTCCAAGTAAATCAAACTGTCCTCTTAGGAAGCAACACTGATTGACAATTAACTTCACATGCTGTTGTGCAAATGGGATAGACAACAGATGGAAATTATTGGCAATTATCAAGACACCCTCAATAAAGGAGTGGTTCTGCAGGTGGGGACCACAGACCACATCTCAGTCCCAATGCTTTCTGGCTGATGTTTTGCTCACTTTTGAATTTTGGTTGTGCTTTCACACTCGTGGTATCATGAGACGGACTCTACAACCCACACATGTGGCTCAGGTAGTGCAGCTCATCCAGGATGGCACATCAATGCGAGCTGTGGCAAGAAGGCTTGCAGTGTCTGTCAGCATAGTGTCCAGAGGCGGGAGGCACTACCAGGAAACAGGCCAGTACACAAGGAGACGTGGAGAGTTCCGTAGGAGGGCAAAAACCCAGCCCCAAGATCGCTACCTCTGCCTTTGTGCAAGGAGAAACAGGAGGAGCACTGCCAGAGCCCTGCAAAATGACCTCCAGCAGGCCACAAATGTGCGTGTGTCTGCACAAACGGTTAGAAATCTACTCCATGAGGATGGTCTGAGGGCCCGACGTCCACAGATGGGGGTTGAGCTCACAGCCCAACACCGTGTGGGAAGCTTGGCATTTGCCACAGAACACCAAGATTGGCAAATTCGCCACTGGCACCCTGTGCTCTTCACAGATGAAAGCAGGTTCACACTGAGCACACGTGACAGTCTGGAGATGCCGTGGAGAGCAATCTGCTGCCTGCAACATCCTTCAGCATGACCCGTTTGGCAGTGGGTCAGTAATGGTGTGGGGTGGCATTTCTTTGGAGGGCCGCACAGCCCCTCATGTGCTCGCCAGAGGTAGCCTGACTGCCATTAGGTACCGAGATGAGATCCTCAGACCCCTTGTGAGATCATATGCTGGTGCGGTTGGTCCTGGGTTCCTCCTAATACAGGACAATGCCAGACCTCATGTGGCTGGAGTGTGTCAGAAGTTCCTGCAAGATGAAGGCATTGAAGCTATGGACTGGCCCGCCTGTTCCCCAGACCTGAATCCGATCTCAATCCATCCACCAAAGTCACGTTGCACTACAGACTGTCCAGGAGTGGGCGGATGCTTTAGTCTGGGAGGAGAGCCCTCAGGAGACCATCCGCCGCCTCATCAGGAGCATGCCCAGGCGTTGTACAGTAGGGAGGTCATAGAGGCACGTGGAGGCCACACACAATACTGAGCATCATTTTGACTTGTTTTAAGGACATTACATTCCACTTTAATTTTGTGTGTGACTCCAAATCCAGGCCTCCATTGGTTAATAAATTTGATTTCCATTGATGATTTTTGTTGTCCACACACTCAATTTTGTACAGAACAAAGTATTCATTGAGAATATTTCATTTATTCAGATCTGGGATGTGTTATTTGAGTGTTCCCTCTATTTTTCTGAGCAGTGTACATCCTGTGCATAGCTGATTGCTGTTTGTGGGAGAGCCCCCTTTAACTTCTGGAATGAGATTGTATAGAAATAGTATGTGGACTATTCAGCTTCAACGTCGCCAATAACCATTTGTCAAAGAGAAAGCGAAATAACAAATGTAAAGTATAACCATCATATTAATACAAAGAATATTGATCAGTACGGTAATTATAAAGAATGACCTCGTCATTAGTAGAATATGCCCAATCTGCGTGACATTGTTTTGATCCGTAGAAAATGTAGCTTTTTTTTTTTTTTTTTTCATTGTGGTACAATAATACCTCTGGCATTTCCTAAACGAACAATGGACATCTTCTCAGCGGTATCATTACATATGGCTTTTATTGGTTTCCACAGAAACAAAAGGATCCTGGTTCTCTCCAAAACATTAACCTTGCCCCATTCCCTTAGGGCACCATTGACTCCATGATTTTACACCTAGGGAATCTTCCTATGAATGCTGTGGCTGAGTAAGCTGCTACTATAGCTCTGATATTCAGTATCTTGTCTGCATGTTCTATTGTGTGTGTGGATAGGTGTCTGTGATTACTTAGCATTTTAATGAAGTGCGTATTGGGTGACCCAGGCTGCGAGGTATTTGCCATAATCTGTCTACTGCCAATACATATGTTGTCCTCGTCACAGATGTCGTCTGTCTGGGGGATGTCCAGTGTAACCCATGCTTGACTCCTCACTAAAGCCTATACTTAGTAAGGCTGGCTTACATGGAGTGTGATTGGGGCTCCTTTTTTATAAGGCTGAATTTGGGGCATTGGTAAATGGCAAGTGTAGTAACTTGTTTTAAAACATTTGACAGAATGTGTCTTTACTTGAAAGGCTACAGAGTTCTAAAACCTGTTCTTGCTGTCCATCTCGGGCTGTGTTCACATGTCCAGTAATCACTCGTTAGAACGGATCCAGTGGCAATCCATTAGCAAAAACGTTTTATTTTTTTTTTGACGGACAATCTGTACATCTCTCATGTGAAGTGATCCAGTAAGCAAAAAAAAAAAAAAAAGCAAAACAGAATTTTCAAATGAAAGAAAAATGGATGACAATTAATTAAATTTACAACTGAAAAAACAAACGGATCCAGTTGAAATCCATTTTTGTTAGAACGGATCCAGCACAGCAATCCATTAACAATTGATTACTGGACATGGCCTTTAGGCCTCTTTCACACATCAGTTTTTTGCCATCAGTCGCAATCCAGCAGTTTTGGAAAAAAAAAAAAAAAAAAACGGATCCGTCGCAGATTGTGGAAAAACTGATGCGACGGATCTGCTTTTTTGTTGGATCCGACTGACCTACCTGGTAATAATGGAGCATGCTCAGTTTAAAAAAAAAAAAAAACCAAACGGAATCCGTAGCTGGATTCCGTCATTTGCCGGATCCTGTGCCCCTAGGC
This sequence comes from Dendrobates tinctorius, assembly GCF_039654945.1. Classification (NCBI taxonomy): domain Eukaryota; kingdom Metazoa; phylum Chordata; class Amphibia; order Anura; family Dendrobatidae; genus Dendrobates; species Dendrobates tinctorius. Next base: position 52,590,195 of record NW_027361675.1, read on the forward strand.
TTCCATTATAGCCAGTGACGGATGGCGCTGGATCCGTCGCTGTCCGACTCTTGATGGAGACAAAAACGTTACTTTGCCCGTTGTCTCCGCCCAACGGACACAAAATTTCCAACTGATCCAGTGAACGACGGACGAAACGTGAGGCCATCCATCGCAATCTGTCGTTAATTCAAGTCTATGAGAAAAAAACGGATCCAGCGTCGTCAGTCGCTGGATCCGTTTCTTTCTAAAAAGACGGATTGCGACTGATGGCAAAAAACTGATGTGTGAAAGAGGCTTTAGCTGTTTGGTAATTATTTACTGTCCTATTCAATTACCAAATTATAAGTATGGTTGTTACAGCCGTCCTTTTTAAACAAAGATGTGGCCATATTGTTCTGGATGCTTTTATTAATAAGCTTTGCAGCACAGGCTTGTGCCATCATATAGTTAAGGCATCCCGTCCGCCGTCACTCTCAGGCTATGTGCACACGCTGCGGATTGGTCTGCGGATTTTGCAAAATCCGCAGGTCAGAAGACCTGCGGGTTTGCCCTGCGGTTTCACCTCCACAATGGAGGAGATGGCAAACCGCAGCGGAATCCACAGAAAAGAATGACATGTCAATTCTTTCTGCGGATTGGAAACCGCACGGAAAATCCCGCATATCCTAAGGCTATGTGCACATGCTACGGATTCACCCACGGATTTGTATCTGCGGATCCGCAGGTAAAACCGCAGCCAAAATGACCTGCGGTTTGACTCCTGGACAATGGAATAGGTGGAAAACCGCAGCAGAATCCACAGAAAGAATCGACATGTCAATTCTTTCTGCGGATTCAAAACCACAGCTTTTCCGCAGTGAAAAAACCGCAGCATGTGCACTGCAGATTGTAAATCCCATAGACTTACATGGTACTGTATACTGCGGAACTGCTGTGGATTCTGCTGTGGGTCAGCAGCAGTTTCCGCTGCGTTGTACAGTACCATTGTTTTCAATGGTAAAACAAAAACCGCTGTGCACATGTTGTGGGTTACAATCTGCAGCATGTCAGTTCTTTGTGCAGAATCTGCTGCGGTTTCACACCTTATCCATTATGAGGTGTGAAACCGCAGGGCTAAATCGCAGGAATTTTGACCTGCGGATTTACCTGCGTTTTTTTTTTTACAAATCTGCGGGGACAAATCCGCAGCTCTCAAAAGTACGTGTGTAGGGTCGGTGGGCCAGGCTGGGGGTGGTCCCTCTGTATACCGCGCAGTGACGTACAGACACAAGCTGGAGGCAAGTTTCGGGTGCAATAGGTCCAAGTTTATTCTCTCTCGCCATCCGCCAGACGGCCTCACAGCACACCACACTTCTCTTCACAGCTCTCCGGCTACAGAACACACTGCGACACCGTACTTTCTCCGGGGACGTATATGTACGTACCTTCCCCTTTACACTCTGCGACGCTTCTGACAGCTCCGTCACTGTGGCCGCCGTAGGCCTGTGCACCAACAGTAATGTTACTGGTCAAGCGTCGTTCCAATACGGTGTCCCACACCCGGAGCCTCGTCTATACTGCGGTACTTTGTCGGGACCCCTCCTGACTTCCTTTCTCCTCAGTCCCCCTGGTTGGGTTTTCCTCACAGTGCAGCAACTGTCAGTCTCCTCGTCACTTGAGCTCCCCCTGGGGACTGGAACTTTCTGGAACCCTCCTGTCAAATTTATAACTTTCCCGGTTCCCTATAACTCCGCCCCCCATGACCAACGGTTTCTTAGCCCTAAGCTGATGTCAAGTCCTATGCTCGCACTCCTCCCTGCCCTCTAATGTCAGTTCAAGGTACTGCACGTCACCTACACTTTCCTAGCTGTTTCCCCACTGTAGTAACTGAAACCTGTCTAAACTGTGTAAACCTTCCTTTCTCTATTCTGACAAGTCCGTCCATCAGGTCACCTTCCCTACATGTGCACATAGCCTTAAAAGTTTTGGGGGGGAAGACATTTCTCCACTAGTGAAGGAAACTTCAGTCCTTTAAAATTAACCTGTCACTTGGCTATATGTCTGCGAAACCTCCTGACATATTGGATAGGAATAAATGCAGCAGACGTTTGTACAGATGTCTCTGTATATGCTACCGATTACTGAATGATGTACAGTGTAAAATTGCACTCCCTGTATGTTAAATACTACTGAAGAGTCATGGAGGCAGTGCAGCTACTCTGAAGAGTCTCGCAGCCTGGTTTTAAAACCCGCCTCCAGGCTCTGCGGTACATCACTATCCGCCTCCTCCCTAAGTATACAATGGTGCCCATTTTCCATGATTTCACCACCTATGTTCAGGGAATACAGGCCACTGCTCAAGACAATGGCACATCTGTGACATCTGAAGACTAGCAGGGATGTATAGCAGCCAGGGGGATCTCACCCAAGCCTGTAAGCGGGTCTATAGACCAGAAGGCATGGCTCTTTAGGATAACCGCTCTACCGCCATTACTCTTCAGTGGTACTTGCAGTACATTGCACACTCTTATATCGCTAATGCGGCAGAGCTTATACAGGTGCATCTTTATAAAGCTGAAGAGCCCGGCGTTGCCTGGGCATAGTAACCAACTGTGGTTAGTTTTAATAAATTATAATGATTATATTGCACATAAAAACCGTGCATCTAATCCTATCCTGTGTGATACTGACTGCTGAGCTGTGTGTCTAATCCTATCCTGTGTGATACTGATTGCTGAGCCATGTATCTAATCCTCTCCTGTGTGGTACTGACTGCTGAGCCGTGTATCTAATCCTATCCTGTGTGGTACTGACTGCTGAGCTGTGTGTCTAATCCTATCCTGTGTGATAATGATTGCTGAGCCATGTATCTAATCCTCTCCTGTGTGGTACTGACTGCTGAGCCGTGTATCTAATCCTATCCTGTGTGGTACTGACTGCTGAGCTGTGTGTCTAATCCTATCCTGTGTGATACTGACTGCTGAGCCATGTATCTAATCCTCTCCTGTGATACTGTCTCCTGAGCCGTGTGTCTAATCCTATCCTGTGTGATACTGTCTGCTGAGCCGTGTGTCTAATCCTATCCTGTGTGATACTGTCTGCTGAGCCGTGTGTCTAATCCTATCCTGTGTGATACTGATTGCTGAGCCATGTATCTAATCCTCTCCTGTGATACTGTCTGCTGAGCCGTGTGTCTAATCCTATCCTGTGTGATACTGATTGCTGAGCCATGTATCTAATCCTCTCCTGTGATACTGTCTGCTGAGCCGTGTGTCTAATCCTATCCTGTGTGATACTGTCTGCTGAGCCGTGTGTCTAATCCTATCCTGTGTGATACTGTCTGCTGAGCCGTGTGTCTAATCCTCTCCTGTGATACTGACTGCTGAGCCGTGTATCTAATCCTCTCCTGTGATACTGTCTGCTGAGCCGTGTGTCTAATCCTATCCTGTGTGATACTGTCTGCTGAGCCGTGTGTCTAATCCTCTCCTGTGATACTGACTGCTGAGCCGTGTATCTAATCCTCTCCTGTGATACTGTCTGCTGAGCCGTGTGTCTAATCCTATCCTGTGTGATACTGTCTGCTGAGCCGTGTGTCTAATCCTATCCTGTGTGATACTGTCTGCTGAGCCGTGTATCTAATCCTATCCTGTGTGGTACTGACTGCTGAGCTGTGTGTCTAATCCTATCCTGTGTGATACTGACTGCTGAGCCATGTATCTAATCCTCTCCTGTGATACTGTCTCCTGAGCCGTGTGTCTAATCCTATCCTGTGTGATACTGTCTGCTGAGCCGTGTGTCTAATCCTATCCTGTGTGATACTGTCTGCTGAGCCGTGTGTCTAATCCTATCCTGTGTGATACTGATTGCTGAGCCATGTATCTAATCCTCTCCTGTGATACTGTCTGCTGAGCCGTGTGTCTAATCCTATCCTGTGTGATACTGATTGCTGAGCCATGTATCTAATCCTCTCCTGTGATACTGTCTGCTGAGCCGTGTGTCTAATCCTATCCTGTGTGATACTGTCTGCTGAGCCGTGTGTCTAATCCTATCCTGTGTGATACTGTCTGCTGAGCCGTGTGTCTAATCCTCTCCTGTGATACTGACTGCTGAGCCGTGTATCTAATCCTCTCCTGTGATACTGTCTGCTGAGCCGTGTGTCTAATCCTATCCTGTGTGATACTGTCTGCTGAGCCGTGTGTCTAATCCTATCCTGTGTGATACTGTCTGCTGAGCCGTGTGTCTAATCCTATCCTGTGTGATACTGACTGCTGAGCCGTGTATCTAATCCTCTCCTGTGATACTGTCTGCTGAGCCGTGTCTAATCCTATCCTGTGTGATACTGTCTGCTGAGCCGTGTCTAATCCTATCCTGTGTGATACTGTCTGCTGAGCCGTGTCTAATCCTATCCTGTGTGATACTGTCTGCTGAGCCGTGTCTAATCCTATCCTGTGTGATACTGTCTGCTGAGCCGTGTGTCTAATCCTATCCTGTGTGATACTGTCTGCTGAGCCGTGTGTCTAATCCTATCCTGTGTGATACTGTCTGCTGAGCCGTGTGTCTAATCCTATCCTGTGTGATACTGTCTGCTGAGCCGTGTGTCTAATCCTATCCTGTGTGATACTGTCTGCTGAGCCGTGTGTCTAATCCTATCCTGTGTGATACTGTCTGCTGAGCCGTGTGTCTAATCCTATCCTGTGTGATACTGTCTGCTGAGCCGTGTGTCTAATCCTATCCTGTGTGATACTGTCTGCTGAGCCGTGTGTCTAATCCTATCCTGTGTGATACTGTCTGCTGAGCCGTGTGTCTAATCCTATCCTGTGTGATACTGTCTGCTGAGCCGTGTGTCTAATCCTATCCTGTGTGATACTGTCTGCTGAGCCGTGTGTCTAATCCTATCCTGTGTGATACTGTCTGCTGAGCTGTGTGTCTAATCCTATCCTGTGTGATACTGTCTGCTGAGCCGTGTGTCTAATCCTATCCTGTGTGATACTGTCTGCTGAGCCGTGTGTCTAATCCTATCCTGTGTGATACTGTCTGCTGAGCCGTGTGTCTAATCCTATCCTGTGTGATACTGACTGCTGAGCCGTGTGTCTAATCCTCTCCTGTGTGATACTGACTGCTGAGCCGTGTATCTAATCCTATCCTGTGTGATACTGGGCTCCCCCTGCAGTCTGTGTCAGAGGGTGGTCTGTGTTAGCACAGTAATAAATTGTGTTATTTCCAGCTTTACAGAAGGACGATAACACCATAGAAATTATAAGAATAATAGGCCTCAGTTACCCTAACTGTCTACAAAGAAAACTGTTGCTGATAGCAACCAATCACAGCTCATTTTTCATCTTTTAAACAGCTCTGGGACAGCGTGGCGAGTTTTGTGTTTCGACTTTTATGTGGTGAGGTTGGTGAATGTGTGCTGAGGGTGGTATATGTGTTGAAGCACGTGGTAGTGTGTGGCGCATTTTGTGTGTGTGTTCATACCCCCATGTGTGGTGAGTATCCCATGTCAGGGCCCCACCTTAGCAACTGTACGGTATATACTCTTTGGCGCCATCGCTCTCATTCTTTAAGTCCCCCTTGTTCACATCTGGCAGCTGTCAATTTGCCTCCAACACTTTTCCTTTCACTTTTTCCCCATTATGTAGATAGGGGCAAAATTGTTTGGTGAATTGGAACGCGCAGGGTTAAAATTTCACCTCACAACAAAGCCTAATTTTGTAGCTGTGACGGTGCGGATGCCAATCCCGGTGTGTGTCCCTCTCCCTCTAGTAAAACTCCATGGTGGTGGTTTAGGGCCTCCAAAAAATTGTGACAGGTTTCCTTTATTACTGCACTGCCGGTGTAGAGTCACAGCAGTTTGGGCCGTTCTATAGGTACGGTATTTTAGTTCTGCTAGTAAAGTAGAAGAAAACAGTCATGTAGTTGTTCCAGCCCCAAAGCTTTAAGAGTAACTGTTGATTTAAATTTAATTTCATAAATCAATAATGCAATTGAAAATGAGCATCTTTGTAATATATTTTATCAGAGAATTCTGCTTCTTTCTCTTCCTGGACTGATCTTTTACTGTGTAAATTAGTGGTAAAATCATTATTCAGTGAAGGCAGATATCTCAGTTAAGTGAATAAGAGATTACAGTTGGTGCTCATAAAGTTCTATGGAGAGAAGGAGCATGAGGTAAGCAGACATTCTGCTGAAATGATAGCTGCACTTTAAAGTGTAAGGCCGGGGTCACACTTGCGAGTGTGATGCGAGAAACTCGCGCATCAATACCGGGTGCTGGCACTCAGACTGGAGTGTGCAGCTGTATGTGTTTCTGTGCAGCTGCACCCTCTGGTCCCAAGTGCCGGTGGCAGTTGATGCGCGAGTTTCTCGCATCACACTCAAGTGTGACCCCGGCCTAATTATTGTTTCAGGAGAACTTTCTGCAGAATGTCTAGTGTCTGCTTCTAGCTACTCCCTTATAACCCCTCCCTCTCCATAGAACTCTATGAGCACCAGCTGTCATCTCCTATCTCAGTAATGTGAAAGTCTGTCTTTACTGAATACAGGTATTACCACTAGAGTTTAGGGATCAATTCAGGAGGAGAGAGAGACACATTTCTCTGAGAGAGTTTGTAAATTTTCTTATGTTTGTGTACTATGGATTTCTGGAAAAAATACATACATAAAATAAGTTACTTGAAGGGGAGAGAGAATTTTTTCATCTGCCAGGATTTCATCGGCAGGATTAATTTTGGTGGATCCGTACAAAAACGGATCCGACGGATGACCATCCGTCAAAATCCGCCGATAATGCAAGTCAATGGGGAAAAAACTCATCCGTTTTTTCTTCAAAACGGCGGATTTTGACTGGTGACAGACGGATGTGTAAAAGAGGCCTTAAGAAGCATTAACACAGTTGGTGCCCCAACGTAGAGCTACCGTTACATTCCACCAATATGTCATTATGTATCATATAAAATTGAGACTGCACCTAGGCTTGGCATACTCTATTCATCTGAGCAGGTAGGAAGGGAACATGCATCACAGGGAAGGAATGTCTTCTAAGTGTGTGTGGAATGTCTGCGGAATGTTTTAATCACCTGTGACACTCCTGCTTATATCTTCTATCATCCCATGTGAGCTTGTGCTAAGACCCAGACGGGTGAGCAAGTAATTATACCCATCTTTAATAATTACAGCAGGTTCTATTGCAATGATTTGCCTAAATATTGAGACCTAAACGCCCTGCGTCAGAGGCGACTGGCGGCAGCTCATAGGTCTATATTCAGTAACAGGCAGGACGGCATTCCTTATAGTGTGCAGGACCAGGCCAGCGGTATGGCCACCCAGCGTACTTGTCTGTGACTGTGTCGGCCAGCCAGGGAGGTGCACGCTGTAAATCTCATTAACGCCCAGTAATCTGATTACAGTGACGAGATCAGCTGATCAGTGATTTCATTCATCATGTCGGGGGTCTGTAAAAGTTATGGGCAGATATAGCAGAGCTAAGCTTGTTGCTGGGGCTGGTATTTCTCTTTTTACATGTATGAGAACTAGCATGTTTGCTGTACATCTATATACTTCCTAAGAATGAATGTGCAAGTCAAAAAGTACAGTAAAGCTATGTGCACACACTGCGGAATCGCCTGCGGTTTAGCCCTGCGGTTTCACACCTCTACTATGTTAAAGGTGTGAAACTGCAGCGGAATCCGCAGAAACAATTGACATGCTGCGGTTTATAAACCGCAGCAAAACCGTGCGGGAAAAAAACTGCAGCGTGAGCACTGCGGTTTTGAAAACCCATAGGGTTACATGGTACTGTACCATGTCTGCGGAACTGCTGCGGTTCCGCAGGGCCAAAACCGCAGAGTGTGCACATAGCCTTAGAAGAAAAACAGGACATCTAGAGTTTAAACTGCTAATTCCTGGTGACCTCATGGTGATTTGGGGGAATTAATAAATTGGGAGGACCAATTAATTCAGCCCTATTAAAACCAATTACTTATTGAACCAGCTTTACTCTGATCCTAATCAGATTGTGATCATATCCAAAATGAAGAGCTTAGCACCAATACGTTGAGTCATGCGGTATCACTTACTCAGTTTCATGCAATCAAAAACAAGTTATGTTTTGGTCATAAACTCCGACCTTCTTCAGAAATAATGGATAATAAAGTGCCAGAAAAAAAACCATAAAGAAGTGTGCGTATAAGTAATTACAGAAGATAAGGTAGCGCAAGGCGATAAACATGATCTATGTAATGGAACGCCATGCTGCCATTGATACTGTGTGTACACAATAGAGGAAAGATGAATACCGGGAAGTCAATTATACCAGAGGTAAGTGGACTGTAATGAAGTCACAACGGAAGCAAAACAGTATAATATAGATTATAGAATAGCACAAAATGTAAAGAAACCTTATCCAAGTCTACTGAAAATGGTTCGTTGACTGTGGGATTAAGTCGGCACCACCACGATCATGGCTAGTGTTCAATAAGATATTGACATATAGTAGAATTACTCCTAAAATATGGGAGGGATATCAATTCACAGGGTCTAAATACAAGTAGTTTGGAGGGGAAGTTTACAGATGTCACATGCATAAGAGAGAAATGTGCAAAGAGGGAGGTTGTGGCCAAAGGATACAGCAGCCTTTATAAAGGTTTGCAGCTTGTTTTTCCTAAGGCAAAATGGACAAAATCTGATTTAACTGAATCTAAAAAGTCAAAGATTGTTAAAGGAACACAGACTGACTGTTCAAACTAAGTACAGGCGCTTAAAACACTGTGACATGGACAAATATTTAAGTGCACCTTCCCACCTACTTGGTCTCCATCTATTTACACCATTTTGTGGCCCTGTGACTGCAGAGCTGGAGAGGAGGAGTAAAGATTGAGGGGAAAACCAAGTCACGGTGCACAAGGCACCTGTACTCATACAGTCATTTTGTGCTGGCAAAGGCCCTTTAAAAAAAAAAAAAAAAAAAGTCTTACTGAGGGATGCATCACTCTCAAAATTGCTAATATATTGGGGTGTGATCAAGGAACCATCCAAAGTTTTGTTGCAAATGGTAAACAGGACGGGAAAAAAACTGAGAAATAAAGGTGCATGTTAGCTGCCAGAGATTAAATAAGAATCAAACATGAAGTGACAAAGGAATCCAGATTTTTCTAAAGTTTTATGGACCGATGAGATGAGTGACTCTTGATGTACCCAGGGGCGTATAGTGGGGAGAAGGGGTGAGACATTTTTTACGGTCGCAGACGACGGGGGTGCACTCAAAACCTGATGTGGCAGTCCGTGGTGTCTCCCTGGCGGCGGCTGCATTTTGCCAATCCCACCCCTCAGTAGCAGGAGTCAGCTCTCAGCTGAGCCAGCTGACGGCCAGCTCAGGGAAGGTGTAGCACCCTAGCGCCCAGTGATTAATTGTACTCACGACTTTCAGGTATGAGCACAATTTAAGCCCTGACTGCTGGCACTTCTGAGTCAGCGCGACATCAACAGCGTGTTGAGGTCATGATTTCACACTGCTGACATCACTCTTAGGTGCCGCATAAGCGGCAGAAGTTTGTGGCATGTTCTCCAATGAAGTTCAAGATTTATTGTAATTAGGAGAAGGGAAGAAACGTGAGTAAACAGTATGGATAGAGAGGGTGGTGAGAATTTATGTGGACACAGTATCTGGAGCGAGGGGGGGGGATGAGTGCAGACGCAGTATGGGGAGCTAAGGGGAGTAGTGTATAGAGAGCAAACAAAGGGCAAAGTAATTTGAGGGGGAGGATGAGTGCGAACACAGTATGGGATGCGAGGGGAGGAAATTTGAGGACCATATATATGAGGAGCAAGTGGGGTAAATCTATGGACACAGTATGGGGAGCGACGGGGCAAGATGGTGCGAACCCAGTATGGGGAGCGAGTGGGGAATGTATGCAGACACAGTAAGATGAGTGAAAGCGGATGAATGTTGACACAGTATGGTGAGTGAGGAGCATGTGTCAAGAGACTATTATGGGAAATAGTGTGATGCTTGTGCTCATATGATTTTTCACTCCTGCCACCGGCAAGGTTGAATCCTAAAAGTGTGCAATGCATGCACTGTGATTATTACGGTACATAGTAACTGCAGACGTTCACCTCAAACCAGGACAAGCCCTTTAATTATAAAATGAAGCGTTGTAGCATGCCAATCCTAAAAGCATGTAATATACTCGCTATCAGGATTCAGCTCTGCTTGCTGGTTCCATCAGTCATCGCGTGCTCACTTCACGCATATGCGACTTTCATACTTGCGGCCATGTGTCAATTAGCTTTTCTTTTTCATTTTTTTTTCTTTACTGAACATTGAGAGAATTGGCAAGAGCAGCAAGTCAGCACATGTCTAAGGCTGGGATCAGACTTGTGAGAAACTCGCACGAGTCTCGCATTTCAGTCCCTGGTACTGCCGCCGGCACTTGGGACCGGAGTGTGCGGCTGCTTAGAAAGACATGCAACCGCTCACTCCATCCCGAGTGCAGGGTATTGAGATGAGAGGCTCATGCGAGGAATACGGCCGAGTCTCGCATGGTAATACCCGGCACTGCTGTCAGCACACGGGAGCTGAGCGTGCGGCTCCATTTATTTCTATGCAGCCGCACGCTCTGCTCCGGAGTGCCGGCGCCAGAGCTTGGTTTTAACCTGCGAGACTCGGCCGTATCTCGCTGTGTGTGATCCCGGCCTAAGTGTGCAAATTGCATCATTTATTTTCAGAACACCATTAATTCCATAGTGCTGTACAGGAGGGATTATCATACAAAATACAAATGTAAATTAGAGTAACAATGACACGCTGGTACAGAGAGGAAAGAGGGCCCAGGATATGAATGATTGGAACATGACAATTACTAGAACCGCTTGAGTGGGTGTGGGGGGTGCCAAACTGAATTCTTGCCTGGGGTGCCTGAAAACCTTAGATGTACCAATAAAGGCATTAAAGATGAAAGGGTAATGAAATGGGACCCCTTTCTCACCTGACGTAAATCCTATTGAGAGCTTGAGGACCCTTATGAAACCGGAGATTTATGGTGAAGGAAAAATTGTTCAGATCTGAAACATTTTTCTTGGATTAAGAGACTGACTCCATGAATGGAAGACGTATGACTGTTATTGAAAAAGGTGGATGTATTTGTCACTGATGGTTTTGGGAAATGTCATAAATGTAGTTTTGTACATCTTCTTGTTCGGTTATTGGTCACTTTAGCAGATGAAAATAAACAACTGAGATGGGGAAAATGTGCATCTTTCGTTTAGTTGCATAATTTGCACTTCTAGATATTTTCCTAAATAAGACAAAATCTCACTTTTACTTTATTCAGAGTTAACGTTTTGGATTGACTGACAATGTCATCAAAAATACAAATTGTGTAATAATTGTGCGTACAGTGTATGCGTAGAGTAGTACTAAGACTACAGAAAGCAGGGCTGTGGAGTCAGAAAGCCAAACCTCCGACTCTGACTCCTCTGTTTCCCTGACTCCGACTCCACAGTACTGGTCACTACTGAGCGTGTACATAAAGTGCAGCACAGATTCATCTCCACTAAAAGCCGAGATTCTGAGATCAGGAACAGAACAGACCTTTATAAGACATTTCATAACTTTCCCAAATTCTTATGAAAACATTTACAGCTCATCCTGCATTGTACTACTGTACCCAATGTATTATGTATTTTAGAAGTCGGTCCATTTTATACCAACTCCACCAAAATGGACCCAGACTCCACAGCCCTGACAGACACCTAAATATGTATGAATCTATATTGAGAAGATGTCAACCAGATGGAAGAAGCACATAATAGGACATCAAAAGGGAAAACTGGGTACGTGAATTGACTTGGATTGCATGAAAGTGAATACAAGCCACTGCTTTGCTCAACATCGGCGTGCCTGCCAAGTTCTTTATTTTCAACACTTTACGGGATAGCTCCCTATCTGTTCATCATGTTCAAATCACAGATTGTGCTCATAGTCATGAAAAGTATCATTAAATCACAGATTCATGTCTTCATGGTTATATTAGAAATGTTTATTTGTCTAACTCAGTATTGAGATACAATTGGCTTAAGAGTGTGACGCTCAATTTTTATGGATGTTATATATTCAATAATAAATAGGTCTCCAGTTAAGTCAGGTAGCTAACCTTAGGCAATTTCACCAGTGTTAAAGGGGTTGTCCAGCACAAAAATCTGCGTAAGTGGGCATTAATAAGCGTTTTATCAATAATAATGATTCAATTATACCAAATGTCCCGATTATCAAGTATACACTGTGGTCCCAGGCTCTTTGTGCTCCTTCGCCCTCCCTCCTCCTCCCTTATTGTCATCCTCCTCCCTCCGACTCCCCTTATTGTCTTCCACCTCCTCCCTCCTCCTCTGACTCCCCTTATTGTCGTCTTCCGCCTCCTCCGCCTCCCCTTATTGTCGTGGTCCTCCCTCCTCCTCTGACTCCCTTTATTGTAGTCTTCCGCCTCCTCCGACTCCCCTTATTGTCGTCTTCCGCCGCCTCCTCCGACTCCCTTTATTGTAGTCTTCCGCCGCCTCCCTCCGACTCCCCTTATTGTCGTCTTCCGCCTCCTCCTCCGACTCCCCTTATTGTCTTCCGCCGCCTCCTCTGACTCCCCTTATTGTCTTCCGCCTCCTCCCTCCTCCCTTACTGTTGGCTGGTTACAACTCGCTAAGGTTCTGCAATTTCTATAGACATAAGCTCAACAACCGATCCTGCCGTCTTGTTCATCCTTGGTTAAAGAGCTGTAGCCATTGGCTGTATGCACTGCTTTCCAGTCCTAATACCTTCATTAATACCTGTGTTGATTTTAGTGCAGGCGCTCAGTAGCATTCTTGGCCTGTTATATAGAGCATGTGAATCCGCTTATGGTTCTCACACTACGTCTGGTCCTGCTTGTTGCCAATTTGCTTTCATAAATGATGACTCTTAAACAAAATGGGATATCGTGCATTGTTAACCAGTTGAAATACTGGACTTTCTGAGATACCAAAAATTGCCGCAGAAATCCTTTCATCAGCATTAGGCTATTTCTCTCTCCTGTAAAACAAGCCAAGTTTGTACACATCTGGGACTTGTTTCAAAAGCAGAATTTTTTTTTTTTCAAAATGAATTTCTGGCTCATTCCACAGATCGTATGAGCAAGTCATTGACATAAATTAGGTTGAGCTAAAGGGTAGTAAAATTGAATACTTGATGTAGGAAAATAGCTATTCTTTTCAGCCAGTGTTTATAGTGATCAATTCCATTGATATGTCGTATATATTGACTGCTGAGCCAAGTAACACCCAGCATGTTCCCGATTTCCCATACTTACATATGCTTTAGTTCAGGAAGGCTGACATCAACAGCAGAAATGTGTCTTGGATCAGATTTAGATCTTTCCAAAGTTTATTTTGGGGTTCAGATGAAAATTGAGACTCAGGAAATGAATACAGTGGTTGGCTCTGCATAGAAAGACTGGTGTTTTGTACCGTTTTCTCGGCACTAATCATGAATACTGTGAGATGGGTAAAAACCTGACATTTTAGTAGTTTGTACACATTGTCCTATGGTCCTGTTGTCACCTGCAGAAATGCTCATTCTTTTTCTGCATGTAAACATTTTAGCTCCTCTGATTATTGAATTTTTTTTTTTACGTATTTAGCACAGAAATTTTGATTAGGTACTTAATAAAACAATTACATTCTTTCATGTTTTTTCAGGCACCCCAAGGAAGCCTGTAAGGGGAAAAACGCACTGTTCCGCACTATGGGTATGCAGTTTCATGAAATGACAACTTTCCTTAAATGGGCAAAAGCAGCGAGTTTTCTGCTTTTCAAAAAAAAAAATCCACGGAAAAAACTCATCATTAAGAATATGTAATTAATAGTTACAATATCAGTAGTGTTAAATGGTGAAGATCATTGTGTGTAGTGCTATGGAATGTGTCACTGTATGAACAATGGAAAACAAGTATAAAGACACACCTCCATCGTGTTTACTATACATGTAAGATAAAGTTGGCCAAACTTGCAGATCTTGGTAGTAATTCCTAATTATCGAAGTATGGCGCCTCCTGGCTCCACCCAGACAGATGATGATGTTGGGGGAGAGAAGCATTGTCCATGTGGAATTATAATGCTCTATCCTTTTGTTTTCCCTGGAGAAAGGCTGCCATGTCTGATAGTAGTTGACTATTAAATGCATGTGTAGGGGGAAGTCAGCAGACATTCTGTCGGTCAAACAACCATGTAATTAAAGAAGTCCTTCTGTTAAGGGTTTCTTTTTTTTCTAACTGTGTGCATTAAAATACTCACCTAGCAGTCATTCTGCTCCTCTTCTCGGTGACATCAGACTCCCCGGGTCACACTGCATTCTGCATGACCCAGGTGTGGCTCTTGCACTAAGCCTATGGATCACTGGAACAAGGCTTCATAGATTTACTTTGTAAAAGGGACTTTCGACACACGCCTAGTGAACCGGATATTGTGAATAGCGGTGATGTCACTGAGAAGAGGAGTAGACCTGCACTGGATACCGGAGAAGACAGCGGTAGGGGTACTAACAAACCCACTACTCATACTACACACACACAGACTTGTTATTAAAGAAGCAATCCTATTATTATTATTATTATTATTATTATTATTATTATTATTATTATTATTATTATTATTATTTTTTTTTTTTTTTAATTTTTACGGAAAATTCTTAGCAATATTCTTGGTTCTGCAATGTGATATTGAGCTATTACTGTGGCTCATGGGGACAGCGGATCTGTTCAATTCAAAACAAACCTTTTCAACAGTAACCCGCTTTTTAGAGAGCAGATTATATAACTGTAGATGGGGGACTATTTGTAATTATCCCTCCTTCTCTAATAATAACATAAAATGATGGTCTGCATTCATAGTTAACACATCTGTTTGTTTTTTTTGCCTGGTGGGATTCTTTTTGTTAGTCATTCACGCACGTTCCCACCATCATAATACTGATCTAGAGAATACTAAGGAAAAAAAAAGGCCATCCTGGCTATGATAGATTAGGCTGCTAATTGCTGCATGCTCCTCCTGATTTGGAGATCTTTAATAGCATCCACGCAAGTAAAGATATTGTCCATAAACGCCGTTCGTGCCTAATGAATATGCTACTACGGTCTGTAATGGTGACATTTTCTGTGATCAAAAGGCTTGATCTTCTAATTGCAGCTGTAATGCACGTTGCTAGTGGTCTTGTGCTTCATGAAGTCTGCCCAGTCTGCTAATAAGATGGCTATTGTTAGAGGAAAAGATTAAACAAAATCCCAGGATTGGCGTGATAATGTAATCACAAGAATACAGTGACTACTCTATCGGCCCATCATATAGTGAGAGCTCTGTTTTCATTCATTATGGCCCTTCACTTCAGATCAACAAGTAGTGCATGGGAAAGCAAATGGCGACATTCGTGTCTAGAATGAATGGGGGGTTTATGTCCCTTTTATCAGTGATATTGTATTTTATTTCCAAGCTCCAAAAATATCTCGCTCATTTCATCTTTACCACTTGCATTACTATGAATAGGAAATGTGTAACTCCAGGATTGTATCGTAATTTGACTTTTGACTGGGAACAAGGGTGGACAAATTACTAGACTTTAGATGCCAGTTAGACCCTCCAGGCGCCAGTTTTTTTTTTTTTTTTTTTTATCACCAGGCAATAGGAATACCAGTAGACATCAATAGAAAAGGACCCAAAGAGAATTGGCTGCAAATTTGTAGTTGCAATTTCTAATCCCATTGGAGAAAAATAAAATGAGATGGTTCACGGGAACCTGTCATCATGGGGATGCTGTCCAGTCTGCAGGAACCATGCTATAGACCAGGGGGAACTGAGCCAACTGCTATATAGTTACAGTATGTGAGAAAAGATTCAGTAGAACCTGTTTTATCAGTTTAATGTTCTGCTCTTTCTGGGCTTTGTTGTTGAGTAGGTGGTCTTTTCAGTGACTGACAGCTGTCTTTATGCACACTTATGCGAAGAAGCTGTCAGGCAATAATAGGGCCACCTAGTGGACCAAAAATTCCAGAGAGAAAGCAGAGGTTTAACCCCTTTACAACCTATGACGTATAGGTACGTCATAGGTCATGTCCCTCCCTTTTGATGCAGGCTCCGGCGCTGAGTCCGCATCTTTTTAGGCACATGACAGCTAATTTGATCAGCTGTCATGTGCCCATAACAGCCGTGTGTAGAATTGCCATCCACTCGGGGCTGTTTACATGTTAAGTACCGCTGCCAACCTCTGAATCTCCCATTTAACTCGTGCTTACCGGAAGAGCGCCACAAAGCCTGCCCATTGGAGCCCCTGTCACTTGATTGCAGGGCGCCGATGGGTTGGCATGACAGCCGGGGCTCTGCTGAAGACCCCCATGCCTGTCATTGCAGATCTCCTATGGACCTCTTTTCTGCTAAACATAGCAGGGCTGATGTTGTGTGTAGCACACAATCGGAGGAACGCAGCTTCAAGTCTCCTCAGGACTGACTATTGAAGCAACAAAACGTGTAAAGAAAAAGGTTTAAAAAAATATAAAAGTTCAAATTGCCCCCCCCCCCTTTGCCACATAAAATAGTAAAAAAATAAAAATATTCGTTCAGTATTGCTGCGTTCAAAAACGCCCGATCTATCAAAATATAAATTCTTTCAATCCAATCAGTAAACTACGTAATGAGAAAAAAAATCAAAACACCAGAATTACAATTTTTGGGTTGCTGCAACATTGCAATAAAAACTTGGAATATTTTTTCTAGTACACTATATGGTAAAACCAATGTTGGTGTTCAAAAAAACAAGACTTTACATGGCAATTTTGTTGGAAAAATAAAACTTTGACTCTGGGAAGAAGGGAATCAAAAAACCACGACACCAAAAAAAAGCACCCCCAGAAAATTCCCAAGGTCGTAAAATGTTTAAAACACAGGTTTATTTTACAAATACTGTAGTCTTTGCTCACAAAACTATATACTGCTCTATAACATGATGCCTTCAGATTGGACTTTATTTTCAGGGTGACACGTTCCCTTTAAAGTAACTTTTGATGAACAGATTTGTCAACTGAGCCAAGTTTGGGATGTTTTACTCTAAAATCTAATAGTCAATCTTTTTTTTTTTTTTTTTTAAATTTTGTCTGCCCTTTTGTGCGGTGACTGTGAATTATCCGGCGTTCTAAAAGGTCCCTTTTTAAGAGTAGTTTTCTCACCCATGGTGAATGATGAGTGGTTTGCAAACTTGTACACTTGATCTGATAGAAAAATCTGCTGCAAATACTGGGGTGTTGGCAGGAAAAACGTTGCATTCAGTACTCACATTTTCCATGCGTTTTTGATGCGTCTTTTTTTTTTTTTTTTTTTTTTACCTATTCAGTTAAATGGGTGAAAGGCTGCAAAAAACACAGAAGGCATAGAAGGCAATGGATGATACCTATTGGCAAAAAAAAAATTAGACAGCTGGGGGTTAACCCAAACTTAGCTTCCAGCCTCGACGCGTTTCCCCGTCCACACGGTTCATCAGGAGGCACAATAAGGAACCAGCCAATTCATGGATGTAAGGTGTCCAGATAGAGAGGCAATCCTCATACCCCACCTTATATTAAGCACTATCTTTCATCTCTTTTATTTGCTTATTGTTTTCCTACCTGTAGTTTATAAGGGTCATTTAGGGCGAGTCTGGGACAGCCGCCACGGAGTGGGGGTGCCAAATCGTATCTTTTAGGGTGCCAACCTCCACTGTCAGGAAGGGCTAGCAGGCTAGTGTAGGGCTATCGTAGGTTATTATTGTATAGAGTTTAATTGTGTTATTGCACTAGGGGGGTGTTTTTTACCTCAGTGTATTAAAGTTTCATATTTTTAAAGGGATTATATGATTGCACTTTTGATATTTCTTCCCTAGTCCTGGGGACACTTTTTTTCATAAGTAGCTCAGCAATAAGGAAATCATGGCAATAAAGCTTGACCTACACCTAAGGCTAGGTTCATATTACTAACGCTGATGTCATTTTTGGCATCTTTTTTTTTTTTACCCCTAGTGCTAACACATGGTAGCATTTTGTTACCATGCGTTAGCCACATAGGTCTATGCACAGTGAACGCGTCTGTTTGACCTAACGCACCCCAAAACGCAGTAGACCACGTTCTCGGGTGCGTCACAAAGTAACGCATCATGGCTAACTCATGCTGAATTTGGCATGCGTTACTATAATTGCAGCCAATGGGTGCGTTAACGCATCTGTTACATAGCGTTAGTGCCGCTGTGTAACGGATGCGTTAAACGCATGGCCATAACGCGATGTGAACCCAGCCTAACAGAGCTATTGGGCCACATTCGCACGTTCAGTATTTTCAGTCTTTTACCTCAGTATTCCACTCCTTGTTTTGGCTTATAATCAGAGAAAAAGTATAATAGAAACATGTCACCACTTCGGTATTTATCACCCACTCCTGGTTTTGGCTTACAAATACTGAGGTAAAATACTGACCAAATACTGAATGTGGCCTTGATCGAACAATATTTCTTATCTGTTTAACCCCTATGCACATTGATTCTTTGTGTGGCCAAACTTGCATTTCTTCTCAGTAGGGAGAGTGAAGTAAGCAGTTTTCCAGACTCTCTTGGTTCTGGCTCCTCTTCCTTGAAGAAAAAAAAAAGAATCGGTCATTTTGAAAAATGATTCTAATCATTTTTTTTTTTTTTCTTTCCCCGCCATCTGGGGTGAGTTGGATGGACCTAATATACATTATATGGTGGGCCGGTCATGCCGAAATTGTTAGATTCAATCAAGCTGTATCTGTCTTGAATGGGGCCGTGTCTCGGACTCTACTGCAGTTCTTATTCCTGCAGTACTTGCAGACCAATCACTTAACTTTTGCGTTTCTCTAAGGGGGGAAAAGATTCTGGAATTCTTGTAATTGCCACACCACTTTTCCCAACAAAGGAAAACATTAATTTTGCCGAACAAAAGTTGCCATAAAACGCTAACCATATTGGCCAGTGTTACCTGAGGATGACTTTCTTCATGCTGCATCAATTATCAGTTTTTGGATGTTAATATTTAGCCACTGAAATGTGTAGAATTCCATCATATATATATACTACAGCGCTGAACTGTACAACTTCCTTTTCAGCCGTTCTGCATTCTTTTACTTGTGGTGTATCAAATATCTAGGAATGTGGTTACCACATGTCCCTTTTTGGATTAAAAAACCATAACAAACCTGCTGTAGGTGGCTTCTCCCTTCATCCACATGACGGCTTTCAGAAATGCACTCAAAAATAATCAAATGAACTTACAATGTATACTAGTGTAATAGTAATACAAGATTATTGTTCTTACGATATACAAATGCGGACATCATTACTAAATTGCTGCAGAATATCTATACGTTCAGTTGCTAGTTTAGTTATCCTGATTAAATACGGCCGTGCCACGCTTCTAATGCTGTCCGCAAGGTATAGTGTGTGTGCAAGGTATCCATTTTTCTAATGTTCTATAGGATAAATTGGTAATTATCTTCCTTTTTTGTAATGGTTTCCTATGTTCCAGATGGTATAAGTGCAGTGATGTCCCAATCTCCAGTTCATAGCTGCTTGTATGGCACAGTGAATGGTTTCATAGTTTAGCCATCTATCCCATTAAAACACCAGCCATTCGTTGGGGATTACTGTAATAGGATTTCATACAGCTAGAGAGCAGAGAAAAGTAGCATTGTACTAGGGTGGTGGAAGAAGTATAGGGGGGAAAAGTGAGCCAGTTATATTAGGTTTTAGAACATTTAAGGAACTTAACATTATCCTAAGTTTTCTCGTTTATAAAGTCTACATTTATGTGGTTTTAATATTTTAGCTTCTGTAATTTTAAAGAGTAACCGTCATTTTAAATATTCATGTTCTAAATCAATAAGACACATTACAGTTTCTTATTTTCATGTGTACTATCAGAAATCTGCTTTTATTTTTCTCCGCTGGAACTTATCATTTATTTTCAAAATACTCAACTAAAATCTGTATTTAGTGAAGACCCTTTCTCATCACTAAAATTCTATTTAGAAGGGAGGGAAGAGGATGGAGGAACTTCCTCTAGAGGCAGAGCTCCTCATCTTCTATCTCAGTAATGGAAAAGTCTGTCTTCACTGAAGACAGATTTTATCCAGAAATTGAACATTTGGAAAATGATCAATATAGAAGGATTGAAAAAAAGCAAATATTGCTGGTAAGGGGTATTACAAAGTTTCTGAACTATTGACTTAAGAATTAAAATGACGTTTAATATTTAAATTTTGTAAGTGTAACTCTGGGGAAAAATGCCGCAGAATGAAAGAAGCCTTTTCATGAAAACTTTTGTTAACTAAACCCATCTAAGTGTATATGTAATGTTGTGTAGGTAGGTGCATTAATATACTCATCGAGCCCAGACCTCCCCGGTGTAAAACTGCTGCGTTCGTCTTTTGGGTCACATGACTCAAAGTTCTGACTCTCCGGATCATACTGCATTAGTGTGTGCTGGCATTTACAGTGTAAGCCCATGGCGCCTTGCTCTAACTAGGATTACATTGTAAAAAAAGCAATGACCAGCTCACGCACAAGACCCAGTGTAAGCTAAGTTAGAATAGGCGTCATATGATGTAGAAGACGGAAGCTGAAAAACCAGGGCAGACCGCAATCGGTGTGTGTATGAAGGCAACCTACTCTAAACTGCATACACATTAACACATGTTCGTAAAAAATTTAATGGGACTGCTTCAAGTTGACGGACAGGCAAAATCAAGAAAGGTTTTTAAATTTAAAAAAAGTGCATTTTACTTAGTAAAGGTGTTTCTCCAGATATGGCAGTCTATAGCTTTTTGGGCATGACTACCAAAGCAAGAGAGTGAAAAGCCATGGGGAACTTCTGCAGAGCACAAACTATATAGAAGGCAGTCATGGTGAAGTAAAAAAAATCAATCCTCAAGGTATTGTCCAGGACTTTTATATTGATGGCTTATCCTTAGGATGGGTCATCAATTTTTGATCAGTGGGGGTGGCAAACCCAGCACTCCTGACGATCAGTTTTTGTCAGTGTAGCCAGTGGCCGAATGTGCTAAGTTGCAGAGCTGCAAAGTTCTGTCAATAGAAAAGTGGCCACAACTAGGTACTGGACATCTGCTCCCTATTCAAATCAGTAGCGGCTGGATGTGCAGTACGCAATCATCACAGCCTCTATGCATTTGACAGAGCTGTGCAGCTGATTGGCGGGAGTGATGGGTTTGCTCCCCTACCGATCAGATAATAACGACCTATCCTAATGATAGGTTATCAGTATAAAAGTCCCAGACAATCCCTTAAGTCTTCCATAAATGTATAGTAAATTGTGGACCTATGAATGGGACCCTGATGCACGCCACTGTAAGTGAAGAAGTGGTCTACATGGTCATTCTTTTGTATGTGAATTCCGACCATTGCTTCCAACAATGGCACGTGTCAGGTGTTTGTTTTTTTTTTTTTTTTATTCTGGAAATACTTCCAGGACTCATTAGTGGATAATGTGGATACGCCATAAATGTACAAGATTTAAATACCTCTTTAATTCTCGATTCAAATATGTACTATACAATAGATATCTTTGGAATAGTACATTGCCTTTGGTCCCATGCTTACAGTATGTTAAAACCCCATGACAGACTAAAAAAATATACAAGTTGACGTCTTTATTCGCTTCTTTAATTGAAAGGAGGAGTAGTAAAAGTATTTTTAGATAGTTTAAAAAGGAACTGGGATGTGTTAAAATTGCTATGCAGCCTGACTTGTCCGTCTTCTTTGCTTTTCTAGTGCAGTATATGTAATTGCTTACATATGACAAATATAAAGGGGAAGGGATTTTCTACATTTTATTTTCCTTTGAAATTCAGTGTAAAGCTGGAGATGCCATTAACCAATAACTTTCTCGCTTTACAGGCTTCTAATTACCTCAGATGCTATACTGTACACATAGCTTTACGACACACATACAATATATATATATATATATATATATATATATATATATATATATAAAAAAATCACGAAGCATCTTTCATTTCACCAGAGCTGTTCAAAAGAAACTGAGCTGTGATTGGTTGCTATGAGCAAGTTTTCCCCCTTGACAACACCTCAGCAGACACTGACATGGTGGGAGAAATCTAGCATCCCCGGGAACACAAGCTCCCAGCCATTGTCTGCCCCCCGGAAAGGAGCAGCGAGCACATGACAGAAATGAATCCCTCCTCCCTGTGCCTATATATACCCATCACACATCCTCCATACCAAACCGTCAAAGTGTGAAAAAACGGATCCGTTGCAGATTTGCAAAAAACTGATGCAACGGATCCGGTTTTTGGACGGATCTGTCGCAGCAGCCAGTGTATGAAATTTAAAGGAACGGAACTCTGGAAAAGGGGAGAGAGACCGACCCCAGGGTCTCTTAAAGAGATCATTGGTATGGAAGTGAGGGCAAATTCACTCTGCGCTTTGGTACTGACCCCAGGCCTCTCTTAAAGAGATCCCCGGTATGGAAGTTAGGACTGTTCCACTCGGCGCTCTGGTTCTGACCCCAGACTGACAGGATGATGTGAGATATTAGGGGTAGTAGTCCGGTGGCTCTGGCTGATGGGATGATGCGGGATATTAGGGGTAGTAGTCCGGTGGCTTTGACGGGATGATGCGGGATATTAGCGGTAGTAGTCCGGTAGCTCTGGCTGACAGGATGGTGTGAGATATTAGTAGTCCGGTGGCTCTGGCTCATGGGATGATGTGGGATATTAGAGGTAGTAGTCTAGTGGCTCTGGCTGACGGGATGATGCAGGATATTAGGGGTAGTAGTCCAGTAACTCTGGCTGACAGGATGATGTGGGATATTAGTAGTCCGGTGGCTCTGGCTCATGGCATGATGTTGGATACTAGAGGTAGTAGTCTAGTGGCTCTGGCTGACGGGATGATGTGGGATATTATAGTGAATGTGGCTATGCAGAGTGGGCGGTGCTCTACACTCAGAGAGAGATAGACAGAGATATATATATTTTATAATTTGTTATAACTAAAGCCCCCGTCACACACAGCGATTTCGCTAGCGAGATCGCTGCTGAGTCACAAGTTTCGTGACGCAACAGCGATCTCACCAGCGAGATCGCTGTGTGTGACACTTACCAGCAACCGGCCCCTCTGCCGGGTATCACTGATCGTCCTGGAATGGCCAGGACATTTTTTTTTTTTTTTTTTTTTTTTTTTTTGATCGCTGGTCTCCCGCTGGCCAGCACGCATCGCTGCATGTGGGAGACAAGCGATCAGCGAGCTGGCGCTGGTAACTAAGGTAAACGACTGGTTTCTAAGCGGCGCGCAGTGCTTAGAAACCCAATGTGTACCTTAGTTACCAGCGCGCTGGTGCAAGGAGCTGGTAGAAAAGGTACACATCGGGTTTCTAAGTGCCGCGCGCTGCTTAGAAACTCGATGTGCACCTTGGTTACCAGCTCCCTGCACCAGCGCGCTGGTAACTAAGGTACACAGTGGGTAACTAAGCGACGTGCATCGCTTGTTACCCTCCTGTCGCTGGTGCTGATCGCTGGTGAAGCTGCCTGTTTGGCAGCTCACCAGCGATCATGTAGCGATACACCAGCGATCCTGACAATGTCATATCGTTGTCGGGATCGCTGGTGCGCGCTATGTGTGACGGGGCCCTAACCGTAGTTAGTTACTATACCCGGGCAGCGCTGGGCTCTTCAGCTAGTATTACATAAAGGGCAAAACCCAACTGCCAATTCAGACCAAATAGTAGGAAATATCCAAATTACTTTCTTTGTATCTGTTTTAGAAACAATTAATGTTCCCATAATGTATAAATACTTTTAACTCCAATATGGAAAATTGTAATCTGTATCTTCTGCAATATTCTGTATAATAGATTTTACATCTTGTTATACTCCGATAACTAGTGCATTATTCTTGTTTGGTGCCTTGAGGCAGCACACTTCTTTCTCGGCTTTGGCACTTGCAGTGTCCACTTTGGGTCTTGATGAATTGTCGTAAAATATAGGTGCAGAATTTTAGTATGTGGTATACATTTTTAAAATGCCTTTGTCATGACGCAGGATGCACTTTCTATTTTCTTGTTAGCCCTTGAAAAAATGTAACTTTATCACAGTGTCGAGTTTAGCTCACCCTAAAGGAGACCTATATTGCACTACGATATCTTTGCATTAAGATAGTGCTAAGAATGTGTAGGACTTCCAACTAAAAACTGCAATGGCTGGCTAGTATCTAGGGCTGGAACGGCCATCCAACAATTCTATCAAATACCAGATGGGCTGGTCCATCCGTGGCCCGCATCGATTGCCAATCCGTTAACAGTACTGATGTTCTCAGGATGCCAGTACGGTTAACAGCTGTGGGGGAGCATAATGCCTCCATCTCTCTGCTCAGTTTCTCTAGCATGACACACACTGCTTCTGGGATGCGGCCTGCACCACGCAGGGGACGTCGAGGAGCACTGCTGGAGTAAGATTTCTGGCGTAGCTAATGCTACCGCTTATTATGAATGTGATGAGTGGTGGTAACCACTACCCTTTTCTGCTTTAGCCCCTATCACTTTGTCAAAGCTAGGTGAAAATGGTGCAAGGACTCCAAAAATTGCAAAATGTTAACACAGCCTTGAGTTGCAACAAAACTTTAAACTTTGGGACTTTTCAAATCTTTTTATGCCAGAATTCTGGTGTAAAAGTTTTGATTAATTGGGCCATGAATGTCTATTAGATATTTATTTGGCCAATATTTTACAGTAAACATACATTTAATTGAAGTTTATGAAAGATTATGAATTCCGAATTTTACTTTTTGCAAGAATACTCATTGAATAACTTTTGATGCTCCAAATGCATGTAGGTTGACCATGAATTATATCCTCGTTGGCTATGGTATTGTAACGATAAGTTCTGATCAGTACTGTACTTGAAAGGCTATGAAGATTAATTGGACAACTGGACAACTATAGACAGATTTGTCACCAAAGTGTTTTTTTGTTTTTCAAATAACCCAAACCTGACTTGTACATCTCAATAACTTTGTCCCTCGCTTGTTTTGGTGATCTCCTTTTGGTCTTCATGGTGGTGTTCGGTTAGTGGTGCCTCTTGCTTAATGGTGTTGCAGCCACTGTGGCCTTTCAGAAAAGGTAAAGTCTATATACTGACAGACTATGGGACCATTAGATTGCATGCAGGGACTCCCTTTCACTAAACATGTGACTTATGAAAAGTAATTGCTTACACCAAAAGTTTTTAGGGGATTCACAGCGAAAGAGGTGAATACATATGCACCTGCCAATTTTTAGCTATTTGATCCAACAAGCTTAATTTATACCTATATTTTTCTCACTTCACCAACTTGGACTATATAGTGCTGATCTATCACACGCAAATCTCATTACAAAAATATTTAAACACTGGTTGCAATGTAACAAAATGGGTAAAAACCAAGGGGGTGAATACTTTAGCAAGCCACTGTATACTTAAATGGTTGCACTGAGCACACTTTTGTTTCATTTCTTAGATTTAAATGCCCCGTATACATAATCCCAAGAGGTGTCTGTCAGTGGTTACTCCTGTCCAATGAAAACGCATGCACACTTGTGAGTATAGGGGGTCACGAAGGCTAGGGCCCCGTCACACATAGCGACTCACCAGCGATCCCGAAAACAATATCAACTTGTCAGGATCGCTGGTGAGTCGCTACATGATCGCTGGTGAGCTGTCAAACAGACAGCTTCACTAACTATCAGCACCAGCGACGCCGAGCGCGCGGCGTCGCTGTGTACTTTAGTTACCAGCGCGCTGATGCAGGGAGCTGGTAACTAAGGTACACATTGGGTTTCTAAGGGATGTGTGTCACTTAGAAAACCGATGTGTACCTTGGTTACCAGCTCCCTGCATCAGCACGCTGGTAACTAAGGTGCACATCAGGTTTCTAAGCACCGCTCGGTGCTTAGAAACCCTGCGTTTTAGTTACCAGCGTGCTGATCGCTGGTCTCCCGCCTGTCACACGCAGCGATGCGTGCTGGCCAGCGGAAGACCGGCGACCAAAAAAAAAAAAAAAAAAAAAATCCAGGGCTTTCCATCAACGATCAGCGATACCGACAGGGGGGGGGGGGGCGGTCGCTGATAGGTGTCACACACAGCGATCTCGCTGGTGAGATCGCTGTTGCGTCACAAAACTTGTGACTCCGCAGCGATTTCGCTAGCGAGATCGCTATGTGTGATGGAGGCTTTAGTGGTCAGCCCAACACAGCTACTGATGGTGAATGGGCACCTAAAGCCCCTGTCACACATCGCGATCTCGCTAGCAAGGTCGCTGCTGAGTCACAAGGTTTGTGACGCAACATCGATCTCACCAGCGAGATCGCTGTGTGTGACACCTGTCAGCGACCGCCCCCCCCCCTTGACGGTATCGCTGATCGTTGATGGAAAGCCCTGGATTTTTTTTTTTTTTTTTTTTTGGTCGCCTGTCTCCCGCTGGCCAGCACGCATCGCTGCGGGAGACCAGCGATCAGCGTGCTGGTCACTAAAACGCAGGGTTTCTAATCACCGGGCGGTGCTTAGAAACCCGATGTGTACCTTAGTTACCAGCGCACTGATGCAGGGAGCTGGTAACCAAGGTACACATTGGGTTTCTACGTGACGCACGCCCCTTAGAAACCTGATGTGTACCTTAGTTACCAGCTCCCTGCATCAGTGCGCTGGTAACTGAAGTACACAGCGACGCTGCACGCTTGGCGTCGCTGGTGCTGATCGCTGGTGAAGCTGCCTGTTTGACAGCTCACCAGCGATCATGTAGCGACACACCAGCAATCCTGACAAGTTGATATCGTTGTCGGAATCACTGGTGAGTCGCTATGTGTGATGGGGCCCTTACATGTTTGTAGGAAATATCTTACACAAATTCTTGTTTGTTGAGGAAATGGCTTACCATTGGAGTACAAATAACACTGAGATATCTCGATGTTCACACATCTTTTAATTTGTCTCTGAAACAAATCCCTTATCTAAGGCTGGTTTCACATTAGCGCTTTTGTGCGCAGCACATCGTGCGCACCCGTGCGCATGCGCACTGCGCACCTATACTTAACATGACGTGCGCATGGTCTTGCGCATACTTGCGTTTTCGTGCGCATGCGTTTTTTTGTCTTTTGCGCCAGGCGCGCCAGACGCAACATGTTGCATTTTTGGTTCCGCCCTGTCTCGTCAAAAAAACGCTTGCGCACGGAATGCGCAAAAACACCACATTGGAGCCTATGGGAACGCATGCGTGCGCATGGTCTTGCGCACGCTTGCGTTTTTTTGCGCATGCGTTTTTGAGTTAAACAAGTCTAGAATGTTCTCTAGACAATGGAAAAAACGTCACACTTAAAAACGCATGCGCATAAAAAACGCAAACGCATGCAAAAACGCATGTAAAACGCAAACAACGCTGCGTTTTTTTTACACATCGGCGTGCGCATGACGTTAAAAAAACGCGCGTTTGTTTTGCGTTTTTCTTTGCGTTTTTTATGCGCCCGATGCGCTGCGCAAAAAAAACGCTAATGTGAAACTAGCCTAAGAAGGTGTCAGACATGGACTTTTCATCAAACACTTGAGACTGAAATTCTTCCCCTGACCTCCAGCAAGTCCTTTTCTTTCTCTTCGTCCCACCCTTCCCATGTTTAACATAACAGTATACTGTGCCTTGTGGTATTAGGAAGTGATGTAGTAATACAGATGATCCCTGCTTTTGATGAAGTGTATAGAAGTATCCTCTGCAGATCCCGGGAGCGCTGATCAATGGAAATAACGTACAATCACAATAATGTCGTCTGGCTGACTTTCAGCATCAGATTACTATGTGTGTGTAAAAAGAAAAAAAATATAAGACTGTAAAAAAAGAATTTATTTTCTGGATATTTTTTAAATTACTGGGCTTTGAAGAAAAATGAAAAAAGAAAAGAGAAAAGCGAAGCTTTGGCAGGGATACATCTGCTGGATTTTCCTTATATCTATAGTGTAAATTTTCATACAAATCACTATTAAATATGGTTCACCCCTACTTGCTCTCCAGAAGGGCTTTTAAGTGGCCCGTCATGCAGTTTTGTCTGTAATAAGCATTACTGCCTCAGTGAAAATAGCAAGGTCTTTACAAGTCATGGGAGCCCAGTAAACATCAGTGCGCTCTCATGGCTCCTGTAGGGTCCGTAATGGTCATGCAGCACTGTTTCAGTCCTGCATGCTCACAATGGCAGCATTACAAAGTATCAATACAACCTGGTAAAGCGATGGTCATACCTGTCAATTTTCTGTTAGTAATCCTCATATAGAGCCAACATATTTACTCAATTGGAAAGCATTGCGGAATAACATGCCGTTTGTAAAGGCTCATTTAGATGTTTGTTCAGTTTCATCCGCGTTTGGTCCAAGTTTCATCAATATTTCTTAGCATCTGAGTGCTGCCCCATTTGTTTCTTGGAGCTATTGAGCTTGCGTTGACTACTTTGATGCCACACTTGGATCAATATTGGACCCTTCTGAGATTTTGTGCTGACAACTTGGGCCCCCCCCTCCCAAAAAAAAAAAAAAAAAAATTCTGACTTGAACACACTATAGACTATATTCGGTACGAGTGCTGCCAGTGAAAAACATGGATAGAACTTGTATGCAAAAAATGGATGTCTAAATAACCCCTTAAATATATAGAGAAAATGGTTGCATGCAATATCTTTTGTCCAGCCCAAAATTTATGAACCGTATCCATTAGTATAGAGGACTGAGGCTACCTTCTCATCAAATTTTGGTATGACCTTTGACACATATTCTCCAAACTGCCATAATATTGCCCATAGGTCTGCCACTTCTATTTCTTATGTATACTATAGTATATGTTGGATTGAAAACAATAGTTGATGGCACTATTTAAGTTGGTCAACAGTATACAGGCTAAATCCTATGTCGTCAATTGTAAATAAGCATTGGACACATTAGGTGTATATATCATGGGAATTTTATGCTCTAAAACATGTGATCCTAGCCTTAAAAGAACTGTTCTATATTATGCCAGTATTCAATATAAGAGGAGGAACAGCGAAACACAGCGTAAATCCTGAGTAAATGTATCCTGAACTAGGGAAATCCACATGGGTGTAACCCAAATTTGTAGTATACCGGTGGAATGACTGTGATCCATCAGAAGTCACTGACTATTTATAGGATAATTACTGGGCAAGGCTTTCTGATAGATTTTAAACTGTTTATTAAGAATATTTTTTTATTAGCAGTAATTGCACTTATGGCAATTATAGCTGAAATGCTTTGGTGCATCCAGAAATCCTCTAGAAAAAAACTACAGCCACCAAAATAAATGCAATGACAACTTTAAAAGGATGGCATAATTGGAGAACGGCTTCAGAATAACTTTGCGGTTTTCCTTTCTCCTGGTAATTTAGATTCCTCCGTGATTACTGGTTTGTTTGTAGATCTGTAACACATAGTAATTTGCCCGTGGAAACGTTGGCTGTGGGACTATCTCTTTGTGCTTGACTTTGTTTAACTCTCTCTCAATGTGACCAAGCTATTAGCAGTCTTCATATTGTAAAGCGTATCGCTAAGGTCAATTGCCGAAAGCAATGCAAAAATTGTTCGCTCTAGCCCAAAAACTATAACGACAAACTAAGTAAGATGTTGACTTCCCCCTCCCTGAAAAGCTGATCTTTATCATGCAAAACAGATAACATATCCTACCAAAAGCGGCTTTCTCATAGAGCGGAGTATATATTCTACTGGTGAATACAATATTTTTCCACTAGCTGTGTTGCACACACATTTTTGTGAGCATTTGTGCTGGGAGCTGGGATATATGCAGTGCTATTGTGCCAGGGGTAGCACACTGCTCTTCTAAATGTCACACCATAAGGATCATCAGTAGATGGGTTGTTATACTCTATTTATGTTTAGAGCCCCACTGATTCCATGGTGCTATACATGAGAAGGGGGTTACATACAAATATAAATTACACTGACAGACTGGTACACAGGTGAGAGGGTCCTGCCCTTTTGGGCTTACTCTACATTCCTTTTACAGTGTGAGGCTATGTTCACCAAGAGGTTTGAGACATTTCTAAACAAGTTTTTAAAGCTGAAACCACTTCTTGAAGAGGTTTTGAAGCTTCTTTTTTTTTTTTTTTTTACAGTTCTTTCCTAAAGTCTTTTTCCAGCCTTCTGACTGGAACAGATTATAACAAGATTCTGTTATAAACTTGTCCCAGGTCCGGGCTCTTCTCCCTTCTCCTTGGTCCACTGCACACTGTTGTGCTCCACGTCTGGCTTTACAGGTTGCCTGATGTGTCCTCTCCCTAGGTTATCCTAGACTTTCTTCTGTGAACACTGTGTTAACCTGCTTCTGTTCCTGCTGCCCTGCTGCAATCATCCTTCTACTCCCAAGACTACTGAAGGCGTCTTGTCCTCATTTCCCACATCTCATCCTGCCAATTGCACCCATGCTCAGGGCCTGTGTACCCTCCCGGACCAGAGGCTTACTGGATCCTCTTCAACCGCTTGAGCCGGAGCAGATCCATTTCAAAGGAGTAATGAGCATTTTTTTTCCCACCAGGCGTTTGTCTAAACCTTATCAGGAAAGTGAGAACATTCAAAACACTCTTTATGAACTGCAACATTTCATAGAAATGAAAAGGAAGAACTTTGCCTTTGTTCACATTGAAGAAATAGCCTCTTCATAGAGGAAGAGTACAGGAAGTATTGTGCCACTTATTGGAAGTAGCAGTCCTAAAAGTCAATATCGACCCTTTTGAAAGGGCCTTTCCACTTGACTTAGGATAAGAAGCTAAATCAGAAACTCCATTTCCCGACACATGTTTTAGGATATTTACCCCTCAATAGTGCAAAGTAGGAGAAGTGGTTTGGCTGGGTGAGAGGCCTCTGACTGTAGATCTAATGGGGTAAAGTACCTCCTTGTAGCTATTGTAGGCTTATGCAATGCCCCTGGGAATTTAAGACTATAAATGGCCTCTTCAAAGAGGATGAGGACAGGAACTTTAGTGTTACCTAATTGGAGGTAGCAATCCTAAACCTCAATATTGGCACTTTTTAAAGGGCCTTGCCACCCGACTTGGGGTAAGAAGCAAAGCAATGATTGATTATTGAGTTTTAGGATTGCTACTTCCAATAGATGTTACTAAACTCTGTCCTCTTCCTCTCTAAAAACGCTATTTGGATATTTAAATTCCTAGAAGAGCATTGCATGATCTATAAGTCTCCCTATGCCAACTTTGCACTTGCCCCTTAGATCCACCAACATAGCCTTATAGGTATATTTTTCAGGAAAATGTGAACACTAATTGTTTAACCAAAGCATGAAACTTGCTTGTATTTCAGAGAAAGTAGTGCTCTCATACAGTGTTTTCTTCTTTAACAATTTAATGACCACGTTTGCTTCCATGGAAATGTAGGAGTATGATATTTCGGTAGAGACTCAAAAGTACAAGAACAATTTCCTTTTAACATATTTTGATTAACAAAATTAGAAAACTCATTTCTGAGTCCAGTAATAGTTTTTCTGCCACGTGTTGCTGACAGTGCTAACCAATACGTCCATGTTAGGCCTCTTTTATGGCTCCATCATAACTTCTCACGCTCCACTTCACCAAGAGACGTGTGTTGTCTAGTTAGTCTTCTGCAGATAATCGATGGAATACCTTCTTCCTTGATATGACCTATGGCCCCATCTTGGAAGGAGTGATGTTTTATTGCAGGACACATGGAAAGAAATACATGGTGCTACATTCCTTCCCGCACCTGCACTTTTATAACTATTTATTCAATGGAGTTAGCTAAACATAATATTTTTGCTTGGTAAAGACACTTCATCTTGTGATCCTTGTCATTAAGTTATGTCGTATTTTTACGTACAGTAGAAGTTTCCATGCCATAAAGATGAAAGGCAGCATGACACTGAGAACTGGACAAAGAGGTATTATTGCTATATGT
Organism: Dendrobates tinctorius; assembly: GCF_039654945.1. Lineage (NCBI taxonomy): Eukaryota > Metazoa > Chordata > Amphibia > Anura > Dendrobatidae > Dendrobates > Dendrobates tinctorius. The sequence continues at coordinate 52,622,208 of NW_027361675.1, forward strand.
GGCGATGCAGTCTGCAGCTGGGAATATCCACATCTCCTCTGTACATATGATCCAGCTGTATATGCCGCTGAGAGCGCTGTCTGTTAATGGGGGTCACACAAGTGTCATTACTATTCCAAACCATTCCATATAACTTTCCACCCAAAGGTCTGCACATTAGTGACTAATAGACATGTAGAATACCAGGCAGTTCCCAAGTATTCATCTTTCCCCATAACCTATATTCTTATTAACTTAGAAAGAAATGTGATTATTACAAATAACTTCAGACGTGCAGACCACGTTATAACGTGTGGAAATCTGAATGTTCATAATTGATGGACTGCATAACTGATTGATGGGAAATTCCTTTACTATATTATATGCAGGCACTTGGGGACGAGGCCCCAGTGAGGGAGACTTATTAGGGTATGTGCACACGCTGCGGATTGGGGTGCGGATTTTGTAAAATCCGCAGGTCAAAAGACCTGCGGTTTTGCCATGCAGTTTTTCATCTCCACAATGGAGGAGATGGCAAACCGCAGCGGAATCCGCAGAAAGAATTGACATGTCAATTCTTTCTGCGGTTTAGAAACTGCAGGAAAACCGCGCGGAAAAATCCGCACCATCTGCACAGCGGTTTTTAATATCCATAGGATATTATGGTACTGTACACTGCAGCAAAAACTGCTGCGGATCCGCAGCGGCCAAATCCGCTGCAGAACCGCAGCAGAATCCGCAGCGTGTGCACACACCCTTAGGAGTCGGTTGCCAGCCAAAAGTGAGCGTTCAGTTATTGGCTAATGCTGACTTTAAAGTGTATTATTAGCAAAACTCTTATTAATTACCTCTCCATCAAACATGTCATGTGTTATGTAAATGGAGGTCATTGCTTTGGAAGTTCACACAGATTAACAGGTGTCGCCATAAGCAGTTAAAGGGGTATTCCCATCTCCAATATTCTATCCCAATATGTAGTTGGTGCAAATAAAGTCCGTGGAGCCTCATTTAAGAGTCTCAAACACTGGACTAGCCAGATCTTCCTCCAGGGAAGGACCCAGCCAAGGAGTGGCTCCTTTCGGGAAACCACCATTACCAGAATATTAAGTGGCCCTTTAAGTCAATATCCAGCTCTTTACGAGTTTACAGATATGACAAGGGAAATACCAAGGCCAGATATCCATCCACAGACAGCTGTTTCAGGGTGTTGCCCCTCATCAGTGTGGAGTAGGATTCTGGCTAGGTGGGAGCAATGCCTAGTAGACCAACATCATGAAACAATCACTGACCTCAGGGTGACCAGTCAAAGAAAGAAAACACTGCGGCACCCGGCAAAGGCGCTCAATCAGTGAAATCCTAGGTGCAATGCTCCCTGGGAAATACGAATATGCAAATAAAGTCCATATTCGTATTTCTCAGGGAGCAATGGACCTAGGAATTCACTGATTGAGCGCCTTTGCCGGCTGCCTCAGTGTTTTCTTTGACTGGTCTCCCTGAGGTCAGTGATTGTTTCGTGATGTTAATATGTAGTTGCTGTAATATATTACCAAAAACCTCCCATTAGAAATGTGGTTTAATTCTCCTGATATGCCATGTCGCTTACCCCGTGTGCAGGGCATTGCAGTAGGTTAGGTATCCATGATTACAACCATTGATTGTCCAGCGAATTTATCTGCGCGGATTTGCCAAAAAAAACCGCAGGTCGAAAGACCTGCGGTTTAGCCTGCGGGTTTCCCCTGCGGTTTGACTCCTGCCATGGAGCAGGTGCCAAACCGCAGCGGATTCCGCACAAAGAATTTACATGCTGCAATTTTGAAACCGCAGCAAATCCGCGCGGAAAAATCTGCGCTGTCTGCACAGCAGTTTTAATTTTGCATTGATTTTAATGGTACTGTGCACTGCAGCAGAAACTGCTGTGGATCTGCAGGACCAAAAACGCTGCTGCCTTACACATGAGTACACGCCATGAGCAAAAACCCATTTCAAGAATGTTAATGATAACATGGTAAATGTGATCTGCACATGTTCAGTACTTGCAGTTTATTAAGAAACCGACAGACTCCATGAATGGAAAGCTTCTCACCATTATTGAAAAAGGTGGCATTGGTGGTCACTGATATTTATTTTGAATTATTAAAAGGTTATTTTGTACACTTTTGAGTTATTTGGTTATTTTCACTTTAACACAGGGGTCGGGAATCTTTTTTTTTTTTTTTTTTTTTTTTTTCTGCCAAGCGCCATTTGAATATTTATACCATCCTTCGGGGGCCGTACAAACTCCGCCCATAAGGTACATCCTGACTCTGGCACTGGTTTCATGACTTAATCTTTCATTGCATGCCCTTCAATGTTCAGTAGTGAACACTGCGTGTGTGTGCTCACAGAGCAAGAAGAAATTTAATGAGCTTGTGGCAATCAAAATACAGCTCCCTGCCCAAGAATGTGGTCCCTGAGAATCTGCTCGGGGGCCTGATAAAAGGTCATCGAGGGCTGTAAATGGCCCTGGGGCCTGAGGTTCCCCACCCTGCTTTAACAGATGAAAATAAAAAATTGAGATGGGCAAAATTTACTGTACATTTTCATTTAATATTCATAATTCTACACCCTAATAGTTGCACAATAATAAAGACAGACCCCCACTTTTACCTTGATAAATTTGCAGGTTTATTAACCCTTTGGGTTGACCTACAGCACTGTAGTTACCGTATTTAATAACATTAATCATCAAAAAGACAAATTGGCTTCTAATTGTTCACGTAGGGTGACTGCAGCCTTTCATCCAAAAGCCTAGACAACCCCATTAAAAAAACATGACTTTATTCTACTTGTTCAATAAAATAGTTATGGTATTCTATATTACAGTCACTTTTTATTATGATTAATCATGGCGATGGACTCCTCATTTGCTTGAGTACAAGGAAGTTTTTTTTCCCCCTTTTTTTTATTCATCTATTAAACCTTAGTATGACCATATAAACCTACTGTTAAAAAATACACATATGTTCATGTATTAAGTATTAACATAGTGCTTTCATTGTGCCACTAAAACTAGGTAGCAGGTACACACTACATTTGTTTCCACTGCTGGTGCATACACTCAGGAGATATGCACCCAACAGTGACCGCATTCAGGATGGATGCCAAGGTATCCATCCACTATAGGGACCCATTGTATGTTCTCCCATTGTTTAAGGTTTGGTTTCCTCCCACACTCCAAAAACATACTGACAGGAAATCTAGATTGTCTGCCCTGTCCCCATTAGGACTCACAATGTCTGTAAAGCGCTGTGGAATTAATGGCGCTATATAAGCAAACTAGATGAAGAGCGTAACTAACTACAGTTGGTTATAACAAATTATAATGATAGAATATATCTCTATCTAGATATCTATCCGAGTGTATAGCCCCGCCCCCACTGCATAGCCACATTCACTAGAATATCCCACATCATCCCGTCAGAGCCACCGGACTACTACCACTAATATCCCACATCCTGTCAGCTAGAGCTATCGGACTACTACCCCTAATATCCCACATCATCCCGCCCACTAGAGCTACCAGACTACCTATAATATCCCACATCATCCCGTCAGCCAGAGCTACCGGACTGCTACCCCTAATATCAAACATCATCTCTTCAGAGCCACCGCATGACTACCCCTAATATGCCACATCATCCCATCAGCCTGGGGTCAGAATCAGAGCGCTGAATGGATTTGCCCTGACTTCCATACCGGGGGTCCCTTTAAGAGGAAGATGTGCCTATGGGATGGAGGATATGTGATGGGTATATGGGCACGGGAGGGGGTGAGTCATTTCTGTCGTGCTCTCTGCTCCTTTCTGGGGGGCAGACAATGGCTGGGAGCTTATGTTCCCGGGGATGCTAGATTTCTGCCATCCGGTCAGTGTCTGCTGAGGTGTTGTGGAGCGGGAAAACTGTTGCTCATAGCAACCAATCACAGCTCATCTTCTTTTAAACAACTCTGGTGAAATGAAAGATGCTTAGTGATTGGGTGGGGCTATGTGGAGTGTGCGTGGCTGATGCACACATTCATTTTTATATATACCGTATATCTAGATAACATACACATAAAAAATTAAATTGTATCGTGTACATTTTTATTTGCAGTGGCCCTCTGTGCTTTCCTATACAGTAAGAAACTGTATGAAAATATATGCCTGCCAGACAAAGGTCGAAAGAACACACTTTTGGCCTCTGGTGAATGGGGGACTATGTCAGTGTTACAGTAAAAGGCATGAAATTCTGATATATACTCTAGGCACAGATGCAGTATTCTCTTAGCCACATTTTCTGAGACGTCTCTTCATTTTTCTGGTTGCTTGGCTTAATCCCATTTAGCATTTACAAGTCTATATGTTTATATTGCACATGGAGAGCTTCTATATACACTGCTTATGTTGTGTTGTCATTGGCTGTATACCTCTGCAATGTGGAAATTGCATTCTGACAGTGTTACTGCAGGCAGAAGGAAAGGGTCATTCTAGATGACTGATAGTTCACAAATGCTTCTTCTTAAATTACCTAATTTCTGTCTGTCGGCACTTATTACTCAGCATGAGGGGCTCTGCTAGGGGCAGACACCTTTTTAAAATCAATCTCAAACATAACTATTATGAGGACTGATCAAATGACAAGTGATTTTTAAATTCAGAATGGTTATTCTTCACAATATATTTTAAAGGTAATGTGAGCTTATTTGGTTTTCATATGGAATGGTCAGCAGCCCCAAGCATTGTAATCCTCCTTTTTAGGGTATGCCCACACTGCCGTGTATTCTTTCACGCGAGAGAATCTGGCCCATTTATGCTAATGGAACTGTATCTGAGTTGGATCCGAGTGTCCTCTCACTGTGATATAATTCTCTTATGCGAGAGACTCGGATCAAAGTACGAAGAAGATGGAGAACTTAATTTCTCCATTGTCTGTGCGCGTGCATCAGACTGTACTTGGATGTCATCATTTCATCATTTCTTCCTCTGGTCACTAAATTGTTCATATAAATGCAAAGCAGAGTCACAAAAGTGTCTGCAAATGAATGAACTAAAGATCTGTAAGTTGGAAAATCACCTGAAAAAAAAACGAGTTTTATACCTTGTCCAATGTTTGCATTTTGCACTTTGCATAATGTTATAACCATTATATTTTATGAAAAATCGATATGAGCGCATATAACAAGAACACATGTTTATATAGTTTCTGCAGGGGCTTTGGTTTTCAGGTTTTCTTCTTTTCAGAACAGGTTGTAATGAAAGCTAACCCTTATGGATAAAGGCAAATAGAAAGGGATTACATACACGAATCTAGGTCCTTTGAGAAACTGAATATATGTTTTCCTTTTTTGTATTATTTCCCTCCCAAGCCCCAGGGTCCGGTGAAGTAAATCACTTCCTGACTCATGTTCCAAAGACCCTTTACATTCTTACCTCATGGTAGAAATCTAATTCCATGTCTGTTGTATGAGCGCCAGGAGGGCAGTGACTACCACTGATCAGTGGCCTGTTCTGCTACGTGTAAGTCATACAGCGAGAATGTCTTACCTTTCAAGAGGACAAGTTAGTCCTTAGAATTGATTTAATAAACACTTTTTTTTTCCATTCAGTGCTGCTTAAAAAGTAATTTTCTTGTGGAATTATACTGTAGCGTGACACAGCTTGTACTATAGACTGTGTATAAGGGCTTTCAAGCACACAGGGGTGTCGAGATGATGAAACCATAGATAATAGTACCATACATCTACATACCTGGATTACCTGGCTGAAAAACTTGTGGTAAAGGCCCAACGGTGTAATGTAGGGTTTGGGGCCCTGGGTGCTAAAATTATTAGGGGTTCAGAAATGTCAAAACTGGAGAAAAGAGTCGCAATGGCATTGGTAGCCACTGTGCACTTGATCTCTGGGTGAGCATGAATTAAAACTGTATTGGCGTAAGCATTAAGCCGATACAGGTCGATCTTGTGGTCGGTAGGCTTCTGATCTTCAGGACATCAGAGTTCTGGCGCAGAAGACACAACACACCCCCCCCACACCCCCTTTCCTTTGCGATGCTTGTGCCATCCCACTAAGATTAGGTGAGTTTATTTTTTTGAGGGGGTTGACACAACCTTGGTGTATTTTGAGGTGGCATTATTTGTTTTAAGGCGGCTTTATTATGGGTTAAAGTGATTGTCTATTCTAAAACAGCAAATTTTCAGTCACTCCATGACTGCAGACTTGTGAAGCCTCACATAGCACGCACACTGTTAGGATTCTCCAGTGCAACCGCCGGGAACGCAGTCATGTGACCAAAATTATGTGATCTGCATACTTCCGGCCAGAATTTGACTGGACTGTTTCCAAGATGGAGCATGCACTTGCGCAGAATTGCGAAGGGGGACACTGTGTGGATGACATAGAAAATGTCTTCCACACGAAGCATGGAATGAGAGCGGCATCGCAAGAAGAGAAGGCCCCAGACCAAGACTAGTGCTGCCTATCGGACGGGACCACCCATAGGCGGTTATATTAAAATAAATATGCGTGGCCAAAGGCGCTAAGCGCAAAACCTTAGGGCACACAGCAGCAAGTTGGAGGACATCACACCACTCAAATTGTCCAAAAAAATATAAAATGATAACCGTATATAAAATTAACTTGCGCTAATATGATGTACCCAGGTTACATAAAGAAGTGCGTAGTACACATAAATTTAAAAATAACCATATAGGAAGATAAATTACCTTAAAATAGTGCTTGGAGGAGTGATTCTGGAGAGAGGAGTCCTCAGAAACGAGATAAATGAAAAGGTCCTTTCCAAAGGTATTCAATAACCCAGCAGTGAATGTGGTCTCTGAAGCTAAAGGGTACTGTCTCCAGACATGCCACTGTCCCGGCTGGAGACTAGCCTGCAGCTGGAGATATGGAGCGGCAGACTGCAGGGTAACAGTCGCCGCATGCAAAAATAAGCCTGCAAGGTCCAAAACCGCTGAAGGACCTTGCGTGACGTCAGTCACGTGGTGTACCACGTGACAGGCAGAGAATGCTAAGAAGCGCTGGGGGAGCCAGAAAACAATTGCAAATCCTACGTGTTACGGAATTCTCGGTTTCCTATTTCAGGGAACCCTGAATCTCCAGCTGCACGCTAGTCTCCGGCCGGGACAGCGGCATGTCTGGAGACAGTACCCTTTAGCTTCAGAGACCACATTCACCACTGGGTTATTGAATACCTTTGGAAAGGACCTTTTCATTTATCTCGTTTCTGAGGACTCCTCTCTCCAGAATCACTCCTCCAAGCACTATTTTAAGGTAATTTATCTTCCTATATGGTTATTTTTAAATTTGTGTACTATGCACTTCTTTATGTAACCTGGGTACATCATATTGGCGCAAGTTAATTTTATATACGGTTATATTAAAAGGTCTGTTTTTTTTTTTTTTTTGTTTTTTTTGCCTTGCAAGGCAAACTGAAGTCATATTGTATATGCAGCTTTATAGTGAGGGGGGGGGGGGGCACAGGGCTGGTTGCTCTGGGCTGGAACAGAGTTCTCTTTGCCCTCAAACCTCTCTTCTAAACAGCAATCAGAGTTGTGTGATGTGCTGTGTGGTGCTTTCTTTACTCACTTGTTGTTCGGGAGTCCTTTAAACCTCCCCATCCATGGAACCAGTTACAATCTCAGTGCGGAGATCTCATCTCCCTAGATCTTGGTGCCAAGATCTCCATCTGCGCATGTGCCGCCCCTGGCAGCCATTTCCTCGGAGTCCACCTCATAGGAAACTATTTAACTGCGGGGGCTCTGGCCTTTCACGAAATGTCGGCAGAGCCCCCGAAGCAGCGCTGGACACCCGCAGCACCGAACACCCTCTCTTCTCGGCCTGAAGCAACGCTCCACTCTTTCCTCCTCCAGCAGCAACCCTGGGACCCTGCTCCACTGCGGCCGGTAAGGTATAGTCTCATAAGATGCACCCCCATTTTCCCCCAAAATTTTGGGGAAAAAATGCATCTTATAATCCAAAATATACGGTAAATGTATCCAAATGATTTATACAAATTGCTTACATCACGAAACAATCACTGGCCTCAGGGAGACCAGTCAAAGAAATCACTGCGGCAGCCGGCAAAGGTGCTCAATCAGTGAAATCCTAGGTGCATTGCTCCCTGGGAAATACGAATATGCAAATAAAGTCCGTGGAGCCTCATTTAAGAGTCTCAAACACGGGACTAGCCAGATCTTCCTCCAGGGAAGGACCCAGCCAAGGAGTGGCTCCATTTGGAAACCACCATTACCACCATATTAAGTGGCCCTTTAAGTCAATATCCAGCTCTTTACGAGTTTACAGATATGACCAGGGAAATACCAAGGCCAGGTATCCATCCACAGACAGCTGTTTCGGGGTGTTGCCCCTCATCAGTGTGGAGTAGGATTCTGGCTTGGTGGGAGCAATGCCTAGTAGACTAACATCACGAAACAATCGCTGACATCAGGGAGACCAGTCAAAGAAAACACTGCGGCAGCCGGCAAAGGCGCTCAATCAGTGAAATCCTAGGTGCATTGCTCCCTGGGAAATACAAATATGCAAATAAAGTCCGTGGAGCCTCATTTAAGAGTCTTAAATACAAATTGCTTAGAATACTGTCCAGATCCATCTCTCGACTGTATTTCATCTTAGAAAATGCTGATCATTGGGGGATTCGTAACTGCGCTGTAGAAACTGTCTATAGCACTGATCTCTTGAGTCAGACATTATTACCTAGTCATAAGCATGCAATGAAAAACAGAAGATGTCTGGAATATGCAGTAATTAGTGTAATATGTCGTAAAATATAGGTAGTCTGCCAGGGAGACCACATCATTGTATCGGCTTCTGCACAGTAAATCACAGACTGACTCGCTGTAATTTAATGGTGATGCTTCCATATTGTCACTTGATGTATGACATGCAGCTGTGAAGATTACTTATGTGACCTGTCAGTGGAGCACATACATACTGGGAACATATTTTACAGCTTTTGTCCCGGAAAAGTAAAAATAATTGTGTTTCTATACAACTCAGTCAAGCTGCAAGACATTGTGCTACTGGCAAAATGCTTTCATATTGGATAGCCGTGCCTTTTACTGTCTGTGCAAAGCATGTTTAGGATTGTTCTCTAACAATACCACACCATCAACGTTATGGCCGGCTTGCTGTGATGGCCGAGGATGTTGTCACAGTTTGCAACCTTGTTCTCCAAGAGATTCCTCTTCCAAAAGATTTAATTGTGAAGGAAACCTAAGAAGACAGGAACGAAGGAACTTTTTTTTTTTTTTTTTGTAGTTCTCGCGTATTTTTAGGAATCTGAAATTAATTTCTATTTACCGCATATCTGACTGTGTGCAGTCCCACAGAAATTCAGAACCTGGATACAGATATGTTGAGACCAGGTGGATTTTTTTAGAATCCCAATTCTATGTTGCGTTCCGTGGCGCATAAATTGTTAGTATTGTTATAGTATATGTGCCCATATGAATGTAGGTGGTATTCCTTATTTCGTCACTTTCCACCAGACTGCTGTTTGTCTTTTCCTGCATTTCAACTGTTTATTAAGGTATTCAAAAACCACAGATGCCACCATAGAAAGGTGTGCAAGGAAGAGGGAGATGCAACTGCAGGTTCCCAAGAAGTAATGTACAATAACAGGGAAAGGGGACCACATACAGGGAATTCTAAAACTAATATGTAAGTTCTCGTTTGTATGTTGTGATGCATGTTCCTCTTTATTTAAGCCACTAGTTATATCACTCTAGGGTTACGGAACTGAAGATCTCATTTTCAGTACTAATTTTAGTTAATAATTAGGCCATTATGTGCTATTAAATTGCTCAACAGGGAAAAGCTTGGGGAAAAAAAACCTCATCCAACTTAAACACACCAAGAAACCTCACATTTTACGGAGTTTGTAGAGGCCTTGGTACCAGCTGAGATCATTTTATCAGCCTAACAGCTAGTGCTATATACTAATGTTAATTATAATTTACGCCTTTGAGGTAGGTGTCAGACACTGAGTTTTTTTTTTCTTGACAGTAGTTAGATCAACTTGATCTATCCCAACCCAGCATCCTAAGGAGAAGAATGTGGCAGATGTCCCTCTTCCCTCCTTAGGAAGTATGCAACATTCATGAACAATGAGTGGGGGTGATGGCTGACCATCTTAAGACTGCAAGGTGTTGAAGACAGGACTGTTATCAGGAATTTCAGGGCCCCATACTGGGAAAAATTAAGGCCCCCTGGAGACTCTGCCCAGGCTCTACACCAGCTCCGCTTCCAAAGCTCAAACCTTGTGACCTGGGACCTAAGTCCCAAGGATGGAATATTACATCACAGGCGATCAGCGGCGCTCACGGGGGGGGAGCGCAGCTGATCACAGCCGGGTGTCAGCTGATTATCACAGCTGACACCCGGCACTATGTGTCGGGGGTGGTCATGGACCGCCCCCGACACGTTAACCCCTGGCACACTGCGATCAAACACGATCACAGTGTACCTGGGGTTTAGGGAAGCATCGGCAGGGAGGGGGCTCCCTCCGTGCTTCCCTGAGAGCCCCGCAGCAGCGCAATGTGCAGCGCTGCTGCGGGGGCCTCCTTCGCTGCAGGTCCCCGGATCCAATATGGCGGCTGAGACCTCCGGGGGCCTGCAGGGAGCTGGCTTCCTCACTGCTGAGAGCAGGCAGGAGGAAGCCTGCAGCAGCGCCTGTCAGATCGCCGATCTGACACAGCGCTGTTCTAAGTGTCAGATCGGTGATCTGACAAAGACAGTGATGTTCCCTCCCGGGACAATATAATAAAGTTTAAAAAAAAAAAAAAAAAAAAAGTTTAAAAATGTAAAAAAAAAAAAAATTACAAAATAAATAGAAAAAAATCCTTAATTTTTTTCTAAATAAAAAAAAACAAAACAAAAGTACACATATTTAGTATCACCGCATCCGCAACGACCCACCCTATAAAACTATCACACTAGTGAACCCCTTTAAAAAAAAAAAAAGCAAAAAACAATGCTTTATTATCATACTGCCGAACAAAATGCAATAACGCGCAATCAAAAAGACGGATATGAATAAACATGATACCACTGAAAACGTCATCTTGTCCCGCAAAACACGAGCTGCCATACAGCATCATCAGCGAAAAAATAAGTTATTGCTCGCATAATAGAGCGATGCAAAAATAATTATTTTTTATATAAAATTGTTTTCATTGCATAAAAGCGACAAAACGTAAAAAAAGACATAAATGAGGTATCGCTGTAATCGTACTGACCCATAGAATAAAACCGCCTTATCAATTTTACCACACGTGGAACGGTGTAAACGTACCCCCCCAAAAGAAATTCATGAAATGCTGATTTTTTTTTTTTCATTCTGCATCCCAAAAATCGGAATAAAAAGCGATCAAAAAATGTCACGTGCCCGAAAATAGTACCAATAAAAACGTCAACTCGTCCCACAAAAAATAAGACCTCACAGGACTCTGTGGTTCAAAATATGGAAAAATTATAGCTCTCAAAATGTGGTGATGCAAAAACTATTTTTACAATAAAAAGCGTCTTTTAGCGTGTGCCAGCTGCCAAACATAAAAACCCGCCATAAATAGTAAATCAAATCCCCCTTTTAACACCCTTAGTTAGGGAAAAATAATATTAAAATAAAAAATATTTTATTATTTTTCCCTAACTAAGGGGGGTGATAAAGGGGGATTTAATCACCCCCCTTAGTTAGGGAAAAATAATAAAATAATAAAAAGTATTTATTTCCATTTTCCCATTAGGGTTAGGTCTAGGGCAGAGATTAGGGTTAGGGGTGTGTTGGGGTTAGGGTTGGAGTTAGAATTGGGGGTTTCCACTGTTTAGGCACATCAGGGGCTCTCCAAACGCAACATGGCGTTTGATCTCAATTCCAGCCAAAAAAAAAAAATGGCGCTGCTTCCCTTCTGAGCTCTGCCATGCGCCCAAATAGTTGTTTACCCCCACATATGGGGTATCAGCATATTCAGGACAATTTGCACAATAACCTTTGGGGTCCTGTTTCCCTTGGGAAAATAAAAACTGGGGGTGAAAAGATCATTTTTGTGGAAAAAATGATTATTTTTTTTTTTTTTTTTTTTTTTTTTTTTATTGTATGGCTGTACGTTATAAACTCCTGTGAAGCCCTGGGGGTTCAAAGGTCTCACCACACATCTAGATAAGTTCCTTTGGGGGCCTAGTTTCCAAAATGGGGTCACTTGTGGGAGGTTTCCACTGTTTAGGCACATCAGGGGCTCTCCAAACGTGACATGGCACCCGATCTCAATTACAGCCATTTTTGCGCTGAAAAAGTCAAACGGCGCTCGTTCCCTTCCAAGCTCTGCCATGCGCTGAAAAAGTGGTTCCCCCCCACCGCTTACTCAGAACAAATTGCACAATAACTTTTGCAGTCCAATTTCTCCTGTTACCCTTGGTAAAATAAAAAAAATTGGACCTGAAGATATTTTTTTTTTTTTTTTTTAAACATTCAAAAAATTCCTGTGACGCACCTGAAGGATTAATAAACTTCTTGAATGAATGTGGTTTTGAGCACCTTGAGGGGTACAGTTTTTAGAATGGTGTCACTTTTGGGTATTTTCTATCATCTAGACCCCTCAAATTGGCTTCAAATGTGATGTGGTCCCTAAAAATAAAATGGTTGTAAAAAGGAGAAATTGCTGGTCAACTTTTAACCCTTATAACTTCCTAACAAAAAAAAATTTGGTTCCAAAATTGTGCTGATGTAAAGTAAACATATGGGAAATGTTACTTAAAATCACAGAGAGATGGCACACAAAAAACTTAAGGGCATAAAAATTCAAAGTTGGAATATTGCGAAATTTTCAATTTTCGCCAAATTTCCGTTTTTAAAAAAAGTTATATCAATTAAATGTTACCACTGACATGAAGTACAATATGTCACGAGAAAACAATGTCAGAATCACCAGGATCCATGGAAGCATTCAAGTTATTACCTCATAAAGGGACAGTGGTCAGAATTGTAAAAATTGGCCTGGGCATTAACGTGCAAACCACCCTTGGGAGTAAAGGGGTTAAGGCTGTGTCGGACTGGGGTGCCAATGGCCAACCAGCATCATTGGCTTTGGGGGCTCACCTTTCACCTGCATACAAATGTTACACTCCCCTCATTCACAAATTTACCTATATCTCTGTATAATAATAAACTAGGTAGTTTTGGTTTCTGAATGATGAGATCTTACTTTTTTTCTGTACAGAGTAAATTATGTGAATTATGCCAAGTACTGTCCATACAGTGGGGTTGGGGCCCATTTTTTTTTTTTTTTTAAATGAACAATAATACCACATACAAGGGACAAATACTGTGACACCATGGCCGCACCACATGTTACCACCACATAGTGACTAAATAATACCACATACAGGGACAACTACCACCACCCCATAAACAGACCACATATTACCACTGCATAGTGACCGAATACTACAATACTGATCATTCATTAAAAGCAAAAACAAACTAATTTTACCATAATTCCCATTATTCACAGGAGCTCTTTACCTAGTGGCAGAGTTTAAGTAATAAATAGTGATCACCAGTGACATTATACACAGGAGCTCTCTATATAGTGTACAGGTTAGGGCTCATACTCATTTGTGAGAGACTCGCACGATTCTCGTGCGAGTGTCTCTCATGAAAATCTGGCACAGCTGCTGGCATTGGGACTGGAGCGTGCGGCTACATGTATTTCTATGCAGCTGCACGCTCCGGTCCCAGTGCCAGCGGTAGTGCCGGGTTTTCATGTGAGAGACTCGCATGAGAATCGTGCGAGCCTCTCACAAGTGAGTATGAGCCCTAACACATGGACTCACCAGTGTCTTCTCTAGTTGAAGTTCATCTTGGCTTTTTCATCCAGCACAGACCGCAATTGCTTCATTCAGCCAGAACTTGTCTCTGCAGAAATAAATCATCTAGAGCATATTCCCCAATTTTTCCCCAACTTCTACACTACACCAGATGAAGAAAAAAGTGAGTGTCACCCTGCTCAGTAAGAGGATCCCTCCTCCCCTACACTGAAAACAGTATCCTCAAAAATAAATCACAGCAGTAATATCCCTTAAATAGCCCCTACAGTAATAATGTCCCACATCCTGCTCCCATATGTACTCGATTTCTGGCTCCATGCGTGTTTCCATTTCTGGCTCCATGTGTGGCTTTACAAAAAAAAAAATTCTCCTTACCTTGTCTCCGGAGATGTGCGCTCTGACGTCTGCTGCCAGCCTGTAATTGACTGCTGGCTCTTAACTGTTGCTGTATGAGAAGTTTTCCCGCACAGCAATATAGATTTTAACTGAACGGGCATCCTCGGACACACTTCCAGTTACTGAACCTGATGAATTTTGCTGCTGGGGCCCAATGAGCAGAAGAGTAATGCCCTGCTATTGGAGGAGTCTGATAATCTGGTCACATGCTCCTCCACCAGCAGCCATTATATGGACAGAAGTGCCAATCTGTTTTTGAGGAAAGCTGCACTAATGTAACTGGCCGACCCTTTTAACAGCAAGGCGGTCTGTCCGTTCAGGCCAAACATGAGTTTATGGAAATATTACATAAACAAATGTACAAAAAGCAGTAGGGAATGAGTAGGCAGACCATACTTTTATTTTTGTTTTGTTAAATGATGGTGACACTTTAATTATATCCAAAATTGCATAAATTACATGACTGGGGTGAAAAGTTTATACCTATTTTAAAAAAAAAAATGTAAATACGTATTCAAAAAAATACACTGTATAGGTTTTGGAGATGAGAACTGTTTGCAGGACCCTGGTCCAACATGGTACGTACTAGAATTTAATTGTGCTGGGCCTGCTAACCAGAAGAGGCGCTGGAGATATCAAAAGGTAGGAGGAGGATCGCCAGGTACTGGTCCCGTGACATGGCGGTTGCAGGTAGGACGACGATTTCTATGCTCTGGTTGAGCAAAGCGGAGGATGCCGGCTGGTGGGAGCAGGATCGCCAAGCTCTACTCCATCGACACGGAAAATGCTGGCAGGTAGGAGGAGGATTGCCAAGCTCTGGTCCAGAGACTACAAATATCACTCCGGGATCTGGGTCCGGTAAATTTTTTTGCTTCTCTCATAGGTGATACTATCAGTAAAGTGTAATACTGGCAACAGTGAAACAAGAATTTCCTGCACTGAATTTTATATGCCAAGAACAATCAAATTCAACCCACCATTCTCCTATCTGTGTGTGAAGCCCTGTCATTTTCTTGTAGTATTGCTGACCAGAGAAGCGTGACTAACGTTGCCTATAGGCAGAAGATGGAAATGCGTGTACTCCGCTTTAGGCTTTTTAAGTAACAATTTAATAGATGAGAGAAAATGTTTTCTCCCTGTTATTGTTTGAGTCCTTGTATGGTGAATTAAACCAATTACTATACAGTCAGTCCATATATCCCCCCCCCCACATAATAAGCCGTGCATTGCACACATGCGCCCAGCTCTGCTTTTATGCACAGTGTTGATTTAGCATCTATTTACTTGGCACATTTCTGCACCAGGTTAGGCAGGATGTCGCCTGAATATCTTGTGTGGCCTGTATGTGCCCCAGAACCTTGTAGAGACTAGATACAGGAGATTCTCCGGGCTCAGCTGCGGTGCTGGTCTCTCCGGAGACCCTGCAATGATCCAAACGGAGCACTCCTTAAGTGGCATCCCCTGATTTATTCACCGTATGAATAATTCATGAAGCCTGTGTGCCACGAGTTTTCATTTTCGATCAATAGACTTGAAGAAAAGCAGCATGTATGCTTATGGGAGGAGGATGTGCTGTGGATAATGGCACAAGATCAGGATTAGTAGATCTGAAATAACGTAGCGGCCATGGACATTCCACCTTTTAAGACCCTTTCTCCTGCCAAAATTGTTGATCTAATGAAAGGAGATTAAAGGAAATTGTGTTAGATGTATAACGATAGGAATGCGAGTCTGGAGTATTGATGCATTGCGCCCACCCTACTAGCCGGTAGCATTACCGATACAGTGCCCCAGATCATGTGAAATCTTTTTATTGCATTCACACTCATGTTTTCCAATTTTTTTTTTTTTTTATTCCTGAAAATGTGAATTTATGGATAATATCAGTTTGCATTGGAATCTGCACATAACTGTCCCAGATTTTCAGAACCAATAAATTGGCATGTAGCAGCACTCAACAGTGGCTCTGTACACACCTTTAAATGTCGTGCTTCGCAAACGAGCAATAAATGTTCCCCCCCAGGATAGGGATATTATTAGAGTTGGTATATTTGCATGCCAAGCAATGTAATAAATTGTGTGTGGGTCCGTAGGGAATCTGAACATCTCCGAAGGTTAACAACCAGTCATTAGAGATTGGAATACCCCCTAACGGAGGCGCAGGTGAATGGAAGCCTATAGATACGTCTAATGTATGAGTATTATCCTGGCTTAAATACTCTGAGGATGCAGGGTGTCCTAAGCCTAGGTCATACCAGTGAATTACATATTGATGGCCAACTCTAATATTTTGCTATATAGTGCCGAATCCTTTTTTTTTTTTTTCCCAAAACCAGCAGATTGGTTCAAAACAAAAGATTTATGCCTACTTTTTTTTTTTTTAACATTTCAATTCAGTTTTATAGGAGTTTTCCGGAAGCCCCTTTACAATGAGCGCTTTGACGTATGTGAATATAGTATTACACCCTTTTTTTTTTTTTTTTTTTTTTTTTTTTTTTTTTTTACATTCTCCTTTTACTACCCTGTATAAATAGTTGACTATTTCATTGGATAATGACTATGTTCCACAATTCCATTTTAGCTTATTGTTCGTGCAGTTAGTACGTTTTGTCTGTGGTCACGGAGTTCATTTTGGAACAATCTTTGCTAAATTTGGTTTATCAATTCCCAGCTGCATTTGAAAAAGTCTTGGGCCTAAGTAGAGGAAAGCTTGTGGTATGGTGTGGTCACAACGTGAGGAAGCTGGTAGGATGAAGTCGCCATGGCGGTTACTAAAATTACATTGGAAATTTAAGGCTGCATACAGCACCTGCAGTATTGCTGCCACCATCAGTGCTTAAACAGACTTGTCACCTAACATTCATGATTGTTGCAGCACTTATACCCCCTCATTCTTACTACAAGAGTCATTCACTATAGTGCGGTATTATAAAAGCTGCCATACTTTAAATTTTAGATTACATTAGGTTGTTGTGAGCACAATTAGACACACAGATGCATTAGACATGATGCCGATACAGTTGAATGCAGGGAAGGGGGCTCAATAGTGGCACTATTAGCGGCGCGCCACTGGCTGGGAGCAGCTAGGGGATTGAGGGCCTTAGGAGCAGGCTGTCTTGGCATTTGCCTAAATGCCAGCCCTGAAGAGGAGGACAGCTAATGCAATCCAAACCTAGTTTTGACCCTAATTTCTATTGTGGATCAGATTTTCCTCCAGTAATCTCTTCAAGAACCAATATGAACATCATCTTGCAGCAAATAGTTAAGGCATTCAACACATAACAAACATGAATATGATGTAGGTTTAATCTGGGGAGACATTGTGATCCTGTAGGTTTATGGCTACCAACACACTTGCAAATTTTTTCTTTTTTCTTTTAAACCAACAGATGCCAATATATTCCCTGATCATGGATATATACATGAATTGGATCAAACTTGTATTATAACGATGCCATCAAAGTATTTGTTTTTCATTATATCGTTTGGGCTCCCTGCAGCTTAGGGGTCTCGGTGTCTGAGCTTTTGAGGCCCTTTTTCATCTTTGGTGTAGCACCTAGGTGCTTGCAGAGGCAGATGGAAAACACATGCTCTGCCATTTGGTTATCTAGATTTGATAGCTATGTGCTAATTAATCTATATATCTGCATAGTTTGATCTCCCTGGGGATACCTAGTTTCAATTACCTGCTCACATTGGGGGGGGCTGCCAATGTCAAATGGCCAAAGTCTCTGATATAATTCACAAGTCTATTTATAACACTAAAGGGCATGTCGCACTAAGAGATATCGCTAGCAATATCGCTATAACTTGTGACGTAGCAGCGATATTGCTAGCGATATCGCGGTGTCTGATACTTACCAGCGACCGGCTCCCCCGCTGGTTATCGCTTATCGCGCGAGAACGTTCAGGACTGTTTCTCGTCGTCAGCTTCCTGTGGCACTTCCTGCTGTGAGGACGAGCGACGCGTGGAGCCGGGCGGGAGGACGCAGGATCGCCTGGTGTGACAGGTAAGTAGCGATCCCCGTCCCCAGCGATGTCACTGGTGAGATCTGCCTGTGTGGCAGCTCACTAGCGACCACTTAGCGATGTACCAGCGATCCTGACCGCGTCATATCGCTGGTCGGGATCGCTGGTACATCGCTAAGTGTGACAGTACCTTAAGGAATAGTTTCATGTCCTGCAGATAAAAGTAATGATTTCAAAACTACAGCAAGCAGCCCAGTAAGTGACAAATCTCTGCAATCAGAGTCTTTGATTCTACATTATGCGACCCTCAGATTAGGAGGCAAAAACCTGGTGCAGATTTCCTCTAAAAAGATTATTGGACAAAATATTGTTATAAATTAGTGCAAATCCATCATGCTGGTGGTGCTCACTTCCACCCCACCCAGGCTACATTGCTTTATTATGGGGCCCATTGGTTCTGTTGAGGTCTCTGTCATTTTTAAACAAAAAAATAGCACTGCGATTAGCATCATTTTTATCAAGTAATGAAATTTGCCATGGAGCCTTGTGATAGAATGATGCACTTAGTAGAAAAACTCTGCATATATCCTTTTGTAAGATGATTTGCAATATCATTCTAGTCATGTGATGTTTAAAGAACTACTTCAGCGCCTTTTTTTTCCATTCTACATGACTGCACCACGAGAGAGGGGATCCCCCAATGAGGACAGGAAACCTTCAATATAAAAGGGGCGGCTCCTCTCTCTGCATCAGTTGTTTTCCTGTCCTCAATGGGGAACCCTCAAGATGAAAACCTCTTGAAGATTCTCGAAGAAAGAAGAGGATGCATGGGTTGGGTGATTACTGGCAGGCACCGGTCTGCTACACCCGTCGCCAGGTACCGGTAGTCTCCTCTGGAGCCATATATTCTTATGCCCCCCCCCCCCCTGAGCAAGTGCATGGCCACAGCCCGCGATGCAGTTGCCTGGGTGAAGTTTGATGCCTCGGAGACCACATTGGGTGTACCCTCCCTGATGCCGACATACCCCATAGAAGTCCACAGAGGCCACTTTTGTGCTCCCTCCCTGTTGATGTGTGGTGGCCATGCAGCCCGTGAAGCACATCAGTGCCCGGGCAGAGGTAAGACTCCTTGGAGGACCCTCACAGAATCCCTCCCTGTTAAGCCGCAGGACGCCGGTCACCGTTTGGGCCATAAAGAAGAAGCCGTACCTGCAGAACAGTGGTGGCCAGCGTGATCGCTCCCTCCAGGTAAAATCCACGAGACACCTGGCAGGTAGACAGGAGAGGCAGGACTGGGAAGACACAGGAAGCTAGGGTGGACAAAGGATAAGACTGGAGGTGCAGAGAGAGAGCTACCGACGGTAGCGCAACTAGAGACATGAAGGAGAACAGTGTCTGAGACACAGCGAGCGCTGAGCGCATTAGATAGTCAGGCGTCTTAGGCTAGTTTCACATTTGCGCTTTCTAGCGCAGCAACGGACTGCGCACGGCCGCCACTAAGCCCCGCCCCCTCCCGGCTTCCTGCCCACCCCATCCGGTCATCGCCTCCTACTAGCGCACATGGGCGCTTGCGATCTGCGCACCCTATCTTTAGTATAGGGTGCAGAGATCGTGCGCTGGCAGGATTTTGCCGTGCACTGCGCACTTTTGAAGGTGCGCCGTGCGCGCCGAAATGCAACATGCTGCGCTCGGTGCACACGGGCGCACCTTCAAAAGTGCGCAGCACACAGCAAAATCCTGCTAGCGCACGATCTGCGCACCCTATGCTAAAGATAGGGTGCGCAGATCGCAAGCGCCCATGTGCGCTAGTAGGAGGCGATGACCGGATGGGGCGGGCAGGGAGCCGGGAGGGGGCGGGGCTTAGCGGCGGCCGTGCGCAGGCCGTCGCTGCGCTAGAAAGCGCAAATGTGAAACTATCCTTACCTGGGCTGACGCCGAACAGAAGTAGTCGGTGGGCACCGTCATGCTGGGGGCGGTGCCACCGCGTCACAGCTCGTAGAGGCCAGAGTGTCAGGAGCTGCCGAGTGCGCAGGCGCCCGACGCTGAGATACCCGGAGGTCAGGCGCGGGGACACTCCGATAAGCAGGAGCGTGCCAGGAGGCATGCGACCCGGGACAGCGCTGGTAAGAGGCCGCGGGAGGCATCATGACACATGCATTGGAGGTCTCTAAAAAAAAAAAAAAAGGAGTAAATTAAAAGCTAGGAATAAGGAATATTACTTATGTAAAAAAAAAAAGTCCGTTAGGAATAAGGCGTTGTGTCAGAACTGTTTGAACAGTAGCGGAAGAGACACCCGCTCTGCTGAGAGCTGGAGATCCCTGATTGTCAGAAGTCTACAATCAGGAAGGGCTTTGCAGTCAACAAACATGGATAGCAAAGCAAGGGATAGACAAGCCCCTCATTGATCTCTCAGGAAGACCATAGGGTAGCGAAGATGATAAAGATGCGTTCCTAGTAGAGGATACAGTACGGACAAGCTTATTAAAGCAGTCTGACCTACCGTGGGGCTGGTAGATGCAAAAGCCATAGAACTTATGTTCGACAAGCTTGCTATGAGGAAAAATGTAAAGTCTTCCCTATTTTTGGCAATGACTCATTAAAAGGGAATGGGGAAAAACCAGAGAGGAAGTCCCATAATCAATTCCCTGTAAAGGAGGTACCTTTTTGATGAAGAGGCATCCTCATCCTGGGATGAGGCTTCGAAATTGATGTAGCAATATCTAAGGTCGCCAAAAAAGTCCTCCCTGCTCCTTAAAGGACTTGGGTTCCCTGAAAGAACCTCTGATAGACAGATAATTGTCTTAAAACAGCCTGGGAGACCTCAGCTGAAACACTTACACCGGCCATCGCGGCCACTGGTGTGGTTAGATCCCTTAAGACAGGGTTTCCCAACTCCAGTCCTCAAGGCACACCAACAGATCATGTTTTCAGGATTTCCTTTGTATTGCACAGGTGAAGCAATTATCACCTGAGCAATACTAAGGAAATCCTGAAAACATGATCTGTTGGTGTGCCTTGAGGACTGGAGTTGGGGAAACCCTGCCTTAAGATATGGATCAATAACCTAGAGGATCAGCTAGAGCAAAGAATCCCCAGGGAGACTATCCTAGAGGCAATACCAACCATAAGAGCAGCGGCAGTATTTCTAGCTGAAACTTCAGCAGGATTCAGCAAGGCTATACAGCAAATTAGGCCACCGGCCATTCTAGGCTGAGCGTGACTGCATATGTCAGGTGGCGTCCACAATGCAGCTTGAGGCTGGGCTCGGACTGGAAGGTGAGACCAGCCCGCAAGCGCAAAGAACTTTAGCTAATATAGGACGCTGTGCAGGATTGCTTAAATGCTGGCTGGGGGACACAGGCAAAGATGTAACTCTGCCCTTTACTGTGTGAAGGAAATTTCCTATTTTGGTCAGACATTGGATGACGTATGAGGGAAAACCGACAACAAAAAAGAAAATTTTCCCAAAAGACAGACATCTTCAGGCCTCTTTTGGCGCTCCTTTCGGAAAGGGCCGGAAATCCAGGAGATGGCAATATAAGGATCGAGACAGAAACAGCTCTGACAAACGATCCATAGGTGGGAGAGGCTTCTTTTGTAGCAAACCCTCCAAAGACACCAAAAAACCCTTCCAGTAACAGGCATTCTCAGGTGCACTACCTCCCTGCTTGGGAGAGGTTCTCATCCAACACCTGGATCCAGCAAATTGTGGGATCAAGTCTGGAGTTAAGGTTCCACCACTGACTTCCAAGAGGACATATGCAATCCTCTCAAAGAAAGACGGTCTGGAAGGGGAAACAACCTCACTCCTAGACAAACATGTCCTGGAAAAGATTTCGATAGAAGTCCCAGATAAGTTCCTGGAGGTCAATTATAATTCTGAAAAGACCTCAATAGGTATCTGATAATCCCGGTGGAGATAAGGCCAGCAGTAGAATTCCTCCTTCCTCGAATGTTATATAACCGTTCCGAGATCTCATGAACACTTATCACCAGATCCGGCAATAAGGCCATATACGTCTCAGAGTGACAGTCCGGATGGGTCTCAGCAGTGTCACTTCCAATACAGGGCCCTGCCCTGTGCAGTAGTGATAGCCCTCAAGTTTTCACAAGGCTAATCGCAGAAATCACAGCGCACCTCAGAGGGAAAGATGCTCTGATACCCTATTGGGAAAACTTCTTGATAATAGGGAAGAACTCGCCCTTGCTGTCAAGATCAAGTCAGAATAGTGATGAAAAAACTATAGATGTTAGGATGGCAGCTGGACCTCAAAAAAAAAAAAAAAAAAAAAAATCCAAACTGGAACCAGCAATGATCTAGAAATTTTTTGAGGTTAGCATTGAACTCAGTGGAGCAGGAGCATCACATCCCAGAGGAAGACAAGGGAGATTAAAAAAAAGCCAGAGATAGCTCTGTGGAGGACCATGTTGGTGTTGGGGGTCCCTCACCTCCTGCATACCAACAGTGAAATGGGCCCAGTTCCACAAAAAGGAACTGTAAAGGTGTGTGCTGCAGAACAACAGGGAACTGCAGGGAAGGCTAGAGCAAAAGCTCACCCTTCCGGACTCCTTACTCCAGTCACTGAGGTGGTGGTTACAGAGAGTCCTCTCTGAGGGGAGTACCCGACACACACACACACACACACACACACACACACACACACACACACACACACACACACACACACGTCACAACGGACACTAGTACTTGGCGGTGGGGAGCCCACCTAAACACATTATGGCTCCAGGATCCCTGGGCCCAGGAGGAAAGGAATCTATCCTCGAATGATTGAGAACTTCTAACAATCGAAAAAACGCCAGAGGAATTGTTACCACACTTAAAGTGGACACCACGTGAGAGTCCTATCAGGACAACTAAGCAGTGGTTGCATAGGTAAACCACCAGGGAGACACCCATTCTCAGTCCTTAAGGCAGATAATCACCGGCCCTTTCAGGCTGAAGGTGACTGCTCTTGTCAAATGGCCTCCGCTAAACAGCTTGAGGCCGGATTATGACTCTGGCAGAACACCAGTCCCTCTCATTATCGGCCCTGCATATCCGAGGTATAGACAACCTGAAGGCAGACTGTCTGAGCAGGAACCACTTGAGGCAAGGAAAATAGTACCAAAAAGAATCCGTTTTTCAAAGGATAGGACACATGTGGGAAAATCCCAGTAGCCCTTTTTTTTTTTTTTTTTTGGCCGATAAGGCCATGGTTCTATTGGCTGAGAGTAATGTCAGTGACAGAGGTCTAGGACCCTCTAACACAGCGTCGCTCAGAGATCTGGGCTGCAGTTGACAGCCTGAAATTTAAAAGGTCACTACTAGAGGAAAAGGGATTCTCAGTAGCGTTAATATCCACCTTACTCAGTAGCTGAAAACCAGTGACTACAAAAAAATTTTTGTAGGAGGATATGTGAAAATTCTTATCTACCTCAGACCCAATACAGGAAGGGAAAGTGCTGATAGTGGCAATACTGGAATTTTCTGCAGAAAGGTTTAGGATTGGGGTTAGCTGTCAGTACCCGCAAAGTACACGTCTCAGCCCTGGCAGCCTTATTCAGCTGCGACCTGACAAACAATAGGTGGGTGGCCAGGTTTATCCAGGCCTGTATTAGAGTTGACTCTATCCGTCCTCTACTCCTCCTCCTTGGGATCTAAATTTAGTCCTGTCATCTTTGACCGTCTGTTGGAACCATTTAAAAACACAACATTAGATAGGGATTCTAACATTAAACAGCCTTATTAAAGGCGCTTGCGTCGGCCAGTAGGTTGAGGAGTTACTCGCATTATCAACAAGACCCTCCCTACACATGCCATAGATGATAGAGTTGTGTTAAAAATTTAGATCCAGCATACCTTCTCAAGGTGATATCAAAATTCCATAGGTCTCAGGAGATAACCTTACCATCTCTTTTGTCCTGACCCTAACGACCAGAAGGAGGAGAGGCTTCATGGCCTAGATATGAGGAGATGTCTCCTGCAGTATTTGGAGGTAACGAGACCTTGGAGAAAACGGGGCATTATTTGTCTCATTCCAAGGGGCAAGGAGGGGCCTTAAAAGCCTCTACACAAACTATAGCTAGATGAGTGAGAGAGGTCATTATGCCAGCAGATAACAGTGCAGGCAGGGCTATTCCAGATGGCCTAAAAGCCCACTCCACGAGGGCCGTGACGACTTCCTGGACGGAGAGCAGACACTCCCATTTACCAATTCAGTAAAGCGGTCACTTGGTCCGCTCCATCTACCTTTGTCAGACATTATAGGTTAGACCTATTTGCTACCTCTGATCTCATATTTGGGAGAAGTGTTACAAGCAGTGATCCCTCCCTAAGAGAATACAAATCTCTAACTCTCTTGTGGTGCCGTCATGTCTCATGAAAAAACACATTACCAGGTATGTAATACCCGTGTTTTCCTATATAAGCTCTAGAGTGGTGCTGCCAATCTAAGTTTCCTGACCCTAGTCTTATACTTACAAGCCACTGTCTTCAGCTGTTCCTGATGCTGCACCAATCCCGCGCCACCATCTCGTGACCCCAACTTCTGACTGACCAAAAGTCAGAGGTAAGTCTCAAGCTCTCAGTGTAAAGGGGGTTTTACACTAAGCGATATCGCTAGCAATATCGCTAAAACGTCACTGGTTTTGTGACGTTATAGCGATATTGCTAGCGATATCGCTATGTGTGATACTTACCAGCGACCGGCTCCCCCGCTGTCCATCGCTGATCGCGCGAGAATGTCCGGCTCCATTTCTCGTCGTCTGCTTCCTGCTGAGACTTCCTGCTGTGACGACGAGCGACGCGTGGAGGCGGGCGGGAGGACGTCAGGATCGCTGTGTGTGAATGGTAAGTATCGTGCGCTGCGTCGCTGCTGAATCGCTGTGAGGTCTTTCTGTATGAAAGCTCACTAGCGATCATTTAGCGATGCACCAGCGATCCTGACCGGGTCGGATTGCTGGTGCATCGCTAAATGTAAATGGGCCTTTAGTCTGTGAGAGCCTTGTTCTCTCTCGTAGAATTACGTTGAGTTGTGACCTTCCTATCACTCAGGAAACACTGGAGGGATCCAGCAGATCACAAACTGCTGGAGGCCGACTGGAGCAGGGCCAATTAAACATGAAGATGGAGGCTGGTAAGTATAATACTAGGGATAGGGAACTAGGATTACTAGCACCACTTCAATATTTAAAAAAAACAAAAACTGGAGTAGCGCTTTTTAAAGGGTTTTTTTTTAAAAGTAGTATTGCAGTTTATCGAGACAATTTACTGCATGAACTGTACCTATCTTCTGGTGGAATAGACAAGTGACACAGAATAGTTTGCCTTTTTTCTGCAGATTTATGCAGAAGATGCATGTAAGGGAGACCCACCTTTTTTACTGTAGGTACGCAGTGGAGTTCTTCAATTCTTTTAGATTAAGTGAGATCATTCCAAGAGACCATTTGTTTGCTACATCTGTACAAAACAATCCCAAAGCATTACACAGGAGAAAACCTTTTATGACAAAAGACGCAGAAGCAGCACCATGGTAATATATGCAAGATGTACACGCCACGAGGCCCTAAGTCATATGGTCCCACTTTTTTATTTTTTGGATATTAAAAAGTGACCATTTTGTTGACATGTGCTGCCAGGTTTCAGCTCCAACTGGAGCCTATTTCAAGCTTGAGAAAGGCTCAGTCTTGAGTTGAAAGCCATAACGTGGGTTAATAAAAAGGACCCCTTTCCATATTTGGCAGCAAATAATTTATGCTGAGTGAGTGAATTTTTAATGGAACTCAGACCCAGAATTCCAGTTCAGTCCAACGTATTTGAAGATATTCAGCTATGTTGTCCACCCTGGTCATTTGATAAGATGTCTGTTGTCCTCTGATGAAACGCACAAACCTTCAGCAGCGCTGGAAAGACCACACTACACAATGAACTACAAGTGTCAGGAGGAAATGGTACATGGTTCTGTAGTGTCATGATAGAAAGTGAAGGCCTCCAGCATAATCTGGTTCAATGGACTTAATTCAGTTAGTGTTTTTATTCTGAAAACTAAATGTGTTTATACATAGAAAAGTAGATCTACCACTGTGTAATGAACACGTCTTGTGAAATGTTAACAGTTTGCATCATGTGTAATTATAACCACTCCCGGATACAATTAATAATTTATTTCACGGAGCTGTATTTCCAGAACTGCCAAGTGACAAAGTGATAAATCTATGGCTGGGCTATTCTGGTGACTATTATTTATGAAGGCTATTACAGTGACACACTCGCCAATTATCTTAGGATGATCAGGGTGTCTTCATTCAAAGTTCCTGAAATGGAGCTAATCTGGGAGTTCATTCTAGTATCACAGAACAAGTCCTCATCAAATAGTTTTTCCTGCTTTGTAACCAGGCTATAAATTATATAGGGGGTTTATACGTCACCAGGAATTCCATTTATAGAAGGCTAGATGCCAACTAATGCGCAAAAGTTGGTGATATCTAAGGAGGCATTTAGTACTCCTAGGACTTTAAAGATCAAGGCTATTCAATACAATACTTTTTCACTACTAAAGTGTAGACAATAAGGACGTTAATATCAGAATTCAGCCCTTACCTCATCTTTATATTATAGACACCCTATTTTTAGTGATCAATTTGATAATTGGGAACAGTGAACAGAGACCTTACAGGTCATATGCCAGTATCGGCACTGGTAGACTGTTATGTCATTTGCTGTTACTTAATGGCTCACAATAAAGGTACAACCTTTGAGATTTAAAGTTTGTAGACATTTTGGAGGGCATATTTATAGTCAAAGTACTTATGCCATTATAATAGTGGTGGGTACAACACTATTCTTCTGGATGCATATATATTATTATTTTTATACTATTATGGTTACAGCCTTAGCCATTTAATAGACCTTACACAATTACTGTTAGATATTGTCATTTGGCACCTAATTCTCAACGTTCTGAATGTTTTATGGCATAGAATAAAATCTAGCAAACGCTGAGGAATTTGGGGTCTCTTGAGGGACATTTTCTTAACTTCCATCTCCCCAACAGTAAAATTACGTTCTGGAATAAATGAATCTTTGGACTCTTACCAATTAATTTTAATTAGGTCATGAAGATGAGGCCGGGTTTATATTTATAAGTGACATGTAAACTATGTGTGAACGCTTATGTAATACCCTATAAAAGCCTCTGTAGTATAACATATGACTAACTTTGTAACAAGCGTCATATAATGCTGAGGTGTGGCTTGAAATGTATATGTACAGTGGGTACAGAAAGTATTTAGACCCCTTTCAATTTTTCACTTTGTTTCATTGCAGCCATTTGGTAAATTCAAAAAAGTTCATTTTTTTTTCTCATTAATGTACACTCTGCACCCCATCTTGACTGAAAAAAAACAAGTGTAGAAATTTTTGCAAATTTATTAAAGAAAAATTGAAATTCAGACCCTTTGCTCAGTATTGATTAGAAGCACCCTTTTGCGCTAGTACAGCCATGAGTTTTCTTGGGAATGATGCAACAAGTTTTTCACACCTGGATTTGTGGATACTCTGCCTTTCTTCCTTGCAGAACCTCTCCAGTTCTGTCAGGTTGGATGGTGAACATTGGACAGCATTTTCAGGTCTCAACAGAGATGCTCAATTGGGTTTAGGTCAGGGCTCTGGCTGAGCCAGTCAAGAATGGTCACAGAGTTGTTCTGAAGCCACTCCTTTTGTTATTTTAGCTGTGTGCTTAGGGTCATTGTCTTGTTGGAAGGTGAACCTTCGGCCAAGTCTGAGGTCCAGAGCACTCTGGAAGAGGTTTTCATCCAGGATATCTATGTACTTGGCCGCATTCATGTTTCCTTCAATTGCAACCAGTTGTGCTGTCCCTGCAGCTGAAAAACACCCCCATAGCATGATGCTGCCACCACCATGTTTCACTGTTGGGATTGTATTGGGCAGGTGATGAGCAGTGCCTGGTTTTCTCCACAAAAAACCGCTTAGAATTATCACCAAAAATTTCTATCTTCGTCTTGTCAGACCAGAGACTCTCTTAAAGTCCTTCAAGTGTTTTTTAGCAAACTCTATGCGGGCTTTCATATGTCTGGCACTGAGAGGCTTCCGTCAGGCCACTTTGCCATAAAGGCCCGACTGGTGGAGGGCTGCAGTGATGGTTGACTTTGTGTAACTTTCTCCCATCTCCTTACCATATCTGTGGAGCTCAGCCACAGTGATCTTGGGGTTCTTCTTTACCTCTCACCAAGGCTCTTCTCCCACAATTGCTCAGTTTGGCTGGACGGCCAGGTCTAGGAAGACTTCTGGTGGTCCCAAACTTCTTCCATTTAAGGATTATGGAGGCCACTGTGCTCTTAGGAACCTTGAGTACTGCAGAAATTCTTTTGTAACCTTGGCCAGATCTGTGCCTTGCCACAATTCTGTCTCTGAGCTCCTTGGCCAGTTCCTTTGACCTCATGATTCTCATTTGGTCTGACATGCGCTGTGGGCTGTGAGGTCTTATATAGAGAGGTGTGTGCCTTTTACATATCAAGTCCTATCAGTTTAATTAAACATAGCTGGACTCCAATGAAGGAGTAGAACCATCTCAAGGAGGATCACAAAGAAATGGCCAGCATATGACTTAAATATGAGTGTCTGAGCAAAGGGTCTGAATACTTATGATCATGTAATATTTCAGTTTTTATTTTGTAATAAATTTTGAAAAAATGTCTACATTTCTAATTTTTTCAGTCTAGATGGGGTGCAGAGTACATTAATGAGAAAAAAATAAATTTTTTTGCTGCAATGAAACAGTGAAAAATTTAAAGGGGTCTAAATACTTTCCGTACCCACTGTACTTTGACATTGAATGTGGGGCCAATGTGCTTTAGAAAATTATCCTCATAGAAGGGCGGTGGTGTTATATTCTGCCCTGTGCTTTACGTCCAAGTTTTATTTAAATATCTACTAAGTACCACTTGTAACTAGGCTGAGAAGTTTCTGCAAACTCAGTCTTTCTGGTTTTTACAGTGACAGGAGGAAATAATTACATTATATTAATGGAGCTTTCTTAATCTGTAGGAATGTGATTAGATTAAAGTGACCAATAAAGCATATTATTATTTCCTTGAAACTTCCCACAATGAGTGAATGAATAGAGCACATAGTGCATCCAAAGTTTTATAGAAAGATCAGTAAAAAGGGTGTGTGTATGTATGTATGTATGTGTGTGTGTATATGTGTATATATAATATATAATATATATATATATATATATATATATATATATATATATATATATATATATATATATATATATATATATATATATATATATATATTTTATAATATTTTTATCGGGAGTAAATGTAGACCTGTATAATAGACGGAGGTGGTGGAGAAGCCAGAGTACTCTTATAAATATACGGTATCATACTTTAGTTATTCACAATTTTTCGATGATGATAATTCATGACCTGTCTATAGTTCTAAAACGTCATTTTAAATACCAGCCGATAACTGGTACCAGGAACGTTGCATAGTCCCTGGAGACCCGAGGTTGAGGGCTGCCGTGGTCTATGCCCTGCCCCAGAAGCACTTGTGGGATGATGTAAATCAATAGGGCTGACCTCGGATCACTAAGTGATGCCATTGACTGTCATCCTGAGGCTGTAATGGTGGTGAAATATTGGCATTATTTATGACATGTTGACATAATAAGCAAGGAACTTAAAGTGAAGTCTTTGAGTGTTTAGAACTTCTTGCCTGCTGTGGCACAAAAATAGCATTCTGTAGTCCCTATCATTGGGTTTGTCAAAATGAAATCTAATTTTACTACTTCAGATGGAGCGACTGAGAGGGATCATCACACAAAGCTAAAATCTTATTTTCCTTTAGAGACTAAGCAGGTTTAATATGAGTCACGAGCTGTAAAAGAGCGAGAAAAGAGTAAAACGGGCCACATAGGAGCGAGAAATTAGCATTCAGACAATGATGTCAGCATCCAAGGAGGAAATAAAAATGACAGCAGGATGACTATTACAGCAGCCTCGTCGCTTGACACTATGGGAAGAATACAGAGAAAAGGAGGAGCTGCGTATCGGTAGTATCAGTTTCATCACGCTTTCATCTTGGATATAAAGCCTCTTCCTTTCGTAGGAACACCTGGACACCCCATGGGAATGTATGTGAAAAATGCATTTTGTTTGGTGGTATTAAGGTGGAGGCTAGTCTGAGACAAATCTACTTTTAGGAAATAAAACAATGGGGATAAAAGCAGACCTCAGTAAGTGAACTGATGTCCTGACTTTACTGTGTTCTCTACATTAACCCCTCCTTACTGCCGGATATCTATATATGTGCTCTTAAAATCAGTCCTATATATAATCATCTACTTTTGTTGGTAAAAATTGTATTCATGGCTTTTAACAGGTTACAATTGCTTCTTAAACTGGTTTTGAAATATATGATTACCAAGTTGCAGTCTTCTTACAAATACTTTGATGCGTAAACTCCCAAATTGTTCCATCGGTATTTAGATATCATCTCAATTGCTTTCACTATGTATATTTTAGGTGAAATGATCTTTATAACTGTATAGTTGGTGCAAAAATTCAATGACAGTTAGGATCCTTTGAAAGCTTGGTACATGAGGGCAACTCATAACTTACTGTGCTTTTTAAGTGTTTGGTTTTTTTTTTTTTTTTTTTTTTTTTTTAAAGCTCTATTTGTGAGAAATGCTCTTTATCACTTTGTGAATATAATGAAAGAAACAAATGTAATTGCTCCCTCCTCCACTTCCCAAAGGGTAGTGCGAGAAACGGAGTCAGGTTGAAGATTTGTGGGAGGCTGGTTTACAAAGATGGGGTTTTCAATACTGAATATTGGAAGTAAATCTGATGGTCCAGGGCAGGGGTCCTCAAACTTTTTAAACAGGGGGCCATATCACGGTCCCTCAGACCATTGGAGGGCAGGAATATAGTTTAAAAAAAAAACTATGAACAAATTGCTATGCATACTGCACATATCTTGTTTTGAAGTAATAAAACAAAAAAGGAATACCGTAAGTGGAACTCCACTTTTACCTTAGGCTCAGACTGGTGTGATGCAAGAGTCCCCAATAGGCAGCATAAAAAAATGTACTCTCCTATGTCCATGAGTCCCCAATAGGCAGCATAAAAAAACAGTACTCTCCTATGTCCATCTCCGTCTTCTTCCGACACAGGCGGCGTGACGTCATCAGGCCGTGCAGGCGGCATGATAACGTCGTCTGTGTGTGCTTGCTGCATATGGAGGGCTGCGCAACGCCTCTCTTCGACGCATCGTTGTTCCACCTGCGATTACAGGGCCCGCCGGCATTGAACTTCACTGCAGTTCAATGTCAGCCGGGCCCAGGGGCTGGACAAAAGTCCTTGGCGGGCCGGATGTGGCCTGCGGGCCATAGTTTGAGGACCCCTGTTCCAGGGTTTCGCATTCCAGAGCAGTAGTGCAGCGCAAGAAAAGCTTTTTAGACTGGCGTGGGAGACTTGGATTATACATTTCAATATTTTATTTTTTTAGTCAAGATATTTAAATGGATAGTCTTAGTAGTACAGTACCTTCTGTGGTATCATGAATGACTGTCGCAGTCTGAAACGTGTAGGGAAGTCACACCTTTTGATAGAGGAAACGAAGGATTTAATCCAGCACACCCAATATGTATTTTTATATATAAAATATGTTAGGACTATGTTTATTCAAACTAAAACACATTAAAAGAAAGCCAGCTCCTATGATTAAGGGCATGACTTTTGCACCAGACACGCGTCAGATTTCTTTTACTAGGTTTTAGTTTGAATAAAGTATCTACATTTCTTGAATGGGTGTGATGGATTAAATCCTTTGTTTCCTCTACTGTGGCTGTCTTCAGCAGCTGGATTGGCACCCTCTGGAGTCTGGAGTGATTTCCACAACCCCAGCAGCATTCTTCATCAGTCATGTCTGCAGCTCCCAGTCCTCCTATCCACTGCATTTTGATGTTTGAGGATGTCATCTTATTTAATCTTTTTGGAATACAGTTCATAATTTTAATTTGAATCACGTCTGAAAGATTCTCTTACTTGGACTTGCGGTATTTTCTACACTTATTATTCATATCCTCTATAGTTACAACATTATTAGGTTGAAACCTAAGACACATGCAAACGATATGAGAATTAAGTTAAAGACGACTATTTTGGAGGTAAAAAATGGGTGCTCTGATCTTCTGTTGACCATGGTGCTTGAACTTTACTCGCCCAAATTAACTATGAAGGATGTTCCATCTACGAAGC
Organism: Dendrobates tinctorius; assembly: GCF_039654945.1. Lineage (NCBI taxonomy): Eukaryota > Metazoa > Chordata > Amphibia > Anura > Dendrobatidae > Dendrobates > Dendrobates tinctorius. The sequence goes on from NW_027361675.1 coordinate 52,654,723, forward strand.
AAGTTGACAGTGAACAGTATACCAATTTTTTTCTTATCAGGTTTTCCTTCGTGTAGTCCTAATGATGAGCAAACTGGGCAGCTGTCAGACATGATAAACATATCACAGGAAGGGCTCAATCCAAAAATGTTCCTAGTGATAGGACACACTACACTATCTGTCTTAAGCAGAAGGTACACAATTTCCAGGAAAATATCAGTTTCATGAGAAAATATCTTCCTTGTAGGTTTTAGCGATGGTTTCCCTATGTGTTATAGATGGCTATAATTTGGTAATGCCAATCAGAAATCACATCTTCTCCCAAGATAATAAATATAAAGCTCTGCTTTAATACAATCTGAGGGAAGCTCTTGCTTTCATTAGTCAGTGCAGTCTTACGGCATATTGTCTGCTTAATGTACTTGCTGCATAACAAAGGCAAAGTATAAAGCAACAAGGTAAGCTGAGGAAGGATACAAAACCACTTAAGGAGAATAGCAAAATCGTATTCCCATTTTTGTTGCACTTGAATAACCCATATATCAACCCATTTCTAAACCAAGCGTGCACTTGTCCTGGGGAAATGGGCCACTGGATGATGGTAGGAATGGGCTCTCTGGAATTATAACCTTTCTATTTCTTAGCTTTGTACTACTTTTTACATTGTCTTCCCTATTGAGCAAGTAGAATTTCCTTTTGAGAATGTCTTTGCTTATTGGGCTGACTCTTTGATTACCCGCTACAATTTTAGTTTTTGAACTATGGAAGGGTTGAAATTTTGCTGCGTGAATGCTGGAATGTAATTTCTACAAATTTATTTAAAAGAATTGCTTCTTCAGAATATTACAAATCCCCCCCATATTGTCTATTATCTCTTAACAGGGGTACTCCTGGACATTCAGCAACACTTCGGAGTCAAAGACAGTGGTGCTGGCTTACTGCAAACTGGTAAGTGTCCATTTTAAGTGCACTTGCATATTGGGTTATGATCAACGCTTAGGTTCTGCAGTTTTGGGGCTTGGCTTCCGGTCACGCTCAGTAGGCCTCTGTAGTAGGGAAGCATACACCCATCTTCAGAGACGCTGCCAAAATGACCGGCGCACATGTGCTAGATTTTAATGGGCGGCAATGAGGCCATCTCTTGCAAATTCTGATATAACGCCCACAGGGGCGTGATAACATGAAAAGAGGGCTGACTAGTCTGGGGCAACTAACGCCCCATCGACTAGTAAAAGCCCTCATTAGCATAGGAAACTGGGACATTATAAATGTATTTTTAAAATATTTAACTGAATAACGTTGTACAGGGCCGGTTAGGCAGAGAGTTTACTCACACATGGGTGAATGCTGCTGGGTGGGAGGGCATGGGGGACCTGGCATAGGTGCTGAAACGGAACCTGCTAAGTGCTGCTGTATAGTGCCTCTGTATGTTCTTTTCAATATGACATATAAAAGAGCAGGCCGCATTACTCACAAATTGAGTGATTCTACTTTCCTGTGTCTCCATTTTTTAAATCTGAGAAAGATGTAGGTACAGTATTAGCCCATACAATTTTATGGGTGCTGTTTTAGCAATTTGTACAACGCATTTACAGTAATGTATTTATCAATATCCCACAATATATTATATATATAAAGCCATATTCTTCAGGCTTGTCAAGAATTTTTGTGTCTAAATTAACAAGGTGTCACTTAATGATTCTATAGCTCATATGTAGAGACTTTGAACCTAGCGATCATAGCAAACTGACATGTCAAATGTACTGAAACTCCAGTTGACATGGAATTTCCTCGCAGAATGTCTTAGGTTTGACTAGCTAAATATTACACATGCTAAACATACTTCTTCATCTGTCGTAAGCTCAAAAAGCTCTTGGGCATCTTGAGGGACAAAGCATACTCTAATCATTATTTAAATCCAAGTAAAATATTGCTCAACAAGGAGAACTGAGCCATGTGTGCATCTTTTTATATTGGCATTACTATCTGACAAAATTAGAAATATTGATGTATCTACAGTATATACTGTTTCATAGGTCAAAGCAACAAAGTATCAATAGCATTTTTCACATGATGGGCATGATTCAGATGACTCTGGGAGGACACTGAGAAATCGAATTGCTCCATCTTATGATGAATGAGCAACCTATGGGGTCACAGTTTAACCCCATCTCCAATGTTAAAATGCTCATTTTTATTTTTTTCATGTATTGGAACACATGTTTGAAAGATAGGCATAATTGTCAGTTCATATTGGCATCGGTGTGTGTGTGTGTGTGTGTGTGTGTGTGTGTGTGTGTGTGTATATATATATATATATATATATATATATATATATATATATATATATATATATATATATATATATATATCCTCCTGACTGCGCACTTGACTTTTGATGAGCTCATCTTTTTTTTTCATAGGCATAGCTTACTACAATATTTTTAATATTTGTTACATTTATTCAAAATTACATAGTTTAACAGAAAATGGGGGAGCAAGCAATGCCTTAAGTAGGTGTCATGAGAAAATAACATTGTTCAAGAAGTTTTTGTGTTACAGGATTCTTTTTTTTTTTTTTTTTTTTTTTTTTTTCATTTTGACAGTTTTTCCATATCGATGTTTTATTAAAAATTTGCAGTAATAGATGGACTCAGACCTCATCATTTTCCAAATGTTGTAGGTAGGAAAACTTGCAAAATCATCAGTGTATCAAATACTTATTTTCCCCATTGTATTTATGTATGTATGTATGTATATGTTTAAATGTAAGAAAGTGAGATATACCGTATATACTCGAGTATAAGCCAAGGCACCTAATTTTGCCATGAGAAACTGGGTAAGCTTATTGACTCGAGTATAAGCAGAGTATACATTGTCCCTTCATCCCTGTCGTGGTATGCACGGCTCCCCCGTCCTTATCCTTGTATGCATGGCTAACCCCTCCCATCCTTGTAGGCATGCCTCCTAATACAAAAAAAACCTTCTACTCCCCTCCCTGCGTGCCCTTCATCTAGTTGGTTCCAGCTTCAAGCAGCACATCCTGTGCCGAGCGATCACGTAGCCCCGCTCATTAAGGTAATGAATATGCACGCATCTCCATGCTGGAAGCCGGTGAACTGAAGAGAGCTGGGGACACAGTCTCTCTCAAACATTATACACTGCGCCTTAATACATTGAAATTCTCCTGGGCACACAAACTCCCACTGCTAACGCCAACACATGTCCAGGCCCATTTAAATCTCGCTAATGACCATCTGGATGATCCAGAGGAGGCATGTGAGAAGGTCATGTGGTCAGATGAGACCAAAATAGTACTTTTTGGTATCAACGCCACTCACCATGTTTAGAGGAAGTACGAGGAGTACAACCCCAAGAACACCATCACAACTGTGAAGCATGGTGGGAAAAACATCATACTTGGGTGCATTTCTGCAAAGGGGACAGGACGACTGCATCATATTGAAAGGAGAATGGATGGGGTCGTGTATCGCAACATTTTTTTTTTTTTTTTTTTCAAACAACCTCCTCCCTCAGTAAGAGCATTGAAGATAGGTCGTGGCTGGGTCTTGCAGCATGACAATGACCCAAAACGCACAGCCAGGGCAACTAAGGAGTGTCTCCATAAGAAGCATTTCAAGGACCTGGAGTGGTCCATCCAGTTTCCAGACCTTAACCCAATAGAAAATCTCTGGATGGAGCTGAAACTCAATGTTGCCCAGTGACAGCCCCGAAACCAGAAAGATTTGGGGAAGACTTGTATGTAGGAGTGGGCAAAAATCCCTGCTGCAGTGTGTGCAAACTTGGACAAGAACTACAGGAAATGTCTGACCTCTGTAATTGCAAACAAAGGTTACTGTACCAAATATTAAGTTCTATTGTATCAAATAATTAATTTTCTTTTTATTGCATGAAATAAGTATGTAAAAATCATAAAATGTGGTGGTTTTTCTGTGATGGGAAGGTGGGTTTGCAGCATGCAAAGTGTTAACACGTTAATGTCATGGTCTCAAAATCGTTAGCACCCAAATCCCCAAAAAAGTTACGGTAAGTAATGATCACTTCCACAAGGGCAGCTGTGGGGTTAATCTTTTTTTTTTTTTTTTTTTTTTTTTTTTTTCCCCTTTTTTGCTTGAGATACTTTAGTCCAAACAGAATGAAAAGACTAAACATGCGGCACCCTCTGCAGACACCTGGGATCTGGATGAGCCCCTGCTCTAGTTCCATATTTCAGAAATAACACATCTGTTCAGCTCTGGCTGCTGCAGGAATGCATGTTACTGTATACAGCAAAATAGTCTTCATCGCTGTGGCCATTATGCATGAATATGTAACGTTTTTAACTGTTTTCCAACCTTATTGGTTTGCAGCACAGATTCTTTGGCTGGGGAAAATCAGTTTAGTCAGTGTTGAAATATGTAACTTTGCTGCCCCTTAGTTAAGTGACTCTCCTGGGAGATTCTGTCTGAAAAGCCCGATTACTGAAGACAAAACATAGCGATAATGTGTCACCTCTGGTGTTACATTCTGTTAGTGCTATTAAAGTGCAGATAAAGTTTTTAGATTTTTTTTTTTTTTTTTAAATAGTAAACACTGTATGCTATTTAAAGGGTTTTTTTTATGATTTTTAAATTGACAACTTGCTTTTAGGATAGGTAATATCTGATTTGAGGGCAAGGCTGCCACTAGGAATTTCAGGGCCCCATACTAGCAAAATTTTCGTGGCCCCCTTGAGACTCCGCCCAGGCTCCACCCCAGCCCCACCTCCACCCCTCGAACTGTCCACAGCCCCACTGCTCTCTTTGAAAAACTCCTTCTCACCAGTCACACATTAACAGTTCACATCACCAGATCACACACACACACAGCCAGCAGCTTTTGTTTTGGCAAAAAGATTTTTTTAAGCCGCCACCATGACAAGGTAGACTCTTTTGGCCGGGCCCTACTCTACTCTAACCTATTAAACATTTGTTAAAATATGCAATACAATTTAGGTATATTATTTTTAACTTTTTAAAATGACCAGTAAAATCACATACAAGGGACAAATACCACCAGACCATGACCAGACACCATATTCTCACCACATAGTGACCTACAAATACCGCCACACCATGTCCAGACCACATTACCACCACCGTGACCGAACAATATCACATACATGGGACAAATACCAACGCACCAATTTAAGATCACATATTACCATCACATGGTGACCAACTACATAAAAGGAGCAAAAACCAACACAACATGACCAGACCACATATTACCACCACACAGTGACTGAATAATAACACATACAAGGAACAAATACCACTGTCACGATCCATGCTGGATTGTGACAGATAAAAGCACATGTAACCTTTTTCCTTTAAGCTGGTTGCTTAAAGTTAGTTTTTCCCCCAGTGGCCATTAGGGTCATTACACAGTGGTGTCTTTAGTTCTAGTTTTGCCCCCGGTGGGGGCTAGTATTATTACACGGGAATCACTAGCAGGTGTGATGGCTCTGGCGCTTGCCTATAAAGGAGAGTCAGGTGGTCTCACTCACTGTTGGTGATATTGGTCATTTCCAACCTTCCTTGGTGGAGGAAGGAGCTAGAGAAGAGTTCCTTGCAGCTCAGTCAGAGTCCTGGTATGGAAGGAGCAACAGTGAAGAGTTCCTTGCAGCTCTGACAAAGCTTTGGTGAAGTAGCAGCTATTCAAGAGGAAAGCTGCACTCAGGTGTTGGACTCTGTTGCTGGGAGCAATAGCAACAGAGCAAAGCTAAGTGGTTTTTCCCTGTTTGTAACTTTCCTTATGTGTGTTTTAGTGCAGTGGTGGGATTAGTTTCTGCACCGTCCAATTCATTAGAAAGGGATAGGTGCAGGGCGAGCTAGGGTTTTTAGGTATCCTGCTCGTCACCAGGTGCGGAATCTGCCTAGGTACCGTCAGGAGTGTAGAGACACTGACTCAGGGGCGTGCAGGAGGTCTTCACTTTCCCGTTCCCTATTGCAGGGCCCTCCATTGTATTGGTTTCCCTGGGGTTTCCCTTATCTCTGTAAGTTCGCCCTGCTGGAGGCGGTGTATCCAGATACACGTGTAACTATTGAAATTCGCTTGCTGGAGGCGGTGTATCCGGCTGCACGTTTCTTTGTTTAATTTTGCCCTGCTGGAGGTGGTGTATCCAGGGTCACGGGTGTCATAGAAATTCGCCCTGCTGGAGGCAGAGTATCCAGTCACCCATGACATCACATCCACCACACCATGGCCAGACCACATATTACCACCACACAGTGACCGAATAATAGCACATACAAGGAACAAATACCACCATAACATGACCAGACCACATATTACCACCACATAGTGACCAAATAGCACATAGAAGGAACAAGTACCCCCACTCCATGGCCAGACAACATAATACCACCACATTGTGACTGAATAGTACAATACTGGCTCAGTGGTTGGCGCTGCAGCCTTGCAGCGCTGGGGTCCTGGGTTCGAATCCCACCAAGGACAACATCTGCAAGGAGTTTGTATGTTCTCCCCGTGTTTGCGTGGGTTTCCTCCGGGCACTCCGGTTTCCTCCCACATTCCAAAGACCTACTGATAGGGAATTTAGATTGTGATCCCCATCGGGGACAGTGATGATGATGTGTGCAAACTGTAAAGCGCTGCGGAATATGTTAGCGCTATATAAAAATAAAGATTATTATTATTAATACTGATCATTAATAAAAAAAAAAAATACTGTCACCATGAGTGCCATTATACACAGGAGATCTGTACTTGGTATGCAGCGTCTGTGTACAGGTAATACAGTGATCACTGGTGCCATTATACACAGGAGCTCTGTATATAGTGTCAGTGTACATGTAATACAGTGATCCCCAGTGACATTATACACAAGAGCTCTGCATATAGTGTACAGGAAATAAAGTGATCACCAGTTACATACACAGGAGTTCTGTATACAGTGTTTAGTGTCAGTGTACAGGTAACACACTTGCTCACCAGTGACGTCTCTAGCTGAAGTCCTTCATCATTGCGTTTCTTTTTATCCAGCGCAGACCGCCATCACTTCTTTCAGCCAGGACTCGTCTCTGCATAAAATAACAGATATCTAGAGCACCACTTCAGAGCACATTCCCCACTTTCCCTTTCTTCTACACTACACATCTGAATAGACGTTCACCCACCATTAATAATTGGTTGTTTTGCAACCCACCATTCCAAATGTAAATTATAATCTGCCACTGTGCCCCCACTATCTGTACATAGCCACTTCCCCATTTAATTTATAAATTAGCACCTGTACTTTTCCCCAATTCATTACCAGTCATTTTTCCTCAATGCCCCCCACTATGTACCTCCCGCTCTAACCCTTACCCCGATTCATTATAGTTACATGCCCCTTCTCTCTCTCGCACCCTCTATTCATTATCAACTGCACTTTCCCACATTCAATACATCATTTACTCCCCCCACCCTCAAAATTCATTATTTCCCACCCCCAATTCAATTGCTGTCCCTCACTCACTTCATTTGCGGTCTCCATCACCCCCACTTCATAATTTGCGGTCTCCATCACCCCCACTTCATAATTTGCGGTCTCCATCACCCCCATTTCATAATTTGCTGTCTCCATCACCCCCACTTCATAATTTGCGGTCTCCATCACCCCCACTTCATAATTTGCGGTCTCCATCACCCCCACTTCATAATTTGCGGTCTCCATCACCCCCACTTCATAATTTGCGGTCTCCATCACCCCCACTTCATCATTTGCGGTCCCCATCACCCCCACTTCATCATTTGCGGTCCCCATCACCCCCACATCATCATTTGCAGTCGCCTATCCCCCCTCACTTCATCTGCAGTCCCCCTTCATCATGTGCAGTACCCCCTCAAACACACTTCATCATCGGCAGTCTCACCCCCCCACCTCACCCATTTAAAAAAACAAAAAATTTTTTATACTTGCCTCAGTTGTTCCCGGGGCGTCTAGTGTTTTCAGCAGTGAAGCAGCTAAATGTATGGGCTATAGTCAGGACCTGCAGGGAGCCCATAAATTCTAGGTACAGCCAAGCAGGAGCTGTGCAGCAGACTAGTTAAGATGGCTGTAGACAGCTCCAAAAAGGCTCCCGGGCCCCAGCGCCGACGTGTGCTCCACAGTGCACAGTACTTTGGCGCACGATGGGGCCCGATCAGCAGAAGCACAAGAGCAGGGCGCTGGACCTGCGGGCCCCTCTGTGTACTGCTGCTCACTGGGCCCCTGGCTGCCCTGTTTGAGGGTCTGACACTTCAATTTATCAAGTCATTTAAGGGTCCACAGGACACTAGCATATGTCCCTGATCCAATCCAGTCCCGAATTTGGAGAGCTGTCCATCTTTCTTGGAAGGTCGGCGGTGTATCTCGAATTCCACTAAAAAAAAACAGATATAGTTGAATAATGGTGCAGCATTTTGCTGACAGGTCCTGTCTTCACCATTACATTTAGGAAGAGCCTGAAGGTCTTGCAAGGGTGAATCATACTGTGTGTGGGGCACCATACTGTATATGGGGGAAATTTACTGCAGCAGTTCCATACTGTGTGTGTCGGGGGTATGTACTTTGGGGGCTTCATGTTCAGTGTGGATGAGAATATGCTGTTGGGGCATCATACTGGGTATGGGAAAATGTACTGCTGGGGGCATGATATTCTGCATAGAAGGGAGTGGATTTTGTGGATGCATACTGTGTATAGGGGAAATGTACTGAAGATGTTCCATACTGTGTGGGAGAATGTACTGTGAGGGCACTATACTGTGTGTGGTGGAATGTATTGTGGGGGGCATCATATTCTCAGAGGGGAAGGTACTATGGGGGCTAAAAGTTTTGTGGGGGCATCCTACTGTGTATGTGGGGGAATATATTATGTGTAGGGAAATATACTGCCCAGGGCTTCATACTGTGTGTGTGTGTGTGTGTGGGGGGGGGGGGGTGTGTCAGAAAAGTAAAATAAATTATACTGTGTGGAAACACTACTAGGTCTTGCTGAGTGCAATATTTCTGTGTTGGGGCATATAAAGGACTAGCTAAGGTTAGAGAGTTGTGGGAAGCAGGGTGTGTTGCAGTCCGCGCTAGCCGAGATACACAAATCACCTGGGATACAAGATGTTGTAGCAGTGTACTCCTTTATTTCCTCCTACGCGTTTCGGCGCCCTTCCTGGCACCTTCCTCAGGTTTTTTCCACGTGTGAGTGGTTGGTGGAGGTCCTGCAGCAGCTGATTCTGTGATATGCTCTCAAGCCAGTTGTGGGTCACACAACTGGAATAGGTGAGTGGAACTGTATTATACCGCTCATACTTTAAGTGTCACTAGTGATAGGGCACTATTGCGCCTTTTGTTTCCCCCACCATTTTTGGTATAGCTAAGGTTAGGGAAGTGGTTTAGCATTGAAATAGATATTGCCATGGCGTACTATGGGCATATGTCCCTCCTTTTTCTTTGAAAGTTGAGAGGTATGCACTTGAATTAACACTGCTTTGTACATTGTATAGTGGTTGTGAATGGTGCTATAGCTCTTTCACATTCGAGTGAAGTTTTCTGAATTGTGGTAAATAATATGGTCTGGAATAGGCCTTACTTCATATCTATATTTCCACACAGCTTTACCGAAACCAGAGTCCTTTATGAAATCAATACATATGATATTACACTGGTGTCAACATACTAAGAAATGTATTTATAATCAGTGGCCACTTGTGGGGAACATTAGACTATGTGTCTTATAAATAATATATCACATCTGTGAATGAAGGCATCTGTAAGCTTTCAGCAGGCCAAGTCCATGGAATATAAGCCGATGTATTCTTTTGTAAGTGGCTTGTGTAATTATTTTTTTTATTGAATCAGTCACATGAAGCTTTTAAGTGTAATTATGTAGGAGAGAAAATTATCAGAGAATTCATGATTTGCAGAATATTCAACTGAGGCCTAAGAATGCACACTCTGATCCTTGGAGACTTGTCAGTAGCTAAATAATCTGCATTTGCAGGGTATTTGCTGTATGTTTCCAAGCGCCTAACCATTTAACTAACTAAAGGCAATGTAGTGATGATAGGTCTAATAAATAACACTGATATAGTAGAGAAACCTATATAGGAAATCATAACTGTCATTTCACCAAGAGCAATATCTAAGAATAATTGCTTAAAGGGGTTGTCCGGGCTTTTCACATAATCTCAGTACATATCTGGCCTGCAGAATTATGACAATAAGTAATTTACTTTCTGTCACTAGTTTGCACGGTTTTCTAGATATTCTGAACAGAACGTCCAAGGGGAGGGGGTGTTATGGCATTGAAATGAGAACTAGTCGTAACCTCCTACTCTACTCCAAACATGCCCTCTATAGCAACCACCCCACCCTCCATAGCTACAGGCCCTCCCCGTCCACATAAAGAAGCCCTCATCACACAGTAACAAATCCTCCCCCTCTAGCAGCCTCAGTGCAGAGAGCAGCTGCTCCTACCCTAGACACACGCTGAACAGTGATCTATGGAAAGTGAAACTAGTGAGGAGGGAAAATCATGTTTGGCCCCAATAAAATAAAAAGGCTTATGCTATCCTCCTTTGCTGGCGCTATTCCTGCGGTGTCAGCACTCGCATCCCCTGGGCTACCATGTGGATGTTATGACACGTGAGCCTAGCGTCCAATCAGCACTGGCATCACTATTCCCACCTTCGTATGAATTAAACGTGAAGAGGAAGTCAGGGCTGCAGCTGATCTCTCACTTCCTTTTCATGTTAAATTCATACGAAGGGGGAAACGGTGATGCCAGCATTGATTGGGCGATAGGCTCTCGTGTCGCAACAACTGCATGAGAACCCTGGGACCGCGACTGCCAACACTTCTAGAACGGTAACGGCATGGGAGGGGAGTATAAGCTTTTTTTTTTTTTTTTTTTTTTTTTTTTTTTTTTTTACGGAGCCAAAAATTTAAATCAAGAAGGGGTTGTCCTAGTAGTGGACAACCCCTTTTAATGACTTGTACAAGAGACCTTTCTAGGCAGCTATGACATCTAGGTGAGCAATGACATCACTTATTTGGAAAACTGGATTCTGTTGAAGCTACTGTATATAGAGCTATAACCTTTCATTGTAATACTGTCTGTAATAACTGCTCTGGGCAAAATACAACGTGAAGCAGGGTGATGGGGTAAGTGAGCTATGACATCACTTATTGTAAATGGTATTGTGGTATCTACTGTATATACTGGTGTTACCAATCATTGTAATTGTGCCTGTAATGATAACGAGACTGCTAAAAAAAAAAAAAAATCTGTACAGAACAGGAAGTATGAATTTACTAGAAGTACAGAGGCTTTTTTAATATACATAGTGATATGAAAAATTAAAAAAAAAAAACTTAATAAAATGTGCTTAACGTAACTTAACAAAAAAGGAATATGTTTTTTTTCTGATGACACATACCCCTTAATTAGTTTCCGGGAACCTAAAGAAACACTGGACTGATTGGCTTGATTCATTCAGCTCAAGTTCTTGCCAAGGAAAGACATCTGCTGACACGCCACCTCTTCTTAATCTACTTGCAATTACTTAAACAGTAAAATGTACAGAATAGTCCTGTCTTAGGCTGGTTTCACATTTGCGTTTTTTTTCGCGGTAATTTAGCGCTAAATAGCGCATGCGGTTTTTTTTCCTATACTTTGCATGGGATGCGCTTATGTGCGCATACACATGCGTTTGTACGCGTTTTACCGCGCATGCGTTTTTTTGCGGTATGCGCTCGGGCGCACAAAATGCAACTTGTTGCATTTTTTGTGCGTCCGATTTGCCTCAAAAAAACGCATGCGCGCGCAATGCGTTTTTTTTACAGCAAGACACCCATTATAAGTCTTTGGTGAGCATATGTGCGCATTGGCATGCTTATGTATGCGTTTTTTTGCACATGCGGTTTTTTTTTTACCATTAGTTTAGACAATGGAATTTAGGGGTTTGGGTAAAGTTAGGGTTAGTTAAGGGGGTTTAGGGTTAGGGTTAAGTATGGTTTGGTTAAGAGTTAGGGTTAGGGTTAAGTATGGTTTGGTTAAGGGTTAGGGTCAGGGTTAGGGTCAGGGTTAGGGTCAGGGTTAGGGTTAAGTATGGTTTGGTTAAGGGTTAGGGTCAGGGTTAGGGTCAGGGTTAGGGTTAGGGTTAAGGTTAGGGTTAAGGTTAGTTAGGTTTTGGGTTAGGGTTAAGTATGGTTTGGTTAAGGGTTAGGGTCAGGGTTAGGGTTAAGTATGGTTTGGTTAAGGGTTAGGGTCAGGGTTAGGGTTAAGGTTAGTTAGGGTTTGGGTTAGGGTTAAGTATGGTTTGGTTAAGGGTTAGGGTTAAGTATGGTTTGGTTAAGGGTTAGGGTCAGGGTTAGGGTTAAGTATAGTTTGGTTAAGGGTTAGGGTCAGGGTTAGGGTTAAGTATGGTTTGGTTAAGGGTTAGGGTCAGGGTTAGGGTTAAGTATGGTTTGGTTAGGGTCAGGGTTAGGGTTAGGGTCAGGGTTAGGGTTAAGGTTAGTTAGGGTTTGGGTTAGGGTTAAGTATGGTTTGGTTAAGGGTTAGGGTCAGGGTTAGGGTTAAGTATGGTTTGGTTAAGGGTTAGGGTCAGGGTTAGGGTTAAGTATGGTTTGGTTAGGGTCAGGGTTAGGGTTAGGGTCAGGGTTAGGGTTAAGGTTAGTTAGGGTTTGGGTTAGGGTTAAGTATGGTTTGGTTAAGGGTTAGGGTCAGGGTTAGGGTTAAGTATGGTTTGGTTAAGGGTTAGGGTTAGTAAAGTCATGGTTTGGGTTAGTGTGAGGGGCCACCTAATGTTTGAAAAAAACGCAAACGCGGTAAAAACGCACTAAAAACGCATACAAACTCATAAAAACGCTGCGTTTTTTTCATGCATGCTCATAATGCTTGAAAAAAACGCAGCAGTTGTATGCTTTTGTATGCGTTTTTCAATGCGTTTTTTTGCGGGAAAAACGCGCTGCAAAAAAAAGCAAGTGTGAAACAGGCCTTATTAAGCTTTGGCAAATCAGTGTGCTACTTTTAAGTCAAATATAAGTACATAGCATTTAACATTAGTTATGTATATGGTTCATACAATGACTGCAGCTTGACAATGCTTTTCCCATTCATTGCTCATGGGATTTAAATGTCCTCCTAGAAGCAATGTAGGGGCTGGGTCATGATAGGGTTAGGGTCAGGGTTAGGGTCAAGTATGGTTTGGTTAAGGGTTAGGGTCAGGGTTAGGGTTAGGGTTAGGGTTAAGGTTAGTTAGGGTTTGGGTTAGGGTTAAGTATGGTTTGGTTAAGGGTCAGGGTTAGGGTTAAGTATGGTTTGGTTAAGGGTTAGGGTCAGGGTTAAGGTTAGTTAGGGTTTGGGTTAGGGTTAAGTATGGTTTGGTTAAGGGTTAGGGTCAGGGTTAGGGTTAAGTATGGTTTGGTTAAGGGTTAGGGTTAGGGTCAGGGTTAGGGTTAAGTATGGTTTGGTTAGGGTCAGGGTTAGGGTCAGGGTTAGGGTTAAGGTTAGTTAGGGTTTGGGTTAGGGTTAAGTATGGTTTGGTTAAGGGTTAGGGTCAGGGTTAGGGTTAAGTATGGTTTGGTTAAGGGTTAGGGTTAGTAAAGTCATGGTTTGGGTTAGTGTGAGGGGCCACCTAATGTTGGAAAAAAACGCAAACGCGGTAAAAACGCACTAAAAACGCATACAAACTCATAAAAACGCTGCGTTTTTTTCATGCATGCTCATAAAAATGCTTGAAAAAAACGCAGCAGTTGTATGCTTTTGTATGCGTTTTTCAATGCGTTTTTTTGCGGGAAAAACGCGCTGCAAAAAAAAGCAAGTGTGAAACAGGCCTTATTAAGCTTTGGCAAATCAGTGTGCTACTTTTAAGTCAAATATAAGTACATAGCATTTAACATTAGTTATGTATATGGTTCATACAATGACTGCAGCTTGACAATGCTTTTCCCATTCATTGCTCATGGGATTTAAATGTCCTCCTAGAAGCAATGTAGGGGCTGGGTCATGATAGGGTTAGGGTCAGGGTTAGGGTCAAGTATGGTTTGGTTAAGGGTTAGGGTCAGGGTTAGGGTTAGGGTCAGGGTTAGGGTTAAGGTTAGTTAGGGTTTGGGTTAGGGTTAAGTATGGTTTGGTTAAGGGTCAGGGTTAGGGTTAAGTATGGTTTGGTTAAGGGTTAGGGTCAGGGTTAAGGTTAGTTAGGGTTTGGGTTAGGGTTAAGTATGGTTTGGTTAAGGGTTAGGGTCAGGGTTAGGGTTAAGTATGGTTTGGTTAAGGGTTAGGGTTAGGGTTAAGGTTAGTTAGGGTTAAGTATGGTTTGGTTAAGGGTTAGGGTCAGGGTTAGGGTTAAGTATGGTTTGGTTAAGGGTTAGGGTTAGGGTTAAGGTTAGTTAGGGTTTGGGTTAGGGTTAAGTATGGTTTGGTTAAGGGTTAGGGTTAGGGTTAGGGTCAGGGTTAGGCTTAGGGTTAGGGTTAAGTATGGTTGGGTTAAGGGTTAGGGTCAGGGTTAGGGTTAGGGTCAGGGTTAGGGTTAAGTATGGTTTGGTTAAGGGTTAGGGTCAGGGTTAGGGTTAAGTATGGTTTGGTTAGGGTTAGGGTTAAGGTTAGTTAGGGTTTGGGTTAGGGTTAAGTATGGTTTGGTTAAGGGTTAGGGTCAGGGTTAGGGTTAAGTATGGTTTGGTTAAGGGTTAGGGTTAGGGTTAGTAAAGTCATGGTTTGGGTTAGTGTGAGGGGCCACCTAATGTTGGAAAAAAACGCAAACGCGGTAAAAACGCACTAAAAACGCATACAAACTCATAAAAACGCTGCGTTTTTTTCATGCATGCTCATAAAAATGCTTGAAAAAAACGCAGCAGTTGTATGCTTTTGTATGCGTTTTTCAATGCGTTTTTTTGCGGGAAAAACGCGCTGCAAAAAAAAGCAAGTGTGAAACAGGCCTTATTAAGCTTTGGCAAATCAGTGTGCTACTTTTAAGTCAAATATAAGTACATAGCATTTAACATTAGTTATGTATATGGTTCATACAATGACTGCAGCTTGACAATGCTTTTCCCATTCATTGCTCATGGGATTTAAATGTCCTCCTAGAAGCAATGTAGGGGCTGGGTCATGATAGGTCAGGATGACGTTGTAGTCCGTCAGAAACAATTAACCATCTCCCTATGTTATACGGCTTTGCTCTAGCTTCAGTGCATTTCTGGCTTCTCATTAAGTGCTCTCCACATCATTTGTGATATTCAGGTTGCGTTTTTCCAGGCCTTTAGTCACTGTGCGGAATGCCCATAGGAACTCTTGTGTGATGGAAGCTGACAAGACGTGATATAGTTTACAAGATTATTCAGACCTCTTGGGTGTCTCCTGCCACTCATTCCCTCATTCATGTACAGCATTATTTAGCCGCCATTTTCCACAGCTGCTCAGGTTGAGAAATATTTGTATCGGTAAGAAAAGGTTTGTATGACGAGACAAGTGTCATTAGCTAATCATCGGCTGCGATCCTCAGATTGAGATGTTTTCTTGACGCCTCAATGAGGCTCCCTGTGGAGACCTTCCGATTTTCAAGGAGTTGTGAAGTTGTTGGTAATATGATCAGTAGCAATGGAATAATAAATGTGAAAGGTTAGAGCTTGAAATAAAAGCTGTCTAAATGATTCATTATTAAGAGCATTTGTTGGCACGCAACATGTTTTGACATGTTGCCATGTTGACATGTTGCCCTTCACATTGGCTATACCTTCCAATTGTCTTTATGTGCACTTCCCTACAGTGATCTGAATAGACGCTTCTAGTTTAGGATTACGGCTGTAAGTGGCTCACAGGATGAGAGAGAAAATATGTATACATAATGATTATATCATATCTGCTCTTGTGGGCCACTTACACCATCCATACATACATACATACATACATACATACATACATACATACATACATACATACAGTGTGTGTATAATACTTGTGCATTTTTTGGCCCATGGGAACAGGTGGTAACATTTTTGCTCAAGAGCAACTGAACCTTTTTCAAGCTTGCCGCCAGTTCACAAGGGCCAATAAATACGCCATTTTTTTTTTTTGCATGTAATTTTCTATAGTTTCCACTTTTTTGCTTTTTTTCTGTACCATAGGTTTGTGGGTTACAACCTATGTGCTGGCACTTATACGTGCACCTATGTTTGTGCTGCCCCAGTTTTTTGCTATATGTGTGAAAGGTGTAGACTGTACATTTCAATATATTAAGGTATAATATTGGAAATGTTAATATTGACTACATCTATTTTTGGTGTTCCTTACTAACGTAATGCAGAAAAGGATTTCCAGTTTGTCAAGAAGCGCTTCCAGCTGATTCATTAATTACTCTGAATATTTCAAGGAATATCCAGTTTGTTAGACGTAAAAACACAACGCATTTCAGCTATACATAAAATTAGCCTTCATCAGGTAAAATCATATATATCTTTAAAAGATACATTTATATAGGGGAAAAAAAAGAGGAGAAAAAAGTTTCACCCTTCAATCAATTATCATCGATTAAAAACACATGCACACCTCTCCAAACTGTCGGGAGACTAGTTGTAGTTGCTAGTTGGACAAACTAGAAGTCCTTTTCTGCATTCTCTGACGAATTTCCTACAAGGTAGTTCGTTCCACCTGTTTTGAGCTGCAGGCCAGCAGATCCATACGATTACTCCAGTACCCAAACACAGGGTTATACGCTGAGCAACAAGACACCAAAAAGGTGAGAAGAATTTTTTATTTCTATCTGACATAATTAAAACTCTGTACTGAGATCTGCACCCCCCCCTTCTTTTTCTGGATATTCCTTGAAATATTCGGAGTAATTAATGAATCAGCCGGAAGCGCTCCTTGACAAACTAAAAATCTTTTTCTGCATTTTCTAACTTAATGGCAATTTTTACATTTGCTGGTCAAATGTTAATAAAGAGATCTTATGTTCTTTATACAAGGAAGTAATCTATTGCCACAAGTTAGAAATTAGTAGGCCTCCGAGGCTTGGGGGAAAATCAGCACCTGGGACAGCAGAATTGTGACTGGCTTCAGCACCACTATAAACTTGCTGATCTGCTGTGACGATAAGCATCGAGACTTGTATAACCAGAAATGCAGAAAAAAGGCCTGAAAGGATCGGGTCGCTGTTTACTATGAACTCATGTTATCAGAAGGAAAGTGACGCCCGCTGGTTGTAGGCCTCTATAGCTTTGAATAGGTGCTTTCAGTATGTGACAGTTGTATGTAGGGTGGTCCTGTCTCTGCCATTTGAACGTTATAGGATGAAAGCTGCTCGCTTATTGTACGAGTTATGGCCAATATGCTTTAACCTTATAAATCTTTTAAAGGAACTTTTATGTAATGGCCTCTTGCAGAATAATCAGTAACTTGGTCTACGGCAAAGGTTCAGACATGTATGTATTTCTGTGAGTAGAAATATCAGCAGTTGTAATTTCAGGATTAAGAAAGGGGCATGATGTGATGTCACGTCATTGCAACATAGTCTCATGTATGGCCACCACTTATCACCAAATTGTGCTTCCTTATGGCAACCTACACATCAATACCAACAGATCAGGTTGTGCCAGTTATCAGGTAATATTTTCCTAAATTGTCCTGATTTCTGTAAGATGGAGCATGTCTTCCAACAGCCTTTTTATTTTGCTTTTTAAGAAATTTACATTATTCACAAAATGGATTAAAAAAATCACCCATATTCTATATTCCCTTCCACCCCAGACTGATCACTAATCCATCTCTCCATCCTTCTCCACTGCAGCCATGGGAGAAAGGGGTTAGCAAGGGAAAAATGGGGTGGGGGATGGGATTGTAACCCTAATTTACCTCTTCTATTACCATGTGGGTCTTGCTGAGTGATCCATAATTTTGCAGTGTTGGCGTTTTGATGATTAGTCTTGCAAAGACCTTAATAGTAAGCCTGAAAGCTATTGGGAACCTGAGTCCCAATGTTCACTACCCATTGGGTTCCATGACCAAGCCTTTATTATTGGCTTTACTCTTTAGTTTAACCCCTGCTTCCCATAAATACTGTTATGTCCCCAGATTTCTCTCGATGGGTGTGACATCCCAGCATTATTATCAGCCATCTGCAGCATTATAACCAGCAGATTAGTGACCGCCTGCAGAACAAGGGTGTGACAACAAGTTTCCTGTTTAATGTGACATTACACTATCTGATCAGCTTGGTCATGGTTGTCATTGATCTAGGTGCCTATGTGTTGTAATATGAGAATTGAATAGGAACTTGGCAGGAATAATTGTAGAATGGTCTTTCACTGTTATGTTTTCTCCTCCTAGGTTTCCCACTATCTATTTTTATAACATTTCCAATGAATAATTATGAAGGTGGATTTTTCCTTTCATGTAAAGTATGTCAGGATTAGATGTGTCCTCTATCCTCTGGCACAGAGAATTGGTGTGTGCGAATGCCCAGCAATCCCCACTGCTGCCATTATACGCTGCTGACTCAGCTGGTCAGTGCATCCTTTCAGGATATCCTCAGTGTGTCTGGGGACTATGTGTAGAAAGAACTGAGCTTCAGGGAGGGAGAAGTTCACAAAGTTCACAGGCAATATTTTTGTGTCTCGTATGTATCCTCGAACACACCCAAGCTCTGATTCAGCAGCTTTTACCTGGATTTTAGCTGGAGAATAATTGTTCTTGTCATACATTTTTTTTAAGAATCCTAATAATGTAATATTTGTGATTATGAAACCCTTTAAATCTGTGAGTAATTGGGAGAAAAGGAATATTAACTTACAGGGCATAGCACCATGGTATTATTGGGGTTCCCTCTTCTACAAGAGAGGAAAGTAGTATTATGGAGGACTCATGCCAACCCACAGCTTCATGCCACTTAAGTGGGTCATTCTAGCCAATATTGAGTCTACCAAGAATGTCTGTGCATTTGTAAAGATCATTGTTGTAACAACCCTACTGGCATCACTGCATGGCCTCCCATCCCCGCACACCAACTTACACACTGATCCAGGTCATGCAGTGATTTCTGTCTGCTGCCAGCTCCATGCGCTATGCCTCTTTTTTTCCTGCTTGCTCTCTTCATGTTTCCTGACTGTGTGTATAGGGGGCGGCGCCTGAACTCTCTGCTGCTTATGCAGTCAGGGTACATCGGTCTAATCTGTCCCCGACCAATCACCTGGAGCCCTTTACTATATAGGGTCACCACACCCACTAACCCTTGCCTGTGCAATGTCTATACTCAGTGTTTTGCTGCTGAGGAAGCCAGGCCCTGTTCTGTGTATCTCCTTCTCTGGAGGAATACTCTAGCCTTGTTTTGTATTCTTTGTCTGTATCCTGGTCTCTGTGTCCCTGTCCTAGCCTTGTGTTTTCTTTTCCTTCTGCCCTCCAGGAGGCTGTATACCCTGTACCTTGTCGTGTCTTACTTGTGTCCTCCCTGTCTGAGCCTCTGCACCCTTGCAGCTCTGCCTGCTCCTCTCCTGCTGCTGCAGAACCTCAGCTGCAGATTCTCTCCACAGACCTTGTGGTTCAGCTTTGCTCTGCTGCTGCAGAACCTCTTGCTGCATCTTCTCTCCACTGACCTTGTGGTTCAGCTTTGCTCCACTCCTGCTGCTGCTGCAGAACCTCTTGCTGCTGCTTCTCTCCACTGACCTTGTGGTTCAGCTTTACTCCACTCCTGCTGCTGCTGCAGAACCTCTTGCTGCTGCTTCTCTCCACAGACCTTGTGGTTTCGCCTATTCCACTCCTTCCTGCCTGTATCCATACCTGCACCTCCTGTGTGAACAGGTCCAAACCTGTTCCTTCGTACTCCACTCCTTCCTGCCTGTATCAGTACCCGTTCCTACTGTGTGAACAGGTCCCTACCTGTTCCTTCATACACCACACCACACCTGTCTGTCCAGTGTCTCAGCCTGCCAGTTACTCGCCCCTGTCCAGGTGTCCTGTTGCTGAGTGGGATCAGCAGCCACAGCCAGACACCACCCTGGAGTGGCACCCGGCAGCTACCTGCCGCACAAGCCTGACCTCACCATCAGAGGCTCCAGTGAAAACCAAGGTAGCTGTCGTAGTCACGCCCCTTCCAGGGTAGTTTGGGCTGTGGCACAGTGGGGCCACAACCCCCCCGCTAGCGCCAATCAGTCAAGGTGCGAGCGTGACAGCTGTCTTCTATGGCTCCTTTGTTTTGGTATTATTATTATTTATTATTTTAGATGTAGGCAAAATCCCATCAACTAAATTAAAGAGAACTTTTACCAATAGTGCTCAATTTTGCCACTCAAGTGTCTGCCATTGAAGATGGCTACAGTCTTCATTGGTATCGCAAAAATGTATTAGGGCTCGTTCACACATCCATACTTAAACATGTACATGAAAATCTGTTTTCACCATCAATGTGATCCATTTTTGCCATCAGTGTGGTCATCTGTGTTTTTCCGGTATGGATCAGGAATTAAATGACAAAGCTTCTCCAATACTTTGCAGTGTTAAACTCGGACAGAGCATGGATTCCATCTGTGTGTTGTATGTGTTTTTTCATTGACCCATAGACTTGTATTGGCCCTTGTCATCCATGCTGCTGGAAAAAAAAGACGTGTGTTGCATGGTCCATGTAAAAACAGACGTGCACAGCACCATAGGTTATAATGGGTACATGTGGTATCTGTAAGAAAAATGCATACAACATGTACTGTGAACATGGGCGTGTGAAGAACGCCTTGCTCCAATTTAGAATTTAATGCATGGTGCAACTGAACAAATGCAGATACAAGATAAATCTTGTAAGTAGTAGGGGTGAGATGTAATGTGTTACCATGTGGAGAAATTCATGAAATGGGCCTGAAATGGTAACATGATACGTTACAATAAAATTCTAATCTAAAAAATGACATCTAATGTTATTATTTACTAGAGATGAGCCAACCCAAGCTTAAAAGATTGAGGTTCGTACCGGACAGTTGGTGTCCGGTGTTAAACGCCCAGAAGTTGATAGAGATCTAAAGTTCGGGTGTCCATTGCTTTCAGTAGGGTTCTGGTTCAAGTTTGGGTACAGTTCTGATACCCAAACTGAACTTTGGATTGAAGTTCTGGTCGTGTACCAGAACCCAAACTTCCATGGATCCGCTCACTCTAACTACGGTTTTACTTAAAATTTGTAGAGTAGCAATGTTTTCCAACTGAGTTATTTAGTGAATATTGAACAGAATTTCAATGAAAATTTCCATGGCAAGATCTGTCTATTGTAAATACTGTTGAAAATGTGTCTGAATAACACGGTACCATGATATAATTGTTTATTGTACATCTTATTTCATTATTAAGCTATGCCTCAATGGGGTTGTCCAGTCTTCTGATAAGTCTGCAGTCACTGCAAATTTCTGAATCCTGACAATGTGTGGTGTGTACGCTGTCAGGATTCACCAGTATTTTTTTGAGTGGTCAAATGCCGACTATACGTGCTTGGCTTTACTCACCTCACTTGTATTGAGAGAGGCCGAGCACGTTTAGCTGGAATGTAGTCGGCGTTACGCCGTTTGACAGTGTTTGGTGTGTACGCTGTAAAGATTAATCAGCATTGTCAGCAATAGTGGGCAGTCATGTGACCACAAGTATGCGATATGCATGTATGCGGTCACGTGCCGAATATACCGTAAGTGTTTGGCCTGTCTCAGTTCGCTTATATTGTGGTTGTAAATATGCAAATCATACTTCCGGTAACGTTACATGCCGCTCATGCCAGCAGTCCCCGTAAATCCGGACAACGTGCACTCCACATATTGTCAGGATTCAGAATTCGGCAGCCATATAGTAACTGCAGACTTTTGTGTCAAGTCTGGACAACCCCTTTAGAAATAGCTTGTGGTCACTGTGTACTCCACAGAAAATACATGAATTCCAAATTTACATCAAGTTGTGAACTGTTTGAGGTATAATTTTTACAGAGACCAGAACAATATCTGCATGGGTGTTTCCTTGCTGGGATAATGCTACAGATTTATTCATTCTCACCTCTTATACCAATAATTGACTAAAATTGAATAGTCTCAATTGATGATGATGCTAATCTTTGTCATCGTATCCTGACATGCAGAAATTGGTGTCAGACAGCTTTTTCTGTGGTTGTTTCACCTCTGCATATTAGACCAATCAATGATCTAATGGAACCATTGACAACTTTTGTATAATTACTCAGTCATTAGAAAAAAATCGGACATTTACGAAAATGATGTGAGCTCAGCATAAGAGTGAGCAGTTAGGACAGATCCAGCAGCACACACAACTTTTTAGTCCATTTTTAGATAACTGATCTCTGCTTGATCTGTGTAATTAGCCATCCCTTTTTCTTTCATTTGTATCAGATCCATTTTTTTTGCTTACCAGATGAACTAGGGAAACAAACAGATCCTTTAAAAATGAAAGACAAACAGATGGCTAATTATCTGATTTGTTTTCAAAAGACTTGAATGTTATCTGATCTCTGCTGGATCCTTTTCTCTATGTAAAAACAGACTAAAAAGTGTTCTGCACAACTTTTTTGCCAGTGAATTGCTGCTGGATCCATTCTAAAGGATCACTACTGGACATGTGAACATGGCCTAAGAGTCCTGTACGGCAGTACCTACAATGTCTCCAGGTCCATATATTGTGCCCATAGGCAGTTCTGTGTGCAGGCATGTTCTGCACAGTACAGAGGCCGGTAAACAAGCACTGAACAACTTCAGTATTGTCCATCACACTCGTTTAGTGGCATGAACTCCACTTATGTAAAAGCAACAAAAATGATTGTGTGTGATTGTTGCAGTATGTTAGCATTTGGGCCCCATTTAAAGGGAACATGTTGTGTAAAATATTAACCTGCAACTATAGGGTTAATCTGCAGGCCTATAGCGTTCTGACACATTGCAGTACCGGCAAAAATACCTCCTGCTGGAAGGAAATTAACTTTATTGCCCCGTGGCAATGTTCAGCCTCCAGTCATAGGGGTGGTGCCAGCTCAGTTTCAGTCATCGCGCTGTGTATACAGAGCGGTGACTGTAACTGCGCTTCTGGCCCTGACTGACAGACGGCTTAGCATTAGAGTCAGCTGTCAGTCCGTGCCAGGGGGCAGTTACAGCCATCTTTCTCGGTACACAGAGCAGTGTCTGAAACCGTGCCGGCACTATCCCTATGATTGGAAGTCGAATTCTGCGGCGGGGGGATAAAGGTAATTTTCTCCTCCTTACTGCAGGCTCCGCACAGTGTCGGAACACTATTAACCTGCAGATTATCCCCATATCTGCAGGCTAATAGCATTATTCTACTTGACCGATTCCCTTTAAACTATTGCTCAGGGCCTCACTTTGTCTAATACCAGCCCTGCGTATGTAGAAGGCATAAAGTTGTTGGCTGACTTAATTTCTGATCTTACTACATTCACAACAATCATACATATAGAATGTACAATATATGCTGATATTTTGTGAATGCACTTAACGGGAACCAGTCATCTGACTAATGCAGCATAGATCAGATGACAGGTTCCCTTTAACAGTTTATACTTGAATAATTAACAATTAATTTGAACGACATAAACTCCTCATTATAACAAGAACAGATGTGGACCTTGGTTTTATCTCTCCTTAAGTACAATTTTTTTTTTCCCAGAGGGGGGAGTATATGAAATGTCATATGGGAGCCACATACAACTTTTCCCTCTAATCCAGATCCGTAAGACAAACAGTTGTACTGTAATAGGTGTGTTACAAGAGAAGACAAAAAAGTCTCACAATTTTTATTTTCCCATACTATTTGTATTTGTATTCATTCCTCAAGTACATCATTATATATGCTCTTGTGCTATATAAACACTTGGTGCCAGTGAAATTCATTTCTGTAGACAGTAACAAATCTTATCACCATTTCAGTGTTGAGTGTGGGCTGTCATAACAGAATATTGTACTTTTCACCTTTCTGAAGTGGATTTCTTTCTCACTAGCTCTGAAAAAAATCACCAAAACATTAGCACTTATTAAATATAAGCAGTTTTACTTGCTTTTTGAGTTTTCCCTGGACTATTGCTTCTATTCAGCAAACCTAAACAGAGGAAACTTGAGATAATCATCAAGGAAGTTTTAGGGTTTCTTAGGAAACCTACAGAATTTAGATATTTCCGATAAGGTAATGGTCATAGGGGAAGACACACTTCAGTCATCTTGAAAAAGCTGATAAAATTGAACAGTAGGCTGTATTTTTATATCAGTGGGTCTAGAAAGAAAATAATTACAGTTGAGTTCCCAATATAGCCATATATAACCTTATTACTTTGCATTGCTGAGGAGAACACTGGATCTGGGTCCCGTAAATCTTTTTGGCAAACTCTAAGGGCTCATGCAGACGTCCGTGGATCTGTGTCCAGTCAGACCTCAATTCAAGGATTCATATTTTCTATAAGGTTGTCGTGCTCTTGTCAGGAGAGCTCCGTGGCCAGTTTGTGCATTGCAGTCTGTAATCACTTTGAGGACCTGCAGCAAGTCCTTTCATTAGGGTTTATGATCAAACTGAGATCCACGGCTATCTGGATGAGCTCTAAAATATTCTCTCATTCTCGCTCGCTTTCTTATGCTTGCTCCCTCTTGGGCTCGCTCTTGCTCCCTCTTGGGCTCGCTCTTGCTCCCTCTTGGGCTCGCTCTTGCTCCCTCTTGGGCTCGCTCTTGCTCCCTCTTGGGCTCGCTCTTGCTCCCTCTTGGGCTCGCTCTTGCTCCCTCTTGGGCTCGCTCTTGCTCCCTCTTGGGCTCGCTCTTGCTTCCTCTTGGGCTCGCTCTTGCTCCCTCTTGTACAAGTCAAAAGATCAACACCTTTTCTAGACAGTAATACTGTCTTATGTGCTACAGGATGATTACTTTTGTTGGGCATGTTCAATTCCTTGTTTCCTTTCAGTTAATGCTGTGCGCCACACAGGTGCAACAATGCAAACTAACATATTTTCAGAGATCATTTGATAAGTGTTTTTAACTTTTACAGATTTCAAACTATGTAACATCTAATCAGTCAACATTTCAGAGACTTGAATTGGCAGATTTTTGTCCACTGCACACCACATCATTCTTTTCATTCATATTAGTTGTAAAAGTGGTATTCCCATCTCCAAGATCCTATCCCGATATGTAGTAGGTGTAATGATATTAACAAATACTAAAGTTAGAAATGTAGTATAGTTTTCTGATTAGCTATGTCGCTTACTCCATCTGCAGGACATTGAAGTAGCTTAGATATCAATGGTTACAGCCACTAACAACTGTCACTGTGCAAGTGGCTGTAACCATAAGCTGCTGCAATGCCCTGCACACGGGGTAAGTGACATAGCGAATCATAACTATACTACATTTCCAATTGAAGGTATTTGCTAATATCATTATTATTATACCTACTGCATATTGAGTTAGGATCTTGGAGAAGGAAATACATATTTTAGACAAATTTTTCAAAACAAAAAAAAACAATATACAGATGTAAGTTTGGATCCAAGTCTCTAAAGCTCCACTTTCAGCTTGTTTGACATGGCACTTCTGGGTCAGCAAGTGGCCAGTGCTGTGTGTGAGGGGGATGACATTTTCAATAGCTAAGCCAGCCCCCTTCTCTGTCAATTCATTGTATATGGGCAAACAGAGCAAAAAATCCACTCGCCCTTCTAGTAGTCGGCCATCGTGCGCTTGGCAAGTGCACCGGAGTCATGCAGCAGAGTCAGTCCCATAGAGGGTATCCAAAAAATAGTAGAGGATTCAGCAGTTATGGGTATATAATTTTAAAAATATAATTTTTTTTTTTTTTTAAATATTAAGTACTGTGTATTGTATATGCTATAGCTACATTGGAACACAATTTATTTCTCATTGTTAGTTCTGGTCAAGAAATGAATAACTTCTTGATGTACATGTTATGACTTTATTACGTGGCAGCTAAAATACATAAGAGGCGGGTATATCTTATAGCTAATGAGATTTATTAATAATCGTCAGGCTTCTATAATAATTTGTTTGCCATACAGGCTTCTTGACTTGATTTTCATTCAATATCTGTTCATCAGATACATTTTCAAGTTTTAATCCTGAGATTCCCGTCACTTGTCAGAAAGGCATCTATTTATTAATGAAGCTTTCTATGTATTGTACATAAACTTATATGCAGAAGAGTGTTCTTCAGCTGGCTTAAAATGGGGCAATTATTATATACGGTATATTTTATATTTGGTATTTTTTCATGACTGGTAGTATTTGTATTCCCGCCAAAATAAAATTGCTTCTTAAGGATAAGACTCTTCTTAATCATTTGTCACTGTAACGACCCTGAACATTTTAGTGCGTTGGTGTTTTTGCTGTTTTGTGTTGACTCCTCCTGTAACTATGGCTATATATTCGGTAAGTGCAGTGCTCATCGATCACTAACTGTAACTTTTCTTTGGCAGTTTTCATCTGTAGCTTCATGGTGGCAGCTCCAATATTTGGTTACTTGGGAGACCGCTTCAACAGAAAAGTGATCCTGAGCTGTGGGATATTCTTCTGGTCGGCCATCACCTTCTCAAGTTCCTTCATCTCCAAACAGGTAGAATATGAATGGACTGAACTGTGTTGATGGTAAAAGGGCATTTAGTCATCAGGAATGAAAGTTGTCAATCTACTGTAGTAATGTCTCCTTTTAGTACAACTCCTCGTATCGCACCAACATATGGTCTATATTACATCATCAAAATATTGTCATGCAAGAATGTACAGATTATGTATTTGGTTATTAGCTGTATGGAAAGGTCATATGCTACACAGACTCTGAGCTTTATAAAGGGATGTTAGCAAATGAAGAGGTTTTATTATACGATATATATCCATATTTCATTGCTGTCATTTTCACCTTTTCTTTTCTTGAAAATCACTGGATTGATACATTGGTATTAATTTAGGATTTAACACTATAAAATAATGCTACCAAATGCAAACGCTCACTTTTAGAAATCTGAACATTGTTTTTTGAAGTGTGGTCCTTTTTCACCAAGAAAAAGAAAATAAAAACACTCCTCATATTCAAAATTCAAAACCAAACCATCATTCCATGCATAATCGGTAAAGGTAAATGTGTGGTTTTTTTTTTTTTTCCTTCTTTATCCTTTTGACACTAATAATGACGCCGCGAAAGAGACATTGTACAACCAGTATGTGTGTAGAAATGTTACACTTTATTTTTCGCTGTCAGTAGTGTGCCCTTTTAGTGATCCAGTAGTTTGTTTTTAAGCACTGAAATACAGTGGGGAAAAAAAGTATTTAGTCAGTCAGCAATAGTGCAAGTTCCACCACTTAAAAAGATGAGAGGTGTCTGTAATTTACATCATAGGTAGACCTCAACTATGGGAGACAAACTGAGAAAAAAAAATCCAGAAAATCACATTGTCTGTTTTTTTATTTTATTTGCATATTATGGTGGAAAATAAGTATTTGGTCAGAAACAAGCAATCAAGATTTCTGGCTCTCACAGACCTGTAACTTCTTCAAGAGTCTCCTCTTTCCTCCACTCATTACCTGTAGTAATGGCACCTGTTTAAACTTGTTATCAGTATAAAAAGACACCTGTGCACACCCTCAAACAGTCTGACTCCAAACTCCACTTTGGTGAAGACCAAAGAGTAGTCAAAGGACACCAGAAACAAAATTGTAGCCCTGCACCAGGCTGGGAAGACTGAATCTGCAATAGCCAACCAGCTTGGAGTGAAGAAATCAACTGTGGGAGCAATAATTAGAAAATGGAAGACATACAAGACCACTGATAATCTCCCTCGATCTGGTGCTCCACGCAAAATCACACCCCGTGGGGTCAGAATGATCACAAGAACGGTGAGCAAAAATCCCAGAACCACGCGGGGGGACCTAGTGAATGAACTGCAGAGAGCTGGGACCAATGTAACAAGGCCTACCATAAGTAACACACTACGCCACCATGGACTCAGATCCTGCAGTGCCAGACGTGTCCCACTGCTTAAGCCTGTACATGTCCGGGCCCGTCTGAAGTTTGCTAGAGAGCATTTGGATGATCCAGAGGAGTTTTGGGAGAATGTCTGATGAAACCAAACTGGAACTGTTTTTGGTAGAAACACAACTTGTCGTGTTTGGAGGAAAAAGAATACTGAGTTGCATCCATCAAACACAATACCTACTGTAAAGCATGGTGGTGGAAACATCATGCTTTGGGGCTGTTTCTTTGCAAAGGGGCCAGGACGACTGATCCGGGTACATGAAAGAATGAATGGGGCCATGTATCGTGAGATTTTGAGTGCAAACCTCCTTCCATCAGCAAGGGCATTGAAGATGAAATGTGGCTGGGTCTTTCAACATGACAATGATCCAAAGCACACCGCCAGGGCAACGAAGGAGTGGCTTTGTAAGAAGCATTTCAAGGTCCTGGAGTGGCCTAGCCAGTCTCCAGATCTCAACCCTATAGAAAACCTTTGGAGGGAGTTGAAAGTCCGTGTTGCCAAGCGAAAAGCCAAAAACATCACTGCTCTAGAGGAGATCTGCATGGAGGAATGGGCCAACATACCAACAACAGTGTGTGGCAACCTTGTGAAGACTTACAGAAAACGTTTGACCTCTGTCATTGCCAACAAAGGATATATCACAAAGTATTGAGATGAAATTTTGTTTCTGACCAAATACTTATTTTCCACCATAATATGCAAATAAAATGAAAACAAAACAGACAATGTGATTTTCTGGATTTTTTTTTCTCAGTTTGTCTCCCATAGTTGAGGTCTACCTATGATGTAAATTACAGACGCCTCTCATCTTTTTAAGTGGTGGAACTTGCACTATTGCTGACTGACTAAATACTTTTTTTCCCCACTGTATGATAAAAGTGTAATTATATAAATTATCACCACATGTTTATAGGACAAGTATTTCCAGAACCAAGACAGTTCCCTGGCATGTAGCTCACTAGTTTGGCAAAGCTGTGGTGGGTGTAGAGGTAGCAGATGCATCTGAGCTTTTGTTGTGGAGAGGCTTTTAGGTTTCTCTAGCGCCAAAGACTTTAATATTATAAATTTGACATTGTAAGTAAGTAAGAACCTTGTTATTGATTTCATATCAAGGGGGTTATCCCATGGACAAAGTACATTTTAATCAATAGATTTTGGTCCAATAATTTTCATAATTGGATGTGTTAACAAAATGTTCCTGTGCTGAGCTCGTATAAATGTGCCCTTACTGTGTAATGGCTGTGTCTCACCACGCAAAGCTGCTCCAGTTCATAATCTGCACATATCACAGCACCTACTTGGGGGGGGTGGGGGGGGAGAGGGGAAGCATAAGTAATTTATGCATCGTGTATAGGCAGCAGGGGCTCACAGCTGCTGCTTTCTGAGGTTACACAGTTACCTGCCTGAGGTAGCACAGGTGTGAGCATTTCTTCCACGTCTCCAGCCCTCTGAGCTCACCATAAATTAAGTTTGTGAGGTAGAAGCTCCAGTGACCCAAGGGCTTGTATGTCATGGACTTCGTTTATTATGATCTCACAGGTCTAGTGACACTCCTGTGATAAAACAAATAGACAAATGTGTTACCTCAGAAAGTAGAAGCTGTGAGCACCCGCTGTGTCATCTGTGTCCTCACTTATTATGTGACTTGTGTTTCCCTTCTGGACAGGAGCTGTGGTATGTGCAGACCATGAACTGGAGCAGTTCTGCTTGGTCAGACACAGCGATTACACAGTACACAGCAGGGACACATTTATAAGTTTATCTAAGAACCGGAACATTTTTAACACATCCAGTTGTTCAAGTTGTTGTTGTTCCAAGATCTTTTAAAATGTACTTTGTTCATGGGAAAATTCCTTTAATGTAAATGTCTGAAATGAATGGGTTCCAAGATGTGAATGGTGAGAAGATAGGACGAACAGCTCACATTTACAATCTATTGGAGCCAGCTTTAGAGTTACCCTAAAACTACCTCCATGTGAAGGCTCATATGGGGTATTATAAAGTTATTTGAACATCTAGTTATGTCACATTCTTAGACACTAATAAAAATGTATTTGCTCAGCTGAAAAGGTAACACTGCAGGTATTGACACTACTATACCGGGATCAGGTTCTGTGGCAGTACATGTTCCTGGTAATTACTCTTCTTTGTTATTCCAGAATCCTCTTTTATATGGCACTGGCTCAGACTTTGTTACAACCTGTCATTCTCTTTTCTGTAGTAATTATGACATAACCACTCCAGAGAATTACAAGGCAACATGAGGTTGAAAAGTGAGAGGTGTCACATTCCTACAGAGATTAACTAGAACACGGAGAGTCTCCGCCAATCTAAAGCTTTATTTTTCATTTTAATATTTGCATTCCAGTAGCACATGTTTTGTCACACCCTCCTCTGATGTTTCCTGTGTGAATACATCCATAGTCCTTTGTTTTAGTTTCCATAAGCTCCTAGCAGACAGTGTGCAGTATGTGATCACACTGGTTACAATGCCAAGGTTAAAGACTTGAACCAAGCATAAAAATGATCTCTCAACGATAGTAATTTTTTTCTTATTTAGGGTTGAATCCAACACACAGAGGGTAGAGGTTCTGATACAATCATTAAGTGTGCAGCATGCATAAATGTCAGCTGAGCTCAAAAATTTTGGAAGGACCATTCTACCATCTATGGGGGTACCCCAACTTTCTCCAACTTCAGATGTCAGAGAAAGATGAGTGTTCGATTTCAACATGTCCTATATGTTGTTGTCATAGGAAACAAGCCATTGCCAGAGGTGTCTGAGAGCGCCTTATACCCTTCACTATTGTCAACACATGCATATTGAGCCGAATCAAGCCAATATGCATATATTGGGGTATCGGGAGGAATAACTGTTGGCCAATCAAGCATTCCATCTTACATATTAAGCAGATGACCACTCTACTTGTAGATGTCTTAATGCTAGCGTTTATCATATTTCTGGGTTGCCCTATTACAGGAGCCGATATTTGCTTTGATAGAACATAATTACATTGTGAAAACATGTCTGCTTGTCATGGCTATTATGCATGGCTTAAAATAAGGATTGCTGCTGAGAACATACAAACTGTATGGGGGCGAACAATCACGGCAAGGTCATTCATCCCCATGCACACTGCACACTAAGATGACTGACGCAAGCAAATGGAAGCATAATGAGCTATGAGTGATCTGTTGATCGGCACTTGTTAGGGCCAGATTATTTGCCTATGTAGAAGGACTCATATTTAAAGGGAATCTGTCACCCCTTTTTTGAGATATCATATAATGATATAATTCAATTGTGTGTCACATAAGGATTCTCTTAGTACTTTTGCTTCCCCCTGACTCCGCACCTTTCATGCATAAATGCCTTTTTTATATCGGTTCCGATGTATGTAAACTGCCACGGTCTGGTCCGATGGGCGGGGCTTATTCACCTGCTCCCCCCCCCCCCCCGTCTTGCTCTACACAAGAAGAAATGAGTAGAGCAAGACAGGGGGGGGGGAGAAGGTGAATACATTTTAGTCTTTGGTGTTTTTATTTTGGATGGGAACCTTTTGAACAATCTTGAATTAGACTCCTCACAACCAGAAACTGCTCTGAACACAAGGATCGCATATCATCATCTCATTTTCCATTCATTGTGAATATCCTCAGGTTTTATTTGTCTAAATGGCCCAGTTTATTATCCTCAATGAAGTAAAGTTTTTTTGTGAATTACATTAGCTGAAATAAGCACTTCTTCTCACTTTGTTAATTTACAGAATCTACAGTGTGAGGATCACAATAATACCAGGGACTAGCACCAAAATTAAAACAAACTTATTGCCCGAGCTAAAAGAGCTCAGCAATTTCATTAGTCCATTTCCCACGTGTACTGTATATTCTCGTTTTGTTGGGTCCCCTGATTATAGCCACTATTATTCCATTGTTTTCCTGGCCCAGCCTCCAAATTTAATTTTATCCAACTATGTTGTCATTTCAATAAAATTCCCAGTAACACATTGTAAGTTGGTAGATATATCTACGTTATATATCCTGTCCAATCACAAGCCCTAAATACTTGTTGAAAATAGCAGTCCAAATTTTTTTTATGTTGGTAACGTGTTCACCACCTCCAAAGAGGGCGGAATTGTGCTGCAAAGAGGCCATATATTGTTCTTGCCCAGGGGGCCCATTTCTGTCTGTGGTGGCCATAGCCGGTTGTGTAGGACTTATGTATACTGGAGCCTGCACAGTGTGCACAGCATCTGTACGGAGCAATTCGGCCTCCCTGCTCTGTTGTACAGGCCCCTTCAGAAGCAATATAGGGGGGAATACCTCTATGCATGCAGAGTCCAATCAAGCAAACAATATTTCATATTGTAACATTCTAAGGATTCAAACAGAAAAAATTTAATATGCTTCGATATACAGAGGCATATAGATGCATCATAAAAGCCCCATGCACATCTACAGTTGTGGCCAAAATTATTGACACCCCTGCAATTCTGTCAGATAATACTCAGTTTCTTCCTGAAAATGATTGCAAACACAAATTCTTTGTTATTATTATCTTCATTTAATTTGTCTTAAATGAAAAAACACAAAAAAGAATTGTCCTAAAGCCAAATTGGATATAATTCCACACCAAACATAAAAAAGAGGGTGGACAAAAGTATTGGCACTGTTCGAAAAATCATGTGATGCTTCTCTAATTTGTGTAATTAACAGCACCTGTAACTTACCTGTGGCACCTAACAGGTGTTGGTAATGACTAAATCACACTTGCAGCCAGTTGACATGGATTAAAGTTGACTCAACCTCTGTCCTGTGCCCTTGTGTGTACCACATTGAGCATGGAGAAAAGAAAGAAGACCAAAGAACTGTCTGAGGACTTGAGAAACCAAATTGTGAGGAAGCATGAGCAATCTGAAGGCTACAAGTCCATCTCCAAAGACCTGAATGTTCCTGTGTCTACTGTGCACAGTGTCATCAAGAAGTTTAAAGCCCATGGCACTGTGGCTAACCTCCCTAGATGTGGACGGAAAAGAAAAATAGACAAGAGATTTCAACGCAAGATTGTGCTGATGTTGGATAAAGAACCTCGACTAACATCCAAACAAGTTCAAGCTGCCCTGCAGTCCGAGGGTACAACAGTGTCAACCCGTACTATCCGTCGGCGTCTGAATGAAAAGGGACTGTATGGTAGGAGACCCAGAAAGACCCCACTTCTTACTCCAAGACATAAAAAAGCCAGGCTGGAGTTTGCCAAAACTTACCTGAAAAAGCCTAAAACGTTTTGGAAGAATGTTCTCTGGTCAGATGAGACAAAAGTAGAGCTTTTTGGGCAAAGGCATCAACATAGAGTTTACAGGAGAAAAAAGAGGCATTCAAAGAAAAAAAAACACGGTCCCTACAGTCAAACATGGCGGAGGTTCCCTGATGTTTTGGGGTTGCTTTGCTGCCTCTGGCACTGGACTGCTTGACCGTGTGCATGGCATTATGAAGTCTGAAGACTACCAACAAATTTTGCAGCATAATGTAGGGCTCAGTGTGAGAAAGCTGGGTCTCCCTCAGAGGTCATGGGTCTTCCAGCAGGACAATGACCAAAAACACACTTCAAAAAGCACTAGAAAATGGTTTGAGAGAAAGCACTGGAGACTTCTAAGGTGGCCAGCAATGAGTCCAGACCTGAATCCCATAGAACACCTGTGGAGAGATCTAAAAATGGCAGTTTGGAGAAGGCACCCTTCAAATATCAGGGACCTGGAGCAGTTTGCCAAAGAAGAATTGTCTAAAATTCCAGCAGAGCATTGTAAGAAACTCATTGATGGTTACCGGAAGCGGTTGGTCGCAGTTATTTTGGCTAAAGGTTGTGCAACCAAGTATTAGGCTGAGGGTGCCAATACTTTTGTCTGGCCCATTTTTGGAGTTTTGTGTGAAATGATCAATGTTTTGCTTTTTGCTTCATTCTCTTTTGTGTTTTTTCATTTAAGACAAATTAAATGAAGATAATACCAAAGAATTTGTGTTTGCAATCATTTTCAGGAAGAAACTGAGTATTATCTGACAGAATTGCAGGGGTGTCAATACTTTTGGCCACAACTGTATAAGAGCCCCATTACTGTACTGTAGAAAATGGAGCATATACTTGGTTGCGGCCAACTGATCACTTGCTATGCCTCTTGAACACCTCATACATATGCACACTCTGCTTGGCTGATCATGCATGCTCTAAAAAGGAGAGAGCGTAAACTGCTGATTGTGGCTTCCCTGAAGCACAAAGAATAGGAAATCCAATTGCCTGATCATTCATTGGGAAAGTCTGCACATCCCAATACACGTTAGATGGCTGGCCGGGCCTGGCACTGGGATCAGCTGACGTTACTTCATAGACAGTATGAGCAATTTCTCCTTACAATGTTCCATAGTATTTCTTAATGAAAAAAAAATATATTTTTTTTCTACTCTAGGGCGTGATCCAGCATTCATGATTATTTTATGTCATTATTGTTTTTCTTTTTTTGTTTCAAGATCTGGGTAGACTGCACCCCCATAGCTTCTTATTAGGTTACAATGAGTGCTAGGATCCATAGGAACTTTGAGAATGCAATGGATAAAGGAAAGAACTGTACGCCAAAAGACACTGAAAAATGCTTCAAACATGATGATCAGGGATGAGCGAATGTGCTTGGAGAAGGTTTTGTCCAAGCATGCTCGTGTGCTAACTGAGTGACTTCGGTGTGTTCAAAAAATATGTTTGAGTCCTCGCGGCTGCATGTTTTGTGGCTATTCGACAACCGCAACACATACAGGGATTGCACCTGAGACATGCAGGTGCGGGGACTCGAACAACTTAAAAACAATGCAGTTTTCTCCACGAAACTGGAGAAACTTCGATGATTCCGGTTTTATGTGTTTTTGTGTATTTACATAGAGGTACAAGTTTTAAAGGAAGTTTTAGGTATGATGGGAAATGTGAGGCCCTTTGAAGAATTGAGCTCTCTACTTACTCTTCTTTATTCGCATAGCTTCAGGCATAGCACATTCCATGTCTCTGCTGGTTCCACAACTCTCACAGGCTGGAAGAGGATTGTACAGTGGTACAACCATAATCCTGATGTAAATAAAGGGTCTAAAGCAGAAATGTCAAACTCCAATACACCGAGGGACAAAATTGAAAGCTTGGACATAGTCGTGGGCCAACCTTGATATTTGTTAGATAAAAAAAAAGTTGAAGTTTTCCTTATCAAATATAACAAACTTTTTCATATGGAAACAAATTTTGAAGGGGTTGTCCTGTGAATAAAGTACATTTTAATTGAGATCTTAGAATAAAGTATTGAAATATAATATGCTATGTAAGAGCAGGAAAAAGCTTATGGCCCAATAGCCTAATTTAAATATGTATTAACAAAGGATAAAAAAACTTGAATAATACAGAAAGCATGATTAAAAAAGTGCCCCTAAACACCATATGATACACCCACAGTACCCTCCACATGCATGGTATGATGGCCCTACTGTACCCCTCTCACTTAATCCCTCCCGACAAAGAATGGTGACCACAACACAGTATGATTCTCCAACTGTATTCCCTACACAGCCTCCATACAGTATAATGGCCACAAAAAGTGCTCCATATAGTATAACAGGGCCCTGCATTGCCTTCCATACAGTATAATTGCCCCACATAGTGCTCCATACAGAATAATAGCCACAAAAAGTCCTCCATACAGTATAATGGGCCCCACATAGTGCTCCATAGAGTATAATCCATCCTACATAGTGCGCCATATAATATAATGGACCCCACATAAAAAAATAAACACTTACCTCTCTGCCCGTTCCCCCACTACTCTTGTCTCTCCATGGTGTCTTCAGATCCTCTGCACACCTCGATTCAGGGGGTGTTTTGTAATGATATAAACGCGCCCACTTTACTGAGATGTCAGGCGCAGAGAGAT
The DNA here is from genome assembly GCF_039654945.1 of Dendrobates tinctorius. NCBI lineage: Eukaryota > Metazoa > Chordata > Amphibia > Anura > Dendrobatidae > Dendrobates > Dendrobates tinctorius. The sequence continues at coordinate 52,690,671 of NW_027361675.1, forward strand.
TGATAGAGGGAGTGTCAGCTGGTGCTCTTTCCTCCATCATTGCTTTCAACTGTATCGGCATATAGGTTGCTGATATAGTTGAAAGTGTGATGTCAGGAAGGTGACCCACCTGGCATTGCGGGCCAAATATACTCGGGGACCCACGCAGTATCGCGGGCCAAATATACTCAACCCTGCGGGCCAGATTTGGCCTGTGAGCCAGAGTTTGACATATGTGGTCTAAAGCATGCATTTTTTTTTTCACTTTTCCCTAGTGGATGAAGCATCTTCATCTTGTATTCCGACACCATCAGATTTCTATTTAGGCATGAAGACATATGTCAGCATGCAATCCCACAGCAGTGTTACCTATTGTCATGCAGACTGCGTAAATAATACACAAAGTGCATAGCCTGAAGGATAGAGACCTACTACAAAGAAATGCCGTAACGTTTTATCAAAGTGTAATGACCTAGGTCTCCACCACAAAGGCCAATGGGCTTTCTAGACCTGCATATGTCTAATTTTCCTGGTTAGACAGTCACCTGAATGCTTGACTTATAGGGGTATTACAGTTTCACTAAAGGTTATTCTCTGTATGATGAAAGTATCAATGCTGCATAATTTTTTTACATTTTAAAAATCGACTGTGTACTCTCACTATGACCAGGACTGATTTGATATCCACTAGAAGTAAGCAATAAAGGTTCCTATTGAGCAATCTTGAAACCTGTAAGGAATTGATGCAGAAAGAATATTGGAAAATTGTTTAACATTGCATAATACTATGAACATTTATTCTTCTCAAACTGGAATACCCTTTTTGGAGTTAGCAAGGGGACTTGTCAGTGTACTCACTCATTGTGCGGAGAGAAGTTGTCCGGTGGCAGTGCCGTGTAAGTCTCGTATTTCCCTATGGTACCCAGCCAGATCTTTAAACTGATTTTTCTGAAATGCTGGGAAAAATAGTCTGTCCGTACCACTGCAGCCAGGTTTGATTCGTATTGATCACTTTTTGGATAGCATTAGTGGACTGACAGGTTCCCTTTAAAAAGTAAATTACATCTGTATATATAGAGTTCAATGGAACAGGCCACAGTTTTGTTTGTCAGATTCATGAGCAATCAGAAACTAAAAATCTCTGCCTGCTTCTGTATGATATAGGAGGCATCTGTGAGTACAGTAGAGGGCTCATGTAACTCTGGGGAAGCCCTATTATGGCTACATATAAAATGACGCTATAATACGTATGTGTGCACAAGTCTTTAGGATAATGTTCTCCAACTATTGCCATTCTATGGTCTACCTGATCCTGTTCTACAGATTAAATGGATGCTTTTAGTGAAGAAATCTGCTTTGTGGTTGTTCTTTAATCCGCGTTTGACTTCTGGGTGTAATTAGGTTTAGGTGCATAGCGGTGGGACTGTAGGTGGGTTGTTGGGCTCCGGGCCCTCTGCCAGCCAGCCTATGGTGTTTGTATCTGCCTCTTGTATTAAAGATTGCGTTGGGGCTTGCACAGATCGAGCTCCCGGCAATCTTAAATATATCGCCAGTGGCGGCGCATGTGCAGATTAAGATCTTTCCTCAATGATGAGCAAGAATCTCAATTAGTGCATGCGCCACCACCAGCACCATTTAATTGAAGACCACTGGGAAATTTAATTTGCCTAAGCGCAGACCGTGGCGTGGATGGCGCTGGCACGAACTTTAAAACAGGAGGCAGATACAGACACCAGAGGTAGGCAGAGAGGCAGGAGTCCAACACCCTACCGGAAATCTTGGCCCTATGCACCTAAACCATATTACACCCAAACTTCAGCTGCTGATTAAAGAACAACCACAGAGTGGTTTTCTTCACTAAAGGTATCTGTATAATCCCTAGAACCGCTCCATTACCCTTTGTATCCTAAATCCTACAGTGTAAATAATATAGAGCATTTATGTCCCTGCCTGCTTATATCAAGCACCGCTAACATTTCATTTATATAGTCTACTGTAAATTCTGATGATGTTGATAGTTTAAAAACCTCCATATCATATGGATTTGTTACATTACTATGTAGCTAATTTCTCCATTTTTTTTTTTTTCTTTCATTTCATCTTTAACACTAACTAGGGCTAATTGTTAAACCTATGCATTTTGCTGGTGAAGGTAAATTTGCCGTAAGATGAACCATGCAGATCAAAGCCGAGACCAAACAAAGCCGTGTAATGATTTTGCCTTGTTTGTTGGGATTGTCTGGCTGATAATAGGACCCCCGCCAGGAGATGCACACCCTGCTTCTTTTTTTTTATACTTGTGTATTCCTATGACAGACCCCCTTACCAGTTACTTTGGCAACCAAAGAAAATTGCTTATGCATTAACACTTTCCAGGCCGTAAGGAATCAGTACGGACGTGTGCACTGTTATGTACTAAACTAAAACAATATTTGGTATGTGTATTTCTAGTAATCTGTGCATAAATGTTGTCTTTTTCAGTATTTCTGGCTGCTTGTACTCTCTAGAGGACTTGTAGGTATCGGAGAGGCCAGCTATTCAACCATCGCTCCCACCATCATCGGAGATTTGTTTACCAAGAACACCCGCACGCTGATGCTGTCAGTCTTCTACTTTGCTATTCCTCTTGGCAGGTAATGGCTGTTACATGGCGCATACTGTGCTGTATATGAGGAGCGCTCACCAGGGACTGCTCTTAGTCAGCACAACCGATAGGACTATTTATAGTGATGGCACTCCGGGTGCAACCGCTTTCCATACCGAGCACACATTGTACATGTCAGTGCTGGGTGGTTTTGTCTTTCCACATTAACCCATTGTTCTAATGTGTGTGTGTGTGTGTGTGTATATATATATATATATATATATATATATATATATATATATATATATATATATATATATATATAATTTTAAGTATGTGAAATAAGCATTGGAATGAAAAGAATGAACATGAAATGGTTACGTCATTGTTAAACATGTTAGATGGACTTTGCTTCCCTTTAAATTGGTGCAAAAACCGCAGATGCAAAAAAACAAGCGCTATATGTTATATATAATGCGCAGAAACATTATTTTAAAAGTTGTACGTTTAGACTTATTTTTTTTTTTTTTTTAGTCCTTAGGCTTTCCCTGTGTAAAAATAATATCCGTATTACTTGCCCTCTGCCGCTTCAGCGCTGCTATTGTGCTTTTGCCCCTGGTCTTTGGTGACAGAGCTATAGCAGTAATGCCATGTTAACAGCACAAAACTGCCACAGTAATCACTGAACTCATCAAAGCTGTGTTTGTCTATTCGGGCACGACTTCTGTATCAAAACCATTTCTTCAAATGGGGTGTAGTGCACTGCTGTGCACATTTACATCTGATCTTAAAGGGTTATTCTCCAAAAAAAAGTTATTCCCTCTCCAGTGATCCATAGATTGGGGCTTTGGAACCCAAGAACTGGGGTCTGCAGCACCGTGCTGAAAAGAGCAGAGATGCACATGTTCGACCTCCACTCTAGTCATTGCCAATGGGACTGTCAAGTGCAGTGCTTGGCTATTTCTGGCAGTCCCATAGACAATGGTAATGAGGTAGAGCATGCACATCTCTACTACATTTATGATGGAGCTGCAGAGCCCCATTCTAGGGAATCTAGAGCACCAACCTCAGGATTGCTGGGGGTCCCAGTGCTTACACCCCCCCACCGGAAGCAGCAAGACCTACTTTTATCTTTCCCATTGCCCATGAGGACAAGGTCCTCTCCCCATCAGTCGATTTTGTTTGCTTAATGTTATATGAATCTAATCCATTTTCTTATGTACAAGACCCTGGAATTAATTGTGCTTTATAAATAATAATTAATTTGTTGTTTTTTTTTGTGTATAACTCTTCCAAGCTAAGTACTGACTTAGAGCAATAACCGACCCTGGCATGCATATAACAATAAGACAATGAGATTTTATAACAGTGACTTGAAGATACAGCATGTGTATATAAGAGGCAGTTTGTAACATAAACCTTGTTTGTATTTTTCCAAATTCTGTCTAAAGTTATATATAACCACCATTTGCACATCTTAAATGTGTTGTCCGCTACTCTAAGGCAGTGTGCCCACGTTGCGTTTTTTAAGCGTTTCCGCGGCGCTTTTATATGTGCGTTTCTGCCGCGGAAATGCTTAAGAAAAGCATCCAATGGAATCCGCACATGTTGTGCTAATGGTGAGTTTTTTTCAGCTGCGTAAACGCTTAGCGGAAAACGCAGCATGTCCATTAATTTTGCGTAAACGCGTGCGTTTCCGCATACATACAATTATATTGCAAAAACGCATAGGAAATGCATGCGTTTTCCCGGGAAGAGGGTGTGCGTTTCCACTGAGGATAGTGAAACCGGCGCTGATGGGCCTCAGGGATTGAGTTACATAATGTCACATGATCCCCGAGAGAGCCAGTGCCGACACCACTTGAATGGCGCCAGCACAGGAGGTGAGAATAGGTTATTTTACAAAGGGGGAAACATGAGGTTTGTCCAAATGGTGGGCATCTCCGTTAAGGCTAGGTTCACATGCAAGGTTTTTGCACCATTAGAAAGCAAGTAGTCTCCTCCAATCGAAAAACACTGCACATGATGGAGATGTTTTTTAATTGGAGGAGGCTACTGGGCAGGTCTAGTCACATGTCCATGCTTTAGCAGCCATTTTGAAAAATAGTACAGTCTATAAGGAAGTCTATGCTACAAACAAAGGAGAAGAACCTATAATAGTTATATATTAAGTGAAACAAAATCATGCTCTCAACACTTTCTTTAAAATATGAATAAAGTACACAACCCTTTGTTTCTGGCCTGAATGATTTTTCTTGGTATACATAAATGTTGTAGATTTTCTAATTCTGCCCTTCTCCCTACAGTGGCTTAGGATACATCACCGGTTCAAGCGTCAAGCAGGTGGCAGGGGACTGGCGCTGGGCACTGCGGGTAAAGTATTAGCATTAGTTTCTTCACATCAAATATTGTATTTAAAGATAAATGAATATACACTTACTGTCTAAAACAATAGTTGGACCTCTTATACTGCAGCCTTTGGTCTTATGAAACCATCAAATTGGCAAAGAACCTTCAAATCCTAAAACCGCTACTACTACAAAGACTTGTATATGGAAGGAAGGAGAAATTAGTTTAGCATACTGTTTAGGTGTCCTTTATTCTTACTCCTATTTTCACATACAATAAAAAATATGGCTGATTATGGAAAAACTTCTAGTTACTTACCAAAATTCTCTATTTTATTGTTACGTGTTCATCCCTTATTGCAAAATCAGAATCATCCTAAAAACCTTATATCTAGAAGACAGTACTAGATATAAAAGAAAAATTGAAAAGCCGTATCAGCAAGCAGTAGGTGAAAAATGGTAGGGGCAGAGTGAGATTCCCTAGACAGAAGTAATATAGATTTGTAAGCAATTCCATTACTTTTAATAAATCATTTTTTTTTTAGCTTTGTGGGTTTAGACCAAACGGCGTTTGTTGCTCTGTTAGAAGAGACAGCAAGTGATGAAAGCTGACATGTTATATAATAGGCAAATCATTGCATATCAAGCTCTGAAGATCAAATTCAGGCGTGTAGATGTAAAGCTGACAATGCTGAAGAATCCTTTGTCTGGCTGACAGAATAACTGCACAGTGCTCTTCCACATTCACCTGCTGCTTTCTTTACAGAAGCCGTCCCATTAAGGAATGTAAAGAAAAACATGTGTATTAATATACTCCCCTACCGCCGCTCTCTCCGGTGTCCAGAGCCGTTCTGCTCCTCTTCTCAGTGATGTCATCGCTCTTAAGCTCTCTGGGTCTCCCTATGCTCTGTGACCTGTAAGTGGCTTCTACAATGTAAGCATATAGAGCGCCAGAACGAGTCTCCATAGATTTACATTATAAATCAGACTTCTGGCATAGAGTGAGCAGGCTGGTCGCAATTGTGGTGATGTCACTGAGAAGAGGAGCAGAACAGCGCTGGACATCCGTGAGCGCAACGGTAGCTGAGTGTATTGCTACACTCACACTATATTACATGCATATATACATATTTCATGAATAAAAACGTAATGGGAGTGCTTTGCAAAATAAGACTTGCAGTGCCTTGTGAAAGTATTCGTCCCCCTGGAACTTTTCAACCTTCCCACTTATCATGCTTCAAATATAAAGATACCAAATGTAAATTTTTGGCGAAGAATCAACAAGTGGGACACAATTGTGAACTTGAACAAAATTTATTGGTATTTTAAATTTTTGTGGAAATTCAAAAACTGAATAGTGGGGCATGCAATATTATTCGGCCCCTTTAACTTAATATTTTGTTGCGCCACCTTTTGCTGCGATTACAGCTGCAAGTCACTTGGGGTATGTCTCTATCAGTTTTGTACATCGAGAAACTGAAATTCTTGCCCATTCTTCCTTGGCAAACAGCTCGAGCTCAGTGAGGTTTGATGGAGATCGTTTGTGAACAGCAGTTTTCAGCTCTTTCCACAGATTCTCGTTTGGATTCAGGTCTGGACTTTGACTTGACCATTCTAACACCTGGATACGTTTATTTGTGAACCATTCCATTATAGATTTTGCTTTGTTTGGGATTATTGTCTTGTTGGAAGACAAATCTCCGTCCCAGTCTCAGGTCTTTTGCAGACTCCAACAGGTTTTCTACAAGAATGGTCCTGTATTTGGCTCCATCCTTCTTCCCATCAATTTTAACCATCTTCCCTGTCACTGCTGAAGAAAAGCAGGCCCAAACCATGATGCTGCCACCACCATGTTTGACAGTGGGGATGGTGTGTTCATGGTGATGAGCTTTGTTGCTTTATGCCAAACATATTAAGTTCGATTTTGGTTTCATCTGACCAGAGCACCTTCTTCCACAAGTTTGGTGTGTCTCTCAGGTGGCTTGTTGCAAACTTTAAGCAACACTTTTTATGGATATCTTTGAGAAATGGCTTTCTTCTTGCCACTCTTCCATAAAGGCCAGATTTGTGCAGTGTACGACTGATTGTTGTCCTATGGACAGACTGTCCCACCTCAGCTGTAGATCTCTGCAGTTCATCCAGAGTGATCATGGGCCTCTTGGCTGCATCTCTGATCAGTCTTCTCCTTGTTTGAGATGAAAGTTTAGAGGGACGGCCGGGTCTTGGTAGATTTGCAGTGGTAAGATACTCCTTCCATTTCAATATGATTGCTCGCACAGTGCTCCTTGGGATGTTTAAAGTTTTGGAAATCATTTTGTATCCAAATCTGGCTTTAAATTTCTCCACAACAGTGTCATGGACCTGCCTGTTGTGTTCCTTGGTCTTCAGGATGATCTGTGCATCAAACAGAACCCTGAGACTATCACAGAGCAGGCACATTTATACGGAGACTTAAATATAATCCACCTGTGTGTAATTATCATTAGTCATTTAAGACAACATTGGATCATTCTGATATCCACAATGAACTTCTGGAGTGAGTTTGCTGCACTGAATGTAAAGGGGCCGAATAATATTGCACGCCCCACTTTTCAGTTTTTTTAATTTCCACAAAAATTTTAAATATCCAATAAATTTCATTCAACTTCACAATTGTGTCCCACTTGTTGTTGATTCTTCACCAAAAATTTACATTTGGTATCTTTGTTTGAAGCATGATATGTGGGAAAAGGTTGAAAAGTTCCAGGGGGGCTGAATACTTTCACAAGGCACTGTATGTTGTATTATTGTGTTTAGCATTGGATAGGGAATGTTACATTTTTGGAAAGAAATTCTAATGCAGGGATAAAGCTAGCCATACACTTTATAGATAATTTGGCTGAATGTGCATGTATTCTTAAAGTGAATCTGTCAGCAGGTTTTTACTATATAATCTTGCTAGCAGCTTAATATAGAGCAAGAGAGTTTGATATCAGGGATGTGTCTTTTATTAGGCTGGGTGCTGTAGTTTCAACACAACATGTTTTATCAGCAGGAGGCTATCATTGCCTGACTAGGTCTCACGTGCTCAGCAGTCAGGCTAATCTGTGTACCCCCGACCCCACCACTGATTAAAAGCAGCAAGCTGACAATGCACATTGTACACCGGAACTAACAATCAATGGTGTGGGCAGTGTAACACGCGGCTCAGCATTCTGTTCAATGCTACATTTACAGCAGAGAAAACAGATTTTATCAAAACTACACCAAGCAGCCCAGTAAGTGACACATTGCTGGATTCAGGCTCTTTCCCTACCTTATGCTGCTTTCAGATTACATAACAAAAACTTTCTGACAGATACCCTTTTAATGAGTGGAAAAGGCTGCCTCTAGACCATTCTGGAGAACAAAAGGCATGTTGAAATTTAACATTATATAGGGGTTCAGTTCTATGTTGGTCTCTTGGATGTGCACAGGATTTCAATGTCAAAACAAGGTTTATTGTCCTTCATAAACGTTACCACTTCAAAATGAAGTCAGCATAAATTAATAACATAAACAGTTCTTTCTTCATCACAATGCAACAAAATTGATGTGACGATCTTACAGTTACAATAGAATGGTAGAGTTGGAAGGGACCTCCTGGGCCATCTGGTCCAACCCCCTGCTCAAAGCAGGATTAACTAAACCATCCTAGACAGATGTCTGTCCAACCTCTGTTTGAGGACTTCCATTGAAGGAGAACTCACCACTTCTCGTGGCAGCGTGTTCCACTCATTCATCACTCTAACTGTCAAGAAGTTTTTCGAATATATAATACCAATCTTGGTATTGCAGGCAGCAGCTAGAGTAGTTTTAATCACTTTCACCAAGAAATATACTTCTGTTCAGCTCCAGCACAACTCATTCTTGGCTGTCTCAGCTGCCTTTCATTCAGCTTGTAAGACCCAGATTGGAGTATGGGAGCAACCTTTTCCCACCCCATCTCTTTTGGTCTCTCCTAAATTCTGAACCCAGAATTCACTTAAACAAGCTACTCCATAACCTAGTGTTACTGTTGCACACTTCCTGTGATTTATGTCACTGAGGCCAGCCACCTCGGTGACACATTCATACTGTCAATGACTTTTCCTGATGCCCTCTTACAATACCTAATACAGCTTTCTTCCAACATCTGCTATAGTGAGAAAGTGGAGACCGACCAGTACACATTAGATAATCAGATGGTACAGCAAATATCTGTGTATTTAGTTAACATTGAACTAATTTGTAAGGCTATCTTTCGGCTTTGGTCACTCTTCAGGAATTCCAGTATTTTTGAGATCACCAATAGCATAGCCTGTAATGGTATTCTTTCTGCCAAAAATAATGAACACAGATGGAAATTAGACCACACTCTTAGTCAATATTCATCAGTATTTGAGAGCTGTTATGGTTCCAACATGAGTAGAAATCCCCGCATTAGTGTGACCCAAGAACAAATATACGGTACTCCTCTCGTGCTAGTGTAATGAAATGCTTAAAACTGAATGCCCTAATATACTTCTAAAGAGTAATAAGAATCCTGATCAATGAATATTAAAGGAGGCCCTTCACAGTGAAATGCGGAGAGCTGTGCAGGGCAAGATGGCGATCCATGCAGATGCATTATTAGATATCTGCTCCTAATCAGTAGTCGCATCTGAACGGTTCACTCCCAACTTTACACCACGTTTTGCCGTCTAGGATTATAACAAAGTCTCTTTCCTGTTTTAAGGGAAAAAATAACAACAAAGCTGGTTTCCATAGCTTTAGCACTGACCTCATATACTTCACACTTCCTTTCTTTTTCATCTAAGTGCAAGCATTGCTTGTTTGATCATAAATCTGATTTTAAGGCTTAAAACAGGAAGCATTGCTTCTTCACCTCTGACTCGCTCTAAAACTATGGCGTATCCAGTCAGTAACTAGGGAGTTGTAGCTATAATAAAGGTATATTTCTGTCCTTACCGAACAGCCAAAAATAGAGAACATTTATTTCCAGCTTCTCGGTGTTCAACATTTTGGTTTGTTTTCCGTGCGTTTCTGTATGAATATATGAATTATCATTATATATATATAATGACAATTATTGAAGAGGAGTGGCTTGGCTGTACTAAGCTTCAGTATAAAAGCGATTTGGCTGTTATATCAAATGTACAACTAGAATTACTTCTACAAAAATGGGCAATACCATTGAACATTTTTACTAATTAAATGGTACAAGTGTAAAAGACCATGCTGAGAGCAGGAATGTGTTAAAATAAATAAAGTGACCATTACTCAGTGCGATTTAGCTGCCACGTCAAGTCGCTGGTATCTGACTTTGCTGCAGCATTGGCATCAAGTCCATCATTTATGTGATTAATGCAGCCAAAAACCGGTCAGATTGGCTGCAGCAGTCACATGAAAGATGGACATGACAGGCATGATGCAGGACACAGGGTTTGAACAGAAGTGTAATGATTACTTTATTATATCACATTTTCTGCTCTTAGTCTCTTTTTATAAACCAAAATGTGATTTTGTGATCTTTCCCATTGCCTGTTTATTGGAACATCATGATGTAGTATATTTGTCCTGAAAGCCTGGGTGCTTGGGGCAGTATGTCTTGAGGCATCATCAAGGAGGCTCATTAGGATTAAACAAACGCTAAGTACTGAGGCCTAGAGAACCCCTACTAATGACTCTGATCACAACCTTCCAGCAGTGTCTCCTATTTAATATAATTTTCTAATCTATTGACATTGAATGTCTTTTTTTTTTTTTTTTTTTTTTGCAGTAGTTTTAGATCAAGTGTTAACTATATTTATATAATAATATATTTAATGTCTTCAGGTCTCCCCGGTGCTTGGTATGATAACTGGAACGCTAATACTGATATTCGTACCATCGGCAAAGAGAGGACACACAGAACAGCTAAAGGCACGGAGTTCTTGGTTCCGAGATATGAAAGCTCTGGTCAAGAAGTAAGTCACATGAAGGTCTAAGTGCCATACAGGGAAAAGTAAGATTGCGTGAATGCCGTGATCAATGCCACACTACATCTGTACAACATTATATATGCTTTCCCAAGACAAAATATCCATCTGCAGCTAACCTCACTTGTTCAATGACTTGTGCTTTAAAGAGAACCTTCCAGCACAATTTTGTAATGTAAAGTCATAGTTACTATAGTTCTGTAATACAGATTACATTGATACCTTTGGTGAAAAAATCCATTTGGTTGTTCTTCTGTAATCGCCATGTTTCTGCTGATTACATTTCGGTACACAGGTGCCAGACTGTTCCCCGAGTCCTCTCCTTACGGTCTGATTCCCCAGCCCCTCCGCCTGCCTCCGGTCTGTGAATGACAGGTCACTGCTGATTTTAGGCAGTGGAGGTCTTTCACAGACCGGAGGCAGGTGAAGGGACCGGGGAATCAGACCGTAAGGAGAGGACTCGGGGAACAGTCTGGCACCTGTGTACCGAAATGTAATCAGCAGAAAACATCAAATGGTGATAGAGAAGAACCACAAAGAGGATTTCTTCACCAATGTTACCAATGTAATCTGTATTACAGCGTCATTACAGCCATGTGTTTACTTTATATTACAAAAACGTGCTAACAGCTTTACTTTAAATGTCAAGTTACAGTACTCTGCATCAAGATATGGTTAGTATGATGTGTGATACATTAAGTACACTACGTGTGTGTTTATGCGTCATCATTGCAGAATTGAAAGAGAAAGATTCAGCGAGGAAGGAGTTTGAAATCTTAAGTATAAAACTTGGCATTTATTATGCACTTAAAAAAAAAAAAAAAAAACCTCAAGGATATTGACAGTGGTGCATCCCAAAGTTATAAGACCTACGTGTTTCGACTCATGGTCTAAGACATGGAGTTGAAACGCGTAGGTCTTATAACCTTGGGATACACCACTGTCAATATCCTTGAGTTTTTTAAAAGTGCTTGATAAATGATAAGTTTTAGGCCGGGGTCACACTTGCAAGTGTGATGCGAGAAACCCGCGGGAGCCTCTCGCATCAATACCCGGCACTCGGACCGGAGTGTGCGGCTGCATGTCTTTGATGCTGGACACTCGCGCAAGTTTCTCGCAAGTCTGACCCCGTCCTTATATTCAAGATTTCAAGCTCGCTGGATCTTGCCCTTCCTCTTCCAGTTATCTATGCTACAGCTGCTCCATCCAGGTGAGCGGGCTTTGTCTACACAATTTGCTATGATTGCAGAATGTTATTCTACTCTTCACATCGACTTACTTTTGGAAGAGCACATGCTAAGGGCAATATAGCTGACAATAATTGTCCAAATATTTATTTTATGGGATATTATTGTTAACAAATATGCTATATAGTTTCCTTTTAAACACCTTGAATTCTGCTTGCTAGTATGCTTATCTTCTCTTTTATCTTTGTTTTCTTACAAGAGAGTGATCACATTTGCATGGACATAACAATGAGAATTCAAGTTCTCTTGTGCACAGATTATAACACAGAGGCCACACAGCATTATTATAGATTTTACTTGGTGGTGATGTCAGTTGTCAGCGGCAGCATAGCTTGGCTAAATTGCCAGTGTATGTAATGAGGAATTTCCCAAAAACTGGCAGAAACGCCATTAAAAACAGAAAAAGAAGCTAAACAAATTGTCGGTCACATCTGGCCTGCTGGGCAGCCAGTATTTCAAGCACTTAATTTGTGCATTTTCTATTCATTTTACCAGTCGCAGTTATGTCTTCTCGTCATTGGCAACATCTACAGTGTCATTTGCCACCGGGGCCCTCGGTATGTGGATCCCCCTCTATCTGTATAGAGCTCAGGTTGTACAGAAAACAGTGGAGCCGTGTAACTTTGGACCCTGCAGCACCAAAGACAGGTATTTTATCAATTTGTAGGACAATTCTCAAGGCTATATTCCTGTGATGCGTACATGGTGAGTTTTTCATGTGGCAGATTTTTTGCAGCATCTCTGCACCAATTATGTTCCACACGTTTTTGAGTGCCTCTTTTATCGTATTTTTAATGCTGCGATCTTGGTATCCTTGGATTGTCATGTCACTTTAGTGTCCTGTGCGGATCACGTGCTATTTAAGTGCGTTTCCACAGTGGAAAACCACTTAAAAACACATGTGCATTTTTTACCTTTGGATTCTCTGCATCTAAATCAAATGTATAAAGAAAATCCGCCCATAGCACTCAGTGTATTCGCAAGAGAAATTTACATTTTGCTAATTTGAACCACACCGCAGGTCAGTTTGAACTGTGTAATGATTAAGCACAATGGGCACAAGATTTCTATAAATCCATCCACTTTACTGGAACTGTTAGACGTTGCAATTTTTTTTTTTTTTTTACACAGTCAAAATCTCACCGAAAACTCATTGTGGGAACTTAACCTAGAGGTACTAAGGTTCTACATTTATGTACAGCTGTGATCCACTTACCGTATGTATTTCTGGAATACTTCTGTAATATTTCTCTTTTCTCTGCATTACGTACTCATTATTAGAGAATATCTGACGACACCTATGTTAATTCAAGCCTAGAGCCGCATTGGCTCTTAACAGGAGGACTGCTGGGTGCTTCTAGAATACAATGGATATCATGAATGGATGGATATTGATTTACATTACGATTTTCCCTGGATTACTTGTTGATTAGGGACTACTAGCCTCTCGGAGGAGGACATATTAAGATCAGGGATGTTCTATAACTTTTTTAGGATTTCTTAATATTAAACTTCCCACTGTGAAATTAGTAGCAATAAAGAGAAGTCCTGTAATTAGGAGACTCTTAGGTTTGGCCCTACCACTTGTCCATATAACAAGCCTTTTTATCTTTTCTTTTCAACAGTTTGATTTTTGGAGCAATCACCTGCATCACCGGCTTTCTCGGAGTGATAACAGGGGCGGGAGCTACTAAATGGTGTCGGTTGAAAACTCAACGTGCTGACCCACTTGTCTGTGCCGTGGGCATGCTGGGATCGGCAATCTTCATTTGCTTAGTCTTCGTTGCTGCCAAGAGCAGCATCGTAGCTGCATATGTAAGTCACTTTACTAAGGAAATCTTTTCTTCTGTGCCTTTCTGCGCTTCTAAATAATTCCTGCCCAGTGAGGCTGAAATGAGCCTTCTGTGCGGCTCAGCTGGTATCCAGATTGCACATGATCTGAAATTGTTATACTCCTGTTAAAGAACTATTGCCACCCACTCATTCACTATCCCTTCTGGCATAGCCCTCCTTCAGGCAGATAGTGTATCCTTATATTCTTGCATGCAATATTCGTAATTCCAGTTCTAGAGTACTGTGTGATAAAATAGCATTAGTTATTTTTATTCTATTTTTTATCTCCATTTACAAGGTTTAATCTTGGCTAGCAGCCATGATAGTTCTGCATTTGTGTGACATAATATTTTTTTAATTTATAGTTGTGATATCTATACTATAAATTTTATATAATTTATACATTTATATTTTTACTAATTTTGTGATCGTTTAGCAGAAATAAGTATATTTCTATGCTGCTCTAGTTAATGGCCAAATTCTTTAAGTTTAAGGTGGAAGGTGGTAGCAGGGTTGTGGAGTCGGTAAGCCAAACCTCCCACTCCAACTCCTCATTTTCCCTTAGTCCGGCTCATGCTTAAGTGATAAATTTACTGTAGTAAAGTGGTAATATCAGGCTTTCATCACCATTATGATACAATAATCAAGCTATTTAACTTGCCTTAATCCTGTTTCCCTGTTCACTCTAGCAGTTCTGAGATGAGTGCAGGCATTCCTTCCCAATGCCTTTTTCCTCTGATCTGTAAAGGAGGAGCTTTAATACTGGGCATGTACATAAAGTGCAGCACAGATTCACCTCAACTAAAAGCCGAGATTCTTAGATCAGAAACAGAACAGACATTTTAAGGACAGTTCATAACTTTCCCAAATGCTTATGAAAAAATTACAGCACATACTGCACTGCACCACTGTATCCAATGTATTATATATTATAGGAGTCTCATTTTATGCCAACTCCAAGTCCATCAAAATTGACACCGAATCCGATTTCACCAATCTGACTTCACAATACTGGGTGGCAGGACATTTTTCTTTATTAATCAAACTAATAGTATGGCAGTATCGGTCATAAAACAACAATGAAACTTATGTGCCTTACAATTCTATTGCTAGAGTTAAAGTCAATCTTTGAAGCTAAATGCAAATTAGCATGAAAGTGTGAGGGGCACCTATATTACCATACTACTATTTTTTATTAGATTAATGAAATTCTTCTGATTGGCTCATTTTAGTGTGGAATCCTTTTATAGGGGCTTTCATCATTGTTGTGTCTAAAGAGGACAACAGGGCAATCATTGAAAAATTTGAATGCCATGGTTTTACTTAAGTTAGCACCCTGCTATGTCAATGAAAACTGGCATAGATTTTCAGTAAAAACATCCTGATTTGTCTCCAAGCGTCAATACTTTTTCAATCTGCTTTTGATTTGTGGGTCCATATTATGAGAAGGTGTCCAAACCTGACAAACTCTTTTTTTAAACTTTGGTAATCCATACCTATGTGGTGGAACAGTCACTACAGCAATAGATTATCGTACAACATATGCTAATGCTCATAGACCGCTAAATAGAGGCATTACGGAAACCTACATATTTGTTTTCAAGATAATGCAATAATTTCATCTATATGTTGGAACTTTTTAAACAAGCTCGAATTATAAACTGCCTGTTCCGGTGATATTATAAATTGAGAGTTTAGTGTATTCTAAAAATATAGCTGGAATTCACAAGGACTTAACACCACAGCATACTTGCCAATGCAGGTTTATTTTCCGCAGAAAACGTAATACTGTAAAATTGGAAGAGTAAATGCATTGTACATGTACACATGGTTTTTATGTAGCTGTTATTCTAGGGAAAAAGAGGACAGCAATGATTTTATGTTAGCAATAGATTTTGGAGAGGAGCGGGAAAATGTTTGAATGGGGGACACTTAAAAAGCACTGATTTTGATTTGTGACAACTCGGCAGGTCAGTTTAGGAAAAAAAATCACAGCAGGATTACTCCGAGGAACAAGAATTCATGATTAAAGCCGAAGTGTAGGTATCTAGCTAGTTATAAAACACAAACCTGCTTATCATTCAGCAAGCCCACAGAAAAAAAAAAACCAGAAAGCTACGCTGGAAATTTATTGGTAATACATATTATCATACCCATTATACTTGAAAAGGCAAAAGGTCATCAAGTTCATCCTGCCTTGGGCTGAACTGTTTGGACCAGAGGAAGACAAAGCAAAGCCCGTTGAATGTATCTAGTTGATGAATTTAGGACGGGTCTCACATAGTAGTCAAAAATTTCCCTACATCAGTTCGACATCAATCACCTCTTTATTTATTCTCACCCTCAATATCGTTAGTTATAACGTAAAGGTCTGGACCTCATTTAATTCTTTCATAAAACATTGGTAGAGCACTCTTGAATTTGGCGCCACTTACAGTAAAGAACCCTTTCCGCTTTCTTAAGCTGCCTTTCCTTAACATGTAAATTAGTCCTCATAAGTGTAGGGCTCACTGATTTTGCCACACATACTCATTAGCAAATACAGCAAGCTTTATTCCCTCTCCCTGATCCTCACTTTGGGTGGGACAGTTCTGCTAAATACCCCTAAAAAAAAAAAAAGTAGGTTCTTTCATACTAATAGACTCCCTTTAGTGTGTTGTTTGACCGCACCTATTTCCAGTTTTGGAGAAAGCTATAATCAGGAATAAATGGCTATAATACGATTATATAACTGTTAGCATTGCTTATTGTAGAAGAGCCAGTGTGATCAGCTAAGGCAGAATGGAGCAGACTCATTCAGCACACCACGATAATGCTCTTCAAAGACTAGAAACACAATAGGACCGGAGCAAGAATACAAATAGTGAGCAGAACAAAACAATAACTGGAAAGACCGTCTTACTAAATGCACAGGCGGTGGGATGGGTGGCTTTGTATTATACTCATTAGCTATGTGAACATCAAAAGCACACTTTCCTTATATCCATATAATATACAGTAGATACATCAATAATATTACAATACACCAACAGCAGGGTGAAAGGACTAAGCTTAGGTTAGCTTATAGTTGTAATAATAGATACTGAAATTATGTATTTACCCCAAGCTCTTTTCTTGAAGGGAAAACGTTGCAGTCCGATCTGTGGACATCATTAAGCATGTTTTAGAGAAGTCAAAACAGAGCAGACTGATATATAGATTTGTAGAAAATGATTCAGTTTAACCTTTTTTTTTTTTTTTTTTTTTTTTTTTGTCATTGAAGTCCCTGGTGTTTCTATGCATATAAGTCAAGAGAACTGTCCTATTTAGTGATTGACAGTTATCTCTGCATACAGTCATACAGAGAAGACTGTCAATCACTGGTAGGTCCACCCTCTGGACTCATCCTTACAAACCAGGGATCTCAGTGCAGAAATTGCAAGGTTTACAGAAATGTTCTTCCACTAAAAAAACATATCAATCTGATCCTCTCCTGCTGCTGCACCATATTTTGCCATCAGATAGCAATTTTAATATGACAGATTCCCTTTAACATTAGACTTATCTTAATAGATAAGAATAGAGTTTCAACTTGTGGCT
The DNA here is from genome assembly GCF_039654945.1 of Dendrobates tinctorius. Taxonomy (NCBI): domain Eukaryota; kingdom Metazoa; phylum Chordata; class Amphibia; order Anura; family Dendrobatidae; genus Dendrobates; species Dendrobates tinctorius. The sequence goes on from NW_027361675.1 coordinate 52,708,219, forward strand.
CTCCAGCTGTTCAAAATCTAAGTAGAAATTATAATGAACAAACTAATAGTGACACAGGTACAGAGGTGTGAGGACTCTGCCCTTGCAGGTTTACAATCTACAGCGTAATGAGGAAGGAGATAGTAGATGATGGTGAGGTGGTAACAGGGTTGTTGCAGCCTGTAAACTGTTCTGAAGAGATGGGTTTTCAAGTTCGGCTTGAAAGTTCCAAATGTAGGGGATTTTTGGATGTGTTTGGTCACAGAATTCCAGAGGATAGGGGATACTCTGGAGACGTCTTGCAGTCAATTGGGTGAGCAACATACCAGTGTGGAGGAGAGAAGAATATCTTGGGAGGACCAGAGATTACGTAGTTGGAGATTAGTTCAGAGATATACTGTATGGGGAGACAGATTATGGACATCTTTGTAAGTCAGTGGGAGCCAATAAAGGGATTTGCAGAGGGGAGTAGTGAGAAGAGAGGTGGATTAGTGGAGCAGCAGAGTTAAGGACAGACCAGAGAGGTGTGAGAGTATTAGCAGGAAGGCCACAGAAGAGGATATTGCAGTAGTCGAGACAAGACATGATGAGGACATGCACTATTGTTTTAGTAGATTGAGGGTTGAGGAAAGGATGGATTCTGGAAATATTTTTGAGTTGGAGGTGGCAAGAACTTGGATGTGTGGTTTGAAGGACAAGGCAGATTCAAGGGTTACTCCTAGGCAGTGAACTTCAGGTACAGGGAAAAGTGTGATGTCATTTATTGTGATAGATCCGTTAGTTAAGATAGTTGAGGAGGAGTTCAGTTTTGTCAACGTTGAGCTTTAGGAAGTGAGGGGTGAAGGAGGATAGAGCTAAAAGACACTCTGGGATTCTGGACAGCAGAGGGGTGACGTTCTGTGCCAGAGGGGTCGATCTGAGTGTCTTCAGCATCTCGATCGTACTTAAAGCCATGAGACTTTGAGTTGCCCCTGGCCAAAGGTATACATGGAGAAGAGTGGGAGAGAGGATGGGATGAAGAGGTAGTGTGGGAGTGGGAGATGCTAAATTTACGGTTAGAGAGGTATGAGGAGATCCACGAGAAGGCAAGGCCTGTGATACCAAGGAAAGAAAGGATCTGTAGTAGGAGGGAGTATTTGACTGTGTTGAAGGCAGAGGACAGATCTAGAAGGAGTAGTATAGTGAAATATCTGTTAGCTTTGGCAGCAAGTCATTGGTAATTTTGGTTTGGGCAATTTTGGTGGAATAATGGGGGTGGAAGCCCGATTGAAGGTTGTAAAACAGTAGGTTAGATAAGAGGTGGGAGGAAAGAACATTGTGGACATGCTTTTTGAGGAGTTTGGAGGCGAACTGGAGCAGCAATATGGTCCAATAGCTGGATGTAGCTATATACAACATTTCAAAGTCTGGTAGGAGATATAGCTATGAAACAAAAAAAACTCCCTAATCTCTGGATCTGTGAAAAAAAGAAACCTTAATATGACTATTGGGTGAAGAGTGTTGTGTTCTTGATTGGTGTAATTCCATATTTGTAAGCCAAGTACCTACTACTCAAATTTTCCCCAAGGGTATTGTCATACACTGTGTTGCATCTCTCATAGTCTCAGCAAGAGGACACAAAGTGTTTGCTCTCTTGCATATGACTGGTTAAGATCCTCATCTGGTGTATCTCTATAAACGCTAATAGAAATATTAAACCGCATTCTTGAAGACCTTTATACTCCTTTTAAACAGAGTTCCATGAATGAACGCTTAACTGTCAGCTATCATGCTATCTCTCCCAACTCCCCCCACACATGAGAATGCTTGGCACCTGTGTCTTCTGGGAGAGCTGCTGCCAGACTTCCGTGGTGGCAACTTCTCTCCAGGAAGAACAAACGGATTGAATATTAAATGTCAGCAGACTGGATCTTTCTCTGCGCTAATATCATCTATCGGGTGGGAGTCTGGAGTCCCCCATACAAATTAGTTTTTCAATATCAATTGCTTCTGATGACTTTAGTCTGTGTATGTTGGCCAAGCCAATGTAAATGACAAATTTCAGAAACTTCTTTTCGGGTGTTTATGTTCTCATGCTTTCAGAGTATACAAAGTTCTTTCAGAGATTAAGTGACAATTGTCAGAATTGCATTTCATTTCCTTAAATTAATGAAGAATAATTCATTTTGACAGATTTGTATATTTGCTGGGGAGACGTTACTGTTCTCTAACTGGGCCATCACTGCTGATATGCTAATGGTAAGTATGAATATCTCTAGATTTTGTCTTAATAGGTTTGTCTACCTGTCAATTGTTATATCAATTGCCGTTAATTTAGTTACATATAATCTGACCTTACAAATTATGCTGGTATTTTCAGTATTCTTCTGTGATTCTGGCCTATTTGTTCCGTGGTTCTGCCAGCTATAATAAAGAGATGTCCAATGATCCAATATAATTAGCGGCAGAGATAATTTCTAATATACAGTTGTGTAAAATTGAATTATGGTAAGATACAAATTTCTTTACTGTGAGTCTAACACTCTGATAGACTTGATGACCATACACAATTTGGTCAAAAGTTAGACATTTTTCCATTTCATCTGCAAAAAATTAACTTTCACCTTCTGATATATGTTCTTTGGGAATAAAATATGGCTATAAGGCTATGTGCACACGTTGCGGATTTGCTTGCAGAAATTTCTGCACTGTTTCTGCATCTCTTGAAAGAAAAGCGCAGTGGAATTTCCACGCGGATTTTATACGATTTTGATGCAGGTTTTCATGCGGATTTGTATGAGGATTTGTAAACTAAATAAAGATATATTATTAAAAAAATCCTTGCTTTAGTAATCCACTGCATTTTTGGAGCATTTCCGCGCTGAAACAAAACGCTGTGAAAACGCAAAAAATCCGCGTTGTGTGCACATAGCCTAATAGTCCCAACTAGCTTGGAATCGGGGTTATATATGAAGGACATAAATAGCTTATTAGATTCTCCTGAAAATCTCACTTTAACTTCTGTTCTTCGGTGCTTTTTAATGCTTTAGTGTACCCATTAGCTATGCATTCCTTGACATACTTTATTCAGCGAGAATAAAAAAAAAGTTCTTAATATAATCTAATAGTAGGAGATGAATAGTTCCAGTGAGAAGTTCTTTGACCTCAAACGCTTTCATTGCAATTGTGCCTCAAAATGTCTATCCATTATAACAACATTTTAGTGTTACTACTAAGGCACATGAACTGTCTACTTTTGTTTGCAATACACATTTTATTCCAAAGTAAAATATTGAGTGGTTCAATAGGGTCATTCATAGTGATTAATTTACAGTAATTGAATTTATGTTAAACACATTGCAAAGAATTTAAGATATTCTATTTAGGCATGACTACCTGAGCGAATACCAGCCCCTGGCCAGAGGTATGATACAGTGGGGAAAATAAGTATTTGATACGGGGAGGATTTTGAAAGTTTTCCCATCTACAAAGAATGGAGAAGTCTTTAATTTTTATCGTAGGTACACTTCACCTGTGAGAGGCAGAATCTGCATGAAATAAGTATTTGATCACCTACCAACCAGCAAGAATTCTGGCTTTCACAGACCTGTTGGTTTTTCTTTAAGAAGCCCCTCTACTCTGCACTCATTAACTTTATTTAATTGCACTTGTTTGAAGGCTTCACCTGTATAAAAGACAAATGTCCGCACACTCTATCAATCACACTCCAACCTCTCCACCATGGAAAACACCAATGAGCTGTCTAAGGACACCAGGGACAAAATTGTAGACCTGGACAAAATTGTAGACCTGCACAAAGCTTGGATGGGGCTATAGGACAATCAATAGCAAGCCGCTTGGTGAAAAGGAAACAATTTTTGGCACAATTATTAGAAAATGGAAGAAACACAAGATGAAGAACCTGAAGACCCACCTGTTCCGACAAGCCTACAGCCTGCAATGATCCTCGGTCTACTGAACCACCGCACGACCTGCTCTACCCTCTCCTACTGTATCCTCACCCATCCCTGTAGACTGTGAGCCCGCGCGGACAGGGTCCCCTCTCCTTATGTACTTGTGTGTCCCTTGTCTTACACATGTTTATTGTACCTGTCGATATTTCCCCTTTTCACATGTAAAGCGCCATGGAATGAATGGCGCTATATAAATGCATAATAATAATAATGACTGTCAGTCTTCCTCGGTCTGGGGCTCCATGCAGGATCTTGGGTAAGGTTGATTCTGAGAGAGGTCAGGAATCAGCCCAGAACTACATGGGAGAGGGAACTGGTCAATTACCTGAAGAGAGCTGGGACCACAATCTTAAACATTACAGTTAGTAATGCACTAAGCCATCATGGGTTAAAATCCTGCAAGGCACTCAAGGTCACCCTACTCACGCCAGCACATGTCCAGGCCTGTTTGAAGTTCAATAGTGATCATCTGGATTATCTAGAGGAGGCATGGGAGAAGGTCATGTGGTCAGATGAGACCAAAATAGAACTTTTTGGTATCAACTATATTCGCCATGTTTGGAGGAGGAGGAAGAAGAATGAGTGCAACCCCAAGAAAACTGTCCCAACCGTGAAGCATGGTGGAGGAAACTTCATACTTTGGGGCGCTTTATTGCAAAGGGAACAGGATGACTGCACTGTATTGAAGGGAGGATGTATGTGGTTCTGTATTGCGAGATTTTAGCCAACAACCTCCTTAACTCTGTAAAAGCATTGAAGATGGGTCATGGCTAAGTCTTCCAGCATGACAATGACCTGAAACACACAGCTAGGGCAACTAAGGAGTGGCTCCGTAAGAAGCATTTCAAGGTCCTGGAGTGGCCTAGCCAGTCTCCAGACCTAAAAAACCCAATGTAAAATCTTTGGAGAGAGCTGAAACTCCATGTTGCCCAGCAACAGCCCTGAAACCTGAAATATCCGTAGAAGATCTGTGTGGAGGAGTGGGCCAAAATCCCTGCTGCAGTGTGTAAACTTGGTCAACAACTACATGAAACATCCGACCTCTGTAATTGCAAACAAAGGTTTCTGTACCAAATATTAAGTTCTGTTTTTCTATAGTATCAAATACTTATTTCATGCATTAAAATGCAAATTAATTGTTAAAATCATACAATGTCATTTTTCTGGATTTTTTTAGAGATTCTTTCTCACAGTTGAAGTGTACCTACAATAAAAACTACATTCTTTGTAGGTGGGAAATCTTGCAAAATCGGCAGTGTATCAAATATTTATTTTCTCCACTGTGTCTGCAGTGGTCATTTGGAAGAAGGGAACAATCCCTTTGTGTTTTGGCAAAGTATGGAATCATCGTCTTAAGAAAGCACTAACCTTATCCTAATGCTATAAGTACTGGTGTAATTGGATGCATTGGACATTGTACACAAGTCATACCATCCCACCAAACTAATCCTACTGTGCGGGTGATTGTAGTATGACACATTGAATGAAATCCCATATAGCCAGCTCATTGTAGTGCTTATGGTGGCACCCATACTCAGAATTTCCTGGCAGATGAGCACATAATCTCCTTATGTGTTGTCATGCATGTGAAATCCTCTCATATTAAACAAGCGTTACTTAAATCTCCCCAATTTGTAAAATAGGCTTTCCATTTTCCTTTGCTCGTTGAGTCACATCTCTCATCTAGATGATTCCTGGGCTATTGTTTCAATGACCCAGCTTTCGGAGTGCAATGTCCTCTGTTTACGTTCTTGTAAAGGAATAAAATAATCTTGACCATCGTCTACTGTAGGAATTTCCTATTGAACCTATTCAAGGCTACAGCCATGGATGTTTTATTTTAAACAGGAAGCTTCTTGAATACTGTGTTCTTGTGTGATATGTCAAGATACCGCCAATCATCCAGGAACATTCTATTGTTTCCCCTAACAATATGGCGTATAAAGAGCATACCGATCAATAAATAAAAGGTTCACATAAACGGTTGTTTCTCTGCCATCTCTGTAGGATCAAAAGCATCCTTATCCGAAAATAAAGAAGAAAACGATGCTAACTGCATTCTGAATTCTCTCCATTTATAGACCTTGTGGTCTCATTCTGTTACATGATATAGTGCATGATGGTTGTTATACCGAGTCAGAAATAAATGACTATATGAAAATACTTTGAAAACAATGTACTATTTCATTGCCTAGTACCCACATCTCGGAATGGAGGCGCTGGATACAGTGTGCTTATATTCTTTGTAGGGGTCTTACTCTTTGTCTTATTTTGTGCAGTATGTGGTCATTCCAACCCGCCGTGCCACAGCCGTAGCTTTGCAGAGCTTCACATCACATCTTCTTGGAGACGCTGGGAGTCCGTACCTTATTGGTTTTGTAAGTACATGACTGTGATCAGTGTGAATGTAGTAGTATGTCATACAATTTATATGTGTATAGCTTACTTGTGTTGAACTACAGTTGATCAGTTAATATGTAGCAAAATTGAGAAATATTATGAAATATTCCTCCCTTTTATTAAAATCTGTAACTTAATGAGACGGACTAGCTCACCTTTGAATCCTATTAGTGGCGTCTTCTTGGCTCTAGACAAATTTCTACAGTCACTCTGTAACTTTAGATTGCTGAATCATGACAGTTCGTAATGTGCATGCTGTCAAAATGCCTCTGTAATTCCAATTTGAATGGGCAGTTGGGTGACTTCAAGTACGCGACTTCCATAATTGTGGTCACAAGACAACTCAATAATCTGCTTCGCTCAGTGCTTAATTGAAACCCCCTTTAATGAAAAAGAGAATTATTAATACTCATAATGTACAGCACGTTGGCTCAGTGGTTAGCACTGTTGCTTTGCAGTGCTGGGGTCCTGGATTCACATCCCACCAAGGACATCTGCAAGGAGTTTGTATATTCTACCCATGTTTGCGTGGATCTCCTCAGAGTTCTCCGATTTCCTCCACACTCCAAAATAATACGCTATAGGAACAGAAAAGCGCAAATAGGGTCTTATCCGGGTTAATGTAAAAGATATATAAGAAATCCACTCACCTGTTGCAGGAGAGATCAGGCATGTAAGGTTAGAAGTCAGCTGCTGCACGTCCAAAGGTCAACCAAGTGACCGCTAATATATCAATTCTTGTGGAACTAATTTATGGACTTCCATGCGCTGCTTGACAAAATACAGGATTCCAATTATGGTGAAAGATTAATCATTTATTCCCAACGCGTTTCGAAGTAAGAACTACTTACTCAGGGGATGACAAAACATGTTTGTCATCCCCTGAGGAAGAAGTAGTTCTTACTTCGAAACGCGTTGGGAATAACTGATTAATCTTTCACCATAATTGGAATCCTGTATTTTGTCAAGCAGCGCATGGAAGTCCATAAATTAGTTCCACAAGACTCCACACTCCAAAGACATACTGATAGGGAATAAAGATTGTGAGCCCCAATGGGGACAGCGATGACGTCTGTAAAACGCTGTGGAATATGTGGCGCTGTATAAGCAAAGCATATTAAATAATGTATCTTACAAGCTGTGTAGGATCATGGAGTATATCATGAGTGCAAAAATTGATGTTGTAGGGGTTCGCTTACATCTGCATATAAACTCAACGAGTGCAATGTGAGGAAAAACGTTGCACTCACTATAATGAAATCCTCAACTGTCTGATGATCATTAATATATATCCCGTGGCGAGCCCAACTCTGCTACATCTGGCTGCATTGCTGAGCTGTGACCTAAAATGCAACCACTCAGCCCGGCATAGAGGAGAAACTGAGCTGAGGGTGAGAACACTGCTTCAGTGCTGAGTGCAGACCTCGGCAAGGTGACTGGAGTTCAGAGCCGATGAACTCCGGTCACCTTACTGACAACACCACTCGCACTGGGAGGGGAGACAAGCAATTGTACTTCATTACAATAAATGATATGAAGAAGTCCCAACCGTTTCTATAATTTTGCGGACCACAGCTAGCTCGTGGGCTCATATTATAATATATAGACATTGTAGGTGAACAAGTCGGGTCAATTTACTACTTGTAGTAGGTGATGGAGTTATAAACGTGCTTCAGTCGTCAGACTAATGACACCCGTGTGTACATATAGGGAAAGTGTGGAATTGGCTCCACACGTTGGAAGTTTCAGAATGCTGTGCACATACCAGTACTTCATAAAATGAAGATGGCAGATGAGCTTTAACTGGAATAAGTCTACAATGCGGAGGCTGAACTGTTCCCTAAGAGCTCATCTGGCTCAGCGTGCACATCATGTTTTCAGGACTGCAAGGCCATTTCGCAGTTGCAGTTTCATACATAATTCTAATTGCTTTACTTCCAGCCGTCCGTGTGAAGGTTTTATGGCAATACAATGCTTTACTGAAAGCATCAGCAATTTGTAAACTAACATGAGAGAAAATTCCATTTCACAACTGTTTACACAATGCCCTCTTTACATAACGGAACTCGATGTACCGGATTTTGAGGATCAGCCCCCGAAGGATCATGGAACCCAATGATTACCTTATAATTAACTATTTGATGTACACTTCGTAAAGCAAGACCATATAGGTTGAGGTATCATGGATTGCACCCAATTAAGAAAAATGTATAATTTTCTTTGATGTTTTATGTTAGATGATATCCCCTTGCCATGATATCCTGAATATCCTTTGTTTGCATATTGTCCCATCTCTCTGCGGAGGTACAGAATTTTACCTTGAGGGTAAAGAACACCCTATGTACAGTGGGGCAAAAAAGTATTTAGTCAGTCAGCAAAAGTGCAAGTTCCACCACTTAAAAAGATGAGAGGCGTCTGTAATTTACATCATAGGTAGACCTCAACTATGGGAGACAAACTGTGAAAAAAAAATCCAGAAAATCACATTGTCTGTTTTTTTTTTCATTTTATTTGCATATTATGGTGGAAAATAAGTATTTGGTCAGAAACAAAATTTCATCTCAATACTTTGTGATATATCCTTTGTTGGCAATGACAGAGGTCAAACGTTTTCTGTAAGTCTTCACAAGGTTGCCACACACTGTTGTTGGTATGTTGGCCCATTCCTCCATGCAGATCTCCTCTAGAGCAGTGATGTTTTTGGCTTTTCGCTTGGCAACACGGACTTTCAACTCCCTCCAAAGGTTTTCTATAGGGTTGAGATCTGGAGACTGGCTAGGCCACTCCAGGACCTTGAAATGCTTCTTACGAAGCCACTCCTTCGTTGCCCTGGCGGTGTGCTTTGGATCATTGTCATGTTGAAAGACCCAGCCACGTTTCATCTTCAATGCCCTTGCTGATGGAAGGAGATTTGCACTCAAAATCTCACGATACATGGCCCCATTCATTCTTTCATGTACCCGGATCAGTCGTCCTGGCCCCTTTGCAGAGAAACAGCCCCAAAGCATGATGTTTCCACCACCATGCTTTACAGTAGGTATGGTGTTTGATGGATGCAACTCAGTATTCTTTTTCCTCCAAACACGACAAGTTGTGTTTCTACCAAACAGTTCCAGTTTGGTTTCATCAGACCATAGGACATGCTCCCAAAACTCCTCTGGATCATCCAAATGCTCTCTAGCAAACTTCAGACTGGCCCGGACATGTACAGGCTTAAGCAGTGGGACACGTCTGGCACTGCAGGATCTGAGTCCATGGTGGCGTAGTGTGTTACTTATGGTAGGCCTTGTTACATTGGTCCCAGCTCTCTGCAGTTCATTCACTAGGTCCCCCCGCGTGGTTCTGGGATTTTTGCTCACCGTTCTTGTGATCATTCTGACCCCACGGGGTGGGATTTTGCGTGGAGCACCAGATCGAGGGAGATTATCAGTGGTCTTGTATGTCTTCCATTTTCTAATTATTGCTCCCACAGTTGATTTCTTCACTCCAAGCTGGTTGGCTATTGCAGATTCAGTCTTCCCAGCCTGGTGCAGGGCTACAATTTTGTTTCTGGTGTCCTTTGACAGCTCTTTGGTCTTCACCATAGTGGAGTTTGGAGTCAGACTGTTTGAGGGTGTGCACAGGTGTCTTTTTATACTGATAACAAGTTTAAACAGGTGCCATTACTACAGGTAATGAGTGGAGGAAAGAGGAGACTCTTAAAGAAGTTGTTACAGGTCTGTGAGAGCCAGAAATCTTGATTGCTTGTTTCTGACCAAATACTTATTTTCCACCATAATATGCAAATAAAATGAAAAAAAAACAGACAATGTGATTTTCTGGATTTTTTTTTCTCAGTTTGTCTCCCATAGTTGAGATCTACCTATGATGTAAATTTCAGACGCCTCTCATCTTTTTAAGTGGTGGAACTTGCACTATTGCTGACTGACTAAATACTTTTTTGCCCCACTGTACCTTTTTAACCCTAGCCACTTTATAGTCATCCTTCAGTGGTGGTCCTTGGTCACTGAAATATTATTATAATATGATTCATTTTGTATTTGCACCACATAATGAAATATATTTAGGAAAAATAATAAAATTGTTAATATTTGGAACATCCCCAAAAATAATACCAGATTACCTTGAAATCAGTGACGTTCTACCCATGATTCAGGATATCCTGCGCTGTGTGCTTAAGTTCTCAAAATGTTTTCTGAACCCTATTATGATATAAAATGCACAATGTCCATGTTAATAGGCTGTGTTATTTAATTTTTTTTTTTTACCATTGAATTTTTTTATAGCCTCACATTCCTTACTGGAAATATGTCCACACCTCGTAAATGACCCTCGTACGATGAAAACTGGCACTTTGTTTCCAGGCATTATAGCACAATGGTTGTTTAGCTAAACCTAGTTTTCCTCTGTAGTCCCCAGTGCCCAGGTCATTAGGCAGCTAGGCTAAAGTGGATTTCCTCTGCTGTAGAGGAAAAATTGTTCTATTTCATCAGTTTGGAGGAGGCTGTTTACATGTCTATTGTTTTTGCTTCCCAGATCTCGGACCTGATCCAGGAGAATACCAATAAGTCTCAACTGTGGGAGTTCCTAAGTCTAGGTTATGCACTAATGCTCTGCCCGTTTGTGGTCGTTTTGGGTGGAATGTTTTTCCTGGCTACAGCACTTTACTTTTTGGAAGATCGTGCCAAAGCTGAGCAACAGTAAGTAGAAGTTTACTTGAAATCAGTACGGTCTATTAGTTGTTTAGGGGAACCAATGAAAACAAGTTGGCTCAATCACATTTCAAACTGTAAAATCCAAATTGGTGTTCTTAAGACAGTTTGTCATGGTCTTACTTAATCATGTAAAGTTAATTGACTCCATGATCTAACCACTTAAAGCATACCTCCAGCCTAAGGAAGAAAAAGGATTATAGTGAACGACTGCAGTATAATAATTTTTCAAAATCACTCTACTAGAGGTTTTTGCTGTTGACCAGCAGCATGGACCACTCAAAGTCCATGTTGTGAGCTGCACTAAACTAGGCAATGTCTTGGTCTTCATTCTTAGCTGCTGCCTTCAGTGTGAGAGGGTGATCCTATGACTTGAGTCCCGCACAGAAGACCATAGCCTAAAATGGGGATGCTGCTTGATTTGGTGCAACCCGCAGCTCAGACTTTGGACAATTCTGTGCTACAGGAAAGAATGGTTTAGAAAAAGTATATACTACATAGTTATGCACTAAGTACTTCTGCTGGAGGTAGACTATAAAGTGAAATAATTTACCACTAATGGGGTGAATTTTTGGGATTAGGGATTCTTATAAATGCTTGACAATTCACCAATAATGAAGGAAGCATTAGACATACTATGTGCCTTAGATACACTACATTGGAAGGCTACTATAGAGTGAAAAAGAATGTTTTAAAAGCCAAACTTGTTTCTGTGGTCATTAATTACCTGCATGGCTTACAACTAATCTTCGCATCACTGAACTCATTCTAACATCATACGTGTGTATATATGGAAAAGTACTTACTGTTTTATAAACTGCCTATGTCACATCGTTAGGAAGGAACTAATATAATTAGCAAAATCTTATTTAAAGGGTGAGTGAATCACTTAATAGTCGTGAAGGTGTCCCTAAACGAGCACCAGTTGGCTGAATGTTGATCTGCACTCATTTATGTCCCCATGCACATGGGTCAACCTACTACTGTATGGAGACAGAAGGACTGTTAGTATGATTGTTCTGTCCTCTTGCAGCATGCATGTAGTCATCCGCATGTCTGCTGTTTACATGGGACTATGTGCTGCCAACAGAGGTATCTATGTTGGCATAAATGGCCAACCGGAGAACATGCATTTTGCTTGTTCATGGGCTGCTTGGTGCCATGTTTAAATAGGCTAATAATCGAGAATGAGCGTTCTATGTATATGGACCTTCAACTGTTGTCAGGCACTCTTGGAAAACAACATAATCAAACCATGAAATTCAATATGTGCAATCATTCATTTCCCTGACATTTGTTGTGGGAAAGTCAGGAGGCATCCCATAATAGATAATAATCTGGTACTGCCGAAATTTGCTGTTTTGCTCCACAGTAATCTATTGTGTATGGGCAGCTTAAGGGTCCTGTTAAATTTAGCGATGCACCAGCGATCCCGACAACAATACGACCTGGTCAGGATTGCTGTTGCATCTCTAAATGGTCGCTAGTGAGCTGCCAAACAGGCAGATCTCACCAGCGACACAGCAGCGATAAGCGGTCCGTCGGTGGTCGCTCTTACCTGTCACACCGCAGCGATGATGACTACTTCTGCCTGCGTCCATGCGTCGCTAGTTGGCGCCAACAGGATGCCAACGTGGAAAAAATGGCCCAGGACATTCGAGCACGATCAGTGATATCCAGCGGGGGGGCCGGTTGGAGGTACGTGTCACACAAAGATCGCTAGCGATATCGCTGTTGCGTCACAAAATCGGTGACGCTTTAGCGTGTGTAAAAGGCCCTTTAGACTTGTTAAAACTGCCTGAACTGAAGTCATCCTTGACCTGCAGAAGGTGGAATTATTGCCCCATCACTGTGCACAATATCAAACACCTCTAGCCATCAGAAATTCTAGATGGGAAGTTCTTGTACCGGTCTCTAGAATCTCGGCAACCTTTCTTGAGTGCCCTTACTCTACAGTACAATATATGCTTACTATTAAGGTAACACTGGTTTCTACTGACAGGTTTTAGAAATTATTTTAGTTTGTGATATTCTGTAGCACCTGCTATCTTTGACTGTTGACTGTATAGATGTGTAATTGTAACAAGCTTTGTTGCAAGGAGAACTAATTTCAGTTAGTACAAAAAGTAGAAATAGATATCCTAAAAGTCCACAGTACTGCCACACTTTAGGGACAGAAAAATACATTATGTATAGTATAGACCAACAGCAAATGGCTCTATGACTATATGGCTACAGTCAGAAGGCTGTGGATTCTCACATCCAAGAGAATTGGGCCAATTGATCAAACTTGAGCGGAGTATCATTTGGATAAAGCGTCAGCATAGTGTGATCCGATTCTCTCATGTGAGAGAATCTGTGCACACTGTTAGAAGACGGAGACCAAGATTTCTCCATCTTCTCCATTGTGTCAGTGTGCAAAAAATCACAAAATGACATCTGAGTGCAGTCCGATGATTTCCACGCACTCATTGACTTGCATTGCTCGGCCCCATAGACATTGGTCCGAGTGTGAGCCGATGTTTTCTCTGATCGCACTCAGACAAATACAGCCTTATATATATTGATATACTCTCAACATTGCAGTGACCACGAAGAAGGAAAAGTCCATGGAATTTTGGCACTCAGAAGATGAATAATCATGTTAATAATATACAAATGATGTATAAATGGAAACAAAACTTTCAAAGCCTCTCGATTTATCCATCAATGAGTTAGCGCCATGTGCGGAATTACACGCCCTAGCATGATATCAGTGAGGTTATTAATGGTTGTTTGAGGAATGTCACAAGTCCTACTCCCAGGATTGTGATGTGGGGTGGAATAATGTACAGTAGCCTGACCCCTCTAATTTTCATTCCAGGTACTATAACCTCTTGAGGGGACATTGATTTGGTGGTAGAGCCAGTGGGTACGGCCATTTTTCAACTTGCCAATACCGTGACACATGTTGCTTGTGCTACTAGAAGCCCCCTGCGTGGCTTACACACCCCAACATGGCATGCGGTGTCTCTGGGCTTGTCTCCCATTGAGTACTTTTGAGATTTCAGTATTTGGCAATTGCAAAGGGGACTTGCTGATTTGCCTTCTAAGGTGCATTCAGAGTGGCAGAACATTCCTCAGACAACCAAGTGGAGAGGTGGTGGGGGAGAGGTATGAAAGAGATCATTCACCCTGACATTGAAAAGGGACTATATATTTGTCATGTATAATTGCCTTATCTGGTGTCCTCCCCTGAGACCGGTATTACTGCCTCCACTATGGCCACCACAGTAGCATAGAGAGCAGTGGTAAGTCTCAATTATACCTCTAAAGCAAAGGAACGGCAGGGGAGACTGTTCACATTTACCACTATGCTACCCATTTCACAAGAGGGCACCTTTGATGTAGGACGCCCAGAACACCAGTTTCGGTTTAGGAGACCAACAGAGGCCACCAGATAGAGAGTATCCGTGACAAATGTATAACTGCTTTTCACTCCCATGGTGGAGAGTTGCTTTAACCCAAGTCCCAAGTTGAAGCAGCAGAATTTTCTATTACTTTTGAAGCTTTAAATACATTTGACGTCATTATACTCCATGTAATTTACGCAGTAACAAGCGCACATGTTTGTCTCTATGTAACATATGTAATAGCTTTGTCTGCTGTCTTCTTGCACATGCTTTATCCATCTGTAAAGCTTCTGAAGGGACTGGTTGCTGGGATAGGTAGCACTGTATTGTGTGAGGCCAGGTGTACTATGCTTTGACCATAGACAGCTGTATCCTGAGGTTTCACTATGGTGCCCAGCTTCTGCCCGGATGACATTACAGCAGACAAACAAAAGCATTGACAAAGATTTCAATGTTTCTTTTGTCTGGTGAGGGCTTGCCCGATGGTGACTCTGCTTAAAATAGGTTTTTTTTTTATCTCCGTTAAAAAGAGTGCGTTTTCTTCCCACTAGTGAGCCGTGTTCAGATCCTTCTGTTGGCAGCTGTAGTGACTCAGAAGAAGCTTCCATCTTGTAGCTCTTAGGTTGGTCTCATTTTTTTTCCTTTCATTTTAACTTTCCCATTTTCTGTTCTGTTTTGTCTAATTTGCGGCTTTAGTGAAATTATTCTTTTCTCCTTGTTAATTTTCTTTTGACATTCTTTCATTATTTTACGAGTACCTGTCCTGATCCTAGCCAAGCACTTAGATTGATTATACAAATTTGTGCAGAATTTTATTTTTCAGTGCTTTAATCTTTAATATCTAGACAACAGTCATGCATTGAAATTACATAGAGAAGCCAAGTTCTGAATAGCTGATTAAGGAGAGAGGGATCATTACAATGCAGGACTGGCTGATCATTCTGAATATTAAGCACAATTCTGTGTTATTTAGGAATGATTTACATCTGTACGCCCTGTTGATTGCAATGCCCAGAATCATCATTTCTGTTTCTCTAGTTTTCTGAAGTAATTTTTTTCAGTGGATTTAGTATTTGTACCTTACTCTCTATACGTTTTTGCATAATTTTTTAGGTCATCTTTCTTTAAGTAATTTTTCATTTTTCTCAATAAGAAATGCAACTTTTACCCAAATGTCATTTTTTTGGGCGAATTTCTCTCCAGTCCTTCCTTGGAGTAAGGTTTCTAGAGGAGTTTTCTATTTGACCAGTTTTTAGAGAAACGTGACACTTTTTAAATGTTTTACGACTTTTGATGCTGATTAGTGAATAAAAATGTTTAAAGCGCCATTCCAGCGGTTCAGCGTTTTTTTTTTTTTCTTGTATGTCAGTGCTGGAGTGGTGCTTCTACTCTCTATACCTAGTATTTTACTTCCCAGCTTCCATCTTCAGCTATTCCGGTGCTGTTGCAATACCGCACTGCCATCTTGTGACTGCAACTTATGATGGTCTGAAAGTCAAAGGTAACAGTCACAAGCTCTCAATGTAAATCTGAGAGTCTCATTCTGTCTTTGTTCTGGCTATCCTAGACTTACCTTGAGTTGTGACTTCCTGATTGCTCCAGCAAACACTGTAGCAATCCGGCAGGTCACAAATTGCTGGAGGCCCAACAGGAGCAACAGAAGAAGATGGCAAATGGTAAGCACAAGACTAGGGTCAAGTAACTTGGATTAGTAGCACCACTCCAGCGATGCAATTAAAAAAAATCGTTGGAGTGGCGCCTTAAAGATAAAAAAATAGGGGCATTTTTTATTTTGTACCAAAAACTTTATGCAACATTTTCAAGAATTTGGTGCAAAAATACATCAGCAAATACAAGACTGCAACTAATTGCATATGATGACTTGGGCCCCAAGCTTAGGATTGCCAACCATCCAGAAATACCAAGACAGTCCTTAAAAATTGGTCATTTTTTTTGCCTTGTCCATAAATTTTTTTTTTTTTTAGGTGTCCGTGATTTTTTTTGAGACTGGACAAACTAGTACAGATTATTTTGACTGTAATTATTATCGACTAGCTGAAGAGCCCGGCGTTGCCTGGGCATAGTAACCAACTGTGGTTAGTTATAACAAATTATAATGATTATATTGCACATAAAAACATTTCACATCATGTATTCAACACTACAGATTTGCAACACAAATTAACTAAACGGTTACCCAAGTATTGATAGTATTTTATTTTCAACTCATTCAAGATTTTTGGTTTTTCCTTTCGGTGCAAAGATGAACAGATTTTTGGCAGTTCCAACTCTTGAACAGACCACGTAAAGTTGACCATGAGAAAAGCATGGAGATTGCAAATCAATCCCTACTACTTTCAAGGACTGTCCCTGAGCATTGTTAATGGACATTGCAAATAGCAGTTGAACTGGAAACTGGAGGCGTTTAAAATCAAAAAACAAATCAGATGGAATGAGTGGAATTCTTGGAATGAAAATGTCCTCTCCTTTGGCACATCCTGTTTCTGAGCTGTGTATCTAACCCTATCCTGTGTGATAATGTCTGCTGAGCTGTGTACCTAATCCTCTCCTGCGTGATACTTTCTGTGAGCTGTGTATCTAATCCTATCGTGTGTTACTGACTGCTCAACCATGTATCTAATCCTATCCTGTGTGATACTGACTGCTGAGCCGTGTATCTAATCCTATTCTGTGTGATACTGTCTGCTGAGCCGTGTATCTAATACGATTCTGTGTGATAGTGACTACTGAGCTGTGTATCTAATCCTATCCTGTGATACTGACTGCTGAGCTGCGTACCTAATCCTATCCTGTGTGATACTCACTGCTGAGCCATGTGTCTAATCCTATCCTGTGTGATACTGACTGCTGAGCTGTGTATCTAATCCTATCCTGTGTGAAACTGGGCTCCCCCTGCAGTCTGTCAGAGGGTGTTCTGTGTTGGCACGGTAATAAATTGTTATTTCCAGCCTTACAGAAGGATGATAACACCATAGAAATGATAAGAATAGGCAAAATTGTTTGGTGAATTGGAACGCGCAGGGTTAAAATTTCGCCTCACAACATAACCTATGACACTCTCGGGGTCCAGACGTGTGATGGTGCAAAATTTTGTGGCTGTAGCTGCGACGGTGCAGATGCCAGTCCCGGACATACACACATACAGTACATACATACACTTTTTCCACATTATGTACATAGGGGCAAAATTATTTGGTGAACTGGAACATGCGGGGTTAAAATTTCACATCATAGCCTATGACGCTCTCGGGGTCCAGAGGTGTGACTGTGCAAAATTTTGTGGCTGTAGCTGCGACGGTGCAGATGCCAATCCCGGACATACACACATACAGTACATACATACACTTTTTCCACATTATGTACATAGGGGCAAAATTGTTTGGTGAATTGGAACATGCGGGGTTAAAATTTCACATCATAGCCTATGACGCTCTCGGGGTCCAGAGGTGTGACTGTGCAAAATTTTGTGGCTGTAGCTGCGACGGTGCAGATGCCAATCCCGGACATACACACATACATACACACATACATACACACACATTGCGCTTTATATAATAGACTTACAGCTCACAGTGGATGCAGCTGATGTCTATATATCAGAATAATAGGCTGTAGACAAATATCCCTTATTTTAATTACTTCTTATGGTTTTCCAATGTGTCTGTAAAAAATTGTCTGTCCTTGATTTTTTTTTTTTTTTTTTTTTTTAATAAGGTATCCAGACAAAAAATGAAAAGCCAACTTGGCAACCCTGGTACATCACCAACAAGAGTTGATTGATAGTGATGCAGAACTATTAATATTATCCTAATGGAATAAATAATGCATAACATATTTACCAATCACTAACGCATGTTCCCTACTAATATACTTACCTGCGATGTCTTCTGCTCTTCCAGGCGCCATTTCGGTCTCGTTCTGCCATCTTGTGACTGCAACTTCTGACTGATCGGAAGTCAGAGGTAACTGTAACAAGCTCTCCATGTAAGTCTATTCGAGTCTTGTTCTGGTTCTCAAAGACTTACATTGAGAAGTGATTTGCGGTCCGCCTAGTAGACAACTGGAGTGGCGCCAAGAACAGAAGACGAGGGTGGCTGGTAAGTATTTTATTATGGACAGGAAATATGTATTAGTGATGCCACTCCAGTGGTGAAGTAAAAAAAAAAAAGCCGGAGTGGTGCTTTGAGTATTGTATGGCCTGCTGCATTGTATAAAACATCAGTCCGTTAATTTGACCCGTGTCTACCGCTTCTTGTGTTTAGATTTTTTTTTTATTTATTTCACCATTGTCTTCTGTCATTGAAAATTATAAAGACACAACATCACTTAACACAGATCATTGTGAGTAAGCATGTGGGAAACAAGCACCGTGTACTCTGTAATGTTAGCAGGTCCATAACATCCCGTATAGAGCAAAAACTACCGGACTGTCTGGTCTAACCTTCTTCCACACACAATGATTCTTTGTTCTGGCGCTGGATATAGCATATACCGCTGCTGGTTTACTATGCTGAGCGAGCAGCCTGAATTACAGGTTTGTCAGAGGGATGTTACAGTTGCTGTGCCGACATAACATGCAGATTATTATTATTGCACAGTATCTGTTATGATTCTCTTTTTTTCCTCTTCGCCACGACAGCACCCACTGAGAGAGGGAATCCGCCCCCGGAACAGGAAACCTACAGAGAGATAAATGGGACGGTCCCCCTCGCTCCCTCAGTTTTGGTTTCCTGTTCCTGGAAAGGAACCCGCAGAAGAGGATGCCTGGTCTGGTAGCCGCCTGCGTGCAGAATATGAGCAGCAGGGGCCCCAGGACAGGAGGCAGCGTCGGGCGGAGAGGTGTATTTCCCCCCCCCCAGAACTGGTGTAATGCAGGTGAGGCTGGAGGCGAAAGTGGTGCCAAAGCTCACTGGGGGCATGGCTATACTCCCTCCCCCCCCCCCCCCAGAGGGGGTAGACGCATTACAAACGCCATCAGGCGTACTGAGGCCGCGCGCCCCCCCCAGAGTGGCAGAAGGGCTTGTGCGGTGTGTGCTGAGCGGCGCTGCTGGGAGTCATACCTGCGGCAGGAGAAGGCGTGGAGGGGGGGCGCAGACGCGCGGTGTCGCCGTCCGCATTCTCATTTGCGGTGACCCAGCGCTCCAGGAGAGGCAACCCGGAAGTGGAGGAGGACTTCCGGGATCAGGCCGAAGGCAGAGACCGCGGGACAACGCCCGCGCATGCGCAGTAAGGAAGAAAAAAAAAAAAAAATGGAGGACGGAAAAAAAAAAAAAAAGAAGAGAAGGAGGAGCAGCTATAGCAAAGGCTTTAAAAGGAAGCCACAAGCACAGCGCTAGTGCGCAGTCATGTCGTCCTTAGATGACCCAGCTTCACTCCCATTAGGTCAGCTAGTGGTATCCCCACTTGGCAGTAGACAGAGCAGTGCTACGAGGAGAACCAATAGCACCAGAAGAAGTGGCAGCGCTAGGAAGGAATCCAGTGGGCCTTCCAGGCAGGATGAGCCGTTAGAGAAGAAACGTAAGGAAAAGAAGTCGTCCCATGCCTCGCCTCAGCCTGGGTCCCGGACACCGCAGCCGGTAGTTGCTGACTAAATTCACGGGTGAGTGTTTTTTGGTCAGGTTAGATAATTGATAGCCTTCTCTTTCTGGTCCATACCCCTTTTAGGCTAAAAGAACAGAGAAGGCGAAACATAGAGAGTGTGCCTTATGTTCGCAGCCCCTCCCGGATGGCCACCCAAAGAGATTATGCCAATCATGTGTTGAGGAGGCCTTGCAGGAGGAATCCTCACGGAAGAAGGAGGATATCCGGGCACTGATAAGAGAGGAACTACGGGCCTTAGGCGGTTCCAGTAGTCTAGGGGGTCACTCCTCCGTGAGAGACATACGTTCATCTAAAGGAGGAGTCTCGCTGGCGTCTAGGTCGCCGTCAGATACCGGAGAACTAGATTCCGATAAGTCCCAGGAATACCTTTCCTCAGAGGACGAGGATCAGACGTGTTTCCCCACGGACAGTGTCAGTAATCTCGTGAAGTCTGTCCGAAATACCATGGGGTTGCCGGAGAGTAAGGACCCCAAGACCCCTCAGGACATAATGTTTGCGGGTATTTCCCGTAAAAAGGTCCGAGCATTCCCAGTGGTCCCAGCTGTAAAAGACCTAGTTAAGAGGGAATGGGAGAAACAAGGTCAGAGGACCTTCCTCCCCTTAACGTCAAAGCGTAAGTATCCCTTTGACGATGAGGAGTTAACGGCCTGGTCGAGAGCCCCCAAGGTGGATGCGGCAGTGGCCTCTACCTCCCGTAGATCCTCCTTGCCGGTGGAGGATTCGGGAACTTTGGCTGATTCTTCGGATCGTAAGACCGATACATTCCTCAAAAGATCTTGGGAAGCTTGTACGGCAGCCTTTAAGCCCGCAATAGCAGCCACGTGTACGGCAAGATCTATGTTAGTGTGGCTGAACGACTTGGAGGACAATATTAAGAATGGAGTAGCTAGGAGTAGGCTTCTTTCCTCTATGCCCCTCATTAAGGGAGCAGCGGCCTTCCTCTCCGACTCCTCCGCGGATTCTCTCCGGTTGTCAGCTAGAGCGGCAGGACTGACCAATGCAGGCAGGCGGGCCTTATGGTTGAAGGGGTGGAAAGGAGACACACAAACAAAAACTAGATTGTGTGCTATACCCTGCCAGGGTAAGTACCTGTTTGGTACAGAACTGGATGAGATTTTGACAAAAGCGGGGGAGAGGAAAAAGGGGTTCCCTAACCCGTATGTTCCGTTCAACAGGAGGGCCTACAGGAAGCTGCCGTTCGGTAAAAAGAAAGACTTTAGACCCCAGGACCGCTGGGGAAATAAGGACCCCAAGCAAAGAGGCAACCTATTCGGGAAACGTCCCTTCAGAGGAGACAGATCCCGATAAAACCGTTACACCGGTAGGTGGCAGGCTATTAAGATTCAGCCGCCAATGGACGAAGGTGACATCAAACCCGTGGGCCCTAAGTATTGTATCATCAGGCCTAAAATTAGAATTCGTTCGGTATCCACCGAACTCCTTCTTATTGACTTCTATGAAGTCCCGATCTCAGCAGGAAGCACTGGAGATGGAGATTGCGGTACTGCTAACTAAACAGGTCCTAGTGGAGGTCCCAGACGACGAAACAGGGATGGGCTTTTATTCTCCTCTATTCTTAGTCCCAAAACCAGATGACTCTTACAGGACTATAATAAATTTAAAGAAACTTAATACCTTCCTAAGACTAAGGTCGTTTAAAATGGAGTCGATTAAGTCTGCAATAAAGCTTTTGTTTCCCAGGTGTTATATGGCGGTCTTGGACCTAAAGGACGCCTACTACCATCTCCCCATATATCAAGGGCACCAGAGGTTCCTGCGGGTAGCAGTCTGGTTCAGAGGTCGGATTCAGCATTTCCAGTTTGCGGCAATGCCATTCGGGCTATCCATGGCTCCTCGGGTATTTACCAAATTAATGCTGGAAGTAATGTCATATGTAAGGCTGAATGACACCCTAGTTGTCCCTTACTTAGACGACCTACTCATAGTGGGGAATTCTGTTTCACAGTGTGAAGCAAGAATAGCTAGGATTATCTCATCCCTACAAACACTGGGTTGGCTAATTAACTGGGAGAAATCCAGACTAGAGCCAGTGACCTGTCAAAGGTTTTTGGGCCTGCAAGTAGACTCCGTAACTGAGGAGTGTTTTCTGCCAAACGCCAAAGTAATGGCCATAATCGACAAAGTACAGAATGCTACAGGAGGACCCGTAATATCATTGAGACAGGGCATGTCCTTGCTGGGGTCACTGATATCATGCATTCCAGCGGTGCAATGGGCTCAGTTCCACTCTAGAGAACTACAGTGGGCTATTCTGCAGGAGATAGACTGCAGGGGCGGCTGGAAGGGAAGATGTCCCTATCGCCCGAGGTGGTTGAATCCCTAAAATGGTTAATTCCTTCCAATCTATCGAAGGGAGTACAGTGGTGGGTGACTCCCTCCAAGATACTCACCACGGATGCCAGCCCCTTAGGTTGGGGAGCCCACCTAGAGGAGCACATGGTACAAGGCTGGTGGCGTGAGAATGAAATAGAGGCCTCCTCTAATGTAAAGAAGCTAACAGCGATTTTTTTACACGATATCTCACTTCCTCCCGCAGTTAAGAGGCGCCCACGTATTGATCCAGACAGACAATACCACCGCAGTGGCCTATATAAACCGGCAAGGAGGCACGCGGTCAATGCCACTGATGTCTATCGCGGGAAAGATTCTGAAGATGGCCGAAGTCCATCTTCTCTCCTTGTCAGCGCTCCATATAAGAGGAGTAGACAACTCCCGAGCAGACTCTCAGTCGCCAGGCCCTATACCAGGGAGAGTGGGTCCTCAGCAGAGACGTCTTCGAAATGATAGCGTCAGAATGGGGCAGACCGGAGATAGACCTATTCGCAACCAGAGCCAACAGGCGCGTAAAAAGGTTTGCTTCTCTCTACAGGTCGGACAACCCAGATATTCTAGATGCCCTCCAAGCACCCTGGGCATTCCAACTAGCCTATGCCTTTCCTCCGATGGTGCTACTACCAACAGTAGTCAGGAAAATAAGACAGGAGAGGGCGAGGGTCATCTTGATAGCCCCGTTTTGGCCAAAAAGACCGTGGTTTTCATGGCTGAGAGCCATGTCGGTAACCGACCCATGGATCCTGCCGCTGCACCAGAATCTTCTCTCGCAGGGACCCTGCTACCATCCACAGGCCAAAGCCCTGCACCTAGCGGCCTGGAATTTGAAAGGGAGCTACTGAGGCAGAAGGGTTTCTCAAAGAACCTAATCAATACCCTGCTACAAAGCAGGAAGGAGTCCACGACAAAAATATATGCTAAGGTGTGGAGGAAGTTCCTGGCCTTTCACCCAACAAAACTAGCTGGTGAAGTACCCATTACGGCCATTCTAGAGTTTCTACAAAGAGGCCGAGAACTTGGACTCTCAGTAAGCACTCTTAAGGTCCACGTGTCAGCCCTAGGAGCCCTGTTTAACTATAACGTGGCAGCAAATAGATGGGTGACTCGGTTTATCTCGGCCTGTCAACGAGCAGAACCGGTGCATGTGCCTCGACTTCCAGCGTGGAACCTTACTCTAGTTTTGGATGCCTTCACTCAGGCACCGTTTGAGCCCATAAGCTCAGCATCAATAAAGTGCCTCTCATTGAAAATGGCTATGCTGGTGGCCTTAGTATCGGCCAGGAGAGTGGGTGATCTTCACGCTTTATCAGTAGACCCACCGTTCCTGTTAACAACACGAGACAGTCTGATTTTAAAGACGGATCCGTCCTACCTGCCCAAACGGGCAACTAAATTTCATAGATCTCAAGAGATATGCCTACCTTCTTTCTATGAGAACCCGTCAACACAGGACGAGGAGAAATATCACACCTTAGATGTGAAGAGAGCCGTGCTAGCCTATCTAGATAGGACCAGTCCCTGGAGGCAGAGTAGGTCTCTTTTTGTCTCCTTCCAGGGCAGCAGGAAGGGGTCTGCAGTTACATCGGGCACGATATCCAGATGGATTAGAGATGCGATCACAATGGCGTATCTGACAAAAGGAGAAGACCCTCCACTGGGGATTAAGGCGCACTCTACTAGAGCCATATCATCCTCCGGGGCCGAGAGGGCGAATGTCCCAATTGAACAAATATGTAAGGCTGCAACCTGGTCTTCTCCATCTACCTTTTATAGTCACTATAGACTAGATTTGTCCTCTACCGAGGATCTAACTTTTGGTAGATCAGTCCTTAACACGGTGTGCCCGCCCAAGTGATTATCTCTGGAAATCTCTCAGTGGGTGCTGTCGTGGCGAAGAGGAAAAACCGGATTACTTACCGGTAATACTCTTTTGTAGAGTCCACGACAGCACCCGCTCACTTCCCTCCCGTAAGAATTTTTTCACACATGGGTCTCCTTGGTGGTGGAGATTATGATTTAAGTTAGATATGTGATGAAACTTAGTAAGCTTAAAACTGCATAGGGGTAAGATAGATGAATCGCCCAAACAGTTTGACTAAAACATGTATGGCGGTTCCTCCGTTGTTCTCGGTAACACAAACTGAGGGAGCGAGGGGGACCGCCCCATTTATCTCTCTGTAGGTTTCCTGTTCCGGGGGCGGATCCCCTCTCTCAGTGGGTGCTGTCGTGGACTCTACAAAAGAGTATTACCGGTAAGTAATCCGGTTTTAATAGCTCTACAGATATGCTCATTTTTATGAATCCAGTATTAAACAGAAAATAAAAACGGACATGTAAAAAGCTGAATGCAAACTGATACCAATCTGAGCTCAAAGTTTCCGTTTTTGAACGAATCCTGTCACTAAACGTTTTATTTCTGTTTTTATGATTCCTAAACAGATCTTAAAAATACAGATAACTGACATGTGAACATAGTCCAAGGGCTCATTCAGATGTCCCGTTTTTCTCATATGGGTGTTCTGACTGCTAGCACTTGTTCATATGATGGTCCATGGTGTGTTTGATATTGATCTGGCTCTCAGATGAAAATTGCCAATGCAAGTCAATGGGCCTGTGAAAAAAAAAAAAAAATTGGAGAGCACTTGGATCCCATCCGTCTGTTGTCTGATTTCCACAGGCGGTTTGATGAATAGGAGAGAAGCATGCGCAACTTTTTTTTTTATTTTTTTCCATCTGTGAAAAACTGATGAAACGCTGACCAAACCCTGGTGATAGGAAAAAAAAAAACTTACTCACTGACCAAACTGACTGTTTTTCTCATACTAGAAAAATCACCCATGTCTGAATGAGGCTTAATGGTAAAAAAAACTTATGTGGTTGTCAAAGGGGATATCTAGGGCTTTATTAAAAAAAAAAAAAAGTACCTAAACACTAACAGGCATGGTAATTGCAACTTACCGGTCTGTTGTGCTAGTCGCCGTTATAAAGTCCCGGATATCCCCATTAAACATTTACTGTAAGAGCACACAAACGTGAATTTATCAAAACTGGCCTTTCATACTCTAGTGGGTTTGTGGTTCAAGACTGGCATAAGATTTGTTATGCCCATGTATCAAAAACTAATTTAAGTCAACAGATGACACAGACCGGTTGTAGCCTATGTGCTAGTGCACATGGGCAATTTCCCACAGAGAACTCAGTTCCACATGAAAAAAACGCAACATGCCCCAGTCTGGTCCTATTTAAGTACAATAGGCATAACCGACAGCTCGTGCATGTGTTATGTGGACAAGCGCACGGAGCTGCTCCCTGAGGCAGTCCCATCTGACATAACTGGTCCACAAAGTTTAGTTCTCATTTGAACTTAACCTTAGGCTAGATTTCCACATACGACTTCTTGAGTTACATGAGCAGATACACATTTTTCACTTTGGATCCATTACTGGCTTTGGCTAAAAAGAAATCTACAACGATAATTGCATGTTTGAATCCAATGTGAATTTTACGACTGAAAAAGGAAAAAGTGAAGGAAAGGGAAAACTTGCACACCAATTCAGTGGGGATGATGTGAATCAGTGGGGTCCAGCATATCAAGTATAGACATCAAGAAAGGTTTTCTATAAATGTCGAGTATTTAAAGGATGGAGTCACAGGATGAGATGGGTCAGGGAAAAACCCTTATTCTTGTGTTTAGTTAACTTTTGGGAAGGCCATGTATAAAACATGTAACCTGCATAAGGTATAGAAAACCCACGACACTCCCCGTTCTTTAAGGGGGCACCGTCGGCACAGAATGACTGTTCAAACCAAGTACAGGCACTTGGTGCATCATTGCAGAGCCAAACATTTAAGTCTACCTTTGCACCTGCTTATTTTCCATCTACAGTATCTCTGCCATTCTTTGGCTCTATCAAGCCAGAGCTGTCAACTAATGCAGTTGTGGCGGAGATAGGTGGTCAGCTGTAATTATCTGTCCGTGAAGCACCAAGTGCCTGTACTTGGCTGTCCATTTGTGACTGGTGTAGTCCTGATCCGTCTTGGACATACACATAACACAACGTGTAGGTTAGTAACTTGCACTGGATAGAGTATCCCCAGTGCATGAGGTAACACTGCCTTGGTATGTTCACAGTCTGTACTTCTGGCCTGATTGGCCCTTAGGCTTTCCATTTGCCCACACTGTCACGACTAGGGAGCTTATCATAAAGATACAGAATTAAAGGACTAAGTAGAGGGTTTTACAACTAATATACTGTAATTTTCAGAACTCCGGCTGGCAGACATACCGTAATTATTTTATTGTAAGGGAACCCTTCATCCAAAAATAAGCACTTCCATTTTAATGGCAGCATTGAATAGGCGGATGGAAAGTTAAAATAAACCACTCTTACCGTCACAAAATCTCAGAAAAGATTAGGAATTCCTAAAATAGAATAAAACTATTCCTTACAATTTATTTGCCGAGCATGGGTTTGAGAATAGTGTCTTCCTCTGTCAGGATGAGAGGGTAGAGCGGTGTTCCTTCCTCTCGCTTCTTGTGTGATTCCCACAGGAATGTGAGGCATCAGTAATGTCATGAAAGGACCCTCCCTAGGTTTGGGACATGGACACTGTCTGGGGGGTGAACACATGGGGACATGGCTTATTTTTTTTGATAAATTGGCTTCCTCTTTTGACTGATAAACCTAGATTGCTGGGATATCTCCAACAATGGAGATAAAGAACAAATGCAGAACTACACAAGGACTATAGTATATGCTCACACATAAATTGATTGAATGTTACATGAGATATATACAGACCATGCTGGTTTATCCAGGTAGCAATCTGGACCAATCACAAAAATTGTACTCCTTTACTAGACTATAAGCATGGCTTTTTATATGTAGCACTAAAGGTGGTGTAATAAGTCATTAGTAATCTGGATTGTGACTGAGGTATCGTACAACATGATGTGACAACATTCAATGGCTGTAAACTGGAATTTAAAGTTAATCTTACTAATCCAAGGCCATTCATAGTCTATACACTGATAGCAGAAAATATAAGGACAAAACAAGTACCATAATGAGTATGATACAAGGCTGTATAATATAGAGGCACTTGGAAGAGTTTTCTAAACTACAAGCTTCCAAGCATTGGATCCAGCTGGCTAAAACGGTTCCCCAACTCCAGTCCTCAAGGCCCACCAACAGGTCATGTTTTCAGGATTTCCTTTGTATTGCACAGGTGAAGCAATTATCACCTGAGCAACACTAAGGAAATCCTGAAAACATGATCTGTTGGTGGGCCTTGAGGACTGGAGTTGGGGAACCCTGGGCTAAAACACACTAGATGTGCTGCTGGAGTAAACAGATTCAACGATAAGATTTCTTTTTTTATTCACAACACGTTTCTACGCCTTGATGGTGTCTTTATCAAGTGAAAAAAGGCATTTTTTTTCACTTGATAAAAGGTGCCAATATGGCATTGAAACACGTTGTGAATAAAAATAAAAAAAACCTTATTGTTGAAGACTCTGTTTAATCCAGCAGCACATCTAGTGTGTTTTAGCCAACTGGATCCAATACTTCCTGGAGGATTCATCCACCAGCCACAGCAGCTGGAGGAGTTATCCACCAGCCGAGGGGCAACAACAGCAGCTGGTTTTTCTTCATGCCTATATATGAGTTTTTCCTGTTATAACTCCACCAGGTGAGCATTAATCAAGCACTTAAAAGGCTTTTCCAGTCTAAAACGACAAGTCTGCAGTCACTCTATGTAGACTTGTGAACCTTCACGTAGCATGGAATGCATACTGTTGGGATTCTCCAGTGTCGGCGCTGGATACGGCAATCACGTGACCCAAGTATGTGATATAAATACTCCCGGACAGAATCTGAGTAGACTGTTTCTGGCATGCTCAATGTAAATGTAATGCGAAAGGCCAGAAACGGTCTATTCAGATATTGGCAGGCAGTATACGTAGCGTTTACTAGTTGTCACATAACTGCCATTCACAGCGCTGTCACCGGAGAATCCTAACAGTGCGGTATGCAAGGATTCACAAGTCTGCAGTCACATAGTGACTGCAGTCTTGTCGTTTTAGACCGGATCACCCCTTTAGCCACTCTCCCCCCCCCCCCCCCCCCCCCCATAGGGCCCTATTGTGCGCTCTGTTCCTGACATCTAGATTTCTTCCACTTTCAAGTATAAGCAGAAACGTGACAATTATGTCAGCACGGTACATAACCCACACAGTGACAGGTCTGTGAATCATGGTGCACGATCAGCTAACACAATTGAATGTTATCCAGTCGGGTTCATGACATTAATGTTGCATTTGGCTACGGTGATTCAAATGTAATTTGACAAACGCCATTATTAATTTAGGCTTCTTACATTTAGGCGGCTGCCTACCAGTCAGAGCCCTGTAATATTTAGCTCAAAATGAAAGGTGTTCAGGTCATGCCATGTGCATATAATTATGGGAATGCCAAAATGTGTGTAGAGAAAGGCATTGTTACTGCCACACCTTGGTATACAGCAAAAATAGCATTTTAATAGGAAGCAATTCTCGGTTTGATGCCCTCACTAAACTAGAACTCTGGTATAGTAACTTTCAGAGGATATCTATGTATAGTAGCAGTAATGAGGCGTACCTCAGAAAAATACATTTTAACCACGTCTGCACCCTACTTATGAAATGTGTGATAGGCATTTATTTGACCCGTACCCTTATTCCTGCCCATCCTGTTAATATATGAGGAGTCCTCACTGTATAATTCTACTCATAGAAAAAATGCAAATTGAACGTTCAAAGCTGAGCTGGCAGTTTTCATGCTCATGGTGGCACGGTATTTTTTTTTTTTTTTTTTTTTTTTGATCCTGAAATCCCTGACATTTCACGTTTTTGTCCTTTTTGCCATTCTTTAAAAGTGACATTTGCTGTTTGTCCTTTATTTAGGGTGAGTCAACTCATGATGCCGCCAGCCTCTGGGAAAGTCTGATAAGGTACAGTCATCCCTGGCATATGGGACTTTATGATATATTCATAGACCTATATATTGGGCCGTGTACTGTTCTATTCATATGGCCTGGTCTATACTTTTTTATATTAGGATTTTTATGGCCGTTTGTCAGTTCTATAGGATTTGGCTGCAATAAATTAAGCATTATTTACAGAATTTTGTCACTGGGGTTCTACTATCCGTCCTAGCCCTGTCCAGTCAGGAATTCCTTCCATTTCCGAGCCCTTAGAGAAAGGCGTTAATACATCTGATTATAGGAAACTGTTTAAAACGCAATGTTTGCCATAGATCTGTGTCCTGCAGAAAAGCAGAGGTGGATATTTAATTGATGTGTGCACAGAGATGATCAGCTACCAGCTTGTCATGTCCCATTTAACGCGGTTGCTGGCACTGTTGTTGTCCTGGATTTAACGCCCTAGGGGGCACATTTTCTCTCACCTGGGTGCCTTTCATAATCTATGCTCTAAAGCAATCAATAGTGCCCCCTACTGTGTCTGCCTCATTACTTCTTAAAGAAACCTAAAAGTCTCTAATTGTGAAGATGTGCTTGCAATCACTTTGATCAGTCCATTGCCTCCAAATAGAGGGGGGCGCATGCTGGGGTTTTCAACGACTTTCTGCCAGTTAGGTCTTCAATTTGCCTTTCTGTGTAGGCTGGACTTTATTCTGCTAATATATGATGTGATGCATTACTTGGGTTCTATAGGAGCTCAATAGAAAAAGTGTAAATACATTTTCTATAATATAGCAAATTCATAAATAATACTGTGAATAATGTTAAATAAGGTGAATGTGAAATTAGCTGAAATGGTTAACAGGGTACGGTCCGGAATAAGTGAAATTGTGCAGATTAGGGCCTTTTTTCATCTGCTCATACACAACATGAAAGCTATACGTTTTGGCAAGACCGGTTGGAAATTTAATGTACTCCTGTGTATAGCATGTCCAATAGGTATGGAAGGATAGATATTTCCATTGTGTAGTAAAACAGCCTTCAGACTTAAACCTGACAAGTCAATGAACAGTTGCCAATCCTTCGGGTCATGTTTGCATCCAAGAGCACCAAATAACCCCAAGACGTCGTTGCAAAAGATTAAACTGTTGACATGGTTGAAAAATTGATTAAGGTCTTCTTGACGACTGCAAAAAGCAAACTCTTGTTCCTGGTAATAAGAGATTCTGTTCTCGTAGCCTTGATCCCAATAATTCTGCCTGCCTCTTTGACAATTTCAAATCTCTGACCAAGTCACTAGATCAGCTTGACTGAACAGACGTGGATTAGATGTAGAAGGATCAAAGTCTGGGTCTGCAGCAGTTTCATTTTCCACTGACATTATTAGTCTATCTTCGTCGTCCTCTATTGTCCATACTTTGGGCGGCTTTGGAACACGAAGACTTTCATCGTGTGGCACTGGTCTTATGGCTAAAGGAAGATTAGGATATTCAATTGATTTCTTGTTCTTTGCTGAATATCCTGTTACATTTGTAAGGCAGAAGTAGCAATCTGTTATATGATCTCTCTGCTCTCTCCATATCATTGGGACAGCGAACGGCATTGAAGGTCGTGATCCATTCAGCCATGCTCTAAGTATGTCAGTATTGTCTTTTGATTCCTCCCCTGCCCAGGAGATGTGGTATGCTCCGTACTCGGTCAGCCGAATGATTCACTGCGCGGAATTCGCATAAGTGCTTGCATATGTGTAGATCAGCGATTTTGTTATTTCATTGGAAAATTCAGAGTATACTTTTTCAGAAAAAAATTCAAATGAATTTTTAGAATTATAACAGTTTATAATGTTTCGTATAATTTCTCAAAAACCTTGCGGGATGGGAAAAATCTGAAGTCATTTATGAAATCAGAACGAAAAAAAAATCTATCGGGAACACTCAAAATTGTCCGAGGGACAAAACCTTGGTAACAGTGTTATTTGACTGTTTTCAAAATGGCATAGACCCTAGATACCTTTCAAGTGACTAATACTCCCATAGGAGACGAGGTAACATGCCACAGCAACATTCAAAGTCTAAAGTACATAGAGCAATGTAGATTATGAATGTTGACTCGAGTTGTAATGGCTGCCACCTTTGTCAATAACATCTGATATTTGCTAAATGTTGGGCTGGTCATAAGCAATAGATAATGGTCTGCCAAAACCTGTCGCTTTAGCCATAAACCTGTCTAGCGGAGTGTGCATGATTATTAGATTAGGGAGAGAGTGATGCCTTCAACAGGTACAATACATTGAGAGATACATACTGCATGAACAATGGGATGGAGCATGTTGAAATCCTATACGCCCCATCCTTTTTTCCTCCTGACCTCTTCCACCAGGATCTGTTTGTGTGCCCTATACAAATGTATCCTAATTGGCTTTAATCGACATTCCTGTAAGGTATATGGTCAGCTTTTATATAAGCGTGCACTATTCTTCATTGGTTAATGCTGTCACTAATTGCCAAGGCTGGTCTCTTTACAATAGTATTACTAGATCTACTCAGTGCAATAATTCTCTCATTATAGGTCGATACCAAGAGTAGAAGACAACAGCTCCTGGGCATGAACTTTTCTAAAAAAAAAAAAGAAAAAAAAGGCCTTGAAGACAGAAGATCACACCCAACAACTCTACCCTGAAATTGTGAGAACTGCTCGTCACCTTAAATT
Source organism: Dendrobates tinctorius (assembly GCF_039654945.1). Lineage (NCBI taxonomy): Eukaryota > Metazoa > Chordata > Amphibia > Anura > Dendrobatidae > Dendrobates > Dendrobates tinctorius. The sequence goes on from NW_027361675.1 coordinate 52,740,301, forward strand.
TTCTGGAAGGACAAGCGAGTGTACATTTTTCTACTCTATGAAGGAGGTTGTGCAAGTGATTGCAAAAATGTGAAGTGACTGCCTCTCATAGGCAGAAGATATAGGCCTGGCCAGGTAAAGGAAATGCCACCAACCTGACACTGCGTCAATACACCCCCAATGGTCAATGAGGCAGATGAAAAGGTGGAGAAGGAACATATGTTACCTTGCCAAAAAGTTTATGAAAGATGCAAGGTTAGAAGTGTAATTAATTTGAAGGATTTTTTTTCCCACAAAGAGAATTATCATGTAAATTAGTGTATATACATTTTCTAAATTGTATATAGGTATATAAAGTTCTATAAATGTATATATTTTACATATATTCTTTATTTAAACGTTAGGCTCCATACAGGCTGATTTCTACAGATAATGGATATTTATTCTTTGAAGGTATTTTTTTTTTTTTTTTGTTCTCCATAGCTTTAATATGTAAGCGGTGAATGCTCTTTTTTCAAAGTGCAGATCAATGGAATGAAATGGCCATGTCTAGAGCTAATGAAGGAATTGAGAACCTGTTTTTGGTTTGCACTTTTTGTAATATTACCTGAAAAGGTGATCAGTATTAGAGTCTATGTGAAACGTCGTGAAGAGCTTACTTAATAATGTGCGCCCCCGGCACGGATCAGGATAGAGATTTGTGTCTCTAAATCCAGTAATAAGAAAATTGACTGTATAGGGGTGCACTTGAAGAACGGAGTTGGGGAAAAAATGACAGTGTTACAACATATTGGTGCTATTAACAACACATTATTAAGTACGCTGCTCAGTAAAGCAAAGTATTGCTTATTTATTATTGAAGTATATTGATATCAAATTGTGTATTTTCTGGAGAGTATATTGGGGCTCTTAAAGAGTTGATGAAGCTTTCTGCCCCTGTTTGGGGCATAGAATAGGACTATCTGCCCTAGTCAAGAAAACTGAATACATGTCATAATAAACTCTCCCCATTATTTTGGTCCTTTAGATGAATTTTTCTGGACCCCTCTGTATGTATGAATGTCTGTCTGTAGACATCGTGTTCCCATCCTTTTGGTGTTGTATGGATAGCTGCATGCATACATTTTTAAAATTGGTGGTCACTGACCTGTTGCATTCTACCTATTGCTATACTACAACTCCCAAACGGAGGTTGGTAGATGGTGGTGGATGCTGAAGTTGCTCTTTTGCCACAGACATTAGAAACCATTGCTTTAAAGGGTCTGCCCAGGATTGGGACTAAAGTATGTAGTTACGCTATGTAACTACAGAATCGAGACAGCATGCAGTGCACATGCTCTTACAGGTGCGAGACGGTGGTTATGAGTGCGATTTGCATACTTGCGGTCAAGTGTCGACAAGGCGCAGTCATCTCTCAATAGAAGAAATTTTAGAAGTCACATGGATGAGTCTTGATGGCACTTGACTGTAAGATGAGGTCACATGAACGGCTACCCGCATCAAGAATACAGGGGAACTGTTGGTTTGCGCAACACACTGAGTGACCAACTGCAAACTTTTATCCTAAGCTGGAACAACCCCCTTTAATGGATGTAAATGGCTCAGTTTTTCAATGTTCATGAACCTAAATCTATAGAAATTGATCACCAAGATTGCAGCATCAGGACCAAATTGACATTGGTAACTTCCTATATCTATTGAAGGAGGTCTCTGCCTTTGAAACCAGTATCTGTCCAAGTACAGTTTGGTCATGTGCCCCACAGGATGGTTCATGGCCAAGTTCCAAACTTAGTAGTTGCACAAATGTTAGAACGTGTTTAGTGTGGAATGGGGTCTGAAATACTATTTGGTATGCAATATTGAATAGGATATTAGAGGTTTCACTCATTGGGACCAGTTCAGTTGCTTAGTATGTGCCCCCTGCAACCTTCACTGTATGCACCGGCAATTTTTTGAAAATCTTTGTTGTCTGCTGTTTGATTTTTAAACATTTTAATTGAATTAACCAAGGAAAGCACAGTGAATAGTTGGCGGCGTTCCTGTATTTTTGAGTCCTGATGGCCTTGAGCGTCTAACATCATAGTGGATTTGGAACAGCGTGTAATACAGGCAATGGGGGTGCATTTCCATGTCTTAGAATACATCAGAATCCACCTATACTGCAGAGACCGGGCCAAAGCAAGCTATGTGCACCCAGTTTTAATGCAGAAATGAGATATGAAGCTGTGGCTGTGTATGAGCTGTATAAAATGTTGACACTACAGTCTCTCAGACTCCGCACCTGGCATAGGAATATCTTAACTTGCTGAGCTACATGAAATCACTCTCTGGCTAAACATCAATTCGTTCTGGAGCTGGGTTTTCTGAGACACTTTCCATTGTAGTATAACGCCCATGTGCAAAAAAGCATTCAGGCCTCCGCTTCCTCTTCCGACCCAGCTGTACACCTGCGGGGTGCATGTGTTTTGAATGGGTAGACACCTCTGGGAGCAGCTAATGTTTCTTGGGACCAAAAGGATCAGACATAAAAATTTATGAAACACTGCCAGCAAGCCAAGTATGGGCACTTGGTGCATAAAGGCATGGCCAAACATTCAAGTGCACCTTCCCCCCAGTTGTTTTCCATCTATCTCAGCCCTTCTCTGACTGTATGAAGCCAGAGCTGGCAATCAAAGACTTTGGGCTGAGGAGGTGGAGATAAAAGGAAACGCACGTGTGAAGGTGCACTTGAATGTTTGGCCATGCCTTTGTGCACAGAGTTCCTATACTTGGATTGAATAGTCAATAAGTGCTGACAAAGTCCCTTTAACATGCCTGAACCTTTATTTCATCTGTCATCACCTGTTAGGACATAGTTGGCTGGGCGCGCTGCAATAGATGAGTTCAGCGAACATTAATCTAACCTGTGTGTTCACTTTATTCCTTCGTTTACAAAGGTAACCGCAATGGGAACAGTTTTCTGTGTTGTGCTCAAATATTGAATATAATAGGAATCTTGATGAGCCCCATCCTAGCACCATTTTGCAAACGCAATTTGGCGCTAAAATTTGTAAATCCACAAGTTGTAGTGCTGCGGCACATGTAAAAAAAAAAAAAAAATTTTGCTGAAAACTTCTACATGCCCACCCAGTATAGGAAAAAATGTATATATTTGTTCAGATATCCTGCCTTATATACTGCTCAACAAAATATAAAGGGAACACTAAAATACCATATCCTAAAATTAATTTAGGAAAAGTTAAATTTACAGGCTAATCCAACTTCAGTGGAATATGTCTGTGTCTCCTCCACATCTCTGTATGTCCTCTCTACAGTGCCTGTGCATGCTCCTGCTGAGGCGACAGAAGTTTTCCTGAGGCATCTCTTCCCTGGATTAAAGCATCATTCAACTCCAGGACATTCTGTGGTGCTCGAAGGGTGAGAGCAATGACAAAATGCAAAAGTGACCAAAACAGTCAAAAAGGATGTGAACAGAGAAATGGTCTGTGGTCACCCCCTGCAGAACGACTCCTTTATAGGGGTTGTCTTGCTAATTGCCTATAATTTCTACCTGTTGTCTGTTCCATTTGCACAACAGCAGGAGAAATAGATTCACAACCACTGTCTCTCCATAACTGGACAAATTAATTTCACAAATGTGATTGACTTGGAGTTACATTGTGTTGTTTAAGTGTTTCCTTTATTTTTTTTGAGCAGTGTATGTTTGTAAATTGTAAAAATGGCAGCTCTTCATACAAACATTTGTATAGGATGCAAATTGAAGACAAAAAGAAAAAAAGTTACTCCGTGCAACCAATTAGATTCAAATCACTGTTACTTTAAAAAACAAAGCAGCAGCCTGATGATGGGCTATCAATGGTAGTCATAGCAACTACTCTGCATTTCACTCACTAGTTTTGATAACCCCCCCACATTGTACATTTCCTGCAGCCAGTTACCTAGCAACATGACAATTCACAAGGATGACCCTTTCATACATGTGTCGTACTATGTGTTCTTGTAAAACCTCCATCATAAGCTTTAAACTATTTTTTTAATGATAATACCTCCTGCCTGTAGTGTATGCTTGATTGTGGCAGAAATTGTGTAGGTTGAAAAGTTGTTATGCAAATTTGGCACAATTTTAGATAGTCATATGTTAAAGTTTGGGCACCCCTATTAATGTTAACCTTTTTTCTTTATAACGATTTTGGTTTTTGCAACAGCTATTTCAGTTTCATATATCTAATAACTGATGGACTCAGTACAATAAACCTCATTTGTATCCAGAAATATAACTGAGTCCATCAGTTATTAGATATATGAAACGGAAATAGCTGTTGCAAAAACCAAAATTGTTATAAAGAAAAAAGGTTAACATTAATAGGGGTGCCCAAACTTTAACATATGACTGTACAATTTGCAACACTGGTTTATTGATCCAGAAAAAGAAATCAAAGACTTTTGGGTAAAGGTTAAAAAAAAATTAGAGCGAAATTAGATTTTTTTTAATTATTATTATTTTTAAGGGTTTTATTACATTATTGCCCCGGCAGTATGCAGAAAGAGGACCTTTCAATTGATTTAATACTTTAAACAAAGTACCTCCTCCAATTGGCACTGCTTTTGGAACAGTTTTTCGCTCTCTCCCGTGGCCCTCCATTCCAAAGTCATGCCACCTAGTATCATAGGTTTCTCTTCAAACAGCTGGGTGTATACCTCAGAACGACTGTCTGCACGGCTGTGTTTTGATTAACGTTTTGTTTTTTCCCAGACACTGGCCAAACTCCCACCTAGAAGTTCAACCCAGTTGGTAAAGAAAATGCTAACATTATTACTGGGATGGGGTCATAACTTTGAAATGGAGGGGCACAGAAGAAAAACTTCCAAAAGCAGTGAAGCAGAACCAATTTGAGAAGGTACTTGGTTGAAGACGAGAAAAGAACAAAAGTATCAGACAGGTCAAAATCTAGTTTTCCCAAATTGTTCCCCCTTCTTAAATTTTAAATAGGTGACCTGTGTGATGACATAATGTAGAAATGCAGATCTCAATCATCTCTTCTATTAATGCTTTACAATCATGCACATGTCTTCAGTACCAAAAGTAAACACCCCGAAAGACGTGTCTTCACAGTGGTACTTGTTGGGAGACCACAGACCAGCTCACCGTTATTTAGAGAAAACCAACGGAATGTAATATTTCTGAGCGCCTAGTGTTGGCATCAGGTAGGTATAATGGTTTTATTGCAAGGTCGCTGTGGACCACTTGTCCAAATGGTGATGTTCTGCTTTATTGTCCATTTCTTTGCACAGTCATTTTGTTTCCATTATGACAAATGTTTTAATCACTACGTATGTTATTTTCTATGTATCATGTTACATCAATTATTTTGTAACAAGCGGACTGCATATAACCTTTGCTATCGGCTGCCTACCACCCACATCTGCCTCCTACTAATTCGTTTACTACACAATAATGAAGGTTTTGTCAGACATATTGATGGTTTTGTATATTTTGGAAAGGCTGTTTTTTGCTACTAACCCTTTTGCTACTGTAAGGTGCTGCTGGTCCTTACCGTAGTAAGAGTTTTACCAGCACTTATAAACCACAAACACGTGGTGCTTTCTTGTCATACAAGAACCAAAGTAAAATAGTTTTCTGATTTATTTCAGGGGAATAAACTATTTTATTTTTTAGAAATTGTAAACCTCAGAGTATAAGAGAAAGCCAAATATATACATTTATGTAAATGATATTCAAAATAAACTATTTAAGGCAACGTTCTGTCTGGTTTTTTTTTTTTTTTTTTTTTTTACTGCTTTACCAAGATTAAAGGGAACCTGTCACCACTTTTTTGGCCTACCAGGTAAGGCTATGTGCACACGTAGATTTTTGTCCTGTTGATTTTTCCGCGCAGATTTGTAAAAATCCGCAGGTAAAATCTCAGGTCAAAAGACCTGCGGATTAGCCTGCGGTTTAACACCCCACAATGGTGAAGGTGTGAAACAGCATCGGAATCCACACAAAGAATTGACATGCTGCGGATTGTAACCCACAGCAAATCTGTGCAGAAAAATCTGCATGTGCACAGCGTTTTTGGTTTTACCATTGCAAAGAATGGTACTGTACAATGCAGCAGAAATTGCTGCGGACCCGCAGGGCCAGAAACGCGGATCCGCAGCAGAATCTGCAACGTGTGCACATAGCCTTAAAATGTAATTTAATCGATTGTCAGCTATGCGTTCCACAACTAGTTTTGAAACCCCCTGACTCGCCATGTATCACACATAAAAACCTTTTTCATTTGTCCCACGCTGTATGTTAATCTGTTCAGTCCGGTCCGATGGGCGTTGAGTCTGTTCCGTCACTCCACCCCTCCTTGGCTTGCTGTAAGTATTCTTCGCTGTGAAGATCGCAGATCGCGTACATATTTCATGCGTGTGCATTGAAATGTGATCTCATGCATGTGCAGTATGCTTTGCCCAACTGAAGGCAAAGCCAAAAATAGCTAGTGCGCATGCGCCGGCATACTCAGTTATTTTTTGTGTATTTCGCGGCCATGCGCACTACTGATTTTTGGCTTTGCCCTCAGTTGGGCAAAGCATACTGCGCACACGCAATGTCAAGTTTCAATGTGCACACACAAAATATGTACGCAATCTTCACAGGGAAAAATGCGTACAGCAAGCCGAGGAGGGGTGGAGTGACTGAACAGAGGCAACGCCAATCGGACCAGACCGAACAGATTACCATACAGCGCGGGGAAAATAAAAAAGGCTTTTATGGGTGATGCATAAGGAGTTGGGGTTTCAGAACTAGTTGTGGAACACATAGCTGACACTCAAATATTTTGACATAGTAGGCCAAAAATATTGTGACAGATTCCCTTTAAAGTCTTTCCTGAATTGTAAATATATCTTACGGCCACCGTATTTCGAGCCTGTACTTGCCAATTCTCCTTTTCTATACTTGTCCTTTTGGGTTTCAGCTGGTAAGATTGTGTGTTCATGTGTGGTCATGAGTAAAGAAAAATGGAGATTCCACAGCTTCAAAATGAGAGCGCTTAAGATGTGTCAGCTACGCCATGGTCGCATCAAATATTTGGTCAAAAGCTTTTAAAATGCAATTTGCATGCTTTCCATCACCACGGTTTTTATAACTTTTTATTGAATATATAAAGAAAAACTGCATATAATCATAAGGCAAAAACAATGAAGACTCCACCAGCCCTTTGATCTCACATGCGTATGGGGTCCATAGAACTTTCACACCACTTATCTAATCTTACCTAATTAAGGATTCTCTCTTCAAGCTCAGTGTTTTATTGAAATGTCCATGTATCGCACCATGCCTGTGCTCTCCACTGTATATAAATAAGGTTTCTTCAAATATTTTGTTCTATTAGTTTGATGAAGGGACGTAAGCAGTCTCGAAAGCTTGCTTTGTAACATCATTCACTATAATTTGTTAGCCATTATAAGGTATCACACCCACAAGATTCCTATTTTGTTTCTCACTGAGAGCACTTTATATATTTTTTTAACCGTGCTGAGAAATATACAGAGAAACAAACAATTGTTATGATTGATATATTTCCTAATATACTGATTACTCAAGTTCTGAGTGTTGTACATGATACATAAAGTACCAATCAAGCATTAACAAAAAACCAGGTTAAGTAAATCCATAGCCAAATTTGTTAAAGGCAATTTGTAACAGTCCAGAAATAAATAGAAGCAAGGAAGATAAAAAGCAGAAAAGAACAGTACAAAGAGAAGAGGGGGACTTGGTGGGGGGGGTTAAGGTAGGTACGGTAGCAAGAAAGTGTTCCCGGAGGAGACCCAAAAGATGCAGTTCAGTTCTCCCTCATAAATGTCAAAATAGTTATCCTATGGTCTGAATTCCATACAATAAAACCAGGTTTGGTAGAAACTATCAGAGGAGTTTTTAATCATGGAAGTGAGTTCTTTCATTAACATCACCTCATTTACTTTGATAAACCAGAAAGACACTGTTCAAACAATTTCTTTCTTCCACGCTCTCTTGTAGTCACTATTAGATGTTTTATAGAGATGAGAGATTTTCCAAGTTTGGGTCCCCATTGATATCTACATCAGGTACAGATTTTGTACCCAAACAGAACTTTGGACTAAAGTTCAATCAAATCCAAACTTCCACAGGTCCGCTCATCCCTAATGTCTTAAGATTATTACCTGTAGATTTTTATGGGAATGTCAGTGATTGAGAAGTAAGCGCCAAATCCAGGTCTGAAATGAGATTTGTGATTTCACGTACTAACTTTCTCCAAAAAGAGAGAAGCCCCCAGGACCAAAAGATGTAAAATAAATCACTCTTTCTAATCTCCAACACAAAGGACTCGCCTCGGGAAAGAGGACAGGTGAGTCAGGACTCTAATACCACCCAGTGAGTATTTTTATACCCCATCAGTGATACGTTAACCATTGTATGCTTGAGGTCAAAAATGCCTATGGTAACTACCTGTAAATTTACAGTGTACTGAAAGTGCACGCCAGGAAAACAAAATGGTACACAATCTAAGGTAATGTCTAAGAGATTGGTACAGGTCTTCTACAGAAAATCCCTGTAAGTCATGCACCAACTTTTCATTAAACATGTTTGGCCCCGTTAAAATAAAAAAACCTATACTCGCCTCCTGTGCCAGCATCATTCCAGTGGTGTCGGCACTCTCTCTTGGGACACTCATGAGGTTATTTCATGTGAGCCCTGTGCCGAATCGGCACCAGCTTCACTATCCCTGCCTTCGGACAATTCAAACATTAAGGGGAAAGGTGGGGATAGTGAAGCTGGTGCCACTTGGGAACAGGGCTCGTGTGACGTAACAACCTCACTGCAGCTCCATATGAGCGAGTACACACACCACTTGAATGGCGCTGGCACAGGTGGCAAGTATAGGTGTTTTTATTTTAACGTGCAGACTGAGAAGAGTTATCCATGACTAGGACAACCTCCTGTTCTCCTACGCCTCATTGTGGGACACAGAGACAGTGGGTGTTATGCTGCTGCCACTAGGAGGACACTATGTAAACCAGAAAAAAAGTTAGCTCCTCCCCCTGCAGTATACACCCTCTCGCTGGCTGGGATTTCTCCAGTTCTCTCCATAGCGTCTGTAGGAGGCACTTGGGTCTGGTTTCAGACCCCACCGTTTTTATTTTATTTTTGAATTTTCTGTAAATTTTTATTTTTTAATTAACGGAGTGAAGGGGGCGACAGTTCCTTTCTATGGCCCGCTCTCCCCCGAACCAACAACAGGCAAGCACGTGGAATAACCCTTCACGTACACTTTCCTGCAACGAATGGGGCTGATTACTCTCACAATGGTTCCCTTACGGTACACCACGGATACGAGGGCTAGCGCAAAAGGAACGAAGCACAGGAGTGCATGGAGGACTTGAGTAGCGCTTTCCGATGCCCTGAATCAGCCCCACAGCTCTCCATCCCCCTACAACAGGGTGGATCGATTTGAGCAGTACCCCTTTAAGACCTCCCACTCTGCTGCATCGCCCAGAGGATGAGACCCTGCAGCTGGAAGAACGTGGAGCGCGACCTGCCTGAGCTCAGGAGTCGAGGTATGGGGTCGGGTCCTTGCCCCGGGAGAAGCGCTGACTTGGCGCCCCCCACTCTCAGCGCTCAAGTAGGCTAGAAATTTAGCCCCCGGCCTATTAGGCTGCAATTTGCATGGCGCCGCCCACTAGCGCCGTCCCCTCCCCGCCCCCAACGCCTACCACGGGTAGGCCAAAAATTTAGTCCCCGGCTTTTCTGGCCTACTAGGCTGCAATTTTACTAGTGCCGCCTGCGCTAATGTCGCCGCCCCCTCCTTGGCGCCTCTGAACTCTTACGAGATGCGCAATTCTAATCTCGGGGGCCATGTCCTTTTCCATCAGTGGCCGTTAACCCCTTCAGGAGCGCTAGGTCTGCTCTGGACAGCCGGATACCGGGTGACACCACCGGACCACCGCTATTCCTCCCAGGGGACACAGCACAGGACCGTGGGTAAGCTGCATCTGCCCTCAGATTAAAACTTAACCCCTTCCCGGCACACTTTCTGCAGCTGCAGACACTCTGCTGTTAACCCTTTCAGGAGCGCTATGCCTCAATCTAAGGGGGCTAAACAGGCAGTTATTAAGCACACTGCGTTTTTATACCGTGTGTATAATTTCCAAGTCTGCATTACCCCGTGGACAGACTAATCCGTTATACATTGACTATGACCAGGTCTGCGCTCTGCCTCGCTGCTGACGGGCCTCCTGCGCTTAGTACCCCTGAGGGGGCCGCGTCCCTCTCACGGTTGGTGAAGTCTCTTACTATAGCTATAGTTTCCCTCCAGGAGGACTCTTTAAGTTAGAACCACCAGCAGGGGCCATTCTCGTTCAAGGGATGGTCAGGTCTCTGGAAAGCTGAGCCATGACGCGTACCCCAGTCACATTCGTGCCTCAGCATCGGCGCCTCCTGTCTCTCGCTCGCCTTTTTCTGAGGTTCACAGTGAGCACGACTCTGAATTTGAATCTGACTCATCAGCCCCTCAGAATCCCCCATCTGATCAGGAGTCGCTTGATTCTCTTATAGATTCAGTCAACAGGATTCTGAAGTTGGATGAGGAAAATATTCCCGCTCCAGCACACGCTATCTCATTTAACAAAAACTAAGCGTGTGCGTAATTTGTTACCATCCAGAAACATAGGGACCAGCCACATAAATGGTTCTCAGGGCAACAGTCTACTCAGGCTAAATACCCTATTGATACAGACCTAATGAAGGATTGGTTACAGTCCCCTCCGGTGGACCCTCCTGTATCGCGTCTAGCTTCTAAAATGCTCATATCTGTTTCTGAGGGTTCCTCAGTCAGAAACTCCTCCGATCGTCAAATTGACTATCTTGCCTTTTGCGGCAATTTGGGTCTCTAAGGCAATGGCCGCTTGGGCAGAAGCCTTAATTACTTCCCTCCAGGGCACCATTCTTCCTCCGCAGGCGATCACTGTCGCCAGGCAGATAATTCACGCAGCGGACTTTGTAGTAGACGCTTCTGGTGATGCTGCCAACTGTGCAGCTCAAACCGCCGCTAATGCGACCTCCATTACAGGAGCCCTATGGCTCTGCGGCTGGCGCGCGGATGCCACATCTAAAACCATTCTTTTCTCCCCTTTCAAACAGGTCGTCCTTTAGGAGAGAAACTAGACCAGCTCTTTTCTGATACTAACGGAGGGAAAAGTATATTCCTTCCTCAGCACAAGGGCTGTTTGGCCGTTTCGCAACCAACAGCAGACGTGTCTTCGATCTTCTCGCAACAATTCCGGTTGGTCCTCTTCTACCTTCTCTTCCAGGTCAGGTTGGTCCCCGCGAGGAGACAGAGGCTCCCAGGTCTCATACAGACCTAACCGCTCTTGGAAATCCAGGTCTAGAGCTTCTGGATTTAGGGGAGCCAGATCTCATAGATCTACCCAATGACTTGTTGCGGTATCCAGCAGACACCTACAAAGTTGGCAGCCGCCTACATTCCTTCAGCCACACTTACAGTTGCCCACGTCAAGTGGGTCAGGTAGCTGGTGTCCTCCGGATACAAGTAAGAAATTTTCTCCCCTCCAACTCGGTTTTTCCTTTCCTATCCCCCAAGGAAAAGACAAGAGCCTTCCTTCGGGCTGTTCAAGCTCTGATAAGGGACGGAGTCATAATTCGGGGCCCTCATCACGAGAGGTTCATGGGTTTTTATTCAAACCTCTTTTTGTGGTTCCCAAAAAGAATGGGACGGTACGACTCATTCTGGATCCCAAACTGTTAAATCAGTTTGTCAAAGTACGGCGACTCCGAATGGAATCCCTCCGATCAGTTGTCACCATGGAAAACGGAAAAGTTCCTAGCATCCATCGACATCAAGGACTCTTACTTTCACATTCCAGATCTGCCCGCCTCACCAGCAGCTCCTGCGTTTTTTGCAATTCACGACCAGTTTGTTGCCTTGCCCGTCGGACTCGCCAACATCCCCAGGGTCTTTACTAAGGTCATGGCCATTCTCCACTTGTGGGGAGTGGCGGTGTTGCCAGATGACCTGCTCATCAAGGGCGTCCCTTCCAGCCTGCGAGGAATCCGTGGACATAACAGTAATACACTTTCTCGCCTGGGCTGGAACATAAATTTCGAAAAGTCTTTCCCAAAACTGGTTCAGCAGATGTCATTTTTAGGAATGATCTTGGATACTTCCAGCGAGTTGGTCATTCTCCCTCCAGAAAGGCCCCAAGCCTTCCTACAGGTAGCGTGGACTCTTTAACCACCAGTTTCTCACTCTCTATTCATTTCAGCATGGGAGTTCTCGGAAAGATGGTGGCGGCGATGGATGCAGTTCCATTTGCACAGTTCCACCTCTGTTCCTTACAACATGCGTTGCTGTTAGCTTGGAACAAGAACCCGTTCTCCCTGGATCGTCGGATCCTTCTGTCCCTGCGGGTCAGGCAAGCCCTCAGGAGGTGGACACTGAGGTCCTCCCTGAATCACAGGAAGTCTATTCTCCCAGTAATATGGTTGGTAGTAACCACCGACGCAAATCTTCTCGACTGGGGTGCAGTCTTTGTCTCCACACGGCACAAGGGTCGCTGGTCGAGCCGAGAGTCACTTCTCCCCATCAACATTTTGGAAATACGAGCGATCAGATTAGCTCTATGGAGTTTCCACCATCTCCTCGCAGATCACCCCATCAGGATCCAATCCAACAACGCCACGGCTGTAGCGTATATTAACTGCCAGGAAGGTAGCCGTAGCAGGATGGCCATGCACGAAGTGAGTCACATCCTCCATTGGGCCGAGTAGAAAATTGGACGGCAGATTTTCTCAGTCGCCAAGGCATCGCCTCGGGAGAGTGGCCTCTTCATCCGGAAGTCTTTCAGCAGATTTGTCATTGTTGGGGGACTCCGGATGTGGATCTCATGGCCTCAAGACTAAACAACAAAGTTCCTCGGTTCATTGCCCGATCCATGCGCCATCGGAGCGGACGCCCTAGTTCTGCCATGGCACCGGTTCCTGTACATCTTACCCCCCCCTCTTCTTGATGACCCTCGGAAGCAAGGAAAGATCAGAGCGGAGGGAGTACAAATGATCCTAGTCGTGCCAGATTGCCCACGCCGAGCATGGTATGCAGAACTAATACAACTGGTCGCCGACGTCTCCTGGCGACTTCCAAATCGCATGGATCTACTTTTGCAGGGCCCGAGTTTCCACCAGACCTCCGGGGTCCTGTCTTTGACGGCGTGGCCATTGAATCCTGGTTTTTACCACAGGCTCAGTTCTCTCACGACGTGATTTCCACCATTATTAGTGCTGGGAAGCCTGTGTCCATGCACATCTATCACTGCACCTGGCAAAACCTTCTTTTTGCGGTGCAAGGATCATGGTCGATCACCTCTGGTGTTTTTTCATTCCGGCCATACTGGAATTCCTTCAGTCTGAATTAAAATCAAGCCTCGTGCTTAGCTCGCTCAAGGGCCAAATTTCGGCCTTGTCAGTACTTTTCCAACGCATAATTGCCACCAAACTTCAGGTCAAGACGTTCATTCTGGGAGTTTCCCATGTGGCGCCTCCTTATAGAAGGCCATTGGGGTCATGGGTCCTTAACCTGGTCCTTGGGGCCTTACAGGAGGCTCCTTTCGAACCGCTGCAGGACGTGTCACTGTCCGTCCTCTCTTGGAAGGTGGTCTTCTATTGGCAATTGCGTCAATCAGGCGAGTTTCGGAATTGGCAGCCCTGTCCTGCCGTTCTCCGTTCCTGAATTTTCATCAGGACAAGGTAGTTCTCAGGACGTCCCCGTCCTTCCTGCCCAAGGTCATCTCCTTTTTCCATCTCGACGAGGAAATTGTTTTGCCTTCCTTTTTTGTCCGGCACCAGTCCATCGCATTCAGAAGGCCCTCCACACCCTGGATGTGGTTAGGGCGCTGAGACGGTATATCTCGCGGACAGTTCCCTTCCATAAGTCAGATGCCCTGTTCATGCTTCCAGAGGGGCATAGGAAGGGTCTAGCCGTGTCAAAAGCATGCTAGCCAAGTGGATTCGCTTGGCGATTCATGAATCCTACTGTGTCAGGAATGTGCCTGTCTCAGCGGGGATTAAGGCGCACCCTATCCGGTCAGTGGGCACCTCTTCGGCCATTCGGTACCAGGCCTTGACAGAACAGGTCTGCAAGGCTGCGACTTGGTCCAGTCTGCATACTTTTTACAAAACATTACCAAATTCATTCTCAGGCCTGTTCACAAGGCTGTGACTTGGTCCAGCCTGCAATACCTTTGCAAACATTGCCTAATTCATTCTCACGCCTCTGCGGATACAGCTCTCGGCAGACGCAGCCGGTAATCGGCAGTACGTCAGTGGTACATGGTGTATTAGCAGATGTATGCTCCCCACCCAGGGACTGCTTTAGGACATCCCACTGTCTGTGTCCCCCAATGAGGCGTAGGAGAAATAGAGATTTTAGTGTACTCACTGTAAAATCCTTTTCTCCGAGCCAATCATTGGGGGAGACAGCATCCACCCTGTTTAGCCTATTGGCTCACTGTAGCATTCTTAGGCTTTGACTTAGTTAAGGTTATTGTTGACTGTTTATGCTCCTACTGCTTTTTTTCACAGAACTGGAGAAATCCCAGCCAGCGAGAGGGTGTATACTGCAGGGGAGGAGCTAACTTTTTTTCTGGTTTACTTCGTGTCCTCCTAGTGGCAGCAGCATAACACCAACTGTCTCTGTGTCTCCCAATGATTGGCTCGGAGAAAAGGAAGGATTTTACGGTGAGTACACAAAAATCCCTATTTTAAGGGGATTTTCTGGGATTACAATATCTGATGCAGGGTGGGTGTGAAAGCCAATTACTGTTGTCTCTTCATTGGTTACATTATTCAGCAGCTTGCAAAATTATTCACTCCCTTGGCTGATTACCTATTTTGTTAAACTACAACCGTTATTTACATATTTTTGTGATCCATCAGCATTAAATAGTCTAACTTGGTGAAGTGAGAAAAATATAGGCATAAATTACATTTATTGGATCAAACAACTAAAAATTGGCATATGCATATTTATTCACCCCTTTTGCAATGAAGCACCTTAAAATTTCTGGTACAAGCAGTTACCTTCATAAGTCACATACTTAGTGAAAGGAAATCCACCTGTGTGCAATTAGTGTCACATGATCTGTGAGTATATACACACCTTTTCTGAAAGGCCACAGAGGAAACAACACCATTAAGCAAGTGCCACCAGTAACCAAACAACACCATGAAGACCAAGGAGATCTCAGCAACTTTGTCCCTGACTTGTTTTGACGAAGTACAATTCAGGGTTGGATTATAAAACTATGCCTATCTCTGATGATCCCCCTGAGCACCATCAATTTTATCATTAAAAGGAAAGAACATGGTACCACAATAAACATGCCGAGAGGGATGCCCACCAACACTCAGCTTGGACAAGGAGGATTGTAATCAGAGGCAGCACAGAGACCAAAGGTAGCCCTGTAGGAGCAGCAGAGTTTCCAAGCAGAGACTGGACTATCTGTTCACATAACAATCCATGCATGCCTTAGAAGTGCCTTCTATGGAAGCGTTTGCAGAAAAAAAGCCTTTACTTCCACACAAAAATTGTACGGCTCGTTTTGAGTTTGCCAAAAGATATGTGGGAGACTCCCAAATGTATGGAGAAAGGTGCTGTGGTCACAGGAGGCCAAAATTAACGTTTTGGCCACCAAGGTAAATTCTATGTCTGGCGCCAAACCAACACAGCTCATCACCCTAAGAATACCATCTCCACAGTGAAACATGGTGGCAGCATTATGATCTGGGAATGTTTTACCTCAGCAGGGACAGGCAAAATGGTCTGAGTTGAGGGGGAAGTTGGATGGTGTGAAATACAAAGATTGAAACAGATTTTGCTCAAGAATACCAGTCAGTGATTTGAGAATGGGCTGAAGGTTCACCTTCCAACAAGACAATAACCCAAAGCATACTGCTAAAGCAACATTCGAGTGGTTTAAGGGAAAATATGTAAATGATTTGGCGTGGCCTAAGTAAAACCCAAACCTTAGTCCAATTGAGAATCTGTGGTCAGACTTGAAGATAGATTATTTCCTCTGGTGAACAGCAGACTTGAATAAGCTGGAGCAGATTTGCCTTGAGGAATGGGCAAAAATCCCAGTGGCAATATGTGGAAAACTCTTAGACTTGCCTACAGCGACTTGCAGCTGTAATTGCCACAGAAGGAGGCTCTACAAAAGTACTGACTTTAGGGAGGTGAATAGTTATGCACACTGAAATTTTCAGTTTTGTCACATTTGTCATTTGCTTCATAAAAAAACAAAAGTGAAATGTTTACAGTTGTAGGCATGTTCTTTACATGAACTGATGCAAATGTAGGTAGGGGCACCGACCGGGGGGGGGGGGGGGGTGGTCTGCTTCTTGCCGCAGACAGACACGAGACGGAGACAGAATTTGTGTTCAACAGGTCCGTTTTTATTGGCCGTCCTCCTGACGACCACAGCAATACACCACAGCAGCTTCACACTTCTCCGTATACAGGTCCGGGTACCTTCACTTTCCTTTCCTGTAGTCGTTGCGTCCCTCGTGGCTCTTCGCTGTGGCTGCCCTAGGCCTATCTACCACAGCGCTTCACCAGTCTGAGTACGTCGTCCGTTTGGTACCCCCAGGCTGTGTCCGTCTGTGGCTTCTGTCATTTGGGTCACCCCCGTGACCGTCTCAACTGTCAGTCCCCTCCAGAGCTGCTTTCCTGTCCTTTCCCCTCAGCAGATCATCCAGTCTCCAGTGCTCCCCTCGCTGATTGACCCTTCCAGAATCTTCTCTCAACCTTTTATATCCTTCCTGTTCTGGTACCCTGCCCACCATGACTTGACAGTTTCTTTAGCCAATGGCTGATGTTTAGTCCTATCCTCACACTCTCCACTGCCCTCTTTTGGTCAAACTCCAATACTACACTTTATCTCCAGCTGTTACAATACA
The DNA here is from genome assembly GCF_039654945.1 of Dendrobates tinctorius. Taxonomy (NCBI): domain Eukaryota; kingdom Metazoa; phylum Chordata; class Amphibia; order Anura; family Dendrobatidae; genus Dendrobates; species Dendrobates tinctorius. Next base: position 52,757,279 of record NW_027361675.1, read on the forward strand.
CTACACCTTTGCCTTCCCACTACAGACAGGTCCGTACATCAGTCCACCTTCCTTTATCCATTGTCGTCCTCGACAATCTTGTCTCCCTTTTTTCCGTTCTGAAACTTTCCCACCTTCTTTTTGTCGGACCGGTTGTTGAGCCAGGCCCGCGATACGCGGGGGCTGAACCAAACCGGGAGTAATTATGCTCTGAGTAGCTTACGGCTTACTCGCCAGTGTGTACGCCACCATGACAGTTCCTTCAGGTTGGGTCAGGTCCATCCGGACTACTCTACGGATGTGTACCTCCCACTGTTCTCCCCTACTGTCACCCTCTTCTATTCAGAACGCCATGACCGAGGCCTTAACCTACCAGGTCATCGTCAGCGTCCTCCTATCCTTCTGGGGTGTATGTGGTACCGGGGACCTGACTTAACCCCTTAACGACCGCCGATACGCCTTTTAACGGCGGTAATTAAGGGTACTAAAACCACAGCGCCGTTAATTCACGGCACTGTGATTTAAGTGAATAGCGCCCCCCAGTGTCGGATTTTCTCCGGGGTATCGGCTGCCAGGGGTAACAGAGACCCCAGAGAACATGAATCGGTCAGTTTTTACCGACCCCCGCTTTTGCGATCGCCGTTATTAACCCTATAACGGTGACCGCAAAAAAAAAAAGCCGCGATTTTACATTTAATTTCTCTCTCCTCTGATGTGATCGCACATCAGAGGAGAGAGAAATAGGGTCCCCGATCCCCCCCCCCGGTACCTCTCCGTGGCCCTCCGTCCCCTCCCGGTGGTCCCACGTCCCGCCGGCATCCTCCGATGGGCGCCGCCATCTTCAAAATGGCAGGCGCATGCGCAGTGCGCCCGCCGGGAATCTGCCAGCTCTGGCTGGCAGATTCCATTCATTATTTTGATCACTATGATAAACGATCATAGTGATCAAAATAAAAAAAATAGTACATAACCCCCCTGTTTATCACTCCCTTATATAGGCCAATATAATGAAATAAAGAAAATTTTTTTTTTTCAGTTTTCCATTAGGGTTAGGGCTGTGCTAGGGTTAGGGCTCTGGTCACGACTAGGGTTAGAATTAGGGTTAGGGCGAACTAGAATTAGGGTTAGGATTAGGGATTAGGGTTGGGATTAGGGTTAGGGGTGTGTTGGGGTTAGGGTTGGAGCAAGAATTGAGGGGTTTCCACTATTTGCCAACTTTGGGGGTCTAAAAATTGGGGTCTAAAAAATCACTTTTGTGGAAATGAAAAAAGACTTTTTATTTTCACGGCTCTGCGTTTATAAACTTTTGTGATGCGCTTGGGGGTTCAAAGTGCTCCCCACACATCTAGATAAGTTCCTTAGGGGGTCTAATTTCCAAAATGGGGTCACTTGTGGGGGGTTTCCACTGTTTAGGCCCATCAGGGGCTCTGCAAGCGCAACATGATGCCCGCAGACCATTCCATCAAAGTCTGCATTCCAAAATGGCACTCCTTCCCTTCCGAGCTCTCCCATGCGCCCAAACAGTGGTCCCCCCCCACATATGCGATTTGTCCTGAGTATGCCGATACCCCATAACAACTGTGCGGGTATGATTTCTCCTGTTACCCTTGTAAAAAATAAAAATTTTGGGGCGAAAAGATCATCTTTGTGGAAAAAAATAGATTTCTTATTTTCACGGCTCTACGTTATAAACTTCTGTGAAGCCCTTGGGGGTTCAAAGTGCTCACCACACATCTACATAAGTTCCTTAATGGGTCTAGTTTCCAAAATGGGGTCACTTGTTGGAGGTTTCCACTGTTTAGGCACATTAAGGGCTCTCCGAACGCAACATGGCATCCGATCTCAATTCCAGCCAATTCTGAGTTGAAAAAGTCAAACGGCGCTCCATCCCTTGCGAGCTCTGCCGTGTGCTCAAAAAGTGGTTTACCCCCACATATCGGCGTATTCAGGAGAAATTGTACAACAAATTTTGTGGTTGATTTTCTCTTTTAACACTTGTGAAAATAAAAAAAATTGGTTCTGAAGTAAATTTTTTGCAAAAAAAAAGTTAAATGTTAATTTTTTTCCTTCCACATTGCTTTAGTTCCTGTGAAGCACTTAAAGGTTTAATAAACTTCTTGAATGTGGTTTTGAGCACCTTGAGGGGTCTAGTGTTTAGAATGGTGCCACTTTTGGGTATTTTCTGTCATGTACACCCCTCAAAATGACTTTAAATATGATGTGGTCCCTAAAAAAAAAATGGTTTTGTAAATTTTGTTGTAAAAATGAGAAATCGCTGGTCAACTTTTAACCCTTATAACTTCCTAACAAAAAAAAATTTTGCTTCCAAAGTTGTGGTGATGTAAAGTAGACATGTGGGAAATGTTATTTATTAAGAAATTTGTGTGACACCTCTCTCTGATTTGAGGGCATAAACATTTAAAGTTTTAAAATTGCAAAATTTTCAAATTTTTCGCCATATTTCCGTTTTTTTCATAAATAAACACAAGACTTATCGAAGAAATTTTACCACTAACATGAAGTACAATATGTCACGAAAAAACAATCTTAGAATCAGCGGGATCCATTAAAGCGTTCCAGAGTTATAACCTCATAAAGGGACAGTGGTCAGAATTGTAGAAATTGGCCTGGTCATTAAGCTGCAAACTGGCTCTGTCGCTAAGGGGTTAAGGACCAGTGTCTGGTTCAATTTCTTCTGTCCCTCTGTCCTATCAATTTTAAATAGTCATGGTCGGCGTCTTTGTCACACTTAGTACCCAGGACCTGTTGAACATTTTCATTTTGCATACAAATATCATTCCAAACTTGGCTATATTTACTAAACATAGTCTTTAACTACACTCTGTTTTTAATGCTTCTACTTTTAAACTTTTTTTTTTTTTAGCATTTTTTTTTTTTTTTTAAACACAAACATTGTAAACAATGGTGCTCCCCCTTCCTTTGAAGAGAGCACCCCTCCCCGTATGCATCCCTGTTACATCAAGAGTGGGGCTACTTTTACCCCCAAGGGGACGTGGAACAGTCCACACGCTGCGCAACAGCACACAGCTGTCCCGTCAGTCCATTTTAATGGGTACTCCGGGCCACCTCCTGGCGGCCGATGTCTCGCCAACAACAGGGGACTCCACAGCCGTAGTGTCTCTGGGCCACGAGTGTCCCTGATGCTTGAGACCCAGGAGTCCTTGACTCTTTATGGGGGCACATACCATTCAGGGTAGGTGATGACGGCCGCCGCATAGTAGCCGTGGGGGCAATACTCCTTGTAATAGGATACCAGATCTCCTGTGGAGCCCGGCCGTGCTTGATGGATGTTACATTCAGATAGATTTTGTAGTGGTGGCGAGGTCCCGAATGAAGCCATAGCCCTTGGAGGTATTCATGTGCACCAGCCGCCCGTACGACCGAGGGGTAGACATGGCGACCTCCCCTTCTCAGGGAGCAGCGCCCACACCTCCCGCTCTTTGGCCTTCTTCTGCTCAATAACCTCCGCAACCCACGCGGAGGGTCCGGTGTAGGCCGCAGAGTCCGGTGGGCGGGCCGCAGTCGAGAACTGGGCAGAGGCAGCCGCAGACATTGGGGAGCAGGCTGCAACCGGAGTAGCGGATGGGACAGATGGCCACAGGCATCGGCGGGTAGGCGGCCAAGTAGGCCGCAGCTGGGATCAAGGTGGCCGCGGACTCCGCCGAGTAGGCCGCGGATGGAGCAGCGGTGGCCGCGGATGCCGGTAAGTAGGCCGCGGTGATTTGAGGTGGGTCCGAAGTGGTGGCAGGCCCTGATGGATAGGCCGCTGCCGGAAGACGGAGCGCGGCAGGGGCGGCCGCAGGTTGGTTCCGCGCCGGTGCCACGGCGCGGGGTCGTTGGCAGGAGCCGCGAAGTCACCCGGGGCTGTGGTCGCTGGGGAGCGGGAAGTCGGCCTGGAGGGCCCGGGGGCCGGTGTCAGGGCCCGGGGGCCTGTCTTGTGCACTGGGCGTGGGGGCAGGATCTGCCTGCGGTGCCGCCGGCTGGCCCGGGGGAACGCTCACCTTACCCGGCGCCGCTGTTCCCAGCAGGTTTTCCCACAGCTCCTTCAGCAGCCATTGATCTTCACCCCGCCGTCCGGCAGGGCCAGCCTCCAGGCCCGAAGGTTCCGCGGGGAGAACTCGTACAGCTTCCTCCAGCGGCTGTTCCAGCAGGGTCTGGGGTACCGAGAATGGCTCCCAGGGGCAGGTCTCCCGACAGGATTCGATCTCCTGACGCCATTTCCATTCCAGGCGTCCGAGGCCACGGCAGCTGCAGCGTCGCATCTCGTCCAAGTTCCCGAAGCTCAATGGCGCCAAGCAGCTGCACCCAGTCTCTCCACCTGGGCCACTCCCATTCTTGGGTGGGTTGTTGATCGGCCTCTCCACCCATCTTCCAGGGTCCAGCATGGGAGGGCGGCTGTCTCCTGATGTAGGCCGCTCCCCCCAAGGGCGGGTGCGACATAGTCCCAGGTTGTCCAATGTGGCTGCAAACTCCTGTGCTTCTTTTTGGTGCTGAAATGCCACAGCCATTTTGACAAAACACTTTTCCGCTCCGGATCCACCTGATGACAGCTAGCAATCCTAAACACAGTCCTGGTTTGTAATCCACAGGGAAAAATAAAATCTTCACCCCGTACAGCTTGGGGTCCTTTGGTACATTGATGCAGGCTTGCCGCTGAAGATGTTGTATTTGCGGCAATAATCCTGCCAACTACGCCAAATGTAGGTAGGGGCACTGACCGGGGGGGTGGTTCGCTTCTTGCCGCAGACAGACACGAGACGGAGATAGAATTTGTGTTCAACAGGTCCGGTTTTATTGGCCGTCCTTCTGACGACCACAGCAGCTTCACACTTCTCTGTACACAGGCCCGGGTACCTTCACTTTCCTTTCCTGTAGTCATGGCGTCCCTTGTGGCTCTTTTCGTTGTGGCTGCCCTAGGCCTATCTACCACAGCACATCACCAGTCTGAGTACGTCGTCCGTTTGGTACCCCCAGGCTGTCTCCATCTGCGGCTTCTGTTGTTTGGGCCACCCACCCGTGACCATCTCAACTGTCAGCCCCCTCCGGAACTTCTTTCCTGTCCTTTCCCCTCAGCAGATCTTCCTGTCTCCAGTGCTCCCCTCGCTGACTGACCCTTCCAGAACCTTCTCTCAACCTTTTATATCCTTCCCGTTCTGATAACCCCGCCCACCATGACTTGACAGTTTCTTTAGCCAATGGCTGATGTTTAGTCCTATCCTCACACTCTCCACTGCCCTCCTGTGGTCAAACGCCAATATTACACTCTCTTTATCTCCAGCTGTTTCCCATCTTTCACTATAACAGTCCACCTACAATACACTACACCTTTGCCTTCCCACTGCAGACAGGTCCGTACATCCAAATAGACGAAGGAAGTTAAGCCATAAAATATACAACATTATTAAAGCACAATAGCCAAACAATAAAAACACAATAAAAGGAGATGCTAGTCCAATACACCAAACAAGGTAAGTATGTGAGTGTGTCCTATATATAGGGGTGTATCAGTAGGAGATACCAAGAATGTAATAGCTAAATATAGCTTCACAGTGACTACTCAGTCATGGCTCCCCACGATACATTGTATGTCCTCACCACACAACAATAATAGAAAAATAAAAATGCATATATTATGTTCAAGCCGCTCCTATTGAGTGCCTGCACAATGCTATAAGTCAATTATAGTGACAAAGGTCTATGTACCCTCTCAGTAGTTGGCAATGTGCAAATATATGCATATGTGTTAGAAATATAGCTTATAACTCAGACAATGGCCGCAAAGACATAGCCCCATGAGTCAAGGTGCACATGTCATGCACAGTGAAAATCAATATATATACCTGCTAATAGTGCAGGCAAAGGCCAGCATCAATTGCTGCAGTTAGTGATTGCTACAGTGAGCACATTACCAAGTATATACACAGTGCAATACTCTCAGCAGCTAGCCAGATGCATGAAAAAGTGCATAGAGGAAACATACAACCTTGTTTGGTACAGTCCCCGACGCGCGTTTCGCTACAGCTTCATCCAAGGGGGTAAGGTATGTGGTTCTAATAGGTTAGTGACCTTAAATAGCCCCAAGCCACCAGAAAATTACCTAACGTGTGTTGAAAAAGTACCGCCATGTAGTGCTACCACCGATCACATTCATTCTATCAGGCAATGTGGTTGACTCAAAGCAGTGTGAACCAAGTGTGTACCGCCGCCACATGGCGTGTCTCAGCCGCCATGCACGGCAATCAACTTGCAGCTGTGTGCATTCAGCGTGTATCGCCACCATGTGGCACAACCACCCACCTCTCCCACGCTCCCCCATCCGACACATCAGGAGAGGGGAGGAGCCGGAGACGCCCGGGGTGACGTAACCACACCGTGGCCTACCACATAGGGCCCGCCGTCAGCCGCCCAACCACGCCCCCTTCCGGCGTGTCAGAACAGGGGAGCCGCATGAGCCAGCCAGACAGACGTGTCCTCAACATGAGTGCCTGAATGTGAACAAGTGCATAAACAAAATGTCAGAAAAGGCTGCTAGGGGCTGGACACCACATATATAGGCCTACATAGCCACTAAACAGGACCACAGACTAAACATGGTACATATAAATGTATAAATACAAAGATTAAACAGTACCAATGCACAGTGTCATTAAATACAACACACTCAGAAGCATAGACATATATAAATGTACATACAGAATAACACCAATAGAAAAACATAGCCATATGCACACAGATAATGAATATAATATTGAACACCCATAAGTTCAGAGATACATATAGTTACAGGGTTCCCAGGTGATGTTACAAATCATGCTTAAATATTAGGTGATGTATTATCTTAATAACCCATATGTTCATGAAACATGACCATGTGACCAAATAGCCCATATTCTCATAAAGCATGGCCATATAACATTATCTGCGACATGTATGCTTCTCCCAGCCGCAAAGGTCCGTACATCAGTCCACCTTCCCTACGCAAACACTCAAAAAGAAACAGTGAAATTCCAGGTTGTAGGCTAGCAAAACAAGAAAAATGCCAAGGGGGCTAACACTTTCACAAGCCACTGTAACTCCACACCATACACCCAACATAGCTATAACGAAGTACACTCCGCAGAGGCCACTAAGCCTTTTTTTTTTTTTTTTTTTGAAGAGTTGATCACAATACGATATTGATGGCCTATACCAAAGGAAATTGTAGTTTTGCAGATGCATACTATGATGGATGGCCTTAGTCAATTTTTACACGGCACTTTATCGTATGTTGTTGCCCATGGGCTAAAAAAAGACGCTCACCTCAAAGTTGCATCTATGGAAGAATACAATAAGTTGATGGAAGCCTCATAAGGGCTGTTTATAGACCCATATTGTAAGAAAAGAAAAAAATATTTTACCTGCTTGTATTTAGCACCATGCCTGAAGACCAATCCATATCACTGTGACTATATACACTGTGTTCCAAATTATTAAGCAAATGATATTTTTCTCTGATTTTCCTAAATAGTCGTTACAAATGACAGTCAGTCTAATAAAGGTCATCACCGGTTAGAGAATACATCAAATTTTATTGAAGAAACCTCCCAATGATAACAGTATAATCTCCAAAATGAATAAAAACTCAAATTGCACTGTTCCAAATTAATTAGGCACATTAGAATTTCTAAACATTTGATATGTTTTAAAGAACTGAAAATGCTCGTTTGTGGAATTTGCAGCATTAGGAGGTCACATTCACTGAACGAAAAAGCTATTTAACTTCAAAACATTCCTAACAGGCCAAGTTACATGTTAACATAGGAACCCTTCTTTGATATCACCTTCACTATTCTTGCATCCATTGAACTTGTGAGTTTTTGGAGAGTTTCTGCTTGTATTTCTTTGCATGAAGTCAGAATAGCCTCCCAGAGCTGCTGTCTTGATGTGAGCTGCCTTCCACCCTCACAGATCTTTTGCTTGATGATACTCCAAAGGTTCTCCATAGGGTTGAGGTCAGGAGAAGATGGTGGCCACACCATGAGTTTATCTCCTTTTATGCCCATAGCAGTCAATGACTCAGAGGTATTCTTTACAGCATGAGATGGTGCATTGTCATGCATGAAGATTATTTTGCTCCTGAAGGCACATTTCTGCTTTTTATACCATGGAAGAAAGTTGTCAGTCAGAAACTCTATATACTTTGCACAGGTCATTTTCACACCTTCAGGAACCTTAAAGGGCCCTACCAGCTGTTTCCCCATCATTCCGGCCCAAAACATGACTCCTCCACCTCCTTGCTGACGTCGCAGCCTTGTTGGGACATAGTGGCCATCCACCAACCATCCACTACTCCATCCATCTGGACCATCCAGGGTTGCTCGACACTCATCAGTAAACAAGACTGTTTGAAAATTAGTCTTCATGTATGTCTGGACCCGCTGCAACCATTTCTGCTTGTGAACACTGTTTAGGGGTGGCCGAATAGTAGATATATGCACCACAGCAAGCCTTTGAAGGATCCTACACCTTGAGGCTCGAGGGACTCCAGAGGCACCAGCAGCTTTAAATATCTGTTTGCTGGTTTGTAATGGCTTTAAAGCAGCCACTCTCTTAATCCAATGAACTTGCCTGGCAGAAACCTTCCTCATTCTGCCTTTATCAGCACAACATGTCTGTGCTCAGAATCAACCACAAATCTCTTAACAGTACGATGATCACGTTTAAGTTTTTGGGAAATATCTAATGTTTTTATCTCTTGACCAAGGCATTGCACTATTTGATGCTTTTCAGCAGCAGAGAGATCCTTTTTAATTCCTAAATTCCTTGAAACCTGTGCCCTGCTTAATAATGTGGAACATCATTCTTAAGTAGCTTTCCTTTAATTGAGCTCATCTTGTAAACTAATTATCACAGGCATTTGAGATTGATTTCAGTGATCCAAAGAGCCCTGATACACAATACCATCTATGAGTTTATTTGAAAAACAAAAAATTACATCTTTAGGACACTTAAATCCAATTTGCATAATAATTTGGAACACAGTGTAGGTCGTATCGTATGCAGAATGTTTTCCCACTATGTATATTTATCACCTGAGGAACGAAGAAATAGCTTGCTTAGTGTCCTCCTAGTGGCAGCAGCATAACACCCATGGTCCTGTGTCCCCCAATGAGGTGAAGGAGAAAGAAGAAATAGCTGGGACCTCAGTGATTATACAACAACAGAAGGGAGGCCTAAGGGTATGTGCACACGTTGCAGATTCTGCTGTGAACTTTTCCGCGTGGATTTGGCTAAATCCGCACGTCAAATGATCTGCATTTTATCTGTGGATGTAGTGTGGATTAGCCTGCGCATTTCCATAATGGAGCAGGTGTCAAACTGCTGCAGATTCCGCACAAAGAATTGACATGCTGCGGATTTCAATCCGCAGCTAATCTGCGTGGAAAAATCAGCAGCATGTGCACTGCTTTTTTCGTTTTACATTGACTTTAAAAGGTACTGTACAACGTAGCAGAATCTGCTGCGTATCCTTATGGCCAAATCTGCTTCGGATCCGCAGCAGAAACCGCAACGTGTGCACAGACTATAAAGTTCTCTGAGTGCATAGATCTGTAGTGCGCATGAGTGACCAGCGCTAAATTCACTTCCACTGGACTATAAGTCCCATAGAATTGAAAAAGGGAGTAATCACATATCTACAATAATGCTTTATTAACGTAGGAGTCTATAGAACCCTTCTTGCTGTGGTGAATTAGGGTATGTGCACACGCTGCGCATTCTGCTGCGGATCCGCAGCGGTTTCGGCCCTGCAGATCCGCAGCAGAATTAGCTGCGGTGTACAGTACCATTATATCCTATGGAAAATGGAAACCGCAGTGCAGACGGTGTGGAATATTCTGCGCGGTTTTTGCTGCTGTTTCCAATCCGCAGAAAGAATTGACATGTCATTCTTTTCTGCGGATTCCGCTGCGGTTTGCCATCTCCTCCATTGTAGAGATGATAAACCGCAGGATAATCCACAGATAAGACCTGCGGATTTACCCGCGGATTTTGAAAAATCCACGTGGAAAAATCCGCAGCGTGTGCACATACCCTTAGAGAGCCAACAGTCAGCCGCTCATCAATCGTACATTTATCATCTTTCTTATATTTAGTGAAAAAAAAATTTAAAAGGTCACATTGACCAACTACGCATATATAGGACTTGTATTCTGCTTCCAAAAGCAATCATATTCCTTGTTACTTAATAGGCCCCTTTAGTATGCTACATCTACTCTCTATATGTAGAGTTGCAGCTGGCATCCGCTGGTCACATAATTCTCTGGACAGCAGATGGCTGGCACACTGTGAACAGCATATATTTTCTCAATGCAGCATATGCAAAACTGCTCCCACTGCGTGAGTGAGGGCACCAGGGACATCCAGATCTAAACATGTTCTTTCTAGAAGTCAGGGCCCTCCCCGCTGGCATTTCCTAGCTGTCAATTGTGTATCTGTGTCCAAAGACAAGTCATGTAAGCAAACCTTATTGCACACACTACGGAAAAATCACAGTAATTTACATCTTCATTAGTTGACACTATGAAAATTTCCTAGAACTGCTTCATTTTGCTATTTGCATGCATAACGAATGCACTTTAGGGCTCATGTCTGCTGTATCTCCATTTGCAAAAAGCCATACAGTTTACAGGTCCACAGTACTCCATTTACTCCGCATGCAAAACGTGGCACATGCCACATACACACGTGGTCAAAACTGTTGGCACCCCTCGTTTAATGACAGAAAAACCCACAATGGTCACAGAAATAACTTGAATCTGACAAAAGTAATAATAAATAACAAATCTATGAAAATGAACAAATGAAAGTCACACATTGCTTTTCAACCATGCTTCCACAGAATTTAAAAAAAAATAAAACTCATGAAATAAGCCTGGACAGAACTGATGGTACCCCTGAAAATAATGTGACAAAAGGGACATGTTAAATCAAGATGTGTCCACTAAATAGCATCACAGGTGTCTACAATCTTGGAATCAGTGAGTGGGCCTGTATAGAGGGCTACAGATACTCACTGTGCTGTTTGGTGACATGGTGTGTATCACACTCAACATGGACCAGAGGAAGTGAAGGAAAGAGTTGTCTCAGGAGATTAGAAAGAAAATTATAGACAAACATGTTAAAGGTAAAGGTTATAAGACCATCTCCAAGCAGCTTGATGTTCCTGTGACTACAGGGGCACACATTATTCAGAAATGTAAGTTCCATGGGACTACAGTCAACCTCCCTGGATGTGGCAACAGGAGGAAAATTGATGACAAATCAAAGAGACGGATAATATGAATGGTAACAAAAGAGCCCAGGAAAACTTCTAAATTAAAGGTGAACTTCAAGTTCAAGGAACATCAGTGTCAGATCGCACCATCCGTCATTGTATGAGACAAAGTGGACTTCATGGGAGACGACCAAGGAGGACACCATTGTTGAAAAAATATCATTAAAAATCAGACTGGAATTTGCTAAACTACATGTTGAGAAGCCACAAAGCTTCCGGGAGAATGTAGTATGGACAGATGATAAGCAAAAATGGAACTTTTTGGCAAGGCACATCAGTTCTATGTTCACAGACAGAAAAATGAAGCACATCAAGAAAAGAACACTCCCTACTGTGAAACATGGAGGAGGCTCTGTTATGTTCTGGGGCTGCTTTGCTGCATCTGGCACAGGGTTTCTAGAATCTGTGCAGGATACAATGAAATCTGAAGACTATCAAGGGATTCTAGAGAGAAATGTGCTGCCCAGTGTCAGAAAGCTTTATCTCAGTCGCAGGTCATGGGTCTTGCAACAGGATAATGACCCAAAACACACAGCTAAAAACACCCAAGAATGTCTAAGAGGAAAACATTGGACTATTCTGAAGTGGCCTTCCATGAGCCTAATTCCTATTGAGCATCTTTGGAAACAGCTGAAACATGCCGTCTGGAAAAGGCAACCTCCAAACACGAGACAACTGCAGCAGTTTGCTATTGAGGAGTGGGCCAAAATACCTGTCGAGAGTTGTAGAAGTCTCATTGACAGTTACAGGAATCGTTTGATTGCAGTGATTGCTTCAAAAGATCGTGCAACAAAATATTAAGTTAAGGGTGCCATCCTATCTGTCCAGACTTATTTCATGTTTTTTTTTTTAAATTCTGTGGAAGCATGGTTGAAAGGCAATGTTGTCTTTCATTTGTCCATTTTCATAAATTTTTTATTTATTATTACTTTTGTCAGACAAGGGGTAACAACAATTTTGACTACGTGTGTATGTGAAGTTGGAGAACATGGTAACATCAAAAAAAACTTGGACGCACATTAACCACTGACAAATTAAACAAGCATTTTTGGAACCTTCATGTCTACATCTTTTTTTAAAGGTTTCAATTTAAAATCTACCTATAAATATCACACCATAATTACACATTGTCCAGACTGGCAATTATAGACAAATTGGTCAAGCCTTTAACCCCTTTCCTACAATGGATGTACTATTCCGTCCATGTGACCTGGGACCTAAGTCCCAAGGACGGAATAGTACATCTAGTGCGATCAGCAGCGCTCACGTGGTGAGCGCCGCTGATCGCGGCCGGGTGTCAGCTGATTATCACAGTTGACACCCAGCACAATGTGTCAGGGGCGGTCACGGACCGCCCCCGACACGTTAACCCCTTGCACAGCGCGATCAAACACGATCGCGGTGTACCGGGGGTTAAAGGGAAGCATCGGCAGGGAGGGGGCTCCCTCCTTGCTTCCCTGAGCCCCCCCACAGCAGCGCAATGTGAGCGCTGCTGTGGGGGGCTCCATCCCTGAAGGTCCCCGAATCCAAGATGGCAACGGGGACCTTCGGGGGCCTGCAGGGAGCTGACTTCCTCAGTGCCTGCAAAGTGCAGGCATGAGGACGTCTGCGTCTATGCCTGTGACAGATCGCTGATCTGTCACAGTGATCTGTGATGTGACAGATCAGCAATCTGTCACAGGACAGTGATGTCCCCCCTGGGACAACCTAATAAAGTTAAAAAAAGTGTAAAAATAATTAAAAAAAAAAAAAAAAAAAATCGCTAAATAAATTCCAAAAAAAAATAAAAAAAATTCCCTAATAAATTCATTTTTTGAAAATGAAAAAAGACAATAAAAGTGCACATATTTGGTATCGCCGCGTCCGTAACAACCGCCCTATAAAACTGTCCCATTAGTTAACCCCTTTAGCAAACCCCTTAAAAATAAAAATAAAAAACGGAGCAAAAAATAATGATTTATTATCACACTGCCGAACAAAGTGCAACAACGCACGATCAAAAAGACGCATAAAAATATCCATGGTACCGCGGAAAACGTCATCTTGTCCCACAAAAACCGAGCCACCACACAGCATCATCAGCGAAAAAATAAAAAAGTTATAGCTCGCAGAATAAAGCGATGCAAAAATAATAATTTTTTATATAAAATTGTTTTCATTGCATAAAAGCGCTAAAACATAAAAAAAGACACAAATGAGGTATCGCTGTAACCGTACTGACCCGAAGAATAAAACCGCTTTATCAATTTTACCGCACGCAGAACGGTGTAAACGCACCCCCCAAAAGATATTCATGAAGCGCTGGTGTTTGTTCATTCTGCGTCCCAAAAATCGGAATAAAAAGCGATCAAAAGATGTCACGTACCCGAAAATGATACCAATAAAAATGTCAACTCGTCCCGCAAAAAATAAGACCTCATATGACTCGGTGGGTCAAAATATGGAAAAATTATAGCTCTCAATATGTGGTGATGCAAAAACTATTTTTACAATAAAAAGCGTCTTTTAGCGTGCGACAGCTGCCAAACATAAAAACTCGCTATAAATAGTGGATCAAACCCCCCGTTTTCACCCCCTTAGTTAGGGAAAAATAATAAAATTAAAACAAAATGTATTTATTTCCATTTTCCCATTAGGGTTAGGTTTAGGGCTAGGGTTAGGGCTGAGATTAGGGTTAGGGGTGTGTTGGGGTTAGGGTTGGAGTTAGAATTGGGGGGTTTCCACTGTTTGGGCACATCAGGAGCTGTCCAAACGCAACATGGCATCTGATCTCAATTCCAACCAATTCTGCGTTGAAAAAGTCAAATGGTGCTCCTTCCCTTCCAAGCTCTGCCATGCGCCCAAACAGTGTTTTACCCCCACATATGTGGTATCAGCCTACTCAGGACAAATTGCAAAACAACTTTTGGGGTCCAATTTCTCCTGTTGCCCTTAGGAAAATAAAAAATTGGGGTCAAAAATATCATTTTTGTGGAAAAAAATATGATTTTTTATTTTCACGCCCGGGCGTTATAAACTTCTGTGAAGCACTTGGGGGTTCAAAGTGCTCACCACACATCTAGATAAGTTCCGTGGGGAGTCTAGTTTCCAAAATGGTGTCACTTGTGGGGAGTTTGAATAGTTTAGGCACATCAGAGGCTGTCCAAACGCACGACACCCGCAGACCATTCCATCAAAGTCTGCATTCCAAAATGTCACTCCTTCTCTTCCGAGCCCCGACGTGTGCCCATACAGTAGTTTTCTCCCACATATGAGATATCAGCGTACTCAGGACAAATTGGACCCCAGCTTTTGGGGTCCAATTTCTCCTGATACCCTTGGGAAAATAAAAAAATTGGGGACTAAATGATCATGTTTGTGGAAAAAATACAATTTTTTTATTTTCACGCCCGGGCATTATAAACTTCTGTGAAGCACTGGGGGGTTCAAAGTGCTCACCACACTTCTAGATAAGTTCCTTGGGGGGTCTAGTTTCCAAAATGGTGTCATTTGTGGTGGGGTTTCCGCTGTTTTGGTACATCAGGGGCTTTCCAAACGCGACATGGTGTCCAATCTCAATTCCAGCCAAAAACATCAAATGGCGCTGCTTCCCTTCCGAGCTCTGCCATGCACCCAAATAGTCGTTTACACCTACACTACATATGAGGTATCAGCGTACTCAGGACAAATTGCACAATAACTTTTAGGGTCCTGTTATCCTTGGAAAAATAAGAATTGAGGGTGAAAAGATCATTTTTGTAGAAAAAATATGATTTTTTAATTGTACGGCTATACATTATAAACTTCTGTGAAGCCCTTGGGGATTCAAAGTTCTCACCACACATCTAGATAAGTTCCTTGGGGGGTCTAGTTTCCAAAATGGTGTTACTTGTGGGGGGTTGCCACTGTTTAAGTACATCAGGGGCTCTCCAAACGTGACATGTCGTCCGAACTGAATTCCAGCCAATTTTGCATTGAAAAAGTCAAATGGCGCTCCTTCCCTTCTGAGCTCTGCCATGCACCGAAACAGTGATTCCCCCCCACATATCAGGTATCAGCGTACCCAGGACAAATTGCACAATAACTTTTGCAGTCCAATTTCTCCTGTTCCCATTGGTAAAATAAAAAAAATTGAATCTGAAATTTTTTTTTGTGAAAAAAAGTTAAATGTTCATTTTTTTTTTAAATATTCAAAAAATTCCTGTGACGCACCTGAAAGGTTAATAAACTTCTTGAAAGTGGTTTTGAGCACCTTGAGGGGTGCAGTTTTTAGAATGGTGTCACTTTTGGGTATTTTCTATCATATAGACCCCTCAAAGTGGCTTCAAATGTGATGTGGTCCGTAAAAATAAAATGGTGTTGCAAAAATTAGAAATCGCTGGTCAACTTTTAACCCGTATAACTTCCTAACAAAAAAAAATTTTGGTTCCAAAATTGTGCTGATGTAAAGTAAATATGTGGGAAATGTTACTTATTAAATTTTTTGTGTGCCGTATCTCTGTGATTTAAGAGCATAAAAATTCAAAGTTGGAAAATTGCAAAATTTTCTAAATTTTCGCCAAATTTGTTTTTTTCACAAATAAACACAAGTAATTTGAATGAAATTTTACCACTAACATGAAGTACAATATGTCACGAGAAAACAATTTCAGAATCACCGAGATCCATGGAAGCGTTTCAGAGTTATAACCTCATAAAGGGACAGTGGTCAGAATTGTAAAAATTGGCCTGGGAGTTAACGTGCAAACCACCCTTGGCAGTGAAGGGGTTAAGTTATCACTAGGTGATCTACATTATTTTTATGGTGCAGACTGTTTTATACCAGGACTGGCAGGGTAGACATTAAGTGAACCAGAAAAGCAATGCTTGCAGATGGAAGAATAGAATAGAAGAAATGCCTCCAACAAACCAACATGAATGTAAGAATGAGGGCTCATCCATATGTGAGAAAAATAAAAAGGTCCATAACCTGGACCGAAAAAACGGACGAATGCCATGCGAGTACAATGCGATTTTCACACCTAGCATCCGATTGCAATGCGATTTTAACATGAGCTTTTACATACAGCAATTCTGTCATTTACACATCTTTTTCTAACGAAATATTCATGAAAACACACCACATAATATATATCTTATATACTCGTGTATAAGCCAACCCCCCACCCCCCCCAATTTTGCCACAAAAAACTGGGAAAACTTATTGACTCGCGTATAAGCCTAGGGTGGAAAATGCAGCAGCTACTGGTAAATTTCAAAAATAAAAATAGATACCAATAAAAGTAAAAGTGAGACATCAGTAGGTTAAATGTTTTTGAATATCCATAATGAATCAGGAGCCCTATATAATGCTCCATACAGTTCATGATGGGCCCCATAAGATGCTCCATACAAAATACACCCTATTGTTGTGAGCTCATCTGTTCATTCACCTTTTGTGTCCGAGGATCTCCCTCTTCTGGTGAAGGAAGGTAGTGAGGCTGATTTGGATGAAAGAAACCAAACACCTGATCAGGTGGATTGTGACTGGGTAGCGGGAACTTCAGACTGGATATAAGGCAGCCGACGCCCTTCTGAGTGGCTGATGATTTCTCTGCTGGATTCTTGGAGACCAGTCTGATTCCTGCTTCCCAAAGATAAGTTTTTGCTCTGCTATTGAACTTATTAGTTTTGGTTTTGTTTTCCTTGTTTTCTGAGTTCAGCCATCCTCGGCCGGGGGTGTGCTGGATTCTTTTTCCTTGATCAGTGTTCTCTTTTGCTCTGCTTTCAGAATATTCTGAGTGCTGATATAGGGTTTGAAGTCTAGTGACTTCAGGGTCCTTTTTACTTATCAGATGTGTTGGTAATATTTTTAGCAGGGTTTTCTCGGATTGCAGACAGCAGCTTTTCTGTCCTGTCCTTTTTAGTTAGCTTGGGCCCCATCGTTTGCTCAACCTATCTTTCTAACTGTGTTAGTGTTTTCATCTTGCTTCACCGTCATATGTTGGGGGCTGCCTATTGCTTTGGCGTCTGCTCTGGGGCAGTCAGTTTTTCCCTTTTCTCTCTTTAGGCTTATGTAGATCTCCAGCTGTGACGAGGTGCCTAGGATCACCGTAGGAACACTCCACGGCTACTGTTAGTTGTGTGATAGGATTAGGGGTCTGCAATCCGCTAGTTTCCAACCTCTCTGATTTTCTGGGCTGAGCTTGTGTTTTGTTTTTTCCTCCTCGGTGACTCAATCATAACACCCTATATAATGCTGCACAAAGGTTAATAATGCCCCCATAAGATGCTCCATAGAATATGACCCATATGCTGCCCCATAAAGGTTATGGCCCCATAAGATGCTCCATAGATTATGCCACGATAAGATGCTCCATAGATTAAGCCCCTTATGATGCTCCATAGATTATGCCCCCATATGCTGCCCCCATAAGATGCTCCATATATTATGCCCCATATGCTGCTCCATATAGTGCCCCCACATGCTGCTGAAAAAAATGCCATACTCACCTCTCCTGCTCAGGACCCGGCACCTGAGATATTCACCTTTCCGGGGCCCATCGCTGCTCACCGCTGTCTTGCTGGGTCCTGTGTCAGTGACTGTACAGCCACAGAGGGTGCAGCACGCACTAACCACGTCACCGTGCCCTCTGCTGCCTAAACGTCACTAACACAGGATGCAGAAAGACTGCGGTGAGCAGCGATGGACCCAGGACAGGTGCATATCGCTATACTTACCCCCTTCTGGTGCGGTCTCTGCAGCACCGCTTCTCCACGGTCTCCCATCCTGCCTTCAGCGGTCACGTGATACCGTTAATTACACTCATGAATAATTAATAATCAGCAAAGGCTATGCAGACATCTGCAGGCTGATATTAATAGTCTAGGAAGGGGTCATGGCTACTGCCCCTCGGCTAAAAACATCAGCTCTCAGCCACCCCAGAACAGGCGCATCTCTAAGATGCACCAATTCTGGCACTTAGCCTTGCTCTTCCCACTTGCCCTGTAGCGGTGGCAAGTGGGGTAATAGTTGTGGGGGCTGATTCACACCATGTGATCTGCTGTAAAAGTCACTGAGTTTGAACTACGGTCACCTCATCACTGGCATTTTCCCACGGTCCAGAAGTCACCGCAGTTCAGGCTGTGACGGAACGCAGCTTCAGTGACGTCACCGCTAATCACTGAAGCGCAGTTCCCAGCTGGTTTTCAGCTGGGGCGGTCGCATCTTGGCACCGTCCAGGTAGAAAACTATTTCTCCCCCAGATATGGGACACTATGACAAACAGTTATGGTATATTGTTGGTTTATTATTTTACTTTTCTTACAGGAGATTGAGGGCTTCGCAGGAATTAGGTGAGATCATAAGTATAGTTTAATTAATATTAAAGGAGTCTGTCTTTATTTCAATTAAAATATCGTTTACTGGATGTCTGTTTTCTTTACAATTTGACTATGGGGTTAGTAATAGGGACGTTTTATTGAAGCCTCTCCATTACTAATCTCGGGGCTTGATGTCACAAAGGTGACCTCAATCCCCACAACTATTACCCCACTTGCCACAGCTACATGGCAAGTGGGAAGAGTGGAGGCCAAGTGCCAGAATTGGCGCATCTTAGAGATGTGCCTATTCTGGGGCGGCTGAGAGCTGATGTTTTTAGCGGGGGGGCAGTATCTGTGGCCCCTTTCAAGGCTATTAATATCAGCCTGCAGCTGTCTGCATAGCCTTTGCTGGCTATAGGGGGAGTCCACGTCATTTTTTTGGGTTCCCCATTTTAATAGTCAGTAAAAGCTAAGTACACAGTTGTGAGCTGATATTAATAGCCTGGGAGGCTCCGTGAGTATTACGCCCTTCCCATGCAATAAACATCTGCCCCCTTACGCTCTGCTGATTACAAAAATTGTGCCGGAGCCCACGCCATTTTTTTGGAAAAATAATCTTTTATTAATTAAATACATGTCCAGTAATTTGCACACACTGTGCTAATTGTATTTGTCACTGACAGCTATAGAGCTACCTATTCCATTTGTATTTACTGTATATAATCCATGTCTTCTATCCTGTCAGCTCCTGCAATGATTTTACAGAACCCGGCAGACGTATTACCGGCTTTTCTTCTCTCTATGCAATATAAATAAATATATTTATTTATATAAATGAGCTTATGTGTCTGCCCTCTCCACGCACAGATTGCTCCTTGCAGCCTTTCCGAGATTGATGCTGTGTGTGGATGGATCCCTGCAGCCCGTGATCTGCAATCAAGCACCAGATGACATTGGTTGAGGGGAGGACAATGCCTGGATGGGGGTTATGGCACCAGCAGGGTGCTAGTTACCTGGGTGGTGGTGCTGCAGAGCAGGGCTGTCCACTGACTGTGGTGCTGCAGGTGTCATGCCAGCTCTGCCCAAACCAACCTCCCTATGTACAAGAGCAGTGGCATTGTGCATGCCCAAGAGTCTCCCCTATTGCTAACATTACACAAGACTTCCTAGGAAATAGTGCTGTAGCATTTAGTCACCCAGAGCACAAGGTAAAATGGCCTGGATTCCTCACTGCAAGAGGGGATTATTGCAGGCAGATGTGGTCTGTGTGTGTAGGTGCAGGCAGCTCAGCACTGATGTCCTCCCCTACCTGGGCAGCAGGCTGGGTATGTCCCCCTGACTAAAACTGGCAGAAGAGTTAGAGTATTTGGTCAATATTTTACCTCAGTATTTAATCAGTATTTTCTCAGTGTTTGATCAGTATTTTACCTCAATATTTAGTCATTATTTTACCTCAGTATTTGGTCGCTATTTAACCTCAGTGTTTTAGTATTTTACTTCAGTGTTAGGTCAGTATTTTACCTCAGTAGTTGGTCGGTATTTTACCTCAGTATTTGTAAAGGTACTGTCACACTTAGTGATGTGCCAGCGAACCCGACCAGCGATATGACGCGGTCAGGATCGCTGGTGCATCGCTAAGTGGTCGCTAGTGAGCTGCCACACAGGCAGATCTCACCAGCGACATCGCAGGGGTTGGGGGTCGCTACTTACCTGTCAGACGAGGCGATGAAGACGTCCTCCCGCCCGCGTCCATGCGTCGCTCGTCGTCACAGCAGGAAGCTGATGACGATAAACGGCCCAGGACGTTCTTGCGCGATCAGCGATAACCAGCGGGGGAGGGGTCGGAGGTAAGTATCAGACACAGCGATATCGCTAGCAATATCGCTATAACATCACAAAAACCAGTGACGTTATAGCGATACTGCTAGCGATATCGCTTAGTGTGACAGGCCCTTAAGCCAAATCTAGGAGTTTGTGCATATCACAGAAGTGGTGACGTGTTTCTATTATACTTTCCTCTGATTGTTCCAATCCTGGTTTCGGCTTACAAAAAATCTGCAACATCAAAAACTCATTGTGGGAGCAAAACCTTAAAGTTAGATATCAATACAAAATGTAAAGTTATGCTTGGTGAGTTATTGCGTATTTTTAAAAAAATGCAAGTGACCTATTTTGCTTGATCGGTGCAGAAATCTGCCATGCTCATAGTGGGAATTTAACCTTACGAAATTATCAGAATGATCTCTTATAATTCTATGCTGCCACGAACTTTTGGTGAGGTTTTGATGTTGCAGATTTTATGCCCATTTTCTGCACCTATTAGCCACTTAATGACTAGGGGTATTTCAGTTTTTGTCTTGTTTTTTTGCTCCCCATCTTCCCAGAGCCATATCTTTTTTTTTTTTTTTTGGTCAATACGGCCATGTGACTTCCCCATGATGCTACACAAAGAAGCAGTGTGTTTCAGGTGTGCATTAAAATACATCTACAGGTGTGTCTCTAACTCAGATGTTACCAAAAAAAAAAATCAGAAAGTTCCAAACACATGACATCATATGGGCAGTCCAGAATTGTATAAAGGCATAGTAATCTTAGTGTATGTAAACTTTTGCGTTTACAGTAATAAAAATGCCTTAAAACATTCTCTCTCATTATTTCGGCATTTTGCAAATAATTATGGAAATCCTAACGGACCTTATTCTGATTTCATGTCAGATATTGAGGAAAAATATGTGTGTGTATTTTTATATAGTGTATGTAAACTTGTGGTTTCAACTGTATAATAAATTGGGGAATGAGGCAGGATGCTATTAGAGACTTTGCATCCTCAACCCTCAATTAAGTTTAAGTCTCTATACAGCATCCTCCCCACCCCAGAATTCATTATAAATTTTTGCATAATGTCCACTAAATCCCTATCTATACATGTAGCTCTGGCAAAAATTAAGAGACCACTTTCAAATGTTCAGTTTGTCCAATTTTTCTCTTCATAGGTATATTTATGAGTAAGATGTAAATTGTTCTTTTAGTCTATAAACTTCTGACATGTCTCCGAATTTCCAAGCAATAAATTTTGTATTTTTCTTCTGACAAAGAAAAATGGTCAAAATTTAAAAAAAAAAAAAAAAAAAAAGAAAAAAAACAGTGCACTCAAACCTCAAATAATGCAAAGAAAACACGTTCATAATCATTTAGAAACAACAATACTAATGTTTTAACTCAGGAAGAGTTCAGAAATCAATATTTTGTGGAGTAACCATGATTTTTAAAATCAGCTTTCATGCGTCTTGTTATGCTTGCCACCAGTCTTTCACACGGCTTCTGGAGCAAAAATGTAAGCAGTTCTTTTTTTGATGGCTTGTGACTATCCATGATCCTCTTGATTACATTCCAGAGGTTTTCAATGGGGTTCAGGTGTGGAGAATGGGCTACCCATGACAGGGTTTTGATGTGGTGGTCTCTTAATTTTTGCCAGAGCTGTATATAAAGCTGAGTGTATGTATATCAAGCCACGCTCACTCCACATAGCCCCAACCACTCCACATAGCCTCACTCGCTCCACACGGCCCACGTTGTTAGCGCACACAGGCGGAGACAAATTCGCCTCGAAAGCCACCCTGCAAAACTCACCGGCTGCAATGTCCCAGCCGCTGCGAGCTACAATCAGGGCCGCCACCTTCAGAGTATCAGTGCGTGGCAGGTACAGGCCACATCTAGCTCCGTTGTGTCTAGAATGGAGTTGCTCCTATGAGGCATGACATCAAGGGAAAGGGAGAAGCCTCATAGATTGCACAGCTGTGCTCATAATAGGAAGTTGTTGTGCATGTGTTAGGTGAAAATGAGATGAGCGAGGTGAAAATGAGAGAGTGAGGGTGAAATATAATTTGTTATAACTAACCACAGTTAGTTACTATGCCAGGGCAACGCCGGACTCTTCAGCTAGTACATACAGCTCTGGCAAAAATTAAGAGACCACTGCAAAATTTTTCAGTTTGTCTGATTTTTCTCTTTATAGGTATATTTTTGAGTAAAATGTAAATTGCTCTTTTATTCTATAAACTACTGACAACATGTCAGTATCTCCAAGCACTAAATTTTGTATTTATTTTCAAAAAATGAGAAATGGTCAAAAGAACAAAAAAATGAAGTGCGTGTAAACCTCAAATAATGCTAAGAAAACAAGTTCATAATGGTTTAGAAACAACAATACTAATGTTTTAACCCAGGAAGAGTTCAGAAATCAATATTTTGTGGAATAACCATGATTTTTAATCACAGCTTTCATGCGTCTTGGCATGCTTTCCACCAGTCTTTCACACTGCTTTTGGGTGACCTTATTCCACTAGTGGTACACAAATTTAATCAGTTCTTTTTTTGTTTGAAGGCTTGTGACTATCCATCTTCCTCTTAATTATATTCCAAAGGTTTTCAATGGGGTTCAGGTCTGGAGATTGGGCTGGCCATGACAGGGATTTGATGTGGTGGTCCTTCAGCTACACATTGATTGAACTAGCTGTGTGGCATGGCACATTGTCCTGGTAAAACCAGTCCTCAGGGATTGGAGAAGCAGGAAACTCATCTGCATATTTCTGGAGCATTCTGGGAAGAGGAGAAGAGTCGCCTTAAGCTGATCGATCGCTGGGACTTGCCGGGTCTCGCTGTTTGAGGACATCGCAAAACCAGGGATTGGAGAAGCAGGAAGCTCATCTGCATATTTCCGGTGCATTCTGGGAAGAGGAGAAGAGTCGCCTTAAGCTGATCGATCGCTGGGACTTGCCGGGTCTCGCTGTTTGAGGACATCGCAAAACCAGGGATTGGAGAAGCAGGAACAAGAATTGTGGCCAACAGGATACTATCCTCAAATCCAAGGACGACTAACCTTTCCTACTGATACATGTAGGCACAAACGACACGGCAAGAAATGACCTACCAACTATCTGCGAAGACTTTGAAATTCTGGGGAAGAAAATAAAGGAACGGAACGTACAGGTTGTTTTCTCATCAATCCTCCCAGTCGATGGCCATGGTATCAGAAGATGGAATAGGATATTAGAGGTGAACAACTGGCTACGGCGGTGGTGCAGGCAGCAAGGATTTGGATTCTTGGACCATGGCATGAATTACCTCTACGATGGACTTCTCGCAAGAGATGGGATACACCTCACAAAACATGGGAAACACACATTCGCCAGAAGACTTGCCACACTCATCAGGAGGGCTTTAAACTAGAACAAGAGGGGATGGGAGGAAAAACAACAGACAAAAACATGCAGCAGAAGGACAAACTAATCAAGGATGCTAGATGTGGTAAAGAGGACCCAAGACAGGGTACTCAGAAGGAAGCTAAGAAAAAGGAAGCAAAACTTCTTTCCTGCATGCTGACCAACGCAAGAAGCCTGACCAATAAGATTGAAGATCTGGAGTTGGTAATGTATGAGGAAAAATACGACATAGTAGGAATATCTGAGACATGGTTAGACAACAGCTATGACTGGGCGGCTAACTTGCAAGGATATGATTTGTTTAGGAGGGATAGTAAAAAAAAAAAAAAAAAAAGGAAAGGGGGTGGAGTCTGTCAATATATAAAGTCCACTTTAAAGCCCACACTAAGAGAAGATATACAAGAGGGAAACGAAGAGGTGGAGTCTCTATGGGCGGAGATACAAGGAGGGAAAAGTAATAAAATCCTCATAGGGGTTTGTTATAAGCCACCTAATATAACAGAAACAACTGAAAATGTATTATTGAAACAAATAGACAAAGCAGCAAATCACAATGAGGTGATTATTATGGGGGGCTTCAACTACCCCGGCATAGACTGGGAAACTGAAACCTGCGTATCTCAGAAAGGAAACCAATTTCTGTCAGTGACCAAGGATAATTATCTGTCACAGCTTGTGCAGGACCCAACTAGAGGGACAGCCCTTCTGGACTTAATTTTAAGCAACAAGCCAGATAGAATAACAGAAGTACGAGTCGATGGGCACTTAGGGAACAGTGACCACAATATAATACAATTCCACTTGTCCTTCAGTAAGGTGCCCTGGAAGGGAGTTACAAAAACGCTGAATTTCAGGAAAGCAAAGTTTGATCAGCTTAGAGAGGACCTTTGCCGAATTGATTGGGACAATGTCCTCAAAAATAGGAGCACAGAAAATAAATGGGAAATATTTAAATCCGTTTTACACACCCACTGCGAGCTAGCCATACCGTACAGAAATAAAAGGGCTAGGAACAGGAGAACACCAATGTGGCTAAATAAGGATGTAAAAAGGGCAATAAATAACAAGAACAAGGCATTTAGGAAGCTAAAGCAAGAAGGCAATGAAGAAGCATTAAAAAGTTATAGAGAAAAAAATAAAACGTGTAAAAAAAAACCCAAATACATTTAGCAAAAGTGGAAACTAAGAGACTCATTGCTAAGGAACGTAAAACAAACCCCAAACTATTCTTTAATTATATAAACAGTAAAATGATTAAAATTGATGGTGTCGGCCCTTTAAAGAACAATAAGGGTGAAATCATAGAGAGCGATGTGGGAAAAGCAAATGTTTTAAATACTTTTTTCTCAACAGTGTACACACAGGAAAAGGATTTGCCAGTGGAAATGCAGAGTGATAATGTAAAGTCCCCATTAAGTATTACCTGCCTAACCCAGGAAGAAGTGCAGAACCGCCTTAGTAAGATTAAAATTTACAAATCACCAGGCCCTGATGTCATTCACCCTCGGGTATTAAGGGAGTTAAGTAATATGATATACAGGCCTCTATTCCTTATATTTAAAGACTCTATAGAAACAGGGTCTGTTCCTTTTGATTGGCGGCAAGCAAATGTGGTACCAATATTCAAAAGGGGTGTAAAAGGGAACCTGGAAACTATAGGCCGGTAAGCTTAACATCTGTTGTGGGTAAAATTTTTGAAGGGTTTTTAAGGGATACCATTATGGAATATCTCAATGTTAATAAATGTTTAACTCCATATCAACATGAATTTATGAAGGATCGCTCCAGTCAAACTAACATGATCAGTTTCTATGAGGATGTAAGCTCTCAAATGGACCAAGGAGAATCATTGGATGTCATTTATCTCGACTTCTCTAAAGCATTTGACACAGTCCCATAAAAGATTGGTAAGTAAGATGAGAAAGCTTGGGCTAGGGGAAAATGTGTGTAGATGGGTAGGTAGCTGGCTTAGTGATAGAAAACAAAGAGTGGTTATTAATGGGGCATACTCAGATTGGGCCAGGGTTACTAGTGGGGTACCACAGGGTTCTGTATTGGGCCCCCTACTATTTAATATATTTATTAATGATCTAGTGGATGGCTTACACAGTAAAATATCAGTATTTGCAGATGATACAAAACTATGTAAGGTAGTTAACACAAAGGATGACAGTTTGCAACTACAGATAGATTTGAGTAAATTGGAGAATTGGGCTGAAAAATGGCAAATGAGGTTTAACACAGATAAGTGTAAGGTTATGCACAAGGGAAGGAGAAACAGATGCTACAATTACTTACTAAATGGGAAACTGCTGGGGAAATCAGACATGGAAAAAGACTTAGGCATCTTAGTCAATAAGAAGCTAAATTGGAGTGCCCAGTGTCAGGCAGCTGCCACCAAAGCAAATAGGGTCATGGGATGCATTAGAAGAGGTCTGGGGACACGAGATGAAAACATAATTCTCCCTCTGTACAAATCACTCGTCAGACCACACTTGGAGTATTGTGTGCAATTTTGGACGCCGATGCTCAAGAAAGACATTACTGAACTTGAAAGGGTTCAAAGGCGGGCTACTAAAATGAAAAATGGAGTTGGTACACTACAATACCCAGAAAGGTTATCAAAATTAGGTCTATTTACTCTAGAAAAGAGAAGACTTAGGGGAGACCTAATATATATGTACAAGTATATCAGAGGGCAATACAGAGATCTCTCCAATGAACTGTTTTGTACCAAGGACTGTGACAAGAACAAGGGGGCATTCTCTTCGTTTGGAGGAAAGACAATTTCTGCACCAGCATAGAAGAGGGTTCTTCACGGTAAGAGCAGTGAGGCTCTGGAATTCTCTTCCTGAGGAAGTGGTGATGGCCAACTCACTGAATGAATTTAAGAAAGGACTGGATGCTTTTCTTGTGATTAACAGTATAGAAGGTTACGAATAGCAGAATATTATAGGTAGATGGTTGACCCAGCTTAGAGGAAGGAATTTTTTTCCTATGGAGAAAATTGGCCTCTAATCTGAGTTTTTTTGCCTTCCCCAGGATCAACAATGCAGAACAGCTGCACTAAAAATAGGCTGAACTAGATGGACATAAGGTCTTCCTTCAGCCTTCAAAACTGTTACTATGTTAGAGTTGGGGATCATTGCCTGAGCAGAAGGAATCAACTGTTTTCCAGGATAACCTTGCATGCATCTTGATTCATACATCCTTCTCAAAGATTAACCTGCCCAATTCCAGCTTTGCTCAAGCATCCCCAGATCATCACTGATCATCCACCGAATTTCATAGTGGGTGCAAGACACTGTGGCTTGTACGTGTCCAGGTCTCCATCTAACCATTAGAAGGCCAGGTGTTGGGCAAAGCTGAAACTAAGATTCATCAGAGAAGATTACCTTCCTTCAGTCCTCTATAGTCCAATCTTTAGGGTTTTTGGTAAACTTCAGTCTGGCTCTCCTTTGATTCTCATTGGTGAAAGGCTTTTTTCTACCTTTACATGACTTGAGCTCTGCCTCTAGGAGCCTGTTACGAACTGTTCTTGCCGTGCACTTCACCCCACTGCCATTTGACATTCCTTTTGTAGGTCACTTGATGTCATCCTGTGGTTGCTGAGTGACATTCGAATAGAATCATAGAATCGTAGAGTTGGAAGGGACCTCCTGGGCCATCTGGTCCAACCCCCTGCTCAAAGCAGGATTCGCTAAATCATCCCAGTCATAAGATCAGGGGCGGGCTGGACCGGGTGGCAGAGAGACAAATGCCCCCGGGCCGCTCCCCAGCAGCTGTGCAGGGCCGGCCATCTGATGGCCCTGCACAGTAAACTGCGTGCGGCCATGTCTGTGCTGTGATGCGGCCGGCAGCAGACACGGGCGCGCAGGCGCGCACATCACAGTCTGTCTCAGCCGCTGTCTGCGGCTTATGAGACAGACAGACTGTGCTGTGCACACAGGCGGCATGATGACATCATTGTCTCGTGCCGCTCTACGGGCCAGAAGAGAAGACGGAGGCTGCGGTGCCGGGAAACAGGATGAGGTGAGTATAAACTTTATTATTTTTTTATATGAACGGGGCTGTGGGGCCATCATACTGTATATATGGGGGGGTGAAACTGCGGCCATCATACTGTATATATGGGGGTGAAACTGCAGCCATCATACTGTATATATGGGGGGTGAAACTGCGGCCATCATACTGTATATATGGGGGGTGAAACTGCGGCCATCATACTGTATATATGGGGGTGAAACTGTGGCCATCATACTGTATATATGGGGGTGAAACTGTGGCCATCATGCTGTATATATGGGGGGGTGAAACTGCGGCCATCATACTGTATATATGGGGGTGAAACTGCGGCCATCACACTGTATATATGGGGGGAAACTGCGGCCATCATACTGTAAATATGAACGGGCTATGAGGATATCATACTGTGTTTGGGGGGGTAACTGCGGCCATCATGCTGTATATATGAACAGGCTGTGGTGGAATCATACTGTATATATGAATGGGCTGTGGGGCCATCATACTGCATATATGAGGAGGGAACGGCCGCCATCATACTGCATATATGAACGGGCTGTGAGGCCATCATACTGTATATATGGGGGCTGGGGCCATCCTACTATGTATATGCGGTGGAACTGGGGTCATCCTACTATGTATATGCGGTGGAACTGGGACCATCCTACTATGTATATGCGGTGGAACTGGGACCATCATACTGTATATATGGGGGCTGGGGCCATCACACTATATATGAGGGAACTGAGGTCATCATACTATATATATATATATATATATATATATATATATATATATATGGCTGTGGGACCATCATACTTCATATATGAGAGAACTGGTGCTATCATCCTTTATATATAAGGGAACTGGGGTCATCCTACTATATATGAGGGAAATGGGGCCATCCTACTATACAGGGGAACTAGGGCCATCCTACTCTATATATGGGGGAACTGGGGCCATTATCTAATATATAAAGCTCAAGTGTGTGTATGTATGTCCGGGATTGGCATCCGCACCGTCGCAGCTACAGCCACAAAATTTGGCACAGTCACACGTCTGGACCCTGAGAGTGTGAAAAATGAGGATGAATGAACTCATGGAGATCAACATCCAACACTGCGGAGACACAATCACATGTTTCTCAACGCAGTGATTCTAGAGCAATGCCCCCATCCCTTATGGGAATTATGCAAAAACATGCAAAACACAAGCCGCGGAGACACCATCACGTTTCTCAACGCAAGCATACTACTCCACACTGATGAGGGGCAATACCCCGAAACAGCTGTCTGTGGATGGATACTCATGTTTTGGCATAGGTGGTTTCCTTCATTGGAGACTGCCCTTCCCGTGGTTGTTCCTTCTCGGGGAAAGACCTGGCTAGTCATTGCTTGCATTGAGAAACATGTGATGGTGTCTCCGCGGCTTGTGTTTTGCATGGACCCTGAGAGTGTCCTAGGCTATGTTGTGAGGCGAAGTTTTAACCCCGCGCGTTCCAATTCACCAAACAATTTTGCCCCTAGCTACATAATGGGGAAAAAGTGTGTGTGTGTGTGTGTGTGTGTATCAAGCCCTGCCCCTCATTATGATGTCATAATGGTTGACTATGGGATGGAGGATGTGTGATGGGTATATGGGCACTGGACTATGGGATGGAGGATATGTATGACAGGTATATGGGCATGGGACTATGGGATGACATGTATGACAGGTATATGGGCACGGGACTATGGGATGGAGGATATGTATGATGGGTATATGGGCATGGGACTGAGATGAAGGATGTGTGATGGGTATATGGGCACTGGACTATGGGATGGAGGATATGTATGATGGGTATATGGGCACGGGACTATGGGATGGAGGATGTGTGATGGGTATATGGGCACTGGACTATGGGATGGAGGATATGTATGACGGGTATATAGGCACTCGACTATGGGATGGCGAATATGTATGATGGGTATATGGGCATGGGACTATGGGATGGAGGATGTGTGATGGGTATATGGGCACTTGACTATGGGATGGAGGATATGTATGATGGGTATATGGGCACGGGACACTATATATATATATATATATATATATATATAGTGAAACTGCAGTCATCATACTGTATATATGGGGGGTGAAACTGCTGCCATTATACTGTATATAAAGGGGGGTGAAACTGCGGTGAAACTATATATATATGGGGAAACTGGGGGCATCATACTATATATACGGGGGGGTCTGGTGCTATACTATTTACATGGGGAACTGGGGCCATCATACTATATATATGCGGGAACTGGGGTCATCATACTACATATGGGATAACTGGGGCCACCTTACTATATACATGGGGGAACTGGAGCCATTCTACTATATACTGTATATATGAGTGAACTGGGGTCATCATATATATGGGGATATCTTACTATATAAATGGGGCTGTGGGACCATCATACTTTATATATGGGGGGACTGGGACCATTCTACTATATACATGGGGGCAACTGGGGCCACCAAACTTTATTTTATGCAGTGGGGACCTTTATACTATATATGCAGGGCAGTGGGGCCATCATACTATACAGTTGAAACCAGAAGTTTCCATACATTATATATAAAGACACATATGACCTAAGATGGGAAAGGTTTATTCTGATTTCATGTCAGATATTGAGAAAAACATGCAGATTTGCATTTTTATACAGTATATAGTGGATGTAAACTTCTGGTTTCAACTGTATATACATAGGGGGCAGTGGGGACTTTCATACTAAATATAGGGGGCAGGGGGACCTTCATGCTGTATACAGGGGCAGTGAGGATCATCATACTATATATAGGGGCAATGAGAACATTTTATTTGATATAGGTGCTATGTAGCCATTTTACTATAGCTGTGGCCAAAAGTATTGACACCCCTGCAATTCTGTCAGATAATACTCAGTTTCTTCCTGAAAATGATTGCAAACACAAATTCTTTGGTATTATTATCTTCATTTAATTTGTCTTAAATGAAAAAACACAGAGAATGAAGCAAAAAGCAAAACATTGATCACTTCACACAAAACTCCAAAAATGGGCCAGACAAAAGTATTGGTACCCTCAGCCTAATACTTGGTTGCGCAACCTTTAGCCAAAATAACTGCGACCAACCGCTTCCAGTAACCATCAATGAGTTTCTTACAATGCTCTGCTGGAATTTTAGACCATTCTTCTTGGCAAACTGCTCCAGGTCCCTGATATTTGAAGGGTGCCTTCTCCAAACTTCCATTTTTAGATCTCTCCACAGGTGTTCTATGGGATTGAGGTCTGGACTCATTGCTGGCCACCTTAGACGTCTCCATTGCTTTCTCTCAAACCATTTTCTAGTGCTTTTTGAAGTGTGTTTTGGGTCATTGTCCTGCTGGAAGACCCATGACCTCTGAGGGAGACCCAGCTTTCTCACACTGAGCCCTACATTATGCTGCAAAATTTGTTGGTAGTCTTCTGTCTTCATAATGCCATGCACACGGTCAAGCAGTTCAGTGCCAGAGGCAGCAAAGCAACCCCAAAACATCAGGGAACCTCTGCCATGTTTGACTGTAGGGACCGTGTTCTTTTCTTTGAATGCCTCTTTTTCTCCTGTAAACTCTATGTTGATGCCTTTGCGCAAAAAGCTCTACTTTTGTCTCATCTGACAAGAGAACATTCTTCCAAAACGTTTTAGGCTTTTTCAGGTAAGTTTTGGCAAACTCCAGCCTGGCTTTTTTATGTCTCGGGGTAAGAAGTGGGGTCTTCCTGGGTCTCCTACCATACAGTCCCTTTTCATTCAGACGCCGACGGATAGTACGGGTTGACACTGTTGTACCCTCGGACTGCAGGGCAGCTTGAACTTGTTTGGATGTTAGTCGAGGTTCTTTATCCAACATCCGCACAATTTTGCGTTGAAATCTCTTGTCAATATTTCTTTTCTGTCCACATCTAGGGAGGTTAGCCACAGTGCCATGGGCTTTAAACTTCTTGATGACACTGGAACATTCAGGTCTTTGGAGATGGACTTGTAGCCTTGAGATTGCTCATGCTTCCTCACAATTTGGTTTCTCAAGTCCTCAGACAGTTCTTTGGTCTTCTTTCTTTTCTCCATGCTCAATGTGGCACACACAAGGACACAGGACAGAGGTTGAGTCAACTTTAATCCATGTCAACTGGCTGCAAGTGTGATTTAGTTATTGCCAACACCTGTTAGGTGCCACAGGTAAGTTACAGGTGCTGTTAATTACACAAATTAGAGAAGCATCGCATGATTTTTCGAACAGTGCCAATACTTTTGTCCACTCTCTTTTTTATGTTTGGTGTGGAATTCTATCCAATTTGGCTTTAGGACAATTTTTTTTGTGTTTTTTCATTTAAGACAAATTAAATGAAGATAATACTACCAAATAATTTGTGTTTGCAATCATTTTCAGGAAGAAAGTGAGTATTATCTGACAGAATTGCAGGGGTGTCAATACTTTTGGCCACAACTGTATATATAGGGAGATGTGGGGTCCTCAATGTATAATAAAGGGCTTTGGGGACCATCATATTGTGTTTTGTGGTATGTAGGACCATCATTCTGTATATTCAGAGCTTTGTGGACACTCAGAGGACATTATTTGTTATAAATGGGGACATTATTAGTTTGGATAGGGGCACTCACATTCCATTATTTTTTTCTTAGGGCTTGGTTCTGCTCCCATATCTCTGTAGTAAGCTCCGTTCTGCTCCTATATCTCTGTAGTAAGCTCCGTTCTGCTCCTATATTTCTGTAGTAAGCTCTGTTTTGCTCCCAGACTTCACGTGATCTAGACTGTATGCTTCTGTTAATACATCCTAGAATTGCATTTGCCTTTTTTTGCTGCTGCAACACACTGTTGGCTCATGCTCAGTCTGTGATCTATTAGTATACCCAA
The DNA here is from genome assembly GCF_039654945.1 of Dendrobates tinctorius. Taxonomy (NCBI): domain Eukaryota; kingdom Metazoa; phylum Chordata; class Amphibia; order Anura; family Dendrobatidae; genus Dendrobates; species Dendrobates tinctorius. The sequence goes on from NW_027361675.1 coordinate 52,790,050, forward strand.
GTCTTTTTCACGTGTTGTTGCTTAGTCCTATTCCTCCCATTCTGTATATACTTTTTTTTTATTTTTATTGCCAAGATGTAGCACTTTGCATTTTTCCATTAAAAACCATTCTGTTAGTTGCTGCCCACTGCTACAGTTTATTTATATCTTTTTGAATCTTCTCTAGTATTAGCTATCCCTCCTAGCTTAGTGGCATTAGCAAATTTAATTAGTTTACCATCAATTCCTTCATCTAAATCATTGATAAAGATGTTGAACAATACAGGGCCCAGGACAGAGCCCTGTGGTACCCCACTTGAGACATTCTTCCAACTGGATGTGCAGCCATTTACGACCACCCTTTGGGTCCGATCACTAAGCCAGTTATGAATCCACTGAACAGTTGCCTTGTCCATTCCATAGTCTTTTTTTCAATAAGGATTGTGTGAGATACTTTGCAAATGCTTTGCTGAAGTCAAGATATACTATATCTACAGCATTTCCCTGATCCACCCAGTCAGTGATTCTGTCATAGAAAGAAATTAAGTTAGTCTGACATGTCTTATTAGTTATAAACCCATGCTGCCTCTGTTTAATCACTTCATTCTTATCCAGGTACTTATATACATGTTGTTTAATAATTTGTTCAAAGATCTTTCCTGGTATAGAAGTCAGACTCACCGGCCTATAGTTCCCTGGGTCCACCTTAGTCCCCTTTTTGAAGATAGGAACATTTGCTCTTCTCCAGTCTTCTGGAACTTAGCCTGTTCTCCAAGAATTTTCAAAGATTATCAAGAGTGGTTAAAAATTTTCTTTTGCTATCTCCTTCAGTACTCTGGTGTGTAATTCATCTGGACCTGGAGACTTGAATTAATTTAGGTTAGCTAAGCATTTCCTCACTATCTTTCTGTTTATAGATATCCTGGATTATTCTATTCCCTTAATAGGACAGTGAAGATCAGTTGATGTTACATTTCCTTTGAGAGAAAACAGATGCAAAATAGGAATTTAAAAGTTCGGCCTTCTGAACATCCTGTCTTAGCATTTCATTATTTTCATCCTGTAAATATAGCATCTTTTACTTTTACTTTCAAAAGGATAGAAACAGAAGTGCAAAAAACAGTGCACACACAGGTCAAATGTATGTATAAAAAGGCTTTATGAAACACCAATGCCTAACAGACAGAAAGTATGTATTAGAAACACCATAAAATCACAAAAAGCATGGACAATTCAAACCTGACAACGGTAGATCATAAAGGCAATATTAGATAAAGGTGCAGCGGTGAATAAGTAACCCACACATAAATCACTGCCAGGGCGGCATATGAAAAGCAGATTATATATTAGAGACCAAAATGTAGATTAATGCTGTGACACATTAATATTTGATATTACATAGTTTGATACCACAACAAAGTTATTCCAAATTTTGGATATAGCACTATTATTGCTCTGGAATAATTCTCTTTGAAAGATAACAAATCATTCAAGATCTAATATACCAGTTTTTTTGGGTTACAGCATTAATCTATATGATATTGGTTGTGTGTATAAATTATTTATTTACATGCTGTAGCTGCCAGGGCAATTTAAACAATGCATATTGCCCCACCTGTGGCTCATGTGTGTGTTACTCACTGACTTTTCGAAACACTATTGCATGGAGTGCGTTTATTTTATAACGTTTTATAGATGTGTATAGCACATGCTCTCTGCTAAGGGCGCTTATGGCTTTAGTATAATCAGCAATTTGGAATAACCTTGATGTGGTATCAAACTGTTTAATATCAAATATTAGTTAATGTGTCACAGCATTTATCTACATTTTGGTCTCTAATATAATCTGCTTTTCAAATGCTGCCCTGGTAGTGATTTGTGTGTGGGTTACTTACTCACTGCTGCACCCTTATCTAATATTGCCTTTATGATCTACCTTGTCAGATTTGAATTGTCCATGCTTTTTGTGATTTTATGGTGTTTTTAATACATACTTTGTCTGTCGTGCATTGGTGTTTAATAAAGCCTTTTTATACATACATTTGACCTGTGTGTGCACTGTTTTTTGCGCTTGTTTCTATCCTTTTTTCTTTCACAGTGTTGTTGGTGCATAGTAGCACCCGGTTAATTTATTGTCTAATATCAAGTGTGGTGCCCACCTCTTCTTCTATTATCCCTTTTCTTTTACTTTTGACATATCCCCAAAATCCTTTTTTATTGCTTTCGACATCTCTTGCAAGCCTTAATTCATTGTCAGCATTAGGATAATCTGATTCATGCCCTGCAGACAGCATTATATTCTTTAAATACATGTCTCCCTCTTTCCATTTGATAAACACATGCTAAAAAGGAAGAAAAAAATGTTTATGTTCTGTGTTCAACCATCCTGGTTTCCTTACATGCTTCCTATTCTTCCATATTTTTGGAATCAATGATTCAGAAGCACATTAAGCAGAATGAGGTGTACTCTGGTTGGAGTTCAACCGACACTAGAATGGAAGTCAAACATGTAGAGAAGCTGATTTTTATAAAACCGTGCAGTGGTCTCTTAATTTTTGCCAGAGCTGTAAATATATATATATATATATATATATATATATATATATATATATATACACACACACACAGCTCTGGCACAAAAATTAAGAGACCACTGCACGGTTTTATAAAGATCAGCTTCTCTACATGTCTGACAGCCTTTCAGAATATTCTATTCTAACCTGTCAGTGTAATTTTACTGCACACAGCACATGAATTGCCGGATTTTCAAAGGACAAAGGTGCATAAATATCGGACAGCACTCGCATGGTCTGAATGTTGTGCGATTTTTTTCCTCGCATCCATTGATTTGCATTAGCGAGTCTCATCCAAGGTGCGCTGCTAATCGCAGCATGCTGCGATTTTTTTCTCCTTCCAATTTTAGCTGAGAGAAAAATCGCAGATGAGATGTAACTCATTGAATAACATTGGTCAGAGTGCAATCCGATTTTTTTTTTATCGGGTTTGCACTCGTCCGTTTTTCTCGCAAATGAGTATGAGCCATTAGAATCCTGCAGTGACTTCTCTCATCCTTAGGGTGTGTGCACACGCTGCGGAATGCTCTGCGGATTTGTCAGCGCGGATTTAGTAAAATCCGCAGGTAAATCCGCAGGTCAGACGACCTGCGGTTTATCTGCAGATTACCCTGCGGTTTATCATCTCTACAATGGAGCAGATGGCAAACCGCAGCAGAATCCGCAGAAAGAATTGACATGTCATTTCTTTCTGCGGATTAAAAACCGCGGAAAAATCCGCACCGCGGTTTTCGTTTTCCATAGGTTATAATGCTACTGTACACCGCAGCAGAAACTGCTGCGGTTCTGCAGGGCCAAAACCGCTGCGGATGCGCAGCAGAATCCGCAGCATGTGCACACACCCTAACAATTAGCAACCTTCCATTATATAGAGAACTTTCCATAGCACTATATGCACTGGATATATTCAGGGATTCCAAAACTGATACATTAGAGAAGAATGTGGCGTTATTAAAAATTGCAGATAAATCTTTTTAAAGGGATTTTCCCATGAACAAGGTAATCTGGAGGCTGGACAAGTTCATTTTAATCAATAGATCTTCGAGTAATAATACCTTCCACAATTGGATGTGTGTAAATAAAATGTTCCTGTGCTGAGAGAATCGTATAAATGTGTCTCTGCTGTGTACTGTGTAATGGCTGTGTCTCACCATGCAGGAACATGGTCTGATCATAACACAGCTCTCGGGCAGGGGAGGAAGCAAAAGACTATACAGAATTACATTATAGTATTACAGCAGGGGATGGCATCCGATTCTTTCTCTGAAGCAAAACTGTTTAAAAACAAGCAGGGAAATGTTTTACTTCGCAAAAAGAATCATCTATGATCCCCATGCTGTCCTGTCTGTATACTCTTTTGAGTCATCCCCTGGTCAGGAGCTGTGGTATAATCAGACCATGTTCCTGCACGGTCACACACAGCCATTACACAGTACACAGCAGGGCACATTTATATCTCAGCACAGGAACATTTTATTTAATCACATCCAAATTGTGGAAATTATGTTTCCAAGATCTATTGATTAAAATCAACTTTAGTTTGTGGGAAAATCCCTTTAATTTTTCAATTTGAGCTCAGGGGAAATCTACATCAATTGTTTTACACAATCCACGAGTGTAAAGGTTATCTTCCCACAGGGCAGTTTTTTTTCTGTGGACTTCCTGCAGTGAAATCCATAGGTAGATAAACTTTTTTGCCGTGCACATCATATTAGCATGTTTTCAAGGGTGATAACAGTGATACCATCAGCAGCATAAATGGACCTGTGCTGCAGATTTAAAGTCCGAAAAATGTAAACTTAGGCCTCAACCACATATGTGAATTACGGAAGACTGAATATCTGCGATTTTCATGGATTAAACATACCCATTAAGTCTATGGTACTATTCACATGCCCAAAAATTTTTGGCTACCATGTCAACACAAAAAAAAAAAAAAAAAATCAAGGAGACCTGTCCATTTTTATCCGAGCCATGGATCCAGATTACTGATACAAGTCTATGGTTATGTGAAAATCATGGATAATATTAATGTGCAATCCATATGCTACCATTTTTAACATTGTGATGGTTAAGAATCTCTTTTTAAATCACCACTGTTAAAAACGAACACTGATAAAACATGAATAAAAAAAAAAAAAAATCACAAAATTGTTGAATACATTGGAGTACTCCTGAAAGTGGGTACATGCCCAGTCATTCGAAGGCTCTATACTAGGTGACAACAAAAAAACCAAGCATACAGTGGCTTGCGCAAGTATTCACCCCCTTTTGCTTCTTACCCATTTTGTTACATTACTACCTGTGTTTCCATACTTTTGTAATCTGATCAGCACTAAATAGTCTAAGATGGTGAAGTGAAGTGAGAAAAAAAAAGGCATATATTAAATTTATGAGATCAAATAACTAAAAATTAGCATGTGTATAGTCACCCCTTTTGCGATGAAGCCTGTAAAAATTTTGGGTGCAAGGAAGTCCACCTGTGTGCAATCTAAGTGTCCCATAGTCTGTCAGTATATACACACCTTTTCTGAAAGGGCACAGAGGCTGCAAAATCATTAAGCAAGAGGCACCACTAACCAAACAAAATCATGAAAACCAAGGAGATCGCCAAATAAGTTAGTGACAAAGTTACTGAGAAGTACAAATGAGGGTTGGATTATAAAAAAAGTATCCCAATCTCTGATGATCCCCTGGAGCACCATTAAATTTATTATCAAATGGAAAGAACATGGTACAACAAACATGCCAAGATAGGACTGCCCACCAAAACTCTCAGCCCTAGCAAGAAGGGGATTAATTAGGGAGGAAGCACAGAGACCAAAAGGTAACCATGAAGAAACTGCAGAGGTCCCAAGCAAAGACTGGACCATCTGTCCATACGACCACAATAAGCCGTACCCGCCAAAGAGATGGCCTTTATGGTAGAGTGGGCAGAAAAAGAGATTTTTGTGTACTCACCGTAAAATCTCTTTCTCTTAGCCTCTAATTGGGGGACACAGAACCATGGGTGTTATGCTGCTGTCCACTAGGAGGTGACACTATGCATAATCTGAAAAAGATTAACTTTGGCTCTTCCTCTGCAGTATACACCCCTGGACGGCGTCAGTCTTCTCCAGTTTTGTGCAAAAGCATTAGGAGGAAGTTAACAGAAATAACAACCATGCCTGTAATAAGGCCACCATGTACGAGCTCAAAGAACAATATGAGAACTCAACCACAACAACGGCCCATAAGGGCAACAGGGTGGGAGCTGTGTCCCCCAATTAGAGGCTAAGAGAAAGAGATTTTACGGTGTCGGTGAGTACAAAAAAATCTCCTTTACTCTGTCACCTCATTGGGGGACACAGAACCATGGGACGTCCCAAAGCAGTCCCTGGGTGGGAAGCAATGGACGAATATTGTGCAGACAGGTCCCTAAACTTGGGGCACTGCCACCTGCAGAACCTGTCTACCCAGGCTCGCATCCGCTGAGGACTGGGTATGAACTCTGTAGTGTTTCGTAAACGTGTGTAAGATAGTCCAAGTGGCCGCCTTACACACCTGTTGTGCCTAAGGCCTGTTTCACACTTCCGTTTTTGTGTCCGCCAAACGGATCCGTTTCCGTTTTTTTGACGGAAACGGATGCCAACGGATGCGTTTTTAAAAAAACGGATCCGTTTTTTTGACGGATCCGCGGTAACCATAATGGAAGTCTATGGGACAAAAAAAACGGATCCTGCCAAAAATGGCGGATCCGTTTTTTTACGGAAAACAACGGATTTTGACGGATTTGAAAAAACGGAAGTGTGAAACAGGCCTAAGCCTGGTGCTGAATGGCCCAGGAGGCCCCTACCGCCCGCATAGAGTGTGCCGTGATACCGGCCGGAAGAGGAGAATTGTTAAGGCGGTAAGCTTCTTGTATGGTGGACTTGATCCACCTGGCAAGGGTAGCTTTGGAAGCCGGCAGACCCTTGCGAATGCCTTCCGGAAGAAGGAAAAGGGAATCAGACTTCCGGAAGGATGCAGTCCTAGACACGTATATACGCAATGCCCTGACGAGGACAAGCGTATGCAGAGCCTTCTCCACTCTATGAACCGGAACCGGGCAAAGGGATGGCAGTGAAATTTCCTCATTGAGGTGGAAGTTGGACACAACCTTCGGAAGGAAGGATGGGACTGTACGGAGAACCACCTTGTCCTGGTGAAAGGCTAGGAAGGACCGTCTGCAGGAGAGTGCTGACAATTCAGACACCCTGAGAAGCGAGGTGATTGCCACCAGAAAAAACACCTTCTGTAATAGAATGCAGAGTGGGACTTCCTTAAGGGGTTCGAAAGGTGGTGTCTGCAATGCTGTCAGGACCAGGTTGAGGTCCCATGTTTTCAGTGGACGTCTGTAGGGGGAACCAATTGGGAAACCCCCTGGAGAAAGGGTCTTACTTGCGGCTTGTTAGTGATGCGCCTCTGAAAAAGCACTCAGAGCGCTGACACCTGGCTCTTAAGCGAGCCCAGGGATAGCCTGGCGTCCAGGCCCGATTGGAGAAAGCCAAGGACTTTTGAGAGGGAATAAGGGAGTGGAATATGGCCGCGAGATTCGCACCAGGTGAAGAAAGCTCTCCAGGTACAGTAATAAATCTTGGCGGAGGCTGGCTTCCGTGCCCTGATCATGGATCTAATGACGTCCGTTGAGAGTCCTGCCTGGGTTAGAACCCAGGTCTCAAGGGCCACGCCGTCAAATTGATAGCCCCTCAGTTCTGGTGGTAGAACGGGCCTTGTGACAGAAGATCAGGATGGTCGGGGAGACGCCAGAGGACGTCTGCTGTAAGTTGTACGACGTCGGCGTACCATGTACGTCTGGGCCAGTCTGGCGCGATCAGGATGGTTGGAACTCCCTCGTGTTTGATCTTCCTCACGACTCTGGATATCAGGGGGAGAGGTGGAAAGATGTACAGAAGCTGGAACTGGGTCCAGTCCAGAACCAGGGTGTCATGGTCACGTGTGTCAGGACGCAGATGATACCGCAAGGCGAACCCATAACACACGTGACCCTGGATACACCGCCTCCAGTGGGGCGCATTTAAATAATAAAACGTGCAGGTGGATACGCCGCCTCCACCTGGCGAATTTAGGTATTACACGTTATACAATAATCAAATAATAAAGGGGGAACCTGGGTAACTTTAACAATGGTGGGCCCTGCGATAGGGAATGGGGAAATGGAGACCTCCTAAGCTCCCCTGAGCCAGTGTCCCTGCACTCCTAACATTCCCTATACAGGCGCCGCACGCGAACCTTAACCCCTTGCTCGCCCTGACCCTAAACCCTCACTAGGGAATGGGTCGGTGTGGAGACTAATCCCACCACTGCACCAATAACACACATGAGGAAAGAGACAATACAGGGGGAACACCACTTAGCTTTGCTCTGCCGCGTGCGCTCCCAGCAACAGAGCCCACCACCTGCGTGCATCTTCTCCTCCACCTGGATCCATCACCATAACAGGATCCATCACCTTAGTGCAGCCTTGGAGCAGAGTCCACCACCAGTTGCTGCTGCTTAGCAACAGAGTCCCCATGATGAGTCCAGCTTCTGCCACGAAGTCGAGCATGCTTGAGTCCAGCTCAGCAGCCAAGTCCCACATGGTGAGTGCCACTCTCCATAGTCGCCACTCCACCAGTCCATGCAGACACTTCCCGCCGACACCATCACTGCGACCCCACCACGCCATGCCAGCCCTTCGTCCAGACACCATAGCTGAAACACATGCCCCCTGGCTAAGCAGCGCAGGACACCTCTCCAGCTCCATCCTTCCACCAGGCTCTCAAACTCAGAGTGAACACAATCTCACAATATCACAGGCAGTGATTGCACACCCCTAGCACACCTTTATAGGGTGTCACACCTGATACATAATTAAGTGCACAAAAACCTAAAGTGCAATACAACTAACCACCACCGGGGACAGTCAAGACACCTTGGAACTTTCCAAAGTAAAAAAAAGTTCACTCAGTGCAATTTAAAACTGTCAGATCATGACACAGGGCATCTGCTCCGAGCGACTGCGGATCGCGTGTCCTGGCCATGAAGTTGGAGACCTTGGCATTGAGATGGGTTGCCATTAGGTCCAGGTCCGGGGTCCCCCCAGCGATGGCAGATCTGTCGAAAGATTTCGGGATGGAGAGACCACTCCCCCGAGTCCATTCCTTGTCTGCTTAGGAAGTCGGCTTCCCAGTTGTCCACACCCAAAATGTGGACTGCAGAGAGTACCGACCTCATGTCTTCCGCCCAATGGAGGATATGTGCCACTTCTCTCATCGCCTGGGGACTGCGGGTCCCGCCTTGGTGGTTCACATAAGTCACTGCCGTGGCATTGTCCGACTGTACTCTGATATGAGAGGCTGCCAGTAAGTGACGAAAGGCTCTCAATGCCAGGAAGATGGCCCGAATTTCCAAGACGTTGATGGGCATGTTCGCTTCCACTGGTGACCACTTGCCCTGTGCCCTGTGATGTAGGTGCACCGCACCCCAACCTGTCAGGCTCACATCGGTGATCAGGACCTTCCATTGACCTGAGAGAAAGGATTTTCCTGTTGCCAGTGAGGTTGGCTTGAGCCACCAGTGCAGGGACCTTCCTGGTTGCCGACGTTAGCCAGAACTCCCTGTCGAGGGAGAAAGGATTCCTGTCCCAGGGCTTGAGTATGGCTAGTTGAAGAGGCCTGAGGTGAAACTGGGCAAATGGTACTGCCTCCATTGCTGCGGCCATCCTGCCGAGGACTCTCATGGCAAACCGGAGAGATTGGGGGGGATTGCGGAAGAGTATGCAAACTCCTAGACGGAGAGCCAGTGCCTTGTCTCTGGGAAGGAGCACCAGACCCCTGGAGGTGTCGAATAGCATCCCCAGGAACGTCAGAGACTGACTTGGGGTAGTCGATGACTTTTGTAAGTTGACTAACCAGCCCAGGCGACTCAGAGTGTTGATTGTGACGCTGACCTCGCAGTCCTTGAAGGTGGAAGCCTTGATGAGGTCATCCAGGTATGGAACGACTACTATGCCTCTGGAGTGTAGAACCTCCATGGTGGCAGCCATGACCTTGGTAAATGTTCTTGGATCCATGGCGAGTCCGAAAGGGAGAGCCACGAACTGGTAGTGGTCCTGGTCGATTGTGAACCCGAGAAATCGGTATATGCAGGTATGCGTCCTGTATGTCTATGGAAGTGAGATATTGTCCTTGCTCCATTGACGCAATGATGGACCGAAGGGACTCCATGCGAAAGTGACGAACTCGTACATACTTGTTGAGTTGTTTTAGGTCTAGTATGGGCCGGACGCTGCCTCCTTTCTTGGGGACTACGAATAGATTGGAGTAGAACCCTCGGAAACGTTCGGCCGCGGAAACCGGTACTACGACTCCTGCTTGAAGTAGAGAGGAAACCGCTTGGTGGAAAGCACAAGCCTTTTCTGGCGGTTTTGGTGGAACAGAGAGGAAGAAGCGGTTCGGCGGACTGGAAGTGAATTCTATCTTGTATCCGGAAGACACTATTTCCCTGACCCACCTGTCTTCTGTAATAGGCAGCCAGACTTGCTGAATGAGTAGAAGTCGTCCGCCTATGGGTGGGGTGTCTTCTGGAGTTCGTGAGTCATTATGAGGAGAAATTCTGAGGTTTTCCTCCTTTGGGCTTTGCCTGGCCTGTTTTCGACTGTCAGGTCCTGTCTGGCCTCTGCGCCGCCCGTGGGTTGTCCCTGCGTGGAGAGCGGTTACGATTTTTTGCTGGACGCGAGGCGGACCAGCCCGAAGAATTCTGAAAGGATCGGAATCGTGTTTGGTTACGCCGTTTGAACGTGCGTTTAGGTTTTAGTTGAGGGAGAGAGGTACTCTTTCCCCTTGTGGCATTGGATATCATTGTGTCCAACTTTTCACCGAAAAGCCGTCCACTGAGGAACGGGAGATGCGTGAGGGACTTCTTTGAGGTCGCATCCGCTTTCCATTCCCGCAGCCAGAGGATACGCCGAATCGTGATGGCGTTTGATGCTATCCCCGCTACACCTCTTGCGGAATCCAGGGCTGCATGAAGCATGTAATCTGCTACCACTGCTATTTGAACCACTTGGTCCGACAGCTCAGGATTTGAAGCTTGGAGGTCAGTTTGCAATTTTTGGGCCCAAGCCAGAATGGCCTTGGCCGCCCATACTGAAGCGAACGCGGGAGCCACGGAGGCCCCTGCCGCTTCAAAAACTGAACGAGCCATGCGTTCTACCTGCCGGTCTGCAGCGTTCCTGAGGGTTGAGCTATCTGGCAGTGATAGGAGGGTCTGTGCTGCTAGCCTAGAGACTGGGGGGTCCACTTCAGGTGGATCTGTCTACTCCTTGGTGTCCTTTTGTGGGAAGGGGTACATAGCCTCCAAATATTTGTGATTGGTGAATTTCTTCTCAGGCTGCGAAAACTGCTTAGTAAGGATCGCCTGAAATTCCGGGTGGTTAGAGAAGACCTTAGGTGGTTTCAGAACACCTTCAAAGCAAATCTTGTGTTCTGGGGCTTCCGGGGTTGGATCGGAAATGTCCAGCACCCGATGGATGGAAGAGATTATGTCCTCAACTAGTGCTGTATTGCTAGGGGGACAAGGGACCAGAGACGTCTCCGTTTGATTGTCTGAGTCGGAGTCACAGATGCCTTCCGAATCCTGCGTATCGCTGAGGCGTTCCCTGGTGGGCGAGCTGGGGGCGAAGGCCTTCCGTCATCGGGGATCGCTATGGAGATCTGCGTTGTCTGTCCCTGGTAGGGGACGGTCTTGGTGACCTGGAACTATGGTGTCTCTCCCTAGAGGGGGATGACCGTGTGCTATGGGATGACGCAGAGGAATGCGACGTGTGGGTGCGCATACGTCCAGGAGAGCCAGAAACGGCCTGTCCCTAAGTGGAGCTGTCCCTTTGCTGGGTAACGCTCATAGCCAAGACATGACCCTGCAGAGCCTGGAGCAATGTGGAGGTTAGTTTATCTATGGACTGCGTCATATACTGCGACATCTGGGTAGCCCATTCCGGCGTGGTAGCAGCCGCTGAAGCATTGGTAGGAGCCTCTCGGGGTTCTGACCCAGAATTCTGGATACAGTCCCGACAGTACGGGTACTGGGGAGAGTGGTTTTGCAGGCTGCGCAGAATGCATAAAAGCAGTCCTGCCTGGTTCTCTTGGACCTTGAGCCTGGCATAGTGCAGAGTGTGGAAGGGCTGGCTATGAGAGGGCCCTACAGGGGTGGCTATGCAGGGAAAAACCTATAGGAGAGCCTTACAGGGAATCCAGAATCACAGGCGAGTAAAAAACCTGAGCTGTGATCTTACCCCACCAGCGTGAACTTAGGTCCAGCGCCGAAGATCCACAGTCCTGTGCCCCGGAGACTGGCTGGCGTGGTGCTGCTGATGCCTGCAGCAGAAATGGCTGCCGAGAGGATGAGAAGGGGGTGGAGAGCTGAGAAAGAGCGCAGAGAGATGTGTAAAAATGCGCCCTGTCTCGATCCGCCCCTTCTATGACACTGTAGTGTCATTTGTCATCCGGGGGGCGGAGAGGAGACGGCGACGTCAGCTAGGCCGAAGCCGCTGCCTAAATTAGTTACCGATGCCCAGAAAGGGCTCCAGGCCGGCGCGGAAGTCCGGGAGGGGGTCGGATCTGAAATGGACCCCCCCCGGATAGAAAGGCAGGATAGCGGTGGGGCCACAATCTGAAGCGGGGCCCTGTGATGGGTCCCCCTGAGGTGCTATGGAGCTGGTGCTGCCGCAGAGACGGGTGCAGGGAGCCCTGTGTCTGTATGTGCCATGTCTGCCCGCACTCCCCCCCCGGCCCTGACAGGAGTCCGCAGCTGGGCTGGGGTCCCTGGATACTGTGAGCTGCAGATTGCCGTGGTACAGACCCTACCTGAGGCGTGGCAGGAGGGTGCTGCTGTCACCATCAGGGGGCTTCCTCTTCACCTCGACCTCAACCCAAGACCAAAAGGAATTGGGGAAGGAGGCGGGTCTCGACTTCGAACCAGCACCCGCAGGACTGGGGAAGGAGCGACATGGGGAACAGCCATCTCAACTTCAACTGGGCACCCCATAATAGGAGGCCGAGGAAGGAGCCATGCCGGGAGTCTCACAGGAGACCCACTTTTCTTCATCTGTCATCCGGAAAAAAACGGAGTGGAAAAGAGAAAAAAAATTCTTTAGGTGTGCCTCCTATGCGACACTAAGCAAAAACTGGAGAAGGCTGACGCCATCCAGGGGGGTGTATACTGCAGAGGAGGAGCCATAGTTAATCTTTTTCAGATTATGCATAGTGTCACCTCCTAGTGGACAGCAGCATAACACCCATGGTTCTGTGTCCCTCAATGAGGCGACAGAGTAAAGTCATAGCTTACACACAAAAATTGTAAGGCTTCTTTTCAGTTTACCAAAAGGCATGTGGGAGGCTACCCAAATGTATGGAGGAAGGTGCTGGTTTCAGATGAGACCAAAATTGAACTTTTTGGCCACCAAGGTAAACACTGTCTGGTGCCAAAGAAACACAGCTCATTAACATAAGAATACCATTCCCACAGTGAAACATGGTGGTGGTTGCACCATGCTGTGGGGATGTTTTTTGGTTACAGGTAAAATGGTCAGTCGTGGAGAAGCTGGATGGTACAAAATACAAGGATATTCTTGAGCAAATCTTATTTCAGTCTGTCAGCGATTTCAGACTGGGACGGAGGTTAACCTTCCAACAAGGCAATGACCCAAAGAATACTGCTAAAGCAACAAATGAGTGATTAGGGTATGTGCACACGGTGCACATTCTGCTGCAGTTCTGCAGCAGATTTGACCCTGCAGAACTGCAAGTGATGTACAGTACCATTTAACGCTATGTAAAACAAAAACCGCTGTGCACATGCTGCAGATTTTTCCGCGCAGATTTGGTGCAGATTTAGGATATGTGCACACGGTGCAGATTCTTCTGCAGTAGATTTGGCCCTGCAGAACTTCAAGTGATGTACAGTACCATTTAAGGCTATGTAAAACAAAAAACGCTGTGCACATGCTGCAGATTTTTCCATGCAGATTTGATGCGGATTTAAAACTGCAGCATGTCACTTCTTTTGTGCAGTTCTGCTGCAGTTTTACATTTGCTCCATTATACAAATCCGAAGGTGTAAAATTGCAGGGGAAATCCGCACAAAAACTGCACTAAAGCTGCAGGTAAAACACAGGTCATTTTACCTGCGGATTTAGCAAAATCTGCGCGGAAAATTCCACAGCAGAAACTGCAACGTGTGCACACACCCTCAAAACTACAGCATGTCACTTCTTTCGTGCAGTTCTGCAGCAGTTTTTCATCTGCTCCATTACAGAAATCTGCAGGTGAAAACTGCAGGGGAAATCCGCACAAAAACTGCAAGTAAAACGCAGGTCATTTTACCTGCAGATTTAGTAAAATCTGCGTGGAAAATTCCACAGCAGAATCCACGCCGTGTGCACATATCCTAAAGGGGAAACATTTACATGTTTTGGAGTGGCCTAGTTAAAACCCAGACCTTAATCCAATTGATAATCTGTGGTCAGACTTGAAGATTGCTGTTCACCAGAGAAAATCATCTAACTTGAAGGAGCTGGAGCAGTTTTGCCTTGAGGAATGGACAAAAATCCCACTGGCAAGATGTGGAAAGCTCATAGACTTATCCAAATTCATCAAAATGTACCTTTCAGGTTATCCCTCAAGTACCCTCACTTGTCTTTCCTTCTTTTGAGGTCCATGCCGTCAGACTCTACACCCCCTTCTCCATGCGAGTGGCGGTGGTGTATCGTCCTCCCGGCCCCTCCCATCAGTTCCTGGATCGTTTTGCCACTTGGCTTCCACATTTTCTCTCCTGTGACATCCCTACCCTTATCATGGGCGATTTCAACATCCCCATTGCTCTTCCCCTCTCCCCATCTGCTACTCACCTTTGATCTCTAACCTCCTCATTTGGCCTTTTGCAGCTTACTAATTCTCCAACACATGAAGACGGAAACTCCCTCGACTTGGTCTTCTCTCTGCTTTGTGCAGTGGATGATTTTGCAAACTCCATTCTCCCGCTCTCTGACCACAACCTTCTTTCATTCTCTATCAAGAACTTCCAGGCTGCTCAGGTCATCCCCACTGTCCATATTTATAGAAACATACAGGCCATTAACACCCAGAAACTTATGAAGACCTTGCAGTCTTCATTGGCCCCTATCTCCTCCCTTTCATGTCCTGATTCTTCATTGAAGCATTACAATGAAACATTTCAAAGTGCCCTGGATGAATTTGCTCCTCCTAAACATACAACACCACAAACACAGACAGTGACAACCCTGGCACACCCTGCAAACAAGTTTCCTGCAGCGGTGCTCCAGGTGCGCCGAACGTCTGTGGAGAAAATCCAACCTACCCGAAGATCTCATCCATTATAAGTTTATGCTTCGAACATACAACACTGCCCTTCACCTCTCAAAACAAACCTATTTCAACACCCTCATCACTTCACTGTCCAATAACCCTAAACGTCTCTGACACTTTTCATTCTCCACTCAACCCAAGAGTACAGGCCCCCAACCACGGAGCTTCGAGCTGACGATCTGGCCAATTACTTCAAAGAAAAAATTGACCAGATCCGACAGGAAATTATCTTCCAATCACCTCATACTATGCACTGTCCTCCCTCCCCCACTACATCTAGCTCACTCTCTGATTTTGAACCAGTCACAGAAGAAAGCAGGCTCCTTGCATCTTCTCGCCCAACCACTTGCACCAGTGACCCATTTCCATCACATTTACTCCAGCCCCATTCCCCTGCTGTCACCCCTCACCTAACTAAAATATTTAACCTCTCTTTCTCTTCTGGTATCTTTCCCTCCTCATTTAAGCATGCCATCATACATCCACTACTTAAAAAACCATCCCTCGACCAAAACTGTGCCACTAACTATAGACCTGTTTCTAATCTTCCCTTCATCTCTAAACTCCTGGAACGCCTGGTCCACTCCCGTCTTATCCGCTATCTCTCAGAAAACTCTCTTCTCGACCCTCTCCAATCCGGTTTCCGCTCTTTACTGAAACTGCCCTCACTAAAGTCTCTAATGATCTGCTAACAGCTAAATCAAATGGTCATTACTCCATGCTAATTCTCTTGGATCTCTCTGCAGCATTCAACGCTGTGGATCATCAGCTCCTCCTCACTATGCTCCGTTCCATTGGCCTCAAGGACACCGTTCTCTCCTGGTTCTCCACCTACCTCTCTGACCGCTCCTTTACTGTATCTTTTGCTGGCTCCTCCTCCTCTCATCTTCCTCTTACTGTTGGGGTTCCTCAAGGATCAGTCCTAGGCCCCCTCCTCTTCTCCTTGTATACTGCCCCTATTGGTCAAACAATCAGTAGATTTGGTTTCCAGTAACATCTCTATGCTGATGACACCCAATTATACACTTCTTCTGACATCACACCAGCCTTTCTAGAAAACACCGGCAATTGTCTAAACGCTGTGTCTAACATCATGTCCTCACTATATCTGAAACTGAACCTGTCAAAGACTGAACTCCTTGTTTCCTCACGCTACTAATGTACCTATACCCGACATTGCCATTTCCGTGTGTGGTTCTACTATTACTCCGCAGCAACATGCCCGCTGTCTTGGGGTCATACTCGACTCCGAGCTTTCCTTTGTCCCCCACATCCGATCACTGTCTCGCTCTTGTTATCTGCACCTCAAAAACATTTCTAGAATTCGACCTTTTCTTACTTTTGACTCTGCAAACTCTTACTGTTTCTCTTATTCATTCTCGTCTCGACTATTGTAACTCCCTTCTAATCGGTCTCCCTCTTACCAAACTCTCCCCCCTCCAATCTGTCTTGAATGCTGCTGCCAGGATCATATTCTCGCCAATCGTTACACCGATGCCTCTACCTTGTGCCAGTCATTACACTGGCTACACATCCACTCCAGAATCCAGTACAAACTTATTACCCTCACCCACAAAGCTCTTCATGGCTCAGCACCACCCACCCACCGTTGTTTCAGTATACCATCCTACCCGCGCCCTCCGTTCTGCTGATGACCTGAGGTTAGCATCCTCAATAATGAGAACCTCCCACTCCCATCTTCAAGACTATACACGTGCTGCGCCAATCCTTTGGTATGCACTTCCTAGGTCAATACGATTAGTCCCCAATCCCCACAATTTTAAGCGTGCCCTGAAAACGCATTTATTCAGACTGGCCTATCGCCTCAACACATTAACCTAGTCTATCCCTATGTGGCACAGACAAAAAATTTTTTTTTACCATAACCAGGTTCTCCGCATCATGTTCCCACATGCTTTATGCATCCATTAGCCCTCTGCATTTGTACTGTTACACACTTAACATTATGGCTGGTCCATACAATCAGGGCAACTGTTACCATCCACCTTTCGTGTCTCCCCTTTTTTCCTCAGATTGTAAGCTTGCGAGCAGGGCCCTCATTCCTCTTGGTATCTGTTATGATCTATGTGATTATTGTTATGCTGCAATGTATATTGTCTGTACAAGTCCCCTCTGAAATGTAAAGTGTTGCGGAATATGTCAGCGCTATAGAAATAAAATTTATTATTATTATTTACATCTGCCTATAATTGCTGCAAAAGGAGGCTGTAGAAAGTACTGACTTTAGTGGGACGGTTATTACGCATACTGAAGTTTTCAGTTATTTTGTCCTATTTGTTGTTCACTTCAAAAAAGAAAACTAAAATTGTTCACAGCTGTAGGCATGTTCATTACATGAACTGATGCAAACCATCAAATAAAGTAAACAACTGACATTCCAGGTTGTGAAGTAGCAAAACCTTGCCAAGGGAGGTGAATACATTTGCAAGCCACTGTGGGTTCAACCTGGTTGGCCATGTCTTCTCAAGACACTGTGAAGCTCAGTTTAGTGCCAAAAGCAGGTGTAGAGTAGAAATACAAATGAGAAAAGCTCTAAAAACAACCAGGAACCAATATGATCTTAATCCCCGAAAGAACAACACATAGGACACAGGTAATGAGAACTGGTTTCTAGGCAGGAAAATTAGGAACAGGGTGGGAGCCATGTACCCCAATGAATTTAACAAGGGAATTTATGGCAAGTACAAAAATCCAATTTTCTTAAGATTGCTTGACACAGCAATGCAGTCCTAATAGGTGGGAAAACAACAGCTAATGATGAGCGAGTATACTCGTTGCTTGGGTCTCCCCGAGTAAGCTCGGGTGGTCTCAGAGTACTTTGGCATGCTCAGAGATTGTTTTCTTCGCCTCAGCTGCATGATTTGCAACTGCTAGACAGCTTGAATACATGTGTGGAACGCCTGTTTGTTAGGGAATTCCCACATGTATTCAGCCTGTCTACAAGTCGCAAATCATGCAGCTGAGATGACGAAAACTAAATCTCCGAGCACGCCAAAATACTTGATCACCCGAGCATGCTCAGGGAGACCCGAGGAACGATGCTACTCGCCCATCACTACAGCTTACCATACACGCACTGCCTGACAGTGACCTACAGCACCATACACCATCTCAGGGATTAGTACTGTTGCCTTGCAGTGCTGGTATACTGGGTTCAAATCTCACCAAAGATCACATCTGCAAGGAGTTTGTATGTTCTCCCCGTATTTGCATAGGTTGCCTCAAGGTACTCCGGTTTCCTGTGAACCCCAAAGGGGGACAGTGTGGATGATGTCTGTAAAGCACAGTGAAATATAATGGCACTATATAAAGTAAGCATTATGAATAATATGTACACCACAAGCTGGCATGGGCAGAATCCACGGAGCAGATTTTGCAAAATTTGACAGAGACCCAGCAGCCTTGCAGAATGCCACTGCCTAGCTTTTTACATCAGAAATGTGGAACACAGAGCATTGGCACAAGCTGCTCTGCACAATGAAAAATTCTGGTGGCTTAATAGGCTGAGGGGCGCCTTGCTTTCCCATTGACTCAAGTTGGCAACTGGGATGAAAGATGTTTGTCTGTACTTAAAGCAGATGGTCTTTTAAAAGGCAGAACCAGCGGGAGAAAGCCAGAAAGATGGCCCTCAGTTCCAACAAGTTTGGCCTGGAGGCAGTGAGGTTTTTTAAAAAAAAAAAACAAAAAAAACCCTGATCACTACACCAGAGACTGTCAACAGTCATCAGCACCTGCCATTGAAGAGAAAGGATCACGGTGGTTAACGGGGAGACAGATGCGTCAATTCAGGATGCTGACTTGTTCCAAAAGTACAAAATGTAACACTGTACTGGCCAGGTGTGAAACAATCATGCTCAGAATACTCCTGCAAAAACAGATGGAATACAGACTCCATCCGCACATAAGGCACTCCAGGTTGAAGACAAGAGCTTGTCTTGTGGGAAAAAGACATAACAATCATGTCCAGAAATTCGAAGTGCTCCAGTAGCTTCAGACAAAACTTGAGTGTTGCTAATTCTACCAAGACTTCAAGGGACTCAAGGTAATCTGGAGGGTGGACAAGATTTTCTCGTTGGATAGGGTGTTCACTAAGACACTGTCAAGATACGAGATGACATCCACCCATGTGGCATGAAAGAACACCTCCATTTAAGAGTTTGGATGCGTTCGCTAGTCTAAAGGGTAGCGCAAAACACTGAAAATGAAGAGAACTGACAGCAAAGCATGGAAAACGTTTGTGGGACTCTGCAAAGGGGATGTGAAGATACACATCTCATATTGCCAAAGAAGAAAAATATCCCAGCTCCAGCAATGAAAAAATGGACGAGTGGAATTCCATGCACAATCTTAACATCTGCGCAAACTGATTAAGACTCTTCAGATCCAGAATTTTTCTGACCACACCATCCTTTTTTGGTACTATGAATGGGTTACAATAGTACCCCTGGAACCATTCCCCGTCTTCAAATGGTACAGCGACACCTTAAAGCTGAAGGCCGTTGATGGCTTGGAAGAAAGCAAACGTATGGTTAAGTCAGTGAAGGAGATAAAAGAACCTGTCTGGGGGCAGAAAGGTGAATTCAATTTTGAATCCTTCGGGGATCAGGCAGGCATCTTATCACCCGAAAGAGGATTTGCAAAAGAAACAAAAGGTCTGCGAGTATCTAAAAGGAGGAGTACGATTCTGGGGATGCAGAACGCTTATCCCTAGCATTCTGAAGGCACAACTGCTAGGAGGAAATAAACTTTATTCCTCCTGGCAGCCTCGGGCTTTCAGTCATAGGAATGGTCCGCCATTGCTTCAGTCACCGCTAAGTACATAGTGAGCGGTGGCTGTAAGAACGCCCCTGGCACCGACGGCCTGCTCTATTGCAGGGCCGACTCTCAGTGAGTGCCTGGGGCGCAATTCTAGTGACTGCTCACTATGTACTGAGGAATGACAAAAGCCGTGGCGGCCTACCCCTATGACTGCAAGTCTAAGGCTGCTAGGAAGAACAAAGTTCATTTACTCCTGGCAGTGGAGCTCTCAATGTGGGCGCCAGGCAGTTTCTGAATGCTATTAATCTGCAGATTATCCCCATATATGCAGGTTAATAGTATATATTTTTACATGACAGGTTTTCTTTAAGTGCCTATTCGAGGGCTTCCATTCTTTAGTTAAAGCTTTGCCAAAGTCTTCATGGTTCAGAAGACCGAGTTGTCGACGGTGCCAGTGGAAAGAAATTGGATCCCAGTGAAGTTGTGATGACCTCTTCCTCAACCTGGAGGGTGTTGATTTCTGCCCATATAAGGTATTGCATGGCTGAAACAGTTTTAAAGAAAAAAATTAGCTCACTCTTGGTGGAAACAAATCCCTGCGAGTTTCAGTGGAGAGCACAGGATGAAGTCATTGCCAAACATCAAAGTATTCTTGCAAGGAAGGTAAGGATGCATTGAATGGCTGAAACCAGCTCAGAATCATGCTTGTACTCCGTGTCCCTGGAGATTCAGACTGGGCAGGAGGAGAGGCAGTGCCATCCACTGTGCCTCTATCCCTGGAGTGATTCCGTGAGGTGCTTAGTTTCTTAGAGGAATACCAGGGGACCTCAAAAGACAGGTCATTGTTAGAGAATGGGATATGGCGCTGCTATGAACAACTGACCACGATATGATACTAAACCAACTTTTCTTTATACCTTGTGCAAAGGATAACAGAATTCTACTTCTGAACAAAATATGGGCCACAACAGCCACAATCCACAGAATACAAATTAAGCAACCTGAGAGATCCCAAGAGCCAGCTTCATGGAAATGAGCAGGACTACCCAAAAACTATGCCACTCCCTCCCTTATCCGATACAGGGCCTATCCAGGGTTCTACTGTGACCGTAGTCCTCTCAGGTATGCAATCTTACACCCGCCTCCCACCTTAATTACAATAGATTCTGGGTACCCTGTTTTCCCCTTGATATATCTATATATATTTAAATGGCTAGTAACTTGAACCAACACCACATGTACACAGTGCACTGTCTTCTTTGAGAACGCTTAAGAGCGGACACCCTGACAAAATATACTCAAACGGAAAATAACTGGACTTGTTATTCTGACGTCACTAGATTTAATCAGCTTTCTAGGACACAAAATCCTCTGATACAGGTGCAGGTGAAGATTCAGATAAGTCACAGTAGTATTTCACATAGCTCTTCCATGGCATTCACATTTTTTTCAGAGCCTTGATATACAGGAGCTCACACAAACTCCATCAGTCCATGGGTATTCTCAGTAAAAGGAATGTTCTTGGAAATGCTGCGACTTCTATCTAACTCTCCCTAACTAACTAGTCGGTGACACTCATGGGAGCCGCTCCCTCTGCATCACACCGTCCAATTTGGATCACTTCAGGCTCTCGATCCTTCTGAGTCTCTCAGGCAAGGCTTCTCCTTTTTACCTCAAGAGCTCCAGCAACCTCTAACACTTCCTGCTTCCAAAACTTTCTTCTCTTGTTCAAAGGTGACCTCTAGTGCTCGAATTAAGTTATCGCAGAATCATTTCTTAGAACAGAAAACGCTGAAAACATTAACATGCTACACAGACAGTCCAGCTGACCACATGGTAAGCGTTTATGGCAGCGCAAACAAACAAAACAGGGAACCAATGCCATGACGCCTAGGGAAATAGAAAAAAAAAAAAAAAGGGGGGGCCACAACATAGCCAAGAATGCTAAAGGAGTCATACGCCACAGGGGAGCCAACCTATTGTCATAGTGGCGGGTGGTCGTGTAAGGTTCTGTGTCCCATAATGCTATTAATGAGAAACGTGAATGTGATTAAAGTGATTGTTAAGCTACTATGAATAAGATGCAAAACATTCATACCTGCTTACTTTCTTGAGTTTTCCATATCACATCAACTTAAGGCTGAAGTGGCTACACTTAAAGTCATTTGAAGTTCAGGTCTTATGGCAATGGTTTAGTGGACATGTTTATACCCTATACATAAGCTCTCTTGGACCTGTAACGTCAGCTATGCTATCCTATTTGTAACTGCGGTAAAGGCTTAGAAAGAAAGCCAGTGAACCTTTAAAGGGAATCTGTCACCCTCAGGACATACATGACTTATTAATATGGGCATATCGGTAACAGAAATTTTACACTATTCCTACCTGTATGCCTCATATTAATTGTCTTTTTGAGAAATGCTGTATTCTTTCTGTATGCTAATGCCCCCTTGTCCTCATTACAATACTATCCCCCTCCCATGCACATCAGTTATGGCCCTGGAATCCTGCGCCCTGCACTACCTCAAAAATATATACCTCATCCTCCTTTCTATTGCATTCTGGGATCTTCTGCGCAGGCATCAGCGAGTCATTGTGAGCTACGGTGTGTGCTGCTGCTGATAAGGTGCTCTCCCCACTTCCTCCCTGCATAGTCATCGCTAGGATCCATGTCTACATAGTGATGACTATGCAGGGAGGAAGTGGGAAGAGCACCTTATTGAAAAAGTTTTGAATGTTCCAGCTGTGACAAAGATCTGTTTGTAGATTGAAACGCATCACTATATCTTCTGTACCCCCAGTGTACATCCACTGACTTGAGGATCTATTGCTGAACACTATGTTTTTAATGGATCAATAAAGATTTTGAAATTTTAAGGAGTTGGAACGTTGAAAACTTTTTAATTTTGGCTATCACACGTCCTGTCAAGACGGAGTTCTGGGCACCTGTGGTTGTCGGTGAGCTGGCTGGGGCTTTTTATTTAGCTCATTTGCTTTTCTATATAAGAGTACCTTATCGTCACGCTTGCCGCAGGTCACTGGAGCAGAAGTCGCTGATGCCTGTGCAGAAGATCCCCGAATGCAGTGCCCAAAGAAGGGAGGAAGAGGTATGGATTCCGGGGCCACAACTGATGTGCATGGGAGAGGTTAGTATTACAATGAAGATGCCAATATTAATAGGTCACATAGGTCCCAGGGGGTGACTGATTACCTTTAATGCTTGTATAAATGTATAAAGTTATTTTTTGAATGT
The DNA here is from genome assembly GCF_039654945.1 of Dendrobates tinctorius. NCBI lineage: Eukaryota > Metazoa > Chordata > Amphibia > Anura > Dendrobatidae > Dendrobates > Dendrobates tinctorius. Next base: position 52,813,038 of record NW_027361675.1, read on the forward strand.
TAGGTCCAGTAAATTGATAAATGGGATCAGAAGCTGTTGAAGCAGATTGGACTAGGCATTGTGGTTGAGCATGTGCCCCTTCCTTATATCATTTCCAATCTCAGCACTTGCTTTGTATAATTGTACACAAAGGCACAGACTCCTTAGTTTGTGCCAGAAATCTGGATTAAGGCTAGTTTCACACTTGCTTTTTTTTGCAGCGCGTTTTTCCCGCAAAAAAACGCATTGAAAAAACGCATACAAAAGCATACAACTGCTGCGTTTTTTTCAAGCATTTTTATGAGCATGCATGAAAAAAACGCAGCGTTTTTATGCGTTTGTATGCGTTTTTAGTGCGTTTTTACCGCGTTTGCGTTTTTTTCCAACATTAGGTGGCCCCTCACACTAACCCAAACCATGACTTTACTAACCCTAACCCTGACCCTAACCCTGACCATAACCCTAACCCTGACCCTAACCCTTAACAAAACCATACTTAACCCTAACCCTGACCCTAACCCTGACCCTAACCCGAACCCTGACCCTAACCCTTAACCAAACCATACTTAACCCTAATCCTGACCCTAACCCTGACCCTAACCCTTAACAAAACCATACTTGACCCTAACCCTGACCCTAACCCTTAACAAAACCATACTTGACCCTAACCCTGACCCTAACCCTTAACCAAACCATACTTAACCCTAACCCTGACCCTAACCCTGACCCTAACCCTTAACCAAACCATACTTAACCCTAACCCTGACCCAAACCCCAACCCTAACCCTAACCCTAACTCTAACCCAAACCCCTAAATTCCATGGTTAAAAAAAAAAAACGCATATGCAAAAAAACGCATACATGAGCATGCCAGTGCGCACATATGCGCATCCATAGGCTATAATGGCCATTTTTAGCGCAAAACGTGCGCATATGTGCGCATGCGCTTTTTTGCAGGGCCAAAAAATGCAACATGCTGCGTCTGGAAAATACAAACGCACACCCCAGAAAAACGCAGCGCATGAAAATCGCATACATGCGCTTACAAGCGCGCAGGTATGCGCACCCATGTTAAATATAGGGGAAAAAACGCATGCGCACATATGCGTTTTTTTCCAGCGCTAAAAAACGCAAATGTGAAACCAGCCTAAGCAGTTTAAAAAGTCACAAAAACTGCAGTTATGTAAAAATGTTGCTGTTCTTATACCAGGTCCAACAGTCTTTTTAAAAGTGGGGAGAAATTATTTGGAGAGGACACAGCCAGATTGCCTACAGTTGCCACTAGAAGGGAAATGCATTCAGGTACTATTAAATATAATAATAATAAATCAGTCTCCATTTAGTGGCCCCTACACAATATAGAAACAGGTTTGTAAACAAAAAAAAAAAAAAAAACATTACGCAGAAACGACTGACCAAACAAAAAAAAAATCCTTTTGTACCATAATCCGCTTTGGAAGCATAGACTTGAGTTTACATCTGTTCCATCAGGTTGTAGGCTATAACCAAGTATGATGTTAAAACTATGTTTCCCCTTATGGAACAATACAGAGTATGTACGTTCTGTACCGCCCTCCCATGACCGGCTCAGAGCTCCTGCACATGCATAATAGGTTTGATTTCTATACAAAACTGACAGCTGTGGTTCAAGTGTTTGAAATGGGAAGAAATATAACTGGTTGCTGAGCATGTGCAGAAAGACAAAAGTGAAAGCCTACAGACAGGACACAATGGGACCGACATCTCGAACCAGGATCATGTGTGTAGAAGACATCAATCCCATTGGCTCCTGCACCTCATGGCCATGGTCTTTTATTTTAAAAACACAAACAAAAACCTAGAAATGGAACAATTATAAAGCTAATGGAACATAGTTCAGACAAAAAATGGAGCCATAGATAACCATTTCCTTACCTTTCCTACACAAAGACTATGTTAGGCCACAAAATTATTCTAGTATTGCTACATAAGATATAAAAAAAACTCCTAATTCTTAAGCTCTATGACCATGCTTCCAGGTATTTATAACAGATGAAGAGACAGAAAAAAAAAATTCATATGATATCATGCTGAAGAACGGCAAAGACAAAATTGTGAATAAGATTAATGACAACTCACAAGGCATGTCCAAGGAGCCACAGTTCAAATAAAAGACCAAAATTGGACACCTCTATCATTAAGAAACCTTTAAGGTGAAATGTCTGAATTTAAACATAACAAATAAAGGTAATAACATTCATTCAATATAAAAATACAGTTTCATTCTTGTATAGTATTGCATTTCTGATGAGGTTCAGATTATTAACATACTAGAATCCAGCTCACTGCCTTCAGCCTCACCCATTCCCAGGATTTTTGATAACTATCGGCATCTTCTGAATGCACAGCAACCAAAAACTGGACAAACGGTCTCCTTGTTCAATCTGTGTGTTTTAGGCTATGTGCACACGTAGTTTTCGGTGGTGCGGATTTTGGAAAAACCGCAGGTCAAAAAGACCTGCGGTTTCACACTTCTACAATGGAGAAGTGAAACCGCAGCAGATTCCGCACAAACAATTGTCATGCTGCGGATTGTAACCCGCGGAAAAATCCGCAGCATGTGCACAGAGTTTTTGGTTTTGCCACTGGAAACAATGGTACTGTACAACGAAGCAGAATCCGCACCGTGTGCACATCGCCTTATAAGTCAGTGTTTTAAAAACAAACACATAATATTGTATAAGATCTGCATAAACATCTGCTCATCGAGTGCACGCAATGCAGGGTGGTGGTCCTTAGCTTTGTACTACGCCCTTTCCCTTTTTCTTCTTGATTTTCTCTGGTGTTGTAGGCTTATGAGCCTCATTCTTGCCTTCTGCATTAGGTTTGATTTTCTTATTTGTTGGAGCCCCTGCTAAGGTCTCCTGAGCTGTACCTCCCTGCTGTCCCAACTTCTTTTTCTTCTTAGCTTTTTCCAGTGTTGCAGGTTTCTCAATCTTGCCTTTGCCTTCGGAATTAAGTTTGGCTTTCTTACTTGTTGGAGCCTGTTTAGAGTTCTCCTGGACTACAACTTTCTTTTGTTTTAACTTTTTCATCTTGGTCTTCTCTAGTGCTGCAGGTTCCCCACTTTTGCCTTCTGAGACAAGCTTGGCTTTCTTACTTGTTGGAGACCCTGCAGAGTTCTGAGCTCCACCTTCCTGGTCTAATCTCCGTTTCTTCTTGTTCTTCTTTTTCTTAGATTTCGTACTTCCTTGCTGCTCTGAGACCTCCATTTTGTCTTCACCACCACTCACCTTCTGCTCTTCAGCAGGTGTGGCCTTCTTCCTATTCTTCCGTTTCTTGGTTTCTGGTAAGAATCCTTTTTTCTTCGAAGTGTTTTGCATTTCTGGAGCCACTTCAGGGACAACTTTTGTCTTTTCTTTTTTTGGACGCCTAGAATCAAATTTAGAAACAATAAATATATTTTCATATACAATTAATAATCCAAATTCAACTGTCTCCACATTATCCTTTTCTTTTACTGATATCTTTTCAAAAAGTAATATTTTTTACCCTGTGGTGGCCAATCTGCTACCAGTAAAAAAAGAGGGCAGTAGAAGTAATGTCTAACTGCAAGGTCATGCTATACAGGGCTTATTTGTAATATATAAAAATATATAAATATAGGACTGTAGGGGAGCGGTCTACAAAAAAACCCACTAGGATATTTTATTTACCAAGACAAGTTTGCATCATTTTTCAGATTAGATGAACTAGAATAATTAAAAAATGTAGGTGGTGTTGAACAGAGGGCCTTACAACACAAGCCGCCATACTAGCAAAGACAATAAAAAATAAATTTTACAAGAGAATTTGTCAGAAGTTTTATTTCCTATATAATCTGAAAACGGATTAGTACAAAGGTGTCCACTAAAATCAAACTAATGGCACTTCAAATTTAAATATAACACCACATTCTGGTACCTAATAACACCAGAAATACTGGAGATCCATAATCAAAAATTGTTGAAACGTCATTAATAAACACGCGTCGGGGTGTGGGGAGTCCACTCTGCTACAATTTGAGGTATATCATAATGTGATTGTGTCCCAGCTTATATATCTTCCCCCACTTTGGGTTTAAGCCATTAGCTGTGGAGATTTCTCTACCTTAATATATACTGTATATTGGCAGTGGTAGTTTCATGATGTAATTTGATTGTTGGTAACTTGTATAGGGGGTCTTGCATTTGATACTGTGACTTGTTGCATGTCTTTTTGCAAGAGATTTATTATTGGATTTATAACTCCCCCCTTTTTTAATTATACTTGGCCATTTTATTCTTTTTCTCCTGCCATATAGTTACCTACCCCCATATTTAACTACAGTATTTATTTCTTTAATAATTTTATATATTTATCTATTATTTTTATGGTTCTCCCCTGTGAGGCATTAATTTTGTGTTTTGTATTTTTTAAATAAAGTTTCATCAATTTTTTATCATGGATCTCTTCAGTATTTCTAGTGTTATTAGGTATCAGAATGTGTTGTTATATTCTGAAAACAGCATAACAAAATACAAAACAACAAAGCCCGATTCCAGCGATGTATAGATACCGTATTTTTCGGACTATAAGACGCACTCTTTTCCTTGAAAAATGTGGAGAAAAATGGGGATGTGAATTATAGTCCGGATGTACATGTGTGGCTGTGGATGGGGAGGGGCAGTGGTTGGGCAGCGGGTCACAGGAAGCAGGAACCAGCTGCTGCTGCGGTTAACTCCTGTGCCCGCTGCTAAAGAGAAATGAATATTCTGTGGATAAATGTAAAAAGAAGGTACTGCACTCCAAACTGCATACAAATTAGACTAGAAAAAAAAAGCCCAATGACGGTAGAAGCACTAGCCTGTCATCGTGCACCAGTGTTATTGCAGGAGTGTTTTACCTCCCTCACTCTAATAAAAAGTGTCAGCATTTTGTGATACATTTACATTTGTAGTTCATTTACTTTCACTTTTGACGTCATTGGGCTTTTTTTTCTAGTCTAATTTGTATGCAGTTTGGAGCGCGGTACCTTCTTTTTACATTTATCCACAGCCTATTTTGATAGAATCTGTTCTCAAACTATCAAAATAGGCTGTGGATAAATGTAAAAAGAAGGTACCGCGCTCCAAACTGCATACAAATTAAACTAGAAAAAAAGCCCAATGACGTTAAAAGTGAAAGTAAATGAACTACAAATGTAAATGTATCACAAAAAGCCGACACTTTTTATTAGAGTGAAGGAGGTAAAACACTCCTGCAATAACACTGGTGCATGATGACAGGCTAGTGCTTCTACCGTCATTGGGCTTTTTTTTTTTCTAGTCTAATTTGTATGCAGTTTGGTGCGCGGTACCTTCGTTTTACATTTATCCACAGCCTATTTTGATAGTTTGAGAACAGATTCTATCTAGGTACCAGCAGCAGCCCGCTTCTTCTATTCGTCAGCACCAGTGTATTTTTTTGAGATTCAGAAATGAATATTCACTGCTCTCCATGCCCATGAGAGAGGAGTCCAGTGAATTTTTATTTCTCTTTAATAGTGGACACGCTGTTAGCCGCAGCTGATGGCTTCCTGCAACTGTTGGGCATTCATGTGTGCCCGCTACTTAAGGAAAATAATATTCACTGCTCTCCATTCCCATAGGCGTGGAGAGCAGTGAACATTCATTGATCTTTAACTGGCGTGCACAGTATCAGCAGCCTCCAGCTTCCTGCCTCATGTGCCAGAAATTAAAGAGAATGAATATTTTATCATGGGTGTGGAGAGCAGTCAATATTCATTCCCTTTAGTAGCGGGCACATGTGAACGCCTGGCAGCTGTGCCCACTATTAAAGATCTGTGAATATTCACTGCTCCACACTCCCATAGTCCCGGCGTGGGGAGTAGTGTGTATTCCGGCAGCTGTCATCACCTTGTAAGCAGTGCATGATGTTACTGCCATGCGCTGCTTACAAGCATAAATCAGCTGCTGGCATCGGAATAGGACGCCGCGAGGGAGTGCAGAGAAGTCTATAATGGTTTAAGTTTTTTTAATGTTTTTCTGATGGGGGACATACCAAGACGGAGATGGTAGCCCTGCATACCAGGATATGGATGAGGGGGCCACGCATACCAAGATAGGGATGAGGAGGCCATGCATACCAAGATAGGGATGACGAGGCCATGCATACCAGGATGGAGATGAGGAGGCCATGCATACCAACATGGGGATGAGGAGGCCATGCATACCAACATGGGGATGAGGAGGCCATGCATACCAGGATGGGGATGAGGAGGCCATGCATACCAGGATGGGGATGAGGAGGCCATGCATACCAGGATGGGGATGAGGAGGCCATGCATACCAGGATGGGGATGAGGAGGCCATGCATACCAGGATGGGGATGAGGAGGCCATGCATACCAGGATGGGGATGAGGAGGCCATGCATACCAGGATGGGGATGAGGAGGCCATGCATACCAGGATGGGGATGAGGAGGCCACGCATACCAGAATGGGGATGAGGAGACCACGCATACCAGGAAGGGGATGAGGAGGCCACGCATACCACGATGGGGATGAGGAGGCCACGCATACCACGATGGGGATGAGGAAGCCATGCATACCTGGACTGGGGATATTAGTACAGAATTGACCACATTTTTTTGCTTCAATTTTTTTTTTCTAATTTCCTTAACGAAAACCTAGGTGCGGCCTTACGGACCGGTGTGTCTGACAGTCTGAAAAATAAGGTACATGTGTGTTCAATATAAGGACTGGCACATGACAATCGTTCCAAAGACCATACAAAGGAACACGGGGAAGGAAGAAAGGCGATTCCAGAATGTAAATTGGAAATGATTCCTCACAGATAGAGCTGTTGACTGTGGAATGCCCTATCACAAAAGGTAGTACATGCAGACACTATAAAAATAGTTTAGTGACAAAGAATGTAAAATTGGAGGAGAAAGGTTGAGCTAGAAAGACCAAAGACTATTTCAAGCTATGTAACTATCACTTACTGGGCTGCTTGGTGCAGTTTTGATAGAATGCTGGTAGGAGAGCTAAATCATCTGCTCTGTGTATTAACCTCTCCCACACATCTGATTAGCAGCTTCCTGTGTTCACTGTGCATTGTGAGTAAGGGTACCGTTACACTTAGCGATGCACCAGCGATTACGACCACGATACGATCCGGTCAGGATTGCTGGTGCATCGCTAAATGGTCGCTAGTGAGCTGCCAAACAGGCAGATCTCATCAGCGACATATCAGCGGTCGTTATTTACCTGTCAGACGCGGCGATGAAGATGTCCTCCCGCCCACGTCCATGCGTCGCTCGTCGGCGCCAGCAGGAAGCCTAGCAGGAAGTGGCCGACGAGAAACGGTCCAGGACGTTCTCGCGCGATCAGCGATAACCAGCGGGGGAGCCGGTCGGAGGCAAGTATCACACATACCGTAGCGATATCGCTAGCAATATCGCTGCTGCGTCACAAGATCGGTGACGCTTTAGCGATATCGTTAGCGATCTCGCTGTGTGTCAGGGGGACTTAAAATGATAATCATTAGTGGGTGTGGGGTTACCAGATCTGCCTGACTGCCTGGTAGAGGAGATGTAGTCATGTAGTGTTAATCTCCTGATGATAAAATACTGATTGTGTTGAAACTACAGCAAGCTGCTGAGCAATTGACATCCCTGCAATCAGGCTCTCAGTGACTACATCATGCTGCTCTCCGATTAAACAGCAAAAGCTTGCTGACAGATTCCCTTTAATACAAGAAAAAAAAAAAAAAAAGACATACGTAAATCCTAGTAACTTCATGACATTCCAGTACATATCCTCTAGTCGCACAGATTTCCCAAATCCCTCTTTCTGGCTTAATGTCTGGAGGACTGTGGGGAGCTCTTTGAGACCGATATCCATTTTCTGCAATGAGATTGTAGTGCGTGTCAGTTACAAGAGCAAAGATTTAACACGTTATAATAAAAATTACAGCCATTTAACTACATTTTTCAATAAACCAAACGATTTACTGCAAGCTGCAGTTCATTAGTTTTCCGACAAACTCTGCTCAAACCTTGTGGATATTGTGAATCACCTCATTATTTATATGCGCACAAAAAGTATCAATATATTGCAGACTTTAATGTAGCCCATATAGAAGAAAAGAAGTACAAACTTTAGATAACTTAAACATGTAGTAGGTATAATAATAATATTAGCAAATACCTCCAATTAGAAATGTAGTATAGTTTTTCTGATTCACTAGGTCTCCTTCCTCATGTGCAGACATTGCAGGACTTTAAATATCCATGGTTACGACCACTAGCAACTAGCTAATTGTCACGATGTCAGTGGTCATTACCATGGATACATAAGATCCTGCAATAACCTACATTTCTAGTTTGAGGTATTTGCTAATATTATTACATCTATTACATATTGGGATATGATCTTGGAGATGGGAATACCCCTTTGATGACCTGTATGGGTTGTCCATGTAGAGAAAATTGTTTTTACCAAAGCCAACATTTTAGGATCTGACATGTGTCACATGTGGTAATAACTGTAGAATCTGTTTATGTGTCCCAGCGATAATGCGATTGTTCTTTAATGTAGCACAGTACTTTGTTAGTGGTACATTTAGGACATGATTTTTGCATTTATCTATCTCTAACATTTGACAACATATTAGAAAAAAGTTATGAAATTTGAATTGCCCTTTAAACCCTTAACAGACGCCAATACGCCTTTTAACGGCAGCAGTTAAGGGTACTTATTCCTCAGTGCCGCTTTTTAACGGCACAGAGAAATAAGGTTATAGCCCCCCTGTGACCCCGGAAAACATGATTCGGGCCGGTTTTTACCGACCCCAGTGTTGCGATCACCGTTATGCACGGAATAAAATCGACCGGGAAACAAAAAAGTACGATTTACTATTTATTTCTCTCTCCTCTGATATGATCTAGTACAAAAGGGCGCAAGCGCCGGCAAAATCATACCAGCGCACGGTCAGCGTACCCAACGCTAAATATAGGGTATGCTGATCGCATGCAGAGTCATGCGATCAGAGGAGGAGCTGACCGGAGTGGGCGCGGCCGGGGGCGGAGCTTAGCGGCAGCCCTGCGCTGCGCCCGGTAACGCTAGTGTGAAACTAGACTTAATTATTTTGTGCAATATGACTCTCTGATTTAAGGGCACAAAAATTAAAAAACTTTGAAAATTCAAAATTTTTTTCAAATTTCCCTTTTTTCCATAAATAAACGCAAGTTATATTGAAGAAAATTTACCACTAACATGAAGTACAGTATGTCACGAAAAAGCAGTCTCAGAATCAGTGGGATCCGTTGAAGCGTTCCAGAGTTATAACCTCATAAGTGACAGTGGTCAGAACTGTAAAAATTGGCCTGGTCATTAAATACCAAATTGGCTGTCACTAAGGGGTTAAAACAGATAATCATACCTCACAAAATATAACGAATATTTGACACATTTACTTTAACCTTTAAAACTTCTTACAAAAGAAAAGCTGTTTGAAAAGAAATAGTTTAGGCTAGTTTCACACTAGCGTATGGAGGAGCTGCGGACTTCCTCAGTGAAGTTCCGCCCACTACCACACCTCCTCCATTCAGCTCCGCCTCCGTCAGCATGCGGCTTGCGTACACCATCTTTAGCATTGACCCATGACGAAGCCACTGTGGGTGGCGATACGCGTCGGGTATCCACGCCACCTGGCCTTACTCCATATGGGTCTCTTTATTTGGTAACACCATCCCATTTTAGGACACATGGGAGGTTTTTTCATCCTGCATTTCCAACCTTTGTGTGCCCTTATTGCTTTGTTAGGGTTTTGGTCGCATATATTTGATGTCTCTTTGAACCTGCATGTGTTTTATACTGGCAGGCAATTCATGCTTCATTATTATTTTTTATGCCATTATGTGGGTATCTCAGGTTACTACATCATGTTACTTATATCATGAGAATCCACCACTTGTAAGAGATTCTTTCTGTGTCAAATGAGTACATCCCATGTATATCTGTATTCCTTAGAGGCACTATATGCACTTTAATTTGGTATGCTGTTTAAATGATCATTAGGCTGTTATACAATTCACACAACTTCTTTGGAGTTTTGCCATAGGTGGTTGGCTTTATCAAGAGCCTATGGATGTTGTAGCCATGTCAGATGTGTGACTCTTTTTAATGTTTTAAATGTTTGTGCTGGTTTTTTCTATGTCCAAATAAACATTTTTCCCTTAATGCCAGATTCTTGTCTGTGGTGATCCCCTTTTGCATGGCCTATTCCTTCTCTTTGTTTAATCACATCTTTAGCATTGGGTACGCAGGCCGTGCCGATGTATGCGGATGCCTCCGCATGCGTCTTTTTGACGGTGCGGCAACCTGTGCCGAACACAACGTGTTGCATTTTGTTGCGGTCGCTGCAACGTAAATGGTGAAGAGGTTGTCTGGTAAAAACAAGTTATCATCTATCAAGAGGATATGTGATAACTTGTTTATTGGTCGGGGACCGAATGCCGAGACCAGCACTGATTAGCAAAGCAAAGAACTTTCATCCCAGTTAGAATGGTGCAACATTGTGCATGTTTGCCTGCTGATCCATTTGTTTCCTATAGACAGCTGAGTACTGCGTTTGGCTAATTCCAGCAACCCCACAAAGAAAAAGTAGAGCAGCAGTCAGGTGTATCACTTGCAGCTCCATTTTGTAATATTAATAAAAAAAATTCCGTCGGGGATACAAATTCCCTATTCTTCCTATTCTGCAGATCGGTCACAACTTGTTTTCACCGGACAACCCGCTTGAAGTTGTTAAAACATTACCCCATAAAACAGAAGTAGAGATTCCAAAAGACAAGTTCTATTAATACAATCCGGTTAGAAAATTCAGTACCAGCCACAGACTTCTCAAAGGCCTGCCAAGGATAAGCAGAAGGAACTACCCAAGCAGAGAGCGGGCAGAGCTCATCAAACCAGGACAGACACACTCCTGGGAAAACCATTTCTGCTTAGGGATTGTAAGCATCGTTCCTATTCTGCTGTGTTCCGGACTTTGCCCTTACTGTTGCCCTTAAGCCTGGCTTCATTCGGCCATACTGGTTCCTGTGACATCACCGCCTGTTGGTCCCGCCCGCCGGGTTTAAATAGCTTTCCTGGACGTGACTACCTTGCTTGTATATCTCGTCCTGTACCTGATCTGCTAGCTGGGAGTTGCACGCTGTGCTACCTCCTTCCTTCCTTCTGAATCCACCTGGATTACCTGCTGCCTAACCGCCGCCGCCTGGACCTTCTGACGGTGTCTGCTTGAAGGCTCCTTCCAGCCCTGCCTCCACCGCTCACCGCTCCTACAGCACTCACGGTATGCGCTGAAGATCTTGACTGCTGTGTGCGTTTCACCTGAGAGACTTATCCCTGCTACCTTTACACATTCAGTATCAGTTACCTAGTGACTTTCTCTGCCACTGCACTGTGCTCGAAGATTCCCCTCCCGCAAGGGAGAGGGCTAAGTGACTGTCCTTGCCTGCATCCTTAAGACTGTGTCTGCTTACATCTACATAGTGCTGGTGTGCAACTTGCTATCTACTGGACTGAGTTCTGCTGCTGTTACCACTGCTGTCATTGTCTGGCTCCGCCAGCACCTGTGCTGTTCTGTGCTGCTTGTTTAATACAAACTACTTTCACGTATACCTGTGTCTGTGACTCTATCATCTAGCCACTGTCTTCATAGAAACCTACTATACATCATTACAGGATATACAAGCCACCAATATGGAGACCGCAGGTGTAGAGTCCCTGGAGAAACGTGTAAGCAAGCAGCTTGCTTTGATACGGCAGGATGTGGCAGGCATTAGGACCCAGCTGGACACGCTGGAGCAACGTATCGAACACAACGCCGGGGCAGCAGAGGCACAGTTGCAACGACTGGCAAATCGGATTACGGCGCTGGAACAAGCAGCTCCTCTTCAGGGTGATCGTGTTCTGGCGTTGGAGCAAGCGATTCCTATGCAGCTCGATCGGATTGCTGCTCTGGAACAGGCCCCAGCCGCGCAGGTAGCAGGTGCTGCCCGGGATACTACACCGACCTTCCCGAAGCTTCCACCCTTCCGGTTCGCTGGTGAGAGGGATAAATTCCGAGGATTTTTGAACCAGTGCCGGATCTTCTTTGCTGCTCATGCCCCACAGTTCACTACTGAACGCTCCAAAGTTCTGACTATAGTCATGCTGCTGTCTGGTAAGGCGCTCGCATGGGCCAACCCTTTGATTGAGACCGACGACCCCCTGCTTAACTCTATGGACAATTTCATTGCCGCAATGACGCAGATGTTTGATGACCCGAACCGAGCTAATACTGCTGAGACGACGCTGCTGACCCTTCGGCAGGGGAAGCGTTCGGTGCTGGAGTATGCATTGGGCTTCCGTAGATGGGCTTTAGACACCACCTGGAACGGGGCAGCCAAGCAGGCCATCTTCCGCAGGGGATTGTCTACGGCAGTTAAGGATGAACTGGCACGCGGGGACTCGCCCGTGCTTCTTGGGGACTTCATCAATCACTGCATCCGCATTGACAATCGACTCTCCGAGCGCAGACAGGAGCGCTGGTCTGATCTACGGTTTAATAACACTGTTCCGTTCTCTTCTCCCTCCAGAGATGTCACCAGCAGGAGGAATCCCGAGCCCGAACCGATGCAGGTGGATGCCGTACGTAGAAATCCTCCTGATGCCCGCAAGGAGCATCGCTTTAAGGAAAACCTGTGCTTCTACTGCGGGGGGACCGGTCACTTCATCTCCGAGTGTCCAGTCACGAGACGTAAGACGGCTGCAGCTATCATTGATTGTAACTCCGAGGCGGGGGAGTCCTGCGTCCTAGATCTGAACAATTCGGGGGGCAGAGACAATCAGAGAGACCTGGACTTTGCCGATATGAATTCGCTGGCATCTCTTCCATTGAACGCAGTGGTGAACTCGATGACATCCGTCGTTTCCTCCTACTCCGCTACAAAGAAGAATTCCCACTATTACCTATCCTTGAGGGTCTGCTTCCAGGGTCGGTGTGTCGAGAGCGCCGCCATGTTGGACTCCGGGGCCAGTGGGAACTTCATGGATATCGCGTTTGCAAGGAAGCATGGAATCAGGGCAGTGAAGAGGGAGTCGTCAGTCTTGATGGAGACAGTAGACGGGTCGCCACTTACATCTGGACCGGTAACCATGGAGACTGAGTCGGTGAAGGTATGCATTGGAGAGGAACATGTGGAACATTTGTCCTTTTTACTAATATCTTCTCCTCACTTCCCTATTATCCTGGGGTTACCTTGGCTCCAGGTTCAGAATCCTCGCATCAACTGGGAGACCAGGGAAGTGCAGTTCCCTCCAAGTTCTAACAGCAACCCCGCTATTCCTAAGGTCGCTGCTATCCCCAAGGTAGTAGCTACGACTGAGGGACAATTACCACCGGAGTATCAGGATCTGGCAGAGGTATGTGACAAGAAGAGGGCAGATATGTTACCTCCCCACCGGCCTTATGATTGCCCGATAGAACTGGTATCTGGGGCGGAGATCCCATTCGGGCGTATTTACCCTTTGTCTGGTCCTGAATTAAAGGCCTTGAAGGACTTCATCGACGAGAATCTCGCCAAGGGCTTCATCCGACCGTCTACTTCTCCTGCAGGTGCACCAATCTTCTTCGTGAAGAAAAAGGACGGGGGTCTGCGTCCTTGCATGGACTACCGTGATTTAAACAAGGTAAAGGTCATGAATCGGCACCCGCTACCCTTAATCTCTGAACTACTGGAGAGGGTGAAGCAGGCTAAGATATTCACCAAACTGGATCTTCGGGGAGCCTACAATCTCGTGAGAATTCGGTCTGGAGATGAGTGGAAGACGGCCTTCCGCTGTCGTTATGGACACTTCGAGTCACGGGTCATGCCGTTCGGACTACGAAATGCTCCTGCAACCTTTCAGCATTTTGTTAATGACATTTTCCGAGATGTGCTTGATGTATTTATGGTTGTGTATCTCGATGACATTTTAATCTTTTCCAGTGATCTCGAGGAACATCGGCTCCACGTGAGGACAGTGCTGCAACGCCTGCTGCATAACCATCTTTACATCAAATTGGAGAAATGCGAGTTCCACAGGGCAACAGTGCAGTTCCTCGGTTATGTCATCTCTCCACAGGGTCTCCAGATGGACGATCAAAAGACCAGAGCGATCCAGGAGTGGCCAGCGCCAGGATCGGTGAAAGAAGTTCAGAGGTTTGTGGGATTCGCCAACTTCTATAGGCGCTTCATCCGTAACTTCTCTGAGATTGTGGCACCCATCACCCAACTGACTAAGAAGGGGGTACCGTTCCGGTGGACTCCGCAAGCCCAGGAGGCGTTCACACGGCTGAAGGACAAATTTGTGTCGGCTCCCATCTTAAGACATCCAGACCCAGACCTGAGCTTTACTCTTGAGGTGGACGCATCGGATGTCGCCATCGGCGCAGTGTTGTCACAGAGAGGAGGTGAGAAGGCAGTTCTTCATCCTTGTGCCTTTCTTTCTCAGAAGCTATCCCCGGCGCAGAAGAACTATGACGTAGGGAACAAGGAGTTACTGGCGATTGTGACGGCATTCAAGGAGTGGAGACACTTGCTGCTGGGGTCCTCAACTCCGATTACAGTTCTTACCGACCACCGAAACTTGGAATTCATGCAGTCCGTAAGATGTTTGAACCCACGTCAGGCACGTTGGAGCTTGTTTCTAAACCAATTCAACTTCATCATCTCCTACAGGTCGGGGGCACGGAATGGTAAGGCAGATGCGCTATCTAGGATTGCTGCTCCTGAGGAAGTGATTGAGTCGTCTCCTAGTACTGTTGTGTCTCCCGCTCATTTCATCTCTGCAATCCATCATCAGGATCTTCTGTCTGAGATCAAAGCAGCATACGCAGCAGATCCGTTGCTAAGGCAACCTACCCCCGAAGTAAGCCTAAATTTCAGTGGAGGAGTGTGGTTACAGGAGAATCGGCTGTATGTACCAGAAGTGACAAGACTTGAAGTCCTCCGACTGATCCATGATTCTAAGATTGGGGGACATCGTGGAATAACGAAGACCCAAGAGTTCCTGGCTCGGTACTTCTGGTGGCCTTCGTACCGGAAGGACGTGGAGGGATACGTGTCATCCTGCGAGGTATGTGCTCGGTTCAAGACGCCTCGTGCGTCACCTTCCGGGTTGTTACAACCCTTGCCTATACCATCTCGTCCCTGGAGATCCATCTCAATGGACTTTATTGTTGGACTACCGGTCTCCAAGGGTAAGAACACCATTCTAGTGGTCGTGGACCGCCTCACTAAGGCAGCACACTTTATCCCTTGCGCTGGATTACCCACAGCAAAACAGACTGCAGACTTGTTGATTCAAGAGGTGGTCCGTCTGCACGGGGTCCCGGATGAGGTGATCTCGGATCGTGGGGTGCAGTTCACGTCTAGGTTCTGGAGGTGTTTCTGCGCGGCTCTGGATATTAGAGTAAGTCTGTCTTCGGCTTACCATCCACAGACCAATGGACAGACGGAACGTACGAATCAGACCCTGGAGCAGTACCTCCGTTGCTACTTAAGTCATCTGCAGGACGATTGGGTAGATCTGCTTCCCCTGGCAGAGTTCACATATAACAACTCGCAGCACTCCTCGACTAAGCAGTCACCGTTCTTTGCTAATCAGGGTTACCACCCAAGCATCTTGCCGCAGTTCCCCAAGGAGGCTGCAGTGCCTGCTGTGTCTGACCATCTTTCCTTCTTACAGCAGAATTTGGAAGCTCTAAAGACCACCTTGACGACAGCGCAGGAGAGGTACCAGGAGGCCGGCTCCGGTGTATAGGGTGGGAGATACGGTCTGGTTGTCTACCAAGAATCTGAGGGTGAGGGCACCGACTGTCAAGCTTGGACAGAAGTTTGTAGGGCCATACAAGATCGTGGCTCTAGTGAATTCGGTAGCGGTGCGTCTGAAATTGCCCCCTGCCTGGAAGGTTCACCCGGTGTTCCATGTTTCCCTACTAAAGCCAGTTGTACCAAATTCCTTCCCAGGGCGTACTTCCTCTCCTCCAGCTCCAGTGCTCGTTGATGGGCATGAACAATATGTCGTGGAGAAGATTCTGGATTCACGGATCTTCAGAAGGAAGCTGCAATACCTGGTCAAGTGGCAAGGATACTCTGTCGAGGAGAATTCCTGGGAACCGGTGGAGAATATCTGTGCTCCGCGGCTGCTGGAGCAGTTTCATCTAAGGTACCCGGACAAGCCTGGTCGAAGATTGTCCGGAGGACATTCTTTAAGGGGGGAATAATGTAAGCATCGTTCCTATTCTGCTGTGTTCCGGACATTGCCCTTACTGTTGCCCTTAAGTCTGGCTTCATTCGGCCATACTGGTTCCTGTGACATCACCGCCTGTTGGTCCCGCCCGCCGGGTTTAAATAGCTTTCCTGGACGTGACTACCTTGCTTGTATATCTCGTCCTGTACCTGATCTGCTAGCTGGGAGTTGCACGCTGTGCTACCTCCTTCCTTCCTTCTGAATCCACCTGGATTACCTGCTGCCTAACCGCCGCCGCCTGGACCTTCTGACGGTGTCTGCTTGAAGGCTCCTTCCAGCCCTGCCTCCACCGCTCACCGCTCCTACAGCACTCACGGTATGCGCTGAAGATCTTGACTGCTGTGTGCGTTTCACCTGAGAGACTTATCCCTGCTACCTTTACACATTCAGTATCAGTTACCTAGTGACTTTCTCTGCCACTGCACTGTGCTCGAAGATTCCCCTCCCGCAAGGGAGAGGGCTAAGTGACTGTCCTTGCCTGCATCCTTAAGACTGTGTCTGCTTACATCTACATAGTGCTGGTGTGCAACTTGCTATCTACTGGACTGAGTTCTGCTGCTGTTACCACTGCTGTCATTGTCTGGCTCCGCCAGCACCTGTGCTGTTCTGTGCTGCTTGTTTAATACAAACTACTTTCACGTATACCTGTGTCTGTGACTCTATCATCTAGCCACTGTCTTCATAGAAACCTACTATACATCATTACAGGGATGCCTAAAATGTTAGCATCGAAGACAAAAAGGAAAAGAGAGAGAGAGAGAGACAAACTGCACAAGACACTCCTGATAACAGGGCTGTGGAGTCGGTAAGCCAAACCTGCGACTCCGACTCCTCAATTTCCCTTACACCGACTCCGACTCCAACTCCGACTCCACGACTCCCACACATATTGCTTATATTTAAGTGAAAAATTTATTGTAGTACAATGTGAACCTCAGACATTTAATCATTTTTATGATCCAATAATCAAGATATTTAGATAGAACAGAATATATATTGGTGTACTACCCGGTTTTCATTCTTTTTGGTACAGATACGATATGGATAGACAGATATGGATAAATGGATAGATAGAGCAGATTTCTAATCTGCTTTTGCTATTGAAAACATTATCTATGAGCTCAAAAACCTTTCAGGTGATGCGGTTTTTTAAAAAGATGATCAGCTTTTGCAGCGGAAAAACGTATCCTCAAAAAACACAGGAAAAACGCTGTGTGTGAATGTAGCCTTAGATCAGGAATAGAACAGCCATTTATAAGATATTTCATAACTTTCCCAAACTCCTATTAAAAAATATTCAGCACATCCTGCATTGAATTACTGTACCCAATTTATTATATATTTTAGGAGTCGGAGTCGGTCCATTTTATACCGACTCCAACTCCGACTCCACGAAAATGAGCACCGACTCCGACTCCGACTCCACAGCCCTGCCTGATAAGTGGTTTTAGTATCTTGGCTATATACCGGCGGTGGATCATTACCACCAGGAAACAGTTTCTTTTAACTTACAGCTGACATATCTCATGGGAATCGAGACTTCTAAACATACGCAAAGGGCAACTTTAACCGCTTGAAGACACAGCTAGTCTTGTGTCCATATTCAGAAAGTTTGTATTTCTAATATACATTTATAAATAGGAGGTGTGTGTATTATTTGTCCAAGAAATGTGGGGAAAGCGGTCTTCTCCCATTCATACATACCTGCTGGGTTATGATTTTAATAAGAAAATTCAGCAACTCAAAGCATTTTATGAGCTTCTCTTGGTCAACTTTCACTTTAATCTCCCCCATGGTCTGTAGTGTCTGCAGAAAGAGGACATCATTATAATAAAATGTGAAGATAATAGCATCAAATAACATTACATATTTAATATCTAGAAAAAAAAAAAATGTCTGCTAGGGTGGGATTTACAAAGTGCCCCCCATGGTGGTACCATATGCAACCAGCCATAACCTGTGGGGAAACCTTGTAGTCTGTATTCAATTTCAATTCAGTGCCACCATTGGTAAAATTAGGCATTACTCTGTCCCCACTTCTATACAGTGGCCATGTAAAAATCTCATACTTGCCTCAAAAAATAAAAACGTCAACATGCCAAGCAAAAAAGAACAAGCTGTTAAACAGGTGTGTAAAAGAACACATTGTGGGTCTCGGACAACAGCATCATTTTTTTTCAACGTTGATATTGCTGTAGTCTCACAGACCTAGATAAACATGATGCCAGGTATCTTTTGTCCGAAAACAAACACCAAAATCCAAATGGCAGAAATGCATTTTTTTCACCATTTCAGAGCACTTGATCACTAGACACACAAAAAGCAGGCACTCACATGGCTATGCTATCGGTAAATAAAAAATATGGCTCCTAGTAGAGGAAAAGGGGGAAAACAAAGTGCAAAACTGCCCAGTCACAAAGGAGTTAAAACTGATTAAATTGACCCATCTAAGAAAACGCTGAAAGATTCGGGTTATGGCCCACAAGTGATATTCTATACAGGTTTCCCAATAAGCAGGGCTGCGGAGTCAGTAAGCCAAACCAACAACTCTGACTCCTCAATTACCCTGACTCCCCAGTCCTGGTCACTACGGATCATGTACATGAAGTGCAGCACAGATTCATCTCCATTAAAAGCCGAGATCCTTAGATCAGTAACAGACATTTATAGGACATTTCATAACTTTCCCAAATTCTTAAGAAAACATTTACAGCTCATCCTGCATTGTACTACTGTACCCAATGTATTATGTATTTTAGGAGTTGGCCAATTTTATATCGACTCCACCAAAACGGACCCAGACTCCAGGCCCTGCCAATAAGGGCATGTGCACACTGCGTATTTGGAATGGAATCTCAAAGTCTTTAAGGAGTTGTTTTTTTATGAGCAGGATTGGAGTTTCCGCTAGGTTTCTGCTCCCCCCCCTTACAAAAAAAAAAAACCAAAAACACTCTTAAGGTAGATGCAGGTGTATGCAGATTTCATGCCAATTTTCGGCTGCTCATCTGCAGCAGTTTCGCAATAAAATCTACATGTACTATTGTTGAATTTTATTGAGAACTGGTCAGTGATTTTAATTTTGTACCAGTTGACACAAAAATTGTGATAATGTGGATTGAGAGCTATTTTGAAAAGTGGTTGTAGGATAGGGAAAACCACCCATCCATGTTCAGCCTATGAGCCTGTCATTATTACAAGGGGCCAAAAGTGTTCTAAACGTTCTAGTTATCCACTTTCAATTAGTGTTCAGCTCACTTTAGTATGTCACCACAACCCAGATAAGATTGCCTTCTGAATCAGTGAAGGAAATCCTCTCTGCATTCCAGTCAGACACCTGTGAGAGGAGCAGACAACACTTCTTGCAGAGGGCACGTAAGCAGCACAATGAAAGGGAAGTGCATGCCTTGGAAAATATAATACTGTGCTAGGCAGGAATCTCAAATCTCTGATGTCAGAGCTGACACAAAGAAAGGCAACTTACACACGTATGTGAGGATAGGCCGAGCAAAAAATAAATCCACAACTTGAAGAAAAAATGGTACCATTCAACTTTCCCTAACCCCTTTCCAACAACGCGTAATAGTACGCCAATAATGGACACCGTCCCCCTGTGATGTGGGCTCCGGCGGAGAGCCCACATCTTTCCCGGCACATGTCAGCAGTTTTGAACAGCTGACATGTGCCTGGAACAGCCACGGGTGGAATCGCCCAATCAATAAAAAAATTAACCCGATCGCTAAATGGCGTAGAGAGAAAAAAAGTCAAAATGCCAGAATTCGGATTTTTTGGTCGCCACGACATTACATTAAAATGCAATAACGGGCGATCAAAAGATCGCATCTGCACCAAAATGGTCTCATTAAAAACATCAGTTCGGCGCGCCCTCAGCCAACCCGAGATCACGAAAAATGGAGATGTTAAGGCTATCGAAAAATGGCACCATTTTTATTTAAACACACAGTAATCTCCAGCGATCTCAGGTAGGAGGGTAATTATAAAAAATATTCCTTTATTTCTTTCCGTTAAAAGAACATGTTACAGGTAGTGGATACCACAGTGGATGGTGAAAAAAAAATCACGTTTCAACTCAAAGGAGTCTTAATCATGGATTTTTATTTATTATTTTTTTTAACGAAGTTTGGAATTTTTTTGTGCCACTTGGATAAAAAAAAAAAGAACCTAGACCTGTTTGGTGTCTATGAACTCGTAATGACCTGGAGAATCATAATGGCAGGTCAGTTTTAGCATTTAGTGAACCTAATAAAAAAGCAAAACAAAAAACAACTGTGGAATTGCATTTTTTTTGCAATTTCACCACACTTTGGATATTTTTTTCCCGTTTTCCAGTACACAATATGTTAAAACCAATGGTGTTGTTCAAAACTACAACTCGTCTCGCAAAAGACAAGCTCTCACATGGTCATATTGAAAAATAACAAAAAGTTATGGCTCTGGGAAAAAGGAGAACAAAAATCGAAAACGCAAAACCAAAAACACGGTCATTAAAGGGTTAAATGGAAATGTAGGACAGTGTTTCTTAACTCCAGTCCTCAAGAGCCACTAACAGATCATGTTTTCAGGATTTCCTTAGTATTGTCCAAGTGATGGAATTCCACCATCTAAGGCTACTTTCACACTTGCGTTTTTTTGCGCTGCGTTTTTGCACATACATGCACATGCATTTTTTTCCCTAACATGGGTGCGCATTGTCATGTATTTGTATGCGCATGCGTTTTTTTTGTAGTGTGCGCCCGGGCGCACAAAATGCAACCTGTTGCATTTTTTGTGCGTCCGACCTGTCTCAAAAAACGCATGCACACGCAATGCACACAAAATTCACCCAAAAACACATTAAAGCCTATGGGAGCGCTGACGTGCGCATGGTCATGCGCATGTCAGCGTTTAAAAACACATGCTTTTTTTGTAAAAACCATGCGCAAAAACAAGAAAACGCATTAAAACAGGATTTTTGGGTTGCTTACCGTAAAATCTGTTTCTCGGAGTCTTCATTGGGGGACACAGAGACCATGGGTGTATGCTGCTGCCACTAGGAGGCTGACACTATGCACAAAAAAAGGTTAGCTCCTCCTCCGCAGTTTACACCCCACCGACCGGCAGGAAATTCCTCAGTTAGTGAGAAAGCAGTAGGAGAAGCAACAGAGTAGATTGAAAACAGAACAAACAACTCAACTGTAACCAATCAACCAAAGGAAGAACAGGAGTTAAAGAACATGGGAGGGTGCTGTGTCCCCCAATGAAGGCTCCAAGAAACAGATTTTACGGTAAGCAACCCAAAACTCCTGTTTTCTCGTTCGCCTTATTGGGGGACACAGAGACCATGGGACGTCCCAAAGCAGTCCCTGGGGTGGGAAACAAACTTCCATCAGGCCAGCGGACTCACCACCGCAGCCTGCAAAATCCTTCTACCTAGGCTGGCGTTCGCCGAAGCGTAGGTGTGGACTTTGTAGAATTTCACAAACGTGTGAACCGATGACCAGGTTGCGCTCTGATCCCCGAAGGAGCCACTCGATGTTTAACCCGGTATGCCTCCAAAATTGCCGATCTGATCCAGCGAGCAATAGTAGCCTTGGAGGCCGGGTGACCTTTCCGCGCCCCATCTGGAATGACACAAAGAGAGTCTGTCTTTCGCAAGGAAGTCGTCCTAGACAGAGACTCTCATCGCCCTGACCAGATCCAGCTTGTTCAGGGACCGCTCCCGAGGGTGAGTTGGACTCGGACAGAAGGACGGCAGAACAATATCCTCATTGAGGTGAAAGGAGGACACCACCTTCGGAAGAAAAGAGGATGGAGGCCGCAGAACTACCTTATCCTGGTGAAGTACCAAAAAAGGCGAGCGGCAAGAAAGAGCCGCCAATTCCGACACGCGCTGGATGGAAGTGATGGCCACCAGAAAAGCTACCTTCCAAGAAAGGAGAGAAAGAGAAACATCCCTGAGAGGTTCAAAAGGAGAACCTTGCAGAACCTCAAGAACCAGATTAAGATCCCATGGAACCACGGGCGCTCGGTACGGAGGAGCCGTGTCAGCCACGCCATGAAGGTTTTGACCTGAGGGCGGGAGGCCAACGTCTTCTGAAATAAAATGGTCAGCGCCGAAACTTGACCCTTCAAAGAACTGAGGGCAAGTCCCACATCCATCCCTGCCTGAAGAAACGCCAGAACAGAAGGGAGCGAAAAGCACATGGGCGCCATGTCATTTGCCTCACACCAGGTGAAATAGGCCTTGCAAGTACGATAATAAATTTTGGAAGATGATGGCTTTCTTGCTCGGATCATGGTATGAATTACTCGATCGGAGAATCCTGCCCGTTTTAAAACCTTGGTTTCAACAACCACGCCGTTAAATTGAGCGACCGAGAATTGGGGTGGTAAATCGGGTCTTGAGACAGTAGATCTGCCCTGTCTGGAAGCTTACAGGTGGCGTCCGCGAGAAGGTTGACAATGTCCGCGAACCATGACCTTCTGGGCCAATTCGGGGCGATGAGAATGACTGGAATTCCTTCTGCTTTGATCTTCTTCAACAGCTTGGGAAGAAGCGGCAGAGGAGGGAACAGGTAGGGGAGTTCGAACTGCGACCAAGGAATGGCCAGAGCGTCTGCGCCAACTGCCAGAGGGTCTCGGGACCTGGAAACAAACTGTGGGACTTTCCTGTTGAGGCGAGACGCCATCATGTCGACATCCGGGGTTCCCCATCGACGGCAGAGCAGATGAAACACCTCCGGATGTAGGGACCACTCTCCCGCCGCGAGACCCTCGCGGCTGAGAAAATCGGCGGCCCAGTTGTCTACGCCGGGAATGTGTACCGCGGAAATTGTCGGGACAGAAATCTCTGCCCAATGAAGAATCTTAGTCACTTCTGCCAGAGCTGAGACACTCAGTGTCCCTCCTTGGCGGTTGACATATGCCACCACTGTGGCATTGTCTGTCTGAACCCGGACAGGCAAGCCCCTGCGGAACACTGCACCCCAGCCGAGGAGGCTGGCATCCGTTGTTACAATCTGCCAGAGAATGGGAAGAAAAGACCGACCTAAGTGGATAAGAGGTGACGTCAACCACCAGTTGAGTGACCGCATGAAAGACGTACAGGGCGATCGAGGGACAGAGCCGACCTGTTCCACCTTGACAGAATGGCGTGCTGGAGAGGTCTCGCGTGAAATTGGGCAAAGGGAACTGCCTCTATCGCCGCCACCATCTTCCCCAGGACCCTCATAGCTGTTCGGAGAGACGGAAATCGTGTGGTCTGCAGCGATCGTACATCCTGCTGCAGGGAGAGAATCTTCTCTCGTGGGAGAAAGACCCTTGACCGACGAGAGTCGAACAGCAGGCCCAGAAACACAAGACGTTGAGAAGGAATCAGACAGGATTTTTTCCTGTTGACGATCCACCCGAAATTGGAAAGGGTGTCTAGGACGATCGTCAAACTCAGGCAAGCCTGTGGAAAAGAGGAAGCTTTGATCAGAATATCGTCGAGGTACGGAAAAAGAACGAGACCTCTGATCGTCAACAAGGCCATCAGCGCAGCCATGATCTTCGTGAGGACTCTGGGAGCGGTGGCGAGACCGAAGGGGAGCGCGACGAACTGGTAATGTTCCTAGCGAATCGCAAAACGCAGGAACTTCTGATGTCCGGAGAATATGGGCACATGTAGATAGGCATCTTGGATGTCTATTGAACCCATGAATTCCTGCCCCTCCATGGAAGCGATTACCGAACGAACCGACTCCATCCGGAAGTGGCGAAGGCGTACTCTCTTGTTGAGACGGACCGCCCCGCCTTTTTCCGGCACCACAAAAAGGTTCGAATAAAATCCTGTGAACCGCTCCGAGTCGGGAACGGGCAAAATCACCCCGGAACTGAGGAGAGAGGTGATGGCCGTAAAGAACCCCGGGATCAAGGCTGGATCTTTTGGAGGACGGGATTCGAAGAAACGATCCCGTGGAAAAGAGACGAACTCTATCTTGTATCCTAACGATACAACCTCCCTGACCCAAGCGTCCTCTACTGAGGCCAGCCAGACGTCCCTGAAGAAAAGAAGTCGACTTCCCAATTGGAAGGGACCCTCGGGAGTCCGACGATAGTCATGCCGATGTAGACCGTCCAGATCTGGATCTGGATGGTCTGCCCTGGGCAGAGTGGGATCGCCAGGAAGGAGTGGGCCTGAAGGAAACTTTCTTTCTGTCTTGGTGCGCCTGCGGTCTTTGTTGGTTGGATGGGTTCTCCGCCGTATTGAAACGGCGGAAAGCCCGAAAGGGTCGAAACTGACGCCTTAGTGGAGGTCTGCGAGGCTTGGACTGAGGGAGGAGGGAACTCGTGCCTCCGGTGGCGTCCTTAATGATCTGGTCCAATTGGGATCCAAAGAGGCGTACTCCCTGGAAAGGCAGATTAGTAAGAGACTTTTTAGAAGACAAGTCCGCCTGCCAGGCCTTGAGCCAAATTGTACGTCGGATTGCCACAACGTTGCTTGACGCCTGAACTGCGCAGGATGCGGCATCCAAAGAAGCAGAAAGTAGATAATCCCCCGCATGGGAAATCTGATTGGCGAGATCGGCCAATCGCTCTGGTTGTGCTTTATCTAGGATGCCCTGACGAAGATCCTCTGCCCAAGTAGCTATGGCCTTTGCTGCCCAAGATGAAGCAAAGATTGGACACACCGCCGCTGAAGCCGCTTCAAATGCAGACTTAGCTAGGGATTCTATAATCCTATCATTAGAATCCTTTAGGGACGCCACGCCTGAAAGCGGGAGAACCGTGTTATTAGAAAGTCTGGACACAGGCGGGTCCACCGAGGGAGAAGCAGACCAGTTGTCCATGAGCTCTTTAGCAAACGGGTACAGTACGCCGAGACGCTTTCCTCTTTGAAAGCGTCTGGTCGGATCTTCTCTTTCCCTGGTAAAAATCTTTCCAAACTCGGAATGGAAAGGAAATACCCTGGAGGGTGTTTCCGCCCGTCTGAACGAAACCTCCTGATCTGAGGATTTCGCAGGGGGGGTCAGCAATCTCAAAGGTCTGGTGAATCACTGCAATGAGGTTCTGCACCGTAACGTTCATGTTCGCATCCTGGTCCAAATCCAGCTCTAAAATCCCCTCAGAAGACCTGTCCGAGAACGCTTCACCTGACTCGGGAGAGGAGGCCCGGGAGGGAGGCTGCTGAGAAGGACTATGCGGTGAGATGGGACGAGGCGAGGCATCCGGCTGGAGATCCTGCCTGGGTCTTTTGCGACTAACGCTGGCTGGCTCATATGGAATCTCTTGAGACCTGCTGGACCCTGCAGAAGTGTCCAGGGGCAACTTATCAAGAACGGCTACTAGGCACTGAGACACCTTGGTGAGGTCTGCCACCGATTGTGAGAGAGACGAAGCCCAGCTAGGAATGGGGGGTTCACTCTCGCATGGAGCAGTAGATGGCTCCTGGGCGGCGTCAGGCTGAATCGGATTGCTGCAGTCTAGGCAGAGGGGAGTGGACTGACCTGAGGGAAGTTTGCGATTGCAAGAAGAGCACGAAAAGTACTTAACTAAGGTGCAAGAGGAGGCAGGAGGACGAGAGCGGTCAGACTTAGAATTAGACATACTGACGGACAGTCACTGAGCAGTGCCAGAAGGTTGGGGGACAGGAGGCAGAGGAGGGTGTCAGTCTGCAGTCGCAGAGCTACTCACGGTCTGGTGTCCTGTCGCAGCTTCCAGCAAATGAAGGTGCACGGCTCGTTTGGGCTTGCAGGGGGCACGGCAGATAGGACAGCGTCCGGCTGACAGGCTGTGAAAATGGCAGCAGCCTGAGAACAGAGCAGGAAGCGCGCGCTTCCCTGCAGAGACCGAGGAAGAAGATGGGCGGGGCTAACCGCCGATGCTAAAAATGGCGCCGTCCTATCCAGACTGGGGTGGGTGGAGACAGCGCCGCCTCAGGGAGACTTAGAGTGAGGGGAGAAGGCGGTGGGCAGGCTTAAAGCGGGTGGGAGTAAAGCCCGCCCGAGAAAGAAGGCGGGGGGCGTGGCCGTGACGCAGGACAAGGTCCAAGATGAAGCCGGGACCTGGATTAGATGAGGCGGCCGCCTATCGGCACGGAGGCCCCGAAGCACTGCCGCGGTGACCGCTCCTGAGGCACGCTGGGGCCGGAAGGGAGAAAAAAAAAAAAACCCCTAGAAATGCACTGGGGGCAAGTTGCGGCACAACAGGCCGATAAGCCGGGGCCTGAATTAAATGTGGCGGCCGCCGGGAAGCGCGGAGGCGTCGCAGCACTGCCACAGTGACCACTGGAGCTGCTGAGGAGAATGGGACCCGGGCCTCATACTTACCCTGCCTGATCCGTCTCTATGAATAAAGGTACCTTCATCCAGCGTGTGTTGTCACGAAGAGTATCCGCGCCTCATCCGACCGACAGGCTCTGGTGGGCGAGTGGGTGGGAGGACCATCTGGATCGCCTGACACACATCCGTGTTCGGATCTCCTGGTCCTGCTGTAGAGACCTATGAGGATACGGGGTGGCAGTACACGCCGTACTCATAGTCTCTTTGTGGGACTACAGATGTGACTCTTCACTCTGTATCCCTCCGGATAACCTGAAAAGAAATGACGCACGCTGAGGTAGATATGGGTCTGATGAAAGACCCGTGTCCACCTCCTCCTACTGACACTAAGCTAAACTGAGGAATTTCCTGCCGGTCGGTGGGGTGTACACTGCGGAGGAGGAGCTAACCTTTTTTTGTGCATAGTGTTAGCCTCCTAGTGGCAGCAGCATACACCCATGGTCTCTGTGTCCCCCAATAAGGCGAACGAGAAAAACGCATGATGCGTTTTTTTATGTGCGTTTGCACTGCGCACGCAGCGCAAAAAACGCAAGTGTGAAAGTAGCCTAAATGATACTAATTAGATCCTGAAAATATGATGTATTGGTGGCTCTTGTGGACTGGAGTTGGGGAACACTGATGTAGGGTATAGGAGAAGGATTGGCAGTGGTGGCTGACATTGAAAACAATGTTACAGGGATTGGATGAAATCATTCCCATCCCAAGGTATAAGGCACAGCAGAATTCACCCCCCATTTATAGGGGTTGGAGGTGATGTATTTTTCACTTGTGAATCAATTAAGGACACAGCCTGAATCACATGCAACAGGAAACACAAACAAGAATTTTTTTTCTTTAAACTGACATATAAATTTGAAACAATCAGGCTGTGTTCACACACAGCATTTTTTTCGCAATTTTTTTCGCAATTTTTTTCGCGTATTTGCCAAAAAATCCGCTTAAAAGAAGCTTCCTATTCATTTTAATGCATTTTGCACTTTTTGTGCATATTGATGCGTTTTTTTCAGCAAAAAAAAAAACGCTTTTCGGTAAAAAACGCAGCATGCTCATTAATTTCGCTGAAAAATCGGCATTTCTGGCTATTTCTGTGTCTGGAGACGCGCGGAAAAAAGCATAAAAACGTGCGTTTTCTGGGAAGGAGTCCGGTTTTTATACAGAAATTTTCTGCATACGTGTGCACATAGCCTTATAAAACATACATTGATTAGTATGAGTCAGGACTTCATTTAATTGGAAAAAATTATGTTTTCTAACGAGTGTTCGCAATAGTTTCATTTAACCCCTCAGGTGCTAGGATGGAAGTACAATATGTTGGAAGGATAATACAACCTATTCACTGTCGAATTAACAAACATAGGTACAGTATTAAGAATGGTGGTGTTTTTAATCATAGTTTAGCCAAATATTTTTTATTAGCGCATACAAACAAAATGCTGAAATTACTTACCGGTATTGAGATTTTCCAGAGCACAGGACAGCACCACAAAATATGGGATCTGCCCATCAAGGACAGGAACCTCCTGAATAAAAGGGTGGAACCCCCCCCCCCCCCCCCCCCATCAGTTGGGTTAAAGAGCATGAGAGGACCTCCAAGACAGTTACATGTACATACCGCCACCAGACAATAACTACAACACCATCTAGACTATACACCTAAGATTCTACAAGCACACACCAATGCTACTGACGAGGGGAATAAAAGGGTGCTGTCATGGGCTCTGGAAAATCCCATTACCAGTAAGTAATTTAGTGGTTTCCTTTCCCCATGACAGCACACGAGAGATTTACAAAAAAACCAAATCCAACTTAAGGAGTGACCACTGCTTGTACAACCCTTCTCCCAAAGGATAGATTAGCAGAGGAGGTCAGACCAAGCCTATAATGCTTGTGGAAGGTTGAAGGAGAGGACCATGTTGCTGCCTTACATTACCTGCCTTCTCTGACCAAGAGGTCATGACCGACTGAGTAGAATGAGCTTTTATACTTTCTGGGACTGATACACCAATAGAGTAGGCTAAGGCTGGTTTCACAATAGCATTTTTTAGCGCTGCGCTTCGTGCTCGTCCATGCGCATGCGTCCTGCGCCCCTATCTTTAACATGGGGGTGCATGGTCTAGCGTATGCACGCGTTCGTATGCGTTTTCATTTGCATGCGTTTTTTTGTAGTGTGCGCCTAGGCGCGCCGGACGCAACTTGCTACATTTTTGGTCCGTCCGACCTGTCTCAAAAAAACGCAGGTGCACGCTTCCGCATGGAACGCATGGAATGCGTTTAAAATCGCACGCGTTTTAAGAGTTAACATGGCCAGAAACTGGTTAAAACGCATGAAGGAAACACATACAAAACGCATGATGCGTTTTTTGTATGTGAATCTATTGCGCAGGAAGCGCAGCACTAAAAAACGCTAGTGTGAAACTAGCCTAACTTAATGGTTTCCCTAATCCATCTAGCTGGGGAGCCCTTGACACTTAACAGATTGACGTCATTACCCAGGGCAGCCTGCATGCTACCAGATGACCAATCAGTGGCTATCTGCTGAAGACATTACTGAGATGCTAAGGGAAAGTCCCTAGGACACTAATATTGTTCATATAATACTGTATAATTTTGATTCACCTGGTGTACATATATATAAGTAGGCAGCGCTGAAAGAATAAAATCAGCTACTGATATATAAGTGGGCAGCGGCCAGTGTGTTAAGGCCTTTCCTAGAGCCCTGGAAGGAAACAAATGACTGGCTCTTCCTCTGTTGTCTAGTTACTGACATATAATTTATTAAAGACCGCTTATCAACCAGTGTATGGAATTTTTCCTTCTTGGTTCAGACTCTTAAAATTGATGATGGTTCTGAAGGTGCCATCTGGCATCTTTATCAAGAGCAGGGAAAAGAATCTCTTCTTTCCTCTTCATCTGGTACCTCTATGAGAATCAGTTTCTGCACTAGATTCAAAACATCTGCCTCCAGGGCTAACTGTTCACCCCAAGATTTCCTGGGGTTTGTTACTGCAAACGTTTGAGGAGGAAGAGTCCGAAATTCTAACCTCAGTCCTGATTCCACTATACATAGAATACAGCCATAGGATGAAATTCTTGCCCAGGCAGTGTGGAAGAGTGAAAGCCCCCCTACCCAAGAAATGGCATCACTGAGAAGACTTTCTCCCTGCTACCCAAGGAGAGACCCCATACATGAATCCACAAAGTTTTCATCTTTTGCCTTCCCATTTGTCTTGGTCCCTGATAGGTCTTCTCCAGCAGTACCTTCTACTCTGAAACGACCTTTTATACTCCAGGATGGACAAAATGGGAACTCCCTTCAATCACCAGCTTTTTCCAGGATGTCATCCAGAACCCAACCAAAGAGATCCATTTTGTGTGATGGAGAGTAACAACTTGGTTTTAGATTCGACATACCATGGCTAACATTTTGAACCATAGCGCTCTACAAGCAGCGTTAGAAAGGCTCACTGCCCATGGTAACCCTTACCCTTACAGTCTTGACCAATCTGTCTGTCTTCTATAGGGAAGCACGGTCTACCCCTTGTACCGCCAGAGAATGAAGAGGAACAAGAATCAGGTCCATATTCACCCACTGACTTTATGGAATCATCCGAATCAGAAGATAACATTCTGGTTTTCTTTCTCCCCTTCTATTGCTATACTGTTGACTCTTATAGGTGCCATACCTTTAGTAGTATTCCCACTTTCTAGATGCACTGTATCCTGTATAGTTTCAGCATTGAGTCCTATATCCTTCTATGGCAATCCGTATATCTGAAGAAGGTCTAAACTGAGTCCGAAATGTCACATATGTTAACTGTGGATTGCAAATAAATCATCTTTTTTCTACATCAATTGAATGCCAAGTTCTTTATAGATATTATACAACAGATTGGGCTCCTACTTGTGCACCTCCTGCCAGGTGTACTGTGCTCTACTACTACACATTCACCTTCTGACTTTACAGATCCATCTGAATCAGATGATAACGTTCCGGTTTTCTTCTTCCCCTTTCTATCGCTTTCTTTATGGATTATGATCTTAGGGAAGTCGGGGATTCCTCACAAATAGTTTTCTGGATACATGCTGAGCAGAGTTTCTTCTGCCACAAGAGGGGTAACGTTTTTAAGCTTTGTGCTACATTTCTAATGTCTTTCCTTGTAAAACCAACAAGAACGTGCAACTCCCACTGCTGCACCTATTATGGCGCTGCCGTTGTGACTGCTACTCCACAACTACATTGGAAAGTAGAGCTGGAGCAAACTCTTTGGTGTTCAAAGCCCATTTTCCAATTTCGGACCGGACAACAGTATCTTCACTCATGTGGATGCCTTCTCCGGACCTGAAGTCACCGGCGCGCACGCCCCCTATGGATGCGCAGAACCGAGATGTTACGGCAGCCGGGAGACACATAGAAAGTCTACGCCGCTAACATCAGCATGGCCTCTACTGGACCTGCGGGGGTGCTTCCTGGACCTGACACCAGCATTACAAGCAAGGAGCTGTTCTTCCTGGCAACCGGGCCGGGCCTGGATAAGTCTTCTTCCGTTCCTTTCGACACCTGACTCTTCATATACAAGTTCTCTCAAGGACAGGAAACTAACTGATGTCGGGGAGAGGTTCCTGTCATTGCTGGGTAAATCCCCTCTCTCGAGCGGTGCAGTCATGGGGAAAAAAAAAATAATTCCATGACTATATTAGAACAGAGGTGTATACAGCAAAGAGTACCTTAAACCATAACATTTAATTAAATCAAATAAAATCCCCAGTCGGGTATTAGATCACTTAAAAGCAGACAATACATATAACATACATGGTTTCAAATACATGCAGATATAACATATAGTGCTCACAGCATAACCAGTGCAAGAAAAAAACGGAAGGATCTCTTGTCCTGTGTAGGTCATCTGGAACCACAGAGGATCAGCTTTAGACATCCTATATAAGGCATAGTGCCACTGCAAGGCCACTTACATATCTTGCTACCCATCTTCTACTTGCCCCAAAATATTTATATTCCCATGAAGAAGCCATTGAAACAAAGCCAAAATGCATAGGGATGAGGTGGGGGAGATGGTGGTTGGGGTGCCAAAATTTGGTGATCTTTTGGTTACTGCCCATGTTAAAGCAGGAGCTTTCATATGGAGCATGACAGGGGAGTTTAGGGGTTATACATTCCCCCCATTTTTCTAGTGCAGTGCCTCCATGAAAAGGAGTATCAATCTAAGTGTGAGATCCTTCCATTTTTTACTTGCATTGGTTGCACCATGAGCACTTTACAGGTTATAGCTGCATGTATTTGAAACCATGTAGATTATATGTATTGTCTGCTTGTAAATAATCTTGGGGGTTTTATTTGGTTTAAAATAAGGTTATTTTTTAAGGTCGTCATTGCTGTATACACATTAATTACCAAGAGAATTTTGGGTGACTTATTACCTTTTGTGGTATTATATTAAAACAGATACCTAATCATCATTCAAATAGATTCAAAAAGCTAATTAATCGTGAATCCTATTGGATTTTTTAATTGTCCACCCTGGCACCTGAAGTGTTAAAAGAAACCTAACAGGTGATACATGCTGCCCAAGCCATGGGCAGAATGTATCAACCCTTGGATGTGCTATCACGTGCGTTTCAGAGAAAAAACATTTTTAATATCTGCCGAGGACTGAGCCACTCTGTGCACTTATCTTTTAGGTGGGTCCTCGGCGGCTTCTCCCCGCTGGCAGTGACCGACAAGTCTCTCCCTACATACTCGCGCATTTACAAGTGAACATAGACACTGTTACAGAATACAGAAAGGACAACCTCGCATGTAATAACAACTTACCTCTGTAACCTGAGTCAGCCCCTCTTTGATAAGATCTTGCTGCTCTGAAGGCGATAGGGTCTGCTTTAGACTGGGGTTCTGCAGAGCTTTTAGAAGGAGGCTGCATGCTTGTGCCTATGGTTAAAAGGTATCGGTATAAGGACTGACATTTACCCCAAGCAAAGTGAAAAAGCAGTGACTTATTAATAGGCAATGAATGAGAACACAAGATTGTCCTATTTGCATGCCGAGAACACACTGGCAGATCAGCGAGGATACCGCTGCAGAACACACAGGAAGCCATCTATGGAAATTCTATTGAAAGGAATGTAGTGTGGCTGCAGCTTATACAAAGTCTCAAGAATAACTTCCACCTGTGGTTTACAATTACACCTACCGCAAACACTGCCGGCAAGATGCATCAAAAATGTACAAAGTTTAGCCAAGAAGGAAATATGTAACGCACATACATGTGATCACATGACTGCCCAACCATATGGGATTGAGACAATTGCACAATTACTGTTGAGGGCAGCAGCCTCTCTCCGCACCCCATGTCAGATCAGGAGAAAGAGGAGCTGTACAAATCTACCAACACAATACTACATATCAGCTCTTAAGTTAAATGACCTGCCAATATTATGGCTCAATACCTCATATTTTTATTTTTTTAAGCTGGTTTGCGTATCCAATTTACCATTTGGTTCAAAGCAGATTAAGGCTATGTGCACACGCTGCGGTTTTGGCCCTGCGGAACTGCAGCAGTTCCGCAGACATGGTACAGTACCATGTAACCCTATGGGTTTTCAAAACTGCAGTGCTCACGCTGCGGTTTTTTCTGCGCGTTTTTTTCCGCGCGGTTTTGCTGCGGTTTTTTTCAGCAGCATGTCAATTGTTTCTGCGGATTCCGCTGCGGTTTCACACCTTTAACATAGTAGAGGTGTGAAACCGCAGGTCACTTTACCTGCAGTTCCGCGGGAAAAACCCGCAGGTGAAACCGCAGCATGTGCACATAGCCTTAGACAGTATACATGTTAATGCCAATATTTAAGGTTAACATGCAGCTATTGATGCAATTAAGTCATTTACATAACATCCCTAAGACAGCGCTGATCTTGACAGCCATCGAAACAGGAATTGTTATCATGGGTCACAGCGCAGCTGCCAGCTTTGCTCCTGTAACTTCTAACACTAAAACCTCAGCAGAGTAATAACTAAGAGTTAGATTAATCACAAATGAAATTAGGAATTTTACATAATTCCTCTTGTATGTCACTATAAAATAGGGTCGGAAGTCTTTACGTTGCAGTCTCACTGTTAGGCCACTAAAGTGTCCTACATGTCAGGGAATATTGTACATTTGAAAGCAAAGTCTTTCTCCAGAAAAGTGCTGACCTGCTGATGCTGCCGGGCGCCATCTTTAACTGACTTCATTATGATCCCCAAGAGTGGCTTGCAAATAAACTAACAGAAAAAAAACAAGAGAAACAAATGTATCATGAAGAAAAAAAAATGTTTGACAGTATTAATAGCAAACAACTGAAAATAGGTGTAAGGACCACCCTCTATACACCATGGTACGGAGATGATGACCATGAGTGGTTCCCTCTCTGGAGGACCGGGCAGAAGATGGCGAAGACAACTTGTCATGGCAAGACGAGCATAATAATAAATGTAGCACAACCCATCAAAGACTACATGAATGAATGACCATGACCTTCATAATTCTAATATAGAACATGCAATGTATAAACCTGATGCAAGAAATCTTAAACTGCAATTCTACCCAGAACCTGCAAGTACTCACGGGAAAGCGACTGAAGAGATCTACAAACATTGCGGAGGTCAGAGGGCTATTTCTCTTGGTCATGAACCCCTGCAAAGCTTCTTTATAGAGGGAAGTGACTCTTTCAAGATCCAAGTAGCCCAGACAGACAGCCTGGGGAAGAGAAGAGCAATGAGAATTTTAGAATGTGTGTGGCAATGCCAGGAGAGTGCTTCAGTCACATTTCATTAGGCTGAGAAGGCCAAGCTTTTATGGTGAATAAATGTCCTTATTAACGCAGACTAGAATACTGCAATGTAATTGATGAGCCTTCGAATTACTCCCCTAGTCCAGACGTTCATTAATGAGGCATTATCAAAGGCCTAAAGAAATACCATCCTCAGAAAAATAGAGAAAACTAAAAGATGCAGCCTTCACAACAACAACAAAAAAAAAATTATATTATAATATATATATACACTCACTGGCCACTTTATTAGGTACACCATGCTAGTAAGGGGTTGGACCCCCTTTTGCCTTCAGAACTGCCTCAATTCTTCGTGGCAGAGATTCAACAAGGTGCTGGAAGCATTCCTCAGAGATTTTGGACCATATTGACATGATGGCATCACACAGTTGGTGCAGATTTGTCGGCTGCACATCCCTGATGCGAATCTCCCGTTCCACCACATCCCAAAGATGCTCTATTGGATTGAGATCTGGTGACTGAGGAGGCCATTTGAGTACAGTAAACTCATTGTCATGTTCAAGAAACCAATCTGAGATGATTCGAGCTTTATGACATGGCGCATTATCCTGCTGAAAGTAGCCATCAGATGTTGGGTACATTGTGGTCATAAAGGGATGGACATGGTCAGCAACAATACTCAGGTAGGCTGTGGTGTTGCAACGATGCTCAATTGGTACCAAGGGGCCCAAAGAGTGCCCAGAAAAAATTCCCCACACCATGACACCACCACCACCAGCCTGAACCGTTGATACAAGGCAGGATGGATCCATGCTTTCATGTTGTTTACGCCAAATTCTGACCCTACCATCCGAATGTCGCAGCAGAAATCGAGACTCATCAGACCAGGCAACGTTTTTCCAATCTTCTACTGTCCAATTTCGATGAGCTTGTGCAAATTGTAGCCTCAGTTTCCTGTTCTTAGCTGAGAGGAGTGGTACCCAGTGTGGTCTTCTGCTGCTGTAGCCCATCTGCCTCAAAGTTCGACGCACTGTGCGTTCAGAGATGCTCTTCTGCCTACCTTGGTTGTAACGGGTGGCAATTTGAGTCACTGTTGCCTTTCTATCAGCTCGAACCAGTCTGCCCATTCTCCTCTGACCTCTGGCATCAACATGGCATTTCCGGCCACAGAACTGCCGCTCACTGGATTTTTTTTCTTTTTCGGACCATTCTCTGTAAACCCTAGAGATGGTTGTGCGTGAAAATCCCAGTAGATCAGCAGTTTCTGAAATTCTCAGACCAGCCCTTCTGGCACCAACAATCATGCCACGTTCAAAGGCACTCAAATCACCTTTCTTCCCCATACTGATGCTCGGTTTGAACTGCAGGAGATTGTCTTGACCATGTCTACATGCCTAAATGCACTGAGTTGCCGCCATGTGATTGGCTGATTAGAAATTAAGTCTTAACACACAGTTGGACAGGTGTACCTAATAAAGTGGCCAGTGAGTGTATATATATATATATATATATATATATATACTGTACATACACACACACAGTGAAATAGAAGGGACATTATACCTAGCGGCAATGTTACCCAAACAAAACTGCTTTGAAGCTGCATACAATCTAGTATTCAATCATTCACATGGTTTAGCTGCTCTTCCAAAACTGAAAAGACAGCTTATGGCAAATACAAAATATAGAAAAGGCACAAAAGAAAAGCTAACAGAGCAATTCCTCTCAATAGCCATGTTTCATTTGATTCCATTCTCTCAAATTAAAATTACAACTGAGAACTAGAGAACATTTCTGTCACTGAGGAGCCAGGTCACCATTCTCCTTCTCACTGTCCTGTGTAAGAGATGCATGTAGCAGGTTACTCCTCCCTAAGGTTTCCCGAATGCAGGAAAACTAAATATTAGCAAGTCATTCTCTCCTTATTAAAAGGGTTTGGCTTCAGTTTTCCAAAGTTAGAAGTGATCATCAGGAGAGTTTCCTCTTCTACTCTTTAGGATTTATATAAGACTGACTGGTTTAGGAATCGGATCATGAAAAAATTGCTGCAAAGTAAAAAAAAAACCAAAAAAAAACCATTGTATTCCTTGTGAAGCTTGCTCATTCGTTTCTAGGTTTAGCGCTCCTTTTACTTTCTCTCACATCCCAGTGTACATTTACACAAGATTACAGGCTGCAGACTTTAAGTTTACTCTAGCTTTAATAAACTGGTACATTACTTTCCCAAGATGCCCAGCTTAGGGGCCAAGCCACTGGCGCAGGTATAAATCCAGGGCGTTCCTGCCTCCTTTGATTAATGTCAACAACTCTATCAAGTCCCCAGACACACTTTTTAGATATCTGCAGCTAGGGTATGCCCTAAATACCTAGTTCCCACACATCGAAAATTCTCTCCTATCCTCATACCCCCTGAGAGGGATCCTAAGGGCTCCGTCACACATAGCGACTCACCAACGATCCCGACAACGATATCAACTTGTCAGGATCGCTGGTGAGTCGCTACATGATCGCTGGTGAGCTGTCAAACAGAAGCTTCACCAGCGATCAGCACCAGCGACGCCGAATGCCCGGCGTCGTTGTGTACGTTAGTTACCAGCGTGCTGATGCAGGGAGCTGGTAACTAAGGTACACATCGGGTTTCTAAGCAGCACGCATCACTTAGAAACCCGATGTGTACCTTGGTTACCAGCGCCCTGCATCAGCACGCTGGTAACTAAGGTACACATCGGGTTTCTAAGCACCACACGGTGCTTAGAAACCCTGCGTTTACCTTAGTTACCAGCGCGCTGATGCAGGGAGCTGGTAACCAAGGTACACATCGAGTTTCTAAGTGACGCACATCCCTTAGATACCCGATGTGTACGTTAGTTACCAGCTGATCGCTGGTCTCCCACCTGTCACGCAGCGATGCGTGCTGGACAGCGGGAGACTAGCGATCAAAAAAATGTCCTGGCTATTCCAGGACGATCAGCGTTAACCGGCAGGGGGGCCGTTTGCTGGTCAGTGTCACACACAGCAATCTCGCTGGTGAGATCGCTATGTGTGACGGGGGCTTAAGAACCAGGGACTCAAGGGGGTTTATCTCCTTTTTATACACCCAGTTACTAAGCAGGATATGTTCATCATCACCACCGTTGGCTGAGGCAAAATGGACAGTAATACCCTCCCTATCAGAAGAAGATTGGAGAAAGGTCTTGACTCCCCACAGTGTGATTCACCAGCAAGTTATAACAAGCTAATCCTAATGTATATAATCCATTAATGTTACTTGCCACCTAGTGTGTTATATAAAATGTGTAGATCTACCACTGCAGATTGCCATAGGGTATGGGAAGAGGCTGCAGATTTTATACACCTGATGAGGTATTACCCTCCTTTTGCAGACTGTTGGAAAGAGGTCCTAGCTATTCTCATTGTGATCTTACACCCCCCTGTATTACTCTGTCCTAGATGAGGAGACACGGCCTCACTAACCTCCCACTCTTCTCAGGGAATCGTTGCTTTTAGCTTGGAAGGCTATAGCCATGAGATGGATGACTAGAAGACCCCCTGCGGATTACACACTGGGTCAATATGGTAAAGACTGCAGCGTCCTATCAGAGGGTGGTATTGGAAAAATAGACACTGTCCTCAAAAATGTGATTAGGTATGGAAGCCTTGGTTGGATTCCCCTTAGTCCCAAGGCGATGAGGAGTATTCTCTCATGATAGAGTATGTGATATTTGGTGCCTGACATGGGTATCTTATGGTTTTAGTTGAGATATTAGACCCCATGGTATGTTAAGGACAAGGTTAACTTTGCCAGACAGTATTAAAGAGCAGTACGAAATATTG
Organism: Dendrobates tinctorius; assembly: GCF_039654945.1. Taxonomy (NCBI): domain Eukaryota; kingdom Metazoa; phylum Chordata; class Amphibia; order Anura; family Dendrobatidae; genus Dendrobates; species Dendrobates tinctorius. The sequence goes on from NW_027361675.1 coordinate 52,851,297, forward strand.
TTTGTTCCTTTGTTCTATGATGTAACCTTATTATGCTGTATAATCTTCAATAAAACAAGTTAAAAGAAAAGAAACTGGCGCAGTGACTCTTGACATTGATGACACCAAGTTTTGAGTGAGGACACTAGTACCTGAGCACATGGCTCTGTCTTCTTGCCCTTCTTCTTTACCACCTCTGATTTGTCGGTACTGGCCCCTTTCAATACCTTGAATAGGTACAGTGATGCGCTGTTAAGGAAGAAAACAATCTATTAAAATTGAATCTAATGTACTGCCTTATGGTACAATCACAAGCCACATTGCACTGTTCCATCACCCAGAACATTCAATAGGTAGTGCACTCCGTTCCATCACTGTCAATCTCGCCTGCCGGCAGCAGCAGTGTCCTGGCAAATTGTGTTCTCATCTCACCTGAAACAATACAAGGCTACGGAAGAGTCGCTCTGTTTGCTGGCCCTTTGCAGCAGTCTCTCCATCATATCATGCAAGTCATCCTTGAGCTCAGATACATCTTTGCAGTACCGCTTGTTCTTGCACAAACCGTTCCTGTGTAAGTAGAAAAGGCAGCTAAATGATCACATAATAGTTTATGCAGTACAGGGGGAGGGACAGTAACCTGTGGAACTCCAAAAGTTGTAAAACTATAACCCCCTGCATGCCCGGACACCTGCAGAACTCCAACTACCGTAGTTTCAGAAGGTGTCTGGAGAGACAATAAATTTACTGCAAACCCATTTACTAGTGATGAGCGAGTGTGCTCGTTACTCGAGTTTTCCGAGTATCTTGGGTGTACGCGTAGATTATGTTTGTGTCTCCGCAGCTGCATGATTTGCGGCTGTTAGACAGCCTGAATACGTGTGGGGATTTCCTAACAAACAGGCAATCCCTGCATGTGTTCAGGCTGTCTAGCAGCCACAAATCATGCAGCTGCAGAGACACAAACATAATCTACGCGTACACCCAAGATACTCTGAGATCACCCGAGCATGCTTGGAAAACCTGAGTAATGAGCGCACTCGCTCATCAATACCATTTACTACACCGTAAATCTACAGCAAACTGGGCAACGCACATCCAGAGTTTCACGAGTCCATGCTTTACCCCAGATAAATGCCTCATTTTCCTCCACAGTGCATCAGTATACACAGAGAATGCCAACCCTTTGCCATTCCATAGCCAGCTGCTTACAAACTGATGAAAATCCAACTGCCTGAACCTGCAGATATCCATTACTTTATGCTAATGGCATTATTTGTGAATGCACGGTAGCAGGCATAAAAAGGATTAGTTGTGATCTATATAATATTATGCTAAGAACCTAAAGGGCCTGTCACACTAAGAGATATCACTAGCAATATCGCTATAACTAGTGACGTTATAGCGATATTGCTAGCGATATCGCTGTGTCTGATACTTACCTACAACCCGCTCCCCCGCTGGTTATCACTGATCGCGCGAGAACGTCCAGGACTGTTTCTCGTCGTCAGCTTCCTGTGGCGCTTCCTGCTGTGACGACGAGCGACGCGTGGAGCCGGGCGGGAGGACGTCAGCATCGCCTGGTGTGACAGGTAAGTAGCGACCCCCGTCCCCAGCGATGTCGCTGGTGAGATCTGCCTGTGTGGCAGCTCACTAGCGACCACTTAGCGATGTACCAGCGATCCTGACCGCGTCATATCGCTGGTCGGGATCGCTGGTACATCGCTAAGTGTGACAGTACCCTTAGGCACGGCAGTCATTCCAATGAAGAAAATGACTTACATAAAAATATTCTATTTATTACTGTATATATACAGGCAAATGGGCAATAGAGAGATAATTCAGTCAGATTTACTTACATGGCACTAACAAAATGTAGCTCCTAATAAGGCAAGCCTGCCCTACAGAAATGCCCTTCACGGAACGGTTCGTTATCATTCCTAGCACTAATGACCTTATAGCAATTTAATTACCACTGTAGTGAAGACGTCTCGGCAGAAGATAATAACATCCTTGTAAGTAATGGAACCAATAAGAAATGATGCTTACTACATTGCAGTTGGACTGTTGCAAACAGAAAAAGGTAAAGTCACATTTCAATATGCACGTCAACTTTCCTGACAATTTAAGAGATGGACTTGATAAAGAAGATTCTATGTTCGCCAGGTTTCACACATCCGGGTCTTGCAGTCTGCTGCACTGACCACCCGTGCGTTTCTTGACCTGAACTCTACATCCCCATAAGAACACGCGAGCCTGTCAAGTTGCTGTCAGAATTTAAACCGGTTTTATCAGCAATATCTCAATCGGTCTCCATGAAATTCCCACAGGTAATGATCGTGGTTGTCCTGAAGAAGTATGTATGCTTCAAAACGCACTGACAAATAAACCACCTACACTCCGATTGGCATGCTTCATCTTTTCCATATAGCAGGGCGTACAGTAGCTTCTGTCACATATAAACTATAATAGCATCCAGTTAAATACTTTTTTTTCCCCTCCTACCTTATCGTATCTATACATTAGTGTGGTCTACAGATCTACAGACACATTTCTCATCTCCTTAGGGTTAAGACATATTTAGCTCAGATGCCAAGAACTTCCATGGCGTACATGATAAAGGTAATTTGAACGGGACTCTATAAAAATGACATGACCGATCACGTCTTTTGACTGAAGATTCAGAGAATCTCTCTCTAGGAAAGCAGAAAAGATTGTCTCTCATACGTGTCTGTAATTGGCAATACTCACTCACTCATTTCACCAGGGACAACAACATTTTAAAGCAGCACTTCAGTGGGATTTTTATTCCAGCGCTGGAGTGGTGCCACTAACGTACATTGCCTCACCCTATTATACGCCATCTTCGGCTGTTCCTTACGCCACTCCAATCCGCCATCTTGTGACCACAACTTCTGACCCACTGAAAGTCAGAGGGAAGCGTCACAAGTTTTCAAAGTAAGTCTACAAGAGCATCGTTCTGGCTCTCGCACTTATACTGATCAGTGCCCTGTGGCTCGCCCAGCAAACACTGGAGCAATCTGCTGGAGACCCAGATCAGAGTGACTCCGATAACAGAAAAAGATGACAACCAGTAAGTAGAAGACCGGAGGCAGGGAAATTGCATCAGTAGCACCACTCCAGCACTGTGATGAAAAGAAAAAAAAACACAGCTGGAGTGGCAATCTAAGAATCTAATGACAAAACATTTACAGTTTTTTGCTTTTGGAGAAATATCCTCATGTAATTCTTTGGGCCAATAGTGGACTCTAACCACAAAATTAGATTTCTACAGAATATCAATTGCCACTGCAATTTTTAACCAAGTATACACTTACATGAAAATGTCAGCGGTTTTCCGGAGGAAATCTTGCTCCTGCTGGCTGGACTCAGAGTTCATACTCTGCTCTATTACAGAAATCATAGGCTCAATGATACTGAACACCATTGGACTATCAGGCTGCTTGGTCACAAAAACTTCAATCAAGTCCAGAACCTAGGGATAAGATAAAACACAATGTAATAATTATGTAATATAACCATGGTCTAAGGTAGTCCATATGCGTAGTTCACACCATGGGGCAAGAGATCTTACAGCCACGGAAGAATTAACACAGTAACTAGAGGCTTCCAGAATAGAGAAACCCAGTGCTGATCACAAGAAGTCCCAGACTAAATTAAGAATCACCTTATTTTATGCTCATAAAATAAGTTAAAATTAAAGGTGGATAAACTCATACTACTCAGATAGGATTTTAATAGTAACACATTAGTGAAGCTTTCACTTATAAGAAAAAAAAAAAAAAAAACACATAGTAGGGTACTTTGTCCAGTCAACTTGTATCTTGTTGCCATCTACTGGACATCCAAGGGAGTGCAGATGAAGACCTTGTAATTATACCAAATTTCTCATTTTAAACTGGACACACAATGTAAGGCTGCGTTCACACGTTCAGGTTTTTTCGCGGCTGTTTTTACAGCGCCATTTTGCAGCGAAAACGCAAAAAAACAGCATTCCTATGGGATTCCACAATGCTGCGGAATCGCATTGCGGAAAAATCCGCAGCATGCTAATTAATTTGCGAAATCGCGCAGATTCCACCCACATAGGAATGCATTGTTCTGCTTACTTTCCGCATGTGGCTGTGCCCACCATGCGAAAAGTAAGCAGAACATTTGCGGAAGGTACCCACGGTCCGGAGGAGAGGAGACTGTCCTCCGGGCTGTGGGTACCATATCCCTGTAAAAAATAGGAATAAATAAATTCGGGTTATATTCACCTTCCGATGTCCCGTGCAGCGTCCCCAGGCTTCAGCAATACACGCGGCAGCTCCCGTTCCCAGTAATGCATTGCGATGACCTTTGCTGACGTCGCGTCTCGCGAGACCGCGACGTCATCAAAGGTCATTGCCACAATGCATCACTTGGAACGGGACCTGACGGAGCATCGCGGAGGCCTGGGAACACTGCGCGGGACGTCGGAAGGTGAATATAACCCGATTTTTATTTTTTTTTTAAATTATTTTTAACATTAGATCTTTTTACCACTGATGCCGCATAGGCAGCCTCAATAGTAAAAAGTTGGTCACACTAGTCAAACACTATGTTTGACGAGTGTGACCAACCTGTCAATCAGTTCTCCAAGCGATGCTACAGATCGCTTGGAAAGTGCTAGCATTCTGCAAGCTAATTACGCTTGCAAAAAGGAGATTTTTGTGTACTCACCGTAAAATCTCTTTCTCTTAGCCTTTAATTGGGGGACACAGAACCTTGGGTGTTATGCTGCTGTCCACTAGGAGGCGACACTATGCATAATCTGAAAAAGATTAACTTTGGCTCCTCCTCTGCAGTATACACCCCTGGACGGAGTCAGCCTTCTCCAGTTTTGTGCCAAAGCATAAGGAGGAACGTAACCAAATAACATAACCATGCCTGTAAGAAGGCTACTATGTACGAGCTCAAAGAACAATATGAGAACTCAACAGGAAAGAACGGCCCGTAAGGGCAACAGGGTGGGAGCTGTGTCCCCCAATTAAAGGCTAAGAGAAAGAGATTTTACGGTGAGTACACAAAAATCTCCTTTACTCTGTCGCCTAATTGGGGGACACAGAACCTTGGGACGTCCCAAAGCAGTCCCTGGGTGGGAAGCAGTGGACGAATATTGTGCTGACAGTCCCCTAGACTTGGGGTACTGCCGCCTGCAGAACCAGTCTACCCAGGCTCGCATCCGCTGAGGACTGGGTATGAACACTGTAGTGTTTCTTAAACGTGTGTAGGCTAGTCCAAGTGGCCGCCTTGCACACTTGTTGTGCCGAAGCCTGATGCCGAATAGCCCAGGAGGCCCCTACTGCCCGTGTAGAGTGTGCCGTGATACCGGCCGGAAGACGGGAACTGTTAAGTCGGTAGAGGCCTCATGTATGGTGGACCTGATCCACCTGGCAAGGGTAGCCTTGGAAGCCGGCAACCCCTTGCGACTACCTTCCGGAAGAATGAAGAGGGAATCAGATTTCCGGAAAGGTGCAGTCCTGGACACGTAAATTCGCAATGCTCTGACGAGGTCAAGCGTATGCAGAGCCTTCTCCACTCTATGAACCGGAACCGGGCAAAGGGAAGGCAGTGAAATCTCTTCATTAAGGTGAAAGTTGGACACAACCTTCGGAAGGAAGGATGGTACCGTGCGGAGAACCACCTTGTCCTGGTGAAAGGCTAGGAAAGGCCGTCTGCAGGAAAGTGCTGACAATTCCGACACTCTGCGTAACGAGGTGATCGCCACTAGAAAAACCACTTTCTGAGACAGAATGGAGAGTGGAACTCCTCTAAGAGGTTCGAAGGGTGGAGCTTGCAATGCTGTCAGGACCAGATTGAGGTCCCACGTATCCAGCGGACGTTTGTAGGGAGGAACCAATCGGGAAACTCCCTGGATGAAAGTCCTTACTTGCGGTTTAATAGCAATGCGCTTTTGAAAAAGGACTGAAAGCGCCGACACCTGACTCTTAAGCGAACTTAAGGATAGCTTGGCATCTAGGCCCGATTGAAGAAAACCTAGTACCTTCGGGAGGGAATAAGGGAGTGGGACTTGTCCATGAGATTCGCACCAAGAAAAGAAAGCTCTCCAGGTACGATAATAGAGCTTGGCGGAGGCAGGCTTCCTTGCCCTGATCATAGTTGTAATGACTGCCGGTGAAAAACCTGCCTGGGTTAGAATCCAGGTTTCAAGGGCCATGCCGTCAAATTGAGAGCCCCTGAATTCTGGTGGAAGAACGGACCTTGAGACAGAAGGTCGTGACTGTCGGGTAGACGCCAGGGGGCGTCTGCCGTAAGTTGGACGATGTCGGCGTACCAAGTACGTCTGGGCCAGTCTGGCGCGATGAGGATGGTCGGAACTCCCTCTTGCTTGATCTTCCTCACGACCCTGGCGATTAGGGGGAGGGGTGGAAAAATGTACAGGAGTCGGAACTGGGACCAGTCCTGGACCAGGGCATCCGCTCCGAGCGACCGCGGGTCGTGTGTCCTGGCCATGAAATTGGGAACTTTGGTATTGAGATGGGATGCCATTAGGTCCACATCCGGGGTTCCCCAGCGTTGACAGATCTGGTAAAAAATCTCGGGATGGAGAGACCACTCCCCCCGAGTCCATTCCTTGCCTGCTGAGGAAGTCGGCTTCCCAGTTTTCTACACCCGGAATGTGTACCGCAGAAAGTACCGACCTCGTGTCTTCCGCCCAGCGGAGGATATGAGCCACTTCTCTCATCGCCTGGGCGCTGCGGGTCCCGCCTTGGTGGTTCACGTATGCCACAGCCGTGGCATTGTCCGACTGTATCCGTATGTGCGAGGCTGCAAGCAAGTGATGAAAGGCTCTCAGTGCCAAGAGAATGGCCCTGATTTCCAGAACATTGATGGGCAATGTCACTTCCCTCGGTGACCACTTGCCCTGTGCCCTGTGATGTAGGTGCACCGCCCCCCAGCCTGTCAGGCTTGCATCGGTAGTCAGGATCTTCCATTGTCCTGAGAGGAATGGCTTCCCTCGTGTAAGCGAGGTTGGTTTGAGCCACCAATGCAGGGACCTCCTGGTTGATGACGTCAACCTGAACTCCCTGTCGAGGGAGAAGGGGTTCCTGTCCCAAGATCTGAGCATGGCTAGTTGAAGGACCCTGAGGTGAAACTGGGCAAATGGCACTGCCTCTATTGCTGCTGCCATCCGGCCGAGGACTCTCATGGCAAACCGGAGAGATCGAGGAGGACTGCGAAGGAGTGTGCGAACTCCCAGACGGATGGCCAGTGTCTTGTCCTTGGGAAGGAGCATCAGGCCCCTGGCGGTGTCGAATACCATTCCCAGGAATGTTAGAGTCCGAGTTGGGATGGTCGACGATTTCTGTAGGTTGACTAGCCATCCCAGGCGACTCAGTGTCTAGAGTGATTGAGACACTGACCTCGCAGTCTTTGAAAGTGGGAGACTTGACGAGGAGGTCGTCCAGGTACGGGACAACTAGGATGCCTCGAGTGCAGGACATCCATGGTGGCCGCCATGACTTTGGTGAACGTTCTTGGAGCCGTGGCGAGTCCGAACGGAAGGGCGACAAACTGGTAGTGGTTTTGGTTGACCGCGAACCTGAGAAACCTTTGGTGGGCGGGAGCAATTGGTATGTGGAGATACGCATCCTGTATGTCTATGGAGGCGAGGTATTCTCCCTGCTCCATGGATGCAATGATGGACCGGAGGGACTCCATGCGGAAATGACGGACCCGTACGTAATTGTTGAGCTGTTTTAGGTCCAGTATGGGTCGGACGCCGCCTCCTTTCTTGGGGACTACGAACAAATTTGAGTAGAATCCTCGGAATCTCTCGTTCGCGGGAACCGGCACCACAACTCCTGATTGAAGGAGAGAGGAAACCGCTTGGTGGAAAACACGAGCCTTTTCTGGTGGTGTTGGAGGAACAGAAAGGAAGAACCGGTTCGGTGGAACGGAAGTGAACTCTATCTTGTATCCGGAAGACACTATTTCCCTGACCCACCTGTCTTCTGTAATAGGCAGCCAGACTTGCTGAAAGAGTAAAAGTCGGCCGCCTACTGGTGGGGTGTCTTCCGGAGGTCTCGAGTCATGATGAAGTGAAGTTCTGAGGTTTTCCTCCCTTGGGTTTCGCTTGGCCTGCTTTCGACTGCCAAGCCCTGTCCGGTCGCTGCTGAGTCCGTGGGTTGTCTCTGCGTGGAGAACGGTTGCGGTTTTGCACTGGGCGCGAAACGGACCAGCCTGAGGAATTCCGAAAGGATCGGAATCGCGTCTGGTTTCTTTGTTTAAACGTGCGTTTCGGTTTTAGTTGAGGGAGAGAGGTACTCTTACCCCAGTGGCATTGGCTATCATGGTGTCCAACTTTTCGCCGAAAAGTCTTCCAGTAAAATACGGAAGTCGCGTGAGGGACTTCTTTGAGGCCGCATCCGCTTTCCATTCTCGCAGCCAGAGGATGCGTCGGATCGTGATGGCGTTTGATGCTATTCCCGCTACACCTCTGGCGGAATCCAGAGCTGCATGAATCATGTAGTCTGCTACCACTGCCATCTGGACCGCTTGGTCCGAGAGTTCAGGATTTGAAGCCTGAAGACCCTCCTGTAGTTTTTTGGCCCAAGCCAGGATGGCTTTGGATGCCCAAACTGAAGCAAATGCAGGGCCCAGAGAGGCGCCTGCCGCTTCGAAAATAGAACGAGCCATGCGTTCTACTTGCCGGTCTGCTGCGTCCCTGAGGGTTGAGCTATCCGGCAGAGAGAGTAAAGTCTGCGCTGCTAGCCTAGAAACCGGAGGGTCCAATTCAGGTGGATCTGTCCATTGTTTGGTGTCTTTCTGTGGGAAGGGGTACTTCGCTTCCAAATATTTGCGATTAGCGAATTTTTTGTCAGGCTGCGCAAACTGTTTGGTAAGTATTTTCTCAAACTCATCGTGATTAGGGAAGACCTTAGGTGGTTTTTGAACACTTTCGAAGCAAATCCTATGTTCTGGGACTTCCGGGGGCAACTCTGGAATTTTTAGCACCCGATGAATGGCAGAAATTATGTCCTCAACTAGCGCTGTATTGCTAGGGGGAGAAGGTACCACGGACCTGACCGTTTCATTATCTGAGTCGGAGTCACAGATGCCCTCCGAATCCTGTGCCTCGCTAAGGTGATCCCTGGAGGGCGACCTGGGGCGGGGGTCTTCTGTAGTGGGGGATCCCTGTGGTAAATTGCACTGTCTGTGGCAGGGGACTGCCCAGGAGACCTGGAATGACGCTGTCTCTCCCTAGCGGGGGACGACCTTGTGCTATAGTGCGACTTAGGTGATCGAGACCTGTGGGTCCGCTTACGTCTGTGAGAGTCGGAAGCAGCATGTTCCTGAGACAAGCTGTCCGTTTGCTGTGTACCGTCCATAGCCGGGGCCCGACTCTGCAGAGCTTGCAGTAATGTAGCAGTTAGGTTGTCTATGGACTGTGACATAGACTGAGACATCTGAGTTGCCCATTCCGGCGTGGCCTGTGACACTGAAGCGTCAGTAGGGACTCCCTGGGGTTCTGACCCAGAGTTCTGGATGCAGTCCCGGCAGTGCGGATACGTGCTGCCACTAGGGAGCATGGCTTTGCAGGCTGTGCAGAATGCATAGAAACATTCCTGCCTGGTTCTCTTCCTTGAGTCCGGCATAGTACACAGAGGCTGGCTATAAGGGATCGTACAGGGGTGGCTACGCAGAGGGAACCCACAGAAAGCCTTATAGGAAGTATAGATTCACAGCTGAGTAATGAGAACCCAGCTGTGAGCTTACCCCACCGGTGTGCCCCTAGGTCCAGCGCCGACAGATCCAAGTTCTGTGCCCCCCGGAGACCGCTGTGATGCTCCTTTCCTGGATCTCATCCAGAAAAAATGGCCACCGGGGCTCTGAGGAGAGGGAGGAGGGGGCGGAGAGCTGAAAAGGGCGCGCTAGGCTGTGTAAAAACGCGCCCTTTCTGCCTCAATCCGCCCCTTCTATGACACTCCAGCGTGTCATTTTGGTCATCCGGGGGGCGGGGAAAAGGCGGCGGCTTCAGCTAGGCCGAAGCCGCGGCCTAAATTAGAAGCCTGATGCCCAGGAGGGCAACAGAGCGGCGCGGATTTGTACCAGACCCCCCCAGAATGGTCGACTGGATAGCGGTGGGGGTAGCGGTTTTTGTATGGGGTGCCCCTGAAGCGCTATGGAGCCGCTGCTGTTGCAGAGACAGGGACGCAGAAAAACCCTGTCTCTGCTGTGCCATCCAGTCCGCACCCTCCCCCGGCCCCAACAGGATCCCTCAGCCAGCCTGGGGTCCCTGGAAGCTGCGAAATGCTGCCTGAACTCCGACCCTACCTGAGGCGTCTCAACCTAATACCCCCTGCGGGGGATTAGGGAGGGTGCGTCTGTCACCATCAGGGGGTCTTCATCCTCGCCTCAACCTCAACCCAGACCCCTTAAAGGTGTTGGGGAAGGAGGGGGGTCTCGACCTCGAACCAGGACCCGAGGGACTGGGGAGGGAGTGACATGGGGAAAAAACCACCTCGACCTCAACCGGGTACCCCTAATAGGGGACCGAGGAGGGAGCCATGCCGGGAGTCTCGCTGGAGACCCACTTTTCTTCATCTGTATTTCCGTGAAAAAAAGGAAAAAAACGGAAGAAAAAAGGTGTGCCTCCTTGCGACACTAAGCAAAAACTGGAGAAGGCTGACGCCGTCCAGGGGTGTATACTGCAGAGGAGGAGCCAAAGTTAATCTTTTTCAGATTATGCATAGTGTCGCCTCCTAGTGGACAGCAGCATAACACCCAAGGTTCTGTGTCCCCCAATTAGGCGACAGAGTAACGCTAGTTTTTCCACGGGAAAATTACGGGAATTTAAAATGCGATTTTCTGGCGGAATGGAATTTCAGAATTCCCGCGGTAACTTCAGCAGGAATTCCGCTACGTGTGAACTTAGCCTAATAGTGGCTGTCTCTCCGTTGCAGAGGTATTAGCAATCAAATATTTGGCACGTAATGAGTTAACTTTTGTCAAGTCCAAGTGGGTGTACACAGGCAGTGAAAAGTATCTAATAACACCCACTTGGACTTACGGTAACCCCTTCAAAACCTTGGCCATTTTCAGTTTTTTCGGTTTAATTTTTCCTCCCCAGAGCCATAACTTTATTTTCCCATCAATATGGCCATATGAGGGCTTGGAGTTGCACTTTTGAATGGCTCCATTGTACTGAAAAACGAGATAAAAAAATTGGTAAAACGGATCTGGCAATATGACTCCACAGTTACGTACGAGTACGCAGATAAATAAAAAGCTCTGAAAATTTGTTTGAGAACATTTTCGTGTTTGTCACCATTTTTCAAGTCCTGTAACATTTCTATTTTTCAGGATCTGGGGCTGGGTGATGGCCGAGATGATGTTTTTTCTAATTTACTTAGAGGTAAATAAGAGGTTTTAATAGACTCTTCCATTTTATTGCAATGTTGCAGCAGCCAAACAAAAAACGTAATTCCGGCGTTTCAATTTTTTCTCGTTCCACCATTTCCAGATTGATTCTATTTTGATAGATCGGACGTTTCTGAAAGAGTGCTACCAAATGGTGTTTTTTTTTTTTTTTTTTTTTAAATGGTTTTAAAAACAATGGGGGTGATTTGAACTTCATTTTTTTCTTATTCTTAACAATTTTTTCTCATAGTCTTCTAAAGTCTCCTATGGAAACTTGAAGTTGCAGTCACCCAATTGCCTGTACTATAAAGCACAGCTATGTATTGCAGAAATCAGGATCTATGAACGTCGGCAACGAGCTGGCATTCACAGGAGCATCATAATGACAGGAATGGGGGTCTTGTGCAGATCCCCGGCTGCTATGACAATCCATCGGAACCCCACAATCACAACAGTGGCACACAAATGGGTGGGAGTTGATACGCGCTTCCAGCTGGCGCATGTTAAATTCCACTGTCCAAGAATGACAACAGAATTTAACTGGTTAACAGCAGCGAGTGCACTGGTTAACAGCAGCAACTATTAGGCCGGGTGTCCACGATCCAGAAGTGGCAGCACTCTGGACGTAGCGCATGTTCGCTGGGTCCAAAGCGAATCTATTGAACGCAGGTGATTCCATAGGTGTTAACTGAACTGTGCGGATTCCCTGAATCCAATACATTCTATTGGCAAAATTTCTCTGTGGAGATTAGCTTCTCCACAAGAGATATTGACATGCTGCGGTCTGGAAAGACGCGCTGCATGTCAGTCTCCGTAGGTAAGCCGCGGGCGTCAGTGGATGCATAGTGGGCATGGGATTTCTTGAAATCCAATCCACTCTACTGTAACATCTGGCCGCTGCAGGTTTGACATAAATACGCAGCGTAAAACCCACAGCGTTTACTGGTTGTGTGCAGATGACAGCTAATTTAAATCAGGAACAATTTGTGGGTCTAGCAAGATGAGGGTGTGCAGGTAAACATGCTTAATGTTCCCAGCAAAGAGCAAACAGATGAACGGCAAACTGGGGCACACAAATCACCACATTAACAGACGGAGCTATTTATCTGAAGTATTGCGATATATATTTCAGTCAAAAAACGGAGGTGCTTGCATGAAAAAACATGAATATTTCAATGTGAAATGAAAAAAGAAGAAATATGCAGCACTCAGCAATAAAGCTGAAAAACTGTGCGTCTTTAATTCACATGAATTCCATCAACAGATATGTGGACATGCAGGGCGTTAGAGGAATGCTAGCTAGGGTAGGGAGGAGCCGGACAACGGCCGTTTCGCTATTACTCGCTTCTACGGGTCCAGGTGGGTCACCTGGACTCGTAGAAGCGAGTAATCGCGAAACGGCCATTGTCCGGCACCTCCCTCCCATAGTATTCCTCTAACGTCTAACGTATACAATGCCACAATGCACTTTAATATATTTAAAACTAGTGCCACTTTCTATGCACCAATGTGCCGCAGGTAAAGTAGCCGTGCCATAATGCATACAAATATAAGAAACACATGTTCAGAAAATAGCTATAAATACCTAATGTCTGTTAATGCCAGGTTCCCAGTACACGTCTTGACCTGCGGACGGGAGGCCAACATATTCTGGAACAGAATGGAAAGCGCCGAGACTTGCCCCTTTAAGGAGCTGAGGGCAAGGCCCGCATCAAGGCCTGACTGGAGGAACGCTAGGACAGAAGGGAGAGAAAAGGCCATGGGCGGAATGTCATTGGCCTCGCACCAAGCGAAATAGGCCTTCCATGTACGATAATAAATCTTGGAAGATGAAGGCTTTCTAGCCCGGATCATGGTGTGAATAACCCGATGTGAAAAACCTGAACGTTTCAGAACCGCGGTCTCAACACCCACGCCATTAAATTGAGCGGCTGAGAATTGGGGTGGCAAATCGGACCCTGAGACAGCAAATCTGCTCTGTCTGGAAGCTTCCAGGGGGCGTCCGCGAGCAGGTTGACGATGTCCGAGAACCAAGCTCTTCTGGGCCAATCTGGAGCGATGAGGATGACCGGAACTCCTTCCGCCTTGATTTTCTTCAACAGCTTGGGAAGAAGAGGAAGGGGAGGGAACAGGTAGGGGAACTTGAACTGAGACCAGGGAACGGTCAGAGCATCGGCGCCCACTGCGAGAGGATCTCGGGCTCTGGATACGAACTGTGGGACCTTCCTGTTCATGCGAGATGCCAGTAGATCTTCGTCCGGAGTCCCCCAACAACGACAAATCTGATGGAAGACGTCCGGATGTAAGGACCACTCTCCCGCCGCGAGACCCTCGCGGTTAAGAAAATCGGCGGCCCAGTTGTCCACGCCAGGAATGTGCACCGTGGAAAACGCTGGGACTGATATCTCTGCCCAGTGAAGAATCTTGGACACTTCCCCTGACGAAGGAGTTTTTCCGAAACGCGCGTCGGGGCGCGTCCTTTTTGGCACACCGCCTTCACCACTCCCTGGTTATTTATCCTCCAGGTAATCCATTGTCCTACATTGCGTTATATTTCCAGGACAGTCTTTGCTGCATGGGTGTCCCATTGCGGTGTGTATTTATAGCTTATTATCTTGATCATTGTTTCAGCATTTGTCCTCCAGGCAGTGCATTGTGCTGTATAGTGCCGCATAGTTTGGGCACCTCTGTGTAAGCGCCTTATTAGTCGCTGCAAGGTGTATTAGGTCTGTTTTTTGTGGCCCATTCTACTTATGTGGTACTGTTTAGCGCATGTGCTGTTTATTCTATGGTTTTTGGCTATTCCTGGTTTATTCCTGCTATATAGCGCCTTTTAGGATAAGGTTTTCTATATAGCTACCTTTGGTGCACATTAATTAACTATATATAATTTTTTCATTATTTTCTTATGCACATAAAGGTTAATTTAGTTTTGGGTGTACATGAATCACTCTTTTATATATATATGCATGTATATATTAGTCTCTCACTAATTTTGGGTATATAAAAATATGCACATATAAATGAATTTATTTTTGGGTGCATATTAATCACTCTTTTTTATGCATTTATGTATATGTATATTAGTTTCTCACCAATTTTGGGTATATTTACATCACCTTTTTTGTGTTTTTATTTTATTTCTTATTCTTTTTTTTTTTTTTTTTGGTTACATTGTGCCTACCATGTTCAAAGGTCGCTAAGTATAGGGATTATTATATATGTCCCTTTTTTCCATTTTACAAGTGGTGATATTATTATAAGTACAGTCATTTAATTATTTATGCATTGTGCGGTTTTCTCTGCCATTTTTTACATATTTTTTTCATATATTGCTGTTGTTGTTTGGCCATAATTTTAATAAAGGCTTATTTTATACATTTTTTGCCTCTATTTTAGTATTTATATATACATTCCCATTATTCTGGTTCTCTTTGATGCATCAGTAGTTGGCTTTTCACACTTCCATTAGAGCAGAGGAACTCCGTGTTCCCCCTTGGTGGTTGATATATGCCACTGCTGTAGCATTGTCCGTCTGAATCCAGATTGGCAGACCCCTGAGAAGTCTTTTCCAGTGAATGACAGATAAATCGCCCGTATCTCGAGGTCGTTGATAGGCAGACTTGTCTCTTGAGTTGACCACAGACCCTGAACACTGTGATTGCAAAACACTGCACCCCAGCCGAGAAGGCTGGCGTCCGTTGTCACAATCTGCCAGTGAATCGGGAGGAATGACTGGCCTTGAGGGATTGTTTGACTCGGGGCGAAAGACGAATTGGACGATCCAGAGAAAGGACAGACCTGTTCCACCGAGACAGGATGGCCTGTTGAAGAGGTCTTGAATAAAATTGGGTAAAGGGGACCGCTTCGGCCGTTGCCACCATCTTTCCCAAAACCTTCATGGCTGACCGGAGAGATGGAAGTCGAGTGCTCTGCAGTGATCGTATGTCTCGCCGCAGAGAGAACATCTTCTCTTGTGGAAGAAAAACCGTCGCTCGACGAGTGTTGAACAATAGGCCTAGAAACACAAGGCGTTGAGTCGGAACAAGGCAGGACTTCTTTTTGTTGACGAGCCACCCGAAATTGGACAGGGTGTCGAGAAGGATGGTAAGACTTTGGCGTGTCTGGTGAAAAGACGGAGCTTTAATTAGAATGTCGTCGAGGTAAGGAAAAAGGACGAGACCTCTGCTCCTCAATGAGGCCATCAACGCCACCATGATCTTTGTAAATACTCTGGGCGCGGTGGCGAGACCGAACGGTAGGGCGACAAACTGGTAGTGGTCCTGGTGAATTGCGAAACGCAGGAATTTCTGATGCCCGGAAAAGATGGGAACATGCAGATAGGCGTCTTGAATGTCTATTGAGCACACGAATTCCTGCGCTTCCAGCGATTACTGAACGAAGAGACTCCATTCTGAAATGTCGTAGGCGGACTCTTTTGTTCAGTAACTTGAGGTCCAGGATGGGCTGGACCGCGCCGCCTTTTTTTGGTACAACAAACAGGTTTGAGTAAAACCCTGTGAAACGTTCTGACTCGGGAATGTGCACAATCACCCCGGAACTGAGAAGGGAGGTGATGGATCCAAAGAAACCCAGAATCAAGGCAGGGTCCTTTGGAGGTCGGGACTCGAAGAAACGATCCCAGGGCCGAGAGGTGAACTCTATCTTGTATCCTGAGGATACAACTTCCCTGACCCAAGCGTCTTCTACTGAAGCAAGCCAGACATCTCTGAAGAAAAGGAGTCGACCGCCCAGTTGGGAAGGCGCCTCGGGGTTCCGTTGATAGTCATGCTGAAGTGGACAGTCCAGTTCTGGACCTGGAGGATCTTCCCTGGGAAGAGTGAGATCGCCAGGAGGAAGTTGGTCTAAAGGAGACTTTCTTCCTATCCTGGCGTGCTTGCGGCCTTTGTTGGTTGGAAAAGGATTCTGCCGTCGCGAAGCGGCAGAAAGACCAAAAGGGCCGAAACTGACGTCTTGGAGGAGGTCTACGAGACTTGGACTGAGGAAGAAGAGAGCTTGTGCCTCCAGTGGCGTCTTTAATAATCTGGTCCAGCTGGGATCCGAAAAGATGCACTCCCTGAAAAGGCAGATTGGTAAGAGACTTTTTTGAAGACAAATCCGCCTGCCAACCCTTGAGCCAAATTGTACGCCGGATTGCTACCACGTTGCTGGACGCTTGAGCTGCGCAAGAAGGAAGCAGAGACCAGATAATCCCCTGCATGGGAGATCTGGTTGGCTAGCTCCGCCAAACGCTCTGGTTGGGCTTTATCCAAAATGCCCTGGCGGAGATCCTCCGCCCAAGTAGCTTTGGCCTTAGCTACCAAAGTTGAAGTGAAGGCAGGGCTCAGAGCTGTCGCAGCCACATCGAACGCTGACTTTGCTAAGGATTCTATGATCCTATCGTTAGAATCTTTCAGAGACGCCACACCTGAAATCGGGAGGACCGTGTTGCTAGATAGGCTGGACACGGGAGCGTCTACAGAGGGAGAGGCCGACCAAATGTCGGTGAGCTCTTTTGAAAATGGATACAGCATGCCGAGGCGCTTCCCTCTTTGAAAGCGCCTGGTCGGATTTTCTCTCTCCCTGGTAAGGAGCTTGTCAAACTCCGAGGGTGGGGCGAAGACTCTGGAAGGTGTTTCTGCCCGTCTGAACGAAACCTCCTGATCTCAGGGTTTCGCAGGGGAGTCTGTGATTTCGAAAGTGTGGTTAATCGCAGCAATGAGGTTCTGTACCGTAACTTTCATATCCCCGTCATGGTCTGAATCCAGCTCTAAAATCTCCACGGATGGCGCGTCCGAGAACGCCTCGCCTGACTCGGGTGAGGAGGCACGGGAAGGAGACTGCTGGGAAGGACTATGCGGTGAGATGGGGCGAGGGGAGGATTCCAGCCGGGAACCCTGCCTGGGCCTTTTGCGGATCATGCTGGCTGGCTCAGATGGAACCTCTTGTGCTCTGCTGGATACTGTAGAAGTGTCCAGGGGCAACTTATCAAGAACGGCCACTAGGGACTGAGACAACTTAGTAAGATCCGCCACTGATTGTGATAGAGAAGAAGCCCAGCCAGGAATGGGGGATTCACTCTCACGGGTAGCCATAGGGAGCTCCTGGGCAGCGGGCTGAATGGGATTGCTGCAGTCGAGGCAGAGGGGAGTGGGCTGACCTGAGGGAAGTTAGTGTTTGCAAGAAGAACATGCAAAGAAATTGCCTAAAGTGCCCGTGGGAGCAGGGGGGCGAGAATGGTCAGGCTTAGAGGTAGACATAATGGGACAGTCACTGAAGGAGTGCCGGAAGGTTGGGGGACAGGGAGGAGGGTGTCAGTCTGCAGAAGCAGAGCTACTCACGGTCCGTTGTCCTGTGGATAACCCCAGTAAGAGATGCTGCGCAGCTCGTGTACTTAGTCCGGCTGACTGATCATAGAAAATGGCGGCTGCCACAGGAGACTTAGGGAAAAGCGCGCTCTTTCTGAGATGACGAAGGGCGAAGCTAACCGTCGCTCTGAGAAAAAGGTACCGCCCGCTGTAAAAGGTGGGCTGAGTGCTGTGACAGTGCGACAGGAGCATGAGGAGAGGCGGTGGGCTGGCCTAGGACGGGCGGGAGGGAAGCCAGCTTGAGAATGACGGCGGGGGGGCATGGCCGCGACGCTGTAGTAGGCCCAAAGTGAAGCCGGGGCCTAAATTAATAGCGGCGTCCGCCTGTCAGCACGGGGCGGCACGGAGGTGACGCAGCCTGAACGCTGCTGAGAGAATCCTGGCCGGGGTGAAGGGAGCGGGCTGGAGGGCAAATGCGGAGGCTGCCTGGCAGCACGGGACGGCCGCGGAAGCCCGCAGCGCTGCCGCAGCCACCCACCCCAAAGAGGACGCTGAAGCTGCGACCGTGCCGCCTGAGGAGAATGGGGGCCCAATACTCACCCTATCCCGGACCCGAGTTGAATAAAGGTACCTTGCTTGTCCTGAGTATGTCTGCGCCTCATCCAACCGACAGGCTCTGGTAGGCGAGTGGGTGGGAGACAGAAGGCAAGGACCCTCTGCATCGCTGACACGTATTAGTGTTGGCGGCCGCCCGGAAGAGCTGCTGGTCCTGCTGCGGAGAGCTGTGAGGATACGGGGTGCAGTACACGCCGTACTCACAGTCTCTTTGTGGGAGTACAGATGTGACTTTTCACTCTGTATCCCTCCGGATAACCTGAAAAGAAACGACGCACATCGAGGTAGATATGGGTCTAAAGAAAGACCTGTGTTCACCTTCTACTGACACTAAGCTAAACTGAGGAGATTACTGCCGGTCGGTGGGGTGAGTACTGCGGAGGAGGAGCTAACCTTTTTCTATGCAGTGTCAGCCTCCTAGTGGCAGCAGCATACAACTCATGGTTTCTGTGTCCCCCAATGAAGCGATAGAGAAATGGATCAGAGCTCCAGAATGTTGATGGGTGGGTGGTCTTCTTAAATGATCCAACATCCCTGTAAAGTGAACTAACAAAAAAAAGAAAATCCTTAAACCAGAAGGCAGATGCCTCTGATGGCCAATAAAGGAAGGGAAGGAAGAAATGGCCCAGCAGGATTAGAGGCAAAAAGATAAACCAGAAGAGAGACAGTCAGGATGATTAAGACAGGAGGACAGAGCAATCAAGAAAAAGAGGAGACTTGTGCCATAAGAAAGGAGAGTCAACTAAAAGGGCCTGGTGTTGAACTGAGCAAAATGGTGGCTTCCATCTTGCCTTGGATTCTCATGCAAGACTGGAGCGGACAGGGGAAATGCACTTCAAAGTGCAAATACCAATCCTGAGAGATCTTTTTGCCCTGAGGAAAACCAACTGCAGTGGTGCCTATTAACCAGGGCTGTGGAGTCGGAGCTCATTTTGGTGGAGTCGGAATAAAATGGACCGACTACTAAAATATATAATAAATTGGGTACAGTAGTTCAATGCAGAATGTGCTGAATATTTTTTCATAGGAATTTGGGAAAGTTATGAAATGTCCTATAAATGGCTGTTCTATTCCTGATCTAAGGCTACATTCACACACAGCGTTTTTCCTGGATACGTTTTTCGGCTGCAAAAACAGATCAGCTTTTTAAGAAACTGCATCACCTGAAAGGTTTTTGAGCTCATAGATAATGTTTTCAATATCAAAAGCAGATTAGAAATCTGCTCTATCTATCCATTTATCCATATCTGTCTATCCATATCTTATCTGTACCAAAAAGAATGAAAGCCGGGTAGCACACAGACTAACACTCCTTTTTATTTTTTTTAGCACCAGTCAGGTACACCTCATAGCTGCCCAAAAGGACGTCCAGGACAGGCATTGCTCGTCTTCAGTAACACATCAACATCAATTGATAGTTGGAATAAATAGACTGCATTAACCACATCTTAAGGTGCAGGCTTTATTTTCAAGTATAGAGGTGTGCAGTTTAAGGCTCTGCAGCAGCTGAGGTGTGCAGTATGAGGTTCTGACCCCCCCCCCCCAGTTTTGATTCTGGCTAAAACTGTTTCTTATAGATATGGCAAACCCTCAGGTAACCATAAATGAAGGTCAATGGACACAGGTGGCTGAATTGAAGGAATTGCTTAATCGCCTATTTACCGTGACTAAAAAATTACAAGCTGAGGATCTAACTCCTGGCATTTTCATAAGGGAGTGGAAGAACTTGCTATTTTGCCTGTCCCAAAGAGGAGATTTAATCGCAGATGGCATTTCTGCTTCAATGAAACGGAGAGAGACACAGCTATTGGAAAATAAAATTTTTCTGGCAGCTGTTTATGTGGACCCAAGTCATCGTATATTGCTTGATGATCAACAGCTTACTAAAGGAAAAGAAGCTCTGACTGAGGTAGCAGATAGAATGAGAGGCCTACAGGAGGACTGCCAGGCGCAAGAGGACTTGGGTCCTGACAGTGCTCCTGCTGCCATATCTTCATCCTGATCAGATGAGGAGTTTGACTTTGACAAGTATTTGGATGACATGGAGAAGGCAAAGCGTTGCCGCAAGGAAAAAGATTTCACTCCGTCGCCTATAGCAGCAGATTGAGTCGCAGTCGCAGGTTTGGCTTACCGACTCCACAGCCATTAACATCCCTTGGAAGAGATGAACAATCCAAAGAGATAGAGTGCCCATCCTTATCTGCAAATATCCCAAACCTGAGACCAAGAGGGAGCCTTAACAAAGACATGGTCCAAGATAGGGGATGACCACAACCCCCGTAGCATACAGTTGAACTATAAACTTCATTAAATACTCCAGGAGTAGTGGCTAGGTTGAAGATAGCGACAAACTGAAAATGAGTATTGTGAACTGCAAAGCAGAAAAGTGTCTGTTGGGGGATGTGGAGATAAGACATCTTAGATGTGCCAGAGGAAAGGAACTTACTTTGTTCCACCGAGGGAAGTGACTTCCTGCTGAAGTGTCGGAGATGTAGTTTAAGACACTTTAGGGCCAGGATTGGCCTCACAGACCCACTTTTCCTTGTAATTGTGAACAGGTATTAATAAAAACCTGTAAATCTTCCCAAGAAGGTAGCGAAGGAGAACAGGGAAAAGCGGTAACGGGATTGAAGATGAAGACGGGGTTACCGTCAAAAAGCGTTGTGGGCTAAAGAAGAATCAATTGTGGCATCTTTGTATTCTCAGCGCTCCACTGACCATTCTATTTCATTGTCCTGCTTCATAGAATCATAGAATCGTAGAGTTGGAAGGGACCTCCTGGGCCATCTGGTCCAACCCCCTGCTCAAAGCAGGATTCGCTAAATCATCCCAGTTAGATGTCTGTCCAGCCTCTGTTTGAAGACTTCCATTGAAGGAGAACTCACCACTTCTCGTGGCAGCCTGTTCCACTCATTGATCACTCTAACTGTCAAAAAGTTTTTTCTAATATCTAATCTGTGTCTCCTCCCATTCAGCTTCATCCCATTGCTTCTAGTCTTTCCTTGTGCAAATGAGAATAAAGTTGATCCTTCTACAATGTGACAGCCCTTTAGATATTTGTAGACAGCTATTAAGTCTCCTCTCAGTCTTCTCTTTTGCAAACTAAACATTCCCAAATCCTGCAACCTTTCCTCATAAGACAGGGTTTGCAGACCGGTCACCATTCTGGTCGCTCTTTTCTGAACTTGCTCCAGTTTGTTGATGTCTTTTTTAAAATGTGGTGCCCAAAATTGGACACAATATTCCAGATGAGGTCTGACCAAAGAGGAGTAGAGGGAAATAATTACTTCACGTGATCTAGACTGTATGCTTCTGTTAATACATCCTAGAATTGCATTTGCCTTTTTTGCTGCTGCATCACACTGTTGACTCATATTCAGTCTGTGATCTATTAGTATACCCAAGTCTTTTTCACATGTGCTGTCACTTAGCCCTATTCCTCCCATTCTATATATGCTTTTTTCATTTTTATTGCCCAGATGTAGTACTTTGCATTTCTCCCTGTTAAAAACCATTCTGTTAGTTGCTGCCCACTTCTCCAGTTTATTTAAATCTTTTTGAATCCTCTCTCTCTCTTCTCTAGTATTAGCTATCCCTCCTAGCTTTGTGTCATCAGCAAATTTAATCAGTTTACCCTCAATTCCTTCATCTAAATCGTTGATAAAGATGTTGAACAATACAGGGCCCAGGACAGAGCCCTGTGGTACCCCACTTGAGACATTCTTCCAACTGGATGTGCAGCCATTTACGACCACTCTTTGGGTCCGATCACTAAGCCAGTTATGAATCCACCTAACAGTTGCCTTGTCCATTCCATACTTAGTCATTTTTTCAATAAGGATTGTATGAGAGACTTTGTCAAATGCTTTGCTGAAGTCAAGATATACTATATCTACAGCATTTCCTTGATCCACCCAATCAGTAATACTGTCATAGAAGGAAATTAAATTAGTCTGACATGACTTATTAGTTACAAACCCATGCTGACTCTGTTTAATCACTTCATTCTTATCCAGGTATTGACATACATGTTGTTTAATAATTTGTTCAAAGATCTTTCCTGGTATAGAAGTCAGACTCACCGGCCTATAGTTGCCTGGGTCCACCTTCTTCCCCTTTTTGAAGATAGGAACAACATTTGCTCTTCTCCAGTCTTCTGGCACATCTCCTGTTCTCCAAGAATTTTCAAAGATTATGGAGAGGGGTTCAAAAATTTCTTCTGCTATCTCCTTCAGTACTCTGGGGTGTAATTCATCTGGACCTGGAGACTTGAATTCATTTAGGTTAGCTAAGTGTTTCCTCACTATCTTTCGGTTTATAGATATCCTGGATTCTTCTATTCCCTTAATAGGACAGTGAATAACAGTTGATGTTACATTTCCTTTCTGAGAGAAAACAGATGCAAAATAGGAATTTAAAAGTTCAGCCTTCTCAACATCCTTTCTTACCATTTCATCATTTTCATCCTGTAAAAATCCTATAGCATCTTTGACTTTTCTTTTACTTTTGACATATCCCCAAAATCCTTTATTATTGCTTTTGACATCTCTTGCAAGCCTCAATTCATTTTCAGCTTTAGATAATCTGATTTGTGCCCTGCAGGTTCTGCAGACAGCATTATATTCTTCTTTAGATATGCCTCCCTCTTTCCATTTTATAAACATTTTTTTCTTCCTTTTTAGCATGTGCTTAAGTTCTGTGTTCATCCATCCTGGTTTCCTTAAATGCTTCCTATTCTTCCCTCTTTTCGGAATTGTTAACAACTGTGCTTTGAGAATTTCATTTTTCAAGATTTCCCATCCTTCCTGGACATTTTTGTCTTTAAGGATATCCAGCCATTGGATCCCTCCAATTCTCTTTCTGAATCCCTTAAAATCTGCCTTTCTGAAATCTAACCTTGACGTCTGAGTCTTCACAGGTCTTCCGCCTCTAGTTATCCAAAATTCTAAAATAGCATGGTCGCTACCTCCTAGGGTCCCAGCCACTTTTACCTCCTCAACCATTTCCTCCCTGTTTATAAGGATTAGATCCAAGGTAGCAGTTCCCCTTGTTTTCTCCTTTACCTTTTGGAAGATAAAGTTGTCAGCAAGAGAGGATAAGAATTTCCTTGACCTGTTAGTTTTGCCTGAGAGAGATTCCCAACAAATGTCTGGATAGTTGAAATCTCCCATGACAACTATGTCATATTTTTTGGAGAACTTGGCCATTTGATGCATAAAGAGTTCAACCATATCTTCAGCTTGCACAGGCGGCCTGTAGTAAATGCCTACAATGGTGTCCTTTCCATTGTTCTGTCCTTGTATTCTTACCCAAACAGTTTCCACAGAACTCCCAGTCTCTGAAGCTTCAATCTCTGTGCAGATATACGCATTTCTAACATACAATGCGACACCCCCTCCTCGTTTATCAAGTCTGTTTCTTGCAAATAAGTTGTATCCTTCTAGTCTTGTATTCCAATCATGTGTATTGTCCCACCAAGTTTCAGTGATTCCAATGACATCATATTTCTTTTCCTGTGTTAGTAGTTCCAATTCTCCTTGTTTGTTGCCCATGCTTTGTGCATTAGTATAGAAACATTTTAGTTTGTGATTGGTTTCTCTTTCTCCAATATTTTTATTAATTAGATTCTTTCGTCTTTGTTCTTCCTTTCCACTTCTAATAGCAGAGTTCTCAATAGCATTTGTCAGGTGTATGGCTTTTTCTGGTCTTTTGCTCCCCTTCCCATGTTGTTCTAGTTTAAAGCTCTCCTTACAAGTGTAGCAAGGCGACTTCCAAATACCTGCTTTCCAGTCTTCGTAAGGTGCACCCCATCTCTAGCAAGTAGTCCATCGTATAAGTAGTTCACTCCGTGATCCAGAAATCCAAATTGTTGCTGACGGCACCATCGACGTAGCCAGTTGTTCACCTGCAGAATCTTATTCCACCTCCTTGTTCCATGGCCATCCACTGGGAGGATGGAAGAGAAGACCACCTGCGCTCCCAGTTCTTTCACTTTCTTGCCTAAGTCTTCAAAGTCTCTTCATCATCCTCCATTGGAGGCGCACGGCTGGAGCTGCAGTGGATCATTGACCCTTATCCACTTTTAACTGCCGTCTTTCCTGGCGCTCCCCAGCGACCGCTACCTTTATTGAACTGTAGGAATTTATTAGAGGCTGAGTCGATGTTCCAGGCTTTGAGAGAAATCACTCTACGGATGGTCAAAATGTTGAATGAAGCTTAAAGAAAATCTGTCAGCAAGACTCTATATCACAAAGTAAAGACATGGCAGTAAAAGTGCTGCAATACTGATCACATTGATACCTTTGGTGAAGAAATCCGCTTTGTAGTTCTTCTGTGATCACCATTTGAATTTTCCAGCTAATTAGATTTCGATAGACATGGGCTGGACTGTGCACAGGGTCTTCTCTTTACTATTTCCCGGCTCCTCCACCAGTCCTCAGTCTTTGAATGATAGGTCAATCCTGAGATTTCAAACACAGGAGGGCAGGTCATTCAAAGAACAGAAACAATCAGAGAGGCCGGGGAATCACAGACAGGGAGAAGACCCAGGGTACACTCCAGTGCCTGTGCACTGAAATCTATTTAGCAGAAAACATCAAATGTTATTAATAAAGAAACACAAATCACATTTCTTTAACAAAAGTTATTATCTGATTTGTGGGAATGCAACACTATGCACCCCCACGTGCTACTGGTGCCTGTAAAAAGCTCATGGATGGTACAGGAACACAGCAGCTCCGTCAAAACTGTAATGGCCTTGTCCAGGGATTGCGGATACACAGAATACTGGGATGGATGTGTATAGTTCTTCTGGTTCGCTATGTCACGCAGGGCATTGCAGTAGCTTAGATATCTATGGCTACGGACTTGGATAAACGAGAAACAGGAGGATCCACTTTAGTTAAAGAAGCCCAATTGGTGAGAAGATTGGCTGAGCATGGTAAAGAATGTCTATACAGTTGTGGCCAAAAGTATTGACACTCCTGCAATTCTGTCAGATAATACTCAGTTTCTTCCTGAAAATGATCGCAAACACAAATTCTTTGGTATTATCTTCATTTAATTTGTCTTAAATGAAAAAACACAATAGAGAATTAAGCAAAAAGCAAAATATTGATCATTTCACACAAAACTCCAAAAATGGGACAGACAAAAGTATTGGCACCCTCAGCCTAATACTTGGTTGCACAACCTTTAGCCAAAATAACTGCGACCAACCGCTTCCAGTAACCATCAATGAGTTTCTTACAATGCTCTGCTGGAATTTTAGACCATTCTTCTTTGGCAAACTGCTCCAGGTCCCTGATATTTGAAGGGTGCCTTCTCCAAACTTCCATTTTTAGATCTCTCCACAGGTGTTGTATGGGATTCAGGTCTGGACTCACTGCTGGCCACCTTAGAAGTCTCCAGTGCTGTCTCTCAAACAATTTTCTAGTGCTTTTTGAAGTGTGTTTTGGGTCATTGTCCTGCTGGAAGACCTCTGAGGGAGACCCAGCTTTCTCACACTGGGCCCTACATTATGCTGCAAAATTTGTTGGTAGTCTTCAGACTTTATAATGCCATGCACACGGTCAAGCAGTCCAGTGCCAGAGGCAGCAAAGCAACCCCAAAACATCAGGGAACCTCCGCCATGTTTGACTGTAGGGACCGTGTTCTTTTCTTTGAATGCCTCTTTTTTTCTCCTGTAAACTCTATGTTGATGCCTTTGCCCAAAAAGCTCTACTTTTGTCTCATCTGACCAGAGAACATTCTTCCAAAACGTTTTAGGCTTTTTCAGGTAAGTTTTGGCAAACTCCAGCCTGGCTTTTTTAAGAAGTGGGGTCTTCCTGCGTCTTCTACCATACAGTCCCTTTTCATTCAGATGCCGACGGATAGTACGGGTTGACACTGTTGTATCCTCGGACTGCAGGGCAGCTTGAACTTGTTTGGATGTTAGTCGAGGTTCTTTATCCAACATCCGCACAATCTTGAGTTGAAATCTCTTGTCAATTTTTCTTTTCCGTTCACATCAAGGGAGGTTAGCCACAGTGCCATGGGCTTTAAACTTCTTGTTGACACTGTGCACGGTAGACACAGGAACATTCTGGTCTTTGGAGATGGACTTGTAGCCTTGAGAGTGCTCATGCTTCCTCACAATTTGGTTTCTCAAGTCCTCAGACAGTTCTTTGGTCTTCTTTCTTTTCTCCATGCTCAATGTGGTACACAAAAGGACACAGGACAGAGGTTGAGTCAACTTTAATCCATGTCAACTGGCTGCAAGTGTGATTTAGTTATTGCCAACAGCTGTTAGGTGCCACAGGTAAGTTACAGGTGCTGTTAATTACACAAATTAGAGAAGCATCACATGATTTTTCGAACAGTACCAATACTTTTGTCCACCCTCTTTTTTATGTTTGGTGTGGAATTATATCCAATTTGGCTTTAGAACAATTCTTTTTGTGTTTTTTCATTTAAGACAAATTAAATGAAGATAATACCAAAGAATTTGTGTTTGCAATCATTTTCAGGAAGAAACTGAGTATTATCTGACAGAATTGCAGAGGTGTCAATGCTTTTGGCTACAACTGTATGTTTAGGGCTCTGGAAATGTCCATCTGTCAAACTCTGATAGTTGCAGAGATTTCTTACGGTGCATTTAGCCCCTTTTAATGAGACATCCCTGCCAGAAAGGAAGAGTCCAAGTTCTTCACTCAAAGAAAGATTTTTGGAACGAACAGTAAAATCTCTTTCTTGGAGCCTTCATTGGGGGACACAGGTAACCATGGGCATGTGCTGCTGTCGCTATAAGGCTGACACCAAGCAACAAAAAAAAAAAAAAAAAAGTTTGCTCCTCCTCAGCAGGGTATACCCAACAAATGGAACAAAGCTTTTCAGTTACTGATAAAGCAGTAGGCGAAGTAAAGAAAAATAAGGGAGAGTGCTAGGTCCCCCAATGTAGGTTCCGAGAAAAAATCATTGGGGGAAACAGGTAACCATGGGATGTTCTAAAGAGGTCCCTTCGCGAACACTCTGGGTGCTGAGGCCAGTCCGAAAGGGAGAGCCGTGAACTGCCAGAGAGATCCCTAGACCGCGAAATGGAGAAACCTATGACATGCAACACAAATTGGAATGAGATAGACATCCTGGAAAACAGAGGAATTCCTAAGGATCCATGGAAACATTCACCAAACAGAGAGATTCCATTCTGAAGTGACGGAGGGGCAGCCAGTTTAGGAGCCGGAGATCCAGGATCGGGAGGAGTGAGCCATTCTTCATTGGGACCATGAAGAGGTTGGAATAAAAATCTTAGAATCGTTCCTTAGTTGGGACGAGTACGATGATCCCTGACTGGAGGAGAAAGGAGATGGCCTGAAAGAATCCAGGGACTTGGGCAGGGATATGAAGAAGCGTCTGCATGGGAGGGAAGAATATTCTATCTTGTAGCCGGCGGTAACAATCTCCCTGACCCAGGCGTCGTCAACTACGAAGATCCAGGCGTCTCAGAAGAGAAGACGGCAAGCCACCCTGAGAGGATTCACAGGTGGGGACGATCCACGATGAGGAAGAGAAACTATTAGATTGGGATCCTGGACTGTTTGGGCGCCATGAAGAGGTAGGTTTGAAGGACGGCTTCCTTTTCTTTTGATGGGCAGTAGTCGGGATCCCTGGAAGGGGAGGTTGGTAAGAGACTTCTTGGATGTCACTTCCGCATTCCGGACCTTGAGCCAGAGTATTCTGCGCATGGCTACAATATTGCTAGTGGCACAGGTGGAACAGCTGGCAGTGTCAAGAGTATTTTCCTTTGTGAGCAATCTGGTCCGCAAGATCAGCCAGTTCGTGTGATGAGGCCGCAAATAAGATGCCCTTGTCAAAAGAGTTTAGCCCAGGCAGAGACAGACTTGGTTACCCATGTGGAAGCAAAGGCGGGACAGAGGCAAGCGCCTGCAGCCTCAAAAGACAGATTTGGCTGGGGCTTCGATTTGTCTGTCTGTGTGGTCCTTGAGAGAGGAACCATCAGGGAGTGACAGAACAGTGTTGGCGGACAGATGTGAGATTGGCGAGTCTAAGGCCGCGGACTCTGCCCATTTACTGAGGAGCTCGAACCGAAAAGGATATAGGATATACATCTGCTTCCTACCCGGGAGCTCACAATGTTTGATAAAGATTTTGACGAAATTCATCGTGGTTGGAAAACACCAGGGGAGGGCGTTTTGTTTTTTAGAATGAGACGGAGCGATCTGGAGGACACTCATCCTCCTTAATATTGAGGGTTTGATTGTTGGCAGAGATGGGGCTGTCAACCACGTCCTTGGAGGCTTGATCCATATCAAGATAAGAGTCTGATTCGGAAGCAAGATTGGACCTTTGGCCATCTCAGGAGAGGAGGAGTGGGATACTGAGGTCATCCAGGAGGATGTGGAAGGAGAGGGGCAACCAGAAAAAGAATGGGAATGCGCCTCACCTCACCATCAATCGGCCATGCTAAGGGTGGTGGGTGGGTGCATGAGATTCTTCCTGAGAAACGATCGGCTCACTGGTGAAGGCTGAAAGGTTAGGCAAACGCTCTAAGACCTGTACCAAGTAACAGGATACCTTGGTGAAATTAGTTACCGACTGAGAAATAGCAACAGCCCACAGGCAGCGGGGGGCTCCTGTGAGGCCTGCATGGTGGAAGATAAGATTAATAACACACAAGGTGACCCAAGGAGAGAAATGCATCTGGGATAAAATTTGGGTCTGCCTCCTACTGACACCAAGCTAAATCTGATGAGCTTTGTGCTACTCGGTGGGTGTACCCTGCTGAGCAGGAGTTAACTTTTTTGCCTATTGTGAGCCTCCTAGCGAAGGCAGCATACACCCATTGTTACCTGCGCCCCCCCCCCCCAGTGAAGAGATAAAGAAAGTGTCACTGCCTGGTTAACAAGGCTGTTGACCAAGTGCCTCAATTTAGAGGTTTGATTGATGTGATCCCATATTGCTATGCTCTGGCAGGAGGAGAAATCCAGATGTCAGTCTGTTGTATGGGGCAAACACCTTATATATTTACCTCATGGAGGAAAGGATTTTAATTGGTACAATTTTTTTTTTTTTTTACAAGACAAAAACCTGACATTTTAACAAGGGTTTGTAGACTTTTTATATCCACTGCAGTACTCAGTATGCTGCATAATATACCATAAAGCCTGTATCTAATCTAAATAGAATTTTGCATTAATATGACAAAGGATTTTTATATAAGTTTTATGTGCCTCCTTTTCATTTGGAAGATCGGACATGCAGCAGGGGGATTAGAACTCGCGCTTCGTCCTCCTCAAATGGATTAGAAATAGGGAGACATACCAGGAGCTGTGGTATGATCAGACCATATTCCTGCACGGTCAGACACAGCCATTAAACAGTACACAGCAGGGGAACATTTATAAGATTATCTCAGCATAGGAACATTTTTTTTTTTTTTTAAACATCCTTGTGGAACTTATTATTATTCCAACATGTACAGAATTAAATTTGCTCATGAAAATACCCTTTAAGTAGGAGGCACTAACATGGTTTTTGTCTAGTTTCTACCTCTCACTGGCAAGGTTATCATCTTTGTCCTCTAATTACAAAGACAAGAACTAAGGGCTGAATGAGATTCCTTCAGGTACCTAAATATACATTAACCTATTAAAAGCATGTAACAATTACTAAAACTCTGGCGATTTTGTAAAAGGAAATTCATTATATGGTAGGTAAACTGCCTTACTGGGAAAATAATATATATATTTTTTTTTACTTACCTTAATCTTAAAGTCCTTACGCAAGATCTTCTCTTCACGAATTTTGGCTTTCTCGTCCTTCTTTGCCTGAATACGCTTTTGCTGTTCTGCAAATAATACCGCCAGATTGTTATCCAGGGCCATCATGGTCTCATCGTCCACATCATCATCACTATCGTCTCCATCCTGGCAAGAAAATAACAAATCTAGTTATTCACAGCACATTATTACTGCCTTGGTCTACAACCACCAAATCTTTGGTACACTAGATTTGAAACCTAGAAAATGGATCATTTACCGCAGCTTTGCCACCTTGTAACACTAACACCAGCTGTTTACGGAACAACTCATTTACATCTTCATCCACTGACTCATCATCATCATCACTCTCCTTTGCTTCATCTTCTTCAGCATCTTCTTCTTCATCTGTACTGTCCTCAGACATGCTTTCTTCTTCCTTATACGATACATAAAAATATTATAGTTAAGAAGCATACTTTATTGTGAAGCGATGATATTTTCTATCCGAAAAAAGATATATATTGGTGGGGGCGTGGCTATGTAGCTGAAGAGAGAGGACGCATGTTGGGAAAGCTCCCAAGAATCCTTCCCTTATCCTGCAACTAAGACCTTATCACTGCAATATACCTGGCGGTACTTGGACCCCTGGATATGGGGACCCCCCTGGACTCCCGTGGGAGGACGTGGAGCGGCTCTGGTGAGCTAACTGCTGGGGAGGCCGGGACGGACGGCGGGGCCTGCACGAGGTGGCAGCCATCTTAGACACGCACTCTGCCAGTGAGAGCTGCGGCGTCGGCCTTCACAGCTGCGCCGCCACCCAGGCAGTGAACATCCATTCTGAGGACTAGAGGGGACGCGCGGTGAGTGCCCTGAAAAGATTGGGCCCTGCGTTTTCTCCCCCCTACTGTTATACTCGCTATACCCGTTGGCGCCATTACTGTGGGAGCTTGTGGACTCCCTTCACGGCTGCTGTCTCTGTGGGTGCTGCGGATCCCCCTCCCCGCCGCAAGAAATCCTGTTGACCCGGCACCGGACGCTGTCCTCATAAGCTCACGTGGCTCCTCTGTGTGGGAATTATTCCTGGGCTGCAATCATTTAATAATAGCCCTGCTGTGTTTATCATCTGATGTGGGAAACCAACGGAGCATATACCTCTTGTTATCTTGCTGTACCATATTGCCACTGATCATGAATCGATCTAAGGGGTCAGGAGCAGCAGAAAAGTTGAAAGAATATACCAGACCCGATCCCACTGAAAGTGCACGATCTCTTAGAAGGAATCCGTCTCAAGCTCAGCGTAAAAATCGTCTATCTAGGGGAGAAGAAGAATCTAAGCAGGAAGAACTGACCCTCAAACAGGCGTCCAAACAGTTAATGCAGGCCATCTCATTGACTAGGACATCCCTGACTGACAAAAATAGAGGACATATATACGACGCATTACAGAAGTGGAAACTAGAGTGTCCCAGGTGGAGGACACCATCGCGCCTATGGAGGCCAAGTTAACGAAAGCGGCAGGTTCTGTGAACGCCTGGAGGCAGAAAGCGGACGACCTGGAGAAAAGAATGCATCGGAACAATATTCGTGTCATTGGTCTGCCGAAACGCTCAGAAGGGCACTATCCTGAGCAATTTCTGGAAGGTTAGCTTAAGGCTTCTTTGGGAGATGAATTCTCTCCAATGTTTGCCGTCGAAAGGGCTCAAAGGGTCCCTACAAAACCCCTTCCTCCGGGAGCCCCACCTAGACCTTTCCTGGCACGTCTCCTCAACTGTCAAGACAGAGACACTATTCTGTGCCTTGCACGGCAAAAAGGCCCCATCAAGTTCAACAATGCCGTGATCTCGATTTTTCCGGACTTTTCCATGGAACTTCAGAAACAGAGGGCACAATTCATCGATGTAAAGAAGCGGCTCAAAGAGAGAAATGTTATATACTCAATGATCTATCCGGCCCGGCTCTGGGTCGTACATGGGGGCTCCTCTGTGTTTTTTACGGATCCAGCGGAGGCGACTGAGTGGCTGCGGTCTCATATGGGATCCACCCCTGCAAAGGAATCCTAATATACTTACCTAACCTAAATTCTTTTATTAATGGTCTAATGGGGGCTCTCCTTGCAGGTACCCAGTTTACCAACTATACCGGACACTGTGACCAGTGATGGTATCCCCCTGCTTGTGTTTTGCTAGGAGCGTGAGACTTTGCTCCACTAATGTTTGGTTCCTGTTTTGTTTTCTTTTTTACAATAGTTTTGATTGTTACTTAGGTAAAAGTCGCAGCCAATGGCAATCTCAATCTCTATGTGGTGCCTCTAAATTCTGCTTGGGTAGTACTGTATGCCATATTCAACGGAGTAGGTATGGGGTCTGAGATGATATGCATGACATGGAACGTGAGAGGTATAAAGGCCCCCCAGAAAAAGATCAAGGTTTTCTCGCAGATCAGACATTATCATCCTCACATTGTGGCATTGGTGGAGACGCATCTGACCAGAGATACGGCTCGGTGCCTGCAGAAACCTTGGGTACAATGGTCTGTCCATGCATTTCACACTAGTTATTTGAGAGGGGTCTCATTGCTGGTACATAGAGACGTTAGATGGGAAGCCAGGGAGACGCGGAGGGATCCTGAAGGTCGCTTTGTCTTTGTACATGCATTGAGAAATACCAGGGAATATGTAATCCTATGTGTTTATAACCCCCCACCGGCCAATACGTCCATTCTTCAAAAAGCAATGAGCTTTGCCTTAAATCATCCAGACGCGGATGTTATCTGCATGGGAGACTTCAACATGGTCATGAATACCCACCTTGACAAATTGAGATTAGAGGGAGGCACGTCTGGGGGAGTCTCTTCGTTGAATGTGACCCAACTGTCATTATTTATGGAAGGTAGCGGGTGGCTAGATTTATGGAAGATGCGTCACCCTGAATCAAGGGAGTATACCTTCCACTCATCCACTAAGCGATCTCTATCGCGCATAGATTATATATGCGGATCCAGCGGTCTGGCGATGTGGGTAGACAACATAGAACATGGCAGTAGGGGGATTTCAGACCATAGTCCGGTCATTCTCAAACTTAAATATGGGCAACCAAATAATAGGATGTTCTGGAAGCTGAATCCTTTTTGGTTAAAGTTAATGGTGACTCCAGATAGAACCATCGATCAATTGCATTACTTCATCTCGTCCCACCCAGAGCCTCAAGATATCAATTTATTTTGGGATGCCCTTAAGGCATATCTGAGGGGTTGCTTATCTTCCACGATTTCTTATATTAAAAGGGTAACCTCAAGGGAGCGGCGATTGAAAGATTCAGAGGCTACATATATATCTAACCAGACTAGCGGTAACAGGACTGAGTGGTTGGCTGCTCAGAGGTTATATGCTCAGCATACGGACACTAAGTCCAAGCGTAAGCTATTCTTAACTCGCCAGTTGTATTTTGAAGTGGGAAACCAGGTAAGCAAACTCTTAGCCTATTTGGTGTGCCAACATAACACCTCAAATACAATACTAGAGATTCGTAAGCCGGATGATTCGTTGGTATGATCAACTGAAGAAATACTTGGTTGTTTTTATGAATATTACAGGTCATTATATGAATCTAAAAGTGACTGTGACAGCTTGGGGTGTTTAGACTGTCAGATGTGACATTCCCTACATTAGACCCTGAACAACGGGCCCTTATGGACGCTGAATTTACTGCGGAGGAGATAGAAAATGCCATAACAGACATGGCTTCCGGGAAGGCCCCAGGGCCGGATGGATTCCCTATTGAATTGTACAGGAAATATAGGGATATATTAACGCCACTTTTGGTTAAAGTATTTCGGGAAATTTGGGAAGGGAAATCTATGCCTGAATCCTTTTATCTAGTATCATAGTGCTTAAGAAGGAGGGGAAGGACCCTTTGGAATGTGGATCCTACCGCCCTATCTCGTTAGTAAATGTGGACTATAAAATTTTTACTAAGATTCTAGCTACCAGACTGAATTCGATTATAACGAGCCTTATATATTCTGATCAAACAGGTTTTATGCCTGGTAAGAGCACTCCCATTAACATCAGACGGGTCCAGTCAATAGCCCAATATAGCTCTCTAACGCCAGACAACAAGTGGGCACTGGCATCGCTAGATGCTGCCAAAGCTTTTGACTCTCTTGAGTGCCCCAAATCCTTCTTTGTAAATCTCAATTCCCAGATCATATCTTTCATCTGGGGGAAAACTAGGCCCAAACTTAAATTGACCACCCTGCAGAGACCAAAAAAGGGAGGTGGGGCAGCGTTACCAGATTTTTTCGTATACTATTTGGCTGGGCAAGATAAAGCTTTAAATAAATGGATGCCGGGTAGTTGCCTCCCCAATTCGGAAAGCCACCTACTCCATGCTGCGTGAACTGATTGCCCACTAGGTTTCCTTGAGTTGGAGAGGACTAATGTCCCTCGTCTACTACCCTTGCTCCGACTGGCGCGATTAGTATGGAGACAGATTAAGAAAGCGATTGGGTTTTAAGATTTTATAGCTGAAATGCCCCTATGGAATAATGACTATTTCCCAGAACTACTGAACCACCCATCCACTGATTTTTGGATGCAACATAATGTTTCCTTGATGGGAGACTTGTATGACCAGGGGACCTTGGTGCCTTTTGAGCAATTACAGGTTGCACATGATATTCCGAGATCCCAGTTTTTCCGTTATTTACAGCTGAGGTCGGCTCTTCATTCACACGAGATGTGGGGATGTGGACCGTACCATTTTATCTCTGCCTCTGATAGGAATCCTTAACTTGCAGGGTCCCCAGGGTCTCATCTCCTCTTTATACACGTACATGCTGTCGGTGGAAACGGAATCTGCTATAAGCTCTATTAAAAGGAAATGGGACAGACTCATCCCTGATGCCCAGGGAGAGGAGTGGGAGGAGATCCTGGAATCTCCGATCGGAGTATCACCATCTATTAATAATAGAATGATACAGCTGTATATAATTAATCAATCATACTTAACTCCGACACGACTTTTCAGGATGGGTCGACTTCAATCATCAGAATGTCTGCGATGTCATTCACCAGATGCGGATTTTGTTCATATGATCAGGCGATGTCCCATTATTTTACAGTACTGGAAAGAGGGGACCCTGACTTTGTCAACCTTGATGCAGGCCCCAGTTCCTCTTGTACCACTGGTCTGCTTGTTTGGGGCATGGGATGAGGAGAATTGGGGTCATTATGACGGGACTTTTCTGCGTGAAACACTATTTATGGCACGGAAGGTGTTGGCACTACAGTAGATGGGGGGTTCATGTCCCTCCCTTAGAATGTGGATTGACCTGGTGAACTCGATAGTTCCACACGAACGTACGCTTTATCAAAATAGGGGAGGCCCGGGAAAATTTGAGAAGATCTGGGAGAGGCGGAATTCCTCTCACCTTACTTTGCAAAATTGAGACATCATATGTGAGATAACACAATATAAGATATTAGGCTGCGCAGTAGTAGGCACCAGTTGATATAGTTGTAGTTTAGGAATGTTCTTTATTATCTGAGTGAATAATATGATAACAGCTGGTGAAAGTCAACTGATATGCATGCTTCACAATGTATAACTGGTTGGCTGTTTTCAGTATACTTGAAAGGCTAATGTTCTTTATTATCTGCATGAACAATATGATAAAAGCCTGTGAAAGTCAACTGATATACATGCTTCACAATGTATAACCGGCTGTTTTCTGTATATTTGTAAGGGCTATGAGTGTATTTTATCATAAGCCAATATGTATGTTATTCTCCTTTTTGTCCAATAAACAAATTAAAAAAAAAGATATATATTGGTTTGTACAGCAAATGTATCAATAAAACCTATTTTCACTTAATTATCCACAAAACTAGGTAACGTTTTAGCACAGCTATATAATCAGACGATTCTGATATTTTGAAAAGGTAGATTAGAGAAAACTCCACCTGATCTTCAGGAACCTTCATCTGCTCCTTATCATCGGTTATCACAATTGCACTTTCCTCACTCTGCTCTTCTTCTGGGTCAAAAACCTGAAAGTGATATGACAATGGAGAAATTAATGTTAGATGACATTGCATGACTGGAGAAATTAACATGATAATTCACGCATGTTATCGCATGTAGTTCTGCTCCTTTTCACAGATCCCACAGGAGGTCTCTTCACATATAATGCCTCTAAAATTAAAGTGACTGTTGCAATCAGTTGATCTTCAGATCCAGCTTCCCAACATATTAAAATGTTAGTCACTCGGATCAACAGTTGTCTTTGTAAAACATTAATGGCGGACTATGACACTAGTTCTCCACCAAGAGGTCTCAAGGTAGGGAAGCTACATTGGCAACTAACTAGTACTAAAGTCGTTGCCCATTTTATTTTTTGCCTAACTAATGTATTGGACGTGATTTTGATGCACTCACTAAAATATAACTATTACAGGTTCTCCTCCTATAGATTAGTCCAGCCTTCCTCACAGATTGCGCACAGCTCGACGTCCAAAAAATGGCTGCTGGTGGAGGGTTAAATTACCAGACCTGTCATTCAGAATCGTCCAATAGAAAAACAATTCACATACAATAGCCGTTTTACAATTGGGCAGGTTTGGTCAAATGATCCTCCATCAGCAGCCTTTTAATGAACAACATAGTTAGGCGGTCTGTGAGGAACGTTTCACTGCGAGCA
The DNA here is from genome assembly GCF_039654945.1 of Dendrobates tinctorius. NCBI lineage: Eukaryota > Metazoa > Chordata > Amphibia > Anura > Dendrobatidae > Dendrobates > Dendrobates tinctorius. Next base: position 52,888,084 of record NW_027361675.1, read on the forward strand.
GACTGAGGAGAACCTGAAATATTATATATTAGAACGTACCATGAAATCATGGTACTCTAAAGATAAGGTTCAGCACCTCCTCTAATTTCCAAAGTAGGCCACGCAACACTACGTACATTTAGGATCAGTTGCAGGGCATCCTTGGTCAAGTGTGGACAAATCTTCTTAAAGACGTTCCTAGAGACCACTCGGAAAAGTCTGCTTGGTTGAGAGAAGAGCGATAGAAGAATTTCAACCATCACTTCCACCCACTCTGGTTCATCAGAAGCTGACAAAAGGTATGGATAAACAATTTTAGATTTTGGCATCATTGTGGCAGCATCATAAAACATTCACATAGACATACTGGTTAGTTATATGGTGGTATAAAGACAAAATCCATGTCAAGGCACTACAGTGTCACTTGGCATATCTAACAAGAAACTACTGAATGAACTCAATTTAACCTAGTTGTAATAAAATTGGTTTTGTTTCAAATGATGAGTAAAGGGAAACTGCCATCAGATTCATGAATCATACTCTGTCCATGTAATTGCAGCTACTTAAGGTGTTTTGCAGATTAGTTGTCCAATTTGGTCCCTGGGCGGCGTCTCCGAATCCGGATCGAGTTGGCTGACCGGTACCTCCCTATGTTTATTATGGTTGCCACTCCAAGCTAAAGATAGACAAGAGAGCGTAGAAGAGAGGAGGAATTCTCAAAATATAACCTTTGCTTACCTATAGATGCTCCTCTTTTCTTTTGTAACTTATGTTTTATTATCTTTTTACCTTATATTCAAGCACTTTACACAAAATTAAAACCAGAACCCATATCAGTAGTCCACCTAGCAAACGTTATGTTTTGTGTATATTAATGCAGATAATTACTCTGGTTATTAAAGGGAATCTGTCACCACATTTTTCGCGTATCAGCTGCCGGCACCGCCATCGGGGGCTTATTCTGTAATGCTGTAGATAAGACCCCAATGTAACCTGAAAGAGAAGAAAAATGATTTATATTATATTCACCCATGGGCGGTCCGGTCTTGGTCCGATGGGTGTTGCGGTCCGGCGCCTCCCATCTTCTAACTGTGACGTCCTCTTCCTTGCTGCCTGTAGTGGCTCCTGGGCAGAGCAGAATACTGCAGTGCGCAGGCGCCGGACCTCTCCCGGCGCCTGCGCACTGCAGGACTCTGTTCTGCCCTCAACAGGGCAGAGCAGTGCACCTGCGCAGGAGCCACGACAGGCAGCAAAGAAGAGGACATCACTGATAGAAGATGGGAGGCACCGGACCGCGACACCCATCGGACCAAAACCGGACCCGGATCGCCCCCAGGTGAGTATAATCTAATTTTTCTTATCTTTCAGATTACATCGGGGGCTTATCTACAGCATTACAGAATGCTGTAGATAAGCCCCCGATGGCGGTGCCGGCAGCTGATACTCGAAAAATGGGGTGACAGATTCCCTTTAATAATATACAGTGGATATGAAAAGTAAACAAACCAGTTAAAAATGGCAGATTGACAAAAAAAACACAACATACTAAGGAGAATAACTTCAGATTTTTTTTCCACCTTTAATGTCACCATTGAACAGTACAATTCAATTGATGGGAAGAAAGAAAAAAAACCTGAAAGCTTTTAGGGTGGAAAAACCAAAGCCTAAAATATGCCTAAACTAATACTTTTTTAAAGTATCCTTTGAATTTATGACAGCATTCAGTTACTTTAGGTAGCAGTATATCAGGATGGCACATTTAGAATTGTTATATCTTTGCTTATTCTTCCTTGCAGTAATGGTCCAAACCTGTCAGACTGTGAGAACATCTCCTGTGTAACTTCAGATCAACCCACAAATTTTTCAATTAGATTCAGGTCTAGGCTTTGGCTGAGCCACTCCAAAATTCTGATCATTTTTTGGCAAAGCCACTTTCTTTGCTGATTTGGAGGTATGCTTATGGTCGCTGTTCTGAAAAGTGAAATGTCTTCATTTTCAAATTTTTACTAGAGGCCTTAATTTGACTGATATTTGGAACTGTTCAAAATTCTCTCCATCTTTACTGAACAGCCAGTTCTAGCTGCCGAAAAACAACCCCAAAGTGTAATGCGGCCTCCAGCATGCTCCACTACAGGTATGGGGTTCTTTCGGTGATGTGCAATGTTGACTTTGCACCAAAAATACCTTTTGGAACTATGGCAAAAAGTTCAACCTTGGTCTCATCAGACCGAAAAGGTTTTACCACATGCTTTTGGCAAATTTGAGGTAGGATTTGGATGTTTTTCTTAATAAAAGAAGAAAAAAAAAAAAAGGGCTTCAGTTTCGTCATCGTAACCCACCGGCCAGACATATGAAAAATATGGAAGATTCTTGTCACATGCAGTAAAGAAACTAGTACCTGCCAGAAATTCTTGCAACTCCTTTAATGCTGCTGTAGGGCTCTTGTCAGGTTCCTAAGCTGATTTTCTTCCTGTCTTTTCATCTATTTTTGAGGGACATCCAGTCCTAGTAATATCACTGCTATTCCAAATTGAAGCCACTTTTTGATAACTGTCATCAAAAGTGCTCCATGATATTTCGAATGCCTTGGAAAAAATGTTTAACCTGCTCCTGACGGATAATTTACAACCTGATATTTAACAGTGTAGTGATGTGTAGACGTTTTATATCCATTGCTGCATAATATACCATACATTCTCTATTTGATCAAACCTGAACTACCCTTTTCTGCTTTAAGGTGACTGATGATTTGTATATACATTTTATGTGCCTGCTTTGATTTTTAGGAGAAAAGGCAGACCGCAATGGATTTAGGAATCACTCTTCAAGTCTGTTATAAAAGGGAGATATATAGTCATAGCCTCAGCAGGAGGAATATAAGCATGTGGCGCTAACAGCGCTTGTGGCGCCAACAGAGCTTTTCCTAGTTTCTACCTCCCAGTGGCAAGGTCATCTGTGTCCTCCAATAACATGGACAAGAAATAAGAGCCAAATTAAAGGATTTGCCTTTGTGTTGTTGCTTTACTATGACTGAGGACTTTTATATACCGTATTTTCCAGGTTATAATATGCACTTTTTTTCCTCCAAATATGGGGGGGAAAATGGGAATGATACTTATAATGCAGATATACCTTACCGGCCTTGGTGGAGCAGAGTCCTGGGGTTGCTACAGGAGGAGGCAAGAGTGGAGTGTTGCTGCAGGCAACAGGCTGGCATGAGGGGGTGTTCCGATGTGCGCTGCTGCGGGTTTTCGGTGTTGAGGGGGCTCTGCCGACATTTTGTGAAAGGCCAGAGCCCCTGCACTTACATGGTTTACTGTGCAGTGGACTCCGGGAAAATGGCTGCGGGGGTCAGCTCATGCGCAGATGGAGATCTTGGCACCAAGATCTCCTGGAGTCCACCACATTTTTATGCCTATGTAGAAAACCACCGTAATCAAGGTTCGGGAGAACCAGAATGTTGGTGATTTATTCAAGTATTCTGTCCACTGTACGTCTGTAATAACATTCTGGATTCATGAAAAAAAAAAAATGTATTGCTAGATTAACGAATGATTTCTTAATGAAAGCAATCTGATTAGCATCATAAGTGCCCACGTTTACTCCAAAAAGTCTCTACGCACACACAAAGGGCGAGAAAGGAATCATGGCAGAGGGAAGCCACTCAGGGACCACCATCAGACTAGACATACCTGGCTTTAATGGTAAAACAAGCGCCAGATTCACATTAACTGCTTGGGCAGCATGTTTCTTATGACAGGTCCCCTTTAATAATAGCTTATAGGTATATATTATATAGTCAATGACAGCAAATTTCTCTGTCCTTAAAAATAAGAATTCTAATTTTGTTACAGACAGTTCCTAAATTACATGCAGACATACTGTAATGCTCAACAAACCTTTTTTCTTGGATTTTTTGCTCAGTGCATTTTCCAGACAGTTGTGGATATCATTTAACAACTCAACACTCTCATCAGCAGTCTAAATGAATAACAGAAAATCAGTTTATGAAAGAAGAGACAGATTAAAATATTGCCAAATGTACAAATTTTATTAAATGCAATAGCATGATATAAATCACTCAATAAAGAACATAAATAAAATAGGAACACTGCTATCCAATAAGGAGCCTATATTGCACGATTGCCCAAGAATATATGTGCTAATAGAATAAGTGCATAAAGACTTCGTACATATCCTAAACAGAGGTTACAACCATGAAAAATGCATCTGAACTGAAAAAGACTTTCCACAGTGGAAACAGGCATAACCGATCAACAAGTTCATATGGATTCCAGGTATACATATTGTACAGTTCAGCTACCACTAAGTACCTCGACCATATAGCATTATGATATGAACCCAATCAAAGTTTAGTAGATAAAAGGTATTTAAACCAAGGCACTTACATAGTTAAAGTGTGTGGCACTGGCTTCCCTATTGCCCCAACGCGCGTTTCGCTTCTTCGTCAGCTGAGTTGTACAATATGTATACCTGGAATCCATATGAACTTTTTGACACTTAAGGGGAGACTATCATACTCAAAACACAAACCCAGGTCTCAAGGGCCACGCCGTCAAATTGAGAGCCCCTGAGTTCTGGTGGTAGAACAGGCCTTGTGACAGAAGATCGGGACGGTCGGGGAGACGCCATGGGGCGTCTGCAGCAAGTTGTACAATGTCGGCGTACCATGTACGTCTGGGCCAGTCTGACGCGATCAGGATGGTTGGAACTCCCTCTTGTTTGATCTTCCTCACGACTCTGGAGATCAGAGGGAGGGGTGGAAAAATGTACAGAAGCTGGAACTGGGTCCAGTCCTGAACCAGGGCATCTGCTCTGAGCGACCGCGGATCGCGTGTCCTGGCCAAGAAGTTGGAGACCTTGGCATTAAGATGGGATGCCATTAGGTCCACGTCCGGGGTCCCCCAGCGACGGCAGATCTGGTGAAAAATTTCGGGATGGAGAAACCACTCCCCCGAGTCCATTCTTTGTCTGCTGAGGAAGTCGGCTTCCCATTTTCCACACCCGGAATGTGGACCGCAAAGAGTACAGACCTCGTGTCTTCCGCCCAGTGGAGGATATGTGCCACTTCCCTCATCGCCTGGGTACTGCGGGTTCCGCCTTGGTGATTCACATATGCCACCGCCGTGGCATTGTCCAACTGTATTCTGATATGAGGCTGCCAGCAAGTGCTGAAAGGCTCTCAGTGCCAGGAAGATGGCCCGAATCACCACGACGTTGATAGGCATGGTCGCTTCCAGTGTTGACTACTTGCCTTGTGCCCTGTGATGTAGGTGCACCGAACCTCAACCTGTCAGGCTTGCGTCGGTGGTCAGAACCTTCCACTGACCAGAGAGAAAGAATTTTCCCCTTGCAAGCGAGGTTGTCTTGAACCACCAGTGCAGGGACCACCTGGTTTTCGATGTTAGCCGGAACTCCCTGTCGAGGGAGAAAGGATTCCTGTCCCAGGACTTGAGGATGGCTAGTTGAAGGGGTCTGAGGTGAAACTGGGCCAATGGTACCGCCTCCATTGCTGCTGCCATCCTGCCGAGGACTCTCATGGCAAACCGGAGAGATCGGGGGGGGATTGCGGAGGAGGAGTATGCGAATTCCCAGATGGAGAGCCAGTGCCTTGTCACTGGGAAGGAGCACCAGACCCCTGGAGGTGTCGAATAGCATCCCCAGGAATGTCAGAGACTGACTCGGGGTTGTCGATGACTTTTGCAAGTTGACTAACCAGCCCAGGCGACTCAGAGTGTTGATTGTGATTGAGACGCTGACCTCACAGTCCTTGAAGGTGGGAGCCTTGAAAAGAAGGTCGTCCAGGTATGGAACGACTACTATGCCTCTGGAGTGTAGAACCTCCATGGTGGCTGCCATGATTTTTGTAAACGTCCTGGGAGCCGTGGCGAGTCCGAACAGGAGAGCCACGAACTGGTAGTGATCCTGGTCGATAGCGAACCTGAGAAATCTCTGATGGGCGGGAGCAATCGGTATGTGTAGGTATGCGTCCTGTATGTCTATGGAGGTGAGAAATTCTCCCTGCTCCATGGACGCAATGATGGACCGAAGGGACTCCATGCGGAAATGATGAACCCGTACATATTTGTTGAGTTGTTTCAGGTCCAGTATGGGCTGTACGCTGCCTCCTTTTTTGGGGGACTACAAATAAATTGGAGGAGAACCCTCAGAAGTTGCAGGAACCGGTAGTATGACTCCTGTTTGAAGGAGGGAGGAAACCGCGTGGCGGAAGGTACGAGCCTTGTCTGGCGGCTTTGGGGGAACAGAGAGGAAGAACCGATTTGGTGGGCTGGAAGTGAACTCTATCTTGTATCCGGAAGACACTATTTCCCTGACCCACCTGTCTTCTGTAATAAGCAGCCAGACTTGCTGAAAGAGTAAAAGTCATCCGCCTACGCGTGGGGTGTCTTCCGGAGTTCGTGAGTCATGATGAGGAGAAAGTCTGAGGTTTTCATCCTTTGGGCTTTGCCTGGCCTGCTTTCGGCCTCTGCGCCGCCCGTGGGTTGTCCCTGCATGGAGAGCGGTTACGATTTTGTGCTGGACGCGAGACGGACCAGCCTGAAGAATTCCAAAAGGATCGGAATCGTGTTTAGTTACGCCTTTTGAACGTGCGTTTAGGTTTTAGTTGAGGGAGAGAGGTACTCTTCCCCCCAGTGGCATTGGATATCATTGTGTCCAACTTTTCACCGAAAAGTCGCCCACTGAGGTACGGGAGGTGTGTGAGGGACTTTTTCGAGGCCGCGTCTGCTTTCCATTCCCGTAGCCAAAGGATACGCCGGATTGTGATGGCGTTTGATGCTATTCCCACTACACCTCTTGCAGAATCCAGAGCTGCATGAAGCATGTAATCTGCTACCACTGCTATTTGAACTGCTTGGTCCGACAGCTCAGGATTGGAAGCTTGGAGGCCATCCTGCAAATTTTTGGCCCAAGCCAGAATGGCTTTGGCCGCCCAGACTGAAGCAAACGCAGGAGCCAGGGAGGCCCCTGCTGCTTCGAAAATTGAACGAGCCATGCGTTCTACCTGCCGGTCTGCTGCGTCTCTAAGGGTTGAGCTATCTGGCAGTGACAGGAGGGTCTGTGCTGCTAGACTAGAGGGTCCACTTCGGGCGGATCTGTCCACTCCTTGGTGTCCTTCTGTGGGAAAGGGTACCTTGCCTCCAAATATTTGCGATTGGTGAATTTCTTCTCGGGCTGCGAAAACTGCTTAGTAAGTATCGCCTGAAATTCCGGGAGATTAGAGAAGACCTTAGGCGGTTTCAGAACACCTTCAAAGCAAATCTTGTGTTCTGGGGCTTCCGGGGTTGGATCAGAAATGTCCAGCACCCGATGGATGGAAGAGATAATGTCCTCAACTAGCGCTGCATTGCTAGGGGTACCGGGGACCAGAGACCTCTCCGTTTCGTTGTCTGAGTCGGAGTCACAGATGCCTTCCGAATCCTGCGTATCGCTGAGGCGTTCCCTGGTGGGCGAACTGAGGCGGAGGTCTCCTGTGGTCGGGGATCGCTGTGGAGATCTGCGTTGTCTGTCCCTAGTAGGGGACGGTCTAGGTGACCTGGAACTACGGTGTCTCTCCCTAGAAGGGGATGACCGTGTGCTAAGGGATGACGCAGATGAACGCGACCTGTAGGTCCGCTTACGTCTGGGAGAGCCAGAAACGGCCTGTCCGTGAGTGGAGCTGTCCCTTTGCTGGGTAACGCTCATAGCCGAGACATGACCCTGCAGAGCCTGAAGCAATGTGGAGGTCAGGTTATCTATGGACTGCGTCATAGACTGCGACATTTGAGTAGCCCATTCCGGCGTGGTAGCAGACGCTTAAGCATTGGTAGGAGCCTCTTGGGGTTCTGACCCAGTATTTTGGATACAATCCCGGCAGTGCGGGTACGTGCTGCCACTGGGGAGAGTGGTTTTGCAGGCTGTGAATGCACAAAAGCAGTCCTGCCTGGTTCTCTTGTACCTTGAGCCCGGCATAGTGCACCGAGTGCAGAAGGGCTGGATATGCAGAGGGCCCTACAGGGGTGGCTATGCAGAGGAAACCTATAGGGGAGCCTTATAGGGAATATGGATTCACAGCCGAGTAAGAAAACCCAGCTGTGATCTTACCCCACCAGTGTGCCCCTAGGTTCAGCGCCGTAGATTCACAGTCCTGTGCCCCACGGAGACTGGCTGACGTGCTGCTGATGTCACAATGCCTTCTCCTGCAGCAATTCTGACCCAGAAATGGCCGCTGAGAGGACAAGGAGGAAGAGGAAGGGGGCGGAGAGCTGAAAAGGGCACGCAGAGCTATGTAAAAACGTGCCCTTTCTGTCTCGATCCGCCCCTTCTATGACACTGTAAGGTGTCATATTTGTCATCCGGGGGGCAGGCTGGGGAGGAGGCGGCGGCTTCAGCTAGGCCGAAGCCGCCGTCTAAATTTGAAGTCTGCTGCCCAGAAGGGCTCCAGGCCGGCGCGGATGTCCGGGAGGGGGTCGGATCTCAACCAGACCCCCCCGGATCTAAAGGCAGGATAGCGGTGGGGCTAGTAACAGGAGCGGGGCCCTGTGAGTGGTCCCCCTGAAGCGCTATGGAGCTGGCGCTGCCGCAGAGACAGGGGCACAGGAGCCCTGTGTCTGTGTGTGCTATGCCTGCGTGCACTCTCCCCCGGCCCCTACAGCAGCCCGCAGCTGGGCTGGAGGTCCCTGGCTTTGGAGCCGCAGAATGCTGCCTTGTACAGGCCCTACCTGAGGGGTCTAAACCTAATGCCCCCAGAGGGGGATTAGGGAGGGTGCTGCTGTCACCATCAGGGGGCTTTATCCTTGCCTCGACCTCAACCCAGACCCCAAAGAGGTTGGGGAAGGAGGGGGATCTCGACTTCGAACCAATACCCGAGGGACTGGGGAAGGAGCGACATGGGGAATAGCCACCTCAACTTCAACCGGGCACCCTATAATAGGGGCCGAGGAAGGAGCCATGCCGGGGGTCTCGCAGGAGACCCACTTTTCTTCATCTGTAGTCCGTCAGGAAAAAAACGGAAAAAAATAAAAAAAGAGAAAAAAATCTTTAGGTGTGCCTCCTATGCAACACTAAGCAAAAACTGGAGAAGGCTGATGCCGTCCAGGGGTGTATACTGCAGAGGAGGAGCCATAGTTAATCTTTTTCAGATTATGCATAGTGTCGCCTCCTAGTGGACAGCAGCATAACACCCATGGTTCTGTGTCCCCCAATGAGGCGACAGAGTAAACAATGATTACTACACTAAATGTTAAGTCCCCTATGTGACCGTTTTCTTAGTTTAACATGTGTTTTGGAGTTGACAGACACCTTTAATTAAGGCTGGTATCACATTAGCGTTTGGAGGCGCAGCGGATGCTCGCCGTGAAGCTCCACCCCTGCCGCGCCTCCTCCGGTCAGCTCCGCCTATGGGCTCATGACGCTGCATGCGGCCTGCGTACCCTATCTTTAGCATTGGGTACGCAGGCCGTGCGCAGGTATGCTTTTGCCGCCACATGCGTCCTTTTGACGGTGCGCCGACCTGCGCCAAACGTAACGTGTTGCATTTTGGTGCGGCCGCCGCACTGTCACATAAAAAGTTCTGTGTCTGGACTCACAACGGTCATACATTTATCATCTATTTCTGAAATATACCACAAATAACCAACTATGTAGGAGTTAAAACCTTTACATTTATGACTGGGCCTAAATTCTCACTCTTGACCTACAGTAAATGGTATAATAATAAAGAACTTCAATTACAGGGGATGAATTAACACAATATCCTAATATCCAAGGAAGCTACATGATGCATTCAGTAAATTGGTGTACGATATATATATATATATATATATATATATATATATATATATATATATATATATATATATATATATATATTAGGTTTAAAACATTTACCTTCAATAGATGAATTCCAACGAGTAATAGCAGCTGCTGATAGGATGACAACTCCATACTACTTGACTTCTTGGCTTTCTTCTGAAGAGCTTCCACTTGCTGTATCATTCTTAAAAAAGAAAGAAATTCCTGCAACTAATCTTTTTGCAGAAACAGCGCAACCAGTAAAATCTTATACAGCACAGAAGCAAAAAAAAAATAAAAATGTATCTATTTGTTGCAACCACTGCGGTAAGGGATACAAGTCTTCACATTGTGAAAGGCTACTGTGTGCCAAATGCTGCAGACTTTATAGAGAGACTATTGCAGTCCTGAGGAATAAATTCAGTTGCATGGGATGAGGGGGGGGGGTCCCTCTATAGTCAACATAGCAAGATCTCACAACACCAGGACTGCGGCCCCAGGCTCAAAAGCACCGGTTATAAACTGTAAGGTCTACTACATTTAAAAAAAACAAAAAAAAAAACCTTTCTTAGGGTATGTGCACACGGTGCGGATTCTGCTGCGGAACCGCAGCATTTCTGCTGCGTTGTACAGTACCTTTATTTCCTATGAAAATAAAAAAACCGCTGTGCACATGCTGCAGATTTTTCCACGCGGCTTTGCTGCGGTTTACAATCCGCAGCATGTCAATTTTTAGTGCAGAAACGCTGCAGTTTCACACCTCATCCATTATGAGGTGTAAAACCGCAGGGCAAAACCGCAGGGCAAAACCGCAGCTAAAGTCCTGTGTATTTATCTGCGGTTTTCAATAGAAAATCCGCAGAGGCAAAAAACTCTGTGTGCACATAGCCTTACATGATCCAACACTGAATGGTCAAGAGTTACTGCGTTATCACATTACATGGACACTCATCATTCACCCAATTTATACTAAGGATACTGTAAATGTTTGATTACAGGGGGTCTTGGCTGTCAAGAATCCCTTGTGTTGATTGGAGTGATAAAAAGTGTGTGTGACTACCATTTCTATAGATCGGAGTTAGCATGTGACAACTGCTCAATTTACTGTTTTATTCATACCGGACAAAGCAGATGGGTCAACAACAGCAATTGTACATTTATTACATATCCTATGTTGTTTATGGGACAATAACCTTGCAAAATGACATTTTGCCAATAGACTATATTTATGGTAAAGGGAATCGGTTACCAGTTTTTGCCACCTAATCTAAGAGCATAATAGAGACAAAGACCCTGATTCCAGTGATGTGTGACTTATTGGGCTGCTTGCTGTAGTTTCTTTTTTTTTTTTTATCTGCAAGCGATCACTAGAGGACTAGTAAACCTGCTGCCATGTAGTCTTCCATATTAATGAGCTCTGTCTGTATAACCCCAGCCCCACAACAATGATTGTCAGCTTTCCGGCTATGCACAGTGTACACAGAAAGCTGCCAAAATGGTGTGGTTGGGTTATACTGAGCTCAGTATTCAGAGAACTGGTAGATCTGGAGCAGGGAAAATAGTTATTTTATCAAAGTTACAGCAAGCATCAGGAAAGTGAGACTGCTGGAATCAAGGTCTCTGCCCCTACATCATGATGCTCTCAAATGGAGTAGCAAAGTCCTGCTGACAGATTCCCTTTAAAGGGAATGTATCAGGTGATTCATGCTGCCTAAACTATGGGCAACGTGAATTGCAGCCTAGTATATTGTTATGTGAAACACCACGGCTTTAAAAGATCAATCCAGGGACCATAGCTGGAGACGAGACTAGTCCATCTCGGCCCCTGACCGACTGTTCCCATTTCAGCTGCAGGAAATTGATAAGTCTCCACTGACCTTTAAAGTATACAGCTCTGGCAAAAATTAAGAGACCACCACAACCACAAACCCTGTCATGGGCAGCCCATTCTCCAGACCTGAACCCCATTGAAAACCTCTGGAAAGTAATCAAGAGGATGATGGATAGTCACAAGCCATTAAACAAAGAACTGCTTAAATTTGTGTGCCAGAAGCAGTGTGAAAGATTGGTGGCAAACATGCCAAGACGCATGAAAGCTGTGATTAAAACTCATGGTTATTCCATAAAATATTGATTTCTGAACTCTTCCTGAGTTAAAACTTTAGTATTGTTTTTTTCTAAATGATTATGAACTTGTTATGAACTTGTTTTCTTTGCATTATTTGAGGTCTGAAAGCACTGGGTTTATTTTTTTTTGTTTTGACCATTTCTCCTTTTCAGATAAAAAATACAAAATGTATTGCTTGGAAATTCGGAGACATGTTGTCAAAAGTTTGTTGACTAAAACAACAATTCACACTTTACTCAAAAATCTATACGTATGTGTGTATCACCAACCATCTTTCATTTCACCAGAGCTCTTCAAAAGAAGCTGAGCTGTGATTGGTTGCTATGAGCAACAGTTTTCCTTGCAACCAATCACTAAGCATCTCTCATTTCACCAGAGCTGGTTAAAAGAAGCTGAGCTGTGATTGGTTGCTATGAGCAAGTTTTCCCACTTGACAACACCTCAGCAGACACTGACAGGGTGGGAAAAATCTAGCATCCCTGGTAACATAAGCTCCCAGCCATTGTCTGCCCCCCCAAAAGGAGCAGAGAGCACATGACAGAAATGAAGCCCCCCTCCCGTGCCCATATACCCATCACACTTCCTCCATCCTATAGGCACATCTCCTCTCTTAAAGGGATCATTGGTATGGAAGTCAGAGCAAATCCATCCAGCGCTTTGGTTTTGACCCCAGGCCTCTCTTAAAGGGATCCCCGGGATGGAAGTTAGGACCGTTCCACTCAGCTCTGTGGTTCTGACCCCAGGGTCTCTTAAAGGGTTCATTGGTATGGAAGTTAGGGCAAGTCCACTCTGAGCTTTGGTACTGACCTGAGGCTCTCTTTAAGGGATCTCCTGCATGGAAGTTAGGGTAAATCTGTCAGCGCTTTGATTCTGACCCCAGGGTTCTATTAAAGGGATCATTGGTATGCAAGTCAAGGCAAATCCACTCAGCGTTCTGGTTCTGACCCAAGGCCCCTTTTAAAAGGGATCATTGGTATGGAAGAGAGGGCAAATCCACTCTGTGCTTTGGTTCTGACCCCAGGCCTCTCTTAAAGGGATCTCGGTATGGAAGTTGCGGTAAATCCATCAGGGCTCTGATTCTCATCCCAGGCTTCACTTAAAGGGATCCCCGGTATGGAAGTTATGACCGTTCCACTCAGCGCTCTGGTTCTGACCCCAGGCTGATGGGATGATGTGGGATATTAGGGGTAGTAGTCCGGTGGCTCTGGCTGACGGGATGATGTGGGATATTAGGGGTAGTAGTCCGGCGGCTGTGACGGGATGTGGGATATTAGGGGTAGTAGTCCGGTGGCTCTGGCTGATGGGAAGATGTGGGATATTAGGGGTAGTAGTCCGGTGGCTCTGGATGACGGGATGATGTGGGATATTATAGTGAATGTGGCTATGCGGAGTGGGCGGGGCTGTACACTCAGCATATATATATATATATATATATATATATATATATATATATATATATATATATATATATATATTATTATTATTATTATTATTTATTGTTATAGCGCCATTTATTCCATGGCGCTTTACATGTGAGGGGGGTATACATAAAAACAAGTACAATAATCTTAAACAATACAAGTCATAACTGGTACAGGAGGAGAGAGGACCCTGCCCGCGAGGGCTCACAATCTTCAAGGGATGGGTGATAATACAGTAGGCGAGGGTAGAGCTGGTCGTGCAGCGGTTTGGTCGATCGGTGGTTACTGCAGGTTATAGGCTTGTCGGAAGAGGTGGGTCTTCAGGCTCTTTTTGAAGGTTTCGATGGTAGGCGAGAGTCTGATATGTTGTGGTAGAGAGTTCCAGAGTAGGGGTGATGCGCGAGAGAAATCTTGTATGCGATTGTGGGAAGAGGAGATAAGAGGGGAGTAGAGAAGGAGATCTTGTGAGGATCGGAGGTTGCGTGCAGGAAAGTACCGGGAGACGAGGTCACAGATGTATGGAGGAGACAAGTTGTGGATGGCTTTGTATGTCATGGTTAGGGTTTTGTAATGGAGTCTCTGGGCAATTGGGAGCCAGTGAAGGGATTGACAGAGGGGAGAAGCTGGGGAATAGCGGGGGGACAGGTGGATTAGTCGGGCAGCAGAGTTTAGAATAGATTGGAGGGGTGCGAGAGTGTTTGAGGGGAGGCCGCAGAGCATGAGGTTGCAGTAGTCAAGGCGAGAGATGATGAGGGCATGGACTAGGGTTTTTGCAGATTCTTGGGTGAGGAATGAACGGATGCGTGAAATATTTTTGAGTTGAAGTCGGCAGGAAGTGGAAAGGGTTTGGATATGTGGTTTGAAGGAGAGATCAGCATCAAGGATTACTCCGAGGCAGCGAGCTTGTGGGACTGGGGAGAGTGGGCAGTCATTTACTATAATTGATAGGTTCGTAGGGGGGGTCACGTGAGATGGGGGAAAGATGATGAATTCTGTTTTGTCCATGTTGAGTTTCAGATATCTAGTGGAGAAGAAGGATGAAATAGTGGACAGACATTGAGGGATTCTGGTTAGTAGGGAGGTGATATCTGGTCCAGAGATGTAGATCTGTGTGTCATCAGCATAAAGATGATACTGAAAGCCATGAGATTCTATGAGCTGTCCCAGGCCAAAGGTGTAAATAGAGAACAGCAGGGGCCCTAGGACTGAACCTTGTGGGACTCCGACAGATAGGGGGGCGAGGTGAGGAGGTGGTGTGTGAGTTGGAGACGCTGAATGTCCTGTCTGTTAGGTATGATGAGATCCAGGAGAGGGCCAAGTCTGTGATGCCGAGGGATGAGAGGGTCTGTAATAATAGGGAATGGTCCACTGTGTCAAAGGCAGCCGACAGGTCCAGGAGGAGGAGGACAGAGTAGTGTCGCTTGCTCTTGGCAGTTAAGAGGTCATTGGTGACCTTAGTAAGGGCAGTTTCAGTGGAGTGGTGTGACCGGAAGCCAGATTGTAAGCGGTCGAAGAGGGAGCAAGAAGAGAGATGGGAGGACAGTTCAAGGTAGACGTGTTGTTCCAGTAGCTTGGAGGCGTATGGGAGAAGTGATATAGGGCGATAGCTAGATACAGAGGATGGGTCAAGAGAGGGCTTTTTGAGGATAGGTGTGATGGAGGCATGTTTAAAGCTTGAGGGGAAAACACCAGTTGTTAGTGATAGGTTGAAGAGATGGGTTAGGGTTGGGATGAAGACTGTGGTGAGGTTTGGGATGAAGTGGGATGGGATCGGGTCGAGTGCACAGGTGGTGAGATGTGATCTTGAGAGTAGAGTGGAGAGTCGATCTTCTGTAATGGTGGAGAAGTTGGTTTTGAAGGTGGAGGGCTGGGAAGTCGGGAGGAAGGGCTCTGGGGGTTGTTGACCAAAACTGTCCCTGATGTTATCAATTTTCTGCTTGAAAAATGAGGCAAAGTCTTCAGCTGAGATGAGTGGGGAGGGAGGAGGTGCTGGGGGGCGGAGGAGAGAATTGAAGGTGTTGAATAACTGTTTAGGGTTGTGAGACAGGGAGGATATGAGAGATGAGAAGTAGGTTTGTTTAGCTGTGGCGAGTGTGGTCTTGAAAGTAGTGAGGGACTGTTTGAATGCGATGAAATGCTCGTTGGAGTGGGATCTTTTCCATCTGCGCTCAGCAGCCCTGGAAGCTCGCCTCAGCTCTTTGGTCAGGCTGGTGTGCCAGGGCTGTCTGTTGATTTTGCGAGTTTTGGTATGTGTAAGTGGGGCAGCGGATTCCAAAGCTACAGCTATTGTGGTGTTATATAGAGCGGCAGCGTCATCCGCATTGTGTAAGGAACTTATATCTGTGAGAGGGAGGAGGGATTCAGAGAATGAGTGTAGGTCAAGGTGTTTAAGATTCCTGCGAGGGTGTGAAAGTTTGTGGGGTGGGGATTGTAGACATGGAGTGAAGAGGGAAGAGAATGTGAGCAGGTTGTGGTCAGAGAGAGGAAGAGGTGAGTTAGAGAGGTTAGATAGGGAGCAGAGGCGGGTGAAGATGAGGTCCAGTGTGTGGCCATCTTTGTGGGTGGCTGTAGAAGACCATTGAGTGAGGCCGAAGGAGGAAGTGAGAGATAGAAGTTTAGTGGCAGCTGAGAGGGAAGTGTCAATGGGGATGTTGAAGTCGCCCATGATGATAGTAGGGATGTCCGCGGAAAGGAAATGAAGTAACCAGGTGGTGAAGTGGTCAAAGAAGGTGGTGGCTGGCCCTGGGGGGCGGTAGATGACAGCCAGTTGGAGGTTGGAGGGGGAGTAGATGCGCACAGAGTGCACCTCAAAGGAAGGGAGGGTAACAGAGGGTGGCAGTGGGATTGGGGTGAAGGAGCAGGTATCTGACAGGAGAAAACCAACTCCTCCACCATGTTTGCTGCTGGGGCGGGGGGTGTGAGAAAGGTGGAAGCCGCCATACGAAAGTGCAGCAGGAGAGGCTGTGTCAGAAGGGGTGAGCCAGGTTTCGGTGATGGCGAGGAAGGAGAGTTTGGTAGTAACAAAAAGATCATGGATGTAGGAAAGCTTGTTGCAGACAGAGCGAGCGTTCCACAGAGCTCCTGTTAGTGGGACTGGGGAAGCGGGGGCTGGGTGAATGGGTATAAGGTTGGAGAGGTTACGGAAGGTTGTGATAGAGCGTGGATGGGAGGTAGAAATGACTGTGGGAATGTGGTGAGGAGGACCAGGATTTGGAGAGATATCACCAGCAGTGAGAAGGAGCAGAGAAAGTGTTACCAGGTGGGGGCAGGAGAGGGCATGAGGGGGCTGTCTGTGTTTGGAGACAGAGGATTGTATGTTAAGGAACAGTTTTGAGGCGGAGGTGAGGTGGATGGGGAGGATTGAAGAAGAGATGAACAGTTCCTTACTAGGAGTAGGGATTAGGGGAATTAGCAGAAAGTGAAGGATTATTGGGGTGAAAGTGAAAACAAACAGAAACATTGTTTACAGTGACTGTGTCCAGTTACCTTCAGTTCCCTTCTGGTTCAATTCTGGTTTTAATTCTTAAATTAATCTTCACACTTCTAGCACACACTTATAGCAATCACAATGCAGACTGAAGTCTATGCAGACTTGTACTCTGCAATATATGTACAACTAAGTGCAGTCAGGTGTGAAGCAGAGAGGAGTGGTCCCTGCTCATCTTGGCCAGACAATTAAGAGTGGACCAGATGTATATGATCAAGCCAGAGTAAACAAGGTCATAGATAACACTGGGGTAAGCTGGGGTTAGCTGAAAGGCATACCATGTGAATGCTAGGTGCAGAGGCAAGTCTATGTGCAAAGCTGGGTGACGCACTGTGTGTCCTTCATAGACAGACAGCAGGAGAGCTGGGTGGATGGACATACCATGTGAATGCTAGGTGCAGAGGCAAGTCTATGTGCAAAGCTGGGTGACGCACTGTGTGTCCTTCATAGACAGACAGCAGGAGAGCAGGAGAGCTGGGTGGATGGACATACCTGTCGGAAGAATATATATATATATATATATATGTATATATATATATATATATATATATATATATATATATATATATATATATATATATATATATATATATATATATATATTCACTATAATATGTTATAACTAACCGTAGTTAGTTACTATGCCCGGGCAGCAGCACCGGGCTCTTCAGCTAGTATACCTATAAAGAGAAAAATCAGACAAACTGAACATTTGGAAGTGGTCTCAATTTTTGCCAGATCTGTATGTTCTCTGATATAATATACACCAAGCAACCTGTGAGTTACGCCGATTGAAGTTTAGTCAACATGAATCATCTGACAATTCTCTTTAAGGCCACATTTACCGTATTTTTCGGACTATAAGACACACTTTTTCCCCAAAAAATTTGGGAGGACAATGGGGGGGTGAGTGTTATAGTCCGAAAGCAGGCTTACCAGGGAGTTGCGCCAGTGGTGTAGCAGCGGAACTGGCAGCGGCAGAGGTGTGGCGATGCTAAGGCTCGGTGACTGTGGTACGAAGTGCATCGTTGGTTTCCATACGGCCATCTTCCTGAAGCCGTGGGCCGCCGGAGGCAGCGTGTACGCAGATTGAGAGCTCGGCGGGCCACGGCTTCAGGAAAATGGCCGCAGAAGGTCGTGCGTGCGCAGATTGATATCTCAGCGGCCATTTTCCTGAAGCCGAGGGCCACAGAGATCTCAATCTGCGCACACGCGGCCTCAGGAAGATGGCCACCGAGAAACCGGCACTTGGCTCTGCTCACCGTGGCCACCGGTCCGCGGCGTCGCCACATTTCTGCTGCCGCCATCCTGAGGAAGGGAGCCTGCTCCATGCTCTGCCTCACCGCCGACACCGGACCCACAGCATCGCACCCCGGGACTGCAGCATTGCCCCACCATGCCTCCTGTGACCCCGCTCTACCACCGCTGGCCCTCAGGTAAGATACCATAAATTCGGACA
This sequence comes from Dendrobates tinctorius, assembly GCF_039654945.1. Classification (NCBI taxonomy): domain Eukaryota; kingdom Metazoa; phylum Chordata; class Amphibia; order Anura; family Dendrobatidae; genus Dendrobates; species Dendrobates tinctorius. The sequence goes on from NW_027361675.1 coordinate 52,906,371, forward strand.
ATAAGACAGACTCCCATCTTATAAAAAAAAAAAAAGGAGATTTTTGTGTACTCACCGTAAAATCTCTTTCTCTTAGCCTTTAATTGGGGAACACAGAACCTTGGGTGTTATGCTGCTGTCCACTAGGAGGCGACACTATGCATAATCTGAAAAAAGATTAACTTTGGCTCCTCCTCTGCAGTATACACCCCTGGACGGTGTCAGCCTTCTCCAGTTTTGTGCCAAAGCATAAGGAGGAACGTAACCAAATAACATAACCATGCCTGTAAGAAGGCTACTATGTACGAGCTCAAGAACAATATGAGAACTCAACAGGAAACAACGGCCCGTAAGGGCAACAGGGTGGGAGCTGTGTCCCCCAATTAAAGGCTAAGAGAAAGAGATTTTACGGTGAGTACACAAAAATCTCCTTTACTCTGTCGCCTAATTGGGGGACACAGAACCTTGGGACGTCCCAAAGCAGTCCCTGGGTGGGAAGCAGTGGACGAATATTGTGCCGACAGTCCCCTAGACTTGGGGTACTGCCGCCTGCAGAACCAGTCTACCCAGGCTCGCATCCGCTGAGGACTGGGTATGAACACTGTAGTGTTTCGTAAACGTGTGTAGGCTAGTCCAAGTGGCCGCCTTGCACACTTGTTGTGCCGAAGCCTGATGCCGAATGGCCCAGGAGGCCCCTACTGCCCGTGTAGAGTGTGCCGTGATACCGGCCGGAAGAGGGGAACTGTTAAGTCGGTAGGCCTCATGTATGGTGGACTTGATCCACCTGGCAAGGGTAGCCTTGGAAGCCGGCAACCCCTTGCGACTACCTTCCGTAAGAATGAAGAGGGAATCGGATTTCCGGAAAGGTGCAGTCCTGGACACGTAAATCCGCAATGCCCTGACTAGGTCAAGCGTATGCAGAGCCTTCTCCACTCTATGTACCGGAACCGGGCAAAGGGAAGGCAGTGAAATCTCTTCGTTAAGGTGAAAGTTGGACACAACCTTCGGAAGGAAGGATGGTACCGTGCGGAGAACCACCTTGTCCTGGTGAAAGGCTAGGAAAGGTCGTCTGCAGGAAAGTGCTGACAATTCCGACACTCTGCGTAACGAGGTGATAGCCACTAGAAAAACCACTTTCTGAGACAGAATGGAGAGTGGAACTTCTCTAAGAGGTTCGAAGGGTGGAGCTTGCAATGCTGTCAGGACCAGATTGAGGTCCCACGTATCCATCGGACGTTTGTAGGGAGGAACCAATCGGGAAACTCCCTGGATGAAAGTCCTTACTTGCGGTTTAATAGCAATGCGCTTTTGAAAAAGGACTGAAAGCGCCGACACCTGACTCTTAAGCGAACTTAAGGATAGCTTGGCATCTAGGCCCGATTGAAGAAAACCTAGTACCTTCGGGAGGTAATAAGGGAGTGGGACTTGTCCATGAGATTCGCACCAAGAAAAGAAGGCTCTCCAGGTACGATAATAGAGCTTGGCAGAGGCAGGCTTCCTTGCCCTGATCATAGTTGCAATGACTGCCGGTGAAAAACCTGCCTGGGTTAGAATCCAGGTTTCAAGGGCCATGCCGTCAAATTGAGGGCCCCTGAGTTCTGGTGGAAGAACGGACCTTGAGACAGAAGGTCGTGGCGGTCGGGTAGACGCCAGGGGGCGTCTGCCGTAAGTTGGACGATGTCGGCATACCAAGTACGTCTGGGCCAGTCTGGCGCGATGAGGATGGTCGGAACTCCCTCTTGCTTGACCTTCCTCACGACCCTGGCTATTAGGGGGAGGGGTGGAAAAATGTACAGGAGTCGGAACTGGGACCAGTCCTGGACCAGGGCATCCGCTCCGAGCAACCGCGGGTCGTGTGTCCTGGCCATGAAATTGGGAACCTTGGCATTGAGATGGGATGCCATTAGGTCCACATCCGGGGTTCCCCATCGTTGACAGATCTGGTAAAAAATCTCGGGATGGAGAGACCACTCCCCCGAGTCCATTCCTTGCCTGCTGAGGAAGTCGGCTTCCCAGTTTTCTACACCCGGAATGTGTACCGCAGAAAGAACCGACCTTGTGTCTTCCGCCCAGCGGAGGATATGAGCCACTTCTCTCATTGCCTGGGCGCTGCGGGTCCCGCCTTGGTGATTCACGTATGCCACAGCCGTGGCATTGTCCGACTGTATCCGTATGTGCGAGGCTGCAAGCAAGTGATGAAAGGCTCTCAGTGCCAAGAGAATAGCCCTGATTTCCAGAACATTGTTGGGCAATGTCACTTCCCTCGGTGACCACTTGCCCTGTGCCCTGTGATGTAGGTGTACCGCCCCCCAGCCTGTTAGGCTTGCATCGGTAGTCAGGATCTTCCATTGTCCTGAGAGGAATGGCTTCCCTCGTGTAAGCGAGGTTGGTTTGAGCCACCAGTGCAGGGACCTCCTGGTCGATGACGTCAACCTGAACTCCCTGTCGAGGGAGAAGGGGTTCCTGTCCCAAGATCTGAGCATGGCTAGTTGAAGGACCCTGAGGTGAAACTGGGCAAATGGCACTGCCTCTATTGCTGCTGCCATCCGGCCGAGGACTCTCATGGCAAACCGGAGAGATCGAGGAGGACTGCGAAGGAGTGTGCGAACTCCCAGACGGATGGCCAGTGTCTTGTCCTTGGGAAGGAGCACCAGGCCCCTGGCGGTGTCGAATACCATTCCCAGGAATGTTAGAGTCCGAGTTGGGATGGTCGACGATTTCTGTAGGTTGACTAGCCATCCCAGGCGACTCAGTGTCTAGAGTGATTGAGACACTGACCTCGCAGTCTTTGAAAGTGGGAGACTTGACGAGGAGGTCGTCCAGGTACGGGACGACTAGAATGCCTCTTGAGTGCAGGACGTCCATGGTGGCCGCCATGACTTTGGTGAACGTTCTTGGAGCCGTGGCGAGTCCGAACGGAAGGGCGACAAACTGGTAGTGGTTTTGGTTGACCGCGAACCTGAGAAACCTTTGGTGGGCGGGAGCAATTGGTATGTGGAGATACGCATCCTGTATGTCTATGGAGGCGAGGAATTCTCCCTGCTCCATGGATGCAACGATGGACCGGAGGGACTCCATGCGGAAATGACGGACCCGTACGTAATTGTTGAGCTGTTTTAGGTCCAGTATGGGTCGGACGCCGCCTCCTTTCTTGGGGACTACAAACAAATTTGAGTAGAATCCTCGGAATCTCTCGTTCGCGGGAACCGGCACCACAACTCCTGATTGAAGGAGAGGGGAAACCGCTTGGTGGAAGACACGAGCCTTTTCTGGTGGTGTTGGAGGAACAGAAAGAAAGAACCGGTTCGGTGGAACGGAAGTGAACTCTATCTTGTATCCGGAAGACACTATTTCCCTGACCCACCTGTCTTCTGTAATAGGCAGCCAGACTTGCTGAAAGAGTAAAAGTCGGCCGCCTACTGGTGGGGTGTCTTCCGGAGGTCTCGAGTCATGATGAAGTGAAGTTCTGAGGTTTTCCTCCCTTGGGTTTCGCTTGGCCTGCTTTCGACTGCCAAGCCCTGTCCGGTCGCTGCTGCGTCCGTGGGTTGTCTCTGCGTGGAGAACGGTTGCGGTTTTGCACTGGGCGCGAAACGGACCAGCCCGAGGAATTCCGAAAGGATCGGAATCGCGTCTGGTTTCTTCGTTTGAACATGCGTTTCGGTTTTAGTTGAGGGAGAGAGGTACTCTTACCCCCGGTGGCATTGGCTATCATGGTGTCCAACTTTTCGCCTTAAAGTCTACCAGTAGAATACGGAAGTCGCGTGAGGGACTTCTTTGAGGCCGCATCCGCTTTCCATTCTCGCAGCCAGAGGATGCGTCGGATCGTGATGGCGTTTGATGCTATTCCCGCTACACCTCTGGCGGAATCCAGGGCTGCATGAATCATGTAGTCTGCTACCACTGCCATCTGGACCGCTTGGTCCGAGAGTTCAGGATTTGAAGCCTGAAGACCCTCCTGTAGTCTTTTGGCCCAAGCTAGGATGGCCTTGGCTGCCCAAACTGAAGCAAACGCAGGGCCCAGAGAGGCGCCTGCCGCTTCGAAAATAGAACGAGCCATGCGTTCTACTTGCAGGTCTGCTGCGTCCCTGAGGGTTGAGCTATCCGGCAGAGAGAGTAAAGTCTGCGCTGCTAGCCTAGAAACCGGAGGGTCCACTTCAGGTGGATCTGCCCATTGTTTGGTGTCTTCCTGTGGGAAAGGGTACTTCGCTTCCAGATATTTGCGATTAGCGAATTTTTTGTCAGGCTGCGCAAACTGTTTGGTAAGTATTTTCTCAAACTCATCGTGATTAGGGAAGACCTTAGGTGGTTTTTGAACACTTTCGAAGCAAATCCTATGTTTTGGGACTTCCGGGGGCGACTCTGGAATTTTTAGCACCCGATGAATAGAAGAAATTATGTCCTCAACTAGCGCTGTATTGCTAGGGGGAGAAGGTACCACGGACCTGACCGTTTCATTATCTGAGTCGGAGTCACAGATGCCCTCCGAATCCTGTGCCTCACTAAGGTGATCCCTGGAGGGCGACCTGGGGCGGGGGTCTTCTGTGGTGGGGGATCCCTGTGGTAAATTGCACTGTCTGTCTGTGGCAGGGGACTGCCCAGGAGACCTGGAATGACGCTGTCTCTCCCTAGAGGGGAACGACCTTGTGCTATAGTGCGACTCAGGTGATCCGAGACCTGTGAGTCCGCTTACGTCTGTGAGAGTCAGAAGCAGCATGTTCCTGAGACAAGCTGTCCGTTTGCTGTGTACCGTCCATAGCCGGGGTCCGACTCTGCAGAGCTTGCAGCAATGTAGCAGTTAGGTTGTCTATGGACTGTGACATAGACTGAGACATCTGAGTTGCCCATTCCGGCGTGGCCTGTGACACTGAAGCGTCAGTAGGGACTCCCTGGGGTTCTGACCCAGAGTTCTGGATGCAGACCCGGCAGTGCGGATACGTGCTGCCACTAGGGAGCGTGGCTTTGCAGGCTGTGCAGAATGCATAGAAACATTCCTGCCTGGTTCTCTTCCTTGAGCCCGGCATAGTGCACAGAGGCTGGCTATAAGGGATCGTACAGGGGTGGCTACGCAGAGGGAACCCACAGAAAGCCTTATAGGAAGTATAGATTCACAGCTGAGTAATGAGAACCCAGCTGTGAGCTTACCCCACCGGTGTGCCCCTAGGTCCAGCGCCGACAGATCCAAGTTCTGTGCCCCCCGGAGACCGCTGTGATGCTTCTCTCCTGGATCTCATCCAGAAAAAATGGCCACCGGGGCTCTGAGGAGAGGGAGGAGGGGGCGGAGAGCTCAAAAGGGCGCGCTGGGCTGTGTAAAAACGCGCCCTTTCTGCCTCAATCCGCCCCTTCTATGACACTCCAGTGTGTCATTTTGGTCATCCGGGGGGCGGGCCGGGGGGCGGGGAAAAGGCGGCGGCTTCAGCTAGGCCGAAGCCGCGGTCTAAATTTGAAGCCTGATGCCCAGGAGGGCTCCAGAGCGGCGCGGTAGTCCGGGGGGGGGGGGGCGGATTTGTACCAGACCCCCCCAGAACGGTCGACTGGATAGCGGTGGGGGTAGCAGGGGTAGCGGTTTTTGTATGGGGGGCCCCTGAAGGGCTATGGAGCCGCTGCTGCTGCAGAGACAGGGACGCAGCAAAAGCCCTGTTTCTGCTGTGCCATCCAGTCCGCACCCTCCCCCGGCCCCCACAGGATCCCTCAGCCGGCCTGGGGTCCCTGGAAGCTGCGGAATGCTGCCTGATCTCCGACCCTACCTGAGGCGTCTCAACCTAATACCCCCTGCGGGGGATTAGGGAGGGTGCGTCTGTCACCGTCAGGGGGTCTTCATCCTCGCCTCGACCTCAACCCAGACCCCTTAAAGGTGTTGGGGAAGGAGGGGGGTCTCGACCTCGAACCAGGACCCGAGGGACTGGGGAGGGAGCGACATGGGGAAAAAAACCACCTCAACCGGGTACCCCTAATAGGGGACCAAGGAGGGAGCCATGCCGGGAGTCTCGCTGGAGACCCACTTTTCTTCATCTGTATTTCCGTGAAAAAAGGAAAAAAACGGAAGAAAAAAGGTGTGCCTCCTTGCGACACTAAGCAAAAACTGGAGAAGGCTGACGCCGTCCAGGGGTGTATACTGCAGAGGAGGAGCCAAAGTTAATCTTTTTCAGATTATGCATAGTGTCGCCTCCTAGTGGACAGCAGCATAACACCCAAGGTTCTGTGTCCCCCAATTAGGCGACAGAGTAAAATTTCTACCATTATCCACCCCAAAATTTGGGGTGTGTCTTATGGTCTGAAAAATACGGTAGATGATGTGGATTTGCAACAGACAAGTGCTAATGGAGATGGATGGGTTTTTAGGTTTGTTTTACAGTTAGTTCTGTCAGTCTCCAACATAAACGCATGACGAATAAAGTTATCATCATGGACCCTGCCCCAAAACAACAATTACCACCTATTCCCAGAAAAAATACATGTATGATCACTGGTGGTCTCTGTGCTGGGAGATAGCCAATATCTGTATTTAGCCATGAGTCTCAGACAATGATAGTAGTGGTAGTGCACATGTGACTAAAGTTCCATGTGAGGAACACAAGACCCAGTTTGGTGGGTATGCCAGAGAAAATACATTACCTGCTCAATGGCTAGGTGATAAATGTTGTTTGTAGGCCAAAACACTTAACTAACTGCAGTCACCTTACCGGGCCCAGGCGTCTCTTTGTTCTTCACTGAATGGTTTAACAGGTTTGACTACCTTTCCCTCAGAAAGTAACATATCAGCGTAGCGGACCATGCAATGAATCCACAAGCTGCCATCGGCAGTAACACCAACCACGTGCTTCTCCCTTAACGCATCAACGTGAGGACCTTCTCCTAACACAGGCATGCCGTTCAGATTCAACAACAAGCTGGAAAAGAATGGGAACATACATAAACTGTGCAATTTTCAGGGCATACAGATTCAATTTATTGTACTTTCACGCAAAAGTCTTATAACCCGCTGAATTACTGAAAGATAGAAATATTTAATAATTACTGACTACACAGAGATTCCTAATACTTCTAAAAAAATATCCAGCCCAGATTGCAAATGAAAAAACAAAGTAAGTGGCCTTAAAGTGTGGGGCATCACTCTCTTGTGGACTCTAGATGGGAATTGGCAAGGTCTTTCTTTTTCACCTAGTCTCATAGCCACAGGTAAAGCTGCCGGCGCCAGTTCCATTTCCTAAGCTTCCATACATATGTTCTGCTGCTGAAGGGGTGAGGGATTCGGGAATTTTGGAGAGGAGAAGCATAGAAATGTCAGCCAGGCAAACTGACTCCCAACAAAGCATGTAACCAATGCTTTCCTTCCCTGGAGACATTGTAGTGGATGCTCTAAGACCACATACACTGACATTAGAGAGACTTCATTAAAGGGGCTTAAATTGATTTAATACATTTCCTTTATGTGTGGCAGGCACACATGTATATAAAAATTTTGTGACAAAAAAGGTTTGTAATGTGTGAGAATAGTAAAACAAAATGACTCACCTAAAAAAGGCATCAGCTACATTGGACCGTGTTTTGTCGTCCAAAGGCAAAGACGGACGAGCTTCTGTTTCTGGAATTTTGGAGACTGATCTTTTTGCATCAAAAAATGCATGGAATAATATAAACCTGCAGAAAATAAAATATGAATCAGCACTGTGTAGGACATGTGCTGACCACAACAACAAAGATAGTACCTGTGTAATCGACTTACCGGGCAATGTACATCACTAGGTGCTCATCTGTCTTCACTTGGGGATTGTCAATGATGCTGACAAGCCGAGGGATAATCCACTTTCTCAGCCTAAACACGAAATGGTCATTTCTGGCGAAGAAAGGGATGAAAAGAGAGATGAAATCCGCCTTGTGGTTGTTCTTTAATCTCCATTTTCAGTTTTGTGTAAATGAGATTCTCGTGCTGGGGGGGGGGGGGGTCTTTATGTGGTGCTCTGATTAGGTATTCAATATACAGACTGCTGACAGGTCACTGATCCCTCACTGAACTTCCCCCTAGTTTGCAGAATGAATATCTGAATATACTTTATATATAAAAAAAAAAAAAAAAAACACCTTCTGCAGGCAGGTGTTTTGTGTGCCAATAATACCTCTTATTCAGGTTATTCAGCTGGCTCAATGCTAGTAGAGAGCATTACCAAACAATCAGAGAATTTATAGAACACCAGTTTTACACATTTGTATGGATGGTTATGCATTGACTGGCCGTGAGTCTCCTCCAGTCCCAAACTGCACCGCCTCATATACCAGTGAAGGTGCTGAATTTGGGTTAGGAGACCTGAGACCGGTCCATACATCATGTATGTGTAAATGTAATGTTATAATAATCACTATGTCAAGTACTTCTACAACATCCAAATCTTTCACTTCGTGTATGTGTTATGATGGGCCAATGTACTTGACACCCCAAAACTTTTTCGGATCAGGAAAGCCTAAATATCTCACTAAGAAAAACAAAACCTCACTCACTTGTTTGGATGCTCTTGGTTTTCCCTCTGTCTCTTGGTTGTGAAATTCAGACAGGAATCAATGTCTGGCATAAGAAACATGTTCTTCAGCCAGTCTATATATTTCTGCAGGGCAGCTGGTTGTACGTGTCTCATCACTTTCCATGTGCTGGGCACCACTGGGCACCCTTGGTTCGTTAGTGAGGAGAAGCCAATAAGAACTGTCAATTGCCTTTCATCATCATCACAACTTTCCAGAAAAGCATCAACATAAGTTTCCATCTCTGGTGCAAACTTAAAGCGATCCGCCGGCTAAATATATGGGGGAAAACACAAGGTACACAAAATTAAACACATTACACGGGACGACAGTCAAATGGGACATCTTATTCTGTAACCACATTGCGCTTTGCATTACACTGTGGTTTCACCTAACCTCATCAGAAATTGTAACTGGCAGTTTTCATACCAATATCCAGAGGCCACAAACAATTCAATACTTAGAGGAGCACAGGAGCCTTGACATTCACGCTTGTAAGCCACTTTAGACCTGTAGCCCATGAGAGAGCCGATTTATGGCACAAGGGCATTATCACCTCTTTTTTACCTGCGCTGGTGAATTCAATATGGGACCAAGTGTTAGGCAAGTAGGGTTTTTTTCTCCACTCTAAAAAATGTATTGTATCATTACTATTGAGGGCATTGCATTAGTGAATTATTATTAAGAGCGCACTACTTTTTAATGTAGGCACCCTGGAAGAGAATAAGTACTATTGAGGATACTTTGAGGGACACATTGTGGAAGCATTATTACTTTTGGGGCACTATGGGTGAGTACTATAACTAATTACTTATTGGAAACATTTTAGATTGCACCGATACTTTTGGGGGCACTCTGCAGGCACCATTTATTAGGCACAAACCTTTTATCTGTATGTTATTAGTATTTTCACGAGGAGCATTAGTATAGCACACTTAGTAATATAGTATTTGGACAGCACAGCATAGTATGAGGGGTACAGCAATATGATACTGTTAGTCTAAGTGCACAGAGTGTGTGCACCAACTGTTGGTGCATATATGCTTAAGAAGCATGCACCTGACAATGGCCACAGTGATGGATGCCTAGGTATCTATCCACCAAAGGAAACCACAGCAAATAAATGTATAAATTGTGGATTCCTACACAGTTTAAAAAAAAAAATGGAATGTAGTTGCTTATCAGCCGAATGAAAGAAGAACCTAATCTGGTGATTAGGGGCATATGCCAAAACCCACTCTATTGAGCTTTTCTCAGCATAAACTGCATGAACGCAGTGCAGTTTAGGGCACCAGGATGGACATCTTTGCCCAGAAACTCTGGCCGCAGATTATGGCAATCTAGACTGGATGGAGATGAGGAAAGAAAATGCCTACAATCAGAAAAGACGTCACCTGTGAGCCACTGAATATAAGCGTTATGTACGTTAATTGTGAATGCATCTGACCCATCCAATAATAGTGCTAAAAATAAAATCAAACCATAGATGTCTAAATTAAGTATGTAGAATAATGAGAAATGACACCAGGAAAAAAAAAAAGTATTGAACACATAAAGAGGTTCAAAAAGCCCTGGAAAGTCATGACAGCAGCTGAAATCATCAGTAATTAAAAAGAAATCCTGCAACTTAGTGAAAAATATCAGCTGGTTGAACAGATGGCCTATAAAAAGGTGTCTTGCTACCAAAGTGCCAAACAAGATACATCTCATGATGGATAAAACCAGTGAGCTGTCTGAAGACCCTCGCAACCTTATTGTTGCAAAATATACTGATGGTATTTGTTACAGAATGTAACAATGAGCACTGTTGGTGCCATAATCTGGGAGTGGAAAGAACATGATTTCACCATAAAAAGGCCACGACCAGATGCTCCTCGCAAGATTTAAGACAAAGGAGTGGAAAGAATTATCAGAAAAGTTGACCAAGAGCCAGCAGTGAAGAACTATAAAAAGACCTGGAATCATTTGGTACAATTGATTCAAAGAAAATCATAAGTAATGCACTCAACCTTCATGACCTGTAAGCACACTCACCACGCAAGACTCCATTGCTGAACAAAAATTGTGTTCATGAGCATTTAAAGTTTTCTCCACAACATTTAGACAACCTTGTGAAATACTGGGAGAATATAGTCTGGTCAGATGAGACTAAACTTGAACTCTTTGGATGCCACAATACACACCACATTTGGAGGCCAAAAAGTACTGTACATCACCCCAAAAAACCATACAAACAGTGAAGTTTGGAGGTGGGAACATTATGGTGTGGAGATGTTTTTCAGTATAGGGCACTGGCAAATTCCATATTATTGAAGGAAGATTGGACAAATGTATCGAGACATTCTTGATAAAAATCTGCTGCCATCTACCAGGATGATTAAGATGAGATGAGGGTGGTCATTTCAGCAAGACAATGATTCCAAACACATCCAAGGAAATTCTCAATTGGTTTCAGAGAAACAAGATAAAGCTGTAGAATGGTCCAACCAATCAACTGACCTGAATCCGAGAAAAAAAATTATGGAAGGAACTAAACCTCAAAGTTCATAAAAGTAGCCTACCAAACCTTCAGGATTTGATGAGTGATTGTGTAGAAGAAAGGGCCAAAAACACACCTGAGCAAAGCATGTGACAAGTTTCTCAATACAAAAGGCATCTTCAAGCTGTCTTCACCAACAAAGGCTTCTGTACAAAGTATTAAATTTCACTGAGCGTGTTCAATACTTTTTCCCCGTGTCATTTCTCATTATTACGCATAACTTAATTTATGGACATCTATGGTTTGATTTATTTGCCAGTGAGAATTGGATGGGTTGTTACCAACATCTGGTAAGATTTTCATGTCAACAGCACCTTTAGAAATATACTAGCTGAAGAGCCCGGCGCTGCCCGGGCATAGTAACTAACTGTGGTTAGTTACAGCAAATTATAATTATCCTCCATCCCATAGTCCCGTGCCCATATACCCATCATACATATCCACGATCCCATAGGCCCGTGCCCATATACCCATCATACATATCCTCCATCCCATAGTCGAGTGCCCATATACCCATCACACATCCTCCATCCCATAGTCCCATGCCCATATACCCATCACACATCCTCCATCCCATAGTCCCATGCCCATATACCCATCATACATATTCGCCATCCCATAGTAGAGTGCCCATATACCCATCACACATCCTTCATCTCATAGTCCCATGCCCATATACCCATCATACATATCCTCCATCTCATAGTCCCATGCCCATATACCCATCAAACATATCCTCCATCCCATAGTTCCGTGCCCATATACCCATCATACATATCCGCCATCCCATAGTCCCGTGCCCATATACCCATCATACATATCCACCATCCCATAGTCCCGAGCCCATATACCCGTCATACATATCCTCCATCCCATAGTCCAGTGCCCATATACCCATCACACATCCTCCATCCCACATCCTCCATCCCATAGTCAACCATTATGACATCATAATGAGCGGCGGGGCTTGCAACCTATGACATCAGCGTCGCCATGGCAACCATTGTGACATCATAATGAGGGGCGGGGCTTGATACGCACACACTTTTTCCCCAGTATGTAGATAGGGGCAAAATTGTTTGGTGAATTGGAACGCGCGGGGTTAAAATTTCGCCTCACAACATAGCCTAGGACGCTCTCGGGGTCCAGACGTGTGACTGTGCCAAATTTTGTGGCTGTAGCTGCGACGGCGCGGATGCCATACCCGGAGATACACACATACATACATACATACACACACACACACTTGAGCTTTATATATTAGATTTACTTCGAAAATTGGTGATGTGCTCATACTTATTGTATTTCGCGGACTATAAGCCCCCCCAAATTTTGAGGAGTAAAATAGGAAATAAAATGTTTTAATGTGTCAAAGAGGTCCGTCTTACAGTTTAAATTTAGCTTACCAGGGGCTGGGGGGGGGGGGAGGCTACGGCGGTCAGCACTGCAGGAAGTTCTGGGCTGGGTTTCAAAAACATGTCGACCGTGCAGGTAGGAGCCGAATTTCTAGTCTGCACATTGGATCTCCAGGTGTTGTACTTCAGCAAAATGGCCTTCAGATGCAGAGCACTTGCAGATTGAGATCTCGGCTTGTCACTGAGCTGCTGCCACCCACGCTTTCCCGGTAAGCTACACCCAGACTATAAGACGCACCACCAAAAGTGTGTCTTATAGTCTGCAAAATACGGTACGTCAATAGCTGTAAGGGCTGGCGCGTGTGCATTGGTACAGAGGAGTGATAACATTGTAATAGCTGGACGTATAAGCTATGTTCACGCATACCTATTCTACATAAAGAATGCTTTCTCTTACCTGGGTTGAGACCACATGTTCCCCATAACGTAACATGACATTTCCATGAAGTATCATTTGCAACTGATTTTTATCCAGTAAAGGTAAAGCTGCACCAAGAAGCCTATAACAAAGGTAACTAAGAGAAACAACCCAAATTACTCAGCTGTATCAGTGGCATATGCAAGACAAGCACCAATGATTTTATAAATCAAACATTTTTTTACATCTTATTACAGTGTTAAAAGAGGTTGTCTCTTTAAATTATAAAGATGTTGAATCAGATGCTAAGTATCCAGTTGTTATGTTGGCGTAAATTTTCATTTGACCATATAGTTATCTGAAAGTGATTTAGGAAATATTGTAGTTGCCAGCCACAAAATATGGGCATATATGTAATACAGGAACATGAGGAGCCCATTAGAACTGCACTGTCCAAGCAGCTCTCAATTTAGGGAAATAAGGAGAGGCCTCAATCGAGGGGTCCTCTGGTCTGAAGTCAGAATGCATTAATAGGGCATAAGAAAGGATTGTAATGTGTATTTATCACCAGATGACGCCTTACATTTTTTTATATAAATTATAAGGACACAAGGGCACCTTCTTGGCAGAAATGGCCATCTAACATAAGGGCTGGGCCGTGGATGCATCATTACAAAGCTGGTTAAATATAACAAGTGGCAGAAAAGATCACTGAAAACATACATGCATGGAGCATTATCTTCCTCCATCAAACCAAGCTCCACAACTTCATTCCAAAATAATTCAAAAGCCTTTTCCTTCACGGCAATTCTCAGAACATCAAGAGCTACTCCTGGTAGGCACTTTTCTTTCTTTACAGACTTCGCAGCCATTTTTAGCAAGTCAACCAATCTGGAAACAGAGATAAAAGGACAATTTATTTACTCCTGCAAATCATTTATCCAGCCTTAAAAGGGTTGTCTAAAGTTTAGACGTTGTCCCCTATCCTTGGGGTATGGGATAGCTTCCCGGTCACTGGGACCCCCATTGATCCTGATAACTGAGGCTCCAAAGTACAGCATGTGACTGAATGGAGCAGTAGTCGATAAAGCGTACCGCTGGTGGGTTCATTATTAATGGACTTGTGGGAGTTGGCAAAGCGATGCAGTAGGCTGGCATTTGGGTAGCCCATAAAAATTAATGAAGCGGCAAAGCATATTATTGACTTTCACTCCATAGACCTGCTTTTTCTTTTTTGGATTGGTAGGAGTCCAAGCGGTCAGACCCTCAGACATCAGGATTCAGGAAATGATCCCCAAACCCAATGAGAAGGGATAACATCAAAACTTAAGAATATGCTTTTAAGGTGGCTATATGTTACCCGACTTGCAATATTAACCCCTTAGTGACAGAGCCATTTTGCAGCATAATGACCAGGCCAATTTTTACAATTCTGACCACTGTCACTTTAAGAGGTTATAACGCTGGAACGCTTTAATGGATCCCGCTGATTCTGAGACTGTTTTTTCGTGACATATTTTACTTCATGATAGTGGTAAAATTTCTTCTATATGACTTGTGTTTAGTTATGAAAAAAATGAAAATATGGCGAAAAGTTTGCAATTTTCAAACTTTAAATTTTTATGCCCTTAAAATCAGAGAGATATGTCACACAAATTTCTTAATAAATAACATTTCCCTCATGTCTACTTTACAACAGCACAATTTTGCAAACAAAATTTTTTATTGTCAGGAAGTTATAAGGGTTAAAAGTTGACCAGCGATTTCTCATTTTTACAACAAAATTTAAAAAAACATTTTTTTTTAGGAACCACATCATATTTAAAGTCATTTTGGGGGTGTACATGACAGAAAATAGCCAAAAGTGACACCATTCTAAAAACTGGACCCCTCAAGGTGCTCAAAACCACATTCAAGAAGTTTATTAACCCCTTTACGTGCTTCACAGTAACTGAAGCAATGTGAAAGGAAAAACTTAACATTTAACTTTTTTTTTTGCAAAAAATTTACTTAACCAATTTATTTTTATTTTCACAAGTGTTAAAAGAGAAAATGAACCACAAAATGTGTTGTGCAATTTCTCCTGCATAAGCCAATACCCTATATGTGGCGGTAAACCACTTTTTGGGCGCAAGGCAGAGCTCGCAAGGGAAGGAGCGCCGTTTGATTTTTTCAACGCAGAATTGGCTGGAATTGAGATCGGACGCCTAAACAGTGGAAACCCCAAAAAAGTGACCTCATTTTGGAAACTAGACCCCTTAAGGAACTTATCTAGATGTGTGTTAAGCGCTTTGAACCCCCAAGAGCCTCACAGAAGTTTAGAACGTAGAGCCATGAAAACAGGGATTTTTGTGAGTACTGACCGTAAAATCCTTTTCTCCGAGACGCTCATTGGGGGACACAGAGACTGTGGGGTGTATGCTACTGCCGTCTGGAGGCTGACACTAGGTATACAAAAAACAAGTTAGCTCCTCCTCCGCCACATACACCCTCGCCCCGGTACCAGGCAGAAACCAGTTTAGTGCAAAAAGCAGTAGGAGGACATAAACATAATTTTAACTTATGCCAAACATATGTCTGAAAAAGGACCACCCTACCTTAAATAAGGAATTATACTAATTAAATAAACAAGAGCCAACTGGCTATCAGGGTGGGTGCTGTGTCCCCCAATGAGCGTCTCGGAGAAAAGGATTTTACGGTGAGTACTCACAAAAATCCCTGTTTCTCCTTCGTCTCATTGGGGGACACAGAGACTGTGGGACGTCCTAAAGCAGTCCCTGGGTGGGAAGACAACTCACCGCTCCAAGCCGCATGCCCTCCTGACTAAAGGTGTGCCACTGCTGCCTGGAGAATTTTCCTACCCAGGCTCGCATCAGACGAAGCCTGAGTATGCACATTGTAATGTCTACAAAAAGTGTGCAGGCTGGACCAGGTTGCTGCCTTGCATACCTGCTCTGCCGAAGCCTGGTGCCGAAGCGCCCAAGAGGCGCCCACTGCCCGAGTAGAGTGCGCCCCTATTCCCGTAGGAATCGGTGTGCCTCTAAGACGGTAAGCCTCCTGACTAGTTAGGCGAATCCATCTGGCTATGGTTGACCGTGAAGCTGCGAGCCCCTTCCTGCGCCCTTTGGGGATCACAAACAGCGAGTCTGTCTGGCGGAAAGGTGCTGTCCTTGACACATACCTCCTGAGAGCTCTTACCAGGTCCAACGTGTGGAGCACTCTCTCCACTCTGTGAACTGGTGCCGGACAAAACGAAGGCAGAACAATGTCCTCATTAATATGGAAAGAGGACACGACCTTCGGCAAAAAAGGCGGCGGCGATCTAAGGACTACCTTACCCTTAAAAAAAGTCAAAAATGGAGCCCTGCGAGACAATGCCCCCAATTCCGAGACCCGCCTAATGGAAGTTATGGCTACCAGAAACACCACCTTCCTGGAGAGATATGGCAACAAAACCTCCTGTAGCGGCTCAAACGGGGCCTCCTGCAGGACACTCAGTACCAGATTCAGGTCCCAGGCCTCCAAGGGTGCCATAAAGGGGGGTACCAAATGAGACACCCCTTGAATGAACGTCCTGACCTGCATGATGGTAGCGATCTTTCGCTGAAAAAGGACCGACAAGGCCGATATCTGCCTCTTAAGAGAACTCGGAGGCAACCCTGCGTCTAGGCCGGACTGGAGAAAAGCCAGGATGTTGGGGACCGAGAATGATAATGGCGCAACTCCGCGTTCTCGACACCACTGAAAGAAAACCTTCCAAGTGTTATGGTAGATTCTCGCCGAGGCCGGTTTCCGGGCGCTAACCATTGTAGCCACCACATCACGCCCGAACCCCGCCCGGGTCAGAACCCAAGATTCAACGGCCATGCCGTCAAACACAGGGCCCCTAAGTTCGGGTGGCAGATCGGCCCCTGAGACAGCAAGTCTGGACGTTCTGGTAGCCGCCAGGGTACGTCTGCGAGGTGCTGCACCAGATCCGCATACCATGCCCGACGGGGCCAATCTGGGGCCAGCAGAATCGCCTGAACCCCCTCGGTCTTGATCTTTCTGATGACCCTCGGGAGAAGTGGCAGCGGGGGAAATAAGTACGGGAGCCGAAACTGGTTCCATGGTAGGACCAGCGCATCTACTGCGAGCGCTCGCGGGTCCCGAGACCGGGCGACAAACACTCCCACCTTGGCGTTTTCCCTGGAGGCCATCAGATCCACGTCTGGAGTCCCCCACCGCTGGCAAATTTGCTGAAAAACATCGGGGTGCAGAGACCATTCCCCGGCCGCGATCCAATGCCGGCTTAGGAAATCTGCCGCCCAATTTTCCACGCCTGGTATGTGGACTGCTGAGATCATCGAGTGGTTCCTCTCGGCCCAGCAGAGTACATGTTCTATCTCGCGCATGGTTGCCTTGCTGCGCGTGCCTCCCTGGTGATTCACATATGCCTCTGCCGTGGCGTTGTCTGACTGAATCCGGACCGGGCGCCCTGCCAGCAAGTGCTGAAACTGCTGCAGTGCCAACCGCACTGCTCGAATCTCCAACAAGTTGATAGGGAGACGCGCCTCCTGAGGCGACCATTGCCCCTGGGCCGTGTGGTGGCGGCGGAAGATTGCCCCCCAACCGAAAAGACTTGCATCGGTCGTGATCACTAACCACTGATCCGGGGGAAAGGGCCTTCCCTGACGGAGAGAGGAGTCGCGCGTCCACCACTGAAGCGCCCCTCGGACCTGAGAGGACAACCTGCACTGATGATCGAGCGAGAACGGGCTTTTGTCCCATGTCGCTAAGAGAGCATGCTGCAGGGGGCGGAGATGAAATTGCGCAAACGGAATTGCTTCCATCGCCGCCACCATCTTCCCTAGAACCCTCATCCCAAACCGGATAGTGTGGGGCCCCGGCTGTTGAAGGGTTTGAACTCCCTGCCGCAGTGCTCGAGCCTTGTCCTGAGGGAGAATCACCAACCCTCGGGAAGTATCGAAAATCATCCCTAGAAATAGAATCCTCTGGGCTGGAATAAGGGATGACTTCTTCCCGTTGATCAACCACCCTAGGCGAGTTAGGGTGTCCAGAGTAATGCTGACATTCTCTTCGCAAGCTCGAAAGGTCGAACCCTTTACCAGGAGGTCGTCCAGGTACGGCATAACCACTATGCCCCGAGAATGTAGGGTGGCCATAACAACCACCATCACTTTCGTGAATATCCTGGGGGCCGTGGCCAACCCGAAAGGTAGGGCCACAAACTGGAAATGTCGCCCATTGATTGCGAACCTCAGGAATTTTTGATGCGGGGGAAAAATAGGGATGTGCAGGTAGGCGTCCTGGACATCGATGGAGGCCAAATATTCTCCCTGCTCCATGGACGCTATGACCGACCGGAGAGATTCCATGCGGAAATGCCTGACCCTGATGAACCTGTTCAGGAGCTTTAAGTCCAGAACAGGCCTTACTGTTCCATCCTTCTTGGGTACCGCGAATAGGTTGGAATAAAAACCCCGGGTTTTCTCGCCCTCTGGTACCGGGACAATGACCTCGTTGCGCTGCAGCACTTTGATGGCCTCTAGCAAAGCCTGTGCCCGAACTTCCGTCTTGGGAAGCCGAGAAAGAAAAAATCGTTTTGGCGGATCCCTCATAAATTCTATTTTGTACCCGGAAGACACTAGTTCTGCCACCCATGCGTCGCACGCCACTGCGACCCAGACGTGGCAGAACCTGAGCAGACGTCCGCCTACCCTGCTGTCCCCGGGTACTGGATGTTTCGAGTCATTTTGTTGAGGTCCTTTGAGACCTGGCCCCCCTTGATCTGGGCGGCCGGCTCCGCATTCTGCCCAAGGGGTTGGCCTTGTACGTAACCTGACGCTCTTTGTCTTGGCCATAGCGAGCTGGGCCGGAAGTACCGGCCGCTGCCATCCCTGGGGTACGAAATGCTCGAAAGCGCGTTTGTGGTTGACAAAACGGCACTTTATTCCTCTGTTGTGGAAGAAAGCTGCTTTTTCCCCCCGTGGCGTCTGAAATAATCTTATCCAATTTCTCCCCAAATAACCGGTCCCCCTGAAAGGGCAGAGAAGTCAACGATTTTTTAGAGATTGAATCAGCTCGCCACAGCCTTAGCCATAAGGCTCTCCTAATGGCGATTGCGTTTGCCGCCGCTAGCGCTGCGCCATTAGCTGCATCTAAAGATGCATTGATTAAATAGTCCCCTGCCATTGCGATCTGACTTGCTATCTCGCCTACTTCTGTCGGCACCTCTCTATCCTGCAGGATTTTGTTCAAAGACTCCGACCACGACATCATGGCCTTGGCTACCCATGTCGCTGCAAAAGAAGGGAGGAGCGCTGATCCGGATGCCTCATATACCGAGCGGGCTAAGCCCTCTATGAGCCGATCCGTGGGGTCCTTAATGGCGGAGCCACTGGGAACTGACAACAGGGATCTTGAGGCTAGGCGAGACACTGGGGGATCCACTACCGGGGATTCCGCCCATTTTTTACAGAGCTCTGATGCGAACGTATATTTCGCTTCTAGCGTTTTCTGTCCCGAAAACCGCTTATCAGGACGTTCCCTGTGCCGCTGCACAATGTCCTCGAACTCAGGATGGGAGCTAAATACTCTGTGTGGTATCCTGGCCCCTTTAAAAAGATACCTTATGACCTGTAGCTGGGGAGACATCATCCTCAATACCCAGAGTCTGATTAACAGCTTCAATAAGACTGTCTACCGTCTCCAGACACCCCGGTATATCCAGGTTCAAGGGTTCCTCTACGTCGTCACCCGAACTCTGCTCGTTCCCGGAAAAAGGTGACGGTGAGCGTGATGCCACCCTCGCGGATGCTGACGCACCGGAGGGGCCTGGAGACACAGTATGGGTTCTTTTCCTGTGCGTCTGCCTAGAGAGTGTGCGGCCCCTGCAGGCCGGAGGCTCCTGTGAGGTGGACGACCCCTCCCAAACAAGCGAGCCATCGTCTCTACCCCTATCCGGGGCCTGAAGGGTCTCAATCGCTTTCGTAAGTGAAGCCATGGACCGAGACAGTGATAACGCCCATTCCGGGGGATCCAGACCCCTGGGCTCTGTCGCAGGGGAGGGCTCCTGGGCGCGTTCGGAGTCGCAGGCTTCACACAATTTGATAGTCTGTGCTCGTGGGAACATAACCCCACAGGAAACGCATGCGGCATAAAGGAACGTGTGCGTTTTCCCTTTTCCAGACATAATGCCGCTTACTCCTATCGCAAGCTAAAGGGGAAAGGAGGAGGAGGAGGGTAACTTTTAAATGTGCCCCGGGCAGTCCAGGACAGGGTCGCACTTACCCACAGTCTGTGTGCCCCCCTTCCAGCGTGACTCCTTGCACTGGCGGATGCTCAGCCTGGTGCCGATCCTCTGGGTAGGTTGCCCGTGCTTTTTCCGCATGCGGCCTACCCTGCTCTGAAGCCGGGGCCTCGATTTAAGCCATCGCCCGCCCTAGGCTGAGGGGCGGCACCGGATCTGATGTCACGCTGGGGCGGTGCCGCTGTGACGCCGCGCCGGGGGCGGCGCCGACCGTGATGTCACGCCGGGGGCGGCGCCGGCCGTGACTTCTCGCCGGGGGGCGGCGCCGGCTATGATGCTGCGCCGGGGGCGGCGCCGATCACGCCGCCGCCGCGTGCCCCTAATGGCGGCGCCGACCGCGACGCCATCCTGATGAGTCCAGCTCACCCCCCGACGGCGCCCGGCCCTGGGCCTACTCCGGTCCTACACCCTCGCCCTTCCTACAGGTAATCTTAGGCGAGGGGCGAGCGAGGAGCGCGAGGAGGAGGGGGGGGTACCTGGCTCCTACTCCTACTCCTTGCCCAGAGCCCTCCCCAGCTGCAAAAACTTACCGGGTATTTTGCTCCGTGGACGGTGCAGGCACCCTAACTCCGTCTGCCCAGCAGGGGCGAGGAGAGGGACCGTCCGCCGCCATGCAGCACCGCCGTCTAGCGTTGGTGGAGCAGTGGGGGCGCACAGACTAGTCTTGTGCCACTGTGCAAGCCCATGGTTTCCATACCTAGGGGTGGACAGGGCTAAGTCTGGCATAATGTCCCACGTTGCGGGAGAGAAAAACGTGGAGGGATACTCGCACGTGGTCGCCCGTTGCTGGTTTGGGGAAATCGGATCCTTTCAATAGGATGCGTTGCCCCTCTCTCATCTTCAAAAAATAATAAACACGGAAAAAATAGATGTCTGGGGAAAAGTCCCAGAGATGTCCCTCGGTGCGGGAAAGGATACGCGGAGCGATGCTCAACGCGTGCTCGCCCGTTGTTGGTTTGGGGAGATCGGACCCTTTCTATAGGATCCGTCGCCCCTGTCTCCTCTTCATAGCGAGAGAACCGAAAAGGAATTAAAAAAAAAAAAAAAAAAAAAAAATAGTCTGGAGAACTCCAGACTGCGTGTGCCTCCAAAGACACTAAGCATAAAACTGGTTTCCGCCCGGTACCGGGGCGAGGGTGTATGTGGCGGAGGAGGAGCTAACTTGTTTTTTGTATACCTAGTGTCAGCCTCCAGACGGCAGTAGCATACACCCCAGTCTCTGTGTCCCCCAATGAGACGAAGGAGAAATAAAAAATCATTTTTTTTCCACAAAAATGATCTTTTCGCCCCCAAATTTTTATTTTTACAAGGGTAACAGGTGAAATTAGACCCCCAAAATTGTTGTGCAATTTGTCCTGAGTACGCCCATACTCCATATGTGGGGGTAAACCACTGTTTGGGCGCACGGCAGAGCTCAGAAGGGAAGGAGCAACGTTTGACTTTTTCAATGCAGAATTGGCTGGAATTGAGATTGGACGGCATGTCACGTATGGAGAGCCCCTGATGCGCCTAAACAGTAGAAATACCCAACAAGTGACACCATTTTGGAAACTAGACCCCTTAAGGAACTTATCTAGATGTGTGGTGAGCACTCTGAACCCCCAAGTGCTTCATAGAAGTTTATAACGCAGAGCCGGGAAAAAAAATGATTTTTTTTTTAGCCTGCTATTTTTTATTTTCACAAGGCTAACAGGAGAAATTGGACCACAAAAGTTGTGGTGCAATTTGTCCTGAGTACGCTGATACCCCATATGTGGGGGGGGGACCACTGTTTGGGCACATGGGAGAGCTCGGAAGGGAAGGAGCACCATTTTGGAATGCAGACTTTAACTGAATGTTCTGCGGGCGTCATGTTGCGTTTGCAGAGCGCCTGATGTGCCTAAACAGTAGAAACCCCCACAAGTAACCCTATTTTGGAAACTAGACCCCCCAGGGAGCTTGTCTAGATGTGTGGTGAGCACTTTGAACCCCCAAGTGCTTCACAGAAGTTATAACGCAGAGCCGTGAAAATAAAAAAAATCTTTTTTTTTCTCCACAAGATTTTTTTTAGCCCCCAATTTTTTTTTATTTTCCCAAGGATAACAGGAGAAATTAGACCCCCAAAGTTGGTAAATAGTGGAAACCTCTCAATTCTAGCTCCAACCCTAACCCTAACCCTAATTCCAACCCTAACCGTAATTCCTACCCTAACCTTAATATTCCAACCCTAATTCTAATTCCAACCCTAACCCTAATTCAAACCCTAATTCTAACCCTAACGGAAAAATGAAAATAAATATATTTTCTTTATTTCATTATATTTCCCTAACTAAGGGGGTGATAAAGGGGGGGTGTATTGACTCTTTTTAAATTTTGATCACTGTGATAAACCCTATGCACATTGAATGAAAGAATGAATGGAATCCGTGGGTGATTTTCTTCCCGGACCAAGATGGCGGCGCCCACCGGAGGAGGCAGGAGGGCCCGAGAACCACCGGGAGGTACCGGGGGGGAAATCGGGGACCCTATTTCTCTCTCCTGTGATGTGCAATCACATCAGAGGAGAGAAATTAAATGCGAAATCGCGTTGTTTTTTTTTTATATTTTGCAGTCGCCGTTATACGGTTAATAACATTGATCGCAAAAGTGGGGTCGGTAAAAACCAACCCGAATCATGTTCTCTGGGGTCTCTGCTACCCCCGGCAGCCGAGACCCCCGAAGAAAATGCGACTCTGGGGGGCGCTATACACTTTTCCACAGCGCCGTTAATTAACAACGCTGTTGTTTAAGTACCCTTAACTACCGCAATTAAAAGGAGTATCGGTGGTCGTTAAGGGGTTAAATGATCGCAATCTGGTAAATATTGACTGATTGGCGGTTGCTTCAACTAGGCACCGATTATCTTAGGAATGCGTTCACGACAATATCACAGTGTAAAAGGACCCTTAGGCTGGAGTCACACTGCCGTATTTCTCGTGCGATAATTGCATCGCACTGCATGGACTGGCCGGCACCTCTCCTGACCTGAGCAGGACAGTGTGATGGATTACTATGCAGACGTCAAGCTCAGGTCAGGAGAGCTGACAGCCAGTACGAGTGGCAAGATGCGATTCTCACACGAGAAATACGCCAGTGTGTCTCTGCCCTTAGAGAAAAAACTACTACGCCTCAAAGGGCCTGTAAATTCAAGTAGTAGTCAGCTTCTGTTTTCAACTTACAGAAACAGAACTACCAAGATGCCAATGGTTTAGTTATAGCAACAAAGACAAAAACAGGCACAAAATAGTTGAAAACAACTGGATTTGGGGCCTATCAATTAACAATAAGTTCCTCTATGCAGCAAGCATGTTTCCTCTTACTTTGGGATGTTCTCTTGGGCAACAATTGAAGAAGAACCAATCAACTGCTTTAATTTCTTAGGCTTGAGAGCTCCTGGAAATTTCTGCAGTCCAACAAGAAGTAAATGCAGCTGTTCTGGGGTGCTGAATGCTGACTTTAGATCTGACTTCAGAACCCCAAAGAGCACTTCTTCAAAGCTGGATTCCGGAATCTGAAAACATGAAAATCGTTTATTGTTTTAAGTTATACAATTTGGTGAACCTCCAACAAGACTATTATTGTCCATTTATCATTAAAGGGGTTGTTACACAAATAGAGTACATTTTAATTAATAAATTTTGAAATGAAAAGTTCCAAACTTGTAAAAAAAAAATATAAAATTGTTCACGTGCTGAGATAACTCTTATAAAAGTGACCGTTATGTACTACTGTTGTATTTGCGGTGTTCAAGAATGCAGAGTTGCTCCAGGTCAGGGTAGACACAACACAGTTCGTGGCCAGTAGAGAAAGCATAATAGAGTATACAGGCTAGGCAGCAGGGACTTGCAAGCTGCTTCTTGTCTGCGAGGCAACACATTTCACTGCCTATTTTATCACAGGAGCATGTGGAGCAGTAGTGGTTGAGAAGCAGGTCACAGGAGGCAGGAGCCAGCTACTGCAACCAACACGAAAATTCACTGCTTTCCACGCCCATAGTCCCTCCCACCTTTCAGCACTGACTCTGGCGCCAAGAGGTGGGAGGGACTATGGGCGTGGATAGCAGTGAATATTTATCTTTAAAAGCGGGCAAAGTGTTAGCCACAGGCTCCTGCAGCAGCTGGGCTATTAAAAAAGATAACAATTGACTGCTCTCAGCTTCTATAGTCCCGGGCGTCGGAAGCAGTGAATATTCCGGCAGCTGACCTCGGCGTGCGGGGGCACATGGCAGTGACGTCATGCGCTGTTACACGCTGAAAGCAGCTGCTAGCATAAGCACAGGACACCGCGCTTTGAGGAAGCAAAGGGAAGGTAAGTAGGATTGTTTATTTTTTTTTTAATGTGTGCAACATGATGGGGCCATATATAACATGGTAGTAGGCCATGTGTACCTGGATGGGGGGACATATGTGTACCTGGATGGAGATGGTGGGCCATATATATGAGGAGGAGGGGCTATATATACACCGGAAGGAGGGATACAGGAAGGGGGATATTAGAACAGAATTGGGGGACATTACCACTCTAACCGTGTTAGCAGATACCACAACCCCCCATAACAGCGAGTCATGACCACATTTTTTGCTTTCATTTTATTTTATTTTCTTATAGTCAGAAAAATAAGGTAGTTTGTGGGTTAACCCCTTTAAAGGACGTTCTAGACTTGGCTGAATGACCTAATAAGTTGGTATATTCCCAGACAGAGAGAATTGAAGAGGACTAGAACTCTAGTGCCACCTATTGGAAATAGCAATCCTAAAAGTCAATGTCGACCCTTTAACGAGCCTTGTTTCATGACTTAGGATAAAAGCCAAAAACCAGTCAGTGAGAACAATTTTATAATTGAAAAAAGTATATAATAAAAGTTTAGATGTAAAAGTTGGTAAATTTCCTCACTATTCTATAGTGTAAAAATTATATCATACAGTGACATATGTGAGAAAAACATAGAAACCAACCTCTGACAGTATGTCCACCAAAGTCTTCCGTGGTAAATCCTTCAGGTGTTCCCGGTAGTAGGACAAACTCTGCAGCAACTGGACGCACTGCAGCAGTACTTTTGGATCCTGACAAAAAAAACAAACATTTTTACTTAAATTTTTTTTTATTATTTTAATTCTAGGATAGTGCATACACAACTTAACGTATCTATAAATCTGCAACATACAAGTTCAAAGGAGCAAAGAAATAATTAAGCCATCATATGTAGATGAGTATATCTGTACACAAAGACGCAAGTCTGGAAATTAGTAAAAAGCATCTACAGATGAAAGTATTTTAAAAATACTTTCTGCGTACAGAATAATACTTGTTTGACGTTTTACCTTAGCAAGTCGACCTGATTGGAACAGGGCCAGAACTCCAAAAAAATTACCAAAGGCGGCATTCCTCACCAATTTCTAAAGAAAAGAAAAGCGGTAATGAAAAGGTTTTATTCTTTACTATATGATCATTTATACTGGAACTGTAAACTTTAGATACACCACCCTAGTGACACAATTCACACACTTTAGCACCAATTCATTTTAGTTATTCATTTGCAGAATAACTACAAAAGGGCATGAGTTTACTGTGAATACATTTACACAACTAAACCACAGCACTTGTGATGCCTAAAGATTCTATTATCCACACGGGTACGTACGTTTAGTACGGATGACGACTTGTAGAGGATGTACCTTAATTTACGGGCTATAAGATGCATTTTGGAACAAGAAAAACTCATGTTAAAAAGTGTTTGCTTCTTATAGTCCGGAGGCAGCTTCCAGTGATGGAGGAGAACCCTGACACCACGCCCTCCACAATCACAAAGCGCTGCGGTCTCTCCTCCTGTCTGACACTGATCTATGTGATCGGTGAAGAGCAAGAGAGGAAGCTGCCGGGACTGAGGCTGCAGGAGCTGAGCAGTGGAAGGACCTTCTGCACCAGTGATTCCAGGATCACATGATTTGAAAGGTGCTTGAGTTAGGCCGGTTTCACACTAGCGCATTTTCAACGCGCGCACGGCCGGGGGTAGCTCCGCCCCCGATCCGGCTCTCTGCCCGGCGTGCCCGCCCCTTCCTTGTAGCGCCGCCTCCTAGCGGACAGCGGCGCCTGCGATCGGCGCACCCTATCTTTAGCATAGGGTGCGCCGATCGTGCGCAGGCCGTGCGCTAGTTGCGCTTTGACCTGCGCTGCGCACTTATGACGGTGCGCCGTGCGCGCCAAAATCGAACTTTTCGGATTTTGGCGCGCACGGCGCACCGTCATAAGTGCGCAGCGCAGCTCAAAGCGCAACTAGCGCACGACCTGCGCACGATCGGCGCACCCTATGCTAAAGATAGGGTGCGCCGATCGCAGACGCCGCTGTCCGCTAGGAGGCGGCGCTACAAGGAAGGGGCGGGCACGCCGGGCAGAGAGCCGGCTCGGGGGCGGAGCTACCCCCGGCCGTGCGCGCGCTGAAAATGCGCTAATGTGAAACCGGCCTTAGTCAAGTGGAAGGTCCTGCAAATGCTCCTCTGCTGCTGCAGCCTCTGTGTAGGTCCTGATCAGGAACTGCAGGATGTGGTGATGTATAGTGTGTATGTGAGAGGGTGGGTGTCCATATGCGCATGCAGCAGAGCTGTGTCCCTATGTGCATGCAGCAGAGCTGTTTCTAAGTATATGTGTATATGTAGCAAAGCTTTGTGTGTAACAAACAGTGCAGAAAAACACTAACAATAGATTTATTACCTCCCTATTCTACCCATTAAAATTAGTGATAATGACCCTTACTTAACACCGCCAGGGAAGTTTTAATTAATAGGAAAACATGGTTTTCCCATTTTCTGCTGTCTAAACCTGAGTTGTGTCTTATGGTAATGTGTGTCTTATTGTCTGAAAAATATAGTAGTTGGTGTTAATTCAAGGGAATAAAACTAAAGAATGTAAAAAAGATACTACAGACACATTGACATTTCAATGTAATTCTGCTCATACAATAAAGGTAGGTTCATATTTACCAGTCAGAGTGTGTTTAATAGACTGTTACACAGGCCAACCCCTCTTCAGATGCGCAATGAACAAGGAGTAATAGACTGTTCAGTGCACATAGGCTGTCACTGTTCTCGGCAGCGAGGGTCCTGTTTACACAGGACAATGCGCTGCCAAGAATGATGATCTTTCCTGCACCTTTTCACCTGTAGCAGGTGCAAGTTAATAAAGAGTGGTACAAACACCTGACCCAAGACAAACCCAGCACCAGAGGAAAAAGACCAGCAGCCAGAACACCACAAGAAAATGGGGGATAGTCACAAACTAAACATCCTACCAGCACAATTAACTGGAAATGAGTGTTCCTAGAAACACTTGCTCACAATAACCTTGCAGTGTAAATGGATACTTAAGTTATTCAGTGTGGCTGAACAAATAGGTATTCCACGCCACTTTAACGCTACTATTACACCAACATGTCGTTGGTCTTAAAGTATTTTATTATACACACTTTTGCTTTATTTAATTTCATTAATAACAACTACATCCTTTTTAAATTGTGTCAGAAATACATTGACATGTGAATTAAACAATATTTATGCATCACAACTGCTTTACAAATACAAGTTTGGGTTTATCGTTTGCCAGTGTGCCCTAGATTAATCTATCTAGAGTGTCATACATACTTTTTCTGTTTACGCTGAATGTATTCCACTCCAGAAGAAACAGGTCTTGCTACATAAGGTCTTATTTCTTAGTTATTTATTATGCTTGTTGATATAGCGTTAACACATTGCACAGCACTTTGATGTTAGGGGAATGTAGGAGGAATCAGAGTACCCAGAGCAAATTTGAAAAATAACAGAATGATACCTTCCTTTGGGAACACACAGATTAACTTTTATGGGATAGTTGCAAGAAGATATTGTATATTAGGATACTTACATTCTTGCACAGTGAAAGGGTTTGAGATATGCATCTAAAACTTGAAAAACCCTGTTTTAGTGATACCCATCACAGTAAGTGATGGCATACAACACCAACAGATTCCTTCAATAGGGCCGGGATCACACTACCGTGTGTGATGCGAGAAACACGCACGAGCCTCTCGCATCAACACCCGGCGCTGTCGCTGGCACTCAGGACAAGAGCTGCGGCTACATGTATTTCTATGCAGCCGCAGCTCCGGTCCCGAGTGCAAGTGACAGCGCCGAGTGTTGATGTGAGAGACTCGTGCGAGTTTCTCGCATCAAACGCAGTCGTGTGATCCCGGCCTTACACGTGAACTCTTCTGATGGGTAAGGGTGCCAGAGGATTGACACCACTCATCATAATATAATGCCCCGAGATGGAAATGCACTCTGGTGTGCCAGGCTTTCATTTCCCTTGAATGATAGGATAGTGTGGTCAGCTATGCTTACTTGACCTGGTAGAAATTTAACCCCCCCCCCCCCGACAAAAAAATAAACAAAAAAAAAAAAAAAAACAATTGGCAAGACATTTTTGAGGCCACGACAAAAGAAACTGCCTTTTTCTAAAGTTAAAAAATGTAACAAAATATTATGAGCTTTCTAAGCAAAGATTTTATCAGACCACGAACTTACCTCTTTAACAGTCTGCAGGTTATACTTCTCGTGTATTTGTTCCAAAATTGTGGATAGTGGGAAGTCTTCAAAGCATTGCAAAACCTTTAAGGTAATCAGATTGAAAAACAATTAGTAAGTCATTAACAATGCTTAATCATCAAATAATAGAAGAAAACACCGTGTGCACAACTGAGAGGGTGCCGAGGTAGGTTCCCAAACCATGTATATAGCAAATGAAAACCTGGCAAACTTCGTGCTGTGAAGTATATTTATTGTAGTACCAAATCAAAACGCTTCGGTCGACTTGACCTTCATCAGTTACATACTAGATGTAGTTTAAGATACTGGAGGTCGTTAAATAGAGTCCCGTTTAAGTCAGCCGCTAATGGTATAATGCCATATATGCTGGAGGGCAAAAGAGTTTCTTTTCCAAAGATTTGATTGTTTAAACATTAAACAGAAGGGGGGGGGGGGAAGAAATAATAGGGAATTAGGGAACATGTATCAGTTGATAAGGTTGCATCCCTTGAATCGTAAACAAAGTCAGCATTATAATCTGAAACGTAATACAAGGGTATTAACTAAGGCAATGCAGAATAAACCGCATAAAGAGAGAAACGGTATTACAAGGTAATACTAAATAGCGAATCTGTATAGCAATATGTAGTTTAGATTGTGTAGCGGTGTAGAAATAAAGATATTGCAATATAACACTGATGTCTCACTGGAGAGAAATAAATCAAGTAGGTAGATAGGACTGAATTCTAACATGGAAAGGTTTAAGTGATGGGAGATGGGAAGACTTGGTCCCATTTTTGCCATTTACTAAAAAATGATTTGAACTGATTGTTAGACAAAGCGAACTTTAGTTCATGGGAACGATGACGAGAGACTAATTGTATAATATCATTAGAGTTAGGAAGTTGTAGGTCCGAGGGCAAAAGCGTTTCAATCTTATTGCATGACAGGGTTAAAGTGCGTGCTTGGTCCTCCTGGACACGGCATCCACCGCTTGTACCTCCTTGGACAAGCGGTGGATAGCGGCTGACTTAAACGGGACTCTATTTAACGCCCTCCAGTATCAAACTACATCTAGTATGTAACTTATGAAGGTCAAGTCCATCAAAATGTTTTGATTTGGTACTACAATAAATATACTTCACAGCACTAAGTTGCGTGCCAGGTTTTCATTTGCTATAATCATGAAATTATGACATACGTAAAGGGGTGGTCTGACAGTCAAAAACAATCTAAATCCCTACCTATTTAGTGCCTCAATCTAAACTAATATGCTTGTATCAAAAATTTCCTTTTCTTCCTTAACTAAACAAACAATCTAAAACTATTGCATTTAGAGTTGAGCGAAACGGGTCGGTCAAACTGAAAAGTCGCCGAATTTCGCTAAAGTTGGGTTTCACCAAGCGAAACCCGACCATAGTGTGAGGTCGGCCATGCGGTCGCCGACCCGAGCGCCAAAGTCGGATTTCCCAGAATGCTTGCACGTGACTTTTTTCAGCCACTGAGCAAGGACATACACTGTGGGCATCGAGAGACAGAGACAGCGATCGAGAGACAGAGACAGCGATCGAGAGACAGAGACAGCGATCGAGAGAGACAGCGATCGAGAGAGACAGCGATCGAGAGAGACAGCGATCGAGAGAGACAGCGATCGAGAGAGACAGCGATCGAGAGAGACAGCGATCGAGAGAGACAGCGATCGAGAGAGACAGCGATCGAGAGAGACAGAGAGCGATCGAGACAGAGAGCGATCGAGAGAGAGAGCGATCGAGAGAGAGCGATCGAGAGACAGAGAGAGCGATCGAGAGAGAGCGATCGAGAGACAGAGAGAGCGATCGAGAGAGAGCGATCGAGAGACAGAAAGAGCGATCGAGAGACAGAGAGAGCGATCGAGAGACAGAGAGAGCGATCGAGAGACAGAGAGAGCGATCGAGAGACAGAGAGAGCGATCGAGAGACAGAGAGAGCGATCGAGAGACAGAGAGAGCGATCGAGAGACAGAGAGCGATCGAGAGACAGAGAGCGATCGAGAGACAGAGAGAGCGATCGAGAGACAGAGAGCGATCGAGAGACAGAGAGAGCGATCGAGAGACAGAGAGAGCGATCGAGAGACAGAGAGAGCGATCGAGAGACAGAGAGAGCGATCGAGAGACAGAGAGAGCGATCGAGAGACAGAGAGAGCGATCGAGAGACAGAGAGAGCGATCGAGAGACAGAGAGAGCGATCGAGAGACAGAGAGAGCGATCGAGAGACAGAGAGAGCGATCGAGAGACAGAGAGAGCGATCGAGAGCGATCGAGAGCGATCGAGAGCGATCGAGAGCGATCGAGAGCGATCGAGAGATCGAGAGATCGAGATCGAGAGATCGAGATCGAGATCGAGAGAGCGAGAGATCGAGAGAGAGATCGAGAGAGCGAGAGATCGAGAGAGCGAGAGAGAGATCGAGAGAGCGAGAGAGAGATCGAGAGATCGAGAGAGAGATCGAGAGATCGAGAGAGAGATCGAGAGAGCGAGAGAGAGATCGAGAGAGAGATCGAGAGAGATCGAGAGAGAGATCGAGAGAGAGATCGAGAGAGAGATCGAGAGAGAGATCGAGAGAGAGATCGAGAGAGAGATCGAGAGATCGAGAGATCGAGAGAGAGATCGAGAGATCGAGAGAGAGATCGAGAGATCGAGAGAGAGATCGAGAGATCGAGAGAGAGATCGAGAGATCGAGAGAGAGATCGAGAGAGAGATCGAGAGATCGAGAGAGCGATCGAGAGATCGAGAGAGCGATCGAGAGATCGAGAGAGCGATCGAGAGATCGAGAGAGCGATCGAGAGATCGAGAGAGCGATCGAGAGATCGAGAGAGAGATCGAGAGAGCGAGAGAGAGATCGAGAGAGCGAGAGAGAGATCGAGAGAGCGAGAGAGAGATCGAGAGAGCGAGAGAGAGATCGAGAGAGCGAGAGAGAGATCGAGAGAGCGAGAGAGAGATCGAGAGATCGAGAGAGAGATCGAGAGATCGAGAGAGATCGAGAGATCGAGAGAGAGAGATCGAGAGAGAGAGAGATCGAGAGAGAGAGAGATCGAGAGAGAGAGAGATCGAGAGAGAAAGAGATCGAGAGAGAGAGAGATCGAGAGAGAGAGAGATCGAGAGAGAGAGAGATCGAGAGAGAAAGAGATCGAGAGAGAGAGAGATCGAGAGAGAGAGAGATCGAGATCGAGAGAGATCGAGATCGAGAGAGATCGAGATCGAGAGAGATCGAGATCGAGAGAGATCGAGATCGAGAGAGATCGAGATCGAGAGAGATCGAGATCGAGAGAGATCGAGATCGAGAGAGATCGAGATCGAGAGAGATCGAGATCGAGAGAGATCGAGAGATCGAGAGATCGAGAGAGAGATCGAGAGATCGAGAGAGAGATCGAGAGATCGAGAGAGAGATCGAGAGATCGAGAGAGAGATCGAGAGATCGAGAGAGAGATCGAGAGATCGAGAGAGAGATCGAGAGATCGAGAGAGAGATCGAGAGATCGAGAGAGAGATCGAGAGATCGAGAGAGAGATCGAGAGATCGAGAGAGAGATCGAGAGATCGAGAGAGAGATCGAGAGATCGAGAGAGAGATCGAGAGAGAGATCGAGAGAGAGATCGAGAGAGAGATCGAGAGAGAGAGATCGAGAGAGATCGAGAGAGAGAGAGAGAGATCGAGAGATCGAGAGAGAGATCGAGAGAGAGATCGAGAGATCGAGAGATCGAGAGATCGAGAGAGATCGAGAGAGAGATCGAGAGAGATCGAGAGAGAGAGAGAGAGATCGAGAGAGAGAGAGATCGAGAGAGAGAGAGAGAGATCGAGAGAGAGAGAGAGAGATCGAGAGAGAGAGAGAGAGATCGAGAGAGAGAGAGAGAGATCGAGAGAGAGAGAGAGAGATCGAGAGAGAGAGAGAGAGATCGAGAGAGAGAGAGAGAGATCGAGAGAGAGAGAGAGATCGAGAGAGAGAGAGAGAGATCGAGAGAGAGAGAGAGATCGAGAGAGAGAGAGAGATCGAGATCGAGATCGAGATCGAGATCGAGAGAGAGAGAGATCGAGAGAGAGAGAGATCGAGAGAGAGAGAGATCGAGAGAGAGAGAGATCGAGAGAGAGAGAGATCGAGAGAGAGAGAGATCGAGAGAGAGAGAGATCGAGAGAGAGAGAGATCGAGAGAGAGAGAGATCGAGAGAGAGAGAGATCGAGAGAGAGAGAGATCGAGAGAGAGAGAGATCGAGAGAGAGAGAGATCGAGAGAGAGAGAGATCGAGAGAGAGAGAGATCGAGAGAGAGAGAGATCGAGAGAGAGAGAGATCGAGAGAGAGAGAGATCGAGAGAGAGAGAGATCGAGAGAGAGAGAGATCGAGAGAGAGAGAGATCGAGAGAGATCGAGAGAGAGAGAGAGATCGAGAGAGAGATCGAGATCGAGAGAGAGATCGAGAGAGAGAGAGATCGAGAGAGAGAGAGATCGAGAGAGAGAGAGATCGAGAGAGAGAGAGATCGAGAGAGAGAGAGAGAGATCGAGAGAGAGATCGAGAGAGAGGGAGAGATCGAGAGAGAGGGAGAGAGAGATCGAGAGAGAGAGATCGAGAGAGAGAGATCGAGAGAGAGAGATCGAGAGAGAGAGAGAGACCGAGAGACAGAGAGAGAGATCGAGAGAGAGAGAGATCGAGAGAGAGATCGAGAGATCGAGAGAGAGATCGAGAGATCGAGAGAGAGATCGAGAGATCGAGAGATCGAGAGATCGAGAGAGAGAGAGATCGAGAGAGAGAGAGATCGAGAGAGAGAGAGATCGAGAGAGAGAGAGATCGAGAGAGAGAGAGATCGAGAGAGAGAGAGATCGAGAGAGAGAGAGATCGAGATCGAGAGAGATCGAGAGAGAGAGAGATCGAGATCGAGAGAGATCGAGATCGAGAGAGATCGAGATCGAGAGAGATCGAGATCGAGAGAGATCGAGATCGAGAGAGATCGAGATCGAGAGAGATCGAGATCGAGAGAGATCGAGATCGAGAGAGATCGAGATCGAGAGAGATCGAGATCGAGAGAGATCGAGATCGAGAGAGATCGAGAGATCGAGAGAGAGATCGAGAGATCGAGAGAGAGATCGAGAGATCGAGAGAGAGATCGAGAGATCGAGAGAGAGATCGAGAGATCGAGAGAGAGATCGAGAGATCGAGAGAGAGATCGAGAGATCGAGAGAGAGATCGAGAGATCGAGAGAGAGATCGAGAGATCGAGAGAGAGATCGAGAGATCGAGAGAGAGATCGAGAGATCGAGAGAGAGATCGAGAGATCGAGAGAGAGATCGAGAGATCGAGAGATCGAGAGAGAGATCGAGAGAGAGATCGAGAGAGATCGAGAGAGAGAGATCGAGAGAGATCGAGAGAGAGAGATCGAGAGATCGAGAGAGAGATCGAGAGATCGAGAGAGAGATCGAGAGATCGAGAGATCGAGAGAGAGATCGAGAGATCGAGAGAGATCGAGAGAGATCGAGAGAGATCGAGAGAGATCGAGAGAGATCGAGAGAGATCGAGAGAGAGAGAGAGATCGAGAGAGAGAGAGAGATCGAGAGAGAGAGAGATCGAGAGAGAGAGAGATCGAGAGAGAGAGAGATCGAGAGAGAGAGAGATCGAGAGAGATCGAGAGAGAGAGATCGAGAGAGAGAGACCGAGAGAGAGAGAGAGACCGAGAGAGAGAGAGACCGAGAGAGAGAGAGACCGAGAGAGAGAGAGATCGAGAGAGAGAGATCGAGAGAGAGAGAGATCGAGAGAGAGAGAGATCGAGAGAGAGAGAGATCGAGAGAGAGAGAGATCGAGAGAGAGAGAGATCGAGAGAGAGAGAGATCGAGAGAGAGAGAGAGATCGAGAGAGAGAGAGAGATCGAGAGAGAGAGAGAGATCGAGAGAGAGAGAGAGATCGAGAGAGAGAGAGATCGAGAGAGAGAGAGATCGAGAGAGAGAGAGAGATCGAGAGAGAGAGAGAGATCGAGAGAGAGAGAGAGATCGAGAGAGAGAGAGAGATCGAGAGAGAGAGAGAGATCGAGAGAGAGATCGAGATCGAGATCGAGAGAGAGATCGAGAGAGAGATCGAGAGAGAGAGAGAGATCGAGAGAGAGAGAGAGATCGAGAGAGAGAGAGAGATCGAGAGAGAGAGAGAGATCGAGAGAGAGAGAGAGATCGAGAGAGAGAGAGAGATCGAGAGAGAGAGAGAGATCGAGAGAGAGAGAGAGATCGAGAGAGAGAGAGATCGAGAGAGAGAGAGAGATCGAGAGAGAGAGAGATCGAGAGAGAGAGAGATCGAGAGAGAGAGAGATCGAGAGAGAGAGAGATCGAGAGAGAGAGAGAGATCGAGAGAGAGAGAGAGATCGAGAGAGAGAGAGAGATCGAGAGAGAGATCGAGATCGAGAGAGATCGAGAGAGAGAGAGATCGAGAGAGAGAGAGATCGAGAGAGAGAGAGAGATCGAGAGAGAGAGATCGAGAGAGAGAGAGAGATCGAGAGAGAGAGAGAGATCGAGAGAGAGAGAGAGATCGAGAGAGAGAGAGAGATCGAGAGAGAGAGATCGAGAGAGAGAGATCGAGAGAGAGAGATCGAGAGAGAGAGATCGAGAGAGAGAGATCGAGAGAGAGAGATCGAGAGAGAGATCGAGAGAGAGAGATCGAGAGAGATCGAGAGAGAGATCGAGAGAGAGATCGAGAGATCGAGAGAGAGATCGAGAGAGAGAGAGAGAGATCGAGAGAGAGAGAGAGATCGAGAGAGATCGAGAGAGAGATCGAGAGATCGAGAGAGAGATCGAGAGAGAGAGAGAGATCGAGAGAGAGAGATCGAGAGAGAGGGAGAGATCGAGAGAGAGGGAGAGATCGAGAGAGAGGGAGAGATCGAGAGAGAGAGAGAGATCGAGAGAGAGAGAGATCGAGAGAGAGAGAGATCGAGAGAGAGAGAGATCGAGAGAGAGAGAGATCGAGAGAGAGGGAGAGATCGAGAGAGAGGGAGAGATCGAGAGAGAGGGAGAGATCGAGAGAGAGGGAGAGATCGAGAGAGAGGGAGAGATCGAGAGAGAGGGAGAGATCGAGAGAGAGGGAGAGATCGAGAGAGAGGGAGAGATCGAGAGAGAGGGAGAGATCGAGAGAGAGGGAGAGATCGAGAGAGAGGGAGAGATCGAGAGAGAGGGAGAGATCGAGAGAGAGATCGAGAGAGAGATCGAGAGAGAGATCGAGAGAGAGATCGAGAGATAGAGAGAGAGAGAGAGATCGAGAGAGAGAGAGATCGAGAGAGAGATCGAGAGAGAGAGATCGAGAGAGAGAGAGAGATCGAGAGAGAGAGAGATCGAGAGAGAGAGAGAGATCGAGAGAGAGAGAGATCGAGAGAGAGATCGAGAGAGAGAGAGAGAGATCGAGAGAGAGAGATCGAGAGAGAGAGAGATTGAGAGAGAGATCGAGAGAGAGAGATCGAGAGAGAGAGAGAGATCGAGAGAGAGAGATCGAGAGAGAGAGAGAGATCGAGAGAGAGATCGAGAGATCGAGAGATCGAGATCGAGAGAGAGAGAGAGATCGAGAGAGAGAGAGATCGAGAGAGAGATCGAGAGAGAGAGAGAGATCGAGAGATCGAGAGAGAGAGAGAGATCGAGAGAGAGATCGAGAGAGATCGAGAGAGAGAGAGAGATCGAGAGAGAGAGAGATCGAGAGAGAGAGAGAGATCGAGAGAGAGATCGAGAGATAGAGAGAGATCGAGAGAGAGAGAGAGATCGAGAGAGAGAGAGAGATCGAGAGAGAGAGAGATCGAGAGAGAGATCGAGAGAGAGAGATCGAGAGAGAGAGATCGAGAGAGAGAGAGATCGAGAGAGAGAGAGAGATCGAGAGAGAGAGAGATCGAGAGAGAGATCGAGAGAGAGAGAGAGAGATCGAGAGAGAGAGATCGAGAGAGAGAGAGAGAGATCGAGAGAGAGATCGAGAGAGAGAGATCGAGAGAGAGAGAGAGATCGAGAGAGAGAGATCGAGAGATCGAGAGAGAGATCGAGAGATCGAGATCGAGAGATCGAGAGAGATCGAGAGAGAGAGAGAGATCGAGAGAGAGAGAGATCGAGAGAGAGATCGAGAGAGAGAGAGAGATCGAGAGATCGAGAGAGAGAGAGAGATCGAGAGAGAGATCGAGAGAGATCGAGAGAGAGAGAGAGATCGAGAGAGAGAGAGAGATCGAGAGAGAGAGAGATCGAGAGAGATCGAGAGAGAGAGAGAGAGAGAGATCGAGAGAGAGAGAGATCGAGAGAGATAGAGAGAGAGATCGAGAGAGAGAGAGATCGAGAGAGAGAGAGATCGAGAGAGAGATCGAGAGATCGAGAGAGAGAGAGAGAGATCGAGATCGAGAGAGAGATCGAGAGAGAGATCGAGAGATCGAGAGAGAGAGATCGAGAGAGAGAGATCGAGAGAGAGAGAGATCGAGAGAGAGAGAGATCGAGAGAGAGAGAGATCGAGAGAGAGAGACCGAGAGAGAGAGACCGAGAGAGAGAGATCGAGAGAGAGACCGAGAGAGAGAGACCGAGAGAGAGAGATCGAGAGAGAGAGATCGAGAGAGAGAGAGAGATCGAGAGAGAGAGAGAGATCGAGAGAGAGAGAGAGATCGAGAGAGATCGAGAGAGAGAGAGATCGAGAGAGATCGAGAGAGAGAGAGATCGAGAGAGAGAGAGATCGAGAGAGAGAGAGATCGAGAGAGAGAGAGATCGAGAGAGAGAGAGATCGAGAGAGAGAGAGATCGAGAGATCGAGAGAGAGATCGAGAGATCGAGAGAGAGATCGAGAGATCGAGAGAGAGATCGAGAGAGAGATCGAGAGAGAGATCGAGAGAGATCGAGAGAGAGATCGAGAGAGATCGAGAGAGAGATCGAGAGAGAGATCGAGAGAGAGGGAGAGAGAGATCGAGAGATCGAGAGAGAGAGAGATCGAGAGAGAGAGACCGAGAGATCGAGAGAGAGAGACCGAGAGATCGAGAGAGAGAGACCGAGAGATCGAGAGAGAGAGACCGAGAGATCGAGAGAGAGAGAGAGATCGAGAGAGAGAGAGAGATCGAGAGAGAGAGATCGAGAGAGAGAGAGAGATCGAGAGAGAGAGAGAGATCGAGAGAGAGAGAGAGATCGAGAGAGAGAGAGAGATCGAGAGAGAGAGAGAGATCGAGAGAGAGAGAGAGATCGAGAGAGAGAGATCGAGAGAGAGAGATCGAGAGAGAGAGAGAGATCGAGAGAGAGAGAGAGATCGAGAGAGAGAGAGAGAGATCGAGAGAGAGAGAGATCGAGAGAGAGATCGAGAGAGAGAGAGATCGAGAGAGAGAGAGAGATCGAGAGAGAGAGAGATCGAGAGAGAGAGAGAGAGATCGAGAGAGAGAGAGAGAGATCGAGAGAGAGAGATCGAGAGAGAGAGAGAGATCGAGAGAGAGAGATCGAGAGAGAGAGATCGAGAGAGAGAGATCGAGAGAGAGAGATCGAGAGAGAGAGATCGAGAGAGAGAGATCGAGAGAGAGAGATCGAGAGAGAGATCGAGAGAGAGATCGAGAGAGATCGAGAGAGAGATCGAGAGAGAGATCGAGAGAGAGATCGAGAGATCGAGAGAGAGATCGAGAGAGAGAGAGATCGAGAGAGAGAGAGATCGAGAGAGAGAGAGATCGAGAGAGAGAGAGAGATCGAGAGAGAGATCGAGAGATCGAGAGAGAGATCGAGAGATCGAGAGAGAGAGAGATCGAGAGAGAGATCGAGAGAGATCGAGAGAGATCGAGAGAGAGATCGAGAGAGAGAGAGAGATCGAGAGAGAGAGATCGAGAGAGAGGGAGAGATCGAGAGAGAGGGAGAGATCGAGAGAGAGGGAGATCGAGAGAGAGAGAGATCGAGAGAGAGAGAGATCGAGAGAGAGAGAGATCGAGAGAGAGAGAGATCAAGAGAGAGGGAGAGATCGAGAGAGAGGGAGAGATCGAGAGAGAGGGAGAGATCGAGAGAGAGGGAGAGATCGAGAGAGAGGGAGAGATCGAGAGAGAGGGAGAGATCGAGAGAGAGGGAGAGATCGAGAGAGAGGGAGAGATCGAGAGAGAGGGAGAGATCGAGAGAGAGGGAGAGATCGAGAGAGAGGGAGAGATCGAGAGAGAGATCGAGAGAGAGATCGAGAGAGAGAGAGAGATCGAGAGAGAGAGAGATCGAGAGAGAGAGAGAGATCGAGAGAGAGAGAGATCGAGAGAGAGAGAGATCGAGAGAGAGAGATCGAGAGAGAGAGAGAGATCGAGAGAGAGAGATCGAGAGAGAGAGAGATCGAGAGAGAGAGAGAGATCGAGAGAGAGATCGAGAGAGAGATCGAGAGAGAGAGAGATCGAGAGAGAGAGATCGAGAGAGAGAGAGAGAGATCGAGAGAGAGAGATCGAGAGAGAGAGAGAGATTGAGAGAGAGATCGAGAGAGAGAGATCGAGAGAGAGAGAGAGAGAGATCGAGAGAGAGAGATCGAGAGAGAGAGAGAGATCGAGAGAGAGAGATCGAGAGAGAGATCGAGAGATCGAGAGAGAGATCGAGAGATCGAGAGAGAGATCGAGAGATCGAGATCGAGAGATCGAGAGAGATCGAGAGAGAGAGAGAGATCGAGAGAGAGAGAGATCGAGAGAGAGATCGAGAGATAGAGAGAGAGAGAGATCGAGAGATCGAGAGAGAGAGATCGAGAGAGAGAGATCGAGAGAGAGAGATCGAGAGAGAGAGATCGAGAGAGAGAGAGAGATCGAGAGAGAGATCGAGAGAGAGATCGAGAGAGAGAGAGATCGAGAGAGAGAGAGATCGAGAGAGAGAGAGAGAGAGATCGAGAGAGAGAGATCGAGAGAGAGAGAGAGATTGAGAGAGAGATCGAGAGAGAGAGATCGAGAGAGAGAGAGAGAGAGATCGAGAGAGAGAGATCGAGAGAGAGAGAGAGATCGAGAGAGAGAGATCGAGAGAGAGATCGAGAGATCGAGAGAGAGATCGAGAGATCGAGAGAGAGATCGAGAGATCGAGAGAGAGATCGAGAGATCGAGATCGAGAGATCGAGAGAGATCGAGAGAGAGAGAGAGATCGAGAGAGAGAGAGATCGAGAGAGAGATCGAGAGATAGAGAGAGAGAGAGATCGAGAGATAGAGAGAGAGAGAGATCGAGAGAGAGAGAGATCGAGAGAGAGATCGAGAGATAGAGAGAGAGAGAGATCGAGAGAGAGAGAGATCGAGAGAGAGAGAGATCGAGAGAGAGAGAGAGATCGAGAGAGAGAGAGATCGAGAGAGAGAGAGAGAGAGAGATCGAGAGAGAGAGAGATCGAGAGAGAGAGAGAGATCGAGAGAGAGAGAGATCGAGAGAGAGAGAGATCGAGAGAGAGAGAGATCGAGAGAGAGAGAGATCGAGAGAGAGATCGAGAGAGAGGGAGAGAGAGATCGAGAGAGAGGGAGAGAGAGATCGAGAGATCGAGAGAGAGAGATCGAGAGAGAGAGAGAGACCGAGAGAGAGATCGAGAGAGAGAGATCGAGAGAGAGAGATCGAGAGAGAGAGAGATCGAGAGAGAGAGAGATCGAGAGAGAGAGAGATCGAGAGAGAGAGAGATCGAGAGAGAGAGAGATCGAGAGAGAGAGAGAGATCGAGAGAGAGAGAGATCGAGAGAGAGAGAGAGATCGAGAGAGAGATCGAGAGAGAGAGAGAGAGATCGAGAGAGAGAGAGATCGAGAGAGAGAGAGAGAGAACGAGAGAGAGAGAGAGATCGAGAGAGAGAGAGATCGAGAGAGAGAAAGATCGAGAGAGAGAGAGATCGAGAGAGAGATCGAGAGAGAGAGAGAGATCGAGAGAGAGAGAGAGATCGAGAGAGAGATAGAGAGAGATCGAGAGAGAGAGAGAGATCGAGAGAGAGAGAGAGATCGAGAGAGAGAGAGAGATCGAGAGAGAGAGAGAGATCGAGAGAGAGAGAGAGAGAGAGAGATCGAGAGAGAGAGATCGAGAGAGATCGAGAGAGATCGAGAGAGAGATCGAGAGAGAGATCGAGAGAGAGATCGAGAGAGAGATCGAGAGAGAGATCGAGAGAGAGATCGAGAGAGAGATCGAGAGAGAGATCGAGAGAGAGATCGAGAGAGAGAGATCGAGAGAGTGCCCTGCTTCCAATTGAAAGAAATAAACCAAGAGGTAATCCAGCAAATCAACTCAGAGCTGGCTGCCAGTATCGCCTCAACACCAAATATACAGCTGGCAAGCCACCCCAGAATAAAGCTCCGTCACCTATACGACGACAAACACCTCAATAAACAAGGGGTCAGCAATCTAGCAAAAGAGCTAAAGGACATGGTTCTAAACAGACCTCCGAGACTACAAGCAAGACGCCCACCAAACAGATGGCAAACCACAGCGATCCCTGGAGAGAATCCACAGAGAGGGCAAAGGAGACAACATGCCTCACAATGGCAACGCACAGCGATCCCCAATGAGAGTCCACAGACAGGGCACAGGAGACAACATGCCCCACAATGGCAACACAGAGCAACAGAGAACAGCAACATGGCTGAAATAAGGACATTGCTCAGCACACTATGCAGCCAACTCATGGGACACCCTTAAAATATGCCACCCAAACCCACCACAAGAACGTGTTACGTCCTATGAAAATCTTTCTTCATTATAAGGTATATCGACCAAATATGATATCCTTAGTTATCAGCAGCTGGAACATTCAAGGACTGAATGCCTCAGCCTTTGGGTCCAAGACAAATGACCCAGACTTCAAGCAAAAGCTAAAGAACATTGACATCCAGAACCTTCTGGAGACATGGGCCCGGGCAGAGGAGGAATCCCTGACACCCATGGGATACAGGGAATTTTCTCTCTCTGCCCAGAAAAACAAGAACATCAAACAGGGCCGTTGTTCAGGGGGCATACTAATATGGTACAAGGAGGAAATCAAAGAGCACATCAAGGCAGTAAAAAGAGGAGAAAGCCATATCTGGATGAGGATAAGCAGCGCCATCCTCACCTCTCAGCAGGACATCTACCTCTGCGCAGTCTACATCCCTCCATCAGAATCCCCATACTATAAGCCGGACATCTATGAGGTCATACAGAGAGAGGCAGCCCAATTCCAGTCCATGGGCAGAGTGCTCCTCTGCGGAGACATCAATGCCAGGACGGGTACAGAGAAGGACTACATCTCACCTGACGGAAACACATATGTAATGGGAGATGGATCCTTCTATAATGACTCAGTACAGACCGCAAGAAACAGCTATGACAGAGTGGTGAATAAAAGCGGCAGAACCTTGCTGAACCTGTGCCGGAGCTTGGGGCTGTATATAGTGAATGGACGCATCAGGGGGGACTCACTAGGGAGATTTACACTAAACTCCCACTTGGGCAGCAGTGTGGTGGATTACGCAATAACGGACATAGACCCAGCAAACATAAATGCCTTCATAGTCACCCCTGAAACCCACCTGTCAGACCACAACCAGACACTGCTGTACATGAGATCCACGGACAAACAACCCATAGAAAAGCCACACCTGACCAGTTTACACAACCTGCCACCATCCTACAAGTGGCCCAAACAGTTATCCACTGAATACACCAACATGACTAACAGAACCGAGATCCAAGAGCTACTTGTAAATTTCAACACAAGTAGTTACGCATCAAACCAGCAAGGAGTCAACTGGGCAGTGAGTGACTTTAACAACATCCTATACACCATGGCAGAGCTAGCAGGCATCAGAAGAACCAACCCCAAGAAACCAACAA
Organism: Dendrobates tinctorius; assembly: GCF_039654945.1. Taxonomy (NCBI): domain Eukaryota; kingdom Metazoa; phylum Chordata; class Amphibia; order Anura; family Dendrobatidae; genus Dendrobates; species Dendrobates tinctorius. The sequence goes on from NW_027361675.1 coordinate 52,948,804, forward strand.
ATAAACAAGGCCAAAAATGGTTTGACAAAGAATGTAAGTCACTACGCAACTCCCTAAGGGTAGCCTCAAACCAAAAGCACAGAGATCCAAACAAGGACCTAAGAGCGGCCCATGACATCCTACAGAGGCAATACAAACGCACTCTCAGGGAGAAAAAACAGAGGCATATCTGCCAAGAACTACAGAAGCTTGAGGACTCCCTCCAGGACAACTCATTCTGGGAGACCTGGAATCATATCGGCACAAAGCCCAAGCAGAGCACCCTCCACATCCAAAATGGCAACATCTGGCACAGCTACTTCAAAGGCCTCTACAAGAACATACCAGAAGACCTAACCCCAGAACAGAAGCACCTAACCACTAAACTCAGAGACATGGAGGAGACAATCAAAGACTTCCAAAATCCTCTGGACATACCAATCAGTGTGATGGAAATAAAAGACAGTATCAAATTTATGAAATGCAAGAAGGCCGCAGGCAGTGACGGCATCCTGCCAGAGAAGATCAAATTCAGTTCCCCAGATATACATGCAGCACTGGCAAAACTATTCACCCACATCCTGAGTGCTGGCTACTTCCCAAAAAGCTGGAATCAAGGTCTCATAACGCCCATCTACAAGAATGGAGACAGATATGATCCAGCAAAATACAGAGGAATATGTGTTAACAGCGTTCTGGGAAAACTATTTAACAGCATTATTAACAAAAGGATCATCACCTTCCTCACCCAGCGGAACACCCTCAGCAGAAGCCAAGCTGGGTTCATGCCAAACCATCGCACCACGGATCACATCTACACCCTGCAAAGCCTCATCAAGACCCACATCCATAGAAAAAAACAGGGGAAAATATTTGCATGTTTTGTGGACTTCAAGAAGGCCTTTGACTCAGTGTGGCACCCAGGTCTGTTCTTGAAACTCCTGGAGAGCGGAATAGGTGGCAGAACCTACGACGTCATCAAGAGCTCATACACTGAGAATCGGTGCAGCGTGAAGGTGAATGGAAAGAGGACGGCCTTCTTCCGGCAGTGCCGGGGGGTAAGACAGGGCTGCAGCCTGAGCCCAACTCTATTTAACATCTACATAAATGGACTGGCAGCGGCCCTGGAATCCTCCTCTGCCCCAGGTCTCAGCCTACACGACCGAGAGGTGAAGATCCTGCTGTATGCAGATGACCTCCTGCTGCTTTCCCCAACCGAGAGAGGCCTCCAAGATAGCTTGGCCGTGCTGGAAACATTCAGCACCACATGGGCGCTGCCCATCAACCAAAAGAAGACCAAAGTCATGGTGTTTCAAAAGAGGAGTTCTAAAGAAACCTCCACTTCCTCCCTCACACTAAATGGTGCCACGCTAGAGAAGACAAGCAGCTATACCTACCTCGGTCTGAAGCTAAGCCAAACCGGGAGCCTCAAGCAAGCAGCAGAGACCCTGAAAGGGAAAGCATGCAGAACCTTCTATGCCATCAGAAGACAAATGTACCACCTCAAACCACCGGTGAGAGTCTGGCTCAAGATATTCGACAGCGTCATCACACCTATACTGCTATATGGCAGCGAGGTATGGGGTCCAGCAACCTATCCAGACCAGAAAAAGTGGGATTCCAGCCCAACCGAAGTCTTCCATCTGGAGTTCTGCAAATATCTCCTCCAGGTACATCGCAGCACCTCAAACATAGCCTGTCGGGCAGAGCTGGGCCGATTCCCCTTATGGCTCACTATACACAAGAGGGCGCTATCACACCAGGCGCATATACAGAACAGCAACCCCAGCTCCTACCATCATAAAGCCCTGCTGAGCCAGAGCCAAGAGCCAGCCAGGAACCTCGGCAGCCAGCTCAACCAAAGTCAGCAACACACCCTAACTAAAGCCCAAATAAAAGAGATCTCAGAGAGCTGCGAGATGCAATACATAGAGGGTTGGAAGAGTGAATTGGAGAACTCCCAGAAACTCACCATCTACCGGTCACTGCGGAGGGACTACACACTGGCTCCATACCTGGAAAGGCTACGCCACCCCAAAGACAGGCAGACCCTGAGTATATACAGATTAAGCGCCCACAACCTAGAGGTGGAAACAGGGCGGCACCGACAGACATACAAGCCACGAGAGAACAGACTGTGCCAGCACTGCCAGCAGGGGGCTCTGGAAGATGAGGTGCATTTCCTGCTGCACTGCAACAAATACTCAGCAGTGAGGGACTCCCACTTCCAGAAACTTACCACCCATACCCCAGACTTGCCATCCATGGACGAGGAGAGGAAACTCTGCATCCTGCTGGGGGAAGAAGAATCAATGGTGGAGGTCGCCGCCCAATATGTCACCACATGTCATAAGATGAGAGGAACTAAAGACCTCCAAATGGACAATCACTCCCCATCCCCACTACCCTAATCCACTCCCCTGCCACACTTCTTTTCTTGCTTTGGCAACACTAATTGTATTTTGGTCCTGCCAATAAAGCCTATTTGAATCTGAATTTGAGATCGAGAGAGAGATCGAGAGAGAGATCGAGAGATCGAGAGATCGAGAGATCGAGAGATCGAGAGAGAGATCGAGAGATCGAGAGAGATATCGAGAGATCGAGAGAGATATCGAGAGAGAGAGAGATCGAGAGAGAGAGAGATCGAGAGAGAGAGAGATCGAGAGAGAGAGAGATCGAGAGAGAGAGAGAGAGAGAGATCGAGAGAGATCGAGAGAGATCGAGAGAGATCGAGATCGAGAGAGATCGAGAGAGAGAGAGAGATCGAGAGAGAGAGAGAGAGAGAGATCGAGATCGAGAGAGAGAGAGATCGAGAGATCGAGAGAGATCGAGAGAGATCGAGAGATCGAGAGAGATCGAGAGATCGAGAGAGAGAGAGATCGAGAGATCGAGAGAGATCGAGAGAGATCGAGAGAGAGAGAGAGAGAGAGAGATCGAGAGAGATCGAGATCGAGAGAGATCGAGATCGAGAGAGATCGAGAGAGATCGAGAGAGATCGAGAGAGATCGAGAGAGATCGAGAGAGATCGAGAGAGATCGAGAGAGATCGAGAGAGATCGAGAGAGATCGAGAGAGATCGAGAGAGATCGAGAGAGATCGAGAGAGATCGAGAGAGATCGAGATCGAGAGAGAGAGAGATCGAGAGAGAGAGAGATCGAGAGAGATCGAGATCGAGAGAGAGAGATCGAGAGAGAGAGAGATCGAGAGAGAGAGATCGAGAGAGAGAGAGATCGAGAGAGAGAGATCGAGAGAGAGAGAGATCGAGAGAGAGAGAGAGATCGAGAGAGAGAGAGATCGAGAGAGAGAGAGATCGAGAGAGAGAGAGAGATCGAGAGATCGAGAGAGATCGAGAGATCGAGAGAGATCGAGAGATCGAGAGAGATCGAGAGATCGAGAGAGATCGAGAGATCGAGAGAGATCGAGAGATCGAGAGAGATCGAGAGATCGAGAGAGAGAGAGATCGAGAGAGAGATCGAGAGAGAGATCGAGAGAGATCGAGAGAGATCGAGAGAGATCGAGAGAGAGATCGAGAGATCGAGAGAGAGAGAGATCGAGAGAGAGAGAGATCGAGAGAGAGAGAGATCGAGAGATCGAGAGAGATCGAGAGAGATCGAGAGATCGAGAGAGATCGAGAGATCGAGAGAGAGAGAGATCGAGAGAGAGAGAGATCGAGAGAGAGAGAGATCGAGAGAGAGAGAGATCGAGAGAGAGATCAAGAGAGAGAGATCAAGAGAGAGAGATCAAGAGAGAGAGATCAAGAGAGAGAGATCAAGAGAGAGAGATCAAGAGAGAGAGATCAAGAGAGAGAGATCAAGAGAGAGAGATCAAGAGAGAGAGAGATCAAGAGAGAGAGAGAGATCAAGAGAGAGAGAGAGATCAAGAGAGAGAGATCGAGAGAGAGAGAGATCAAGAGAGAGAGATCAAGAGAGAGAGAGATCAAGAGAGAGAGATCGAGAGAGAGAGAGATCGAGAGAGAGAGAGATCGAGAGAGATCGAGAGAGAGATCGAGAGAGAGAGAGAGAGAGAGATCGAGAGAGAGAGAGATCGAGAGAGAGAGAGATCGAGAGATCGAGAGAGATCGAGAGAGATCGAGAGATCGAGAGAGATCGAGAGATCGAGAGAGAGAGAGATCGAGAGAGAGAGAGATCGAGAGAGAGAGAGATCGAGAGAGAGAGAGATCGAGAGAGAGATCAAGAGAGAGAGATCAAGAGAGAGAGATCAAGAGAGAGAGATCAAGAGAGAGAGATCAAGAGAGAGAGAGATCAAGAGAGAGAGATCAAGAGAGAGAGAGATCAAGAGAGAGAGAGAGATCAAGAGAGAGAGAGAGATCAAGAGAGAGAGATCGAGAGAGAGAGAGATCAAGAGAGAGAGATCAAGAGAGAGAGATCGAGAGAGATCGAGATCGAGAGATCGAGATCGAGAGAGAGAGATCGAGATCGAGAGATCGAGAGAGAGAGATCGAGAGATCGAGATCGAGAGATCGAGATCGAGAGATCGAGATCGAGAGATCGAGATCGAGAGATCGAGATCGAGAGATCGAGATCGAGAGATCGAGATCGAGAGATCGAGATAGAGAGATCGAGAGAGAGAGATCGAGAGAGATCGAGAGATCGAGAGAGAGAGATCGAGAGAGAGAGAGAGAGATCGAGAGAGATCGAGAGAGATCGAGAGAGATCGAGAGAGATCGAGAGAGATCGAGAGAGATCGAGAGAGATCGAGAGAGATCGAGAGAGATCGAGAGAGATCGAGAGAGATCGAGAGAGATCGAGAGAGATCGAGAGAGATCGAGAGAGATCGAGAGAGATCGAGATCGAGAGAGATCGAGATCGAGAGAGATCGAGATCGAGAGAGATCGAGATCGAGAGAGATCGAGATCGAGAGAGATCGAGATCGAGAGATCGAGAGAGAGAGATCGAGAGAGAGAGATCGAGAGAGAGAGATCGAGAGAGAGAGATCGAGAGAGAGAGATCGAGAGAGAGATCGATAGAGAGAGATCGAGAGAGATCGATAGAGAGAGATCGAGAGAGAGATCGAGAGAGAGAGAGATCGAGAGAGAGAGAGATCGAGAGAGATCGAGAGAGATCGAGAGAGAGAGAGAGATCGAGAGAGATCGAGAGAGATCGAGAGAGATCGAGAGAGATCGAGAGATCGAGAGAGAGAGAGAGATCGAGAGAGAGAGAGAGATCGAGAGAGAGAGAGAGATCGAGAGAGAGAGATCGAGAGAGAGAGAGAGATCGAGAGAGAGAGAGAGATCGAGAGAGAGAGAGAGATCGAGAGAGAGAGAGAGATCGAGAGAGAGAGAGAGATCGAGAGAGAGAGAGAGATCGAGAGAGAGAGAGAGATCGAGAGAGAGAGATCGAGAGAGAGAGATCGAGAGAGAGAGATCGAGAGAGAGAGATCGAGAGAGAGAGATCGAGAGAGAGAGATCGAGAGAGAGAGATCGAGAGAGAGAGATCGAGAGAGAGAGATCGAGAGAGAGAGAGATCGAGAGAGAGAGAGAGATCGAGAGAGAGAGAGAGATCGAGAGAGAGAGAGATCGAGAGATCGAGATCGAGAGAGAGAGATCGAGAGAGAGAGATCGAGATCGAGAGATCGAGAGAGAGAGATCGAGAGAGAGAGAGAGATCGAGAGAGAGAGAGAGATCGAGAGAGAGAGAGAGATCGAGAGAGAGAGAGAGATCGAGAGAGAGAGAGAGATCGAGAGAGAGAGATCGAGAGAGAGAGATCGAGAGAGAGAGATCGAGAGAGAGAGATCGAGAGAGAGAGATCGAGAGAGAGAGATCGAGAGAGAGAGATCGAGAGAGAGAGATCGAGAGAGAGAGATCGAGAGAGAGATCGAGAGAGAGAGAGAGAGATCGAGAGAGAGAGAGAGATCGAGAGAGAGAGAGAGATCGAGAGAGAGAGATCGAGATCGAGAGATCGAGAGATCGAGATCGAGAGATCGAGATCGAGAGATCGAGATCGAGAGATCGAGATCGAGAGATCGAGATCGAGAGATCGAGAGATCGAGAGAGAGATCGAGAGAGAGATCGAGAGAGAGATCGAGAGAGAGATCGAGAGAGAGATCGAGAGAGAGATCGAGAGAGAGATCGAGAGATCGAGAGAGAGATCGAGAGATCGAGAGAGAGATCGAGAGATCGAGAGAGAGAGCGAGAGATCGATCGAGCGAGAGATCGATCGAGCGAGAGATCGATCGAGCGAGAGATCGATCGAGCGAGAGATCGATCGAGCGAGAGATCGATCGAGCGAGAGAGAGAGGTTTTGCGCACTTTAAAAAAGCGGTCCGGCATGTAGGTGTGTTTAATGTCCTCCACTCACTGCTGACTTTGCTTCCCCATTGACTTGCATTGGGTTTCGTGTTTCAGTCGGACCTTCGACTTTTCCCGATAGTCGGCCGATTTCGTTCGACTCGACTTTTGAGAAAGTCGGGTTTCATGAAACCCGACTTGACCCTAAAAAGGCAAAGTCGCTCATCTCTAATTGCATTTCATTTTCCAATACTTCCTGTGAGATGACTCTTCGTTTGAGTATTTCAGTGCAACCTGGGATATTCAAACGAAGAGTCATCGGGGGCACTGCCGCAGCTCACGCCCCCCCCGGAAACAAAGCTTCATCATAGAAACAACTCAGCTGCACTGTCCCTCTCCACCGACTTAAGGCCCCGTCTCACTAAGCAATCTCGGTAGCGAGATCGCTGCTGAGTCACAACTTTTGTGACGTAACAGCAATCTCACCAGCGAGATCGCTGTGTGCGACAGCGATCAGCGAGCGGCCCCCCTGCCGGTATCGCTGATCGCTGGAAGAAATCTCTGGACATTTCTTTGGTCGCTGGTCTCCCGCTGGCCAGCACGCATCGCTGTGTGTGACAGGCGGGAGACCAGCGATCAGGTGTAAAAAAATAATAAAAAAAAATTAAAAATAGTTATTCTCACCTTCCGATGTCCCGTTCAGCCATCCGGCCTCTCTCCACGCTCCGGTCCCAGTGATCCTTTGCACGAATGACCGCGAGACTTTGTTATCCCTCGAGACCGTGACATCTCGCGGTCATTCGTGCAAAGGATCACTGGGACCGGAGCGTGGAGAGAGGCAGGATGGCTGAACGGGACGTCGGAAGGTGAGAATAACTATATTTTTTATTTTGATACTATTTTCTACAGCGATAGCCAGCGATGCCGGGCGCTCGGCATCACTGTGCTGATCGCTGGTGAAGCTGTCTGTGTGACAGCTCACCAGCGATCACATAGCGACTTACTAGCGATCCTGACACCTTCATATCGGTGTCGGGATCGCTGGTGAGTCGCTTAGTGTGACGGGGCCTTTACGCTTGAGGTCAGACTAGGAGATCAGAAATGTGTCATTACATCTCACACACTGAGAAGCCTGCTATAAGCAGAGCTGTACCCGTTTCCTTTGAGTGCTGTTACCTGCTTATGATTGGTGAGCAACATACAGTGGGAAGAAGTACATACCCCCAGTGAAAACTCTGATATCTTGTCAAGTACAAGTGAATGTTAACTCATTAAGTAGTTTGATTGCTAATATCTCTGCAACGGATAGTAAACAAAAAGAGCAGCTTTTCATTCTGCTGTGCAACCACTATTACTTCCTGTGTCCAGTTTAACATTAAAAATCGTGTTGAAATGACCTCTTCAATTGGTTAAGCCTCCTTCCCTTCTATGCATCGGTCATAACATATGTTTAGAGGGATCGTGCACATAAAAAAAAAAAAAACACATTACATAACACTTTCACTTACAATGAAATAAATACAGACGGCTTGCATAAATATTCTGCCTATGTTGTATTAGATGTATACTAACATACAGTAGCAGTAACAATGAACACATTTTGCTGAAATGAATACAGGAGAGGGAATATAATAACATTTGCAATACATCTGATCAGAGAAATTAGATTTTTCCTCCACTTATGAGCCACTTCTCCCCCTCACCCACTTACTTTAAGGCTAAGTTCACATGACCATATTTTCACTCAGAGTGCAATCCATAAATATATGTATATGGACATTGGACAATAAAATCAATGGGACAGTGCAGATGAACAATTTCACTGACAGAACGTGATTTTTATTTTTTTTTGTAATCACAGCACTATTGTGTACTGCACATATCTGTGTGATTTGCGCCTTATACATGTGCATTTATAATACTATGCAACCACCCCCTCCATGAATGGTAGGCTTAGGAGTGGTTGCTTCATTAGTATTTTGGACATATGTGGCCTCAGCTTTGATCCGGGAGTTGGTGCATCCTGTAGTGCATTAGTATTGTGATCTGGCATTAGCATATACTACTGTGGTTTTTTTAAGCACAAGCAATGGCAAACCACTCCAAGACATCTGGGTGTCTTCTATGCATCTTTTGACCTTTGCAATTGTACCTACTGTAAGGTACAGAGTGTCTTCCGAGCAGAAGACCCCAGAAGAATGGACATGTCACTTCTTTTAACAGATTGGCGTTTTTAGGAGCCTGGAGCAGTTAAAAGGACATTAAAAACGCATTAGCATATGAACAGCATGTCATTTTTATATAGAAATGCACAGTTTACAGCTGCCTATGGAGAGGGGAGTAGAGAAATCGTGCTCTTATTTAAAGTGTTTTATCTCATCCTGGAGCTGGATTCACATCTACAATGCTGGGTACTGTTATATAATGTCTTCCATGTAGTTGCTGCTGAGCATATGCGACAAAGACGGGAAAAGGAATGCTTCCTGTGTGACTACTGTCTATGGGAGAGATTATAGCAGCTAGTTACTACCCTATAGCTCAGGGCAAAGGAAAATTAGTGATTGGATATGGAGAAAGGATAAGTGGAGAAAAATCCCAGATACAAGTCATATTAATGACAAGAAATTGTAGTTGTGCCTTATAAGGAGTTATATATAAATGCAACACTAAATTACAAACCTGGGCTAAGGCGAAACTAAATCCCGGTCTTGCTGCCTCTCGACTGGCTGCCAATCCTTCGACTAACCTTTTGAAGGTGTACTTCAGTTCATCCGGCTGTGGAAAGAAAAAAAAAAAAACATAAGCCGCTTTTAAAAAGTAACTAACATAGTGACATACCAAAAGTTTTGATAGGTGGTGACAAGGCCCTGAGACCTCCAACAATTTTTATTTGCTCAACCAAGTCCAGTTCACATTCAGTAGCAACTGGTCCATGTTCTCAAGTATGGGAGCACAGCAGGGAATAGAATTAGATAAAGCAATTCACAGCTGAGCGTTTCTGCGCCTCTGATTCATGGATCAGCTAGGACATCAAACCTCAGAAGAAGCCCATGCAAAACGCCGGTTGGGAATGGAGGCATACACCATCATTATGGGTAAGGAATTCCTGGCTATTTAATACTGTTATGGTTATTCTCATACCTTGAGGTTGGGTGTTACATTTGCATCTTTATTCCCTGTACACCATACTATGCTAGTGTTTTTCATTTTACTACATATTTATTTTTTTGGTTTTATAACTGGTGTATTCCTCCTATTTTGAACTTTGAAAGATAGATATTAAATTATGCTGGGTGTTTTTGTTGCAATTTTTTTTTTTTTTATACATTTTCTAAGAAAATTTCTATTTTTAATATTTGGAGGTCGTGACTTAATCATTTTCCAAGTAATATATTAGTAGGCATCCTCTCGTTTCTGTTATTTTGGTCCAGATAAAGAGTATATACATAAAATGCAGACAGGTGGACATGTAATGGATGCCCATTCTAAAGACGAAGCTAACATCTGCAGCTGTTTAAAACCAATAGTTTTTACCTTACAAAGACAAAACCCAAGTAAGGCTATGTTCGCATAGTGTTTTAGCACATGTTCAGTGGCTCCATTGGGAATTACATCCAAATCCACTAAACGAGAATTCAGGCATATGCACTGATGGAGCCACTGACTACAATCATGCAGACTACCCCTTGGTGCTAGTCTCCAGTGGGCATATACGGTCAAAAATTATTTTTATATAGCACCATTGATTCCATGGTGCTGTACATGAGAAGGGGTTACATACAAATTACAGATATCACTTACAGTAAACAAACTAACAATCACAGACTGATACAGAGGGGAGAGAGGACCCTGCCCTTTTGTGCTTACATGCTACAGGATGGTGGGGAAGGAGACCGTAGATTGGGGGGTTGCAGCAGCTCTGGTGTTGGTGAGGCGATAGCTCCAGTATTGGTAAGGAGGCAGCAGGGTCATTGCAGCCTGTAGGCTTTCTTGAAGAGGTGGGTTTTCAGGTTCCGTCTAAAATTATGTCCGAAAGAGCACTTTGCAACTCCGTCTGCATCATTATAATGGCCCCATCAACGCATATGGCCAAATCCTGTTTTAAACCAAAGGAGCCACTGAGTGTATGTTAAAGGGAACCTGTCACCAGGAATAACGCTGTTACCGTGCCCCCGGTCCTGACTGACAGCCGGCAGCCATGTAGAGCCAGTGTCCGTCATGGCTGGGGTTAGAGTGGCTGCTCTGTATGCTCAGAGCGGTGACTGAATACCGAATGCTGATGGGTGTGAATAAAGATCAGGCGCCGGACAGCATCATAACTATGTTAACCTGCAGATTAGCCGCATATCTGCAGGTTAACAGCGTTATTTCTGGCGACAGGTTCCCTTTAAAAAGCCATCTGAACATAGCCTAAATCTACATTCCTACGAGGAGCCTTTGATGTGGACGATTTTCTGCGTGTATTAGGTAAATTATGCTACTTGTGCTTTTCTCATAGCATTTTTTTCCCATACGTTTCTAGCACTGTGGGTTTTGTCTCTTGTTGGTATGTCATCTTTTAAATAAAGTTGTTTTTGACACTTTTTGGTATTTGGCTCTGACAAAACGTTATTGATAGTCATGTGCGGATTTTTTCCGAATCGAATGCAATTCTATGGGGCAGATCCTCACATAACTCCGAGTACTCACAAGAGAAGTTGACATTTTGCGGATATGAAACGCCCCACGGGTCAGAGTACACAGTATAAAACAAACTACAGTGGGCAGGAGATTGCTATCAATCCCAAACCTACTTTTCAAAGCAAGTTAAGGCCCCTTACACACAACGATGTCCCAGAGACCCCACCAATGATCTGACATGGATGGGATCGCTGGGACATAGCTGATTGCTGGTGAGCGGTCACATAGGCAGACTCATCAGCGATCAGGACCAGCGAGCAAGCTTGTATCTAGGGTAAACAGTGGGTAACTAAGAGCAGCGCGACTCTTAGTTACCCACTGATTACCCTAGATACCAGCGTGCATCTCGCTGTGTGTGACGGGGCCCTTACCCCAGAACTGTGGCACAATTTCCTTGATGGATCGGGGCCACAGACTTGTAGAAGTGATTCCAACCCGTGACTTAGATCTAAAAAGGACATGACTTATTCCTCTATGTGCAGCACTCAGCAAATACCATGATGATGTGAGCGCGCCATACTAGGATGGACGTCTGCTATACACGAGAAGCACCGAACTCGCACATGAAAAAAGGCACGTGTAATTGGGGCCTCGGGCTCTGTTCACACTGCTCCATAGACACCAGCACCGGAATCTTTGCCGTTAGATAAACCACAGCGGTCCGGATTGTCTTCTGGCCGAGTGTACCCCGGACATGGGGTCTGCGTGCCGCTGGACTAATGGGGTCTTTGCAAGAGCCCCCTACTATGGAACCTCCTGCAGTGCAGGCATGCTCTCTATAGTGGTCACTACTGACGTGTAGCACACAGTGACTCCCCGTTGCAGGGCAGCACACACTTGCCTTGTCGCTGGACTGCAGGTACTGGAGCAGGTTCTCAGTGGCCGCCAGTCTGACCTCCTGCTCGGGCTTCGCAATGTCCCAGAAGTAATCCAGGAACTGTCTGTTTTGCTGCAGCCCACCACGCACAGCAGCGGCGGCGCCATCCTTCTTCTTAGTTGCGGCTTCCCCGGTGTCCATGCCTGAGACACACTGCGCAGCCATGCTCCTCTGTGCCGCACGTGTCTGCACAGGCACTTCCGGTGTCACCGCACATGCGCGGCAGCTGCTACAGTGCTAGTTTCGGGTCCTGTAGTTTGCTGCAGGCATCTGCACGAACAGCCCTGCCTGCGCTATATTGTGGGGTCCTAGCAGCCTGGCCGCTTCGGCTGCGAAGAGGAGAGAGCAGCAATGGCGGATTACGATACCTACGACGATCGGGCCTACAGCAGCTTCGGCGGCGGCAGAGGGTGAGAGCCGGATTGGCACATAGATACCAGAGCACATGGGATAGTCCGAGGCTGCACACGGGAAGGCGGCTGATGTGAGGGGGAAACGGGCTGAGGAGAGGCCGCGGAGCGGGAGACGGCGCCGCCATGCAGCTGCACGACTCCGGGCTGTCGTGTGTGGCCCACGTGTGAGCAGCGCAGTGCCCGGCTTCTGCCTCCTGGAGGCCGGCGTGTAGCGGAGAAATGGCCGCCAGCCCTCGCCCTGGCGTATATGGCCACATGTGAGGGCGGGAGGCTGGCAGCGCCTCACAGCTCTGTGCTCACTGATGATCAGCCGACGCATGTCCCTTTTCACTTTAATGGTGGTCCCACTGACCCCCTAGTTGCTGGAGCTGGGGAGTGACACCGGGCCTCCATCCACAGTCCTTTTCCACGTTGTAATCCCTATGTTATCCTGCATGCCACATTTTTGCCCAGGGCTGTCGGTGAGCCAAACCTCGAGGATATGTTCCCACAATCAGTAATTGCTGTGGGTTTGACCTGCGTACTTATGCAGTGTCCAACCCACATTGGCCAGATGTTACAGCATAGTGGATGGGATGCCAAGAAATCTCCTGCTCGCTATGCGTTCACAGACGCCCGTGGGTCACCTGCGGAGACTGACATGTGCCGCGTCTCTCCAGACCACAGCATGTCTATTTATCGTTGCAAGAGAAATTTCACCCATTGAATGTATTGGACGCAGTGACTCCTCAAAGTTCAGTGACCACAAAGAATTCACCTGGCTTCAGTAGAAGACAGCGCTTTGGATGCAGCGGCCATGCACTATGTCCAAAGCACTAACACCTCCAGATGGTGTACACCAGGCCCAACTCCTCAATAACAAAAGCTTGTTTCCAGATCACCCAGTCCATTATTGACCCCTTATTGGGGTAGTTGGGTGGAAACAAGTTATTTGCTAGCCTCTGGATAGTTGATAACTTGTTATCGGTGGGGGTCCGCCCTTTGGGATCTGCGTTGACAGGCAGAACTGGTCACTTTTATCCCCTTTAAAATAGAGTGCCCATGGCAGTGTGCATGTGCAACCGCTACTGCATTCATTTTCCATTTATGCTCTATGGGTGAGCAGCAATGGAGCATCTTATCTGCCGCTACATTTGGCAACAAGTGTAAATGTTGTCCGTTCTGCTGATCAGTTTGGAATCCAGTGGAGGACACCCACCAAATCCAAAAGTTATCATGTATCCCATGGATAGGTGCATAGGTGATAACTTGTTTTCACTGGACAATCTCTTTACGTTAATAAGCAATAAGTTCCCCCTGCATTATTGTAGTAGTATTGAGTTTCCAATGTTTGTAAGCAAGTGTGTTCTGTAAGGCTATGTGCACACGTAATTTTCGGTGGTGCGGATTTTGGAAAAACCGCAGGTCAAAAAGACCTGCGGTTTCACACCTCTACAATGGAGGAGAAGTGAAACCGCAGCGGATTCCGTACAAACAATTGACACGCTGCGGATTGTAACCCGCGGAAAAATCTGCAGCATGTGCACAGCATTTTTGGTTTTACCATTGGAAACAATGGTACTGTACAACGCAGCGGAAACTGCTGCGGACCCGTAGAGCCAGAAATGCTGCGGATCCACAGCAGAATCCGCACCGTGTGCACATAGCCTAGGGATTCACTTAAGGAAGTGCAGCATAGTCAGCGTTTGTCTTGTTGCATGTTTATTAAAGTGACAGTGTGATTAGAATCAGCGGTTCTAGTAGACAAGCAAATACGCCTTCAGATAAAGACTTGTGTAATAACCTTCACCATTCCTAATAAAGGAGTTATCGGGGTGTTTCTCTTGGAGCCTTTTGTCTCCTATATTTAATATTACCGTCAGCCTTGGCTATGAAACTGCTAGTGGAACTGAATGTAGGTATAAGGGTTCGCTCACATCAGTGTATATAAAGTACCTGAGATTCTCAGCCAGAAAAGTTGGAGAGCGTCATGTGTTTTATTTTGTTTTTGTTTTTCCTCATCTAGCGTATGTCATGTGTGAGCAATGCATTTTTATCAGCTTATACATACAGTAATTCTGTAATTTCAAGATGGTTTTCTAATTAATAAAACAGCTTGTATGCAAATATACTGCAGATAGCTAGTGAGAATTCTATCAGCAAGATTTATAATCAGTGCTTCGCATGTGTAGTTTTCTGTACTTTTATTTAGCTAATAAAAGAAAAATGGCATGGCGTGCCCCTTATTTTTATTAACCAGCTGAGGGAAAGCAGACAACTGAGAGCTGGTTTTAATAGTCTGGGAAGGGGGCACTAAACATGGAGCTTCCCAGGCTATTAATATCAGCTCACAGCTGTCTACTTAGCCTTCACTTGTTATTAAAAAGGGGAACCCAAAAAAAAAGATGTCGGGTCTTCCCTTTTTTTTAATAACCAGCAAAGGCTAAGCAGACAGTTGCGGGCTGGTATTAATAGACTGGGAAGGGGCCATGGATATTGGCCACCTCCCAGATTAATAACAACAGCTCTCAGCCACCCCAGAAATGGCGCATTCACTAATGACTGACCTTCGCTCTTTCTGCTTGTCCTGGTGCTTTGGCAAGTGGGGTAATGGTTTTGGGGTTGATGTCAGCTGTGTGATGTCAACTGACATAAAGCGAAGGGGTTAGTATTCCCATTACTAACCCCATAGTCAAAAGAAATCACTTCAAACAGAGGCTGGACAGACATCTGACTGGGATGATTTAGCGAATCCTGCTTTGAGCAGAGGGTTGGACCAGATGGCCCAGGAGGTCCCTTCCAACTCTACGATTCTATGAAATAATCACACAGAGAGAAAAGGTCTTTTAATTGTTAAACAGTCCCTGACACTCTTGTACCTATTTATTACCCTTAAAAAATGAAATATTTCAAAGGGGTCCTCCATAAATCCTTTCCACGATAATCCCCCCCCCAACTCTGCTACATCTGGATGGTGTGTTGAGCGGTGATGTGAGTAATGCGACCGCTTGGCACATCAGCCGGAACACACTGATGGTAGAACGTTCTCACGCTGAGACATCAGTAAGGTTACGGCAGTTAATAGGCTATGAACTGCGACAACCTCAGTGATGACAGTGTTCATCGCAGTAGCAGAATTCACATGCTTTTTTTTTTTTTTTTTTTTTTGTATTCACATTGCACTTACCTATTTTATACGCAGATGTGTGCATATCCCAAGAAATTTCTGTATTTCCGACAAACTGACAAACTTGTACTGTGATGGTTAGTGTTCAAGCTTTGTATTATTCTTCTCAGGCCTCGACGAGGTGATGCTGGCCCTGGTCCACGCAAACAAAAAGAGCTTCCCACTGATCCACCATTCACAGCGTACGTGGGTAATCTTCCATTCAATACTGTACAAGGAGACATAGATTCCATCTTTAAAGAATTGAACATGAGGAGTGTGCGGTTAGTCAGAGACAAGGAGACGGACAAATTTAAAGGTAAGAAGACCATTGCTTCCTCATTCCTATATTTCAACATGGGAAGGCTCTGTTAACATCTGCTTTTTAATTTCTGTTCTTCTGCTCAATCTTAAAAGCAGAGCAACAAAAACATGGCAGTATTACCAGATCTGTCTCATGATGGCTACCAGTGTGGCCCCTTACAATATTTGTGTATGGCTTTCTAGTATTGTGCAACTAGAAAACTGTGTGTGTGTATAGGATTCATTGGGCTTTCCCACATTTCAGGTTTCTGCTATGTAGAATTTGATGATCTGGAGTCTCTTAAGGAAGCTTTGACATATGATGGTGCAGTAAGTTTATATTACTTTATTTTATTTATTTTGTAAGCTACTGGGGTTGTCTTGTAATTAGAAAAAAAGAGCAATGGCATATAAATATTTACACACACGATACTCTGGAAAAATTGCTGCCAAGTAAGAGAGCCTCCAAAAATAAGTGTCTGCTTTTTTATCAGTTAACAGAATGCAAAGTGAACTAAAGAGAAATGTAAATCAAATGAATATATGATGTGACCACCATTTCACTTCAAAACAGCATCCATTCTTCTAGGTATACCTGCACAAAGTCAGGGCTGTTGTTGTACCTATAGTCAGGTGTATGAATAATTATACCAAACCGATGATGATGCAAGTTAAAATACAGTAGTTACCTGAAACTGCTGTTTGGGAGGAGGGTTAGAATAGGGTGAGGAACAGCCAAACTCTGCTACAAAATTGAGGTTATGGAGGACCATTTCATGTCGCACACAATGTAATGATACTACAACAGCATTGCCTGAGGCAAAAAAAAAATCACAACAGACTAGGGTTTCAAGCTGTCCTGTTGAAGCATTTTTGAAGATCAAAAAAAATGGACTATGTTAAGGGCTAGACATAGTGGTCAGCCAAGGATACTTGGTGCAGCAGATAAGACATATACTTCCTTTTCAAATAAAAAAAAATATTCAGTGGTGCCATCAGCACAGAATTGGAAGCAACCAGTGGGACTCAGCTACTTCCATCTAATTTTCAGAGAAGGCTGACCAGAAGAGGTCTTCATAGACTAGATGCGGACAAAAAGACCTAGCATCAACATGGAAACTAGGCCTACAAATCAATCTTGCGGAGGACTGGGTTGCAGAAAGATGGAAGCAGCTGCTCTGGACTAATGAGTCAAAATGTGAAATATTTGGCTGCAACAGAAGACAATTTGTTCACCAAAGGGCTGGAGAAGTGATACAGTAAGTTTGTGCAGGCAACAGTGAAGCATGATGGAGGTTTTATGCACGTTTGAAGCTGCGTTTTAGCAAATGGGAGTTGGCGATTTGGTCAGGATTAATGGTGTCCTCAATTGTGAGAAATACAGGCAGATAATTACACATCATTTGCAATGCTAACGGTGTGGCCTCTGGTTCTAAACTTATGTTTGGGGATGTTGTCTTGCAGCAGAGTGTGGCCTGTCACCAATAGCCATCAGAGTAAAGAAGGACATAGAGTCCTTTAAGATTGGGCCCATCAAGTTTCTGTGGGACTACATCAAGAGACAGAAGGATTTGCACAGGTCCATATCCACAGAAAATCTGCGGTTAGTTCCAAGATCTTTGGAACAACCTCCCTGCGGAGTTCCTTCAAAAATTGTTTGCAAGTGTACCAATAAGAGTTAATGCTGTTTTTTAAAGGATAAGGGTGATCACACCAAATATTTATTGATTTTATTTATATTTCTTTTGTTCACTCACTTTGCTTTTAGTTAATAGTTTTAAATCAATCACCACTTCTATTTTTGAAAGCACTGTTGCTTTGCAGCTTATTTTTGCACAGTGCTTGATATGGTACAGTGGATATAAAGTCTACACACCTCTGTTAAAATATCAATTTCAGCACATCATGTAAAAAGAATCATTTCAGAACCTCTTTAATTTCTCCCATTATTTATACAAATCCATTAAACAAACAAATAATTTTGAGGGTAAAACTTACAAAACTAAAATAGTGTGGTTGTGTAAATGTGAACACACTTATAATTGGGGATGTAGTTGTGTTCAAATTTAGCCAATTGTGTTTAACCTCATGTGAAATAGTAGTTAGCACAAAGCTACCATCATGTAAAGTTATTCAAATTTAACCCCATATAAAGTTTAGCTGTTTTGTTAATATTTTCCTGTCATTTTCTTAATTGCATATTACATCACAAGCCATGGTCAATAAACACCTTGCAACACTGCAAAGGCATCTTTATTGTTAAGCTCTCAATCTGGAGAAAGGCAGCAAAAATCTTATTGCATTAGGTATACTACGGAACACTGAAGACTGTCAAAAAGACGTTGTTTAACTCCTTCACAACATTTGACGTAAGTTTACGTCATGGTCGAAAAGAGGTTCCCGCAAAATGACACAGGAGCAGTGCCCACACGATTGCCACAGAGTGCCCAGCTTAAGTGAAAGTGGAGCCCCAGCTCTCACGGCCAGGAGTGGTGTCTGCAACGGCCCGGTGCACTTAAAGGGAATCTGTCACCCCTTTTTTGAGATATCATATAATGATATCATTCAATTGTGTGTCACATAAGGATTCTCTTAGTACTTTTGCTTCCCCCTGACCCCGCACCTTTCATGCATAAATACCTTTTTTATATCGGTTCAGATGTATGTAAACTGCCGCAGTCCGGTCCGCTGGGCGGGGCTTATTCACCTGCCCCCCCGTCTTGCTCTAGGGGGAAGCAAAAGTACTAAGAATCCTTATGTGACACAAAAATGAATGATATCATTATATGATATCTCAAAAAAGGTGACAGATTCCCTTTAATCCCCTAAATGCTCCAATCAATAGCGATCGAAGCATTTAGAAAGTTTGAAGTGGGAGGGGGCTCCCTCTTCCTTAGTCGGCGCCCCCGTTGTGTCATCACTATGGCTGATCGTTGCTATGGCATGATGAGCTATGAGTCTGCCAGCTACGGTGGCCTGTTTGGACCATGTTAGCAGCATGGTCTGAGGTTTCAGTGTAGCACTGACAGCAGGTAGAATACATTGCTTTTCTGTTGGTGCATTGCAGTACATTATATACCAGTAATCACAGTAATAAGTTGTTTTTTTTTGTGTTGATATATATTTTTAAGGTAAACAATTTTTAGCATTTATCACAAAATACAAAAAAAATGAAAAAATTATTATACGATTAAATAGGTGTATTTATGGAAAATAAGGTAACTTAAAAATCATTCTTTATTACTGCAGCCGAAAAACCCGATCTGTAAGACTCGCATTATTTAACCCTTTCACTGAACTCCTTAGAAAAATAAACATGGTAAAAAAAACTTTTTTTTTTTTTTTTTTCCTCATCATACCGCCTAAAAAAGTGGAGTGAAACACAATCAAAATTCAAATATATTGTATATACTCGAGTATAAGCCGACCTGAGTATAAGCCGAGGCACCAATTTTGCTACGGAATACTGGGTCAGCTTATTAACTCGTGTATAAGCCGGGTATGCATTCTCCCCTCATCCCTGTCCTGGTATGTGTGGCTCCCCCCCCCCGTCGCTGTCCTACTGTGCGTGGCTCCCCCGGTCCCGTCATTGTATGCATGGCTCACCCCCTCCTTTTTTGGTATGCATGCTTCAAAAAAAAAACAAAAACATCCTACTCACCCTCTAGCGTGCCAGCGCAGGAGCAGCACCTCGTTCCGGATTCCAGCAACGCTTCCTGTACTGAGCGAACACGTGGCACCACTCATTAAGGTAATATACGTTCCACGCCTTTGGGAGTGGAGACGCGTGCATATTCATTACCTTAATGAGCGGTGCCACGTGATCTCTCAGCACAGGAAGAGCGGCCGGCGACGGCAGCAACATAGGTACAGCGACGGCGTGAGGAGGGTGAGTATCAGTTTTCTGGAAGCCGGCGGCTTCAGTTGTCACTGCTATAAGAGAAATAAATATGCATTTCTCTTTAGCAGCGTCACAGATACAACCGATACTCTGCCACTCCCCCTCCCCCGCCGGCTTTCTGGACAATGACTCGTGTATAGGCCAAGGGGAGCATTTTCGGCACAAAAATAAGTGCTGAAAATCTCAGATGCCTTATACATGAGAATATACGGTAAATGAAAATGGTATAGCTGAAAACATGACATTGTCCCACAAAAAACAATTCCTAAACTGCTGTTTTTTTTATTCTGTTTAGCAAAAATCAAAATAGAAAGCGATCAAAAAATGTAATGTCTGAAAATAGTACCAATAAAAGGTCAACTTGTCCCGCAAAAAACAAGCTGTCACTTGACTGTCAGCAGAAATACAGAAATATTTTATAGCTCTCAAAATATGGTGATGCAAAAACGAGTTTTTGCAACAACAAAAAAATCTTTGACAGTAGCCAAAATAATAAATATGGTGTCTGTATAATCACACAGACCCAAAGAATAAAGTTGTCTAATCACCCTTACCGCACGAGGAACGGCGAACAAAATAAAACCAGTTCTTGACCTGCTGACTTGTTCATTCGGACTCCTAAAAATCGTAGTAAGGCTTGGCTCACATTTGTCCTGGGCTGAGTGCTTATACTGGGGTTTGTGTAAATCTCTGAAATATGTGATTCCACTCCAAAATGCATCAGGATTGTTGAGATTTTTTTTTTTTTTTTTGCATACTGCTGATGAATTTTATGGTGAGTAAGCAGAAGAGGTCTTCTTTTGATGATGCTTCCTTGAAGTCCATATGTGTGCAAGTGTCTCTGAACAGTAGTACAATGTACCACAACTCCAGAGTCTACTAAAGCTTTCTGAAGGTCTTTTGCAGTCAAGCGGGAGTTCTGATTTGCCTCTCTAGCAATCCTAAGAGCAGCTCACACTGAAATTTTTCTTGGTCTTCAAGACCTTATCTTGACTGCCTGTTCCTTTTAACTGCCATTTCTTAATTACATTTTTAACTGAGGAAAGAGCAAAGCGTTTTCAAGTTGCAATCTACTTATAGCCTTCTTTGTGTGCCTCCAACATTTTCAGAATGTTAGGCAGCTGCTTAGAAGAACCATTAGCTGCTGTGTGTTGGCACAAGATTAGAGGAGGCAGGGTTGTTATGAAGCCGGGAAACTTTCATCAGCTGGCCTTTCCTAATGATGAACAAGCCATAACCCCAACAGTCTTATTACGGTGTGAAACCTTGGTCAAAGATATCTGAGCACACAAATCACCAAGGGTGCCCAAACAGAGGGCGTTATTAACAGTTCCAAATTTCGGTCATTTGCGCCAGAAGATCGAAGTATTTGAATGGCCCAGATCTGAATCCAATGTAAAATCTGCAGATTGAGCTGAAGATGGCTGTACACAGGTGACGTTCTCACAATCTGACATTTGGAGTGCTACTGCAATGAGATGTGGGCAAAGATTGCCAATTCTAGCTGTGCTATGCCGATGGACTATTACCCAAAAAGATGGACGAGTTTTGAAATGTACCTTTTGGGGGTTTTTTACGTGGCAAAAACCTGGCATTTTAACAGGGGTATTTATGGGGGTTTTTTACGTTGCCATGTTTGTAAGTGTGTGTATATATAATATATTTCTCGTTAGTTTCACTGTCAATTTAGCAGCAAGCCTCTGGTGGCCCCCCACTGGTCATTATTTACCTTCCTGCCTATCACTGGACTGCTGTTGCCAATCGCTGATCTCAGCAGTCTCATGCCTTATATTCTAACAGTACTGCTAAGGTGAAGACTTGTTAGAAAATTGGTACTGTTGCTGCACAGAATTCAACAGGTATTAGTTTTTTTGTTTTTGTACAATAATATATTTCCAGCAATTACAATTGTTTTATTCTTTTTATATCCCAGAACACACATTTTAAGGTTCATAACAGTCTAACATTTGCCACTTTTTGCTCTTTTTCTATTAGCTTTTAGGGGAACGTTCTTTGCGAGTGGATATAGCAGAAGGCAGAAAACAAGACAAAGGTGGCTTTGGGTTCAGGAAAGGTGGATCTGATGACAGAGGAGGTAATTTTAGCAAATGTGTTTTTGCTTATGGCCTATATGTTCTTTGTGTCAGGAACTGCTGCTTTAGTACTTAGTGTTTTAAAGGGGTTGTCCAGCCTTATAATATTGATGACCTATCCTTATGATAGGTCAGAATATCTGATCATTGAGAATCTGACATCTCATTTTCCCCACCACAGATCAGCTTGTTTCATCTACTGCAGGATGTAAACTATAATTGGAGCTATAGCAGCTCTGCTCTGTTGACTGTGTAAGAGGCCATTGCAGAGAACTCCTATTCGATTAAATAGAACCTGAGCTCCATTTCTCTGCAAAGGCTCTACAGTGTGAACCTAACTGTGCTCTTTCTACTGTATTCCCTGGTGACCGACCTGACACCCCCAATCTGATTTTAACTACTTGCAGACTTCCTTTAGACTTTAAATGTCTGAAAGTCCACATCCTACATTTAAAATTTTGCTGCACATGATCGTGCAGAAGCGGATACTCCGCTGTCAAAGATGGCCAAGCTCCCCTTAGAAAAGGAATGGACTGTTTGTTAGTCTTTATTTCTTTATCGCCTTATTGGGGGACACGGATTACCTTGTTCAGTGACATGGGAGAAGAAGGGACCTTGTTGGTTTCAAATCTGTGGACCTGAAACCAACAAGGTCCCTTCTTCTCCCATGTCACTGAACAAGGTAATCTGTGTCCCCCAATGAAGGCTCCAAGAAAGATTTTACGGTAAGAACCAAAAATCCATCTTTTATTTTCATGATCGCTGTATACACAACTCTGAACAAGTAATGAGAAGCACGGTCAACCCTCTCTCCCTCTCTTCTTCTCTTCCTCCCCCCCCCCTCATCACTGGGTGGAGGAAGGGAGAAAGATATACTGGGTCTTAGAAGAACCCCCCCCCCCAACTCTCCTATGCTGCCAGGAGACTGCATTTCAACTGTAACTGTGACTAATATACCAGCCCCAGTTTCAGGGAAAATCAGAATTTCTCGTTCGCCTTATTGGGGGACACAGAGACCTTGGGTGTATGCTGCTGCCACTAGGAGGCTGACACTATGCACAAAAAAAGTTAGCTCCTCCTCCGCAGTGTACACCCCACCGACCGGCAGAGAATTCCTCAGTTTAGCTTAGTGTCAGTAGGAGGTGGACACGGGTCTTTTATTAGACCCATATCTACCTCGTCGTGCGTCGTTCCTTTTCAGGTTCTACGGAGGGATACAGAGTGAAAAGTCACATCTGTACTCCCACATGGAGTCTGCAAGTACGGCGTGTACTGCCACCCCGTATCCTTGCAGTTCTCCGCGGCAGGACCAGCCAGACGGACGCCGACACCAAGACGTGCCAGCGACTCCAGGGGTCCTTGTCGCCAGTCTCCCTCCCACTCGCCTACCAGAGCCTGTCGGTTGGATGAGACGCAGAGACTTCTTCAGACAGGTAACGGATCGTGGATGGGTGAGTATTAGGCCCCGGCTTCATATTTATTTTCCTGGCTGCCCATTCCCGACGGTCACCTCTTCAATGGCACAGGGGACCCCGGTTGTAGGCGCTGCGGTCGCTCGCAGTCGCCACAAGGCTATAGGCAGCTCAATGTTGCCGGGCATCCCCCCCCCCTTTCTGGGGACAGGGAGCACAGGGTTTTTTTCCCTATTGGGAGCGACTTGCGTCTGCGGCGTCCCTCTTTTTCGGACCTCCGCGCCGACCCCCTGCTGACAGGCGGCCGCCGCAACTAATTTAGGCCCCGGCTTCAGTTCGGGCCTACCGCTGCGTCGCGGCCACGCCCCCCGCCCCTTTCTTCTAAGCGGGCTTCTCTCCCACCGCCTGTCCTTCACCTGCCCAGCCTGTCATTGGCTAGAGGGCGGTGAATCATTAACCCTGCGTGGTGCTCCGCCCTTCCTCCTCTCCTAAGGCGCGCTTTTTCTCAGGACGGCGCCATTTTCCCAGCCTGTTAGCCGGGCACCAACTCCTCACTGGACATCATCTTCTCCAGCTGGTTTTTTGTCAGGAGGGCTGTCGGCCGGATTTCGCTCTGACCTGCATCCACTGACAGGTCGCAGAGCATCGCTTCTGGGGACACCGGACCGTGAGTAGCTCTGCACTGCAGACTGACCCTTCTCCGCCCTCTGTCCCCCAACCTTCCGGCATTACCTCAGCTTTTCACTATGTCTAAGTCTGATCGTACCCGCTCTACCGCCCCCCCCCCTGCACTTTAGTCAAGTACTTTGCATGTTCTTCGTGCAATCGCAAACTTCCCTCAGGCCAGTCCACTCCCCTCTGCCTGGATTGTAGCAATCCAATTCAGCCTGATGCCGTCCAGGAGCCATCTTCGGCCCCAGGTGAGAGTGAGCCCCCCATGCCTGGCTGGGCCTCCTCGCTATCTCAATCAGTGGCAGACCTCACCAGGGTGTCTCAGTCCCTGGTGGTCGTTCTTGATAAGTTGCCCCTGGACTCTTCAGCAGGGCCAAGCAGGTCCCAAATTGTTCCATCTGAATCAGCCAGCGGTAGTCGCAAAAGACCCAGGCAAGATTCCCAGCCGGAATCCTCTCCTAGTCCCATCTCACCGCATAGCCCTTCTCACCAGCCTCCCTCTCAGGCCTCCTCTCCCGAGTCAGGGGAAGTGCTTTCGGACAGGTCATCTGAGGGGATTTTAGAGCTGGATTCAGACCAGGATGCAAGCATGAAGGTCACAGTGCAGGACCTCATTGCTGCGATCCATCATACCTTCGATATTGCTGACTCCCCTGCGAAATCCTCAGATCAGGAGGCTTCGTTCAGACGGGCAGAAACTCCCTCCAGGGTTTTTCCTTTCCATTCCCAGTTTGGGAAAATTTTTACCAAGGAAAGAGAGGATCCGACCAGACGCTTTCAAAGAGGAAAACGTCTCGGCATACTCTACCCATTTGCTAAAGAGCTCACGGACAACTGGTCGGCCTCTCCCTCGGTCGATCCGCCCGTGTCCAGGCTATCCAATAACACGGTTCTCCCGCTTTCAGGCGTGGCGTCCCTAAAGGAGTCTAATGACAGGATTGTAGAATCCCTGGCGAAGTCTGCCTTTGAAGCGGCTTCAGCGGCGGTGTGTCCAATCTTTGCTTCATCCTGGACAGCAAAGACCATAGCCACGTGGGCAGACTACCTTCGGCAGGGCATCTTAGATAAGGCGCAACCGGAGTATTTGGCCAATCTCGCCAATCAGATCTCCCATGCTGGGGACTATCTTCTCTCCGCTTCCTTGGATGCTGCATCCTGTGCAGTTCAGGCGTCAAGCAACGTTATTGCAATTCGACGTACAATTTGGCTAAAGGCATGGCAAGCGGACTTGTCTTCAAAAAAGTCCCTCACTAAACTGCCCTTTCAGGGGGTGCGCCTCTTTGGGTCCCAATTGGACCAGATTATTAAGGACGCCACCGGAGGCACGAGTTCACTCCTCCCTCAGTCCAAGCCTCGCAGACCCCCACTAAGGCGTCAGTTTCGACCCTTTCGGACTTTCCGCCGTTTCAATACGGCGGACAACTCCTCCAGCCAACAGAGACCGCAGGCTCGCCAGGAGAGAAAGAAAGTTTCCTTCAGACCCACTCCTTCCTGGCGACCCCACTCCTCCCAGGGCAGACCGTTCAGATCTAGATCTGGACGGTCTACTTCAGCATGGCTATCATCGGGCACGCGAGGGGCCTTTCCAATTGGGAGGTCGACTTCTTTCCTTCAGGGACGTTTGGCTGGCCGCCGTGCAGGACGCCTGGGTCAGGGAGGTCGTATCCTCAGGATACAAGATAGAGTTCGTCTCTCTCCCACGGGATCGTTTCTTCGAATCCCGGCCTCCAAAGGATCCAGCCTTGATCCCGGGGTTCTCTACAGCTATCGCTGCTCTCCTCAGTTCCGGGGTGATTGTGCCCGTTCCCGAATCGGAGCGCTTCACGGGGTTCTTCTCGAACCTGTTTGTAGTGCCGAAAAAAGACGGCGCAGTTCGACCCATCTTGGATCTCAAGCTGCTCAACAAGAGGGTCCGCCTTCGCCACTTCCGCATGGAGTCGCTTCGCTCGGTCATCGCCTCCATGGAGGAGCAGGAGTTCATGTGCTCAATAGACATCCAAGATGCCTATTTACATGTTCCAATTTTCTCCGGACATCAAAAGTTCCTGCTCTTTGCGATTCGACAGCACCACTACCAGTTTGTCGCACTGCCCTTCGGTCTTGCCACCGCTCCCAGAGTCTTCACGAAGATCATGGCTGCGTTGATGGCTTTGTTGAGAGTCAGAGGCCTCGTTCTTTTCCCGTACCTAGACGATATTCTGATCAAGGCTCCCTCATTCCAACAGGCTCACCAAAGTTTGTCAATCGTCCTGGACACTCTTTCCAATTTCGGGTGGATCGTCAACAGGAAAAAGTCCTGTCTGGTTCCTACCCAACGCCTGGTCTTTCTAGGTCTTCTGTTCGACACTCGTCGGTCAAGGGTCTTTCTCCCACAAGAAAAGATTCTCTCTCTCTGCAGCAGGAAGTACGATCGCTGCAGACCTCGCGATTCCCATCCCTCCGTACAGCCATGAGGGTCCTGGGAAAGATGGTCGCGGCGATAGAGGCAGTTCCCTTTGCCCAATTTCACGCCAGGCCTCTCCAGCAGGCCATTCTGTCGAAGTGGAACAGGTCGTCTCGGTCCCTGGATCGCCCTGTCCATCTTTCTTACCGGATCAAGCGGTCTCTCAACTGGTGGTTGTCGTCACCTCTCATTCTATCGGGTCGATCCTTCCTTCCCATTCACTGGCAGATAGTAACCACAGATGCCAGTCTCCTCGGTTGGGGTGCTGTGTTCCGCAACCACACTGTTCAGGGTCGATGGTCTGATCGGGAATCAGCGCTACCAATCAACGTTCTGGAGATTCGAGCGATCCATCTTGCTCTGGTCCACTGGGAAAGGCTCCTCAAGGGACTGCCGGTACGGATTCAGACAGACAACGCCACAGCGGTGGCATATGTCAACCGCCAAGGGGGAACACGGAGTGTTTCAGCCCTGGCGGAGGTGTCCAAGATTCTTCGTTGGGCGGAGATTTCCGTTCCGACAATTTCCGCGGTTCACATTCCCAGCGTAGACAACTGGGCCGCCGATTTTCTCAGCCGCGAGAGTCTCGCGGCGGGAGAATGGTCCCTACATCCGGAAGTGTTTCATCTTTTCTGCCTTCGGTGGGGAACCCCGGATGTAGACCTCATGGCGTCTCGCCTCAACAGGAAAGTCCCACAATTCGTGTCCAGGTCTCGGGACCCTCTGGCAGTGGGCGCCGACGCCCTGGCCGTTCCTTGGTCTCAGTTTGAACTTCCCTACCTGTTCCCTCCTCTGCCTCTTCTTCCCAAGCTGTTGAAGAAGATCAAGGCAGAAGGACTTCCGGTCATTCTCATCGCCCCGAATTGGCCCAGAAGGTCTTGGTTCGCGGACATTGTCAACCTTCTCGCGGACGCCCCCTGGAAGCTTCCAGACAGAACAGATCTGCTGTCTCAGGGTCCGATTTGCCACCCCAATTCTCGGCCGCTCAATTTAACGGCGTGGCTGTTGAGACCGAGGTTCTGAAACTAGCAGGATTTTCAGACCATGATCCGAGCCAGAAAGCCATCATCTTCCAAGATTTACTACCGTACTTGGAAGGCCTATTTCACTTGGTGTGAGACCAATGACGTCGCGCCCATGTCCTTTTCGCTCCCTTCAGTCCTAGCGTTTCTTCAGGCAGGATTGGATGTGGGGCTTGCCCTCAGTTCCCTGAAGGGTCAAGTTTCGGCGCTGTCCATTCTGTTTCAGAAAACGTTGGCTTCCCGTCCTCAGGTTAAGACCTTTCTTCAGGGCGTGGCTCACACGGTCCCGCCGTACCGGGCGCCCGTGGATCCATGGGATCTTAATCTGGTTCTTGAGGTTCTGCAAGGTCTGCCCTTTGAACCCCTCAGGGATATTTCCCTTTCTCTCCTTTCTTGGAAGGTAGCCTTTCTGGTGGCCATCACCTCCGTCCGGCGCGTGTCGGAATTGGCAGCTCTTTCGTGCCGCTCTCCCTTTCTGGTTCTCCACCAGGATAAGGTAGTTCTGCGGCCTCCGCCCTCGTTTCTTCCGAAGGTGGTGTCCTCGTTTCACCTCAACGAGGATATCGTGCTACCGTCCCTTTGTCCGAATCCAACTCATCCCCGAGAGCGGTCCTTGAACAAGCTGGACCTGGTTAGGGCGGTAAGAGTCTATCTGTCTAGGACGACTTCCCTGCGAAAGACAGAGTCTCTTTTCATTATCCCTGATGGAGCGCGGAAAGGTCACCAGGCGTCAAAAGCCACCATTGCTCGCTGGATCAGATCGGCTATCCTGGAAGCCTACCGTGTTAAGCGTCGCGGAGCCCCTCCGAGTATCAGGGCCCACTCTACTCGAGCAGTGGGTGCCTCCTGGGCGGTGCGCCACAGAGCTTCCGCACTGCAGCTTTGCAAAGCTGCAACATGGTCATCGGTTCACACGTTTGTGAAATTCTACAGAGTCCACACCTACGCTTCGGCGGACGCCAGCCTAGGTAGACGGATTCTGCAGGCAGCGGTGGTGAGTCCGCTGGCCTGATGGAAGTTTGTTTCCCACCCCAGGGACTGCTTTGGGACGTCCCAAGGTCTCTGTGTCCCCCAATAAGGCGAACGAGAAAACAGGATTTTTGGGTTGCTTACCGTAAAATCTGTTTCTCGGAGCCTTCATTGGGGGACACAGCACCCTCCCATGTTTTACAGCTCCTGTTCTTACTTTGGTTGAATGGTTACAGTTGAGTTGTTTATGTTGTCAACCTATTCTGTTACTTCTCCTACTGCTTTCTCACTAATTGAGGAATTCTCTGCCGGTCGGTGGGGTGTACACTGCGGAGGAGGAGCTAACTTTTTTTTGTGCATAGTGTCAGCCTCCTAGTGGCAGCAGCATACACCCAAGGTCTCTGTGTCCCCCAATGAAGGCTCCGAGAAACAGATTTTACGGTAAGCAACCCAAAAATCCTGTTTTTAAAACAAATACTTATATTTTGAATTTCCCCCCTTACCTCCAAGCTATTTTATAACTTTATAAGGGCACAATATGTTAAATGAAAAGTAGTAAAAAATAAAGTAAGCCACTGTCAATCCAAATTGTTCCTAGCCTTGTTAACCTTGGGAAAAATAAAGATCCATGTCCAATCTATAAAAAATCATTTACAAAGATAGAACTCCTTTTTAAATTTGTTTTTAGACATTCTTTATGGTCATAAAAAATTGAAGAACAGAGACTTATTTCTTTTTTTTTTTTTTTTTTTTTTCCACTGATATCGGCAGTGTAAAAATCGCATAAAAATTAAGTTTTATGTATCGTTGGAAAAAAAATGCAAAAGTTATTTGAATATCTGGTCAGGATTGAGCGTAAATCGCGTGATCCTGAACTGGCTTGTGACCTATCCTAAGGAAAGGTCATCAATTTAAGACCAGACTTACTCTTTAATGGTGATTAGTTTGTAATTCTGGTGTTATGATGGTTTCTCACTGTAACATTACTACAGCATATAATTGAATCCTTAGGCTGTAATTCAGAACTGTCGTTCAGTGCCCACAATCTGTGCATCCTTACTGATCTCCTGCTTAGGTTTTTTTCTTTATACAACATCCATGAGAATAAAAATCCCAGTATATTTAATGGCGTGCAATGTCTGTATATTTTCACTGAGGGGACATTACAGTGCTAGTATCCACACTTGAGTGCTCACCCATTGCAGCTGTGTAGTGAAACCATGGACCATTTTTATTTTGTGTGGGTTGTTTGTTTCTTTTTTCTCTTATGTACTCCATGTGTACCACATGGCAATATATATAATACACAGTACTACAGTACTTTTTTTTTTTTTTTTTTTTTTTTTTTTGTTTTTTTTTTTTTTTTGTCACTGGCGATTAATTACTACATGCAATCACTAGTTGAATAGATGGGATGTTAATAAATTATTTGATTATTAATCCTGTTCTTACACTGCAATGTGGATTTTGGGGAGGAATTTGTGATTTTTGTGGTTTACTGGCAAAGCATGTAGTGATTTTCTGTTCCCGTTAATTGAATATAATGACTGCATTCATCACTGGTCGCTACTGGCGAAGAATAAGGTGTTTGGGTGTAGGTGGCTCTTGACTACTTGTATTAGTGGAGAATTGTATTTTTATGGTGGTTTTGTCGCTGTTGTGGATGGGTATCTGGTTTTCCACCTCATCCTGTAATGTTTGGTTTGCTCAGTTTTCAATTTCATGTTGCTGTTACCTTATTTTTCAGGAAACGATAGTTACGGCTCTAGAGGAGGTTCGCGAGATGACTTCAATTCTGGTAAAGGTTACGTTTATTTTTCCTTAGGGCTTTCACTAGTCTTCGTGGTGCGGGGGTCGTCCAGCTGATACTATTTTTTTTTTTTATTTTTCTTCCTTCTTTTTACACTAACACCAACTTCTTTTGAGGATTTGACTTTCTTACCTTCTAGTTTTTTCACAAGTAATTTTTTTTTTTTTTTTTTTTTTTTTGTGCACACTTTTGTTGTCTCTTGTTTTCTCTGCTACTTAAAACGATTACTTTATTCTCTGCTTTAAGAAAGAGAAATCTGAAAATGACGTTTACAGTGCCTTGAAAAAGTATTCCTACCCTGTGAAACTTTCCACATTTTTTTTTCAAGTAATACCACAAACATAAAGGGAACCTGTCAGCAGGATTGTACACAGTAACCTACAGACAGTGTCAGGTCACCACCGTTATACTAATTAAAATGATACCTGGGTTGATGAAATCCAGCTTGTGGTTGTTAATTCTTTTTTTTTTTTTTCTTTATGATCTATCCGTGCCCTGAGATGGGCCTGGAGGGGGTGTGTGCATGTGGTGTTCTGATTAGGTATCCCTCACGGACCTGCCCCCTAGTGTACATAATATATGTACATAAGAAAAAAAAAAACCTTCTGCAGGCGGGTACCAGCTGTGGCACATGCGCTGCAGCATGATCGCATGTTTACTGTGTTAATAAATGTTCTTGAGGTTATCCTGCGAGTAAAAAAATATCCATTTGAAAACGGGGCCCACCGATAGCTGCTACTGCGCTGGCACGGGCGTTGCCATCTTGAAGGAGGACTTTTTTTTTTTTTTCTCCCCCCTTCTCTAGCAAGATGGCATTGCTGGCGCATGCTCAATAGCGGCTATCGGATTACCTCTATATACACTGATAGCTGCTATTTTGTGAGGCATTGATCTCTGTTACAGCTTGGGGGCGCTGTGTAGTCTCCCCAGGATACGCATGGAGGCGTATTGAGGCTATGGGAATGCAATGCGGTCACAGGCGTAGCTGGGATTGCAATTGTGAAGCAGTGACCTGTGTCACAGGTAGGGGTCGCTGTGTGTTCTCCCCAGATTGTGCATGGAGACGTATGAAGTCCATAGGTGTGCATGGCAGTTGCGGGCATAGTGGTGACTGGAATGCAGTTTTAATAATAAAAAGAAAACAAGTGTAGTCTTGGACAGGCTATTGTCCAAGACAGATGAGGGTAAAACCTGCTCTGGAATAGGTGTTTTGAAACTGATTGCAGTATGTCAGTGGTGTAGTCCGTTTAATTTCTGGTCCAGGTTTTCCATGTGGCTGAAGGCCACAGGTTCTGTGTTTAAAATCCCTGTAGTAAGGGGTATAGGAGTGTCAGGTGGAGAATCCGTGTCAGTCTGGTGTGTGCTGATGTTCAGAGCAAAGGCCTGCAGAGCGCTGGGTGTGTGTGTGAAGCAGCGCAGGCTAGCGGAGCCAGCAGCCAGGGCAACTGAATAACCTGGCACCCGCAGTGTACACAGTGATGCAAGTCGTCCACGGTCACTGTTCTTGGATGTGGACAGACCTGTGCCCGGAGGTGAACCGGAGATGGATGTCCTGTGCCCGAAAGAAGACTAGCGTGTGTATCAATTGCAAAACAGGTGGATATGGTGCCCGTCTGCGATCCGAAGGATATCCTGGACTGTGTACGGCTGTGTGAGTAAAGAGACTGTGATGCACACCCACAGGAACTAGTCAGAGGTGGACTAGCGTGTGTAGTGCCTGCAACATGTAATGCTGTGTGAATAGAGTCTTGGATAGACACCCCCGGGAACTAGTCAGGAAGACTGGCATGTTTATAGTCTGTAAAATGAATTATCTGCCCCCCGCCACTGACTGACGGCTGCAATCTGCCGCCGCACTCACCATCTGCTCCCCCTCCCCGCCTTCCAATCAAAGTCCCTCCCCCTGGTACCTCCTGAATCCCTGTGTCGCTCCCGATGTCCCTCCTGCATGGTCGCCACCATCTTCCAAAATTGCGGGCGCAGATTCCATTCATTAATTTTGATCACTGTGATAGGATCTATCACAGTGATCAAAATAAAAAAAAAAAAAGTAAATCACCTCTCCATCACCCCCATAGGTAGGCACAAATAATAAAGAAAATATTTTTTTTATTTTTCCGTTAGGGTTGGAATTAGGGTTAAGGTTAGGGGTGTGTTGGGATTAGGGTTAGGCTTGTGGTTAGGGTTGGGATTAGGGTTAGGCTTGTGGTTAAGGTTGGGATTAGGGTTAGGCTTGTGGTTAGGGATGTGTTGGGGTTGGATTTAGAATTGAGGGGTTTCCACTGTTTAGGCACATCAGGGGGTCTCCAAATGCGACATGGTGCCACCATTGATTCCAGCCAATTTTGCGTTCAAAAAGTCAAATAGTGCTCCCTCCATTCCGAGCCCCGACGTGTGCCCAAACAGTGGTTTACCCCCACATATGGGGTATCGGCGTACTCAGGACAAATTGCACAATAACTTTGGGGGTTTAATTTCTCCTGTTACCCTTGAGAAAATAAAAAAATTGGGGGGCTAAAAAATTATATTTGAGGGGGAAAAAAATAATTTTTTTTATTTTTATGGCTCTGCGTTATAAACTTCTGTGAAGCACCTGGGGGTTCAAAGTGCTTACTATGTATCTAGATAAGTTCCTTAGGGGGTCTAGTTTCCAAAATGGGGTCATTTGTGGGGAACTACAAAGTTTAGGCACACAGGGGCTCTCCAAACACGATATGATGTCCGCTAACGATTGGAGCCAATTTTCCATTCAAAAAGCAAATGGCGCTTCTTCCCTTTTGAGCCCTGCCGTGCGCCCAAACAGTGGTTCCCCCCACATAAGGGGTACCAGCGTACTCAAGACAAACTGGAAAACTACTTTTGGGGTCCAATTTCTCCTGTTACCCTTGGGAAAATAAAAATAACGGGCTAAAAAATTATTTTTGAGAAAAAAAGGATTTTTTTATTTTCACTACTCTGCGTTATAAACTTCTGTGAAGCACTTGGGGGTTCAAAGTGCTCACTACACATCTAGATAAGCTCCTTAAGGGGTCTAGTTTCCAAAATGGTGTGACTTGTGGGGTTTTTTCACTGTTTAGGCACACACGAGCTCTCCAAACGCGACATGGTGTGCTAACGATTGGAGCTAATTTTCCATTCAAAAAGTCAAATGGCGCTCCTTCCCTTTCGGGCTGTGCACCCAAACAGTGGTTTATGACCACATATGAGGTATTGGTGTACTCTGGAGAAATTGCCAACATATTTTAGGATCCATTTTATCCTGCTGCCCATGTGAAAATGAAACAACTGCGGCTAAAAGAATATTTTTGTGAAAAAAAAGTACTTTTTTTTTTTTTTTTTTTTTTTGGATCAATTTGCGAAGCACCTTGGGGTTCAAAGTGCTCACAATGCATCTAGATAAGTTCCTTGGGGGGGTCTAGTTTCCAAATGGGGTCACTTGTGGGGGAACTCCAATGTTTAGGCACACAGGGGCTCTCCAAACGCGATATGGCAACCGCTGAATATTCCAGCATATTTTCCATTCAAAAAGTCAAATGGTGCTCCTTCCCTTCTGATCCATGCCGTGCGCCCA
The DNA here is from genome assembly GCF_039654945.1 of Dendrobates tinctorius. Lineage (NCBI taxonomy): Eukaryota > Metazoa > Chordata > Amphibia > Anura > Dendrobatidae > Dendrobates > Dendrobates tinctorius. The sequence continues at coordinate 52,982,340 of NW_027361675.1, forward strand.
AACAGTGGTTTATGACCACATATGAGGTATCGTTGTACTCAGGAGAAATTGCCCAACAAATTTTAGGATTTTTGTTGGAAAAACCACCTGAAGGGTTAATAATCTTTTTGAATGTAGTTTTGAGTAGCTTGAGGGGTGCAGTTTTTAGAATGGTGTCACTTTTGGGTATTTTCTGCCATATAGACCTCTCAAAGTGACTTCAAATGTGAGGTGGTCCCGAAAAAAAAAAAATGGTTTTGTAAATTTTGTTGTAAAAATGAGAAATCACTGGTCAACTTTTAACCCTTTTAACTTCCTAAGTAAAAAAAAAAAAAAAAGTTTCCCTAAATTGTGCTGTTGTAAAGTAGACATGTGGGAAATGTTGTTTAGTGACTATTTTGTGTCACGTAACTCTCTGGTTTAACAGAATAAAAATTCAAAATTTGAAAATTGCGGCATTTTCAAAATTTTCGCCAAACTTCCAATTTTTTTTTTTTTTTTTTTCCACAAATAAACGCAAAAATTATCGACCTAAATTTACCACTAAGGCTACTTTCACATTTGCGTTGCACAGACTGCGCATGGCCGCCGCGAAGCTCCGCCCCTGCTGCGCCTCCTGTTAGCTCCGCCTACGGGCGCATGACGCTGCATGCGACCTGCGTACCCTATCTTTAGCATTGGGTACGCAGGCCATGCGCAGGTATGCGTTTTGCGGTGCATGCGTCCTTTTGACGATGCTCCGAGCGCACCAAAATGCAACACTGTGCGTTAGGCGCAGACCTGTGCAACACAAATGTGAAACCAGCCTTACATGAAGCCCAATATGTCCCAAAAAATCAATCTCCGATTCGCTAGGATCCGTTGAAGCGTTCCAGAGTTATTACCTCATAAAGGGACAATGGTCAGAATTGCAAAAAATGACCTGGTCATTAAGGTCAAAATAGGCTTGGTCATGAAAGGGTTAATGCTGTGCGGAAACACATTAAAGAGATTTGTGTTGGAATTTTGTGGGTCACTGCGTAAGGTGCTACTGCTGCCTTACAATATATACTCAGGATAACCTTAAGAACATTTTATTAGCAACACAGTAAATGTGGGAATATGTGGCAGCGCAGGTGCCACGGCCGGCACTTGCCTAAATGTTTATCTGGAGAGCATATATACTGTATGTCCTATGGTACAAAACATGGAGACTATTTTAAAAGTTTAAAAATCAAATGGGTAGTAGTTTAACAGTTATAATACTTAATAAACAAATTTTTAGGGAAAGAGTATCAATTATGTGCGACTGGTAAAATAAGACCTTTAGAGACGGCCAGGGCTTGAACGGTGGGAATGAAAACCTCACTTAAGACCCAAATAATAGGGTCTATGCACAGGAGAAAGAGTGATTGCCGTTACTTGTATTTATATTACAAATAGAGAAAGGCTTTTATATGCCTATACCTGCCATTTGTCATCAGATAATATTTAATACATTAAACTTCAAACAGTATTGAAACAAAGGCAGATACGATTAAACCAAGGATAGCTAAACAGCCATTGCCAACCATAGGCCTAACACTATTTCCTGCATTATAGCATTGCCAATATATTTTAGCTTAATCATAGTTCAAAAAAATCGCTATCTAGATGATTATATTCAAGGGCAAAAAACAAGAATATATCTGAGGCCATAGTTCCCGTGTATAGCGGCAGATGGACACCACAGCACCCTGCTCAGCTGCACCTCAACGCGCGTTTTGCCCTCTAGGCCATTAAATCAAAGCTGAAAGTAAAGATTAAATAACAAACGCAAGACTGACTGCATCACTCAAGGTATCATTTTTTTTGAATCAGATACATTTTTATTAATGATAACAATTATAACATATATAACATCAAGCAATTGTTCACATATAATCATATATTTTTATGAACAAAACTCCCCCCCCCGAGACCCCCTCAGTGTCTTCCTCATTTCTATTCCTGAACTCTTTCCCACATCCATATATAATTGTTTATGAACATCATCTATATCATAATACATCCTCCCGACAAATCTAACTCCATTCTACCCATGGCTGCCTTATCTTTTGAAATACATCGAGTTTATTTCTCTTAGTATAAATACTTTTTTCCAATGAAATTATATGCTCCGCCTGCGTAAAAGTCTCGTCTAGTCGGAGGCTCTTCACTCAAGGTATCATTTTAATCAATATAACGGCGACGACCTGACACTGTGCACAGTAACCTACACAATCATGCTGACAGGTTCCCTTTAAATGTATCTTTATTGGGATTTTATGTGATTTTACCAAGTATTTGTGAAGTGACAAACTATTTTTAAAATAATTAGAAAACCTTAATTGTAGCTCTGGCAGTATGTTTAGGTCTGTAGCTCTTGTAGTATGTTTAGGTCTGGTGTCCTGGTGAAAAGTGGACCCTATGCCCCTTTTGTAGCCTCTAACAGGTTTTGCTACAGGATTGCCCTGTATTTAGCTCCATCTATCTTCCTATCAACTTCTCACTAGCTTTGCTGTCCCTGCTGATGAAAAATATCCCCCACAGCATGATGTCACCACTATGTTTGACGGTGAGGTTAGTTTTTAGAGGGATGTGCAGTGTTAGTTTTCTACGACACATAGCATTTTGCCTTTGGCTGAAAATGTTCTCCTTGGGTCTCATATGACAGAGCAGACTTGCAGTTTGCATAAAGCAGTCTTATGGCTTGCTTTTAAAAATGACTTCCTTCTTGTTTCTCTAAAAGCCAAATTTGTGGATTGTATGACTTATGGTTGTCATGAGGACAGATTCTCCCATCTGAGCTGTGGATCTTTGCAGCTCCTCCAGAGAAACCATGGCTGCCTTTGCTGCATCTCTAAATAGTGCTCTCCTAGCTTGGGATGTCTGTTTAGGTGGATTGCCATGTCTTGGATAGGCTTGCAGTTGTGCCACTTTCCTTCCATTTGTGGATGATGGATTGAACAGTGCTCAGTGAGATGTTCAGAGCTTGGGCTATTTTTTTATAACCTAACCTGTGCATTTCTCCACAACTTTATTCCAGACCTGTCTGGTGTGTTCTTTGGTTTCTATGGTGCTGTAGTTATTCTGTGAATTACACACAGGTGGACTCACATAGGTAAATTGACTTCTAAAGGCAATTGGTCACTCTGGGTTTTATGTAGAGGACTCAATATACTTACACCTTGTTTTTATGAATAATTATATTTTAAAAAATAAACATGTTTCTCTATCGCTCCATTGGTGGACACAGGAAGCCATGTGTGTATGCTGCTGCACCTAGGAGGCTCACACTATGCACAAAGAAAATTAGTTCCTCAGTAGTGTACACCCCATTAACAGGCACAAAGTTAATCAGTTTAGCTTAATACAAGTAGGAGGTGGACACGAGTCTTTCACAATACCCATATCTACCTCGTTTTAGGGCATTTTTCATAGGGTTTCCTCTTCTATCCCTTGGAGGGATATAGTGTGAAGTCACACTGTAAAAAAAAAAAATAAAACAACGTAAAGACCGACGGCGTGGACTGACACACCGTATCTTCATCTGTCTATCCAGCAGGACCTCAGCCCCTATCACATTAAGAGTGTTTAGGTAATCTGAACACTGATCCTGACACCCCCCCCCCCACACACACACACACTTTTGTTTGCTCGCCCACCAGAGTCTGTCTGCCTCAGGAGTTACAGAAATTCCACAATTCGGTTTGGTTTGGACGTCTGTTGCATCTGAAACCTCTTCAGGGACAAGAGGTGCCTGTTTTTCCACATGTATCCAGTCTACACAGCCCCTCCAGCCAATGATCAGCGCAGGAGCCCCTCCAGCCAACGATTCTGACCCCCTCATTTCTCCAGAACCCTGTGATCAGCTTGTGGGATAAGCTCTGCTTTGCAGACTGACACTCTTCTCAGCAGTCCTTTTTCTTCTGTCCCCTGACTTCTGGCATTTGTTAATGAGTCTGCCTCTCTTCTATTATGCCTAACCCAAAAATAGTGTTCTCGTCCTCCTGAATCTACTTTTCTTATCAAACACTTTGTTCTTCCTTTAAATGCAGACTCCGTTCTGGTCAGTCTTTTTTCTCCTCTGTCAAGATTGTAGCAATAGCAATTTCTATGCCATTATGGCCCAGAAGTCATCCATTGCTCACAGAGAGAGTGCCCCCTGGTCCCAGATTAAGCGTCGTCTTTCACAATCTGTTGTGGCTCTAACCAAGGTGTCCCAGACAGGGCTGTGGAGTCGGTAAGCCACAGTTGCGACTCCGACTCCTGGATTTTATCAGGCTACGACTCCGACTCCTTCATAAATGGCCAATTCATAACAACAAATTTACTGTTGTAAAATATTAAACATCGTGCTTATTCAGTTTCTCACCATCATATAAGTAATCAGACCACTTAGAGCAAAAACTACATTTATTAGGATACAATTAGAATATAGCAAATAACTTTTATAAACTTTTCTAAACTGTAAGTAAATATGCAATAAACACTTTTATGCAGTTAATAAGAAGAAATCTATAAATTTGTCCTCAGAAAAAGTATTGCCTCTGTCAGATCCTCCTTCATGGATGCCCTCAAATCTGATCTAATTATTTTGAGAGCAGAGAACAACCTCTCTACACTAACTTGTGTTTGTGGCAAAGCAGTAACCACTCGGGCAACATCTCTGACAATGTCAGGATACAGAGGAATCTCTTGTTGCACCGTTATTTTTGATGAACGGTCAAATTTCTCATTTTCTTTTAGTGCACATGAAAAATTCTGCTGAAATGTACTGGCTGTGTTCCTTGATGGGGATGACTCCTCTTCTATGCGGGAACGCTTTGCACGGTCCTTGTGATCCAAATATTTTTCGAAATTAAATTCTTCATCAGTTGAAGATGTGGCAGGACGACCAAATTCTTCTTGTTCCTCCTGACTGTTCTGCAACCCTTTCATCCTTACTGCTATTTCAAACAGAGCTTCTTTTCCTTTACTTAGCTGTTGATCATCTAGAAGAATCCGATGCATTGGGTCTACATAAACAGCTGCCAAAAGAATGTTATTTTGTAATAGTAGCGCCTCTCTCCGTTTCATTGATGTAGCAATGCCACTTGCAATTAACCCTCCTCTTTGGGACAGGTGAAACATCAGGTTCTTCCACTCCTTTAAGAAAATACCTGGAGTTAAGTCCTCTGCTTGTAATTTTTTAGTCATTGTAAATGGGTGCTCTAGCAATTTTTCCAGCTCAGTCACCTGATTCCACTGACTTTCATTTAGCGTCAGTTGAGGGTTAGCCATGTCTACAAGAAAGGTTTTCAGTTCAACCAAGCGCTGAATCATTAAGTAAGTACTGCCCCATCGTGTGGCTTGATCAATAATTGCCCCTTTTCCAGCACGTCTCTTCAAAATTGAGTCAACTTTAGGGGTTCTGGCAACAGTAGCCAATTATCTCACCTTGCCAATCAGTGCAGCAGCATGTCCTTCTTGCAGACTGTCTCTTATAGCCAGCTGTAGCGTATGCACAACACAGCGCATGTGATGAATGAAAGAACATATTGACACAGTTTCAACAAGATCACCTAAACTATCATGTTGCTGTTCATCTGAAGCAACTTCAGTTTGCTCCTCAGTTACAATACTGTGTTCCTCTATTTCAAACATTTCTGTGTCTGTGGACCCAGAATCTTCTTCTAGCTGCTGGTCATCATTACTCTCATTAGCTTAATAGTACTTAGCATATTTGAAGCATTGTCAGTTACGACAGAAAGAACTTGCTCTTTTTTAAGTTCATAGTATTGCAGAACCTTTTCCACCAAGACCTGGAGAAACTCACTGGTGTGATGAGCTTTGGTGTCTTTTACTGCCAATGTCTTGGTAACTATTTCATTTTTGTCACAAACAAATCGGACATTGATGGCAAAATAGTTCACTCTGTGACGTGTGCAGGCATCCATTTTAAGAAACAGAAAGCGTCCCTTGAGAGTTTTTTTTAAGTTCTTCCTTTTGTTTAAAAGCTTCTTCGATTACTAATTTTCTAATACACTCTCTCTCTCTCTCTCTCTCTCTCTCTCTCTCTCTCTCTCTCTCTCTCTCTCTCTCTCTCTCTCTCTCTCTCTCTCTCTCTCCAGAGAAACACCAAGCTTGCGGGCCATTTCCCCATTCAGACACATAAAAGCTGGTCGTGAAAATAATGAAATAGGCACACTATCCTTTACAACAAGCTCTATGATCTGTTTTTTAAATGTATCTACTGTCATTGTCACAGTAACTTTGTCACTGACAAAATATCTTGCAACTGATGGCTGCAAAGTTCTCTGCTCCTTTGTTTGGCTGGAAGAGCTGGGCACTGGTTCATTGGTTTGGATGCAGTCTTTCTCATCCACTGCTTTCAGTACTTCTGGATGAAAGCGCTGTAAATGTCTCTTTAGATTAGAAGCTCTGGTAGGAGCATTTTTATCTTTGCCTGAATATGCACTCATCTTGGCTTCACAGCATTTGTTTTCGTCTGGATCATTTGTCATACACTGACAGACATAATGTTTTCTATCTTGAGTGATGGTGAAATGTTCAAATACAGCTGATTTAATGTGATGCTTCTTTGACATTCTCAGGTTTTTAATTCTGCATTCACAATCCAAATGACAATTGTTTTTCCTAAAAACAATTGTACAAAATTATTGCCAGGTCGTACAACTGATATAGTGGTCAGTAATACTGTTAATATTCCTCATGTACTCACAGTTAACTGATGCAAAGTTTGTTGAAAGGATAATACTTCTTACAGTCTTCCTCTTCTGAGTAGCAGGCAGCTGTGAGATGCTTGGAAGACTCACACCTAGTATGATCTAGTCTAGAGGAGGAGCTTTACTACTAAGAATTTGCAACACATTTTCACTTTCAGTTTCATACATTGTAAGTAGGGGGGTTGGGGCAGCATGAGGTTAACCAAGTATAAGATTAGATAAGGGCAGTGGAGAACAGTGACACACAAGAAGTAAGAAATGTCTCTATCTCCAGCAGAACTGCTTATCACTGTTGTTCATAGTTTGATAGAACATATATATTTGAGTAACATTTATAAAATTCATATGAAAGTTCAATTATGAAATATTAATACATTTTTTTTAAAGCTGGAGTCTGTACATTTCTACAGACTCCAACCAAAACTGACTCCGACTCCGACTCTACAGCCCTGGTCCCAGACCCTTGTATCAGTACTTGACATGTTGCCTTTCCCTTCATCCCAGGGCTGTGGAGTCGGTGCTCATTTTAGTGGAGTCGGTATAAAATGGACCGGGTCGGACTCCTAAAATATATAATACATTGGGTACAATAGTTCAATGCAGAATGTGCTGAATATTTTTTCATAGGAATTTGGGAAAGTTATGAAATGTCTGTTTTATTCCTGATCTAAGGCTACTTTCACACACGGCGTTTTTGCTGCGTTTTTTGAGGATACGTTTTTCAGCTGCAAAAGCAGATCAGCTGTCTAAAAAAAAAAAAAACGCATCACCTGAAAGGTTTTTGAGCTCATAGATAATGTTTTCACTAGCAAAAGTAGACTAGAAAAACACCACACAAACTGACATGTTCATTCAGCCCAAAAACGGATCCTCACAAAACAATGTGTCTGAATGTCATATCTTGAAACCCATTGACTTTGCTGCAGTGCCCAGAGTCACTGCATTTTACTGCAAAAACGCTGTGTGTGAATCATGGCCGTAGCCAGCAAGGGGCAGGGAGGACAACTGCCCCCCCCCCCCCCCCAGAAGCAGGGGCACGCACCTATCAAAACTCGTATGCTGCAGTGCTCCCGTCCTGCACCGGCTCCAGACTTCAGGGGACAATCTCTCTTCCTCTGTCCTGTCTTCTGCCGTCTTCACCAGAGAGAGGAGGGGGAGGGGTGCCTGCCCTGCGCAGGATCCGATTCCTGGGCCCCCCCGAGCTGGAGAAAGTGGGAAAGTTGTGCACACGCTGCAGCTGGCAATGAGAGGTAGTCTGCAAGAGGGACATGCTGGAAATCTGATTGGAAAAGTGAGGAAATTGGTTATTGCCGCCAGAACCCCTAAAATTCATTCCATCTTGGAGACGTGCTGGGAAAGGGGCAATTGTCGCTCAAGCCACTCGGTGGGACAGCACTTATTTAATGATTGAGCGATTGCTTGAACTAAAACCGTTTCTTATAGATATGGCTAACCCTAAATGAAGGTCAATGGACAAAGGTGGCTGAATTGAAGGAATTGCTTAATCACCCATTTACCGTGACTAAAAAATTACAAGCTGAGGATTTAACTCCTGGCATTTTCATAAGGGAGTGGAAGAACTTAGTATTTTGCCTGTCCCAAAGAGTAGGTTTTATCGCAGATGGCATTTCTGCTTCAATGAAACGGAGAGAGACACAGCTATTGGAAAATAAAAATTTTTGGCAGCTGTTTGTGGACCCAAGTCATCATATACTGCTTGATGATCCACATCTTACTAAAGGAAAAGAAGCTATGACTGAGGTAGCAGTTAGAATGAGTGGCCTACAGGAGAACTGCCAGGCGCAAGAGGACTTGGGTCCTGACAGTGCTACTGCTGCCATATCTTCATCCTCATCAGATGAGGAGTTTGACTTTGATAAGTTTTTGGATGACATGGAGCAGGCAAAGCGTTGCCGCAAGGAAAAAGATTTCACTCCGTCTCCTATAGCAAGCAGATTGATCATATTTCAGCAAAATGTTTCGCTTGCTCTCAAAGAAATAGAAAAATTCAACCGTTCATCAAAACTGACTGTGCATGAGGCAGTTCCTTTATACCCGGAAATTGTTAGAGATGTTGCCCATGCGGTTACAGCTTTGCTTACAGCCCAAGTTAGTGTAGAGAGGATGTTCTCTAGCCTTAACATTATTAGGTCAGATTTGAGGTCATCTATGAAGGAGGAACTGATGGAGGCAATTCTATTTCTTAGAACAAATTCATAGACTGCACAAATGTTATTTAGTATGTTTTTGTTGAAAACTGTTTTTTGCCACTTACATCGTTTATTACATAGTGTTATAATCGATATTACATAGCGTATTAGATATTTACAACTTAGTACAGTTTTTTTGTGTTCTAAAGTTGTATTCCAATAAATGTTATGTTCTATCCAAATATCTTGATTATTGTATCATAAAAATGATTAACTGTCTGATGTTCACATTGTACTACAATACATTTTTCACTTAAATGTAAGCAATATATGTGGGAGTCGGTGTAAGGGAAATTGAGTCGGAGTCGCAGGTTTGGCTTACCGACTCCACAGCCCTCCTACATCCTCCTAAGGGTACCAGCAATGGCCGGAAGAGGGCTAGGCAGGAGGGTCGATCCAGTTCCTTTTCTTTCCATCCCAGCTTCTTTCCTGTCGTATTCTCCAGAGATGCCAGTGTTTCCGGAGTCTGACTTTCTGAAGCTGTGTCAGACCAGGACCCTGGCTAGGCTTCTAACATGAGACCTAGTGGAGAGTCTTATTGTAATGGTCAATCAGACTCTTAATGTTACGGGCACCTTTTCAGAGCCCTCTGAGCAGGGCGTGTCCTTCAGACCTTCTAGGCTAACTCCTAGAGATTTTTGCCCCACATAAGGAATTTGAGGGAGACCTTTCAAGAGGGAGGTAAAATCCAACTAGACTCTTCCAGAGAGGGAAGCAACTTGCTAATTTCTCAGTTTGCCGCAGAGCTTATGGGAAACTGGTCCGTCTCTATGACGGTAGACTCTCCAGACTGTCCGCCAACACTGTCCTTCCCCTTACGGACGGGGCCTCACTTAAGGACCCCAATCAATGACAGACTCATGGAGTCATTTGTCAAGTTAACCTTTGATGCTGCAGGTTCTTCCTTATTCCCTGCCTTTGCCATCACATTGGTGTCATTCTATTTCTGCATGGGCTAAGCAACTCCGTCAGGGCATCCTTGCAGGAGCTGCAGCTGACGAGTTGGCCGACGTGGCGGACCAGATCTCACAAGCAGGAAAAGATGTATTGGCTGCCTCCTTGTAGTGATCTGGAGAATCATGCCGTATAGTGAACGTGGTGAATAAAAAACACTTGTGGAATTGTACTTTGCATTTTCAAGGAGCTTGTTCCCCGCTTTCCAGTGCATCATGTGATGAAATGAATTGTCATTCAAAAGTACATCTCTTCAAGTAATAAAAACATCATGGCTCTTGAAACAGGTGGAAAAGGCTGAAAATCACATGGTGATGATGGGGTTGAGAAGCGCATGCCACTTAATGAATTCTGCCCATCTTATTAGTGCTATGCGCCTGGCCAGAAATGTCAGTCTAGTGAGTTACTGGAGTTACCGTATATACACGTGTATAAACCGAGGGTTTTTTTTTTTTTGTTTAAAATTTGGGTGCTGAAAACCCACCCCCCGGCTTATACATGAGTCATTGTCCCAGAAGCCGGCCTGGGAGGAGGGTGCCTTTGCAGCAGGTCACAGGAGGCAGGAGCCGGTGGCTGTAACTGTGCCTGCTGCTTAAGCGAAATGAGCATTCACTGTACTGGCAGTGAATATTCACTTGTCTTATAGCGCACACAGTTGCAGCCTCCAGCTTCCAGCAGCTGAAAAAAAGGCCTCCTTACCTTCCCTGCGTGCCCTCGCAGCATCTTTATCCAGCTTCCAGCAGCTCCTGCGGCCGGACGATCACGTGTCCCTTAATGAGCGAGGTCACCTGATTGACTGGCAGCAGGAGCTGCTGGCACGGGAACAAGATGCTGCGTCGGTGCTCAGGGAACATAAGTTGGAGGGGGTTTTTTTTATGCTTTTCTCATTGGGGGTCCATGCAGACAAGGATGCGGATGAGGAGCCATACATAAAAGGATAGGGATGAGGAGCCATGCCGACAAGGATAGGGCTGAGGAGCTATGCCGACAAGGATAGGGATGAAGAGCCTTGCATACCAGGCTTATACTCAAGTCAATACATTTTCCCATTTTTTTGTGGCAAAATTAGGTGCCTCGGCTTCTACTCGGGTCAACTTATACACACGTATATACGGTAAGTTTCTAGTGTATGAAAGGTCACTAATTTTTGTGAATTTATTCGATGTGCATGGCCTTACCTGTTCCTGTCCCTGCTGGTCCACAGCTTTGGCAGAGCTACTTGAATCTGGCATGAAACAGCAAAAAATGCAACATTTTTGTGCAACTCTACATGTATCGTCAGCTTTCCGATCCGATGGGTGTCGCAGTCCGGCGCCTCCCGTCTTCATACGATGACATCCTCTTCTTCCCTTCCTATCGTGGCTCCTGCGCAGGTGCACTTCTCTGCCCTGTTGAGGGCAGAGCAAAGTCCTTCAGTTTGCAGGTTACATCAGGGGCTTATCTACAGCATTACAGAATGCTGTAGATAAGCCCCTGATGTTGGTGGCGGCAGCTCATATTCGAAAAAGGGTGACATTCCGTTTAAAGGGGTTGTCCTATGAACAAAGCTTATTTTAATCAATAGATCTTGGAATAATTTCATCAATTGGGTGTGATTAAATAAAATGTTCCTATGCTGAGATAATCTTATAAGTGTGCACCTGCTGTGTACCATACAGGGACATGGTCTGATCATACCACATCTCCTGGGCAGGGAAGTAGGCAAAGAGTATGCAGATGTTACAGCAGGGGATTGCAAATTATTTCTTTGAGGTAAAACATATTTTAAAACCAGTCAGGGAAATGCTTTCCCTCACAAAAAGAATCTGCTGTGATCCCCCATGCTGTAATGTCTGTACCCTTTTGCTTCCTCCCCCTGCCCAAGAGCTGTGTATGATCAGACCATGTCCCTGCACGGTCAGACACGACCATTACACAGTACACAGCAGGGGAACATTTTATAAGATTATCTCAGCACAGGAAAAAAAAACCATCAAATTGTGGAACTCCATGATCTATTGATTAAAATCAACTTTAAAATTAACTGTTTGCTGCAAAACCCTTTTTCTTTCTCGCTTCATTGGGAGACACAGGTTACCATGGGTGTATGCTGCTTTCGCTAGGAGGCTGACACTATGCAAATAAGAAAGTTGGCTCCTCCCCGGCAGTGTACACCTACCGACAGGCCCAAATTACCTCAGTTTTTGCTTAGTGTCTGTAGGAGGAGGACCTGGATCTAACACCAGATCCGCAGTGTCTTTTTTCCTTTTACAGGTTTTGAGTGTTATTAATCATTTCACATTTGTTTTTCAGATACAGCCTGTTGGGTAACAGGGAGCAGTTTTCTCACCCTGTTTTCCCACATTTAAGCGACCGAGAGCAGTGTGGTATTACCCACATCGCCCACCCTCCGACCCGCTGGCAGGACTGTCCCCTGTCCTCCCTTTGGGGTGTTTCAGGGTGACTCTCGGTTGCCAGTCCTTGCCTATTTCCCTCCTCAAACCCCCCCCCCGTCTGCTCGTCGGTCCTGAAGCTGGCATTGGGCTCATAGCAGACTGGTCACACCCCCTTTTTTTTTTTTTTTTTCCGGCCCGCCCGGACTGACTGGCCAATTACAGGGGGTCCCTAACTTCCCTCAGACGATAGCCCTGCCCACCGTTAAGCATGTCTCGTGGCTCAGAGTGCACAGCGTCCATCTTGAGCTCCTGCAGCGTCTTCTGACTCGGGGGACACAGCTACCTGCTTCTTGCATCAGAGATCTGGTGGGGGACACAGCTACCTGTGCTGCTGCATCACTGTGTCTCTGGTAGTCTCTGCATTCCCCTCCCCTGGCCACTTGTTAACTCCTCTCAGCAATATCGCCTCCATAGCGTCCTGCTGCAGTCTTCACATAGGCTCTACCTATGCCCAACTCTGCAGGGGCCTCTGCCTATATCCCTACGGTAGTTCACTACGCTTGTGCCCGCTGTAAAAGAAAGTGGGCTTCAGGCCAGCTGCCTCCCTTCTGTCCGTCCTGCAGTCCTTCCACCATGTCTGCCCCTCAGGAGACCTCCAACTCCTGGGATGAGAGCACTCCTCCCCCTCCGGGGTGGACTGTTGCCATGTCCCAGTCCCTCTCAGGTCTGACTGTGGCCATGTCTCAGTCGGTATCAGACCTCGCCAAAATATCAGTCCCTGGTACAGGTCCTGTAATGTCTGCCGCCACCAGTGATTCGCACGCACCTGACCACGACCTTCACAGGGACAGATCGGGAGAAAGGTCTAGGAAGCGGACTCTGTCTAGCTCTTCAGATTCCACAGTATCAAGGGTGCCCCTCTCTGCCCGTTCCCCCTCCTGACAGGCGGACGTCGGGTCAGATGTAGACTGTCAGAGTCTGACTCTGATGCAGATCAAACCTCTGGAATGCAGACCATGGTAGCCTCGTTTCGGCTATCGTTGAAACCCTCAAAATAAAGGCGGAAAATACTACCAATCCGTTTCATTCTCTTTTTTTTTTTTTTTTTTTTTTTTTATCAAATAGATTTTTATTAATCAGAATTCAAAATACAGAATATACAGTAACTCTTCCACAAACAATAGATTTACAAATTTAACATCCCTGTGTCCCCCCCATGTAGACAGCATATATAACTCTTTTCTCCATAAGATTTCTCTTTCACCGTAATTTACCATTAGTCATCCTCTTTACCCATATTGTCAATCAAACCATACAAAACAGAAATCTTCCTATGTCCGGGTATTAATGGTTTATCCACAACACCAGCACTGTAAAATATAGCACATTCCCATCAGTTAACTGTACCGTATTGTAACCAAGGATTCCACGACCTCTCATAGGTTTTAGAATTGCCTCTTTTAGCATATATCCTTTCCTCCAGCTGGATGATGCAAGACACCTGTTTCACAAACTCTCTCCCAGAAGGTGGTTCTTTCCTGATCCAGTTCCTCGCAATCTGCTTCCTTGCTGCATATAATAATCTGGCTATAGCAAGCTTTGCACTATTAACTATTTCAATTTCCTCCACATATCCCAGTATGCAGACCAGTGGGTTTTTGGGTATAACACTTCCGTAAGCCCCTTCTATTCTGTTAATAACATTAAACCAGAACGCAGATAGCCTGGGACAAGTCCACATCATATGAAGGATTCCGGCATCAGACCCCCCCACATCTTGGACAGAGTTGTCCCTCAGCCCCATTTTAAACATCAGAAGGGGGGTACAGTACACACAATGGATCACATAAAGATGGGACAACCTAGCTGGTTCACTCATAGTGAGTTTAAGGACATATTCTAGGACGCTGTCCCATACCTTGTCAGTCATCACCCCAATCTCTCCCTCCCATTTGGATCTTGCTTTAAGTGGGAACCCCATTAAATGTGTATACAATATATCTTTGTAGGTGTTAGAATTTACCCCTTTCGTAAGTCCAGCACCACCACATATATAGTCCGACACTGTCAGATTGTATCTGCAGGTTTCTGGAAAGTTTTTGAGCCGTAATGGCATGCCGTACCTGACAGTAGTGGTACCATTCAGAGTACGGCAACTGAAACTCACTCTGTAATTGCACAAACGGTCTCCGCTCCCTGTTATCCATAATTTGAGACATTGATGTCATCCCCCTACGTTTCCAGCCTTCTAGTCTCCCAAGTTTCCGAATCTCTGGGAGGTTACTATTATCCCATATAACTGTGAATCTAGTCAACCCGGTCACCCCTCTCACCCTCTTTAGTCTGTTCCACAGGTCTTGTAAGAGTCGCAGAGTGGGACACCCGTCTCCCATTACACCCATCTTCCCATCCTCTAGGCCAAGTATCAACGGGCTTCTATTTAGTACGTATTCCAGCACTCCTCTGACGCCTGCCTTCTCTTGATTAGACCACCCTCTGAGATGTTGACTTTGGACAGCTAAAAAATACAGTTCTGGATTTGGTAGTGCCAGTCCCCCCTCATCCTTTGGTCTTTGCAAGGTTTCAAGCCTTATTCTAGGTTGTTTCTTACCCCCATACCAAGGCCCTAAACAGTGAATTCACCACTCCGAACCTTTTCTGCGGTATCCAGATTGGGGAGTTGTGTAATATATATAAAAGCTTGGGCATTAAAACCATTTTAAGTAGATTAATCCTTCCCACCACCGACAAGTGTAATTTGTTCCAAGTATCCCACCTTAGTTCTTAGAATTGCCAGTAGGGGTACTAGATTAGTACTAAGGTACTCGGTCACCGGTAGGGAAATCTGTATTCCCAAATATTTATACATTTCCACACATTGTAGTTTTTTTGGCCCCTATGGCTTCCTGAGTCCATACCACCTCCTTGTCCACTTTTAAATAGGCTTGATTTAGACCAATTTATGGTCAGTCCTGAGATCTCACCGAACCCCTCAATGGTCGTCTGCACAGCATGATCCAATGAAGCCGAGGGGTCCCCTAGGAATAACAAAAGGTCATCCGCAAACAGGGCCACCTTTTCCTCCAAATCGCCATATTGAAACCCCTTTATTGCCTTGATGCTTCTAATAGCAGCCACCAATGGCTCTATCGCAATAGCGAACAGGAGCGGCGACAGTGGACAGCCTTGCCTCGTTCCTCTATGCAGCTGTATTCCCGCGGACATAACCCCATTAATCTTAATTCTAATTGTGGGTTGAGTATACAATAGCTGAATCCATGCTGTAAATTGAGGACCAAAGCCCATACTATGCAGCACTCTCCACAGGTATGACGATTCTACAGAGTCAAAGGCTTTATGGGCATCAAGTGAGGCTATCACCCTCCCACCTGGGTTATCGACTGGCAACTGCAGATTGAGATATAGTCTCCGTATATTGGCTGCTGTTGATCTGTTGGGCATAAACCCCGATTGATCCATATGGATCAATGTATCATCAACACCAGTTGGTTGTTTCGCCAGCACTTTAGCCAGTATTTTGACATCAGCTGTCAGCAAGGATATTGGCCTGTATGAATCTGGAATTCCTGGATTTTTACCGTCCTTAGGAATCACCACTATCACCGCCTCCCGCATAGACGCAGGCAAAATCCCTTCTTTCATAGCCTCTACAAAAACTATTAATAGCTTGGGTAGCAGAATTTCCTCTAGATGTTTGTATATTTCCAAAGGAAGACCGTCTGCACCCGGGGCCCTCTCATTAGTCATGCCATGCAGAGCCATCTCCAACTCGTCTATTGTGATAGACTCCAACTTATTCCTATCTTCCATAGATATTGTCGGAAGCAGTCCCGCTCCTAGAAATGCCTCCGCCTGCCCCCCACCCCCCCCTTCCCCTCCCGTTCTACTCGAATAGAGGTTCTGGTAAAAGCCTGCGAAGACCTCCAGAATTTCGGGCGTCTCAGTAACCCTTGTCCCCTTTGCTGTATCCATACTATGTATAAATGAGCGGCCTCTCTGGGCTGCAGCTATAATCGACAATAGATGACCAAATTTTTCCCCTTCGTAGAATCTAATCTTCTGAAAAGCCTGCTTCTTAGTTGTAGTTGCTTTATCTAGTAGTAACCTATTGACCCTTTCATGTGCCTGCCTAAGTGTCAGTTGAGTGTCGGGTGTAGCGTGCTGTGCCATTTCTATTTCCGCCCTAGTTAGGGCTTCCAGACTATCCACATCATCTCGCTTAGTTTGTCTTTCTCCTACATATATCCATTTATAGAATTCCCCAGAGATATGCCTTCATGGCGTCCCATACCACCAGAGGATGAGCACTATCATCATTATGGACAAAGAATTCCCCAATCTCCCGCATGATGCCCTGCATATTTATATGTTGTATCCAAGCCGGATGTAACTTCCACTCTCCCCTTATCCCCCCTCTCAAACCCTCCCGTTTAATCGACACAAGGATGGGACTGTGGTCTGAGATCACTCTCGGTAAGTATTGCACATCCCCCACCACTGCATTCATCAACTCATTAGCTAATGCCATGTCGATGTGAGATAGGGTATTATAAGAAGCTGAATAGCAGGCAAAGCACTGTTTCCCGTCATTTCTTACCCTCCAAATGTCCATCAAACCCATTTCCCGAACTAAATTGCCAAATGGGGTTATAGTGTCATTCAATACTCCCAACGGCCTCCTATTCCTGTCCCAATAAGAGTCTATTACATTATTATAGTCACCCACTATCAAAAGAGGCAATACTCCCCCTCTTCCTGAGAATTCCCAAGTCTCCCTCAGCTTAGTACTCGAGTAGGGGAGTGGAATATAAATAGCGGCAATGCACATAGGGTGGCCAAATAATTTACATTTGATGACTACACACTGCCCATCCGGGTCAATATGCACCTCTTTTTCCTCATATTGTATTGAAGTATGAATTGGCACAGATACTCCCCTTGCGTAGCTAGAAAAAGTAGAGTGATAGCCCCCCTGTATCCATCGCCTATTCAAGAGTCTCGTTGTGTCCGGTAAAAGATGAGTCTCCAAGAGGCATACCACCGATGGGCCCTGGTCTTGTGTGTATATATTTCAATATAGCTGCCCTCTTAGTTTTGTCAGATAAAACCCCTAACATTCCAACTTAGTACCTTAATTCCCCCCCCCCTTCATAGTGTTGATAACTGGAATTGGTGTAGCTTTCCCCCTTGCTGTCTGAACCCATCCCTTCACCCATTCCCCCCCTCCCTCCTGTCCACTCCTGTTCTCCCCCTTCCTAGTGCATATACTCTCAAAGAGAGCTGGGTAAACTGGTCCCTGGCCCCCCACCCCTCCCGTCTCCCCAACCACTATGCTTCTACATTCATCTGATTGCATATGTAATCCGTTTCATTCAAACAGGTAAAATGTCCTTCCAGACTTTTTCCCAATCAGAACGAGTTTGAGGTCACTACCTCTAGGCACTGGGAACATCTTGGCAAACGCTTCCTGGGAAGAAAACGACTAGTCCTCCGTTAACCCTTTAGTTCAGACCTTGTCAGCAAATGGTCGGAATCTCCTAAGGTGGACCCGCTGGTTTCACGCTTGGCATCTCACACAGTCCTGTCTATTCCCGATGCAGTGTCTCTTAAGGACGCTACGGACAGACAGAGGCTCTATCCAAATCAGCCTTTGAGGCATCAGGTGCTTCTTTCTGTCCAAACTTTGCCTCCTCATGGGTGGCAAAAGCAATATCTGCCTGGGCCAGAATTCTTTGTCGAGGCATTGTGGCGGCAGCTCCCACAGAATAGTTAGCATATTTGGCAGACCAGATCGCCCATGCGGGTAAATACCTGTTGCATGCCTCCCTGGATGCTGCTGCTTGCTCAGCAAGAGCAAACAGCAACATTATTGCTATTCGCCACATCCTTTGGTTGAAGGCGTGGAACGCAGATCCAGCTTCCAAAAAATCTCACTGGCCTACCGTTCCAGGGCTCCAGGCTGTTTGGAGCCAAGCTGGACCAGGTCATTTCGGATAGCACCGGAGGCAAAAGTACTTCTCCACCCCAATCCAGGCCAAAACGTCCCTTCAACAGAAAGGGCCCCCAGCCTTTTCGACCCTTTCGACCTTTCTCTTCCTCAGGCGGATCCTCCCAGCAAGACCGTTCTTCTGCACAAAGGGAAAGGAGGAGACCTTGAAACCTGCCCCTTGCTGGAGGTCTAGGAGCCGCCCCTCTAAGCCCTCCGGTTTTCGCGGCCACAGATTTTCCTCAAAATGACCGGTCACTCCCACCTGGGAATCTTTCCAGTGTGGGAGGCAGGCTTCTTTTCAAGGAAATTTGGTTGGCGGTGGTCGACGCCTGGGTCAGGGAGATTGTCACGTCAGGCTACAAGATAGAATTACGTTTCTTCCTCTCTCATCCACCAAAACAGCCCTTTCATGCCCCATGGCTTTCCCAGGCTGTGTCTTCCCTCCTATGCTCAGGAGTAATTGTACCCGTCCCTTGGCACAAACTGTTTTCCGGGTTTTACTCAAACCTGTTCGTAGTCCCTTCGCCTGGTCTTGGACCTCAAGCAGTTGAATCGCCACCTTCGGGTTCACCACTTTTAAATGAAGTCCTTGCACTCGGTGATCACTTCCATGGAGCCGGGGGAATATCTTTGCTCTGTGGACATTCAGGACGCTTATTTGCACGTTCCTGTTTGTGTGCAACATCAGAGGTTCCTCCTGTTTGCCATACAGAAGTGCCATTACCAGTTCACGGCTCTCCCATTCGGGCTGGCGTCCGCCCCCAGGGTCTTCACAAAGACAATGGCGGCGGTCATGGCCATCCTTCGTTCAAAGGGGATTCTTATAATCCCTTATCTCGACAATCTCCTGGTCAAGGATCCATCTTGCCAATACTGTGATCACAGCCTCCAGATCACGGCTGGATAATCAACAAAGAGAAGTCGACCCTGATCCCAACTCGGCGTCTCGTTTTCCTGGGAATGGAATTCGACATCATCCAAGCTCAAGTCTTCCTTCCAAAGGAGAAATTTTCGTCCCTCTGGCAGGGATCAAAGCCCTAAAGCGCTCAGTCCCTCTTCTTCTTCAGCTCTGCATGAGAATCCTGGGGAACATGATTGCCTCCATGGAAGCAGTGCTGTATGCCCAGCTTCACTCACTCCCGCCCTCTTCAGCTGACCCTCCTGTCTGCCTGAGACAAGACGACGATTTCCCTAGACAGACCGGTGCTTCTGCCTCCCAAGGTGAGGCAATCCCTAACCTGGTGGAAGCTTTCCAACTCGGTCCTACGCGGGAGATCCTTCCTGTTCGGTGGCAATGCCAGTCTCCTGGGTTGGGGAGCGTTTTTCTCCACCTCACAGCGCAGGGCTGCTGGGATGCTCAGGAGACTCTCCTCCCAATCAGTCTCTTGGAGATCAGGGCAATCCTTGTCCTCATCCGCTGGCAGTCCCTTCTCGAAGGCAAGCCAGGCCGCATCCAGTCGGACAACGCCACTGCAGTGGCATACATAAATCACCAAGGCGGAGCTCGCAACAAACAGATAATGTTGTAAGTGGCAAAGATTCTGCATTGGGCAGAAAGCCATGTTCCCGCCATATTGGCCATTCACATTCCAAGGGTGGACAACTGGGAAGCCGATTTCCTGAGCCGTCAGGGACTTGTGTCCGGCGAGTGGTCTCTCAACCCAACAGTCTTCCACCAAATTTGTCTGAGGTGTGGCGTTCCAGATGTCGACCTCATGGCGTCTCGAACAAAACCACAAGGTTCACCAATATGTAGCCAGGTCTCTGGATCTGATGGCCGTCAGTTGCGACGCACTTGTGATCCCGTGGTCCCAGTTTCGCATGTCTTATCTGTTCCCACCTCTTCCCCTGATTCCAAGAATCGTGAAAAAGCTAAAGGCAGAAGGGGTCCCCCGTTCTGTTAGTAGCTCCAGATTAGCCACGGAGGGCCTGGTATGCGGAGCTAGTGAGCATGCTTTCGGACGTTCCCTGGAGGCTTCCAGACCGCCCAGACCTTCTATCACAAGGGCCCCTCTTCCACCCGAATTCTCAGTCTTTGAGTTTAATGGCATTGCCGTTGAGGCCGAGGTCCTGAGGGACGCAGGTTTTTCCCATAAAGTCATCCAGACCATGATTAAGGCAAGGAAGCCCGCGTCATCGCGCTTCTATCACAGATGTTGGAAAGCCTTCCTTCGGTGGTGTGAGGTTTTGTTTCCTATGACTTTTTTTTTCCCTTCCCTCCGTTCTTGGTTTTCTACAGACGGGTCTCGACTCCGGCCTTTCCCTCAGGGTCAGGTGTCCGCTCTGGCTATCCTCTTTCTAAGGGATCTGTCTTTTCCCCAGGTGAAGACTTTTCTTCAGGGCATCGCTCACATAGCGCCTCCTTACCAGTCTCCGGTCGACCCTTGGGATCTAAACCTTGTTTTGGGTGCCCTCCATCGTGCACCCTTTGAGCCGATTCAGGATATTTCTTTTTCCCTCCTTTTGTGGAAGGTCGCCTTCCTGGATGCCTTCACCTCTATTAGGAGGGTCTCCGAGTTGGTAGCATTGTCCTGCCGTTCTCCTTTCCTAGTTTTGCACCAGGATAAGGTAGTCCTCAGACCGGTTCCTGCCTTTCTGCCAAAGGTAATCTCTGCCTTTCACATCAATGAGGAAATTGTCCTCCCCTCTGTGTCCCTCTCCAACTCATCCCTTGGAGAGATCCCTCCACAAGTTGGACTTGGTTAGAGCAATTCGAGTCTACCTTGCTAGGACTGCTTCCTTCCGTCAGTCCGATTCCCTGTTTGTCGTCTCTGAAGGTCGTCGGAAAGGGTTTCCTGCCTCCAAATCCACCATTGCTCGTTGAATTCGTTCAGAGGTTCTGGAGGCATACCTCGTCCAGGACAAACAGCCTCCTCCGGGGGTGAGGGTTCACTCTACCCGGGCTGTGGGAGCTTCCTGGGCCGTTCGTCACCAGGCTTCGGCTTTGCAAGGCTGCTACCTGGTCGTCCCTCCATACATTTGTGATATTTTACAAGGTAGATACTCACGCCTCTGCTGACGCAGGCTTGGGTAAGAAGATACTGCAGGTGGTGGTCTACCACCGGCCGACCTAAGTACTCTTCTCTCAGCATTTCTTTCCCACCGTTGGGACTGCTTATGGACCTCCCATGGTAACCTGTGTTCCCCAATGAAGTGAGAAAGGAAGAAGGATTTTTGGTACTTATCATAAAATCTCTATCTTGGAGCCTTCATTGGGGGAGGACACAGCACCCTCCCTTAATGTTGTACCATGTTAGCCAATGTGCCGTTGTTTGGTTGGTACATAGGTTGTGTTCTTATAGTTGCTCCTACCTCTGCTTTTGCACCAACTGGGGTAATTTGGGCCTGTTGGTAGGTGTATACTGCCGGGGAGGAGCTAACTTTTTCTTATTTGCCTGGTGTCAGCCTCCTAGCGACAGCAGCATACACACGGTGTCCCCTAATGAAGGCTCAAAAAGATTTTATGGTAAGTACCAAAAATCCTTCTTTAACCCTTACGGTACCATCTGACTCTTCATTTATGCACTTTTGTCCTGTCCTCCCCTTATTTCAAGAGCCATAACTTAATTTTTTTATTGCTGTTTGAGGGCTTGTTATTTTGCAGGATGAGTTGTAATTTTGACACAATTCATTTTACTTTATCATTCACTGATAGAGAGGGGCAGGGGGATTTCCAAGTAGGATGAAACTGTAAAACATTTCAATTATACCATTATTTTCTGGGATTTGTTTACTCTGAGCCCATTTTGCAGTAAAAAAGAACTGGGATTATGGTTACGACTGCGCCAACCCTTTTTTCCTTTTTAAATACGGTTATGAAAAAAAATTAGTTGGGTCCATATATATTTGGACAGACAACATTTTTCTAATTTTGGTTCTAGACATTACCACAATGAATTTTAAACAAAATAATTCAGATGCAGTTGAAGTTCAGACTTTCAGCTTTCATTTGAGGGTATCCACATTAAAATTGGATGACGGGTTTAGGTGTTTCAGCTCCTTAACATGGGCCACCCTGTTTTTAAGAGGACCAAAAGTAATTGGACAATTGACTCCAAGGCTATTTCATGGACAGGTGTGGGCAATCCCTTCGTTATGTCATTCTCAGTTAAACAGATAAAAGGCATGGCGTTGATCTGAGTTGTGGTGCTTACATTTGGAAGGTTTTGCTGTGAAGGAAACATGCAAAGGAGCTCTCCTTGCAGGTGAACCAAGCTATCGTTAAGCTGCAAAAACAGAAAAAAAAGCATTGAGAAATTGCTACAACATTAGGAGTGGCAAAATCTACGGTTTGGTACATCCTGAGAAAGAATGAAATCATCAATGCAAAAAGACCTGGGTGCCCACGGAAGACAACAATGGTTGATGATCGCAGAATAATCTCCATAGTGAAGAGAAAACCCTTCACAACAGCCAACCAAGTGAACAACACTCTCCAGGAGGTAGGCGTATCAATATCCAAATCTACCATAAAGAGAAGACTTCATTAAAGTAAATACAGAGGGTTCACTGCACGGTGCAAGCCACTCATAAGCATCAGGAATCAAAAGGCTAGACTGGACTTTGCTAAAGAAAAACATCTAAAAAAGCCAGCACAGTTCTGGAAGAACATTCTTTGGACAGATAAAACCAAGATCAACCTCTACCAGAATGATGGAAAGAGAAAAATATGGTGAAGGCGTGGTACAGCTCATGATCCAAAGCATACCACATCTTCAGTAAAACACGGCGGAGGCAGTGTGATGGCTTGGGCATGCATGGCTGCCAGTGGCACTGGATCACTAGTGTTTGATGTGACACAGGACAGAAGCAGCCAAATTTAATTCTGAGGTATTCAGAGCCATACTGTGTGCTCAGATCCAGCCAAATGCAGCCAAAGTGATTGGTCGTCGTTTTATACTACAAATGGACAATGACCCAAAACATAAAGCCAAAGCAACCCAGGAGTTTATTAAAGAAAAGAAGTGGAATATTCTTGAATGGCCAAGTCAGTCACCTGATCTCAACCCAATTGAGCATGCATTTCACTTGTTAAAGACTAAACTTCAGACAGAAAGGCCCACAAACAAACACCAACTGAAAACCACCGCAGTGAAGGCCTGGCAGAGCATCAAAAAGGAGGAAACACAGCGTCTGGTGATGTCCATGAATTCAGTACTTCAGGCAGTCATTGCCAACAAAGGGTTTTCAACCAAGTACTAGAAATGAACATTTTATTTACAATTATTTAATCTGTCCAATTACTTTTGGTCCCTTTAAAAACAGGGTGGCACATGTTAAGGAGCTTAAACTCCTAAACTCTTCATACAATTTTAATGTGGATACCCTCAAATGAAAGCTGAAAGTCTGAACTTCAACTGCATCTGAATTGTTGTGTTTAAAATTCATTGTGGTAATGTCTAGAACCAAAATTAGAAAAATGTTGTCTCTGTCCAAATATATGTGGACCTAACTGTGTGTGTGTGTGTGTGTGTGTGTGTGTGTGTATACACACACACACACACACACACACACACACTCAGTGAAGGCAACACTCCTTTTCAAAGAGAAAATAGATGTGGTTTTATTTCAGACTCACATGGTTGGCGACGTTTCGGCTCATACATGATCCGAAACGTCGCCTACCATGTGGGTCTGAAATAAAACCATGTTTTTTTCCTATTTGAAAACGCGTGCTGCCTTCAGTTTTTTCATATGTGAATTTTGGCTCTTGGGATAATTGCTTGGGAGGCCTATGCACCTGAAGATTTTGGATTGTGCTGTTCCATATCCATATTCTCTCTACCTCTGTCTCTGTATCCCCAGCTCTAACACTAATCTCCACACTGTATGATGACCCCCCCAGATAGCCTCCTCCACACAGTATAACGCACCAGGCAATCCTTAATATAGTATAATGCACCCCCACAGAGACTCTATATACTATAATGCACCCCCATAGACAGCCATAAAAAATACAATACTCGCCTCTTTTCCTCCTCGTTCTTTCGCTGCTCTGAGCGACCGCACCTCTCCGGACCGCAGGCGCCAAGTAGTCATCGCGACTCCTTGTTAGTGTCTGCGTAGGTGACGTCGGACACTGAGAGGATGATGATGGGAGAGCTAGCGTAATGCTCCTCTTGACATTGCGGTCAGCTGTATTTGCATCCAGTCAATACAGTTGAACTTGCGATGACGGGCGGGAGGCCCACTTTTGGCACTGGGCCCCTCCTCTACCTGCTCAGGGGCACCATAGCGGCCGGGTGGCAGAGCAGGGAGATCGATTCTCCCTGCACTGCCACAGAATGTAACTATCGGCACATTACACACGCCAATACAGTTACAGTAGTGTAGCTCCAGGTGAGCTCCCTCAGAGCGCGGTGCCTGGGGCAACTGCCCCCCTGGTAGCTACGCTACTGCAGTTCAGTGATTGACAGCAACGTTTAAATCGTCAAACGACAGTGATCTCCTAATAGCTGCTGTTACGGGCAGTTCCTAGCCATGGATGACGGCTGGCATCTGCATTATTTGGACAACGCACAGCTCTTGTGCCCCTAAATGTACAGTGGAGTGCGCAAGAGGGTTAATGACCCAGTAGTGTACTTTATAAACTCTGCTGGGTCACTTGGGAAGAAGTCTGAAGGCTCTGTTGCTTCTGGTCCCCTCTGATCTAAAACTACAAGACTCTGACCCATGTTAGATAGATGTTTTCCTATTAAAAAGTGGGTCTTATCGTCTGAAAAATATGGTATCTAATCTATAAATAGAGGTGTGTGTGTGTCTGTCTATATCTAAGGCTAGTTTCACACTAGCTAGCGTTCGGCAGAGCTGCAAAGGGCTGCGTAGTTCCTCTGTTAAGCCCCGGCCTCACCTCTTCCTTCAGCTCCGCCTATGTCAGCATGCGTCCTGCGTACCCAATCTTTAACATTGGGTAAGCAAGCCATGCGAATGTATGTGGATGCCTGTGCATGCGTTGTTTTGATGTGGCGCTGAGCTGCGTTGAACGCCACATGTTGCATTTTGTTGCGGTCGGCGCAGCGTCAAAACTAAGCATCCGCATACATTCGCATGGCCTGCGTACCCATTGTTATAGATAGGGGATTCATGCCGACTTAGGCGGAGCTGAAGAAAGAGGTGCGGCAGTGGGCCGGAGTTAATGGTGTAACTACGCAGCCCCTCCGCAGCTCTGCCAAATACTAGTGTGAAACTAGCCTTAGGGCTCATACTCTTTAAAAACGGACCCGTGCAATCCTATAAAAAAAAATTGGATTGCACTCTTAGTCAATGATTGCCATTTGATTTTTTTGTTGTTTTTTTTTTTTTTACACGCAGCCAGCTCCTAGAAAACGCAACATTTTGACAGCCGAGGACTGCAAATTCACAGCGTGACCCGTCAGAATATAATATTTAATGTATAGATCTGTGACCTATATAATTCGTGTATTTGTAGTTCAATGTTCATGTATTTAGCTAGCAATTCAATACATGAAAGAAAAAAATTGGTACGGGGTCCCCCAACTTTTGCTTAACCAGCTGACTGAAAGCCGACAGCTGGGGACTGATGTTTATAGGCTGAGTAGGAGGTAATAAACGTGGAGCTTCCAAGGATATTAATATCATCTCACAGCTGTTTACTAAGCCTTTACTAGTTATTAAAATTTGGACCCCCATACAATGAATAACCAGCAAAGGCTAGGCAGACAACTACAGGCTGATAATAGGCTAGGAAGGGGCCATGGATATTGGCCCCTTCCCAGACTAAGAACATCGGCCCTCGGCTGCCCGAGAAATGGCACAACCATAAGATGTGCCACATCTGGTGCTTAAGCCTTGCTATTGCCACTGCACCAGGGCAAGTTGGGTAATAGGGTTGGAGTTGATGTCAGCCTTGTATTGTCTTATACTATACACACTCCCTGAACTGATTATATATCTCAATTACCTCAATCTACCTACTGTGGTGTGAAATATTAGACAAAAATAACACAATCACAAAATGCAGTTTTTAAGTTCAGGTCATCATTATTTAGGGAGAAAGAAATCTACACCTACAAGGCCCTATGTGAAAAAGTGATTGCCCCCTAAACCTAACAGGTGGTTAGGCCACACTTAGCAGCAACAACTGCAATCAAGCGTTTGTGATAACTGGCAATGAGTTTTTTACAATGATCTGGAGGAAATTGGGCCCACTCATCTTTTCAGAATTGTAATTTGGCCACATAGAAGGGTTTTTGAGCATGAACCGTATTTTTAAGGTCCTGCCACAGCATATCGATCAGATTAAGGTCACGACTTTGACTAGGCCACTCCAGATTCTTTTGTTTTCAGAGGTGGACTTGCTGGGGTGTTTTCCATAACTGTTCTGCATAACTTCACGAATAGAGTTGAGCGAATTTGTTCGGGTCCCCGCTTATTCGGGAAGCTTTAGCGCTTACCGAATAAACTACAGTGGGATCCCGGATACATAAAGCGCATCGGCTGATGGGAGCCGCAGCTGCGTGTGTGGCGGCTGTGTCACAGCACATGCATGATGAGCTTGTGTGTTTGGTTCTCCATACATGTGTTGCGACTGTTACACAGCCTAGACACATGCAGCTGCAGAGATGATCAGCCGTCATGTATCTGTGTTCCCACTGTGGCTTATTCGGGAAGCGCTATAACTTGAGAATAAGCGGGGATTCGAACAAATTCGCTCAACTCTAGTCACAAACAGGTAGCAGGACATTCTACTTTGGGATTTTTTGTTAGCAGAATTTATGGTTCCATTTCCCACAGCAAGTCTTCCAGGTCCTGAAGCAGCAAAACGGTCCCAGACCATCACACGATTACCACCACCATATTATACTGTTGGTGTGATGTTCTTTTTTTTGAAATGCTGTTACTTCTACGCCTGATGTAATGGGACATACAACTTCCAAAAAGTTCAACTTTTGACTCATCAGTCTAAAGAGTATTCTCCCAAAAGTCACAGGTACGATCACAATGTTTTCTGGCAAAACTGAGACGAGCCTTTATGTTCTTATTGCTCAGGAGTGGTTTTCATCTTGGAACTCTGCCATGCCGGCTATTTTTGCCCAGCCTCTTATGGTGGATTCATGAACACTGACCTTAATGGAGACAAGTGAGGCCAGCAGTTCTTTGGATGTTATGGGGTCTTTTGTGACCTCTTGAATCGGTAGTCTCTGTGCTCTTGGGGTAAATTTGGTTGGTCAGCCGGCCACTTTTGGGACGGTTCACCACTGTTTCATGTTTTCGCCATTTGTGGATAATATATCTCTCTCTCTCTCTGTGATTCGCTGAAGTCCCAAACCTTTAGAAATGGCTTTATAACCTTTTTCCAGACTGACAGATTTCAATTACTTTGTTTCTCATTAGTTGCAGAATTTCTTTGGATGATGTCTAGCTTTTGAGGAACTTTTGGTCTACTTCATTTTTTTTTTTTTCCGGCAGGGCCTATTTAAGTGATTTCTTAATTGAGAACAGGTGTGGCAGTAATCAGGCCTGGATGTGAATTTGAACTCCGCTTGCCAAAGATGTGATAAACCACGTTTAATTTGTTTTAAGGGGGGGTTATCACGTTTTCACATGGCCCTGTAGGTTTGGATTTCTTTTTCCCTTAATAAAGACCTTCACTTAACACAAACAAACAGTGCAGTTTTTATCATTGTCTAATAGATTTAAATTTGTTTGGTGATCTGAAACATTTAAGTGTGACAAACATTCAAAAGAATAGGAAATCGGGATGGGGGGAACACTCTTTTTCGCACCACTGTATATCTGTATCTAATGACAGACATTTCCCATATGTAAAAGCCGATATTAAAACCGCATTGCATATGGATTTCATTTCATATCTGATACGAATAAGAAAAATCATATCATACTTGTTCGATTTTTCAAGACCAACATCGGACTGATGTTATAAATGTAAATGAGTGTGAGCCCTAAAAGAGAGAATGTAATTTCTGTCTCCCTGACAGACTCTTATCAATGGTGCCTTCTGCTTCTGTTTGCATCACTTGTGTAACAGATCAGTTTTGCTCATCAATTCCGTTTGTTACTCTAAACCGAAAATGATCATGGCTTTTCAGGTTTCCAAAAAATATGAATAAATTTTTTTACTTAAATTCAAAAAAACAAAACGGAGATCTTGTAAGCACGCTAAGACACTTTCATACAAATGCACATACCCATGTACAAGTGTAAATTTACACACAAAATACAGGCCAAACATGAATGTGCTCGATAAGTACATTGATGCGGCAGGCCATTAGACAGATGGGAGTGATGCCAGCAGTTGTCGGAGCCAACAAATGGCTAAGTGCTCTTACAGTGGACATCCTGATGCAATCTAGTTTTGGATGTTCTTTGTTGCCCTCTCCTGCCAACAGCAGATTGGACGAGTTGACCTAATCCAACTGCTTCATTTGCACCGCTCTGGCCTACAGTCCTCAAGCTGCCACCTCTTGCACAGAAGTTGCATAGAGAGATGGAGGAGGGTCTGCTGAAGACTGGTCTTCATGTTACTGGATCTTCACTTGTGTGTGTGTGTGTGTGTGTGTTTTTTTTGTTTTTTTTTTAATACCACCACCACCTAAATCTGATATATGCACCGATCTATAGAATGAGATGTTCCAAATCATTTATCCCCCTATTTAAATGGAGAAACAACAGACCCCATTATAGTCATTGAAGTACATCATGCCCCAGTTGTTAAATTAGGGAGGTTTTTCTGTTTATAAACTCTAAGGAAAAGTTTGACTGTCCATCTTCACTTTTGTCTTACGGGTGTTATCTGGGATTTTGGTTATTCTTTTATGGGACTAACTTATCGGGAATAGAGAACAGTATAATTCATGCCATGTAATTTTCCCAGAAGTGTTTCTTCTAGGCGATGCTACAGTACTAGTATTCATGTTTGAGTGCATACCCATTGCAGCATCCTGTGACGTGAAACCATTGACCATTTTTAAAGGGAACCTGAAAGCTGATCCGTGCTGCGCGATCCGTGGGCAGCATACATCAGACACTGGGTATTTTTAGCTGTGTATGTTTGACTCTGAAACAGAGGGACATTTCAGTGAAACGTATACTTTTAAGAAGAGCTGGGGATTGAGTCGCACTCAAGACTAGTTGAAAAAGAATGGTCCTTGGCAGCTTTTCCCTCCCACTCCCTTGAATGACCATTCTCTCCCAAACGTGTATATAGGGAGAGACCTGTAAAATGTTGGCAGCAAGTGGGGAGAAGCCACTGGGGACTGACCTCAACTAGTCTTGGCTCGGTGCACAGCAGGTTTTTGCTGTGTAATCTGAGGATAGCCTAAGGTACGTGCTGAGATTCAGATTTCGGGGCTCTGTCACTTATTAGGCTGTGGGCTGTTTTAATGTGATGAATGTTTTATTACCAGGAGATTATCACTGCCTGGACTTGTTTCAGGGAGCATGTATCTGCTGTCAGGTTCCCTTTTTAAGTTTAATTTTTTTTTTGTTAATCTTGTTTACTCCATCTTGTGTTGTACATACATGACTATTTAAATCACTGACGATTGGACACTACATGCAGTCACTGGCTGAATAGACGGGATACTAAGAAATTAATTGGATTATTAATCTAGTTTTTACACTTCAATATGGGAATACGTTTTATTGGGAGGAATTTCTGTGATTTTTCTGCTTTGGTCCGTGGTTTACCAGCAGAAGCATGTAGTGATTTTCTGTTCCCGTTAATGGAATAAAATTACTGCATTCATCACTGGTCGCTGCTGGCGAAGAATGATTGGTCGTGTAGGTGTTTGGGTGTAGGTGGCTCTTGACTACTTGTATTAGTGGAGAATTGTATTTTTATGGTGGTTTTGTCGCTGTTGTGGATGGGTATCTGGTTTTCCACCTCATCCTGTAATGTTTGGTTTGCTCAGTTTTCAATTTCATGTTGCTGTTACCTTATTTTTCAGGAAACGATAGTTACGGCTCTAGAGGAGGTTCACAAGATGACTTCAATTCTGGTAAAGGTTACGTTTTATTTTTTTCTGAGGGCTTTCACTGGTTTTCTTGGTGCGGGGGTCGTCCAGCTAATGTTATTTCTTTTACACTAACACCAATTGCTTTTGAAGAATTTACTTTCTCCCCTTTTTTTTTTTTTTTTTTTTTTTTTCACTAAGTAAAAAAGTAAGTTGTTTGCTTTTTGTGCACGCCTTTTTCTGTTCTCTTCTGGTCTTTGTTGCTTAAAACTTTGTTTTTCTTTGTTTTTGTTTTTTTTTTTTTTGTGTTTTTTAATGAAAGCAAAGAAACGTAAAATAACATGTTTTCAAATTTAAAATGCACTTTTTGATGGTACTAAAATACACCTTTTCCACTGATGCAGTTCACAAGTCCTGTTTTGTACAGCTCATGTCTCAATTTTGCTCTGTAGACTAGGGCAGAATCTGTAGTAATTTCTTTAGGTTGGGGTGACATTGTCGAGCGACCAAAGCTCACTGGGTGTCGCGGCTACATTGCAGCCTAATACAAGCGAGCGGAGTCGCAATGAGATCAAAATCATTTGTATTCTAACAAACTTTGGCTGTATGCAATATTGCCATTTTTACACTGGTCCCTGAGGCTTTTTTAGACTCATACTTCCTGTCCATTCAGGAAAAGTTTTAAATAAGTTTATCAGAGGCAGGATTACAATGGCTCATAACACCTGTATACATGGCTAATAACAAAGGATTCTTAAATCACCAAAGTGATTTCACTCCTGAACATGTGTCCCATCCCTCATCAATGACCTTTGCACAGGCTCATTAAAGTGGAGGTGCGATGAGAGGGTTTGTGTTGACAACATACAATGCTGAGTGTGGCTCCTTCACTGGTGCCATATTGCAACGTGGAAGAGAGGCCTCGCAGTCTAATTCCATATTACGCCAAGAAAACGTGATGGCTAGTACAGCTGATGGAAGATACACCCCTCTGTCACAAGGAACTCGACAAGCTACTGTGAAAGAGCAGATGGTCAAAAGGATCAAAGCTGCAAGGTGTTCTTTGTGCCGATATCACATGGTCAAAAAGGAAGATTAAAAACTGCAGAAATATCCTAAAGTTCGGAACTTGGAATGTATGAACCAAGGCAAACCCAACATAGTCGAAGCCTAAATGGACAGAACAGGACTCAACTTATTTGGAATTAGCGAATTAAGATGGACTCAATCTGAATATTTCCAGTTGGTTCTTCTATTCTGGCAGCGAAAACCTAAGACGAAACTGTGGCGATTTTATTTTCAACTGAAACTGTCCTAAAATACAATGCAGTCAGTGATGGTCATCTTCGATTTGCCTACAAGTAGCGCAAATCCATGTCAGTTACTCAAGTCTACTCAACAGCAGATGCAGAGGAGGAGGGCGTTGATCTATTGTATGATCAAGCTCAAGAGAAAATCGACAAGATGCCAAAGCAAGACTTGATCATTATCATTGGAGACTGGAATGCGGAAGTGGGCTGTGGCAAACATGGAACTGTTGTTGTAAACATTGGAATTGGTGAATGAAACAAGGCTTCTGCACATTGAAAGTGAGACATCCCGCCTTAATCATGATGATGCACTGTGGTGGTGCACAGTTTTGATTTAAAGGGACTCTAAGCAGCACATAATGACTGGTTCAAACCGACTGCAGGCGCTTGGTGCACTAAGGCTTGGCCAAACCTTTAAATACACCTTCCCACCTGCTTGATTTTCGTCAATCTCTACCCCTCTTCATTGACCGCTCTGCCGTCATAGAGCCAGAAAAGGGGGGAAATAGAAATCGAGCAAGTGGGAAGGTGCAGTTAAATGTTTGGCCATGTCATGATGCACCAAGCATCTGTTCATGGTTTGAACACATTTTATGCTGGTGGTCCCTTTTTAATGGCTGCTCCCCACCTGTTGTACACTTAGTATTGCAACTCCCTGTGTTTCCATCAGGAGCAGAGGGGGATGAGTGACAGTTGGCATAAATAAAAATACCTTTATCACTACATATATACAGTATATACTCGCGTATAAGCCAACCCAAGTATTAAGCTGAGGCACCTAATTTTGCCACAAAAAGCTGGGAAATCTTATTAACTCGAGGATAAGCCGGGTATGCACTGCCCCATCCTTGCCTGCATGGCTCCTTATTCCCGTCCTTGCATGCATTTCTCCTTATCCCTGTCCTTGTCTGCATTTCTCCTTGCTTGCATTTCTCCTTATCCCTGTCCTTGCCTGCATGGCTCCTTATCCCCGTCCTTGTCTGCATGGTTCCTTATCCCCTTCCTGGTATCCATGGCTCCTCA
The DNA here is from genome assembly GCF_039654945.1 of Dendrobates tinctorius. NCBI lineage: Eukaryota > Metazoa > Chordata > Amphibia > Anura > Dendrobatidae > Dendrobates > Dendrobates tinctorius. The sequence continues at coordinate 53,014,865 of NW_027361675.1, forward strand.
TCCCTATCCTTTTATCCCCCCCATGAGAAAAGCATTAAAAAAAATCTTGCCATCCCTGCGCGCCCTCGCAGCATCTTGTTCCGGTGCCAGCAGCTCCTGCGGCCTCGCAATCATGTGTCCCTGCTCATTAAGGGAATGATTTACCTCTCACAACGCCTATGGGAGTGGAGAGAGGTGAATATTCATTACTTTTAATAAGCAGTCATCCGTGCTAGCTCGTCAGCTACGGTGATCGCAGGATATACATGGCAAAAGATGCAGTAGGCCACTGTACATGTTATGCAGTTGAGGCCTGCTAACATTTGCTTAAGGCCGGGGTCACATGACCGTATGTTAACTTGTGCAAAAGAATCGGGCAGGTTATGCAAATGACACTTGTCTCAAACTGTGTCCGAGTGTGATCTCCCTGTTGGTGCACTATGCTCCGATCATCTGGCTTGACAGATTTGCAGCATAGGTGTGGAGAAGACTGAGAAAGTAATTAGTGGTAATCGGACTGCACTTTGATGTTTCACACGTTCCAGCTGACTATGTATGGGTGCGTGAAATCTGATTCTTGGACGCAGCACTCGCAGGAGGCTGCAATTTTTATTTTATTTTTTTTTCTCCTAACTGCGATTTGGCAGCTGCATTGCCCAATAGACATTGGTCTGGGTGCAATCCAAGCCCTAATTCTTTTAGTAGGTGAGTTTTTTTACTCTCTTCAATTAATAGTGATTTAAAAAAAAAAAATCTTTTTGAGCTTTCCCCCCCCCCCCACTTCTTGCGCCAAAAGCCGTAACTTCATTTTTCCAACGACATAACTACAGTGGCTTATAAATGTTTGGGCACCCCCTGATCAAAATTGTTAATGTGAACAGTTAAGGAAATTGATGATGAAATGCTCTCTAAAAGGCCTAAAGTTCAAGATTTGTATTTATATGTATTTTCATCTTTTACACTTTAAATATTACAAAAAGGAAAATGGACCAATGCAAAAGTTTAATTACAAGAGGGGAAAAAAAATCCAGCCCTTGGGTCCTTGGAAATTCATAATTTATCAGAAAAACTTTTAAAACTCCAACTTCATAACAAAAGCATAATCCCCTAAATCCCCAGGGCTGATAAGCTACCCAACATAGTTAGCACCTAGTAGCACCCCCTTTTGAAAGCATTACAGCTTGTAAACACTTCTTGTAGCCAGCTAAGAGTCTGTCTATTCTTGGTTTGAGGAATTTTAATCCATTCTTGACTACTTCTGATACCTACATTACTTGATCTAATGTATTATAAATATGTTATATTTGTTATTTATGCACAAGTTGTGTTGTGCTAAACCTGTTCTGTTATAAAAATGACTGTTTATAGAGACATATGTTGTTGTCTCACTTACTGTATGTAATATAATTTTCAATTATGGAAAAACTTCAATAAAAACATTGTTTAAGAATTTTGATCCATTCTTCCGGTTCTGAGACTTCTAGGTAGTCTTGCATGCACTGCTATTTTGAGGTCTATGAACTCCCACCGTATTTTTCGGACTATAAGACACACCTAGGTTTTAGAGAAGGAAATTGGGGGAAAAAATTTGAAGAAAAAAATGTGTTCAATTCTGTACTTAATATCCCCTATCCTGGTATATATGGTCCCCTCATCCCCACCCTGATGTGCAGGCCCCCCATCTCTTACTGGTATGCATGGCCCTCGGAAAACTTAAAAAAAAAAAAAAAAAATTTACACTTGCCTTCCCCGCACTACCTCGCAGCATCCTGCTCTGTTGCCAGCAGCAGCTTTATGCTTGTAAGCATCTTATGGCAGTGACATTATGCGCTCTTTACAAGCCACAGAGTGCAGCTGCCAGAATACTCACTGCTCTGCACGCCGGGACTATGCGTGCAGAGAGCAGTGAGTATTCATTGCTCTTCACTAGCGCAGACAGTGTCAGCCATAGCCTGCCTTCCTTCTCTGGGCGTTGGGAGAGTTGAATATTCATTTCTCAAGTATTGGCACACATGACTGCTAGCAGCAGCAGGAAGCTGGCGGCTGACACTGTGCACGCTACTGAAGAGCAATGAATACTCCTTTCTCTATGCGCACAGTCCTGGTGTGCAGAGCACGGAGTATTCCGGCAGCTGCTCTTTGGCTTGCAAGCAGCATTGTGCTGCTTAAAAGCATAAAGATGCTGCTGGCATTGGAGCAGGATGCTGTGAGGGAGTGCCCGGAAGGTAAGTGTAATGCTTTTGTGTGGTTGTTTTTTTTTTTTTTTTTTTCTCTGATAGGGCCTTGCATACCGGGATGGGGCAATTCATACCAGGATCGGGGTTGGGGGCCACTCATACCAAGACCCTATTAAAGAGAAATGAATATTCATTGCCTGCCACACCCATGGGTGTAGAATGCAGTGAATATTCATTTCTCTTTAGCAGCAGGCACAGGAGTTAGCTGCAGCCGCTGGTTCCAGCCTCCTGTGACTCGCTGCTCCGCCGCTGCTGCTCCCCCACAGCCAGAGCCGGCCGGCAGGTACATCCAGACTATAAGACGCACCCCCATTTTCCTCCACGTTTTTAGAGGGAAAAAAGTGCATCTTACAGTCCGAAAAATATGGTACACTATGTAATTATGGCTTTTATGCATACAATAACATTGGACCCCAATAACAGAAAAATGCAAGTCAAGTAAAATCACTGTAATCTTTATTAATGTATAAAAGTACAGAATGGAACAATACAGGCAATAAGAAATATGGGGGGGGTATCTGTGTAAGAAAAACAAGGCCATAATGGAAAACCTTAGCCCAATAATAGCGCATAAACATATAGCCATATATGTAAAGATATCACTGGTAAATACATAGATATGTAGTATAGACATATATACGGTAAGTCAAATATTAGATATACCGGGTAACAATTTAATGAGACTTAAGTAGGCCAATGTAAAATGTTCATTACGATAAGTAAGCGTACAATATTAGTAGTATTAGGATTCCTGGACGAGGCTGCTCTTGCAAAATAAGCGTTTCTTGTGTGGAGAATATCGCCCTTCTTCCTTGGTGCTGTACTACTGAAGGTATGTAGGCAGCGTTGAACTGGAACACCTTGGGCCCACCAGAGAAAATCATTCTTGAGGCCCACTATGTAGCTGCATAGAGTTAAATACCAGACCACCAATTATGCGGTAAAACACGCTAATATCCGGGTATAATATAAGGTTGTACATGTCTTAATTATGTAGCAGGAGTTGGGGTAGCCCCCTCGTAGAATATAAAGCAGCCCCCTCACATAGTATAATGCAGCCATCTCATAGAATATAATGCAGCCATCTCATAGAATATAATACTGCCCCCCTCATAGGGTATAATACTGCCCCCCTCATAGGGTATAATGCTGCCCCCCTCATAGGGTATAATACTGCCCCCCTCATAGGGTATAATACTGCCCCCCTCATAGGGTATAATACTGCCCCCCTCATAGGGTATAATACTGCCCCCCTCATAGGGTATAATACTGCCCCCCTCATAGGGTATAATACTGCCCCCCTCATAGGGTATAATACTGCCCCCCTCATAGGGTATAATACTGCCCCCCTCATAGGGTATAATACTGCCCCCCTCATAGGGTATAATACTGCCCCCCTCATAGGGTATAATACTGCCCCCCTCATAGGGTATAATGCACCCCCTCATAGGGTATAATACTGCCCCCCCCTCATAGGGTATAATACTGCCCCCCCCTCATAGGGTATAATACTGCCCCCCCCCTCATAGGGTATAATACTGCCCCCCCCCCTCATAGGGTATAATACTGCCCCCCCCCCTCATAGGGTATAATACTGCCCCCCCCTCATAGGGTATAATACTGCCCCCCCCCTCATAGGGTATAATACTGCCCCCCCCCTCATAGGGTATAATACTGCCCCCCCCTCATAGGGTATAATACTGCCCCCCCCTCATAGGGTATAATACTGCCCCCCCCTCATAGGGTATAATACTGCCCCCCCCTCATAGGGTATAATACTGCCCCCCCCTCATAGGGTATAATACTGCCCCCCCCTCATAGGGTATAATACTGCCCCCCCCTCATAGGGTATAATACTGCCCCCCCCTCATAGGGTAGAATAGTGCGCCCCCCCCTCATAGGGTAGAATAGTGCGCCCCCCCCTCATAGGGTAGAATAATGCACCCCCGCTCATAGGGTAGAATAGTGCACCCCCGCTCATAGGGTAGAATAGTGCACCCCCGCTCATAGGGTAGAATAGTGCACCCCCGCTCATAGGGTAGAATAATGCACCCCCGCTCATAGGGTAGAATAATGCACCCCCGCTCATAGGGTAGAATAATGCACCCCCGCTCATAGGGTAGAATAATGCACCCCAGCTCATAGGGTAGAATAATGCACCCCCGCTCATAGGGTAGAATAATGCACCCCCGCTCATAGGGTAGAATAATGCACCCCCGCTCATAGGGTAGAATAATGCACCCCCGCTCATAGGGTAGAATAATGCACCCCCGCTCATAGGGTAGAATAATGCACCCCCGCTCATAGGGTAGAATAATGCACCCCCGCTCATAGGGTAGAATAATGCACCCCCGCTCATAGGGTAGAATAATGCACCCCCGCTCATAGGGTAGAATAATGCACCCCCGCTCATAGGGTAGAATAATGCACCCCCGCTCATAGGGTAGAATAATGCACCCCCGCTCATAGGGTAGAATAGTGCACCCCCGCTCATAGGGTAGAATAATGCACCCCCGCTCATAGGGTAGAATAATGCACCCCCGCTCATAGGGTAGAATAATGCACCCCCGCTCATAGGGTAGAATACTGCCCCCCCCTCATAGGGTATAATACTGCCCCCCCCTCATAGGGTATAATACTGCCCCCCCCTCATAGGGTAGAATAGTGCGCCCCCCCCTCATAGGGTAGAATAATGCACCCCCGCTCATAGGGTAGAATAATGCACCCCCGCTCATAGGGTAGAATAGTGCACCCCCGCTCATAGGGTAGAATAATGCACCCCCGCTCATAGGGTAGAATAATGCACCCCCGCTCATAGGGTAGAATAATGCACCCCCGCTCATAGGGTAGAATAATGCACCCCCGCTCATAGGGTAGAATAGTGCACCCCCGCTCATAGGGTAGAATAGTGCACCCCCGCTCATAGGGTAGAATAGTGCACCCCCGCTCATAGGGTAGAATAGTGCACCCCCGCTCATAGGGTAGAATAGTGCACCCCCGCTCATAGGGTAGAATAATGCACCCCCGCTCATAGGGTAGAATAATGCACCCCCGCTCATAGGGTAGAATAATGCACCCCCGCTCATAGGGTAGAATAGTGCACCCCCGCTCATAGGGTAGAATAATGCACCCCCGCTCATAGGGTAGAATAATGCACCCCCGCTCATAGGGTAGAATAATGCACCCCCGCTCATAGGGTAGAATACTGCCCCCCCCTCATAGGGTATAATACTGCCCCCCCCTCATAGGGTATAATACTGCCCCCCCCTCATAGGGTAGAATAATGCACCCCCGCTCATAGGGTAGAATACTGCCCCCCCCTCATAGGGTATAATACTGCCCCCCCCTCATAGGGTATAATACTGCCCCCCCCTCATAGGGTAGAATAGTGCGCCCCCCCCTCATAGGGTAGAATAATGCACCCCCGCTCATAGGGTAGAATAGTGCACCCCCGCTCATAGGGTAGAATAGTGCACCCCCGCTCATAGGGTAGAATAGTGCACCCCCGCTCATAGGGTAGAATAGTGCACCCCCGCTCATAGGGTAGAATAATGCACCCCCGCTCATAGGGTAGAATAGTGCACCCCCGCTCATAGGGTAGAATAGTGCACCCCCGCTCATAGGGTAGAATAGTGCACCCCCGCTCATAGGGTAGAATAATGCACCCCCGCTCATAGGGTAGAATAATGCACCCCCGCTCATAGGGTAGAATAATGCACCCCCGCTCATAGGGTAGAATAATGCACCCCAGCTCATAGGGTAGAATAATGCACCCCCGCTCATAGGGTAGAATAATGCACCCCCGCTCATAGGGTAGAATAATGCACCCCCGCTCATAGGGTAGAATAATGCACCCCCGCTCATAGGGTAGAATAATGCACCCCCGCTCATAGGGTAGAATAATGCACCCCCGCTCATAGGGTAGAATAGTGCACCCCCGCTCATAGGGTAGAATAGTGCACCCCCGCTCATAGGGTAGAATAGTGCACCCCCGCTCATAGGGTAGAATAATGCACCCCCGCTCATAGGGTAGAATAATGCACCCCCGCTCATAGGGTAGAATAGTGCACCCCCGCTCATAGGGTAGAATAGTGCACCCCCGCTCATAGGGTAGAATAGTGCACCCCCGCTCATAGGGTAGAATAGTGCACCCCCGCTCATAGGGTAGAATAGTGCACCCCCGCTCATAGGGTAGAATAGTGCACCCCCGCTCATAGGGTAGAATAGTGCACCCCCGCTCATAGGGTAGAATAGTGCACCCCCGCTCATAGGGTAGAATAGTGCACCCCCGCTCATAGGGTAGAATAATGCACCCCCGCTCATAGGGTAGAATAATGCACCCCCGCTCATAGGGTAGAATAATGCACCCCCGCTCATAGGGTAGAATAATGCACCCCCGCTCATAGGGTAGAATAATGCACCCCCGCTCATAGGGTAGAATAATGCACCCCCGCTCATAGGGTAGAATAATGCACCCCCGCTCATAGGGTAGAATAATGCACCCCCGCTCATAGGGTAGAATAATGCTGCTCTCCTCATAGGGTATAATGCTATATAGATGTAGAAATAGATAGTAGATAATGGATAGAAAGTAGATAATGGATAGATATAGATAGAAAGATTCAGAGAGAGAGATAGTGTTAGATAGATGGAGATATGGATAGAGGGATGGAGATATAAAAAAACAAACCAAAACACAATACTCACCTCTCCTCCTCGCTCCCACGCTGATCCCGGCTTCAGTGTCAGGAGCTGCCCCCTCTGCCAGACACACAGCGGGTGCGCGATGTAGTGACGTCATCGCGCACTGGCTGTGAGCCAGGAGCAGAGAGGACTGAGGGCGGCGCCGGCCCTGATTTGCAGCTGTAGTCTGCAGAGCGGCTTACTGGGCTGGGGGCGGGGCCTCTGGGGGTGTGGAGACCTGAAATGATATTCACTGCTTCGCAGTGAATATTAATTTCTCTTTAGCAGCGGGGACAGGGGCTCCTGCCTCCTGACACCCGCTGCTGCTCCGCTGGCAGGGGCCCCCATAGCAGCTGCATGGTGTGCGACACCACTGGCTGGGGGCCCCTGGAGCAGCGGGGGCCCTAGGCAACTGCTGGCCCTGTATGCTAGCAGGTGCCAGGGCCCACCAGATGCCAGGGCCCACCGGAGAATCCACCGGTTCTCCGGTGGGCCAGTCCGACGCTGTATGTAGGTATAATATGGGGTTTATTGTGGTATAACCTCTCTTGGACTTCTTGCACAGACAGGTGTCTCTACTAATATTGTATACTTGTATATTGTATACTTATTGTAATTACCGTAACTTTTCACATTGGTTCACTTGAGTCTCTTTATTGTTACCTGGTATATCTTATATTTAAGTGACTTTTATATGTCCATAATATAAAATGTTTCATATTTCACATTTTAATTACAGAAAGTAATTGTATTTTTTCGCCTAAAATACAAAGGAAATGTGTCATCTTTAACTTTAGCCCTTTTAGAGATCTTTTCATCAACTTGCTTAATAGTAATTTTGACCAGGGGTGCCCAAACTTTTACATGCCACTATGTATGAGGGCTAATTTTTTGCTGGATGTGTTTGTAGTTCATTTTGCCACTCTAAGTACTGGAAAATGGCGACCACAATCCAACTGTTCATTGTGTGGTAAGAATGACCTGTCAACATGATTCTCAGGGCCAGAAATGTGGTGAAAATTTTGTGGGGGGGAATCTGTAAAAATTAAAATAAACCAGTGGTGATGGAATGTGACTTTATAATGTCCTTCAGCCTGCACAAATCAAATGCGTCTTTCAGAAAAGCCAGGTGGTGAGTATAATTGTATACAATCTGTAGCAATGTCTGTGGGCTAAATGCAGCAGATTTGTCCATGTGCGGTATCTGTCTGGAGTCCAGACTGTTAAGCTCGCAGATGATTGTCCAGGGTACTTGTGTGTTCTAAAGAATAGCCTGTAATGTTAAGGCACTGTAATTACTGGGTTTGTACAGTGAAAACAAGTTCTCTATCCACTGGATATGCAATAACTGTATTTGGTGGGTGTCCCCATTGCTGGGACGTGCACGAACCTGATGGGGGAATTTTTATCCCTATTACAAAATGGATGAGCAGGTTATTTTCTATTGCGTTGGTCAAAAGAGCTAATTACAACACTTTGCCAACCCATGGAGAATGAATGGAACAACCGCACTTCTGCTCCATTCTAAGGCCGGTTTCACACTAGCGCATTTTCAACGCGCGCACGGCCGGGGGTAGCTCCGCCCCTGATCCGGCTCTCTGCCCGGCGTGCCCGCCCCTTCCTTGTAGCGCCGCCTCCTAGCGGACAGCGGCGCCTGCGATCGGCGCACCCTATCTTTAGCATAGGGTGCGCCGATCGTGCGCAGGCCGTGCGCTAGTTGCGCTTTGACCTGCGCTGCGCACTTTTGACGGTGCGCCGTGCGCGCCAAAATCCGAAAAGTTTGATTTTGGCGCGCACGGCGCACCGTCAAAAGTGCGCAGCGCAGGTCAAAGCGCAACTAGCGCACGGCCTGCGCACGATCGGCGCACCCTATGCTAAAGATAGGGTGCGCCGATCGCAGGCGCCGCTGTCCGCTAGGAGGCGGCGCTACAAGTAAGGGGCGGGCACGCCGGGCAGAGAGCCGGATCGGGGGCGGAGCTACCCCCGGCCGTGCGCGCGTTGAAAATGCGCTAGTGTGAAACCGGCCTAATAGGGATAAAAGTTCTGTTGAATGTTGCGGGTCCCAGCAGTCTGACTTCCTCTGATCAACAAGTTACCGCCTTTCCAATAGACTGGTGATTCAATTTCACTGGGCGACCCCCTTAAAGGGAGCCTGCCAAGACAAAAACCGCAAATGGCTTGCAGATATATGTGGTTAATCTGCAGGTTAGAATTCTGAAGTTGTGTGGCCACTGCGCTGAGACCCCTGCTGGTAGGAAGAAATAAACTTTATTCCTCTTGGCAACCTCTGACTTTTAGTTGTACAGGTGCTGCTTCAGTCATGGCTCAGTACCCAGTTAGCTGCGGCTTGAACCATGCCTCTGGTACTGACTGACGGCCAACTCAGCAGTGCATCAGTGCCGAGCCGACTGTCAATCAGTTCCACCGGTGTGGTTAGCAGCTGCTCACTATGTACTGAGCTCTGACTGGACCTGTGCTTTTATGACTGAAAGCCAAGTCTGTCAGAGGAATAAAGTTAATTTTCTCTCAGCAGCGGGGCTCTCAGTGCCTCAGTTGTGTGGCTTCAGAACGCTATTAACCTGCAGGTTAACCCCATATCTGCAAGCTATTTGCGTTTTTTGTCTTGACAGGCTCCCTTTAAGTACAATGTTAGAGTAATGTTTTCATGTTAAATATATAGATTTAATTTTTTTTATTTAGGATTTAGAGATGATGACTTTTTAGGAGGCAGAGGAGGTAGGGGAGGTCGCGGTGGACCTAGTGATCGACGAGGACCACCAGCTTCAGGTCCTGGACGCTTCAGAGAAGGACCACGTGGAGGTTCTATGGACTTCAGAGAACCTACAGAAGGTTGGGAAGATATTTGATAGGATTAGTATAAATTTTTGTTGAAATGTGTGGGGTTTTTTTTTTGTTTTTGTGTTTTTTTTATTTTAAGACTCTTAAGTGGCTAGACTAAGGCAATGGACATGCTCTGTTACCTTGTTGGCTCACTGATCTCCAGTGCCATTGGGTTTATATGACAGATGGGGCCTCTCCATGGCTCCCAAGTCAGCCATGTACCGAATCTTCATAGCCTGCCACTTGCGTTTTCATAATATAATGCAAAGTGGTGCAAAGATATTGCAGTGTATTTTAAGAATGCTGGATGATTGCATGTATAGACCATTACTTGGAGTAAAGGGTTAATGAAATTCTCACTTCCAGGGTAAAGTCTGTAGTCAGTGAAGATAGATTTTGCTAATACTGAGAGAGAAGATGAAGGCTGCTAATTATGAGTCTATGCAGATTGGAGCGGGGAGGTGCTCTGACTAGCACCTTCTTCAGCTACTCCCCTCTACATATAATGATGTGAGAATCAACTGCCAGCTGTCAGTAATGGAATAATCTGTCTTCACGGAATACAGATTTGACCTGTGAAAAGCATGGATGATCAGTCCAGTAGGAGAAGCATATTTTTGTCATAACATATATTACAAATTTTCTTATTTCTGTGTGTACTATTGATTTATCCAATAAAGACTACCCATGGAAAGATGAGCCCAGTTTATTATCCAGCAAAAAAAAGACTAGCACTTTAACCCATGTATTACCTTATCCACAAAACCTGCTGCCTTCTTGATTTTACTAAGTTTTTTCAATCTGCAGAACCTAGGCCATCACTTTGTGGAAAATATCTGCTGTGTGCATACTTTGTTTTTAATCTTTTGTATGGCAGGGAATATACGTCTGCTTTTAACTTTTTTTTTTTTTTTTTTTTCTTCCCTTCCTACAGAGGAAAGAGCACAGAGACCACGACTTCAGCTTAAACCCCGGACAGTTGGAACCCCTCTCAATCAAGTAGCCAATCCTCATTCTGCTATCTTTGGCGGGGCCAAACCCAGAGAGGAAAGTGGCGGAACAAAAGAGAAGGATTGAGCTGATCATTAGGAGGGATGGAGGAGAGAGTTAGCTGGTCACTCTGGAACATCAACCCCGCAGTTTCCATTCCTGCCTCCTGGCATTCACTCCTCATCTCCCTCCTGTCTGAAACTGAACACTGAGCTTGTGAATGCATGTCAGCTGTTAACAAGTGGTTTTTAGTACGTTCTCTGCTTTTCTGTATCTTGTACCTGCATTGTACTGTTTCCACCTCTATCTCGCCTAGCTGCAGGGCAACGTCCTGCACATAAAGCCCCTTCTAAAAATGGAGTTCATTTTGGACATGGGAGAAGAATTGCATTTTTGCCCAGTTTTTTTTTTTTTTTTTTTAAATTTAAGGTCAATTGTTAATATTCTGTTAACACTTGGTTGCCCTTGGGTTATTTAGTGCTTTGCCTCACCTCTTCTCTTGCATGTTTTGTTCTGAATTGCCAAGACTCTGAGATGGTAGTACCTGGCATATGTGTGTTCCGTGCCACGTATTAAAGTGACAGGCAAGCGCTAACCTGTAAACTTGACCAGGTTTTTTGGCTTTAGGCCTGTTCCATAAACTCCTCCCTGTATTTGTACAGAATGCTCAATATACTTCTCAACTCTGCGAAGATTTAACTAAATAACTTGTTAAATTTTTGTTTACATTGGCTTATATATATATATCGATATGACTTATCCTATCACGTGTCTAGTTTACTCTATAATGTGCTTCACAACGGGTTAGACGCGCTCTTCTGTGCAATTAATGTACAAAATGGAGACGCCAAGTCATGACAAGGTAGCAGTTCTTCCAAAAGGAAAGATGTGCTAAGTAAATGCATTTTCTTAGTAAAGTTTTATGTTGCCTAATTTTTTAACATAAATACAATAAAATACTATTTTTTTCTGTTTTAAAGCTCTTCAACCTGGAAAATTGAGCCTTATATATACTACGATGTCTACAGACAGAGCATTGACAGTGCTGAAATGCATTTGTAGTGTTTGTGGGGTTTTTTGTTTTTCTTTTCGGTCTCCTTTTTGGCCTCCCCAAATCTCATTTTTTTGGTTATTGGTGCTGGCTCCACTTGTGTAGCTCTCAACAGAGGGTATTCACTAGTCTTATTGTTTGAGGTCCATTTCTAGACAAATCTGTTAAGTGGTCTACGACAAATCTACTCCTAAAATTAGGACATTTAATATTTGAAATGTTGCACAGAGCAAATGATTTAAGGTGTGTTATGAATAAATACCTGTTTTCCGGTCGCTGATGACTGTAACACTGTTGCAGGCAGCTCTGGCTGAAGGATCTAAAACCAGTATTATGATAACAGATGAGGGCAGAGATTTTTACCTCCAGTGTCTCAGCATATCAGTTACTTTCACTCTTCTTTCTCTACATACATTCTCTGCATTAAGAACCATTTGTCTAACACTAGCATCTAAAGCAAGACATGCTTTGTGGTAATATACAAGAAGAAACATCATACCCTCAGATTTACTCTAGATTTATTTACATCTGCAGCTTGGGGGAAGCTTAAAGACAGAACAAAGAGCTTCACGGCTGCTCTATACTTTTGACTTTAAAGTGGGAACTCCAAATACTCAACACGTTCTGCTTCACGACAGTAAATATATGGACATGGTATTTTGTGGAAGATCTTTTAAATAAAAGAAAAATGAAATGGCTTCTCATTTGTGGCTTCACTGTTTTTCTTAACCTTAACTGATCCTGCTCTCATTCGTTCAGCCTATGCAAGGGAAAGAAAATGACATGTTTGCTAGCTTTCCCCTAGCAGAGTTGACATCCCCTTTGCCATTCAAACATTTCAGACATCCAACTTTTTAGGACAAATTATTAAAATTGAGTTTGAAGACTTGTCATATACCTATACAACAAAAAACATATAATTCCATTTTCTTAATGCACACAAAATAAGTTTAGGTTTACAGATGTATAGTGCTACTGATCCCTGCATCTGGGTTTCCACAAAAAGTCCAACAGACCTCCATTGAAGCAATTCACTGTTATGAGGCCATCAAAGTCGTGTTGGACACTGGCCTCTGTCCGGACAGCATTCATCTGTTCCTGATGTGCACAAAGAATGATCTTGTCAGATGATCTGAAACCACTCTGTTAGAACGCAGGTAAGACTGTGTCCAAAGTGACTGTTGGCTTCATAAAAGTGAATGGATTACTGTAACATTTTTTTTAATGAGTTGTTACATGATGTTGACTGTGTTGCCAATTTGCAGATTTAGCCTAAAGTTCAGGATATGAACTATTACATTAGCAGAATGTTACCTATAAAATGGTAGTTACAATCTCTAAGCTTCACCATCGCCATTAAAATAAGACCACAACATTTTTGACTGGTTAGCTACCCTGCACCAAAGGTCTTAACAGCTTACACTCGCTGTCCCCAAGTTAAGCTATTAAATGTTGCCTTAGCACTAGAACTACCGCATGTTTCATAACTACCATTAGGGGTCATTTTTGAACCCCATTCAAAAGTACTGACTCTGGAGTAAAAATAACTTTTTTTGTTGCCAACAAATTAAAGAACATTTATTTTAACTCAGTAGGAACAGTGTTAAGATCAAGTACAGCACGCATTTTCCTTTTACATGGTCATAGCATGCGGTGTCCAACAGTTAACATAAACAGTACTTTCTTCCACTTTCCCAGTGCACTTTCCACAAACTGGTTTGTTACAGCTTGCGCAAGTTTTAGTTGTTTTGCTTTCATTGCATCTTCCAACTCCACATTTTCGACGCTTGCGGATTTCTTGTCCTTTTGTTTGTGGTTCAGACATTGCGGATGATGGGCCACTTCTTCTGCCTCATTTTTAGATAAATTCTGAAGACCTTTCAAAATTTCATCACTTGTCAGACCCCTCTGCTTACTCATGCTTCAAATATACGTCACAAAAAGGGAGTTGTAAGATCGCAGAAGTAATAAAACGACACTGTACAAACATGCAGAGTTGTAGCTTCAACTGTAATGTTTGCTACTGAAGTGCAGACAGAAATCGCTACAAGAGACATGGATCAAACATGTTTAGACAAAACAAAATGCTGAATCATCCCTGATATGCAAAGATACAATTACACTCTACAACTAGGGAGAAGCACTGTGATTTTCTGTACTCTGTAATATTAGGTGACTTGCCTACTACTACTTTTATGTATGGGGTCAAATTGACCCCTTCAGTACTTATAGGTAAGAATTGTAAAATCCGGGCCCCTGAAAGTTACAATTCATTTTTGTGTCCTAAAATAAACACTACCATGAATAAATAAAAGTGTCAAGTCAGAACTCATTTGTTAAAATTTTAGAAATTATAGGAAAAAGAAATAGCAAAAGGGTCAAAATGACCCCTCCGGTAGTTCTAGTGTTAGGGCTCTGTTCACAGAGGGCAGGATTACATGCATATATTTTTTTTTTTTTTTTTTTTTTTTCCCCCTGAAAAGTAGGATACATGTAGAGGCCCTAAAAAGTATGGCCTAATGCTGGTGTAAACAAAGCCTGACTAACATTCATAGTATGGACTGACAGTTATAGATTGAGAATGTAATTATTAAACTACTACAATACTTTATTTTCTTATTAATAATTGTTGGCCACAGAAGAGTGGTTATGCACTCTACCTCTTGCTGGCTTTACATTAGGGAACAGTTGGTTCTACTTGATAGCCTATAACTTCTCAGGCGCTAGGCTGCTTAGTTTTTGCCTTATATCTGTATGCAGATACAACCAGTTTCAGGTCTGCTTGATGTTCTTAGATTTTGTTTTCAAGATTTTTTTGATCCTACAGGTAGCATCTGCCACCCTTTGTTAATCATTCCAAGGAGGGCACACTGCTCTCCGTAGCAGCGTACTTCCCTCTGGATGATACTTCACTTTTTCCCCCATACCGGTTGCTGCATTGGAGTGGAGTGATGATGTCCTAATTTTTTTGCACAAGGGCATCAAAGTGGCTGTCCGAATATGTCGGATATATGAATATACTCTATCTAGTTCTGATTGGGGACTCTTTTCTCTTTATTTACCCTCTTGCAGTTCTGTAGTGTAATACTTTTGTGTTTTTGTTTGTTTGTTTTTTTTTTGTTATTTCTCTTATTGTTAATGTGCTTCTAGCTGTTTGAGATGATCTTGTGAAGTCTGAGGTTTGCTGCCATCAGTATTTCCTGTGTTCTAGAGAGCAGATCAATTGCCTCTTCACTTGTGGGCAGAGGTTTATGCTCATCCTCTACATACAGTAGTGTTCAAAATAGTCCAATAGGACTAACCAGATTTAAACACTGTTTTTGGTATAAATTATATTACCACATGTCAAACAATTTACCGGTTGGTACGGTAGATTCTAAAGGTACTGTCACACTTAGCGATGTACCAGCGATATGACGCGGTCAGGATCGCTGGTACATCGCTAAGTGGTCGCTATTGAGCTGACACACAGGCAGATCTCACCAGCGACATCGCTGGGGACGGGGGTCGCTACTTACCTGTCACACCAGGCGATCCTCCGTCCTCCCGCCCGGCTCCACGCGTCGCTCGTCTTCACAGCAGGAAGCGCCGCAGGAAGCTGACGACGAGAAACAGTCCTGAACGTTCTCGCGCAATCAGCGATAACCAGCGGGGGAGCGGGTCGTAGGTAAGTATCACACACAGCAATATCGCTAGCAATATCGCTATAACGTCACTAGTTATAGCGATATTGCTAGCGATATCTCTTAGTGTGACAGGCCCTTTAGAAAACCAACAGACTCTGCATTCATGACCTGCATGTTTTAGAATAATTGAAAAGTGTTCAAAATAGTGTGGAGTTCAATTAGTGAGGTCAATCATTCTGTGAAGATACAGGTGTGAATCGGGTGGCCCTTATTTAAAGCGAACCTGTCAGCTGTTTTGGCCGCTATAACATATGGCCACTGCCTTTCAGGGCTTATCTACAGCATTCTATAATGCTGTAGGTAAGCCCCCAATCTGACCTGAAAAATAAGTTTTATTATACTCCTGGGGGGGCGGTCCGGTCCGATGGGTGTCGCAGGTACAGGTCCAGTGCCTCCCATCTTCTTGCGACGACGCCCTCCTGCTTGCTTCATGGCTCATGGGCATCGTGCTCCTGCGCATCTGTACTTCTCTTCCCTGTTGAGGGCAGAGCAAAGTCCTGCAGTGTGCAGTACTTTGCCCTCAACAGCGCAGAGAAGTACACCTGTGCAGGAGTGCAATGCTGGTACTGTATCTTGTTAACTATAGTCTTGAGATGAGGGTGATGAAGAGCAGCCTCTGGGGTTGGGATCTCCTTTCTGTTGGACTGTATCTGGTTCCACTCGACGAGTTTGTTGGGGTATCTCCATGTTATTCTCGAGAGAAGATACTATGAGTCCATTGACTCTTCTCCCAGAGACCTTCTGTAACACCACTACAGGTGCAAAGGGTGTAGGAGTGAGCATTTTCCTTAAACAGATCAAAGCGTTCTGACCTTGCAAGTGATCGTTTACTCTGATTATCCAGGATAGTATACTTGTGGCCAAAAGTATTTAAATCACTATTTTATATTTTTAGATTGTATTTTTTTTTTTTTTTACCCCTTCGCGTGACATGTATGTTTACGTTATGTCATGACACCCCTCTACCCCTTTGATGTGAGGACTGACCTGTAGCCCACATCTTTCCAAGCAAATGATGGCATTTTTATTCAGCTATCAAGTGCCTCTAACAGCAACGGTTGGAGACTTGGTCCACCCTGGGCTGTTAATGTTAAATCCTACTGTTGATCACTGACAGCGGCATTTAACATGCATCGGCAGGGAAGCACGTAATTCCCCGCTCACATTGGCGTGCCCGTGATGTGATCACGGGGTACCGATGGGTTGTAATCACAACCGGGGATTTCCTGATTACCCCAATGCCTGTGATTCCGATCTGCCTGTGAATGCCTGCTCATGGTCAGCATTCAAAGGAGATCATGGTTTCTGCTATATATGAAGCACTGGCTATGTACAGCACAGGTGATAGGATGATCACAGCTTCAAGTCCCCTAAGGTGACTATTAAATAAGAAGTTTAATGATCTTTTAACTCCTTAATGACAGCCAATACGTTGTTGTACTGACCTGAGATATAAGAGAATATCCCCATACTGGTGACAATCCACCAGCTGTCGGCTGTACACTATAGATGACAACTTGCTTTATCACAGAGTCAGTGTTGGCATTGTCCATATGTTTAACCCCTTAGTTGCTGCTGTCAAAAATTACATGAAATAAATCCTTAAAAGATTGTGGGGGCTTCTGTTTTAATCTAATTGACACATCGAGATCATGATTGTGGGGTACTGATGTTTGCCATAGCAGTTCATGGCCAAATAGCGGCCTTAGAGTCTCCTGGTTATAGCGGTCAGTTCAAAAGTTAGCGACATTTAGGTGGTAAACACACTTTCATTCCAGCTAGGCTACTTTGCATTAATTCCTGAAAATCACCTGAAGGGTTAATAAACTACCTGACAGCAGTTTTCAATATGTCAGGAGGTGCTATTTTTAAAATGTTATAAATTGGAAAACCCCAAGAGACATACTAACTCCAAAGTCACTTCAAACCTGGATAGGTCCCTCAAAAAAAATTAATTTTGTAAATTTCCTTGAAAAAATGAAATTACTGCTACATTTTTAAACCTCCGAAAAGGCTAACAAAATAAAATGGCATTTTAAAAATGGTGCTGATGTAAAACAGGCGTGTGGGAAATGGTTTTTATTAATGTTTTTGTGTGGTATGACTATCTGGATTGAAGCGATAATCATTCAAACTTTGAAAATTGGAATTTTTTAAAATTTTTGTCAAATTTCTGATATGTTTTGTGTTTATTTATAAAAAATATCAACCTAACTTTACCATTATCATAAATTATAATGTGCCATGAATAAACAGTCTCTAAAAAAAACAAATCATAGGCTAAAATTAGGTTTACTCTGTCGCCTCATTGGGGGACACAGAACCATGGGTGTTATGCTGCTGTCCACTAGGAGGTGGCACTATGCATAATCTGAAAAAGATTAACTATGGCTCCTCTGCAGTATATACCCCTGGACGGCGTCAGCCTTCTCCAGTTTTTGCTTAGTGTCGCAAGGAGGCACACCTAAAGAATTTTTTTCACTCCGTTTTTTCCCGGATGACAGATGAAGAAAAGCGGGTCTCCTGTGAGACTCCCGGCATGGCTCCTTCCTCGGCCCCCTATTATGGGGTGTCCGGTTGAAGTAGAGATGGTTGTTCCCCATGTCGCTCCTTCCCCAGTCCTGCGGGTGCTGGCTTGAAGTTGAGACCCCCCTCCCCTCCTTCCCCAATTCCTTTTGGTCTTGGGTTGAGGTCGAGGCAAGGAAGAAGCACCCTGATGGCGACAGCAGCACCCTCCCTAATCCCCCTCTGGGGGTATTAGGTTGCGACGCCTCAGGTACGTCTGTACCTCGGTAATCTGCAGCTCACTGTATCCAGGGACCCCAGCCCACCTGTGGACTCCTGTTGGGGGGGGGGGGGAGTGTGGGCAGGCATGGCACATGCAGAGACAGGGCTCCCTGCACCCTTGTCTGCGGCAGCACCAGCTACATAGCGCCTCGGGGACCCATCACAGGGCCCCGCTTCCGATTGTGGCCCCACCGCTATCCTGCCTTTCAATCCGGGGGGGTCTGGTTAAGATCCGACCCCCTCCCGGTCTACCGTGCCGGCCTGGAGCCCTTCCTGGGCATCGATATCTAATTTAGGCCATGGCTTCGGCCTAGCTGAGGTCGCTGCCCGGATGACAAATATGACACTCTCCAGTGTCATAGAAGGGGCGGGTCGAGGCAGAAAGGGCACATTTTTACATATCTCTGCGCGCTCTTTCTCAGCTCTCCGCCCCCTTCTCCATCATCCTCTCGGCAGCCATTTCTGACGCAGGCATCAGCAGCCACCACGCCAGCCAGTCTCCGGGGGGCACCCGGACTGTGGATCTTCGGCGCTGGACCTAGGGGAACACTGGTGGGGTAAGATCACAGCTCAGGTTTTTTTTTTGCTCGGCTGTGAATCCGGATTCCCTGTAAGGCTCTCCTATAGGTTTCCCCTGCATATCCACCCCTGTAGGGCTCTCCCATAGCCTGCCCTTCCGCGCTCTGTGCACTATGCCAGGCTCAAGGTACAAGAGAACCAGGCAGGACAGCTTTTATACATTCTGCACAGCCTACAAAATCACTCTCCCCAGTGGCAGCACGTACCCCCACTGTTGGGACTGTATCCAGAATACTGGGTCAGAACCCCAAGAGGCTCCTACCAATGCTTCAGTGGATGCTACCATGCCGGAATGGGCTACCCAGATGTTGCAGTCCATAGATAACCTAACCTCCACATTACTCCAGGCTCCGCAGGGTCATGGCTCGGCTATGAGCGTACCCTGCAAAGGGACAGCTCCACTCAGGGTCAGGCCGTTTCTGGCTCTCCCAGACGTAAGCGGACCCACACGTCATGTTCCTCTGCGTCATCCCATAGCACACGGTCATCCTCCTCTAGGGAGAGACACCGTAGTTCCAGGTCACTTAGACTGTCCCCTACCAGAGACAGACAATGCAGATCTCCACAGCGACCCCCGACTACAGGAGACCTCCGCCCCAGCTCACCCACCAGGGAACGCCTCAGCGATACGCAGGAACCGGAAGGCATCTGTGACTCCGTCTCAGACAACGAAACGGAGAGGTCTCCGGCCCCTTGCCCCCCCCCCCCCCCCCCAAGCAATACGGCGCTAGTTGAGGACGTATTTTCTTCCATCCATCGGGTGCTGGACATTTCTGATCCACCCCCGGAAGCCCCAGAGCACAAAATTTGTTTTGAAAGTGTTGTAAAACCACCTAAGGTCTTCTCTAACCACCCAGAATTTCAGGTGGTCCTTACTAAGCAGTTTTTGCAGCCTGAGAAGAAATTCACCAATTGCAAATATTTGGAGGCTTAGATACCCCTTCCCACAAAAGGACACCAAGCAGTGGACAGATTCACCGAAAGTGGACCCCCCAGTCTCTAGGCTAGCAGCACAGACCCTCCTCTCACTGCCAGATATCTCAACCCTCAGGGATGCAGCATACCGGCAGGTAGAATGCATGGCTTGTTCAGTTTTTGAAGCGGCAGGGGCCTCCCTGGCCCCCGCCTTCGCTTCAGTTTGGCCGGCCAAGGCCATTCTGGCTTGGGCCAAAAAATCGCAAGCTGGCCTCCAAGCTTCAAATCCTAAGCTGTCGGACCAAGCAGTTCAAATAACAGTGGTAGCAGATTACATGCTTCTTGCAGCCCTGGACTCCGCAAGAGGTGTAGCGGGGATAGCAGCTAACGCCATCACAATTCGGCGTATCCTCTGGCTGCGGGAATGGAAAGCGGATGCGGCCTCAAAGAAGTCCCTCACTTATCTCCCGTACTTCAGTGGACGGCTTTTCGGTGATAAGTTGGACACAATGATATCCAACGCCACTGGGGGTAAGAGTACCTCTCTCCCTCAACTAAAACCTAAACGGCGTAACCAATCTCGATTCCGATCCTTTCGGAATTCTTCGGGTTGGTCCGTCTCGCGCCCAGCACAAAATCGTAACCGCTCTCCACGCAGGGACAACCCACGGGCGGTGCAGAGACCGGACAGGACCTGGCAGTCGAAAGCAGGCCAGGCGAAACCCAAAGTAGGAAAACCTCAGAATTTCCCCTCATCATGACTCAATTTCATTGCACTAGGATTTTTTCCCATTCTCCAGAAGACTGTGGTAAAGAATAAATCAAAAGTACAGCCCCCCCCTCCTTCCCCCTCTACTCCGTCCCGTCAGTTACATTAGCCCCTCCCCTTGAACATTTAGTTGGGTGAAGTATGTTTTCTTTTTGATAACTGTAATGTACCTGTTTGTTATTTGAATAATTCTTTAAAAAAATCTATTGTTGGGGGGGGGGGGGGGGGGGGAAAGTACCAAGGAAGCAAGGTAGAGAATGGAGGAAAAAGGGAAGGTGGTAAGATATAGGAAGGATACAGAAAATGTTTCACAAAGTGTGTTCTCATAGCACCACCAACCCAGGTCCTGCCAAAAGTAGAGACAGTGCCTACTGAAATATCTTATGAAAATCTGATTTAAAATCCAAGCGCTCCAGAGTTTCCTAAATTTATCTGAATGCCCAAAGCTTCTGCAGACAATTCTTCCATTCGGCAAATATCCATTTCAGAATACCATTTAGCCATGGAGGGTCATTAAGCAAAATTGGAGAATATTTTTCTTTTGGCAGCTGATTGGAGAGGGTAAGATGGAAAGAAGAGCTATTTGAGGGCTGTTTATTACCCTTCCCCCGTGATTAGCTTGTATGCCAAAAATATCTTCTCCTGAAAATGTTTAAACTCACTGTACTCCCACCAAATCATAGTGACGCTTTCTTGTCCACAATGCCATCATGTGTTTGGGACGGAGGTCAAAATAGCATGCAACTTTGAGTAGTGGAAACCCCTCAGGAGGATTTTGTAATTTTTCTCCTGAGAGCTGCACCTTTCTCCCAGTCGGATGAAAAAATAATCACCCCAGTTCACATTCCCATTCCTTTTGAAGACCCAGCTTTCCTAGATTACTTTCTCTAATTAGACAATTAGACTGCATGCCCAAGCAAAGAATTTTGCAAAAACATTTTAACCCCTTCATGACAAGCTGTTTTCGGTTTTCACTCCCCTTTGACTCAACCCAGAGCCATAACTTTTTTATTTTTCCGTCAATATGGCCATGAGAGGGCTTATTTTTTGCGGGACGAGTTGTACTTTTTGAACGACACCATTGGTTTTGTTTTACCGAAAACTGGAAAAAATTCCAAGTGCGCTGAAACTGCAAAAAAAAGTGCCATCCCACACTTGTTTTGTTTGGCTTTTTTTTTTTTTTTTTTTGCTAGTTTCACTAAATGCTAAAACTGACCTGCCATTATTATTCTCCAGGTCATTACAAGTTCACAGATACCAAACTATAATCACAAATATTGCCCCAAATATTGAATCCCTTAAACGGGTAATACACCACAGAATACTAACAATATTATTGTGGTATCAAGGAAGTACAAGAAATTGGTACCACACAATGGTGTATACGTAATATAAACATCATATTTTATTGAAATATTAAAACACAGTACACAAGAAAAAATGCTGGAAAAATGTTGAGGGACTGCAAGTCCATAGAAAATCTCACCACAGCACCATGAATTATAGCAATAATAAACCAAGAGTAAATTCAAATACCATATGTTAATTAAACATATCACAGAATGATATGAATCAATGAAATCACATGGGGGAAGGAAAGTAACAGCAACAATATTCCTAGATTAACCCTGTACCCTCAAAAGGTGTACCTAAATTTCATGCTTAGCTGGTAAAACAATCCTATGTGAGCCCTATTGAAGGCGCTGACCCATATGAAGTCAGAGAAATTTAAAGAAAGGTAAGTAATAACATAACGATATGTGCTAATGGAGACTCCTGGACGTTCCTCTGCCCCGACGCGTGTTTCACACAGCTTCCTCGGGAGGCGTGTCAGGGCAGGGGGCGATCCGATTTAAATAACACTACAACATGTGCAATTAATTAAAAAGCGGCATCCTCTAATGTCTGCTATGTTAAGCGGTTAACCACGCCTCCGTGGTACTAAAGACAGGTCCTGTTCCCAAGCCGAGTGCTGAAGCATTCATAGCGCATGCACGGTATCACATGAGACTTGCCAACCAATAGGAACGATAGTTGGCGCTCACATGGTCTGGAAACACCAGGTCCTCAAAGTAATTGTGCGCACCTAAACCACTACAGCCTGCTTTATATCCTCCAGCAGCTCAATATACACCGCATGCGCTCCGCCACAGTACAAGGGGTGTAGTGTAAAGATAATATTAATGCATGGTTTAAAAATGTATATCAACTATAAAAATTTCTACCATAGTGTTTAAGTGATAGATATGTGCTTATACAATATTATATATATATATATATATATACACTCCTATCTAATAACAAAAAATTATATAGCAAGATATTTTATCCCCCAAAGCAATATTTAACCACCATATAATACAATTAATAGTGCCCATAATGGATCAATGATGGTGAGTACAATATGAACATGACAAATATGGTTTTGAATACGTAACATTATGCCACATATATACATGTGAAAAATGAAAACACATTACCAAATTTAAACTAGATGTGTATTTCCTGAAGGAAGTACAGATAGTGCTTTGAAATGATGCCCAGGCTGCCCCATTAAGAGAGACTTGCCTCAGGGTCAGTTTTGGTGGGGAGGTGCCCATCAGGGTCCAATTTGGTGGGCGGGGCCCCTCAGGGTCCGATTTTGTGGCCGGGGCCCCTCAGGGTCCGAATTGGTGGACGGGGCTCATTAGGGTCCGATTTGGTGGGCGGGGCCCCTCAGGGTCCGATTTTGTGGCCGGGGTCCAATTTTGAGGCCGGGGGCCCCTCGGTCCAATTTTGTGGCTGGGGACCCTCAGGGTCCGATTTGGTGGGCGGGGCCCCTCAGGGTCCGATTTTGTGGCCGGGGCCCCTCAGGGTCTGATTTGGTGGCCAGGGTCCGATTTGGTGGGCGGGACCCCTCAGGGTTCGATTTGGTGGGTGGGGCCCCTCAGGGTCCATTTTGGTAGGTGGGGTCCCTCGGGGTCCGTTTTGGTGGGCGGGGCCACTCTGGGTCCGTTTTGGTGGGTGGGGCCCCTCAGAGTCCGTTTTGGTGGGTGGGGCCCCTCAGGGTCCGATTTGGTGGGCAGGGCCCCTCTGGGTCCGATTTGGTGGGCAAGGACCCTCAGGGTGTGATTTGGTGGGCGGGGCCTCTCTGGGTTTGATTTGGAGGCCAGGGTAGCTCAGCCTCCGATTTGTAGGCCAGGGTCGATCAGCCTCCGATTTGGAGGCCTGGGTGTCTTTGACCCCGGTTTCCAAATTGGAGGCTATCAGCCTTCGATTTGGAGCCTGGGGTCAATGAGCTTTTGATTTGGTGCGCCGGCCCTTTAAGACTTATTTCGGTGCGCCGGACCTTTTAGAATCACTTTGGCGTGTCGGCCCTTTAAGAGCCAGTTTGGCTCACTGGGCTTCGAAATCCACTTTGGCACACACATTCTCTCTCAGGGGCATGTGTCATGTGATGAAGCTAGATTTGCATTTGTGCTGTGGGTTTTGCTTTAAGAGCTGATATTATGTGGCAGAAGCTCTGTCTTGGAGAGGTCATGTGACGTTCGTAGGTGTTGGCATAGTAACTGGGTGTGCCTGCGCATATCAATGAGCTCAACTGCCATTTCAATCGCCTCAGGCACGTTTTGCCATTTCCACATTGAGAAGCATTGGAGACAGTGCATTCCAATGACAGGAAAAAAAAAAAAAAAAATTTCAAACGCAAATTGCGCAAAAACTACAAATCCGATCGACACGAAAAATACTTAGCACACCTCTCATGGATGCTGGCTTCGAACGACACCTAAGAAGAAGAAGAAGAAGAAGAAGAAGAAGAAGAAGAAGAGAAGAAGAAGAAGAAGAAGAAGAAGAAGAAGAAGAAGAAGAAGAAGAAGAAGAAGAAGAAGAAGAAGAAGAAGAAGAAGAAGAAGAAGAAGAAGAAGAAGAAGAAGAAGAAGAAGAAGAAGAAGAAGAAGAAGAAGAAGAAGAAGAAGAAGAAGAAGAAGAAGAAGAAGAAGAAGAAGAAGAAGAAGAAGAAGAAGAAGAAGAAGAAGAAGAAGAGAAGAAGAAGAAGAAGAAGAAGAAGAAGAAGAAGAAGAAGAAGAAGAAGAAGAAGAAGAAGAAGAAGAAGAAGAAGAAGAAGAAGAAGAAGAAGAAGAAGAAGAAGAAGAAGAAGAAGAAGAAGAAGAAGAAGAAGAAGAAGAAGAAGAAGAAGAAGAAGAAGAAGAAGAAGAAGAAGAAGAAGAAGAAGAAGAAGAAGAAGAAGAAGAAGAAGAAGAAGAAGAAGAAGAAGAAGAAGAAGAAGAAGAAGAAGAAGAGAAGAAGAAGAAGAAGAAGAAGAAGAAGAAGAAGAAGAAGAAGAAGAAGAAGAAGAAGAAGAAGAAGAAGAAGAAGAAGAAGAAGAAGAAGAAGAAGAAGAAGAAGAAGAAGAAGAAGAAGAAGAAGAAGAAGAAGAAGAAGAAGAAGAAGAAGAAGAAGAAGAAGAAGAAGAAGAAGAAGAAGAAGAAGAAGAAGAAGAAGAAGAAGAAGAAGAAGAAGAAGAAGAAGAAGAAGAAGAAGAAGAAGAAGAAGAAGAAGAAGAAGAAGAAGAAGAAGAAGAAGAAGAAGAAGAAGAAGAAGAAGAAGAAGAAGAAGAAGAAGAAGAAGAAGAAGAAGAAGAAGAAGAAGAAGAAGAAGAAGAAGAAGAAGAAGAAGAAGAAGAAGAAGAAGAAGAAGAAGAAGAAGAAGAAGAAGAAGAAGAAGAAGAAGAAGAAGAAGAAGAAGAAGAAGAAGAAGAAGAAGAAGAAGAAGAAGAAGAAGAAGAAGAAGAAGAAGAAGAAGAAGAAGAAGAAGAAGAAGAAGAAGAAGAAGAAGAAGAAGAAGAAGAAGAAGAAGAAGAAGAAGAAGAAGAAGAAGAAGAAGAAGAAGAAGAAGAAGAAGAAGAAGAAGAAGAAGAAGAAGAAGAAGAAGAAGAAGAAGAAGAAGAAGAAGAAGAAGAAGAAGAAGAAGAAGAAGAAGAAGAAGAAGAAGAAGAAGAAGAAGAAGAAGAAGAAGAAGAAGAAGAAGAAGAAGAAGAAGAAGAAGAAGAAGAAGAAGAAGAAGAAGAAGAAGAAGAAGAAGAAGAAGAAGAAGAAGAAGAAGAAGAAGAAGAAGAAGAAGAAGAAGAAGAAGAAGAAGAAGAAGAAGAAGAAGAAGAAGAAGAAGAAGAAGAAGAAGAAGAAGAAGAAGAAGAAGAAGAAGAAGAAGAAGAAGAAGAAGAAGAAGAAGAAGAAGAAGAAGAAGAAGAAGAAGAAGAAGAAGAAGAAGAAGAAGAAGAAGAAGAAGAAGAAGAAGAAGAAGAAGAAGAAGAAGAAGAAGAAGAAGAAGAAGAAGAAGAAGAAGAAGAAGAAGAAGAAGAAGAAGAAGAAGACGACCCGGGCTGCCCCTTTAAGAGAGACTTTGACCCCGGCCTCCAAATCGGACCCTGAGTTGAATCAGCCTTCGATTTGGATCCTGCGGTCACTCAGCTTTTGATTTGGCGTGTCGGCCCTTTAAGACTCATTTCGGTGCGCCGTCCCTTTAACAATCACTTTGGCGCGTTGGCCCTTTAAGAGCTAGTTTGACTCGCTGGGCTTCTTCTAAATCAACTTTGGCGGACATTCTCTCTCAGGGGCATGTGTCATGTGATGAAGCTAGATTTGCATTTGTGCTGTGGGTTTCGCTTTAAGAGCTGATAATATGTGGCAGAAGCTCTGTCCTGGGGGCGTCATGTGACATTCGTAGGCGTTGTTATAGTAACTGGGTGTGCCTGCGCATATCAATGAGCTTTACTGCCATTTCAATCGCCTCAGGGCACGTTTTAAGTTTCCCATGCAAATGCATTGAGACAGTGCATTCCAATGACAGGAAAAAAAATTTTCAAACGCAAATTGCGCAAAAACTACAAATCCGATCGACATGAAAAATACTTAGCACACCTCTCATGGACGCTGGCTTTGAAACGACACCTCAACGGAGTCTGTGCGTGTAGCGGTTCGGGCCGCATTAATTGCGGAAATCAACTGAAAAATAAGAACTAGATGTGTATTTCCTGAAGGAAGTACAGATAGTGGTTTGAAATGGTGCCCGGGCTGCCCCTTTAAGAGAGACTTGCCTGCTGCCCCTGCAAGACTTTCAACTCAGGATACGATTTAACTGTGGGTGCCTCTCAGGGGCCACTTTGGCCTCATGGTCTGATTTTGTGGGTGGGGCCCCTCAGGGCCTGATTTTGTGGGTGGTGCCCCTCAGGGTCCGATTTTTTTGGGTGGGGCCTCTCGGGGTCTGATTTTGTGGCCGGGGCCACTCAGGGTCCGATTTGGTGGCCGGGGCCCCTCAGGGTCCGATTTGGTGGCCGGGGCCCCTCAGGGTCCGATTTGGTGGGTGGGTCCCCTCAGGGTCCGATTTTGTGGTTGGGGCCCCTCAGGGTCCGATTTTGTGGCCGGGGCCTATCAGGGTCCAATTTTGTGACTGGGGCCCATCAGGGTCCGATTTTGTGGCCGCGGCCCCTCAGGGTTTGATTTTGTGGCCGCAGCCCCTCAGGGTCTGATTTTGTGGGCGGAGCCCCTCTGGGTCCAATTTGGTGGGCGGGACCACTCTGGGTCCAATTTGGTGGGCGGGGCCTCTCAGGGTCCGATTTGGTGGGCGGGGCCCCACAGGGTCCGATTTGGTGAGCGGGGCCACTCTGGGTAAGATTTGGAGGCTGGGGTCGCTCAGCCTCCAATTTGGAGGCCGGGGTCGTTGAGCTTCCGATTTGGAGGCCGAGGTCAAAAAGCCTCTGATTTGGAGGCCGGGGTGGCTCAGCCTCCGATTTGGAGGCCGGGGTGGCTCAGCCTCCGATTTGGAGGCCGGGGTGGCTCAGCCTCCGATTTGGAGGCCGGGGTGGCTCAGCCTCCGATTTGGAGGCCGGGGTGGCTCAGCCTCCGATTTGGAGGCCGGGGTGGCTCAGCCTCCGATTTGGAGGCCGGGGTGGCTCAGCCTCCGATTTGGAGGCCGGGGTGGCTCAGCCTCCGATTTGGAGGCCGGGGTGGCCCAGCCTCCGATTTGGAGGCCGGGGTGGCCCAGCCTCCGATTTGGAGGCCGGGGTGGCCCAGCCTCCGATTTGGAGGCCGGGGTGGCCCAGCCTCCGATTTGGAGGCCGGGGTGGCCCAGCCTCCGATTTGGAGGCCGGGGTGGCCCAGCCTCCGATTTGGAGGCCGGGGTGGCCCAGCCTCCGATTTGGAGGCCGGGGTGGCCCAGCCTCCGATTTGGAGGCCGGGGTGGCCCAGCCTCCGATTTGGAGGCCGGGGTGGCCCAGCCTCCGATTTGGAGGCCGGGGTGGCCCAGCCTCCGATTTGGAGGCCGGGGTGGCCCAGCCTCCGATTTGGAGGCCGGGGTGGCTCAGCCTCCGATTTGGTGTGTCGGCCCTTTAAGACTCATTTGGGTGCGCTGGCCCTCTAACAATCACTTTGGCGCGTTGGCCCTTTAAGAGCTAGTTTGGCTGACTGGGCTTCTTTTAAATCCACTTTGGCGCACACATTCTCTCTCAGGGGCATGTGTCATGTGATGAAGCTAGATTTGCATTTGTGCTGTGGGTTTCGCTTTAAGAGCTGATATTATGTGGCAGAGGCTCTGTGCTGGGGTTCAAGTGAATTTCGTAGGCGTTGGCATAGTAACTGGGTCTGCCTGCGCATATCAATGAGCTCAACTGTCATTTCAATCGCCTCAGGGCACGTTTTGCCATTTCCTATTGAAAAGCATTGGAGACAGTGCATTCCAATGACGGGAAAAAAAATTTTCAAACGCAAATTGCGCAAAAACTACAAATCCGATCGACACGAAAAATACTTAGCACACCTCTCATGGACGCTGGCTTCGAAACGACACCTCAACGGAGTCTGTGCGTGTAGCGGTTCGGGCCGCATTAATTGCGGAAATCAACTTAATAATAATAAGAAGAAGAATAAGTTAGCAGCGTTCGGATTACAATATAGTGGTTTTTTCAAACCACTATAATAAGTTAGCAGTGTTCGGATTACAACATTAATACTAGATGTGTATTTCCTGAAGGAAGTACAGATAGTGGTTTGAAATGGTGCCCGGGCTGCCCCTTTAAGAGAGACTTGCCTGCTGCCCCTGCAAGACTTTCAACTCAGGATCCGTTTTAACTGTGAGTGCCTCTCAGAGGCCACTTTGGCCTCAGGGTCTGATTTGGTGGGTGGGGCCCCTCAGGATCCGATTCCTTGGCCTGGGCTCCTCAGGGCTTGAATTGTTGGCGGGGATCTCTCAGGCTCCGATTTTGTGGGTGTGGCCCCTCAGGGGCCGATTTTGTGGGTGGGGCCCCTCAGGTTCCGATTTTGTGAGTGGGGCCCCTCAGGGTCCGATTTTGTGGCCAGGGCCCCTCAGGGTCTGATTTTGTGGCCGGATCCCCTCAGGGTCTGATTTTCTGGCCGTGGCCCCTAAGGGTCCGATTTTGTGGCCGGGGCCCCTCAGGGTCCGATTTTGTGGCCGGGGCCCCTCAGGGTCTGATTTTGTGGTTGGGGCCCCTCAGGGTCAGATTTGGTGGGTTGTGCCCCTTAGGGTCTGATTTTGTGGGCGGAGACCCTCTGGGTCCGATTTGGTCGGCGGGGCCACTCTGGGTCCGATTTGGTTGGCGGGACCACTCTGGGTCTGATTTAGTGGGCGGGGCCCCACAGGGTCCGATTTGGTGGGCGGGGCCCCTCAGGGTCCGGTTTGGTGGGCAGGGCCTCTCTGGGTCCGATTTGGTGGGCGGGGCCACTCGGTAAGATTTGGTGGGCGGGGCCACTCTGGGTAAGATTTGGAGGCCGGGGTCGATGAGCTTCCGATTTGGAGGCCGAGGTCAAAGAGCCTCCGATTTGGAGGCCGGGGTGGCTCAGCCTCCGATTTGGAGGCCGGGGTGGCTCAGCCTCCGATTTGGAGGCCGGGGTGGCTCAGCCTCCGATTTGGAGGCCGGGGTGGCTCAGCCTCCGATTTGGAGGCCGGGGTGGCTCAGCCTCCGATTTGGAGGCCGGGGTGGTTCAGCCTCCGATTTGGAGGCCGGGGTCGATCAGCCTCCGATTTGGAGGCCGGGGTGGCTCAGTCTCCGATTTGGAGGCCGGGGTGGCTCAGTCTCCGATTTGGTGTGTCGGCCCTTTAAGACTCATTTGGGTGCGCAGGCCCTTTAAGAGCTAGTTTGGCTGACTGGGCTTCTTTTAAATCCACTTTGGCGCACACATTCTCTCTCAGGGGCATGTGTCATGTGATGAAGCTAGATTTGCATTTGTGCTGTGGGTTTCGCTTTAAGAGCTGATATTATGTGGCAGAGGCTCTGTGCTGGGGTTCAAGTGAAGTTCGTAGGCGTTGGCATAGTAACTGGGTCTGCCTGCGCATATCAATGAGCTCAACTGCCATTTCAATCGCCTCAGGGCACGTTTTGCCATTTCCTATTGAAAAGCATTGGAGACAGTGCATTCCAATGACGGGAAAAAAAAAATTCAAACGCAAATTGCGCAAAAACTACAAATCCGATCGACACGAAAAATACTTAGAACACCTCTCATGGACGCTGGCTTCGAAACAACACCTCAACGGAGTCTGTGCGTGTAGCGGTTCGGGCCGCATTAATTGCGGAAATCAACTTAATAATAATAATAAGAAGAAGAAGTTAGCAGCGTTCGGATTACAATATAGTGGTTTTTTCAAACCACTATAAATACATGTAAAGTGACAGTGCAATATCCCCCAAAATAAAAAAGGGGATCTTTTGTCCTCAACAAGAGGAACAAACTCAGTTTTCCACCCCATAAAGGAACGTAAAGGCAAATTTCGACCAAGGACACGATGATCCCCTTCGTCACATGGTCCAATGCAGCAAGATACATCAGGTGGTCCAATAAAGCAACACGCATCCATGCGCTCATGGTAACAGGAACAGAAAGGAAACTATATTAAATAAAAAGGATGAATGCTCATCGTCACACAATAAGAGAAAAAAGAATGGATCTACCTGTGGCAAAACATTTCTGTATCCCTGATCACAGCAGCATGGATATGAAATTACTGGTATTGAAAGGTAACTTCAATTCTCAGAGAGAGAGACGAGTTTGGGAGTACAAATTTATGACGAACTTTGACACTCTCAGTGCTGGAATGAATGTGTCGCATGGATTTATGTCTTTTTACATCAATTAAGGAATTTCCTTTTAAAACCTTGTGGGGGTATTACAACACAGAACTAGACCCCAATCAGAGGACCATAAAACATCCGGACTCCTTCTCTATGAACTGGTCCAATGTTTATATTTATGTTTCTCCCTCTCCCATATTGATAGTTCTGCTTCAAGTCACTTATCTTATCTATTGCATTTTTTCTAGGCTGCATTGTGCATAAATATGTGACTTCAAATTTTGTATTAAGGTACTGTCACACTAAGAGATATCGCTAGCAATATCGCTATAACTAGTGACGTAGCAGCGATATTGCTAGCGATATCTCTGTGTCTGATACTTACCTACGACCGGCTCCCCCGCTGGTAATCGCTGATCGCGCGAGAACGTTCAGGACTGTTACTCGTCGTCTGCTTCCTGTGGCGCTTCCTGCTGTGAGGACGAGCGACGCGTGGAGCCGGGCGGGAGGACGCAGGATCGCCTAGTGTGACAGGTAAGTAGCGATCCCCGTCCCCAGCGATGTCGCTAGTGAGATCTGCCTATGTAGCAGCTCACTAGCGACTACTTAGCGATGTACCAGCGATCCTGACCGCGTCATATCGCTGGTCGGGATCGCTGGTACATCGCTAAGTGTGACAGTACCTTTAGTCTAGCCTGATGAAGAGACCTGAGTAGTCTCGAAAGCTTGCAATGTGTTACCATCTTTTCAGTTAGCCATTAAAAGGTATCAACTACTGAGGACTCTCAATCCTGAATATTTTTCTATCTACTGGCTAACACGGTACAAAGATATACATCTTTCCTGTATAATAAATAAAAAATAATTAACAACAAGTGCGCTGAAACTGCAAAAAAAAAAGTGCAATCCCACACTTGTTTTGTTTGGCTTTTTTGCTAGGTTCACTAAATGCTAAAACTGACCTGCCACTATTATTATCCAGGTCATTACGAGTTCACAGATACCAAACATGTCTAGGTTCTTTTTTATCTGTGGTGAAAAAAAAATTCCAAACTTTGCTAAAAAAAAAGTTCCATATTCTGTGACCCGTAGCGTCTCCATTTTTCATGATCTCAGGTTGGGTAAGGGCTTATTTTTTGCGTGCCGAGCTGACGTTTTTAATGATACCATTTTGGTGCAGATGCGTTCTTTTGATCACCCGTTATTGCATTTTAATGCAATGTTGTGGCAACCAACAAAAACGTAATTCTGGCATTTTGATTTTTTTTTCCCCGCTATGCCGTTTAGCGATTAGGTTATTTCTTTCTTATTGATCGGGCGATTCTGAACCCGGCGATACTAAATATGTGTATATTTATTTATTTTGTTTTATTTTGAATGGGGTGAAAGGGGGATGATTTTAAACTTTTTATATTTTTATTTTGTTTATATTTTTAAAAATATTCTTTAACTTTTGGCATGCTTCAATAGCCTCCAAGGGAGGCTAGAAGCTGCCATAGCCTGATCGGCTCTGCTACATAGAGGCGATGCTCAGATCGCCTCTATGTAGCAGAATTACAGACTTGCTATGAGCATCGACATCAACAACCATAGAGATCTCAAGGAGACCTCTGGTTGTCATGCCGACACATCGGTGACCTGTGATCATGTGACGTGGTCACCGGTGAGCGTATTTCCTGCCGGAAGCGCTTGTTAAATGCCGCTGTTAGAGTTTGACAGCAGCATTTAACTAGATAATAGCCGCAGGTGGAAAACAGCTGACTTGTCCCGGCTATGAGGTGGGCTCACCACCAGAGCCCACATCAAAGCGGGGATGCTGACATCGGACATACTATACCTTCTGATGTCAGTAAGGGGTTAAGTAGGTTTGGACTGAAATTAGTAATTTGCTTCCTAAGACGCTATAAATGACTGCAATTGTAAATATTAAAGCCATAAAAGTTTCTTGGACGGAAACCGGGTCTAATCCTCTGGAAGCGTATTTAACGCGAAACGGCCATAGCCCTGTTTCCTGTCTGCATGCCTACACTTATCCTGCCCTCACAAACCTTGTCCATATATATTTGTTTTTTATGATATGGTTAACGGAGTGTGCTGCTTTTTTTTCCTTATTTTTTTGGATTTATTAGAACCATTTTAATATTGACATTCAATAATGAGATGGGTGTTTGGTTAGCTTTGATAGATCTTTCCCAGGTTTAGGGAGTACACTAATATGTGCTTCTAGTGACTGGGGAACAAAGATGGTGTGTTTGTACAAAAACAGCAGAAAAAGGCAACAATCAGGATGCAGCAGACACATGTGGTTAAGATGGCAACACAGGTGCAAAATACCGATGAGACAACCACTCACGGCCTACCAATCCATGAAGGGGGTGGTTGCTTAGTATGTTATTGCACAATAAATAGAGGCTTGTATGGGGACCTGCTTACATGCAGGTAATGCACAGCATCCAGGTTTACAGCCTATCAGTGACTCCCTCACAATTAGATCAAGCGGGCTGCCCAGCGCTATCCAAATGCATCCCAAGTGAATAAACACTACAGTTTACAAGACCAAATGAGTCCGGCTGCACCCTGAAAAATAAAGTGCAGAAAATACATATAAAAATATTTGAGGTATTACTTGATATTTTGGCCAAGATATGCAAACTTGCCGCCCATGCCAAGGGTCCTCACGCTTGCGAGTCCTAACCCTAAACAGCAAAGCCACAAAAAGAGGACTAAAAATCCTCCAAAAATTCAAAAACAGCAGAAAAAAATGCAGCAATGTTTACCTGCCCTGGTCTCCAAACAAATGCAGAAGATCCATGTAGTTAAGATGGCGGCAACACAGGTGCCAAAATATCGATGAGACAACCACTTACGGCCTACCAATCCATGGGAGGGGTGGTTGCTTAGTATGTTCTTGCACAATAGAGGCTTGAATGGGGCGCTGTTCACATACAGGTAATGCACAGCATCCAGGTTTACAGCCGATCAGTGATGTCCACACTATTAGATGAGGCAGGCTTGTAAAAAGAATTAAAGGTTGTGGCCATTGCTGGAGCTAATTGGATTTTAAATTATTTATAAAATGCTGAGGTAAACCCATCAGGTCCAGGGCGTTTACTGGGATTTGTAGATTGAATGGCAGTATTAATTTCCAATTTCGAAATCTCATCTTCCAGTGCATGATAGAAATGTCAATTGTCACGCCGGCATCTTACATGCCTTCTCAGCACCACCCTACACACTGCCAGGGCTGCCACTAGGAATTTCGGGACCCCATACTGGCAAAATTTTCAGGGGCCCCTTGAGACTCTGCCTAGGCTCCAACCCAGCCCCGCCTCCACCCCTCAAACTGTCCACGGTCAAAAGATTTTTTAAGTCACCACCACGACAAAGTAGACTCTTTTGGCCGGGCCCTACTCTACTCTAACCTATTAAACATTTGTTAAAATATCCATTACAATTTAGGTAAATTTTTTATTTATATTTCAAATTTTTAAAATGACCAATAATATCACATACAGGTGACAAATACCACTGCACCATGACGGGACGTCAATGCCAGCCTCCGATTAGCTGGCGGCTTTAACTATTGCCTTGCGGGCCCGCATTGCAATAGAGTAACTGAACCTGTATCTCAGACGCAGGTTCAGTTACTGAACTGACAGAAACCTGCTGCTAGGGCCTGATCAGCAGAAGAGACAGGGCCTAAAGCGGACCGCTCTGCCAACCGGGCCCCATATGCCAGTCAGGGCAGTAATGCCCTGATGGCGGCCCTGCTCACTGCATTCACTACTCTGTTTACTCAGCATCAGACCATCTTCCTTTGCTGCCTTGTACTCACGCCAGCTCTGCTTCTAGAGAATCTCCACCTGCTGTGTCTTAAAGGATTTGCCTTCCCCAGCCTATCCACAAGCAGCAGTGGAATTATTAGGCAGCTCCTCCCACCTCTCCTGGCCCAATCAATGGTTCCCAGTTGTTTGTCTTTGGTCCCTGTGGATGCATGTTGGTTCTGTCTATCCTGCTATTCACCTGACTTATTTACCGTTTATCCTAGCCTCTGTGCTCCTGATCTTAGCTACATATACTGAACCTGTGCTGCCTGCCCTAACCCTGGATTTTCTGACTATGTCTTTGCCTCTGTCCTCCAGTACCTCTTACCACATCAATGACCCTCTGGTCAGCTGCTGCCCACCTGGGAACTGCCCTGGAGGAGTACCTGGTGTCTAACAGCATCCCAGACTATCCTCATCATTAAGGACTGTAGTGATGACACATTATACACTTAGTCACGCCCCTCCAGGGTAAACACAGTCCATGGCACAGTGGTTACAACAATCCAAGAATAGAATGAAGGTCTCCTGAATATATTTCTAGATGTGATCAGCACAGTCTGAAGATGGGCGGTCTGAATATTGACCTTTGATATTGTACAACTTCTCATATTATGAGCAAACAATATCTATGATTTCGCTAGGGTTGGGAGAGTCCTTATCATATCTCTTGATGCTCGAGATACAGTGGCTTGCGAAAGTACTGCCTTAGGAATTTTTTGTGTTTTGCTACCTCGCAACCTGGAACTTCACTGTTTCTTTTTAGGGCTTTCATCAGTTCACGTAAAAACATGCCTACAACTGTGAACATTTGGTTTTCTGCCAGTTGCTTTGGATAAGTCTCTGAGCTTTCCACATCATGTTACTGGAATTTTTGCCCATTCCTCAAGGCAAAATTGCTTCAGTTCTTTCAAGTTAGATGGTTTTCTCTGGTGAACAGCAGTCTTCAAGTTGACCACAGAATCTCAATTGGATTAAGGTCTTGGCTTTGACTAGGCCACTCCAAAACATTTATACATGTCCCTTTAAACAACTGGAGTATTTCTTTAGCAGTATGCTTTAGGTCATTGTCTTGTTGTAAGGTGAACCTCCATCCCAGTCTCAAATCACTGACAGACTGAAAGAGGTTTTGCTCATGAATATCCCTGTATTTCGCACTATCCATTCTCCCTGTCCCTGCTGCCAAAAAAAATCCCCAGAGCATGATACTGCAACCATGTTTCACTGTGGGGATGGTGTTCTTGGTGTGATGAGTTGTGTTGGTTTGGCCCCAGACAGCGTTTACGTTGATGGCCAATAAAGTTCAATTTGGAAATTTTGATCTCATCTGACCACAAGACCTTCCTCCATATATTAGGGGAGTCTCCCGCATGTCTTTTGGCATACTCAAAACAAGCCTATTCATAGCAAAATGGGTGAATACATATACATACTCCAATTTTTATTCCATAAGTTTAATTTTTGCCTATATTTTACTTACTTCACTTCACCAACTTAGACTATTAAGTGCTGATGCATTACACACAAATTAGATAACAAAAATAGCCAAGGGGGTGAATACTTTTACAAGCCACTGTATATGTCACAGATGAACGAGAATGGAGAAGTTTTGATAGAGGTTGCACGCATTTGTCTACGGCTTCATAAAAAAACCTCTTGAATTGTTCCCTAGGTAACAGATATTTCTGATCTAATAAAGCTCTTTTTAGATAGGTCTGCAAGAGTAGTTAGGGAGAGTGTTTGTTTATGTGAAATCTTAAGGGCATGGATCTGATATAACAAATTCTCAACCTTGAGGGCTCTTCTTTTTTTTTTTTTTTTTTTTTATGTCTAGAGCGATGCTTGATTAAGATCCCACTCATTTTGCATTTTAGGGTTTTCCTTTGTCAGGGAAGCGTGGCTTGGTCTGAAGTGTGGATTTGAATAAAAGCGTCAAGATTCTTTCAGCTCTGAAGTACATATGCTGTTTTTAAGGAGGTTGTCATTAAATCTGCATACTCAAGAGCATTGGGAAAGAGATGGAAGGATAGAGAGAGAAAGAAAGATAGGGGCATGGTCTGACCACAGAATGTCTGCTATTGTGGCTGATGGTTGCCACGAGAGAGTGTGGTGGCTCAGAAAGAAGTCTATGCGGCTGTAGGAGTTGTAAGTAGGAGGAGAGAAGTAAGTGTAGTCTTTAACTTGGGGATTCAATATTCGCCAAACGTCTGTCAGCCAGAGAGCATGGAGGACCCTTTTCAAAGAGCAAAGTTGTCTCAATTAAACAGTACCTCTTCAAGATGAGTTCATTACAGGATTCAAAGTGAAGTTGAAGTCTCCGCCTGCAATCGGAGACTAGAGTTGAGCGAAACGGGTCGAAAAATTTCAAAAGTCGCCGACTTTTGGCAAAGTCGGGTTTCATGAAACGAAACCCGACCCTAGGATGAGGTCGGCCACGAGGTCGACGACTTACGCGCCAAAGTCGCGTTTCAAAAGTTTGTTTTGAGCTCTTTTTCAGCCAATCAGGATCCACGGACACTGTGGGCAACGTGATGACATAGGCACGGGTCACCACCATCTTTCAGAAGGGCATGCAAGTGATTGGCTTGCTTTGGTGGGCGTCACAGGGGGTATAAAAGGGCGTGCACGCCGACCGCCATCTTACTTCTGCCGACCTTAGCATAGGGAGAGGTTGCTGCTGATTCTGTAGGGAGAGTGTTAGGCAGGGAAGACGAAAAAAAAACTGCTTCTGCTGCTAGCGATTGTGCCTGTACAACACACCAGTCACTGTGTGTGCAATGCAAGGGGAGGCTATACTGTGGTGTATCAGTGGTGTTGGTTGTTGGGCTGCCTTCTAAGGCTTCCTGACAGCTGCATTGCTGTTTACCCACTGCTCTGCAAACTGCTTTTTTAAAAGCAATCCCAATTTTTTTTTTTTGTCCTGCTGAGGTACTGAGCTGCAAACTGCTTTTTTAAAAGCAATCCCAATTTTTTTTTTTGTCCTGCTGAGGTACTGAGCGTGCATTTTTTCACACCATACAGTGGTGTACGCTCCTCACACAGTACCGTGTAACACAGTGAAGCTATCTGTGTCACTCTGTGAGAATAAGTCGAGGACATGTTCCGTTCTTACAGACCTGCACTCTAGGGAGATTCCTACTCTGCCCAATTCTACATACACCTTGTAGTTTGTGATACACTAGCCAATTTCTGCCTGTGACATAGCGCTGTGATATTCAGTGGGCCTCACACAATCCAAAAGTGTCCAGTGTCCACAAGTGTCTGCAGAAATTCAAAATCTCCCTTATCCTCTAGTCACTTTGGTCACAGCTGTGCCATCGAGCCTGTGACATAGCGCTCATATATTCAGTGGGCCTCACACAATCCAAAAGTGTCCAGTGTCTGCAGAAATTCAAAATCTCACTTATCCTCTAGTCACTTTGGTCACAGCTGTGCCATCGAGCCTGTGACATAGCGCTCAGATATTCAGTGGGCCTCACACAATCCAAAAGTGTCCAGTGTCCACTAGTGTGAGCAAAAATTCAAAATCTCACTTATCCTCTAGTCACTTTGGTCACAGCTGTGCCATCGAGCCTGTGACATAGCGCTCAGATATTCAGTGGGCCTCACACAATCCAAAAATGTCCAGTGTCCACAAGTGTCTGCAGAAATTCAAAATCTCCCTTATCCTCTAGTCACTTTGGTCACAGCTGTACCATCGAGCTTGTGACACAGCGCTCAGATATTCAGTGGGCCTCACACAATCCAAAAGTGTCCAGTGTCTGCAGAAATTCAAAATCTCACTTATCCTCTAGTCACTTTGGTCACAGCTGTGCCATCGAGCCTGTGACATAGCGCTCAGATATTCAGTGGGCCTCACACAATCCAAAAGTGTCCAGTGTCCACAAGTGTCTGCAGAAATTCAAAATCTCACTTATCCTCTAGTCACTTTGGTCACAGCTGTGCCATCGAGCCTGTGACATAGCGCTCAGATATTCAGTGGGCCTCACACAATCCAAAAGTGTCCAGTGTCCACTAGTGTGAGCAGAAATTCAAAATCTCACTTATCCTCTAGTCACTTTGGTCACAGCTGTGCCATCGAGCCTGTGACATAGCGCTCAGATATTCAGTGGGCCTCACACAATCCAAAAGTGTCCAGTGTCCACAAGTGTCTGCAGAAATTCAAAATCTCACTTATCCTCTAGTCACTTTGGTCACAGCTGTGCCATCGAGCCTGTGACATAGCGCTCAGATATTCAGTGGGCCTCACACAATCCAAAAGTGTCCAGTGTCCACTAGTGTGAGCAGAAATTCAAAATCTCACTTATCCTCTAGTCACTTTGGTCACAGCTGTGCCATCGAGCCTGTGACATAGCGCTCAGATATTCAGTGGGCCTCACACAATCCAAAAGTGTCCAGTGTCCACAAGTGTCTGCAGAAATTCAAAATCTCACTTATCCTCTAGTCACTTTGGTCACAGCTGTGCCATCGAGCCTGTGACAAAGCGCTCAGATATTCAGTGGGCCTCACACAATCCAAAAGTGTCCAGTGTCCACTAGTGTGTGCAGAAATTCAAAATCTCACTTATCCTCTAGTCACTTTGGTCACAGCTGTGCCATCGAGCCTGTGACATAGCGCTCAGATATTCAGTGGGCCACACACAATCCAAAAGTGTCCAGTGTCCACTAGTGTGAGCAGAAATTCAAAATCTCCCCTGTCCTATAGACACCTTGTACCTTGTTTTACATTACTATATAGTTTGTTGGATTTTGTCTACATTTCTACCAAAAATGAGGAAGGCTGGTGGAAGAGGCCGTGGAATTGGGCGGGGGTTGGCAGCTGGTAATGATGGTGTTGGTGGTGGATCTGATGGTAGTGGCAAGAGCAAAATAGGACAGAATGCAGGAGGTGTTGAGCCTGCGTCATCGTCTGGCTCCATAAGGCTTCAAAGGCTTAGTTTTCTAGGAGTTGGCAAACCGCTTTTAAAGTAAGAGCATCAGGAAAAAGTTTTGTCTTACATTGCTGACTAAGCCTCCAGCTCTATCGCCTCCTCTTCTTCAGTTGTAAAAAGTAAAAGCACTGAGTCGTCATTGGAGGCTCATGTTCATGAACCATACCTTTCCTTGTGTCCTTCACCCCAACCAAGATTGAAGGATGACGCAGGCCATACTACTGATTACTCCATGGAGCTGTTTTCACATACCATGTCTGGATTATCAAGTCAAATGGTGAATTACCCAGGCCAAGATGAATCTGACATGGAGTGCACTGATGCACAGCCGCTGATGGATGATTCTGCTGGTACATTCACTCAGAGCACTACATTGTCCTCGCAGTGTACAGAGCCAGATTCTGACCCTGATGAGACTCAGGTGCCCCTTCCCGCACACTATACCACCATACACGGTGACACAGAGGAAGTTGCACATGACATTGAAGAGGAGGTGATGGATGACCCAGTTGTTGACACAGATTGGCATCCATTGGGGGAAGAGGGTGCTGCTTCCAATAGCTCAGATGAGGAGCATCCACAGCAGACATCGACATCGCAACAGCTGTTATCTGGCAGGCCCGGAGCACTCCAAAGACAGGTTCCAAAAATCAAAAGAGTTGCTGGACAGCTTGTCCAGAGGGTCAAAACATCACAGCGTGCTAGGCCGCAAAATGTCTGCCAAAGTAGGAAGAGTGCAGTGTGGCACTTTTTTGAACAAAATCCTCATGATCAGGCCAAGGTTATCTGTAAGAAGTGCGCAAAGACCTTTAGCCGAGGGAAAAATCTGAAAAATGTGAATACCAGTTGCATGCTTAGACATTTAACCAGCATGCACTTGCAAGCGTGGACACAACACCAAACCTCAAGTGCCACATGTGCAACTGATCACAACGAAGGTAGTCAGCAACGCTACATTGTTTCCCCCACTGTAAGCCCACCGGTTAGCACAGCAGCAAATGTTGAGGTGTCGTTGCAAGGCCACAGCAGTCAGGGAATCCCACTGTTATATCAACGAAAGACTAATTCTAGGCCATCAGAAAGAACACCAACTCCATCACCATCATCAACCCTCTCTCAGTCCGCCCTGTCCACCGCTACATCCACCATATGCAGCTCTCAAGTCCAGCTCACCCTCCTGACACTATGAGTAGGTCAAGAAAGTACTCAGTCTCTCATCCGCGTACACTGGGTTTGAACGCCCACATTGCCAAACTAATCTCGTTTGAGATGATGCCCTTTCGGTTGGTGGAAAGCGCAGCTTTCCGCGAACTCATGGCCTATGCAGTACCACGCTATGACCTACCCAGTCGCCACTTCTTCTCTCGCAAAGCCATTCCAGCCCTCCACCATCATGTGAAAGACCGCATTGTCCATGCACTCAAGCAGTCAGTGAGCGGAAAGGTGCACCTCACAACTGATGCATGGTCCAGTCGGCATGGCCAGGGCCGTTACGTGTCCATCACTGCGCACTGGGTTAATGTGGTGGATGCAGAGTCCACAGGGGACAGCGGTGGTGGGACAGTGCTGCCTAGCCCACGGTATAGGAAACAGTTGGCTGTAGGCGTTCAACCCTCCTCCTCCTCCAGAAGCGAAAGCTCGTCCACAGAGCGCAGTCGTACGAGCACTCCATCTGCAGCTGCCACTGTTGCACACGAGGTGTCCCCCTATCGAGCAGCTAGTGGAAAGCGTCAGCAGGCTGTGTTGCAGATGATGTGTTTGGGCGACAGACACACCGCCGAGGTGCTGGCCGAGTACTTGAAGCGACAAACTGGGTCATGGCTGGGCAGTGTACATCTTGAGGCAGGCAAGGTAGTTAGTGATAACGGCCGTAATTTTGTGGCAGCCATAGCCCTTTCAAAACTCAGCCACATACCTTGCTTGGCTCACACCTTGAACCTGGTGGTGCAGTGCTTCCTCAAAAATTATCCGGAGTTAACAGCCCTGCTCCAGAAGGTGCGAAGACTGTGTGCGCACATCCGCCGGTCGCCTGTACACTCCGTTCGTATGCAGAAGCTGCAGCGATTGCTCCACCTTCCCAACCACCGCCTCATTATCGACATTGCAACAAGGTGGAACTCCACCCTGCACATGGTGGAGCGGCTGTGCGAGCAGAGGCAGGCCATAATGCATTTGTGGGAGGATACACGGCCAGGCACTTTGAGAGCAGACATGGAGTTGACAGGTGTGCAGTGGTTGAAGCTGAAAGTCCTCTGTAAAGTCCTTCAGTGTTTTGAGGAATGCACACGGCTGGTAAGCGCAGACGACGCCATCCTAAGCATGAGCATCCCACTTATGCGTCTGCTCATGCAAACTTTGACCCACCTTACGGAGCAGGCTTCTGCAGCCAATGTTGATGAGGAGGAGGGAATCCTTGATGACATTCAGCCATTGTCTGCTCAGGGACCTCTCCTGGACGAGGTGGAGGAAGAAGAGGAGGAGGATGATGGGGATGATTACTTAGGGGAGGAGGATGCATCTCGTGGGGCAAGTGAAAATGTTGGCGTGGCAAGGTCTGGTACAGGGTTTGTGCGTAACTGGAGGGATGTGGATTTGCCAGAAAGTGCTCCTCCAACCCGCACTCGCAGTGCATCATTGACACCGGGAACATTAGCTCACATGTCAGATTATGCCTTGCAGATCCTAAAAAGGGACCCCAGCATTGCCAAAATGATGAACGATGACGACTACTGGTTGGCCAGCATCCTGGATCCACGCTATAAAGGCA
This sequence comes from Dendrobates tinctorius, assembly GCF_039654945.1. Classification (NCBI taxonomy): domain Eukaryota; kingdom Metazoa; phylum Chordata; class Amphibia; order Anura; family Dendrobatidae; genus Dendrobates; species Dendrobates tinctorius. The sequence goes on from NW_027361675.1 coordinate 53,056,963, forward strand.
AATTACAAAACATCATGCCACAGGAGAACCTTGACCTAATATTGGCTAATAAACAAGCAACTCTGGTAAATCGGTTGCTTGAGGCATTCCCAGCACACAGCAGCGGTGATGGTTCTCACACGAGCCGTACGGGCCGGGGTCAGCTTGGCAGAGGTGTTCGTGGTGCACACAGCAGAAGTGGCGTTGGAGACAGGGGTTTCATGACAATGTTGTGGACTGATTTTTCAAGTACCGCTCACACAACTGGTAATACTGCATCGATGGAAAGTGACAGGAGACAGCAGTTGTCAACTATGGTTACAAACTACTTTTCCTCCCATATCGATGTTCTCCCACACAGGTCATTCCCCTTTGACTATTGGGCCGCTAAACTGGACACCTGGCCTGAATTGGCACAATATGCCTTACAGGAGCTCGCTTGCCCAGCTGCAAGTGTGCTATCGGAAAGAGTCTTCAGTGCAGCTGGATCAATCCTGACAGAAAAAAGGACCCGTCTGTCAACCCAAAATGTGGATGATCTAACCTTCATTAAAATGAACCACGCATGGGTTTCCAAGGATTTTGTCCCACCTTCCCCTGATGACACATAGGGTGACAGAAAAATGGCTTGCTTTGGTCCACCTCTTCCTGGGACTTGACCTATTTCACCTTTTGCATCAGCTGAATGTCCAACATCAACATATGCCACTTTCTAAAACTCCCTAACTGTGCTGCCTCCCCCCCCCCATGGCCGGGGTCACCACCTAGCTAGCGCACGACACCGTGCGAGTGCCGTTGCCCTGGACAGGTGGGTAGGCTGACTCTTGGGCGCGGGCACTGGCACAGGGTCCCTCATAGTGCAATCAAGTGTCTCTGACGGTGGTGGTGCACACCCGCCGTCAGACACACCGCCGTACTATGAGGGGCCCAGTGCCAGTACCGACGCCCACGAGTGGGCCCCCCTTGCTTGGGCAGGGCCCCAGCATTTGCAATCTTTACCTCTCCCTGCTCCTCCACTGTGTAGTCTGGGCCGTCAAATCCATACTGTGCCTGACACCGTTTGAGCCTGCCTCCTGATGTATAGACATATATTTTGAATGTGTACGCTATCCATACATGTTATCTGGGGATACGGTACCCTTTCTAACCTTTGTGCAATCACGTGCAATCCATACTGGGCCTAACACCGTCTGAGCCTGCCTCCTGATGTATAGACATATATTTTGAATGTGTACGCTATCCATACATGTTATCTGGGGATACGGTACCCTTTCTAACCTTTGTGCAATCACGTGCAATCCATACTGGGCCTAACACCGTCTGAGCCTGCCTCCTGATGTATAGACATATATTTTGAATGTGTACGCTATCCATACATGTTATCTGGGGATACGGTACCCTTTCTAACCTTTGTGCAATCACGTGCAATCCATACTGGGCCTAACACCGTCTGAGCCTGCCTCCTGATGTATAGACATATATTTTGAATGTGTACGCTATCCATACATGTTATCTGGGGATACGGTACCCTTTCTAACCTTTGTGCAATCACGTGCAATCCATACTGGGCCTAACACCGTCTGAGCCTGCCTCCTGATGTATAGACATATATTTTGAATGTGTACGCTATCCATACATGTTATCTGGGGATACGGTACCCTTTCTCACCTTTGTGCAATCACGTGTAATCCATACTGGGCGTGAGAACGGCTGGCGAGCTGTTAAGCAAGCTACAGCACCTGTGGTTTGCACATGTAAGTTTTTCATTTTTTCAGGAATGACGGTTAGGCCTAATTCCGGAACTGCGGTTGACCTGCACTTACTGGGAAATCATTGTTCGCGGGTAATAATTGTAATCAGTGATCCCCATCACTAACGTTGTTCAGCGGGTTATCTGCACCTGTAAGCGACAAACGCTGGCCTTTTCAGTGTAGCGCTCATGCAGCCACGGACATGTAAGGGCATGACACACCAGTTATTGGCCAATCTCATGTGCCAGAGCCTCACGTGTCCCTCTAGTAAGCCGGACTCGGACCGCGGGGCATGACGGAGTCTCATTCGTTAACGGAATTAAGCTTGCAATGTGTGCATCTGTTCTGTAGCTGGCATGGTTGAGGTTTCCCAGGTGGAGTCGAATTTAACCGTAGGCTCCACTCCTGGTGGTGCCCTTCTGGACATTCCTTTAAGGTTCAGCTTTGCAACCATACTGCCCACGTAAAACAAACACTTTGCCTTCATGAACGCTGTTTGGAGGGTCATGACTTGTGGGAATAACGCCGCCCAATCAGTTAACCTGCTAGAGAGATCGTTCGTTGCTCCCAAGCATGACATCACACTCCCTAGGAAGAAGGTAATGCCACTGTGGCGACCGTACTCCTGGGGGCGACACAAGTGCACTGATGCCCAGCCACTGCTCGATGAATCTGCTGGTACATTGACCCAGACCACTACATTCCCCTCGCACGCTACATGGCCTGAATCTGACCCTGATGAAACTCAGGTTACCCTTCCCATATACAGGTCCATCTTACACGGTGACAAAGAGGAAGCTGCAGATGAAAGTGCAGGTTCGGCCCACCCGCCATCAGACACACCACCGTACTATCAGGGGCCCTGTGCCAGTGCCATCGCCAACGAGTGGGCCCCCCCTGCTTGCTCAGGATCACAGCACTTGCAAAGTTCAAATACTGTGCAGTGAGATGGAAGATGGGGACGACGAGGAGTCCAGACAAGTACAGGGATTCCCTAGCGAGGAGACTTATTTGATTGTTTTCAATGTTGGGACAGCAATTTTTGGGGAGCACTATACTCTGGAGAATGATAGATGGGGCCCACCATACACTGGAACATTCCAAAGGTGGACATCAGACACTGGAGCAGCATTTACAGGGCCCATTATACACTAGAACATTAGAAATGGGGCCCATTATGTTTGGAGCATTATTTGGGCCCATAAGACAGTGGAGCTTCATCCATGGGGACCAACATATACTGTAGCATTATGTGGAGCTCATCATATACTGTTTCAAACATTATATGGGACCAATGATTCTGTATGGAGAAATAGATGGGCCTCGTCATGAGATGTAAAAAGTGAAGTATTTTTCATTGTACTATACCGCTATTTCTCTGTCGTATCGGAGCATGATGAGTTGTGGTATGTGTTAAAGGGGCGCTCTTTCGCCCAGGGCACATGAAAACCTGGAGCCAGCCCTCCCCCCCCACAGTCTGTAGCCAAATAACCCCCATTTTTCAGTGCGTAACTTGTATTATGAAGTTAATTAAGGTTGACAAGCTTAAGTAAGAAGAATTGATGCTTTTGGCATTCAAATGGGCACTGTTGGTGTGTTTCCTGTCCTCCTCTCACTGCCGACTTTTATTCCCCATTGACTTACATTGGGTTTCGTGTTTCGGGATGACCCCGACTTTTCCCTATAATCGGACGATCTTGCTCGACCCGACTTTTGGAAAAGTCGGGTTTCACGAAACGAAACGCGACCCTAAAAAACCAAAAGTCGCTCAACTCTATCGGAGACCCTTCTACAGAGTCAGAGAGAGAAGCTAGAAAAGATCGACGTGGGGAGCTTTTATTGGGGAGATATCATTTAGCTGTTGTACAAACTGTATTAGCTATTTTCATTTTAAAAAAGATAAATCTCCCCTGGTCATCAGTAAGGGAGTCAAGAAGGGTATAAGCCAGTGATTTATGAAGTGCTATGGATACACCCCTGAATCTCAACACTGGGTTAATGCTGTGAAACCAATGAGTAAAATATCAATCTTTTAGAGTAGAAACATGACCCGTTTTAAAATGTGCTTCTTGCAACAGCACTATTTGAATTCTGTGTTTATGAATAGAATAAAGAATTTGTGAACGTTTCTGTGGTGTGAAAACCTCTCGCGCCCAGATTGAAGCCATAATAAATGGAGAGGAAATGAAAGGAATGGGAAATGTAGGATAGGTAAAAAAAAAAAAGGAGAAAAAGATTTTAAAAAGGGACAAGATGAAGAAAATGTAAGCCTAAGTACTCAGAGGTTGGCTTGTAAGGAGATGGACATATAGTATTGCCCTATTCCCTCCTTGAATACATCTGTGCTGTGTATAATGTAAAGTATAGTTTGTATAATGTCATGCGCTCTTGTGATAGCGATTTGGTGTATTGTTATGATTTTGCAGTATACTGTGAGGAAGCTACATTGTGTCCAGCAACAGACAGTGAGAAGGGTAAGATAGAGTTAAGTGTTGGGACTAACCCATATTGGATAGGGCTAAGGTCTAGGCACAAACACTTACCTTCTAGAAGATCAAACAGGGCCTAGCTTGGAGCAAGAGCAGAATTTTGGTCTGAGTGCTCAGCAAGGCCACATGCAGTGGGTGTTTTGTGTCGAGAGAAAGGAGACCAGGACAGAGATAGTGTGATTCTGAAGAACAGACCAAGAAAGAGAGAGAGTTACAGAGACATAGAGAGAATGACAATGCCAGCTCAAAGAACTGACCAGAAGCAGAGTGACCAAGTGAGAAGGGTCCAGAGAAGGTACTCCTAGCAGCACGGCCTCTGAGTAGCTTACAGCTCTTAAAGGTAACAGCCCAAGACAGAATAGAATGTAAGACAAAGTGCGTTCCCCGGGTGGGAGTTCCCTAAACGTCAGCGAGCTTGAAGCTGAGTTTGGCCATGTTGGCAAACCCTCTCCTCCATGAGGAGAATCAACCTTGGAACCGCAGGAAGCAGAAGTGACTTTCACGGACTGTACTGTGGTGCCAAGCTGGGTGGTGGCGAAGGAAATGAGACCAGTGAAAGCAAGAATGTGAGAGTCCGAAGAAGTAATGAGACTGAATTTAGAGATGCTCTGTATTAATGAAGAAATGTGTGAGAAGTTTTGTACCCACTATCCAATGTACATAGGTGCCACGCAACGGCTGTTTAGTGAAGCGTAATTTAAGAACTGGTGATCACCTATGATTAACTGGTTAGCATCAGATCCTGACCTACTGAAGTCAATGACATCATGCGGACTGTTCGTGCATATTACCCTATGACACATATTCACACACCCAGCTAATACCCCATTTTTATCGGTCGTCCATGACAGCACCACCTGAGAGAGGGGATCCGCCCTTCAGGAACAGGAAACCTACAGATACAAAAGGGCGGCACCTCTCCCACGCATCAGTTGGTTTCCTGTTCCTAGAGGACGGGACTTCCTTCAGATCGTCCATCATGGAGTCGCCGAGGGATTCCCAGGCCGGCTGACCGACCCAGGTAGCGAGGGGGTCTCCTACCTCGGTCAAGCTCGGGTCCCTGGAAGCGCCACGGTGGGGCCGGGTAGGTCTCCACGACGGTGGTGAGAGCAGGTGGAGCCAGGGGTCCGGTGGACAGCCGCCTCCATGTTGCCGCACCAGGAGGTATGTATGTCCCGGGCCCCTCCTGGTGCGCTCTCCCCGTGGTCCGCTCTCCCCTCTTCCGGCCGGGCCGGCGATGGCGCCCAGTCGACGGGCGCAGGTCGGCGCGCGTGGGGGCTGTGGCCTGGGCTGAGCCGGGGGCGCCGTGCCGGCTCCTTCTGCGCGTCCCCGCAGGCCTCAGACGGGCGGCGGAAGTGACGCGGCGGAGGGGGCGGGGCCGGGGACGCCGAAACCGGAAGTCGGGTGCCGGCCGGCTTCCGGCGCGCGCCGCGTGTGCACGGCGATGCTGGGCGGCGCGCGGTGGCCGGGGCGGAGGGGGAGGATGACCGGAGCTTGCGAGGGGAGGGTCGCGGGGGGGTCCCGGGTGGGAGGTGCGCGCCAGAGCCCTGCTGATCCGGACAAGGAGGCCTTAAAAGGCAGGAGATGACGCTGCTGGGGTGCTTCTGAAGGCCAGCGATGGATACGACAGAAGCCATGACACATGGAGGGCACAGCTAGCAGTAACGCGGGTTCACCACGGATGTACAAAAAACATGATATGAAAAAGAGAAGAGAAAGGGGTACATCCAACAAGGGAACTCCAATACAATAAATGTCAAAATGAGAAAATATATAAATTTTATTGAAAACATGTACACAACACAGCAAAATAAAAACACTTAAAAACACACAAAAAACATGTCACAGTCATGTGATGCTGAAAAAGTGACTGCCCCACAAAAAATACCCCTATTAAACAACAATTGGATTTAGGTATAAATGTAGCAGACAACTGGACAAAAAAGAAATAAATAAAAAAGAAGAAAATATATCTATAACGCTCAGCATGTGAGCACGAATCATATATTGTGAAAAAAGCCACAAAACGGGCAACCCATGAAACACAGCACCATGCAGCAAAGGAACCCAGTAATTCAGAACAGCCAAAAGAATGTATTGGGGCTGTTCAAGGGTTAATAACCTTTAAGTTGGAAAATAGGGAACCCTTACATGTCCAGAGGTGAAGTGTAGGTAATAGACGGTCAAAAAGAATAATGACCCAATAACAAATGAATCCAGTAGCCTGCGGGGTAAGTCAAGAAAGGGGACCGCACCCCACGCGTATCGCCACGTAAAGTGTGGCTTTCTCAAGGGAGGATGAAGCGCTAGTGGTGTGCATGCATTATCGTTATTATATACACAAAGACATAATTAGTTAATGAGCAATCAAAGTACCAACCTATGAAGCAGAGGAGCACGGCATGGCAGCGGCCATCTTGTCAGCGTTCTTAGTATGACAATAAAGTTACTGACGCTTAATAAAAGCGCAATTGAGCACTACTGCGCAGGCGCGATGTAACGACGACCATCTTGTCTATCCCTTGTTTTAATAAAGTTGATGACATGTAGTATAAACGCAATCGGAGACTGGCGCGCAGGCGCAATATGGCGGCCGACATCCTATCTGTTCCTTACTTAAACAAGATTGACGATAGATAACATGGGCACAAAATGAAAAGCAGAAAAACAAGTGCGCAGGCGCAATACGGCGGCGACCATCTGTTAACTATTTTAAATAAAGAAATAACCTTACATGTAAAAAGTGGCAATGAAGGTCACTAATAAACCTAAAAAATCAATTTCACATAACGCGACGTTATAGCGTCATTTAGTGACCAGATTGGGCAAACACCCTGACCTCACATAAAGAGATCATAAAGATCCTAACAGAGCAACAATCTACGTATAAAGTTCAAAGTAGTTTAAAAAGTCCCCCAAACAATGATGAAAGCACCATAACTTAAAGCGCATGCGCAATCTGACATTAGCCCATTGATCAACATGCCAAAAGGACTAGAGACGGATAAGTTGTTGTAAGGATACAGACAGATGCCCATGTGCCATATGGCCTTTGTTGTTTAAATACATGTCCCCCATCGGAGCCAGCATGCACATTGTGAACAATGTTTGAAGCATTTATACGCATGCAACGTGTGGCAGTCAGCCATCCTATGTATGCCCAAATGGGCAACAAGAATTGTGACTGCCCACACATGATGGTATCAAGACTGGCCCATATAGAGGCTAAAAAGCGTGGATTGTAAAACAATTGTGAAAGTACAAAATGTCAGTCACCCACCTGGACAACTACAAAAATAGACACTACCATTAATTGTACACCAAGTGCACAAGTAAGGACTAAAGACAAGGGAAAAATGTAATGTAGACATGGTACAAATAGTCCAAACACATTATTAGTGAGAAGAATTTAGTTTCAGATGTATCATTATAATACCAATAAAAAAGTACAAGCAGATAACAGATGCAGATCCAGCATTAACGTTCCTTTCTAAGAGGGCATGGTGCTGTGAATAATGGAAAACCAAAAATGGCCATAAATATACCAATCTCAAAAAATCTATATATATATATAAGAGATGACACTCACAAATGCTGAGTACCGTGCCAAATGTAGGCACGGAAATCAGAACCTAATAAGACATGAGCAATAAATATCCTAAAATTCTTGGCAAGGAGAAACAACTCAAGATGAAGAAAATCGAGTCTTAATTCAAAATTGGAGCAAAAACTCAAAAGTGAAGTCCACAGAAGCCCCACGATTACAAAGGGGCTGGTCGATGTCCAACATGAATTTAACAGGAACAAGCAAGCCCACAGTTGTAGCTATCCACCGGTAGAATCTGCCAAATTCATAGGTAGAAGGTTAACAAATGGCCAAAGAGGAAGTGTCCAGGTTCAGTATCCCAATGGAGAAATCCTTGACTGGAAGAATCATCATCACGACGCAGAACCGAAATCCCAAAGAAGGAAACATGAGGATCGGCGATCGAAATAACCCTAAAAGCAAGGGAAAACAACATAGATTAGCCATAAAACCCAGTAAAGAGAAGTTCCTCATTGAGGCCTTCTGGAGCTGAACTCCTCAAATTATAGATCCATCGTGCCTCTCTTCGGAGTAGTTCCTTGGTGAGATTACCACCACGTATGTTACCCAAAACCTGATCCACCACTAAAACTTGCAGATTGGAGCATCTGCTAGCATGACAGTCAAGGAAGTGGTTCGCCACCGAGGAAATTGGCTTACCCTTTTCACGATCTGTCTTGGCTTTATTGATGTTGGACACATGCTGCTGTACTCTGCGTCTCAATTCCTGGCCTGTTTGACCCACATAGATCTTAGGACAAGGACAAATGAGAACATAGATCACATTCTTGGATTTACAATTAGAATGTTTCAACCTGATTTCCCCAGGAAAAACAGAAAAAGTCACTGAGTCTGAGGCAATCATAAATGGACAGATAGTACAATTCCCACAAGGGTAAGAGCCACTTAATCGGTGGCCTGTGCCAATTCTGGAAGTAGGTCTCTTAAAATGGCTAGTAGTAAGGAAATCCTTGAGATTTTTTGCTCTCCTAGACACCATTTTCGGTTTGTCAGACAGGAATGGTTTTAATTTCGGTTCATTGAGTAAAATCCCCCAATGTTTAGCTAGCACATTATGGATCTCATGCCATTGATTATTATACGCCGTAATCAAATTGATGGTCCTGTCCGTACCCCGAGATTTGGGTTGTAAGAGAGAAAGCCTATGCCCCCCAAGTGAGTCCTGGAAGGCTTTGGAAATGACCCTACGTGGGTACCCCCTATCCTTAAAGCGACGAGACAATTCCCTAGACTCCTTGCGAAAATCTTGGTCACTACTACAGTTACGCCTTACCCGTAAGAATTGTCCCTTTGGTATATTCTTCTTTAAGTGCCAGGGATGAAAACTTGAAAAATGAAGGAGACTATTCGCCGCAGTTGATTTACGAAAAAGCTTGGTCCTTATTTCAGTACCGACTTTCATAATTTCCAAATCCAGAAAATCGACTGATACCTCCGACATAAAAGCTGTTAAAGATATATTGAGAGAGTTAGTATTAAGAGAATCCACAAAGGATAGGCACTCAGACCTTGAGCCAGTCCAAAGGATCAGGATGTCATCAATATATCTGAACCAATGAAAAACATGATTCTGGAAACCTGCCATGGGGCGCACCCGTGTCTCCTCCCACCACCCCAGAAAGAGGTTGGCGTAAGAGGGTGCACAGCGTGCCCCCATGGCAGTACCAGAAATCTGTTTATAAAAAACACGATCAAAGATGAAATAATTATTGGAAAGCACAAAGTGCAATAAATCCAATAAAAAGGAATGATGGCGGCGATCACCTGTAAAATGCTGGTTGAAGAAATATGCAACTACTTCAATCCCCAAGGTATGCCCAATACAGGTATAAAGGGATTCCACATCCATTGTCACAAGAATAGTATTCTGTGGCACTGATAAATCCTGAAGTTGTCGAATTAAATGAGAGGAATCCTGCACAAAAGAACCTAAAGAGAATACAAATGGTTGCAAAAAATGATCTAAATAAATGCAAGGACGCTCAAACAGGCTGCCAATGCCAGCCACAATGGGCCTACCTGGTGGCTCTAAGGTGGATTTGTGCACCTTGGGCAGGAGGTATAGCGTAGGGACAACGGGATAATGCGTGGTTAAAAAAGTATGTTCCTTTTTACTCAAAATATCATTATGTCTGGCAGACAGAAGAAACCAGTCAAGCTTTTTCTTGAAGACACCCGTAGGGTCAGAGGGTAGGACCTGGTAACAAGAGATGTTATTAAGCTGGCGTTTGGCCTCCTTCAAATACATATCCATAGGCCATAACACTATGTTCCCACCTTTATCCGCTTCCTTGATTATAAAGGAGGGATTATTTTTAAGCTTATTAACCGCTAATCTTTCCTTTCTTCCCAAATTCTCACCTTGTAAGCTAGTAGTATTCAGCTTGGCAATGTCCTTACTGACAAGATTATAGAAAATTTGAATAGTGGGAAACAAGGCAAAAGACTGCGCAGCTTGTGAAGGTAGATGCCACAGTTTATCAGACACTTTTTTTGGATTCTCATTTTCTTGTAGCAGATCTAAAAGGTCATTGAAGGCTTGTCTCTCGTCCTGCGGCAAAGAATCAAGTATGGACGGTTGATGATACAGCATTTTAAATGAAAGCTGTCTGCAAAAAAGATACAAGTCCTTAGTTAAAATAAACTTATCCAAAGCTCCCATAGGGGCAAAGGAAAGACCTTTTGATAAGACAGATATCTCTATATCCGACAACTGATTTCGGAATAAATTCTTGGACTTCTGTGCGCTAACAGATAAAATCACTAATCACTAGTCTGAAATCAGATGTTGAAGCGGCCACAGAGTTGACCTTTGGACGTGCAGCAAGCAGATTACTGATCCTACATGTCTTAATCTCTCCTAAAAAGGGTGAGTAAAATTTAATTTACTTTTTCTACAATAACCCGGATAAGACCCTATTGCGCTTTTTCTGTTCCTTCAGCTATATCACATATATCCGACAAAACATAACTAGATAAATTAATTATCTGTAAATTGTCATCTGTAGTAGTCGTATTCGCAGTACCCACCTTACGGCACACAAGATCCATACTTGCAACATCTGTAAATGTTCCTATTTCTGCTTGGGCTGCCTCAGCTGCCTCTTGTATGTCGGTGACCAGACCTGATGTCGACGTCCCCTCTTTCTGAAGTTTTGGACATTTCCGCTGGCCCCTTCTGGTACGCTTTCTGGGTCGCTTGTTCCTGATGATAAAAAATCGCTCATAGAGGATTCACCAGTGCCCGCCCCCGAATTGGAGACCATAGAATTTTGATTCCCAGCTCTGAAGTTTTTTGGTCTAACAAATCTCCGATTTCCATGATGAGTCCATTGGAAAACTTGTTTATTTTCGAAATCACTCTTGTCACGGAAAAACTTTTTCTTCTTTTTCTGGATAATCTCTGTTTCAAAACTATCAACAATGTCTTTAAGACGCAGTTGAAAAGGCTTGACAAGAGTGGCCTCATCAAAAGACTGCATCTGGGACTCCTTATCTTGAATATCCTCCTTCAGCCTTGTCAAATCTTGCGATCATGTTCAATTAATAAGCCAATTAGAATAGATGAACACTTTAAAAGACCAGATTCCCAAGTGGCCTTGAAATCAGGATCTGCTTCCCAGGCAGGAAAAAGCTTAATCCGGAGTCCCCTAGGGACAATACCAAGTTTTACATATACGACAGAAGCTCCCATAGAGCAGCTGGATGAGGTGCAGGAGCACCCACAGAAACAGGCCACAGTGAAACCACATGCGAGTGGCCAGCAAAAGAAACAGAAACGTCCGAGCGATCAGAGCCACAGAAGTTCCTCCAGGACAAAGGACCCTCCTGCCTCCCTCCGTGATCCGGTACCTGCCTCATCTGCATGGGTAAGAGATCTCCGTGAATGTACCCTGATGCAGTGTTCCCTTATGTTTTTTTCGCAGGGGAGGAAAGCTACGGGAAAACAGAAGCACAGGGAATGTGCCCTCTGCAGTTGCCCCTTGCCGGACGGCCACCATAAAAAGTTGTGTCAGCCATGCGTGAGACAAACGGTAGGGGTGGAAGGGGACGTTGGTCCTGGGGTAGATTGACAGGCCCTTACACTCTCCCCCGTCCATACAGGTAGCGGAAGAAACGCCGGACTTCACCACGAGCCTGAGGGACATAATCAGGACAGAGATAAAGGCCCTATCTAAAAAGGACTCCTCTAGGGGAAGAGAATGTAGTTTCTCAGGTTCAGAGTCCTCGACCGCCCTAAGGATCGATGACTCTTCAGATTCCCCGGCCTCCACTTCATCTTCTTCGGAGGAAGACTCGAGTCGATTCTGCTTCCCCTTAGACCAGATGGATAAGCTAGTTAAAGCAATAAGGTCCACCATGGGGGTAGCAGACATAAAAACGGAACTTTCAGCTCAGGACGTGATGTTCGGGGGTCTAGATCCCAGGAAGCGGAAGGCCTTTCCATTAAACGATAAGGTCCAGAGCCTAATAGATAGGGAATGGAAGAGACCTGAAAAAAGAGGCTCCTTACCTCCGGCCTTCAAGCGGAGGTACCCGTTTGACGACCCAGTGGTAGACAGATGGGATAAAGCCCCTAAACTGGATGCGGCAGTAGCCAAAGCCTCCAAAAAATCCTCCATTCCCTTCGACGACATGGCCTCCTTAAAAGACCCGCTAGATAAGAAAGCAGACTCCTTTTTGAAAGGAACTTGGGAGATGTCAGCAGGTGCTCTAAGACCAGCGATAGCGGCCACATGTACGGCCAGATCCATGATGGTTTGGCTAGACCAATTGGATTCCCAACTAAAGGAAGGAGTCTCAAGAGCTTCTATCCGAAAAACGCTGCCAATCATCCAAAGTGCTGCAGCTTTTTTGGCGGATGCTTCAGCGGACTCTGCGAGGATGGCAGCCAGAACTGCGAGTTTATCTAACGCAGCTCGAAGGGCCCTTTGGTTAAAATGCTGGCCGGGAGATATCCAGGCCAGATCACGACTCTGCTCCATTCCATGTGAGGGTGAATATCTGTTTGGGCCAGTCTTGGATGAACTCCTAGAGAAAGCCGGGGATGATAAAAAGAAGTTCCCCAGTCTACCGAATCCTTCTTACAGACGTCCCTTTACCAGGAAAAGCTATTTCCGTAGAAGGCCGTCCAGAGATCAGGGCAGATGGGAGGACAAAAGAAGGAGAGGTACAGGTTTCATGTTCGGAGGAGGGGGGCGTCAAGAAGGTCCAGCACGTGACACTAAAAAACCGCCCCAATGACTAGTTGCCCCGGTAGGGGGGAGACTAGCTGCCTTCTACCCTGCCTGGTCCTTGATTTCCAATAGTAAATGGATACTGGGGGTGATAGCTGCAGGTCTACGCCTAGAATTCGCCCGGGTCCCCCAAGATCGATTTAAAGTCACCCCGCTCAGGTCTTCCACACCAGAACAAGCTGCCCTGGAGGCCGAGGTGCATGATCTCTGCCATAAGAGGGTCCTAACGGTGGTCCCAGAGGGAGAAACGGGGAAAGGGTTTTACTCCCCCCTGTTCCTGGTCCGCAAACCAGACGGGTCCTTCAGGACTATAATAAACCTTAAATCCCTCAATGAGTTCCTGGTCATACGCCCGTTTAAGAAGGAGACAATTAAATCAACAATAAAATTACTGTTTCAAAACTGTTTTATGGTGGTGTTAGATTTAAAAGACGCTTACTACCATATTCCCATTCATGCAGCTCATCAGCGGTTTCTCAGAGTGGCGGTTCAGCTGGATGGGTCAGTCCAACATTTCCAATATGCGGCCCTCCCCTTTGGGGTGGCAGTCGCTCCCCGTGTGTTTACCAAAGTAGTAGCGGAAGTTATGGCCCATCTACGTGAATCGGACATTCTGGTGATCCCCTACTTAGATGACTTCCTGATCGTAGGGAAAACAGCAGAACATTGTCTGGAACAACTACAAAGGGCAATGTCTGCCCTAGAGGGGTTAGGATGGCTGCTTAACATTAAAAAGTCTCGGTTACAGCTGGTGAGAGTCCAACAATTCTTGGGCCTGATCCTAGACTCTGAGAAACAGGAATGCCGTCTGACCCCGGAGAAGCTTGTTCGCCTACACTATCAGGTCCTGAACGCTTCCAATAACCCTACCATGTCCCTCAGGAAAGCCATGTCCCTTCTGGGTTCCCTCTCGTCCTGTATCCCAGCAGTCCAGTGGGCACAGTTTCATACAAGAAAACTGCAGGGCGAGGTCTTAAGGCATCAGAGAATCCTTGAGGGTTACTTAGAGGGCCAGCTAACCTTGTCCCGAAACACAAGGGAATCCCTAGAGTGGTGGCTAGTCAAGGATAACTTATCCAAAGGGGTCTCCTGGGAGTATGACATATCCTGCATAATCACCACGGATGCTAGCCCTTCCGGTTGGGGGGGCTCATATGGGGGAGATTCTGGTACAGGGCCTATGGGAGCATCATCAGATAGAAATGTCATCTAATCTGAAAGAGTTGACAGCGGTAGAGCAGGCAGCTAAGGAGCTACCTATGTATCTACAGGGCCATCATGTGCGAGTGTTCTCCGACAATCAGGTCACCGTGGCTTATATCAACCACCAAGGCGGGACTCGTTCCAAACCCCTGATGAATGTGGCAGAGCGGCTATTCCAGCTAGCAGAGCAGCATTTCCAATCTTTAACAGCTCTACATATAAAAGGGAAGGAAAATATCACAGCAGATTTCCTGAGCCGCAATCCACTAAAACAAGGAGAATGGTCCCTAAACACCTCCATCTTCGACCTAATTGTACAAAAATGGGGACAAGCAGAGGTAGACCTCTTTGCTACCAGGGAAAACAGAAAATTAAAACAATTTTGCTCCCTAAATCCCAGAGAAAACCCCCTGGCGGTAGATGCCTTTCTGGTAAAGTGGGACTTCAGGCTAGCCTACGCCTTCCCTCCCCTATCGCTACTGCCCCTGGTGATGAAGAAAATCAGGAGAGACAGAGCAAGGGTGATAGTTATCGCTCCATTTTGGCCCAGGAGGGCTTGGTTTTCTTGCCTCAGGACCATGTCGGTGTCCGACCCTTGGGTCCTTCCGGACATTCCGGATCTCCTATCCCAGGGCCCAGTATTCCATCCTCAGGTGGCTGGCCTACATATGACGGCGTGGAGTTTGAAAGGACACTGCTGAGAGAAAAAGGCTTCTCCCCAGGCCTGATTAACACCCTACTTAAAAGTAGGAAAGTCATCACCACCAAAATCTATGTCAGAATTTGGAAAAAATTCCTGCAGAACTCTGGAGTGGTCGCTGGCACCTCAGCACCTGTAAACCATATCTTAGAGTTTCTTCAGAAAGGTCTGGATATGGGGCTCTCCACTAGTACCCCTTCCTGCCATCCGACGTACTATCCCGTCCACGGTACCCGGGCCCGTATGACCGGGGACGGGATAGTACGTCGGCGCGATCAGCGGCGCCCACGTGGTGAGCGCCGCTGATCGCGGCCGGGTGTCAGCTGATTATCACAGCTGACACCCGGCACAATGTGTCAGGGGCGGTCACGGACCACCCCCGACACGTTAACCCCTTGCACACCGCGATCAAACACGATCGCGGTGTACCGGGGGTTAAAGGGAAGCATCGGCAGGGAGGGGGCTCCCTCCGTGCTTCCCTGAGCCCCCCTCGGCAGCGCAATGAGCAGCGCTGCTGCGGGGGACTCCCTTCCTCCAGGCCCCCGAATCCAAGATGGCGACGGGGGCCTTCGGGGGCCTGCGGAAGCTGGCTTCCTCAGTGCCTGCAAAGCGCAGGCATGAGGAAGCCTTCTGCAGTGCCTGTGTCAGATCGCTGATCTGTCACAGTGATCTGTGATGTGACAGATCAGCGATCTGTCACAGGACAGTGATGTCCCACCTGGGACTATTTAATAAAGTAAAAAAAAAAAAAAAAAAAGTGTAAAAATAATTTAAAAAAAATCGCCAAATAAATTAGAAAAAAAAAAAAATATATTCCCCCAATAAATCCATTTTTTGGAAATAATAAAAAAAACAAACAATAAAAGTACACATATTAGGTATCGCCGCGTCCGTAACAACCTGCCCTATAAAACTGTCCCATTAGTTAACCCTTTTAGCGAACCCCTTAAAAAATAAAAATAAAAAACGAAGCAAAAAATAATGATTTATTATCATACTGCCAAACAAAAAGTGTAATAACGCGCGATCAAAAAGACGCATATAAATAGCCATGGTACCACTGAAAACGTCATCTTGTCCCGCAAAAAACGAGCCGCCACACAGCATCATCAGCAAAAAAATAAAAAAGTTATAGCTCGCAGAATAAAGCGATGCAAAAATAATTACTTTTTATATAAAATAGTTTTCATTGCATAAAACCGACAAAAACATAAAAAACGACCTAAATGAGGTATCGCTGTAACCGTACTGACCCGTAGAATAAAACCGCTTTATCAATTTTACCGCACGCGGAACGGTGTAAACGCACCCCCCCCAAAAGAAATTAATGAAACGCTGGTTTTTGTTCATTCTGCGTCCCAAAAATCGGAATAAAAAGCGATCAAAAAATTTCACGTGCCCGAAAATGGTACCAATAAAAACGTCAACTTGTCCCGCAAAAAATAAGACCTCACATGACTCGGTGGGTCAAAATACGGAAAAATTATAGCTCTCAATATGTGGTGATGCAAAAACTATTTTTACAATAAAAAGCGTCTTTTAGCGTGCGACAGCCGCCAAACATAGAAACCGCCATAAATAGTAAATCAAACCCCCCGTTATCACCCCCTTAGTTAGGGAAAAATAATAAAATTTAAAAAATGTATTTATTTCCATTTTTCCATTAGGGTTAGGGTTAGGGCTAGGGGTGTGTTGGGGTAGGGTTAGGGTTAGGGTTAGGGTAGGGTTAGGGTTAGGGCTAGGGTTAGGGTTAGGGCTAGGGCTAGGGTTAGGGTTAGGGCTAGGGTTAGGGTTAGGGCTAGGGTTAGGGCTAGGGTTAGGGTTAGGGGCGTGTTGGGGTTCGGGTTGGAGTTAGAATTGGGGGTTTCCACTGTTTGGGCACATCAGGGGCTCTCCAAATGCAACATGGCGTCTGATCTCAATTCCAGCCAATTCTGAGTTGAAAAAGTCAAATGGTGCTCCTTCCCTTCCAAGCTCTGCTATGCGCCCAAACAGTGTTTTACCCCCACATGTAGGGTATCAGCCTACTCAGGACAAATTGCAAAACAATTTTTGGGGTCCAATTTCTCCTGTTACCCTTAGGAAAATAAAAAATTGGGGGCAAAAATATCATTTTTGTGGAAAAAAATGATTTTTTTATTTTCACGTCCGAGTGTTATAAACTTCTGTGAAGCACTTGGGGGTTCAAAGTGCTCACCACACATCTAGATAAGTTCCGTGGGGGGGTCTAGTGTCCAAAATGGGGTCACTTGTGGGGAGTTTCAATAGTTTAGGTACATCAGGGGCTCTCCAAACGCACATGACACCCGCAGACCATTCCATCAAAGTCTGCATTCCAAAACGTCACTGCTTCCCTTCCGAGCCCCGACGTGTGTCCATACAGTAGTTTTCTCCCACATATGGGGTGTCAGCGTACTCAGGACAAATTGGACAACAACTTTTGGGGTCCAATTTCTCCTGTTACCCTTGGGAAAATGAAAAAATTGGGGACTAATTGATCATGTTTGTGGAAAAAATAAGATTTTTTTATTTTCATGCCCTGGCATTATAAACTTCTGTGAAGCCCTTGGGGGTTCAAAGTGCTCACCTCACATCTAGATACGTTCCTTAGTGGGTCTAGTTTTCAAAATGGGGTCATTTGTGGGGGGTTTCCACTGTTTAGGTACATTAGGGGCTCTCCAAAGGCAACATGACACCCGCAGACCATTCCATCGAAGTCTGCATTCCAAAACGTCACTACTTCCCTTCCGAGCCCCGACGTGTGCCCATACAGTAGTTTTCTCCCACATATGGGGTATCAGCATACTCAGGACAAATTGGACAACAACTTTTGGGGTCCAATTTCTCCTGGTACCCTTGGGAAAATAAAAAAATGGTGACTAAAAGATCATGTTTGTGGAAAAAATACGAATTTTTTATTTTCACGCCCGGGCGTTGTAAACTTCTGTGAAGCACTGGGGGGTTCAAAGTGCTCACCACACATCTAGATAAGTTCCTTGGGGGGTCTAGTATACAAAATGGTGTCATTTGTGGGGGGTTTCCACTGTTTAGGTACATTAGGGGCTCTCCAAAGGCAACATGACACCCGCAGACCATTCCATCAAAGTCTGCATTCCAAAACGTCACTACTTCCCTTCCGAGCCCCGACGTGTGCCCATACAGTAGTTTTCTCCCACATATGGGATATCAGCATACTCAGGACAAATTGGACAACAACTTTGGGGTCCAATTTCTCCTGGTACCCTTGGGAAAATAAAAAAATGGTGACTAAAAGATCATGTTTGTGGAAAAAATACGAATTTTTTTATTTTCACGCCCGGGCGTTGTAAACTTCTGTGAAGCACTGGGGGGTTCAAAGTTCTCACCACACATCTAGATAAGTTCCTTGGGGGGTCTAGTATACAAAATGGTGTCATTTGTGGGGGGTTTCCACTGTTTAGGTACATTAGGGGCTCTCCAAAGGCAACATGACACCCGCAGACCATTCCATCAAAGTCTGCATTCCAAAACGTCACTACTTCCCTTCCGAGCCCCGACGTGTGCCCATACAGTAGTTTTCTCCCACATATGGGGTATCAGCATACTCAGGACAAATTGGACAACAACTTTTGGGGTCCAATTTCTCCTGGTACCCTTGGGAAAATAAAAAAATGGTGATTAAAAGATCATGTTTGTGGAAAAAATACGAATTTTTTATTTTCACGCCCGGGTGTTATAAACTTCTGTGAAGCACTGGGGGGGTCAAAGTGCTCACCACACATCTAGATAAGTTCCTTAGGGGTCTAGTTTCCAAAATGGTGTCATTTGTGGGGGGGTTCCACTGTTTTGGTACATCAGGAGTTTTCCAAACGCGACATGGTGTCCGATCTCAATTCCAGCCCAAAACGTCAAATGGCGCTGCTTCCCTTCCGAGCTCTGCCATGCGCCCAAATAGTGGTTTACCCCCACATGTGGGGTATCAGCGTACTCAGGACAAATTGCACAATAACTTTTAGGGTCCTGTTACCCTTGGAAAAATAAGAATTGAGGGTGAAAAGATCATTTTTGTGGAAAAAATATGATTTTTTAATTGTATGGCTTTATGTTATAAACTTCTGTGAAGCCCATGGGGGTTCAAAGTTCTCACCACACATCTAGATAAGTTCCTTAGGGGGTCTAGTTTCCAAAATGGTGTCATTTGTGGGGGGTTTCCACTGTTTTGGTACATCAGGGGTTTTCCAAACGCGACATCATGTCCGATCTCAATTCCAGCCAAAAACGTCAAATGGCGCTGCTTCCCTTCCGAGCTCTGCCATGCGCCCAAATAGTGGTTTACCCCCACATGTGGGGTATCAGCGTACTCAGGACAAATTGCACAATAACTTTTAGGGTCCTGCTACCCTTGGGAAAATAAAAATTGGGGTGAAAAGATCATTTTTGTGGAAAAAATATGATTTTTTAATTGTACCACTGTACGTTATAAACTTCTGTAAAGCCCTTGTGGGTTCAAAGTTCTCACCACATATCTAGATAAGTTCCTTGGGGGGTCTAGTTTCCAAAATGGGGTCACTTGTAGGGGGTTTCCACTGTTTAGGTACATCAGGGACTCTCCAAACGTGACATGGCGTCCAATCTGAATTCCAGCCAATTTTGCATTGAAAAAGTCAAACGGCGCTCCTTCCATTCTGAGCTCTGCCATGCGCCGAAACAGTCGTTCCCCCCCACATATCAGGTATCTGCGTACTCAGGACAAATTGCACAATAACTTTTGCAGTTCAATTTCTCCTGTTACCCTTGGTAAAATAAAAAAAATTGAACCTGAAGTATTTTTTTTATGAAAAAAAGTTAGATGTTCATTTTTTTTTAAATATTCAAAAAAATTCCTGTGACGCACCTAAAGGGTTAATAAACTTCTTGAATGTGGTTTTGAGCACCTTAAGGGGTGCAGTTTTTAGAATGGTGTCACTTTTGGGTATTTTCTATCATATAGACCCCTCAAAGTGGCTTCAAATGTGATGTGGTCCTAAAAATAAAATGGTGTTGTAAAAATGAGAAATCGCTGGTCAACTTTTAACCTTATAACTTCCTAACAAAAAAAAATTTTGGTTCCAAAATTGTGCAGATGTAAAGTAAACATGTGGGAAATGTTAGTTATCAAGTTTTTTGTGTGCCGTATCTCTGTGATTTAAGGGCATAAAAATTCAAAGTTGGAAAATCGCGAAATTTTCAAAATTTTCGCCAAATTTCCGTTTTTCTCACAAATAAACGCAAGTTATTTGAATGAAATTTTACCACTAACATGAAGTACAATATGTCACGAGAAAACAATGTCAGAATCACCGGGATCCATGGAAGCGTTCCAGAGTTATGACCTCATAAAGGTACAGTGGTCAGAATTGTAAAAATTGGCCCGGTCATGAACGTGCAAACCACCCTTGGGGGTGAAGGGGTTAAAGTACAAGTATCAGCCTTGGGGGCCCTCTTTAGCTGCAACATCGCGGGTAATTACTGGATCAGTAGATTCATTAAGGCAGCAGGTCGATCCAGGCCAATAGCGATAGATAGATTCATGCCGTGGGACTTGAACCTAGTCCTCACGGCTATGACAGAAGCCCCATTCGAACCTATCTCATCAGCTTCCATAAAGAACCTGTCCCTCAAAGTAGCCTTCCTGGTAGCCCTAACCTCAGCTCGTAGGGTAAGCGACATCCAGGCATTATCTAGACGTCCTCCTTATATACAGTTCAAGGACGATAGGGTAATACTCAGACCCGATCCGGCGTATTTACCTAAGGTAGTTTCCAGTTTTCATAGGACACAGGAGATAGTCCTTCCATCTTTCCTCCCTAACCCAGCTAATGAGAAGGAAGAGAAACTTCACACCTTGGATGTTAGAAAATGCCTCATAGAATATCTGGCAGTTACAGATCCCTGGAAGAAAGATAATGCCCTGTTTGTCTCTTATCAAGGCCCTAGTAAAGGTTGTAGAGCGTCAAAAAGTACACTAGCCAGGTGGGTTAGAGAAGCGATCTTAATAGCATACACCTCAAAAGGCAGGTCGCCACCCCGGAAGCTGAGGGCGCATTCCACCAGAGCCATGGCGACCTCGTGGGCCGAAAGATCAGAAGTGTCCATTGACCAGATATGTAAGGCGGCTACTTGGTCCTCTCCGAGCACCTTTTATAGTCATTATAGGCTAGACTTGGGTGCTTCCACAGACCTCTCTTTTGGTATAAGGGTACTGCAGGCTGTAGTCCCTCCCTAAATAGTTTTACTCTCTGTAATTCTCTCAGGTGGTGCTGTCATGGACGACCGATAAAGTCTTAGTTACTCACCGGTTAACGGTGTTTTTCGGAGTCCATGACAGCACCCGTATATTCCCTCCCTTTAGTTTAATTTGGGTGTGCACTTCTTCCTCTTGTATGTACACTGGTAAGGAATAGTTGTGTAAAAGTACTGTATATAAATTTTGCCATTAACCATTGTGGTCCTCTTGTGCTCTGTAATCCAACTGATGCGTTGGATAGGTGCCGCCCTTTTGTATCTGTAGGTTTCCTGTTCCTGAAGGGCGGATCCCCTCTCTCAGGTGGTGCTGTCATGGACTCCGAAAAACACCGTTAACCGGTGAGTAACTAAGACTTTTATGTAGTTTGTTGGGTGCAGAAGACGCAGACATCACCCACGGTTCCCCATGCCACATCACAGACTCTACTCACCAAAATTTCAGGGATCAAGGAGCAGTTTTTATCACAGAGTAAGAAAATAAAGAGAAAGAATAGGGGGAAAGAGAGGGAAGAAAGGCACATTTTTCACCTGCACTGCAGATTGTACTGTAGATCCCCTATAAGGAGGCAGGCTTTCTATAGAGGACCCCTCCCCAGACCCAGAACCATTTCCTAGCCCTTTTAATTAGAAAATAGGAAAGCATATTAGTATATTATTTATAGAAATGTGCTACCAACAATATTGCCAACATGTACAACAGCGAAATAGAAATCTTGAGTTTCGGAGGTAAGAAAAACCAGCATTATTATGAGTGGATCAGTTTTTCAGACTAAGGCCGGGGTCACACTAACCTGCGCAAAATACGGTCCGTAGATTACAGGCGTAATACGGATGAATGACCCCTAAATAGTGCTCCGTAGGTCATCCGTAAGCAAGGTGAGGTTGCGTATTTTGCGCATGTCTGCATCCGTATGCAATCCGTATGGCGAGATTTTCTCGCAGCCTTGCAAAATGGACATATAATGGAGCCCTATGACAGGGTTTCTAACAGAAACCAAAGAATAGATATAGACACATAGAATGCATATATATATATATATATATATATGTATGTATATTCTATGTATATATATCTATTCATTCGTTTCTTTATTAAAACTGTCAGTGTGAGTTTACTGTATAGCGCACTGAATTGCCGGCTTTGCTAAAAGACACCTGGTGCGTATTTCTCGCAAGTCACATGCGTGGTCCGTGTGTAATCCGTATTTTTTGCGCACCCATAGACTTGCATTGGCGTACTACGGCCGTAGTACGTTGACAATCGCAGCATGCTGCGATTGGCACGACCGTAGAATACGGATGAGAAATATACGGCTGGTGCGAGGGACCCCATAGAGAATCATTGGTCCGTGTCTAATGCGTGCTTTTAGCGCCTCTCACTCGACCGTATTCCTCGCCAGTGTGACCCCAGCCTAATAAACAAAACCAAGAGAACTACAGGAGAAAAAGGGGTCAGTCTGGAGGAGGAGGGGTAGGATCTTTACAGCCACTTCTTCTGAATTCTCCTCTGGATTTACCTCATGGTTCCCTCTGTGTCTGTGGGGATTGTCCATCCTGGGAGCTTCAGGTAAACCTTGCCAATCCATAGATGAGATGGAGATTGGAGGAATCCCTAGGTCTGAGATGAAAGAATGGATGTCACAGAGTCCTCAAAGAACATGAATGGAGCCGGAATTACGTTCTTGAAGGCGAAAAGGGAACGCCCAAGCTCTTTTGTAGTGGTTTCAGAACTCTCCATTTCTGCAGTGTGTGACGGGAAAGGTCCGACATAAGTTGAGCAGGAGTATCCTGGTATAGAATAGAGTCCATCTTCCGAGCTTTGATTAAAATATTCACTTTCAGCTTGTATGTATGAACCCTGCATATGACATCACATGGTTTTGTGGCATCGATAGGCTTGGGACCTAAGGATCTGTGGGCCCTGTCCAGCGTTAATGCAGTATCAGGAAGGAGACTTAAAGGGGTTTTCCCATTAACAAAGTTAATTTTAATCAACATTTTATTCAATAGATCTTTGAATAATAATACATTCCACAATTGAATTTGTTTAAAAAAAATGTTCCTGTGCTGAGATAATTTTATAAATGTGCCCCTGCTATTTACTGTGTAATGGCTGTGTCTGACCGTGCAGGAACATGGTCTGATCATACCACAGCTCCTGGGTCAGGGAATGAATAAAAAGAATACACAAACATGACAGCATGGGATTTTTCTTCAAAGGTAAAACATTGTTTTTCTGAGGCAAAACATTTCAATGCCTGTTTTCAAACAATCAGCCATCCTGTCTGCATACTCTTGTGTCTTTTGTGTCCTTCCTTGTCCAGGAGATGTGGTATGATTAGACCATGTTCCTACACAGTCAGACTCAGCCATTACACAGTACACAGCAGGGGCACAATTATAAGATTATATCTGCACAGGGACATTTTTTTAAACACATCCAATTGTGGATCTTTATTTAATCCAAGATCTATTGATTAAAATGTTCTATGTTTAAGGGATTATGCTATTATACATAGGTGCTCTGTATATAGTGTCAGTGTACAGGTAATACAGTGATCAGCAGTGACATTATACACAGGAGCACTGTATATAGTGTGCAGGTAATATAGTAATCTCCAATGACATTAAATAGAGGCGATCTGCATACAGTGTCAGAGTACAATTAATACAGTATTCACAGGTGACATTATAAACAGGAGCTCTGTATATAGTGAAAGTGTACAAGTAATGCAGAGATCTCCAGTACACAGGAGCTCTGTATATACTATATAGTGTAAGTGTAAGGCTGGTTTCACACTTTCACACGCGTTTTTTTTGCGGTTTTTTAGCGCAAAAAAAGCATGTGTTTTTTCCCCCTATCTTTTACATGGGTGCGCATAGGTGCGCATACACATGCGTTTGTATGCTCATGCTTTTTTTGTAGTGTGCGCTTGGGCGCACAAAATGCATCCTGTTGCATTTTTTGTGCGTCCGACTTGCCCCCCAAAAAAGCATGCGCACGCAATGCGGTTTTTTACCGCCAAACACCCATTATAGTCTATGGGTGCGCATACGTGCGCATGGTAATGCGCACGTATGCGTAAAAAAAGCATGCGTTTTTTAAAAAACGCACCCAAACCCGCAAAAAAACGCACACAAACGCAGGATGCGCTTTTTATGTGCGTTTGCATGGTGCACGGTGCGCAGCGCAAAAAAACACAATGTGAAAGTAGCCTAAGGCTGCGTTCACACGTCGCGGTTTTTTCGCGTTTTCGCGGTGGTTTTAAACTCGTGATTTTGCCGTGAAAAATAAGCATCCCATGCAATCCTATGGGATTCCGCAATGCTGTGCTAATGCTGCGGTTTTCTCCATGGCGGAATCGCTTTGCGGTAAAAAACACAGCATGCTCATTAATTTAGCAGAATCGCGGCGATTCCGCCCACATAGGAATGCATTGTTCTGCTTACCTTCCGCATGTGGCTGTGCTCACCATGCGAAAAGTAAGCAGAACTTTTGCGGATAGTACCCACGGTCCGGAGGAGAGGAGACTGTCCTCCGGGCTGTGGGTACCATATCCCTGTAAAAAATAGAATTAAAATAAAAAATATTGTTTTTCTCACCTTCCGGTGTCCCGCCCAGCCTTCCCGCCTCTCTCCACGCTCCCGGCATCTTCCGGTCCCAGTAATAGTGGTCTCGCGGTCATTCGCGATGACGTCGCGGGAGCGCAACATCTCGCGGACATTCGCGCAAAGGATTACTGGGACCGGAAGATGCTGGGAGTGTGGAGAGAGGCGGGAAGGCTGCACGGGACGCCGGAAGGAGAGAATAACAATATTTTTATTTTTTTCATTCTATCTTTTACTACTGATGATGCGTAGGCAGCATTAGTAGTAAAAAGTTGGTCACACTTGTCAAACACTGTTTGATGAGTGTGACCAACCTGTCAATCAGTTCTCCAAGCGATGCTAGCATTCTGCAAACTAATTACGCTTGCAAATCGCTAGTTTTTCCACGGGAAAATCGTGGGAATTTAAAATGCGATTTTCCCGCGGAATGGAATTCCGGAATTCTCGAGGTAACTTCCGCGGGAATTCCGCTAAGTGTGAACTTAGCCTTAGTATACAGGTAATACACTGACTAACCAGTGGCTTCTCAAGTTGAAGTAATTAATCTTTGCTTCTCTTTTTCATCCAGGTCAAAACGTCATTACTTCTTCAAGCCAGGTCTCTGAAGAAAATAACACAGTTATCTAGTGCACCGCTTCCAGAGCAAATTCCCCACTTTTTTCCCAACATCTACACTATGCAGCTGAATACAGACATGCATCCACCGTTAATATATAATTAGTTATAATGCAAACCACCATTCCAATATAAATTGTAATCCACCACTATACCCCCACTAACAATAAATAACCACTTTCCGAACCCAATAAATGAATAAATTAATTAGCACCTGTACTCTTTTCCCCAATTCAATACCAGTCACACTCCTGCATCCTCAACTTCCACCATTCTTACCTCCCACTCCCCCGATTCAGTATATTTACATGCCTCCAACCGCCCCAATTCATTGTCATGTCCTCTCTTTCTCCCACCCTCACCATCTATTCATTATCAATTGCTCTCACCCACCCTCAAATCATTATCATAGTTTCCCAGCCCTCATTACAGCATCATTTGCTCTCCACACCCTCAAGTCATCATTATTTGCTCTACTCAACCCCCACGCTCAAGTCATCATCATCCCCACCCCCACTAACAATTCATCATTTGCTTTACCCACCACCCACATTGAATACATCACTTGCTGTCCTCCGTCCTCAGTTCATCATTTGCTGTCACCCGTCCCCCACCTACAATTCATCATTTACTCTCCCACCCCTACCCTCAATACATTATTTGCTGTCCCCCATCCCCCTCCTTCAATTCATCATTTGCTGTCCCCCACCCTCAATTCATAATTTGCTGTCCCCTGTCCCCCATCCTAAATTCATAATTTGCTGTCCCCTTTCCCCCATCCTCAATTCATAATTTGCTGTCCACCACCCTCAATTCATCATTTGCTGTCCACCACCCTCAATTCATCATTTGCTGTCCACCACCCTCAATTCATCATTTGCTCTCATCCATCACCAGTTCATCATTATTTGCACTCCGCACCTTCAATTCATCATTTGCTGTCCCCCGTCCCCCACCCTCAATTCATCATGGGCTGTCTCTCGCCTCTAGCCTCAATATATCATGATTTGATGTACTCCACCCTCAATTCTTCACACCCATTTAATTAATTTTATTGAAAAAAAAATTAACAGTTTCATACTTACCTTTCATATGATCCCCTTCAGCTCAATGTCTGGACTGGTATCATGAAGCATACATGCCGTTGCCTACATGCTGACATAATTGCGCAGGGGCATCACATTAGAGATGGAGGGAGCTCTCCTGGAACTGTGTTGCTGTTCTGTTTTGATGACCATGGAGCTCCTAGTAAGCTTCCTGCGCCAAGATGTGCTCCATGATGGCGGCGCCCTGGCACACAATGCATTATTATACTCTGGGGCCCAGTGAGCAGAAGCAAAAATTACACCAGCAATGGCAGTAGTGCCCTGATGGTGGCCCTGGGAGTACACAATTTTTACATGTGTACATGTAAATACCACATTCAATCTATATTACAAACTACCAGAGATTGAGCTCCATCACTGAACACAGTTTGGGGCCAATTCATTAAAACTGGCATTGACAGGTGTAATGTTGAGGACATTTAACAACTTTATTAGGACTATATATGTGAGGCGCAGTGATTGGTGCTACACTTGATGAGGACACATTATCACTTCTCTCTCACTTCCAATGTTGGGATAAATGCTGGGGCAAATACTAACAACCAAGGAGTGTGTAGTGGGTGAGCAGAGGGTGCTGCTGGACACTGATGCCAGAGGCAGGGCTAGGTCTGGCCGAGAAGAAAAAGCACACGAAGCTGCCTGGTCTGGTAGAGCCAGATGTAAACACACTGGGTGCAGGGAATGAAGTGAAATTCAGGAGGAAGAAAAGTTAGAAACAAAAAATAAAATGTATAGAGCTGTTGTACATTACAATACAGCACAAGTTAGCTTTAAAAAAAAAATGGATTTCGAGGACAGACAACCTCTAAATCCGGCTTTTTCTTCATCATCTCTGTGACATTGCTGTAAATTTTATAACCATTCGGTATTAAAGGAAATCTGTCAGCAGGTTTTTGCTACCTCATCTGAGAGCAGCCTGATGTAGGCAAAGAGAAGCTGAATCCAACAATGTATCACTTAGATTACTGGGAGCAGCTGTTCTGACATGATCAGAGCTTTTAGATTTAGCAATACAGCAGAGCTGAGGAAAGATAACTCCGCCCCTACCAGGCTCTGTATATACAATGCCCGTAGACAGTGAGCTGCCGGTCACAGGAGGGGGCATCTCGGACTAGCATGCACACGCTGCTGTGCCTCAGCAATGATAAGCTTATGGTGCTAAAGCCAGAGCCTGATAAGAGAGGCATTGCTGAAATCTGTGCTTTAACCTTTACGTCATGCTGTTTTCAGATTACATAGAAAAACCTGCTGACAGATTCCCTTTAAGGCACCTAACTGCGACTGCACGTGTGTGTGTGTTCCTTTGCTATGGAAAAAGGACTCCACGCTGATGGTTTCCCTCTCTCGTTTTCTACAATGAATGAAGTTATGTTGATGGAAGTACTCACCTCCACTGTCAGCAACTCCTATGATCGTTTCTATAAAACGTGGTATTACTGGATGGGATTTAAAAACCCTGATGAATATCTGGCCTTACCGGGGAAAGCTGAGCCCATGGATCTAACATTCCTTGTTTGAACATCCCCCCATCTCCCACCCTCTCTTTTCCTCCTTCCCCCGCCCCTTTATTTTTTTTTCTCTTCTGACACTTATATTATGTTATTGTGGAATGGTTCATCCTGCATATAATGTACATCTGGTTCTACTGTCTTGGATGGATTTATGTCTTCAAGGTTTAGACAATATACATTGCTTTGATACTTTGTATTGATGTTTTTTCTTTCCTTTGTTTTTGTTAATATTGTTACACTGCAGCACATTCGTGCCATGTGATTCTTTAAAAATTTTTGACAAATAAAGATAAATGAAAAATAACAGAAAAATAAGGTGATATACAAATGTGCAAACAGTTATAAAATAAGAAAGGAGAAATAACAGAAAGTTGTTCTTCTGTTTCTTTGAGGGTAGGGAGCGTTTATGGATCACACACATCTCGGCTGACCTCCAAAATGTTAACACTAGAGTTGAGCGACTTTTGGTTTTTTAGGGTCGCGTTTCGTTTCGTGAAACCCGACTTTTCCAAAAGTCGGGTCGAGCAAGATCGTCCGATTATAGGGAAAAGTCGGGGTCGTCACGAAACACGAAACCCAATGTAAGTCAATGGGGAATAAAAGTCGGCAGTGAGAGGAGGACAGGAAACACACCTACAGTGCCCATTTGAATGCCAAAAGCATCAATTCTTCTTACTTAAGCTTGTCAACCTTAATTAACTTCATAATACAAGTTACGCACTGAAAAATGGGGGTTATTTGGCTAAATTTGTGGGGGGGGAGGGCTGGCTGCAGGTTTTCATGTGCCCTGGGCGAAAGAGCGCCCCTTTAACACATACCACAACTCATCATGCTCCGACACGGCAGAGAAATAGCGGTATAGTACAATGAAAAATACCTCACTTTTTACATCTCATGACGAAGCCCATCTATTTCTCCATACAGAATCATTGGTCCCATATAATGTTTGAAACAGTATATGATGAGCTCCACATAATGCTACAGTACATGTTGGTCCCCATGGATGAAGCTCCACTGTCTTATGGGCCCAAATAATGCTCCAAACATAATGGGCCCCATTTCTAATGCTCTAGTGTATAATGGGCCCTGTAAATGCTGCTCCAGTGTCTGATGTCCACCTTTGGAATGTTCCAGTGTATGGTGGGCCCCATCTATCATTCTCCAGAGTATAGTGCTCCCCAAAAATTGCTGTCCCAACATTGAAAACAATCAAATAAGTCTCCTCGCTAGGGAATCCCTGTACTTGTCTGGACAGGTGCTGTAGCTTGCTTAACAGCTCGCCAGCCGTTCTCACGCCCAGTATGGATTAAACGTGATTGCACAAAGGTGAGAAAGGGTACCGTATCCCCAGATAACATGTATGGATAGCGTACACATTCAAAATATATGTCTCAGGAGGCAGACTCAGACGGTGTTAGGCCCAGTATGGATTGCACGTGATTGCACAAAGGTTAGAAAGGGTACCGTATCCCTGGATAACATGTATGGATAGCGTACACATTCAAAATATATGTCTCAGGAGGCAGGCTCAGACAGTGTTAGGCCCAGTATGGATTGCACGTGATTGCACAAAGGTTAGAAAGGGTACCGTATCCCCAGATAACATGTATGGATAGCGTACACATTCAAAATATATGTCTCAGGAGGCAGGCTCAGACGGTGTTAGGCCCAGTATGGATTGCACGTGATTGCACAAAGGTTAGAAAGGGTACCGTATCCCTGGATAACATGTATGGATAGCGTACACATTCAAAATATATGTCTATACAGCATGAGGCAGGCTCAGACGGTGTTAGGCCCAGTATGGATTGCACGTGATTGCACAAAGGTTAGAAAGGGTACCGTATCACCAGATAACATGTATGGATAGCGTACACATTCAAAATATATGTCTATACAGCATGAGGCAGGCTCAGACGGTGTTAGGCCCAGTATGGATTGCACGTGATTGCACAAAGGTTAGAAAGGGTACCGTATCACCGGATAACATGTATGGATAGCGTACACATTCAAAATATATGTCTATACAGCATGAGGCAGGCTCAGACGGTGTTAGGCCCAGTATGGATTGCACGTGATTGCACAAAGGTTAGAAAGGGTACCGTATCACCGGATAACATGTATGGATAGCGTACACATTCAAAATATATGTCTATACAGCATGAGGCAGGCTCAGACGGTGTTAGGCCCAGTATGGATTGCACGTGATTGCACAAAGGTTAGAAAGGGTACCGTATCCCTGGATAACATGTATGGATAGCGTACACATTCAAAATATATGTCTCAGGAGGCAGGCTCAGACGGTGTTAGGCCCAGTATGGATTGCACGTGATTGCACAAAGGTTAGAAAGGGTACCGTATCCCTGGATAACATGTATGGATAGCGTACACATTCAAAATATATGTCTCAGGAGGCAGGCTCAGACGGTGTTAGGCCCAGTATGGATTGCACGTGATTGCACAAAGGTTAGAAAGGGTACCGTATCCCTGGATAACATGTATGGATAGCGTACACATTCAAAATATATGTCTATACAGCATGAGGCAGGCTCAGACGGTGTTAGGCCCAGTATGGATTGCACGTGATTGCACAAAGGTTAGAAAGGGTACCGTATCACCGGATAACATGTATGGATAGCGTACACATTCAAAATATATGTCTATACAGCATGAGGCAGGCTCAGACGGTGTTAGGCCCAGTATGGATTGCACGTGATTGCACAAAGGTTAGAAAGGGTACCGTATCACCAGATAACATGTATGGATAGCGTACACATTCAAAATATATGTCTATACAGCATGAGGCAGGCTCAGACGGTGTTAGGCCCAGTATGGATTGCACGTGATTGCACAAAGGTTAGAAAGGGTACCGTATCCCTGGATAACATGTATGGATAGCGTACACATTCAAAATATATGTCTATACAGCATGAGGCAGGCTCAGACGGTGTTAGGCCCAGTATGGATTGCACGTGATTGCACAAAGGTTAGAAAGGGTACCGTATCACCGGATAACATGTATGGATAGCGTACACATTCAAAATATATGTCTATACAGCATGAGGCAGGCTCAGACGGTGTTAGGCCCAGTATGGATTGCACGTGATTGCACAAAGGTTATAAAGGGTACCGTATCACCAGATAACATGTATGGATAGCGTACACATTCAAAATATATGTCTATACAGCATGAGGCAGGCTCAGACGGTGTTAGGCCCAGTATGGATTGCACGTGATTGCACAAAGGTTAGAAAGGGTACCGTATCACCGGATAACATGTAGGGATAGCGTACACATTCAAAATATATGTCTATACAGCATGAGGCAGGCTCAGACGGTGTTAGGCCCAGTATGGATTGCACGTGATTGCACAAAGGTTAGAAAGGGTACCGTATCACCAGATAACATGTATGGATAGCGTACACATTCAAAATATATGTCTATACAGCATGAGGCAGGCTCAGACGGTGTTAGGCCCAGTATGGATTGCACGTGATTGCACAAAGGTTAGAAAGGGTACCGTATCCCCAGATAACATGTATGGATAGCGTACACATTCAAAATATATGTCTCAGGAGGCAGGCTCAGACGGTGTTAGGCCCAGTATGGATTGCACGTGATTGCACAAAGGTTAGAAAGGGTACCGTATCCCCGGATAACATGTATGGATAGCGTACACATTCAAAATATATGTCTATACAGCATGAGGCAGGCTCAGACGGTGTTAGGCCCAGTATGGATTGCACGTGATTGCACAAAGGTTAGAAAGGGTACCGTATCCCTGGATAACATGTATGGATAGCGTACACATTCAAAATATATGTCTCAGGAGGCAGGCTCAGACGGTGTTAGGCCCAGTATGGATTGCACGTAATTGCACAAAGGTTAGAAAGGGTACCGTATCACTGGATAACATGTATGGATAGCGTACACATTCAAAATATATGTCTATACAGCATGAGGCAGGCTCAGACGGTGTTAGGCCCAGTATGGATTGCACGTGATTGCACAAAGGTTAGAAAGGGTACCGTATCCCCAGATAACATGTATGGATAGCGTACACATTCAAAATATATGTCTCAGGAGGCAGGCTCAGACGGTGTCAGGCACAGTATGGATTTGACGGCCCAGATTACACAGCGGAGGAGCAGGGAGAGGTAAAGATTGCAAATGCTGGGGCCCTGCCCAAGCAAGGGGGGCCCACTCGTGGGCGTCGGTACTGGCACTGGGCCCCTCATAGTACAGCGGTGTGTCTGATGGCGGGTGTGCACCACCACCGTCAGAGACACTTGATTGCACTATGAGGGACCTGTGCCAGTGCCCGCGCCCAAGAGTCGGCCTACCCACCTGTCCAGGGCAACGGCACTCGCACGGTGTCGTGCGCTAGGTGGTGACCCCGACCATGGGGGGGGAGGCAGCACAGTTAGGGAGTTTTAGAAAGTGGCATATGTTGATGTTGGACATTCAGCTGATGCAAAAGGCGAAATAGGTGAAGTACCAGGAAGAGGTGGACCAAAGCAAGCCATTTTTCTTTCACCCTATGTGTCATCAGGGGAAGGTGGGACAAAATCCTTGGAAACCCATGCGTGGTTCATTTTAATGAAGGTTAGATCATCCACATTTTGGGTTGACAGACGGGTCCTTTTTTCTGTCAGGATTGATCCAGCTGCACTGAAGACTCTTTCCGATAGCACACTTGCAGCTGGGCAAGCGAGCTCCTGTAAGGCATATTGGGCCAATTCAGGCCAGGTGTCCAGTTTAGCGGCCCAATAGTCAAAGGGGAATGACCTGTGTGGGAGAACATCGATATGGGAGGAAAAGTAGTTTGTAACCATAGTTGACAACTGCTGTCTCCTGTCACTTTCCATCGATGCAGTATTACCAGTTGTGTGAGCGGTATTCGAAAAATCAGTCCACAACATTGTCATGAAACCCCTGTCTCCAACGCCACTTCTGCTGTGTGCACCACGAACACCTCTGCCAAGCTGCCCCCGGCCCGTACGGCTCGTGTGAGAACCATCACCGCTGCTGTGTGCTGGGAATGCCTCAAGCAACCGATTTACCAGAGTTGCTTGTTTATTAGCCAATATTAGGTCAAGGTTCTCCTGTGGCATGATGTTTTGTAATTTGCCTTTATAGCGTGGATCCAGGATGCTGGCCAACCAGTAGTCGTCATCGTTCATCATTTTGGCAATGCGGGGGTCCCTTTTTAGGATCCGCAAGGCATAATATGACATGTGGGCCAATGTTCCCGGTGTCAATGATGCACTGCGAGTGCTGGGTGGAGGAGCACTTTCTGGCAAATCCACATCCCTCCAGTCACGCACAAACCCTGTACCAGACCTTGCCACGCCAACATTTTCACTTGCCCCACGAGATGCATCCTCCTCCCCTAAGTAATCATCCCCATCATCATCCTCCTCCTCCTCTTCTTCCTCCACCTCGTCCAGGAGAGGTCCCTGAGCAGACAATGGCTGAATGTCATCAAGGATTCCCTCCTCCTCTTCCTCCTCATCAACATTGGCTGCAGACGCCTGCTCCTTAAGGTGTGTCACAGTTTGCATGAGCAGACGCATAAGTGGGATGCTCATGCTTAGGATGGCGTCGTCTGCGCTTACCAGCCGTGTGCATTCCTCAAAACACTGAAGGACTTTACAAAGGTCTTTCAGCTTCGACCACTGCACACCTGTCAACTCCATGTCTGCTCTCAAAGTGCCTGGCCGTGTATCCTCCCACAAATGCATTATGGCCTGCCTCTGCTCGCACAGCCGCTCCACCATGTGCAGGGTGGAGTTCCACCTTGTTGCAATGTCGATAATGAGGCGGTGGTTGGGAAGGTGGAGCAATCGCTGCAGCTTCTGCATACGAACGGAGTGTACAGGCGACCGGCGGATGTGCGCGCACAGTCTTCGCACCTTATGGAGCAGGGCTGTTAACTCCGGATAATTTTTGAGGAAGCACTGCACCACCAGGTTCAAGGTGTGAGCCAAGCAAGGTATGTGGCTGAGTTTTGAAAGGGCTATGGCTGCCACAAAATTACGGCCGTTATCACTAACTACCTTGCCTGCCTCAAGATGTACACTGCCCAGCCATGACTCAGTTTGTCGCTTCAAGTACTCGGCCAGCACCTCGGCGGTGTGTCTGTCGCCCAAACACATCATCTGCAACACAGCCTGCTGACGCTTTCCACTAGCTGCTCGATAGGGGGACACATCGTGTGCAACAGTGGCAGCTGCAGATGGAGTGCTCGTACGACTGCGCTCTGTGGACGAGCTTTCGCTTCTGGAGGAGGAGGAGGAGGAGGAGGGTCGAACGCCTACAGCCAACTGTTTCCTATACCGTGGGCTAGGCAGCACTGTCCCACCACCGCTGTCCCCTGTGGACCCTGCATCCACCACATTAACCCAGTGCGCAGTGATGGACACGTAACGGCCCTGGCCATGCCGACTGGACCATGCATCAGTTGTGAGGTGCACCTTTCCGCTCACTGACTGCTTGAGTGCATGGACAATGCGGTCTTTCACATGATGGTGGAGGGCTGGGATGGCTTTGCGAGAGAAGAAGTGACGACTGGGTAGGTCATAGCGTGGTACTGCATAGGCCATGAGTTCGCGGAAATCTGTGCTTTCCACCAACCGAAAGGGCATCATCTCAAACGAGATTAGTTTGGCAATGTGGGCGTTCAAACCCAGTGTACGCGGATGAGAAACTGAGTACTTTCTTGACCTACTCATAGTGTCTGGGAGGGTGAGCTGGACTTGAGAGCTGCATATGGTGGAAGTAGCGGTGGACAGGGCGGACTGAGAGAGGGTTGATGATGGTGATGGAGTTGGTGTTCTTTCTGATGGCCTAGAATCAGTCTTTCGTTGATATAACAGTGGGATTCCCTGACTGCTGTGGTCTTGCAACGACACCTCAACATTTGCTGCTGTGCTAACCGGTGGGCTTACAGTGGGGGAAACAATGTAGCGTTGCTGACTACCTTCGTTGTGATCAGTTGCACATGTGGCACTTGAGGTTTGGTGTTGTGTCCACGCTTGCAAGTGCATGCTGGTTAAATGTCTAAGCATGCAACTGGTATTCAAATTTTTCAGATTTTTCCCTCGGCTAAAGGTCTTTGCGCACTTCTTACAGATAACCTTGGCCTGATCATGAGGATTTTGTTCAAAAAAGTGCCACACTGCACTCTTCCTACTTTGGCAGACATTTTGCGGCCTAGCACGCTGTGATCTTTTGACCCTCTGGACAAGCTGTCCAGCAAGTCTTTTGATGTTTGGAACCTGTCTTTGGAGTGCTCCGGGCCTGCCAGATAACAGCTGTTGTGATGTCGATGTCTGCTGTGGATGCTCCTCATCTGAGCTATTGGAAGCAGCACCCTCTTCCCCCAATGGATGCCAATCTGGGTCAACAACTGGGTCATCCATCACCTCCTCTTCTATGTCATGTGCACCTTCCTCTGTGTCACCGTGTATGGTGGTATAGTGTGTGGGAAGGGGCACCTGAGTCTCATCAGGGTCAGAATCTGGCTCTGTACACTGCGAGGAAAATGTAGTGCTCTGAGTGAATGTACCAGCAGAATCATCCATCAGCGGCTGTGCATCAGTGCACTCCATGTCAGATTCATCTTGGCCTGGGTAATTCACCATTTCACTTGATAATCCAGGCATGGTATGTGAAAACAGCTCCATGGAGTAATCAGTAGTATGGCCTGCGTCATCCTTCAATCTTGGTTGGGGTGAAGGACACAAGGAAAGGTGTGGTTCATGAACATGAGCCTCCAATGACGACTCAGTGCTTTTACTTTTTACAACTGAAGAAGAGGAGGCGATAGAGCTGGAGGCTGAGTCAGCAATGTAAGACAAAACTTTTTCCTGATGCTCTGGCTTTAAAAGCGGTTTGCCAACTCCTAGAAAACTAAGCGTTCGAGGCCTTATGTAGCCAGACGATGACGCAGGGTCAGCACCTCCTGCATTCGGTCCTATTTTGCTCTTGCCACTACCATCAGATCCACCACCAACACCATCATTACCAGCTGCCAACCCCCGCACAATTCCACGGCCTCTTCCACCAGCCTTCCTCATTTTTGGTAGAAATGTAGACAAAATCCAACAAACTATATAGTAATGTAAAACAAGGTACAAGGTGTCTATAGGACAGGGGAGATTTTGAATATCTGCACACACTTTTGGACAGTGGACACTTTTGGATTGTGTGAGGCCCACTGATATCTCAGCGCTATGTGACAGGCTCGATGGCACTGCTGTGACCTAAGTGACTAGAGGATAAGGGAGATTTTGAATATCTGCACACACTTTTGGACACTGGACACTTTTGGATTGTGTGAGGCCCACTGATATCTCAGCGCTATGTGACAGGCTCGATGGCACTGCTGTGACAAAAGTGACTAGAGGATAAGGAAGATTTTGAATATCTGCACACACTTTTGGACACTGGACACTTTTGGATTGTGTGAGGCCCACTGATATCTGAGCGCTATGTGACAGGCTCGATGGCACTGCTGTGACAAAAGTGACTAGAGGATAAGGGAGATTTTGAATATCTGCACACACTTTTGGACAGTGGACACTTTTGGATTGTGTGAGGCCCACTGTTATCTCAGCGCTATGTGACAGGCTCGATGGCACTGCTGTGACCTAAGTGACTAGAGGATAAGGGAGATTTTGAATATCTGCACACACTTTTGGACACTGGACACTTTTGGATTGTGTGAGGCCCACTGATATCTCAGCGCTATGTGACAGGCTCGATGGCACTGCTGTGACCTAAGTGACTAGAGGATAAGGGAGATTTTGAATATCTGCACACACTTTTGGACACTGGACACTTTTGGATTGTGTGAGGCCCACTGATATCTGAGCGCTATGTGACAGGCTCGATGGCACTGCTGTGACAAAAGTGACTAGAGGATAAGGGAGATTTTGAATATCTGCACACACTTTTGGACAGTGGACACTTTGGGATTGTGTGAGGCCCACTGTTATCTCAGCGCTATGTGACAGGTTCGATGGCACTGCTGTGACAAAAGTGACTAGAGGATAAGGGAGATTTTGAATATCTGCACACACTTTTGGACACTGGACACTTTTGGATTGTGTGAGGCCCACTGATATCTGAGCGTTATGTGACAGGCTCGATGGCACTGCTGTGACAAAAGTGACTAGAGGATAAGGGAGATTTTGAATATCTGCACACACTTTTGGACACTGGACACTTTTGGATTGTGTGAGGCCCACTGATATCTCAGCGCTATGTGACAGGCTCGATGGCACTGCTGTGACAAAAGTGACTAGAGGATAAGGGAGATTTTGAATATCTGCACACACTTTTGGACACTGGACACTTTTGGATTGTGTGAGGCCCACTGATATCTCAGCGCTATGTGACAGGCTCGATGGCACTGCTGTGACCTAAGTGACTAGAGGATAAGGGAGATTTTGAATATCTGCACACACTTTTGGACACTGGACACTTTTGGATTGTGTGAGGCCCACTGATATCTCAGCGCTATGTGACAGGCTCGATGGCACTGCTGTGACCTAAGTGACTAGAGGATAAGGGAGATTTTGAATATCTGCACACACTTTTGGACACTGGACACTTTTGGATTGTGTGAGGCCCACTGATATCTCAGCGCTATGTGACAGGCTCGATGGCACTGCTGTGACAA
Organism: Dendrobates tinctorius; assembly: GCF_039654945.1. NCBI lineage: Eukaryota > Metazoa > Chordata > Amphibia > Anura > Dendrobatidae > Dendrobates > Dendrobates tinctorius. Next base: position 53,094,722 of record NW_027361675.1, read on the forward strand.
AAGTGACTAGAGGATAAGGGAGATTTTGAATATCTGCACACACTTTTGGACAGTGGACACTTTTGGATTGTGTGAGGCCCACTGTTATCTCAGCGCTATGTGACAGGCTCGATGGCACTGCTGTGACAAAAGTGACTAGAGGATAAGGGAGATTTTGAATATCTGCACACACTTTTGGACACTGGACACTTTTGGATTGTGTGAGGCCCACTGATATCTCAGCGCTATGTGACAGGCTCGATGGCACTGCTGTGACAAAAGTGACTAGAGGATAAGGGAGATTTTGAATATCTGCACACACTTTTGGACACTGGACACTTTTGGATTGTGTGAGGCCCACTGATATCTGAGCGCTATGTGACAGGCTCGATGGCACTGCTGTGACAAAAGTGACTAGAGGATAAGGGAGATTTTGAATATCTGCACACACTTTTGGACAGTGGACACTTTTGGATTGTGTGAGGCCCACTGTTATCTCAGCGCTATGTGACAGGCTCGATGGCACTGCTGTGACCTAAGTGACTAGAGGATAAGGGAGATTTTGAATATCTGCACACACTTTTGGACACTGGACACTTTTGGATTGTGTGAGGCCCACTGATATCTCAGCGCTATGTGACAGGCTCGATGGCACTGCTGTGACCTAAGTGACTAGAGGATAAGGGAGATTTTGAATATCTGCACACACTTTTGGACACTGGACACTTTTGGATTGTGTGAGGCCCACTGATATCTGAGCGCTATGTGACAGGCTCGATGGCACTGTTGTGACAAAAGTGACTAGAGGATAAGGGAGATTTTGAATATCTGCACACACTTTTGGACAGTGGACACTTTGGGATTGTGTGAGGCCCACTGTTATCTCAGCGCTATGTGACAGGTTCGATGGCACTGCTGTGACAAAAGTGACTAGAGGATAAGGGAGATTTTGAATATCTGCACACACTTTTGGACACTGGACACTTTTGGATTGTGTGAGGCCCACTGATATCTGAGCGTTATGTGACAGGCTCGATGGCACTGCTGTGACAAAAGTGACTAGAGGATAAGGGAGATTTTGAATATCTGCACACACTTTTGGACACTGGACACTTTTGGATTGTGTGAGGCCCACTGATATCTCAGCGCTATGTGACAGGCTCGATGGCACTGCTGTGACAAAAGTGACTAGAGGATAAGGGAGATTTTGAATATCTGCACACACTTTTGGACACTGGACACTTTTGGATTGTGTGAGGCCCACTGATATCTCAGCGCTATGTGACAGGCTCGATGGCACTGCTGTGACCTAAGTGACTAGAGGATAAGGGAGATTTTGAATATCTGCACACACTTTTGGACACTGGACACTTTTGGATTGTGTGAGGCCCACTGATATCTCAGCGCTATGTGACAGGCTCGATGGCACTGTTGTGACAAAAGTGACTAGAGGATAAGGGAGATTTTGAATATCTGCACACACTTTTGGACAGTGGACACTTTGGGATTGTGTGAGGCCCACTGTTATCTCAGCGCTATGTGACAGGCTCGATGGCACTGCTGTGACAAAAGTGACTAGAGGATAAGGGAGATTTTGAATATCTGCACACACTTTTGGACACTGGACACTTTTGGATTGTGTGAGGCCCACTGATATCTGAGCGTTATGTGACAGGCTCGATGGCACTGCTGTGACAAAAGTGACTAGAGGATAAGGGAGATTTTGAATATCTGCACACACTTTTGGACACTGGACACTTTTGGATTGTGTGAGGCCCACTGATATCTCAGCGCTATGTGACAGGCTCGATGGCACTGCTGTGACAAAAGTGACTAGAGGATAAGGGAGATTTTGAATATCTGCACACACTTTTGGACACTGGACACTTTTGGATTGTGTGAGGCCCACTGATATCTCAGCGCTATGTGACAGGCTCGATGGCACTGCTGTGACCTAAGTGACTAGAGGATAAGGGAGATTTTGAATATCTGCACACACTTTTGGACACTGGACACTTTTGGATTGTGTGAGGCCCACTGATATCTCAGCGCTATGTGACAGGCTCGATGGCACTGCTGTGACCTAAGTGACTAGAGGATAAGGGAGATTTTGAATATCTGCACACACTTTTGGACACTGGACACTTTTGGATTGTGTGAGGCCCACTGATATCTCAGCGCTATGTGACAGGCTCGATGGCACTGCTGTGACAAAAGTGACTAGAGGATAAGGGAGATTTTGAATATCTGCACACACTTTTGGACAGTGGACACTTTTGGATTGTGTGAGGCCCACTGTTATCTCAGCGCTATGTGACAGGCTCGATGGCACTGCTGTGACCTAAGTGACTAGAGGATAAGGGAGATTTTGAATATCTGCACACACTTTTGGACACTGGACACTTTTGGATTGTGTGAGGCCCACTGATATCTCAGCGCTATGTGACAGGCTCGATGGCACTGCTGTGACAAAAGTGACTAGAGGATAAGGGAGATTTTGAATATCTGCACACACTTTTGGACAGTGGACACTTTTGGATTGTGTGAGGCCCACTGTTATCTCAGCGCTATGTGACAGGCTCGATGGCACTGCTGCGACCTAAGTGACTAGAGGATAAGGGAGATTTTGAATATCTGCACACACTTTTGGACACTGGACACTTTTGGATTGTGTGAGGCCCACTGATATCTCAGCGCTATGTGACAGGCTCGATGGCACTGCTGTGACAAAAGTGACTAGAGGATAAGGGAGATTTTGAATATCTGCACACACTTTTGGACACTGGACACTTTTGGATTGTGTGAGGCCCACTGATATCTCAGCGCTATGTGACAGGCTCGATGGCACTGCTGTGACAAAAGTGACTAGAGGATAATGGAGATTTTGAATATCTGCACACACTTTTGGACACTGGACACTTTTGGATTGTGTGAGGCCCACTGATATCTGAGCGCTATGTGACAGGCTCGATGGCACTGCTGTGACAAAAGTGACTAGAGGATAAGGGAGATTTTGAATCTCTGCACACACTTTTGGACACTGGACACTTTTGGATTGTGTGAGGCCCACTGATATCTCAGCGCTATGTGACAGGCTCGATGGCACTGCTGTGACCTAAGTGACTAGAGGATAAGTGAGATTTTGAATGTCTGCACACACTTTTGGACACTGGACACTTTTGGATTGTGTGAGGCCCAATGAATATCTGAGCGCTATGTGACAGGCTCGATGGCACAGCTGTGACCAAAGTGACTAGAGGATAAGGGAGATTGGATTGCTTTTAAAAAAGCAGTTTGCGGAGCAGTGGGTAAACAGCAATGCCAGCCTGTCAGGAAGCCTTAAAAGGCAGCCCAACAACCAACACCACTGATACACCACTATATAGCCTCCCCTGGCACTGCACACACAGTGACTGTGTGCAGGCCAAATTGCTATCAGCAGCAGAAGCAGGTTTTTTTTCTTCTCAGCAGGACAAAAAAAAAAAAAAATGGGATTGCTTAAGCAGTTTGAGGCCCAATGAATATCTGAGCGCTATGTGACAGGCTCGATGGCGCAGCTGTGACCAAAGTGACTAGAGGATAAGGGAGATTGGATTGCTTTTAAAAAAGCAGTTTGCGGAGCAGTGGGTAAACAGCAATGCCAGCCTGCCTGGAAGCCTTAGAAGGCAGCCCAACAACCAACACCACTGATACACCACTATATAGCCTCCCCTTGCACTGCACACACAGTGACTGTTGTGTTGTGCAGGCCAAATCGCTAGCAGCAGAAGCAGTTTTTTTGTCTTCTTCCCTGCCTAACGCTCTCCCTACAGAATCAGCAGCAACCTCTCCCTATGCTAAGATCGGCAGAAGTAAGATGGCGGTCGGCGTGCACGCCCTTTTATACCCCCTGTGACGCCCACCAAAGCAAGCCAATCACTTGCATGCCCTTCTAAAAGATGGTGGTGACCCGTGCCTATGTCATCACGTTGCCCACAGTGTCCGTGGATCCTGATTGGCTGAAAAAGAGCGCAAAACAAACTTTTGAAACGCGACTTTGGCGCGTAAGTCGCCGACCTCGTGGCCGACCTCATCCTAGGGTCGGGTTTCGTTTCATGAAACCCGACTTTGCCAAAAGTCGGCGACTTTTCAATTTTTTCGACCCGTTTCGCTCAACTCTAGTTAACACTTATCCATTGTTTAACCCATCATTTTATATGCTTAATCATGGGCTCAAGTTTCCAAGATAGCTTGTATTTTAATAGGGAAACAGCAGGACTTTAATTGGAACATGAGCTAATAAGGAGGCAAGTACATAGTATATTAAAGGGAACCTGTCACCTGTTTTGGCCGCTATAAGATGCGGCCACTGCATTTCAGGGCTTATCTACAGCATTCTATAATGCTGTAGATAAGCCCCCGATCCGACCTGAAAGATAAGAAGAATACATATTATTATACTCACCCGGGGTGGGGGGGTCCAATGGGTGTCGCAGGTCTGGGTCCGGTGCCTCTCATCTTGTTGTGACGCCGCTCTCATGCCTGCTTCATTGCTCCCTGCATCATGCTTCTGCGCAGGCGTACTTTTCTGTCCTGTTGAGGGCAAAGTAAAGTAGTGCAGTGCGCAGGCGCCGGGAAAGGTCAGAGAGGCCCACAATAACCCTGAAAGGCGGTGGCCGCATCTAATAGTGGCCAAAACAGGTGACAGGTTTTCTTTAAATAGCTTGCTTTCTTCCATCCCACCTATAGTAAATGGGGGATGTACGGCTTGACTACTTAGGACCATCTGCCCATCGTTTGAAGCTTGGGCTCACCAGGTCCATGTGTCAGGATTGCCACTCTCTATAGTCCCAGTGATACCCCATTTGGTTTTTGTTCCTGTAGCTTCCTAGCCTATAGTATGAGTTGACAGATTTTATAGCCCTTTGTTCGGAGTTGAACATGTGAATATCAGACTTATTATAAGATTATATTCCTAATATTATATTTTTCCTTGTGAGATCTATCTTCCAAGGTTTGTTTTAGGTCTCTTTTTTTCCAGTATAGTGTAATGCGAATTCTACAGCATACAAATACATTTTAGATAATTATATGCCTTCAAGTTTGAGGTTACGGTTTTTGGAAGCCCCTTTCCTATTCCTATTTTGTGATCTGTACACAAAAGAGTCTTAATGATTTGGTTTTTAAAGTTTTTTTGGTGGAGGAACTCAAGTGGATAACACAGAGTGCTGTCTTAACCCCATCACACTATTTAGGGGTTAATTGTAATATCAATTGCAAGTCACCATCAACGCCTGGCCTCAAATACACTCCTTGTAAGTGGCTCATCATATTGTCATCTGCTCGTACAATGCTGACTTCCCTGAAAAAAGGGATTGAGACAAAATCCCAAAAAAAGCCTTTGATTAGTACGAAATAAAAGTAGTCCAACAAATGCAACATAAGACTCCATTGGTGTACCTTTTCCAAAGATAATAATAATAATTTTATTTCTATATTGCCAACATATTCCGCAGCACTTTACATCATAGAGGGGACTTTTTACCAACAACAGACATTACAGCATAGCAATAAACACATAGATCAAAACAGATACCAAGAGGAGTGAGGGCCCTGCTCGCAAGCTTACAATCTATAAGGGAAAAGGGGATACACGAAAGGTGAATGGTAACAATTGCTTTTATTGTTTTTATTGTTTGGACCATCCCTAGTGTAAGAATCGGTTGTTCCTGTTGCTGCATGAACCAGTTAACAGTCTAAATATGTAACAGTACAGACACAGAGGGCTATTAACTGCAAAAAGCATGTGAGAACATGATGTGAGGAACCTGGATATGGTAAAAAATTTTGAAATGAGCCACACAGGAATGTTGAGGTTAGTGTGTTGAGGCGATAGGCCAGTCTGAACAATTGCATTTTTAAGGCATGCTTAAAACTGTGGGGATTGGGGATTAATCATATTAGCCTGTTTAGTGCATTCCAAAAAATTGGCGAGGCACGTGAAAAGTCTTGGAGACGGGAGTGGGAGGTTCTGATTAATGAGGAAGTTAACCTCAGGTCATTAGAAGAACGGAGGGCACGGGTAGGGTGGTAGGCTGAGACTAGGGAGGAGATGTAGGGTGGTGCTGAGCCATGGAGTGCTTTGTGGGTGAGGATAATAAGTTTATACTGAATTCTGGAGTGGATAGGTAGCCAGTGTAAGGACTGGCACAAGGTAGAGGCATCAGTATAGCGATTGGTGAGGAATATGATCCTGGCTGCAGCATTCAGGACGAATTGGAGATTGGAGAGTTTGGTAAGAGGGAGACCGATTAGTAGAGAGTTACAATAGTCCAGATGAGAATGAATAAGAGAAACAGTAAGGGTATGTACACATGCTGTGGATTCTGCTGTGGATCCGCAGCGGATTTGGCCCTGCGGATCCGCAGCAGTTCTGCAGACATTGTACAGTACAATGTTAGCCAATGGGATTTCAAATCCGCAGTGAACATGCTGTGGATTTTTCCAAGCAGATTTGCTACGGTTTTAAATCCGCAACATGTCAATTCTTTCTGCAGATTCCGCAGCGGTTTGACACCTGTTCCATTGTCCAGGTGTCAATCCGCAGGGGAAAACCGCTGGCAAATTCGCAGGAAAACCGCAGGTCACTTTACCTGCGGTTTTACCTGCAAATCCGCGCAGAAAAATCCGCAGGTGAATCCGCAGCGTGTGCACTCACCCTATGAGTTTTTGCAGAGTCAAAAGTAAGAAAGGGTCGAATTCTAGAAATGTTTTTGAGTTGCAGATAACAAGAGCGAGCCAGTGATCGGATGTGGGGGGTGAATGAAAGCTCGGATTCAAGTATGACCCCAAGACCGCAGGCATGTTGCTGGGGAGTAATGGTGGAACCACACACGGAAATGGCCATGTCGGGCATAGGTAGGGTAGTAGAGGGAACAAAAACACGAGGAGTTCAGTTTTTGACAGGTTCAGTTTCAGATAGAGGGAGGACATGATGTTAGAGACAGCAGTAAGACAATCACTGGTGTTTTCCAAAAAGGCAGGTGTGATATCAGGAGAAGAAGTGTATAATTGAGTGTCATCAGCATAGAGATGGTACTGGAACCCAAATCTACTGATTGCTTGACCAATAAGGGCAGTATACAAAGAGAAGAGGAGGGGGCCTAGAACCAATCCTTGAGGAACCCCAACAGTAAGGGGAAGATGAGAGGAGGAGGAGCCAGCAAAAGATACAGTAAAGGAGCGGTCAGAGAGATAGGAGAACCAAGAGAGAACGGTGTCCTTGAGGCCAATGGAACGGAGCATAGTTAGGAGGAGCTGATGATCCACAGTGTCAAATGCTGCGGAAAGATCAAAGAGAATTAGTATGGAGAAGTGACCATTAGATTTAGCTGATAGAAGATCATTAGAAACTTTAGTGAGCGCAGTTTCAGTAGAGTGTAGAGAGCGGAAACTGGATTGTAGAGGGTCGAGGAGAGAGTTATCTGAGAGAGACCGGATAAGACGGGTGTGGACCAGGCGTTCCAGGAGTTTAGAGATGAAGGGAAGATTAGAGACAGGTCTATAGTTAGTGGCACAGTTTTGGTCGATGGATTGTTTTTTAAGTAATGGCTGTATGATGGCATGCTTAAATGAGGAAGGAAAGATACCGGAAGAGAGAGAGAGGTTAAATATTTTAGTTAGGTGAGTGGTGACAGCAGGGGAAAGGGACTGGAGGAGATGTGATGGAATAGAGTCACGGGTGCAAGTGGTAGGGCGAGAAAGATGCAAGGAGCCTGATTACTTCTTCTTCTGTGACTGGTTCTAAATCAGATCGTGAGCTAGATGCAGTGTGGGAGGGAGGATAGTATATGGTATGAGGGGATTGGGAGATAATTTCCTGTCGGATATGGTCAATTTTTTCTTTGAAATAATTATCCAGATCGTCAGCATAGAGATCCATGGTTGAGGCCTGCACTCTTGGATTAAGTGGGGAATGAAAAGTGTCAAAGAGACATTTCGGGTTATTGGATAGTGAGGTGATGAGGGTGTTGAAATAGGTTTGTTTTGAGAGGTGAAGGGCAGTGTTGTATGTTTTAAGCATAAACTTATAATGGATGAAATCTTCAGGTAGATTGGATTTTCTTCACAGACGTTCGGCGCACCTGGAGCACCGCTGTAGGAAACGTGTTTGCAGCGTGTGCCATGGTTGTCGCCGTCTGTGCCTAGTTGATCTATGTATAGGAGGTGCAATTTCATCCAGGGCACTTTGAAGTGTTTCATTGTAATGCTTCAGTGCAGAATCAGGACATGAGAGGGAAATGGGGGCCAACGATGACTGCAAGTTTTTCAAAAGATTCTGGGTGTTAATGGCCTGTATGTTTCTAAAAGTGGAGGTGACCTGGGCAGGATGGCAGTTCTTGATAGAGAATGATAGAAGGTTGTGGTCAGAGAGCGGGAGAGGGGAGTTTCTGAAATCATCCACTGAGCAAAGCCAGGAGAAGACCAAGTCGAGGGAGTTTCCGTCTTCATGCATTGGAGAGGTAGTATGCTGTGAGAGGCCAAAAGAGGAGGTTAGACATAAAAGGTGAGAAGCAGATGGTGAGAGGGGAAGGGCAATGGGAATGTTGAAGTCTCCCATGATGAGGGTGGTCCGGAGGACGATACACCACCGCTACTCACATGAAGAAGGGAACGTAGAGTCTGACAGCATGGACCTCGAAAGAAGGGAAGACAAGTGACTGTACTTGAGGGATAACCTGAAATGTACATGTGGGTGATAGGAGCAGACCAACGCCTCCACCTGCTCTGTTGTCCGATCGTGGGGTATGAGAGAAGTGTAGCCCACCATATGAAAGAGCAGCAGCTGGAGTCTAACTGCTGGATCCAGGTTTCAGTAAGAGCCAGAAGGTTAAGAGAATTGGAAAGGAAGAGGTCATGGATGAAGGAGAGTTTATTACACACTGAGCGAGAATTCCAAAGGGCACAACTGAAAGAGATAGAAGGCATGCAGGGAATATTAATAAGATTAGAGGGGTTTCTGAGTGTAGCAGTTGAGGGGTTCGACTTACTATAACATGAGGGCCGGGGTTGGGAGAGATATCTCCTGCGACTAGGAGAAGGAGAATAGAAAGAGTGAGCAGATGGTTAAGCGATTTGTCAAAGCATCTCGTGTGTTGTATGGTACGAGTGAATGGATCTGTGCTGTGTAGCAATGTGAAAAGAGCATGAGTGCTATACATAGGAGAGGAAAGGACAGAGGGGCCGATATGGATGGAGTGAAAAAAGTTAATGCAAGGGCAGTGGATGTGAGTGAATGCAGCAGCCAGGATATAAATTATACAAATGCATATGGTATATATTTGTTGTAATACAAATATACAGGGAATAGATTTATTAATTTGTCTTACCTGTCTCCTGCCCTGTCTAACTGCCATGTTATAACTGCCCGTACTTTGATACATATACTTCGATTACATGTGCATAAATGCCCCCTGATGTTTGATGTTTATCTTTCAAGATCGGCACAAGAATGTAGATAACTTCATTCCTCCAGTCATCTGAAAAGTGTTGACTCATGTCTAAAGTTTGATTTACAAGAACGCTCACAGTTTATTTTCTCAATGATAAAATATTCATTTGTGGCCAGGAAGGTATATGTTTTAATCAGTCAGTTACGACCCTATCCAGCAATATAATTGGTTGGTGACTCCTAACTCTCCTGTTTGGGTTTCCTCCTAAAAAATGGTTAATTTTCCTTTTCTAAAGATGATTTCTTATAGAATTTATAATCTTTTAATCTGTTTAGTTATTAATATATCTAAAGCACTGTTTGCAGTGCCTTGAAAAAGCATTCATACCCTGTGAACTTTTCCACACACAATTTTAAATGTATTTTATTGGTATTTTTTGTGTGATATACACTGCTCAAAAAAATAAAGGGAACACTTAAACAAAATGATATAACTCCAAGTCAATTACACTTCTGTGAAATCAACCTGTCCATTTATGAAGCAACACCGATTGTGAATCAATTTTTCCTGTTGTTGTGCAAATGGAACAGACAACAGGTAGAAATGATCGGCAATTAGGAAGACACCCCCTATAAAGGAGTGGTTCTGCAGGTGGGGACCACAGACCATTTCTCTTTTCTCATCCTTTTTGGCTGTTGCTTTGGTCACCTTTGCATTTTCTCATTGCTGTCATCCTTAGAGGTACTGTACCGTAGCATGAGGCAGTGTCTACAACCCACACAAGTGGCTCAGGTAGTGTAGCTCATCCAGGATGGCACATTAATGCAAGCTGTGACAAGAAGGGTAGCTGTGTCTGTCAGTGTAGTGTCCAGAAGATGGAGGCGCTACGAGGAGACAGGCCAGTACACCAGGAGACGTGGAGGGGGCCATGGGAGGTCAACAACCCAGCATCAGGACCGCTACCTTTGCCTTTGTGCAAGGAGAAACAGGAGGAGCACTGCCAGAACCCTGCAAAATGACCTCCAGCAGGCCACAAATGTGCATGTGTCAGCACAAATGGTTAGAAACGGACTCCATGAGGATGGTCTAAGTGCCCGACGTCCACAGATGTGTGTTGTGCTCACAGCCCAACACCGTGCGGCTCTCCAAAGAAATGCCACCCCACACCATTACTGACCCACTGCCAAACCAGTCATGCTGAAGGATGTTGCAGGCAGCAGATCGCTCTCCATGGCGTCTCCAGACTCTGTCACATCTCTTTTGTTCGATATGCTTTGTGGATCTGGGTCTATGAATGCACTGCCACTTTCTAGCACATGCCCTTTAATTTTTCCGTGATATACAGTGGGGCAAAAAAGTATTTAGTCAGTCGGCAATAGTGCAACTTCCACCACTTAAAAAGATGAGAGGCGTCTGTAATTTACATCATAGGTAGACCTCAACTATGGGAGACAAACTGAGAAAAAAAAAATCCAGAAAATCACATTGTCTGTTTTTTTTTTCATTTTATTTGCATATTATGGTGGAAAATAAGTATTTGGTCAGAAACAAAATTTCATCTCAATACTTTGTGATATATCCTTTGTTGGCAATGACAGAGGTCAAACGTTTTCTGTAAGTCTTCACAAGGTTGCCACACACTGTTGTTGGTATGTTGGCCCATTCCTCCATGCAGATCTCCTCTAGAGCAGTGATGTTTTTGGCTTTTCGCTTGGCAACACGGACTTTCAACTCCCTCCAAAGGTTTTCTATAGGGTTGAGATCTGGAGACTGGCTAGGCCACTCCAGGACCTTGAAATGCTTCTTACGAAGCCACTCCTTCGTTGCCCTGGCGGTGTGCTTTGGATCATTGTCATGTTGAAAGACCCAGCCACATTTCATATTCAATGCCCTTGCTGATGGAAGGAGGTTTGCACTCAAAATCTCACGATACATGGCCCCATTCATTCTTTCATGTACCCGGATCAGTCGTCCTGGCCCCTTTGCAGAGAAACAGCCCCAAAGCATGATGTTTCCACCACCATGCTTTACAGTAGGTATGGTGTTTGATGGATGCAACTCAGTATTCTTTTTCCTCCAAACACGACAAGTTGTGTTTCTACCAAACAGTTCCAGTTTGGTTTCATCAGACCATAGGACATTCTCCCAAAACTCCTCTGGATCATCCAAATGCTCTCTAGCAAACTTCAGATGGGCCTGGACATGTACAGGCTTAAGCAGTGGGACACGTCTGGCACTGCAGGATCTGAGTCCATGGTGGCGTAGTGTGTTACTTATGGTAGGCCTTGTTACATTGGTCCCAGCTCTCTGCAGTTCATTCACTAGGTCCCCCCGCGTGGTTCTGGGATTTTTGCTCACCGTTCTTGTGATCATTCTGACCCCACGGGGTGGGATTTTGCGTGGAGCACCAGATCGAGGGAGATTATCAATGGTCTTGTATGTCTTCCATTTTCTAATTATTGCTCCCACAGTTGATTTCTTCACTCCAAGCTGGTTGGCTATTGCAGATTCAGTCTTCCCAGCCTGGTGCAGGGCTACAATTTTGTTTCTGGTGTCCTTTGACAGCTCTTTGGTCTTCACCATAGTGGAGTTTGGAGTCAGACTGTTTGAGGGTGTGCACAGGTGTCTTTTTATACTGATAACAAGTTTAAACAGGTGCCATTACTACAGGTAATGAGTGGAGGAAAGAGGAGACTTTTAAAGAAGAAGTTACAGGTCTGTGAGAGCCAGAAATCTTGATTGCTTGTTTCTGACCAAATACTTATTTTCCACCATAATATGCAAATAAAATGAAAAAAAAACAGACAATGTGATTTTCTGGATTTTTTTTTCTCAGTTTGTCTCCCATAGTTGAGGTCTACCTATGAAGTAAATTACAGACGCCTCTCATCTTTTTAAGTGGTGGAACTTGCACTATTGCTGACTGACTAAATACTTTTTTGCCCCACTGTATGTCCCTGCAGTGACCTATTTATATTCCCTATGCCATAAGCACTTTATAGGTAATATCATTTTGTATGTACTGTCACTTTATGTATTTTTTTTTTTGCCTATATTAATCATTTTATGATTATTATCAAGTCAGTACTTTGTAACACTTTCCCCTTTTTGAAAAATTAGTGTGTATTTCTAGGCTATGGCATATTAATAATATATTTTTTTTGAATGGTACTTCTATTAATATCACTGTTTCTCTCTTTTTTTGTCCACATAGGCATATGGGATGTTCTTAGTTACTTATACAAACTTGAAATTTACCTTTTTGATTACTCTGGGATTAATTATTGATATATTTACCATATGATCTTTTTTTCTGTATGACCTCTCCTTTACTTGTTTTTGTGATTGTGAATTGTTTCAATAAAAATTTGTGTTTTATGATTTATTGTTTGTGGGGGTATTCTTGTAGGTTTCATTGTTAGTTTTACTCCCATTCACATAATGACCTTTTATAGGTTCCTAATATGCTTGGATACAGCACTCTGTGAACAGCCAGCATTTTAGCAATGACCTTTTGTGGCTTATCCTCCTTGTGGAGTGTGTCAATGACTGCTGTTGTGAATGGGTCACCGAGGAGGAACAACAAAAAGCTAAGTCCCAGAAAACCAGAGAGGTTGGTCACTATGCAGATTGCAGATCCCTGATCTTAACCACACAACTAACAGTAGCAGTGGAGCGTTCCTACGTTGTTCCTAGACGCCTCGTCACCGCCGGAGGACTACATAAACCTAAAGCAAGAAAAGGGAAAACTAACTGCCCCAGAGCAGACCCCAAAGGAAAAGACAGCCCCCACACATGTATTGACAGTGAAGCAAGATGAAAACACATACACAGGCAGGAAAATAGGCTGAGCAAACGATGGGGCCCGACTAACTAGAAAGGACAGGAAAGGAAAGCCACTGTCTGCAATCTGCCAAAAAACCTTCCAAAAATAATGTCCAAAACGTCTTATAGCAAAATTAACCCTGAAGTCACTAGACGTCTCACACTATATCAGCACTCTGAAATATTCTGAAACAGAGCAAAAAGAGGCCAATCTAATAAGGGACAAAAAGGCAAATTGGCAAATACAGATAAGTAGGAGTGGAAGTTCAGCATAGCCCCAGCAGGGGCAAGCTGACCACACAAGAAACTGAATTGACCAACAAGCGCAAGTGTGAACATTAGCAAAAAACAAACTTAACGTAAGAAGACTGGAAGAGAGCTGAAGTCCAAGACCTGAGAAGCAGATTGAATCACCAGCAGCAGGATAGGGCGTCGGCTGTCTTATATCCAGTCTGATACTCCAGAGATCCAATCGTTATCCGTCTCATCAGGTGGCAGATCACTACCACTTAAACCAACCTCACTACCTCCTGTCACCACCAGAGGGAGAACGGAAGGAGAACTCTCAACTGGAGGAGCAGAAAATGAGCTCATAACAGACTGCCTTCTGGACATCTGTCAAGTCAGCAGTTTTCCCCATGATGGTGGAGCCTACTGAAACAGAATATGGGACCTTTTTAAACGCTTAGGAAGCCTTTGCAGGTGTTTTTGTTAATTATTCTAATTTACTGAGAAAATGACTTTTGGGTTTTCATTGGCTGTAGGCCATAGTCATCAACCTTAACAGAAATAAACACTTGAAATAGATTACTCTGTTTGCAATGACTCTATATAATATTTGAGTTTCACTTTTTTGTATTGAATAACTGAAATAAGTTAACTTTTTGTTGATATTCTAATTTTGTGAGAAGCAACTGTATACCTTTGTATATATAGGTGCTTCTAAAAAAATTAGAATATCATAAAAAAAATTTTTTTTCCTTTTTATATTATCTACTTATGTACAGTACATGGACAAAATTAAGGTTTTATTCCTGTGTGCATTTGCAAACATTAATCTGTCTTTTTAGTTTCTTTTGGAGTAATGGTTTCTGTGACAACTCCTGGAGTGGACCCTCTGGGTCATGGCACCAACCCTTCCAGGGCGAGCTGACCTAGTAAGGTCCACCACCTATATAGGGAGTGTCAGGGGCAAGCCCAAAGGGGTAAGGTACCACGACTGCTGGCACCAGGTGGCCGGCTCACAGGAGACACGAGTGTGTCTGCAGGAATGTTCAAAGCGTAGACACAGGGACACGCAGGGTACAGGACGGTACAGTACGAGTACACTGGTGTCCGCTGGATACAGGATAGTGCAAGGCGGATACACAAGAGCACGTATGGCGTGCACAGACAAGCACGCTCAAGGGAAAAGCTGCGTGTTAGGTCAGCGAAACGCGCGTTGGGGCTACATCTTGCATGGGGGTCCCCTCTCTTAACGCTTCAACACTTGGTAAGTTCTTCCTGCCTTTGTTTACTTTAAAGCACTTTTTTATGCATACTTTGTACTATGAGCATCATATAGAGCGTCACTACCTGGCACTGCACCATGTGTTATGGAAGCCCTTATATATGGTGTTTAAAATTGTGGCGTTATGAATCCATAAACAAGAGCTATTTAGGTACCTTTGTCTGAGGGTGATACCCCCGTACTTTGGGACGTTCCTGGAAACATGTATCATGTCTTTCTAATATCCGTGTGCTTTTATAATGTATTGTGTCCTTGATAAATATTTTTCAGTAAATTTTTTACCGCAAACAACTTGTTCTCTGGTAGAGTTGAGCGAAACGGGTCGGTCAAATTCATAAGTCGCCGACTTTCGCTGAAGTCGGGTTTCATGAAACGAAACCTGACCATAGCGTGAGGTCGGCCACGAAGTCGGCGACCAGAGCGCCAAAGTCGAGTTTCAAATGATGCTTCCAGCGCCCTTTTTCAGCCATTGATGGAGGACGCACATTGTGGGCAACGTGATGACATGGGCATCGGTCACCACCATCTTTGAGA